>NC_069382.1:175345035-176614410 GCF_027475565.1 Acinonyx jubatus | reverse complement strand
GAACTTACAGCCTACTGGAGGGATGTAGACAATTAATAAGATGCAAATAAACAAAGTATAAGACTAGATGGTGGCAAGTACTATGAAAAAAATGCAGAGGCCAGAGATAAGAAATGCCAGGGGACAGCGAAGAAGGGCTGCCATTTTAAATATGACTGTCAATGAAAGCCTTAAAGAAGGCTCTGTTTGAGAAAGGCATAACGCAGAAAAGAAAGGAAACCATTTGGGAACTGAAGATCTCTCCAGGCGGAGGGAACATCGAGGGTAGTTTAGAAACATGCATTGGATACTTGAGGCATAGTACTAGAGACCAGAAGAGTAGGAGAAGGGGAGTGGCGGGGTGAGGTGGGGAACAGTATTAGAGATACGTGGAGAGAGAACCAGAGGTTAGATGGTCTTACTCTGAATGCATAGGAAGCCACTGGAAGACCGGCAAACAAGTGGGATACCTTATAAGAATTTAAAACATTTATCTTACAGTGCCATTGTGAGCTGTTACTGCTGGTAAATTTGTGACGTTGGTTGTGAAAATTGCCCGGAAGGCTCTTGATATTGCGGTTATTATCCCACACGTACATATTTGAAGAAAGCCAATATTCACAAAGATAAAAAGCACATCTCCATCTACAATAGCATGACAGTTGTGTGAGCAGTAAAGGGCAGATAGGATAAACGCACCTGTCTGCTTCTATGGACAGGAAGGGAGAAAAACATGGCTGGGAATGTGTGACATTGCACTGGGGTAACTTAGCAACTGTGGATTGGTTATTGCTCTTTCATATGCTGTTTAACTTGCAGAGAAGAGAGTATGTTATCTGAGAAGTTACTGATGCAGTTATTCTAATTAGTTTAGTAGATGTCGATCTTAGAAACTTTAGTCTAGCACATTCAGATAAAGTTTTTGTATCTGTGTCGCTTTCCTTTTGTTTTATTTCTTTGGTGAAGCTTTTGAGGTGATCAGATCAAGGATGTCAGCATTCTTCTTTATGTATAGAAATCATTCCATTTATTCTCTATCCCGATTCCTTGTTGCAATTTTATAGTTACTTTGAGGTCATACATTTTTATGATAAAGCAGATGGTATTGAGTTTCCTAGAATTGGATGGATCAGCTTTTAGGAAATTCTGAAAGTAAAGGTTCTTTGAAAGACAAAAGATACCCAATCAAACAGGCAACTTATGCTAATCTGTGTTCTATAGAGAAAGATAAAGCTTTCTGTTTCCTGGGAAGAGTCAAAAGATGGAACTTGAATGGGAAATTATTGAGTACCAGAGGTTTATCTTTATGTGAAGAGAAAAAAAATATAAACTAAAAATTTTTGTTATCTTAAGTATAACTTTATGGAAATATAAATAAATGTGTTAAATATATAAAATATAGTCGTAGGTACATATATATATACATACATATATATAGAAAGAACACATTTGAAACGATTTTCTAAAATGGTATGATCTAACTTAAATGATATGTTTTTACATGAGTTAATAAGTAAATGCTAGATTATTTAGGAAAGTACCATCATTGGGGTGTCTGGGTGGCTCAGTCGGTTAAGCTTCCAACTTCGGCTCAGGTCATGATCTTGCGGTTCATGTGTTGAAGCCCCACATCGGGCTCTGTGCTTACAGCTCGGAGCCTGGAGCTGCTTCGGATTCTGCGTTTCCCTCTCTCTCTCTCTCTCTCTCTCTCTCTGCCTCTCCCCTGCTCACACTCTGTATCTCTCTCACTAAAATAAATAATAAACATTTAAAAATTTTTAAAAAGAAAGTACCATCATTATGTATGTTATACATAACTGCATTTTTTTTCAAGATTTTATTTTTAGGTCATCTCTACACCTAATGTGAGACTTGAACCTACAACCCCATGATCAAGAGTCACACACTCTACTGACTGAGCCAGGCAGGCACTCCTGAATCTGCATTCTAAGAACAGATCTATCCTACATATTATTTTTGGTCATAGACTATAAATAATCATTTATGTTTATTTATTTTTGAGGCAGAGAGAGAGAAAGAGAGAGAGCATGAGCGGAGGAGGGGCAGAGAGAGAGAAGGAGGGAGACCAAGGATCTGAAGCCGGCTCTGCACTGACAACCAGAGCCCGATGCCGGGCTTGACCTCACAAACCATGAGATCATGACCTAAGCTTAAGTTGGACGCTTAACTGACTGAGCCACTCAGTCGCCCCGGTCATAGACTAATGTGGCCAGAAAGGCTAACATTATATTTCTCTTGGTTTGATCCCACTCTCTAAATCCTACATAATGAAACCTAGTTCATTAAACTCTTCCTTCAAAACGTTGACATCACATCTCTACAGGAGAAATAGATGGTCAGAGTATATGCATTATAGTGTCTGAAAAAAAAAAACCCTCAAGAAGTATGGTAGTTAGGCTTCAGGATCCATTGTTCCCTTCTCAGGGTCAGTATTCCCCAGGATTTATACATATGTGTGGCTCTTCCTTTGCCAAAATTCCTCTCACAAAGTCTGTCTTACTGCTCTTACTGAAACGGTGAGACGTTAAAGAGGACGGAGAGACAGATGGACGAAGGGGATCTTCTACTGATCAAGACACATGTCAATGTTAACATCCCCCTGTCTATCCTCCTTCCCTTGGCTATATCTTTCCTTCTCCCAGAATTCTTATCTCCTTGTCCCCAGTCTTCTTTCCACTTTCCAGGGATGTAAGAAGTTGTTGGCTACCGTTAGACTATATCAGAGCGAATGTCCTGGTGTCTCTCTTGGTCAGTGATTGTGTCTCTTTTTGCTGATGGCTCGTGGTTCTGACAGTAGGTGGAACTAGACTGAGCTGTTGTGTATCTAAAACAAAAATATTAATAGTATTTTCTTCCCATTTACAGGAAAAATAATTAATGCATGTATTTTTTTCTAAAACTTTTATTTTTCTTCTCTACATTTTGCTTATGCTTATGCTGTCTGTTATCACTTCTTTGCTGTTTCTGTCATGAGAGACTAGAGCACACAAATTTAATAAACAACCAGTGAACTTTTATTATAATATTAATGGAATAATTGAAGCCTTTTTTCTTGGTAGTCACATATGCTTGTCATATGATTTTATACTGCACAAGTTTAATATGTTAATTTTTTACACGTAAAACTCTGTTTTATTCTTAATCAGATTAACTTTTAAAAGACTTCACTATAGCAGGATATTCCTAAAGGGGCAATGACAGCAATGAGCCCTCCCAACCCAGCACATGTAAGAACCACAACTCATTAAAGCATCTTTTTGTTTTGACACTTCTTACCTATCCTTTTATAGCTCAACTGTGCGTCTTATTCGGAAACATATCGGATCATACAGAGTGCTTTCTTCCCTGTCATGCTCTTCGTAGTTCTCTTTGTGCCCTAAATTAAGAACGACCCACATACTTCAACTCTACTTGTGAAAGGAGATGTCTCCAAGTTCTCTTCACCCTGAGGCTGACCATTTGATTGGGTGCTTGCCTAAAAGAACCGCTATTTATTTAATGGACACCGCTTATTCACATCTTAATGTAAACTCATTAGACAGTAAGTAGGGATGGTCAAATCTTTCAGGACTTTTAGATAGAAGGGTTTAGATGAGGCTGGATTCTTGGTAACATCTCATGTGTGAAAACCTAGGGAAATGGTTTTCAAATTTTTGACTGCGAAAGATTCCCTGGGGAGCTTTTAGGAAGTGCAATTCCATTTTTGTTCACCTCAGGAATAGGCCATGTGCCTACAATAAAAACTAAACAAAACCAAACCAAAGAAAACAAACCCTGCATCATTTTTATGGAAAATACTTTACAGCGGCATCGTCCGATATAAATAGAATGCAAACCAAACACGCGATGTTATGTTTTCTACTAGTCAGGTTAATACAGTAAAAAGGAAGCAGATGAAGTTAATTTTAATTACATATTTAACTGAATCCCCTACGTCAAATCTTAGCATTCAATATTTAATAAATACAAAATTATTAATTCTTTTTGTAAAAATGAAGTCTTTGAAATCTGGTGTGTATTTTGCAGTGACAATGCATCATCGCTTTTCAGACCAGCCTCACGGCAAATGCTCAGTACGCACGTGGAGCTAATGACTGCCACGTCGGACAACACAGCTTTAGAGAATTGCTTTCAAATCAGTAAATAAGCTTGTGATGCTAAATAAGCATATGCTTTTATTTTGTGCTTATCAGATAGTTGGCACTAAGCTAAGTTCTTAAAATGCATCACATTATAAACTCCATGCATCAGGAATGTGAGCTAGGTATGCTGTTTTACCTATTTGCTAGAACGCACTCGGGCTTCAGAGGCTGGTGCGTCCAAAATTGTGAATCTAGTGGGAGACAGAACCAGTCTGATGTGTTCTCAGCTCACCTGCCAATCGCCTTTGAGCATGTGCTGATTTCTTACACAATTAAATGAAATGCAGGCTTTTTTTCCTAACATTAAAGTCTTAGATAGACATGTTCAAGATGTTGTGTGGTATACATACATCAGAAGATTGACTTCAGAGGTAACTAGATTATATTTATATGTTAATCTTTTATGTCACTTAACTTCCCAGAATTGGAATAAACATTCTTGGCGTGGGATGGTAAGGAGAATTGGACACAAAAACTAAGCGTTATGAAAATGCCAAAACTTTACGTGAGTGGCTTTTTTTTAAGAATTTCACATTTTTGGGGGGCCTGGGTGGCTCAGTCCGTTAAGCGGCCGACTTCGGCTCAGGTCATGATCTCGCGGTCCGTGAGTTTGAGCCCTGCATCGGGCTCTGTGCTGACCGCTCAGAGCCTGGAGCCTGTTTCAGATTCTGTGTCTCCCTCTCTCTGCCCCTCCCCCGTTCATGCCTTGTCTCTCTCTGTCTCAAAAATAAATAAACGTTAAAAAAAATTAAAAAAAAAAGAATTTCACATTTTTTAAGGTTAGTGTGTTTTTCTTCCAGGGCAATAAGAGACATCATAGTCAAGAAATGTTATAGTCAAAGGCCATTTGCCGACAATTATTCATTATCTTAAATATATGAATGAACAAATAAATAGCTAGACTGGGCCAATGTGTAATAAAACTGTAAGAGCTGCAGCTTTTAAAGGGCAACATCCTATCATCATTTGTTCAAAGAAGTTTATTTGTCAAAAGTTATTTACTTTTCTTTTCCCTTGCTTCTTGAACTCATGTTATGAACATCTTCATTTATTTTAGTTCTAACTTGGTTGATTAAAAAAAAAAAAGGCTCTCTTTGCTTTTAATACTGCTGAATATTTGAAGATCAGTTGAAGCTATTAAATTAAAATAGTTTACCCCTCGAGGAGTTTCAAAGACCAAAGAAAATATTATCTTAAATGGAAAACATTAGTCTTCTATTATTACTGCCTTGGACTGGATTGCATTAGATCTTCAGATTAAGGCAGCAAGTACTTTGAGAATTTAAAACCACTTACAAAATGTGAAATGAAAGCAAATACAAAATCAAACAAATACATTATTTTTCTTAGTCATTTCAATACGAATCAACTTACCAGCTCCATTTATTTTTTTATCATTAATGAATTTACATACATACAAACTGCAATTTAAATATATTTGGCCTAAAATGGGTGTATTATTTTAAAATTTTTCTTTTCTTTTTTGTTAGTTTTTTTTTTTTCTTTTTACATTTATTCATTTTTGAGAGGCAGAGAGCAAGCGGGGTGGGGCAGAGAGAGAGGAAGACACAGAATCCGAAGCAGACTCCAGGCCCTGAGCTGTCAGCACAGAGCCCAACACGGGGCTCGAACCCACGAACTGTGAGATCATGACCCGAGACTAAGTCAGACGTTTAACCAATCGACTGAGCCATCCAGGTGCCAAAGTAAAATTTTAACTTTTTTAATTCTGACAGTATAATCATTGGCCAAATGAGTAAGATTTCTTAGGAACATACTAATATAAAGAAAGTCAAACTCGAGGTAAACATTTTTTCAGATGATTCACCATGGAGATCTCTCACATGTAGACAATTCAGTGAATACCAAAGGCTTGCTTAAATTGTTCATTTAAAATAATCTACCCGTATCTGATATGGATGTGGAGGTCTAGAAACTTCTTACTGTTGAGGCTACGTTCATTACCAAGTCAGTAAACCACAGTGTTACATCAAGTGCAGCTGTTACCTCCTGGGTATAGCTGTCTAGTCAGTAGGAAATATAATCCCAGAGTGCTCTGTTAGCCTGGGATTGCAGGATCAGTTGTGGTTTTGATCCCAGTATTTCTCAAATCCCTTCTCATTAATGATGAAATAGAGTCTCAATATCCTAGGCTGCCATTTGGAAAGACAAAAAGGAAGATTATGCTGCTTACATCCCAGTTGTTTGGTATCTAAGTTTCTTCTTACTTTACTATAAACACACACTTGCTCTTTGGTAAATTTACACATTTTAAACATTAATTCCCTGTATAACCTTTCTATTCGGAATAAAAATAAAAGGAAAAAAAGCAAGAAGGAGCACGGAGTAACTAGAAATAGGTACTACCAAGTGTATTTGGGAAACCTCACATAATTCACTGCCAAGTCCTCACTCAGAAACTATGTATTTAATCCATACTTGTACCTCACATGCTTATTTATCTTCCTACTCCTAACTTGGTTAAAGCAGCCAGTTTGAACCCAAATGAAGAGGCGTTAGTAATAAGTACATGTACTGTGATATCAGTAGTAAATGATACTCAAATGTAAAGAAAATATATGGTGGGGCGCCTGGGTGGCTCAGTCGGTTGAGCGTCCGACATCGGCTCAGGTCAGGATCTTGCGGTCCGTGAGTTCGAGCCCCGCGTCGGGCTCTGTGCTGACCGCTCAGAGCCTGGAGCCTGTTTCAGATTCTGTGTCTCCCTCTCTCTCTGACCCTCCCCTGTTCATGCTCTGTTTCTCTGTGTCTCAAAAATAAATAAACGTTAAAAAAATTAAAAAAAAAAAGAAAATATATGGTATTTAAGAGGGAATCTTTACCTGGGTCCAGAAAGGAAAGTTACACATATGTCATTGACACCCAGTGACACTAACTCAGGTAGTTTAGTTAGGATTTATGATGATCATGGAGTCTTCAGGTATCCTTTAAGAATTCAGGTCAGTAGGGAACACGTTTTAGAAAATTTTCACCCAAAATAATTAGATATGTGTTCAAAGGCTATGTTACTATATAGATTTAATTTTCGTGAGGCTCAATGAGCCGTCCTGGTATCCAATTTTAAGTAATGACTCAAGAATTTAGTATCACAAAGTGTTTGTATTTTATAATTTACCCTAACATGTTTATCTGCACAACAGCGCCCAATCAATTGGGGACTGAAGATTTTTCAAAGATGTAAAAGTAAATGTTGCCATTAAATCTGTACATGGCACTGAAAGAAATGAAGCGTGTAGATGAAATGTGTTAACCTTGAGCTACTGGCCTTAGGTGAGGTATCGCCACATGTTTATTGTTATGTGAGGTGAAGGCTATAATCCTAATTATACTTAAATGCATACAGTTGACCTGTTGAATGTTTGGTCTTGTAGCTCATCTATACACTTTCATAGATGATCAGCTCGGGAGATTTCTTTTGTATTCAAGAAGAGGTCACTTAAGGGAAAGAAGAGTGGTCTGCAAGTGCTTACGCTACACTCAGGTACCAAAGTCCAGTGAGAAACATAGGAAAGTAGTATTTACATATTAAGGTTTCTCCTTTCTTGCCCATTGTTCCTGCAGACTGTCTGGAATGACAACTTGAGAAACCCTCCTACCTTGATATCCAAATCCCATTTTGCCACCTTAAATTAAAGAGCAAATGGCCTATTACCAATGGCAGCCGATGGCTTGATATATAACCATCACAGCCTTCTGGTCTGGAATAGAGACTAGCAGTTGTCTGACAGATTTTTCTCTATCATTATTAATATTCTGCAATATGTATGCATGTGTGTATGCATTTGTTCATATTCTGAAAGTTATCTTTAGGTCTTGGTAACCTCTGGTAACTTTAGGGACCCTAAAGAACTTCCCATACCTGGTTCTGTTTTTTTGTTTTTGTTTTTGTTTTTTCTGATTTTGCCTTTGGGAGTGAACAGATACTCTATGGACCAAGGGAATACACTCGTCTTCAATTTGTGTTCACAGTTGTATTTTCTAGACTTTACAGTTGTTTAAAATTGAGGACCCAATTGTAAAATCTAGGATGCCAAGGAGAAGAAAAAAAAAAAGTAGGTTATATATGCATGTGTGCCCATGTGTTTTATTTGAAAATTCTATGCAATTTTTAAACCTTTCACTGCGTTCTCTGATGAGAGTGTGAGGTGTGCGTGTGGGTAAGAAGGTGAGGGTGTTTTAATAGATGAGAGAGTTGAAGAAGGTATCAGAGGATTTGAGTCAATAATGACTTCAGATATTAAGGTTGATTAATTAGCACTTCCTTTCTCACCTGTTGTTAGTGGTTTACTGGAAGATAGCCTGTTCCATTTAGTCCCTGTGTCAGTCAATGCGGTGGGTCAATTATCTAACCTGCATATTTATAATTGGGAGGGAGTGGGGAGGAGCCAAACTCCTTTGAGACAGAGAAGAGAACCGAATGACGCCTGTTAAAAGACACTAGTGGGCTTGGAAAAGACGTCACCAGAAAGAGTAGCTGGGGACTCCATACCAGTGGGATCTTTTCCTTTACATGTAGAAAAAACAAAAAGAAAGAAAGGAGTTTTCATGAACCTCAGCTTAATTGTAAAATGTGACTGTATAAGTTTGCCCTAATGTTACAACTGTCAGAAATTTGGGAGAGTATACATACAATTTTAAAATAGGCAACTAAAATTCAAACTTTGGTTGCTATTTTGTTTTCCTTTGTAAGAATTCACTTGCAAAATGATTTGATCTAACAAGAGCTGTGATGTGCTAAATGACAACAATACATAATTTGGAATTTTAATTATATAACTGCATGAGTTGTGGAGGGCAAACACGTTTTTTAAATCCACTCAACCGAGATACGTCTGTATTTATAAATATCATAATAATGTGAAATTTGTAGAAGTATTATATAAGATCTCAGGGGACAGATTTTATATATACAGATGAAAATTTTATATATATATATATATATATGCATCTATGTAAACTAGTAAAACAAGGACCCATTTATATAAGAAAAAGCAGGCAGACAATGTCTTCCATATTTTAGTAATATTTTCTATACAAAAATACCAAAAAGGGCATTTTCTAGAGCGTTATGTCTGATTTCGTTTATATTATAGTTTTTGCCATATTTGTCACATTCTCTTCCAGCTGCAATAGTTTGGAATTAAGCAATACAATTCTATTTCAGTTCACAAAGATGCATAAAAATGTACTGTCGACCAAAAAGATTTTAAAAGATGGGTTTACAAGTAGGAAAGAAACGCCTGTGACAATGTTTAGTAATCTCAAATATTCAGTAAATTGTTTTTAAATGTTTGTTGGGTGTGTTTGACCTATAATACATTGTTATTGACATAGCCTGCTTCTGATGCATTTTTATACTGTCACATCCAGTTTTAAAATTAGTAATGGGCCGCTAATAACTTAGCCAGTATGAATTCCCATAGTGATAGTATATGGCCACTGAAATCTTTTTAGTATCTTTCCCCTGAACAGCTAAACTCAGCATGGTTTCACATTTAATGATACCAATAGCGAGGTATAGATTTGTGAAAAAGGAAGATAAAACATATTTCCTGAGTAGGTAGTCTTTGTTCACTAGGTTGGCAGGTAAGAATTAGCCAACTACAGTTATCCATTTTAAACTATGATCTAATCGGAACTCAAGAGCTAAATAAAAACACGGGTGATTAGCCTTTAGTTAGTCGGAGCCCCTAGGGGAAAACTTCAGTGCTACAGGAAGTGATGCTAATGATTTATCAAGTGTCAGACTTGCCTCTGAGAAAATACTGAGCCAGGAACTTCACAGCACAGGGCAGTGTCTGTTGGATATTCCAGCCAATCTGAAACCTTTTGCTACAGAAGTCCAAGGTACATGTTTAAAAAGGAAAGAGTTGGTAACAAGAACTGTGAAGGTTTGCTCTTAAAAAGTCAGCCCCCGATGAAAATCTTCCTTTCATTGAAACCACAGATCTTTAGTCGCTCTGCCAACAGTCAGGAGACCCTTAGTCTCCCAGAGGTACTGAGGGAAAAAAGGGTTTGTGAATTTAAGTAAAACAGCAAAATCAGATCTTACTAGTAAGACAGAATTCATTATTTGTTGTGCAACTTAGAACATTGAACTGGAAACTTGAGAAAATTAAACTTCTCAGAAATATCGTCTTTTTGACAATTTACTGAAAGAAACATCAACAGAAAGGAAAATTCAAGCCATAACACACTAAAACCATTAGAAGAGCTGGCAAAATTCCAATGTGGGTAACTCCCCTCTCATCCTTTATTCTTACTAGTTTCATCAATTGAAACTGATGATTTATTTCCACTTTGTTGGAGATGGCTGTTTAATAATAGTACAGTGGCAATAGGATACTCAGAATCAGAAAGACTAGACAGAACAATTTTAAAAAAACAGCAAGTTTTTATCTTATTTTTGGATAGATTATTCTTAGTAGCTATGGATATGTGACTGCCAGCACCATAAGTCTACCGCTATGCATCCATTGATGAGGTTTAAAGAACTGGCAATTCTGTTTTGTTTGATTTCCGAATGTGTTGTTTAATTCCATGAATGAATACACATTTACTAAATTCACCGGCTGTTACAAGCTGTAGGCTTTACATCTTAATCTCTTATTTGCTTAATACTGGAAAGGCCAGACCTTTAAAAAAGTGAGTAAAATTTTGTCACCAAAAGAAGGTCAGGTGCACAGCCTCAGCTGTGAAACATTTGGTTCTTTTTCAGCTTCCCCAGGAAGCTCCGTTTGCAAAGGAGATAGGAAAAGACCTCAGTCAGTCTGAATCTGAGATTAACTCCCTGCAATTCAGTCACACTAAAGCAGGAAATTGGGCTCAATAAATATTGCAACTAAGTGAAAGATTCCGAGTGGGAAGTTTTCAAGTAAGAGAAAAGTGTTTTACAGACACTCTTTTGCTTTTTACGATGTCAATGAATTTATTTAACCAGATGCTGGTGGGTTATATATACCATCCTATCCATGACTTGATTTTCAATTTCTGTTATTCTGCTCTTTCTCATGTGTCTTCAAAAGCACCTAGAAACCTCTCTTAGAGGGACTTGTGTTTAGCAACTCGACAAGTTTTGGACCAACAGGTGATGATATTTGCTGTGACCACAAATTGATATAAAGCATCACTTTAAACCAAATTTCTTCAATCAAATATTGGCGAGCAAATTTAGGAGGTGACGATAGTTTCAGGTAGCTTTAAAAAGGTAGATTTTTTTTATGACCGAATGGATCTAATATGGGCAATGATTTTATTTCCACGCTCATATATTATTTAAAGTAATTGAATCTCGTAAGCGACATGGAATGGGGGGCAAGTAAATGTTTTCATGGCGATTATTGGCAGACATTTCCTTCCTGATAAATTTCCCCCGAAATTGAAGTAGAATTTTGCATCCAGTTAAGTAACTGTGAGTCCAGTAGCGAGTTTTAATTTTTATGTAGTTTTGAGACCCCACGTGCAGAGTTGCGGGCTCCTGGGCACCGGGCCCCCACCCCCCACCCCCCACCCCCGCCCCCGCCCCGGCCCACAGCCTCCAGTGCTGAGCCACATCTGCCCCAGGACCCCCGCTGACTTGGCTGCAGCATTGCCCCTTAGGCCCCCGCTGCCAGATCAGGTGTGGAGACACTGCGGAGCTGTCACTCCGCATGGCTTCCTGCAAGTCAGCTAGCTCGTTCCCATCTGTGTTGATCTTCTTTCAAGGTTTTTTTTTTTTTTTTTTTTTTTTTTTCACTGCCTGCCTGGCATGCGTGTATTTGCCTCATAAGCCTCCATTTGGCTTTAAGACTTGCCTTCCCAGGTCTCGACTCACAATGAAATTTCTCCCTGGGTGTGTTTTCCCATTAGCTGTGCTTGCTGTTATTTCTTAATTCTTAATTTTGAGACGTTTCTGTTTTGAGACATACTCCATCATGCTCATTAGGGCCCTTTTATCTGCTGTCTGTCCCGTTTTGAGGATCTTAACGCATTGCGATCTGCCATGTTGCAGGCTTTGTGTGCTTTAAAGTTTAATAACTATAAAATGAGATTACTTAAATATCTAATGACTTTTTTTTTCTTTGCTTTCTTCTTCGCTACTCCTCTTTAGCCAAGAGGTCACTTTTCACGCAGCATTTACTTTTCGGCAAGAATTTATTTGGATGGCTTTGATTGTGAATATTCTGGTGAGCTATCCTGCAAAGTCAGGAATAGATTACATAGGGGATATTTTTAGTCCATAAAGGGCTTTTCTATAGCTGATGTTTTATCATTTGTGCTTTGTACCATTAATGGGCATTTTCAGCTATACTCTTGATTATGCAGGTAAAATTTAGTCTGAAAGGCCCAATCCTGCAGGCTTTGTTTCTGCAAAACACCCATTGAATTTATGAAGAGTGCTGCACAGATAGTGGTTGGTCACTGGAGTAGGCTTGGGAGATATTCTGAGTTGAAAGATGAAAGGGCAGATGATATAAGGGCACGATGTTCTGATTAGACGACCATGAAGGGCTTCCTCCTCTTGCGGATGAGTATCTTTTCACGATGTTTTCAAACGAGGAGTCTCTGTTCTAAAAGTAGATCCCACAGATACTGCTAATGCACGAAATTCCACCTGTCCTTACTTGAAATAGCCCATTGGGTTTTCTTTTCTTTCAAGAAATAAATCATTCTTGTTTTCATGTATTTTGGCAGATTTCTTTCGTTATGGGATTATGATTTGAGACTGGTTTATGACTTCTGCTTCTTAACGGTTAGAAATAGCACTGACCGTCTTAGCCTTGTTACCCATGTTTTGTTAGGGAAACTGGGGTAAACTAAATCGGAGGGAAAATATGAAACTCAGGTGGGAATATAGGGCTAAGTGATCACATATACCACTTTTCTTTCTTTATAGATGCATCCTCCCCACGAATACTAATTGTCTGCATCATGTTAACTACCTTTCTAGCATAGAAGTTATAATTACAGTTATAATCTGTGCTTCAGATCATTGGAAATTAGAAGCCTGTCAAAATTAAATGCCTAAGAATTAAATTGGAAAATTGAAGACAATTTATTTAATAATTATGACAAGATTCCATCGGTTATTGCTAAAATGATACAATGAAGCAAATTTTGAGGAAAAAAAACAAACATAATTTATCATTCATCTTTAAAAAACAATCCGTGTATACTTCAAGACTGATTGTTAAAGAAGCTATGCAAGATATAAGCTTATAAACTTACTTTATATCACCACTTTTAAATTTTTTTTTAATGTTTATTTATTTTTGAGACAGAGACATAGAGCACAAGCAAGGGAGGGGCAAAGAGACAGGGAGACACAGAATTCAAAACGGGCTCCAGGCTCTGAGCTGTTAGCACAGAGGCTGACACCGGGCTCGAACCCACAGACTGTGAGATCATGACCTGAGTTGAAGTCAGACACCTAACCAACAGAGCCACCCAGGCACCCCTATATCACTATTTTTTTTTTCCCCACTGAATCCCAAAAATGATCAGGTGGCTTAGATCTAAGCTGTGACAATTTAAACTGGGTGTAAACACTCTAAATATGGGTCTTCTCTGTTCTGGAAGGTCATGTCATAAATCTTCTTTCCACTGAAAGCTTATGTTTCATTGGCAAAATAAGTTACCCAAACGTCTTAAACAGGACACATGCGTTATTTGATCTGTTTATTCTCACCAGATAGAAATATTCCCCTATATTTCTTATATTAATCTGTACTTCTCATTTTGAACCAATTTATAATTTTGTCCTACATAAAACTGACCATATTGGAACAGTCTTACGTCTGAAAAAGGGTGATTGCGAAACCAGGATTAGAGTGAAACTCAAGAGTTTCTCTTCATTGTCAACGAAACAAAACAAGACCGTACACATAAACCCTTGCATTCTGGGACTCCATCCAAAAGCTTTTGGCAATTTGGCTGTACCCACCTTCAGAAAACCCATACTTCGATTATAGAATTTGAGTACCATGATGTACTCGGAGGATCTTAGCATTCACTAAATAATCAGGGAGGTTTAGAAATGGGTCAGTTCCATTTCCTGGTGCCTAAAATCTGTATTTTCTTCCTCAGGCTCTTTGCTATTCACAAGAGAGAAAAGTGGAAAATTGTATATATAACTATGATTTTCATTTGATTTACCTTGCAAGAAGACACACGGCTTAAAAATATTTTGTAGCTTCAGGACTTTAACTAATCTCATATTTTCTTTAATGGTTGCAGCCATTAGGAATCATAAATAAATCGGGAAGTACTCTTTGTTTTGAATTCTCTATGTCTTGTTAAGTCAAAATCATAGAGGTAACGTAAAACAGAAAGGAATTATCTATGGCCTGATAAAACTTTCACAGGTTCAGATTTTTTATAACTAAGTAACACAGTTCAAAGCTAAAACCAAAACAAATATATTTATTTAGTTAGCAACTCTTTGCCTGCAAAAGAAATTAGCTCAAGATATATTATGTTAGCATGAAACTCAGTCTTCAGAGCTGGATTGGACATTAAACTTCACCAGCACCTGCTTTCTCTCACCGACCCTGCCTCTCTTATATCTGTGCGTCCGCTTTTTCTTCCTGCTTTGGAGATGATCTTTTTACTTTTTCTACTCTCCAAGGTCAATTATGGCTGATAACTCCATACTTCCTGAGTACACCTAACTACATTTCCATCTGCCTACAAGACTGGTACTTTTTCTGGGTACCAGTTTCAAATGCCAGAGAGAGAAAATCTAACTCCATCAGGGTTAAGATTTGAATCTTATTTCAATCAGCCATGATCCCGAGACATGGGTCATGAGGCAAAAGGAGTATGCTTAGGGTCGACCTCTGTCGCATGATATTCTAGAAAAGAAGATAATATGGGCAGACGCTGTCAAATAATAACAACAGTGATAATAATAAATAAGCATTCACTGTGTTCCAGAACCTAAACCTAAGTGTTTTACCAACATTATTTCATATAAATAGCTACTGGTAAAGCACTGGACACTTGAGACTGTTTCTGTACACATTATATTGTTAATACTAACAACCTCCCTATCAGCTACATGTTATGATTTTGATTTCATATTGAAGAAACTCTTGTTGAAAGTTAAGTGCGTTATTAAGTGACGGAGCCAGAATTAACATTCATGTCTTCTGATTCTTGATTTAGAGCTTCTTACACTGAAAAACTGCCTCCCGTCTGCATGGTGTCAGTGATATAAAATTTTGTGAACCATGGTGGGTGATCAGACCAAGGATACCCACAGCCCTGTATTAGATACCTAATAGTATCAAGGAACTTACAAGTACAAGGAACCTTGCAATCATACTTTTTTTCTTATTTTTATTCTGTTTTTTTTCAATTCTTTCATGTTTACTTTTTATTAGTTTTGAGAGACAGAAAGAGACAGAGTGTGAGCGGGGAAGGGACAGAGAGAGAGGGAGACACAGAATCGGAAGCAGGCTCCAGGCTCCGAGCTGTCAGCACAGAGCCCGATGTGGGGCTCGAGCTCACAAACCCTGAGATCATGACCTGAGCTGAAGTCAGACACTTATCAAACTGAACCACCCAGGCACCCGTTTCTTCTTCTTTTTTTTAATCCTTCTCTCCGTTTTCTCCCTTAGCAGATATGTCACTTATTAATGCATTTAGCTGCAAGTAATTGGTAAAACATTAACCATAGTTAAATGAGGGGCTTACTTTTTCCTTATAATAAGATTCAGGAAGTCATTAGGCAGCAAGTTTTAGTGAGCTTCCTTCCTGCTCCACAGTTCTCAGGTTTGGGTATTCCTTCTCCTATTCCCAAATTGGATGCTGCCCCACTAAGCCCCTCTGTCCCCATTTCAGGCAGGGAGAAGGAAGAGAAACAAAAAGAAAAATGAGAAACTTTCCGTGACCACCTTTCTTTTTTATCCTGAGAGGTTCCCTCCACAAAGACTTTTCGCTGTATCTTATTGGCCAGAATTTTGTCACATCCCTTCCCCTAGGAGAAAGCCAGATGGGGGCGTGTTTTTCTTTTTACTTTTGGTAGCAATAGCCTAGGAAGACAAGGGAGTGAGCTAACCTCTGCTGTCTGCCTTAGCGGGACTGGAAGGAGTAACTCAGGGACTTGGGACCTGGAGTAACTTAGGACCACGCGCCTGTAAGACCTCCGATAAAGGTTTACTTCACTTAGGCATTTCAGCATTTTCTTTGCTCAATTGAATAACTCCAGTTTCTTTTAACTCTCTTAATAAGATTGCTTTCCAGCTTTTCTCTGACCTGTAGAGCCTCTTTCATTGATTTCTTTTGAACTCGTATCTCTGCACATACCCAAGAGGGTATATACCTACATATTCCCAAGAGGACACCTGAGGACCACCGTGTTCTCTCCAAATCCCTCCTTTACATTTTATAGATGTGACTAGAGAGGTCTGGAGAGGCAAAGTTCCACAGGAACTTAGCGAACCTGAACTGCACTCCATGTCTCCTGACTCTCAGGCCTGGCTTTCCTAAGCATGACTAAATAATAAGTGTTTGTATTTAAATCAAAATTTGGGAGCAAAATAAAACCACATATATTTTTTTAATTAAATATTTATTTAATAAATTATTTAAATATATATTTAAATTACAATTATTTATTTATTTATTTACTCATTCATTCATTCATTCATTATAGGAAAAAAACTTTTGAAGTCCACACTCTATACTTTCAATTCCACAGAGTACTAGAAAGTGACTAAGAAAAGAGGAGGCATTCTTTATTCATTCAAATCGGCAGATGTTTACTGAGTCCCTGCTATGTGCTGGGCAATATAGAAGCCATGGCTTCAGCTGTGAACAAGAAAGAAGAACGTTTTGCCCTCAGTAGAGTTTAGGTACCAGATTATATTTAATGCATGCATTGATTTCCATACACTAATTCAATATATATTAAGGGCATACTCTTTGTAAACCCTAAATGGTCTGTTCTAGGGACATGATGCATAGCTTATGGTAAGAAAGACAAGATTCCTGCTCTTCCTGAACAGTGAAGCCAAAAATTATCCTCTTTTGTAGGGAAACACAATAAAGAACTCAGATACCATCCTCTCGCTACTACTTATTAATGCAATGAAGCAAAGGCACACACATACGCACAGATAATTAATTGACAGTATTTCTTAATCCGGGGATTGGAGCAGGTTCTAGGCTTGTTCGAATTTTTGATACATACCTTTTGGCTGAATGTGAAATTTAGTTGGATTTAAAACTGGATCTAAATTTCAGTTTAAATGCATTGGACTGAATTCTAACAACTTTGACTCTCTCTACCTTTAGTCCTTTGTTTTATTGAATTTAACTTGAATGAAATCTTTTTTTTTATTTGTCTAAGTCTATTTCTGTCCAGTAAGGAAGTTGAAATTGATTATGCCTTGACTTTGTGGGCCATCAGAGAACCATGACATTCCAGGGTATTGATTTTGTGGTGTTAAAGGGTGTCAGATATAGTGTTAAGGTGACAAGAGAGAACTGGGTTTCAGATTGTAGACCATAAGCAGTCTTGGCTTTTGCTGAGACACGACTAGCTTCTTAAAGTAATGGAAGGAATTGTAACCCTTAGGTAATTTTTATTGCAGAAACTTGGAGAGATTTAAGCCAGAATTGTGTAATCATGCACACACGGAAAAAAAAAGTTTCACGTGTGATACATATATACGCTGCATATCTACATATACACAATTAGGAGGATGTGTATATGTGTGTATCCAGAAAGTCTGCTCTCTGTTGAGAATATTGAGGAATATTTCAAGTCAGTATGACTGAATCTTTTAAAAACATATTTCTTCTCACATTTTGGAAGCTGCTTAATCATTATTTGGCATTTTGTTTCCGCTATGCTTTTATTTAGTCAGGTACTGTGGGATATGATGCTCATAATTCAGAAAAGCTAGAGGTCTATAAGTGTAACATTTGGTGATTTTTTGTTACCCTCCGGGACAGAGAATGTTGACAAGTACATTATAATAGGTGCTACAGACATGGACTGAGGAAGAGTAACCATGGTCATCTTTCAATGTCTCATTTTCCTCTGGATTTTTTTTTCTTTTTCAATTTAATGACCTTTAGTGAGTGCATTGAAAATAACATTTTGATTATAAGATTATTGTGTGGGAAACTCTACTGAGTTAAGTCCAAGTGTATCTGTGGAAACTAATCAGAAGTGCACCAGATTCATTGACTTAAGCCAATCCATCACAGTCATTTTTTAATTTATTTCCACATGTTCTTCCAAGTTCCCATTCTTGAGGAAGACTTTGACCTGCAAAAAAAGAATGAAATGTATTTTATAATGCATGTTTGTTCTGTTTTCAACAACATAAGTATTTTGCTTAAGCAGATTTGCTAGGAAGTGACAGCTTTGAAAAATTGGACATAGGAGCGGCTGGAAACATTTCAGTTCCAGGCAATCTAAATAGTGCAGAGGGGAAAATGAAATATCACCGTGGTTTAAAGATGACAGTTTTGTCAAAGATTCCCTTTCACTCTTTGGCTTAAAACAAATGGAGTAAATCAAGTGTATCTGTTTGAAACATACATGTGCACTCACGGAGGAAGCCCTTCCTAGGAGTTATTTCTTTAGAGAGAACCAATGAGAGAAGTATCTTCAAAAAATGTATCATCAGTTGGGAAGACTATCATTTTCTTGGCCTAATGATGAGTTTGGCATGTTTTGCAATCAATGAGATTTCACAAGGACTGCCTTTAAGAAGAGAGGAAAATTTACAGGCTTAACACCATCTGAGTATAGCGTTACTTACACTATTGGAGGTTCTTCAGAAATGTAATGATATAATTATTATTTTGGTGTGTGTGTGTGTGTGTGTGTGCGCGTGTGTGTGTGTAATAGAGAGCAAGCAAGTAAAACAGAGGAAGGGTTTCAATAAACCTAAGATTAGATGCTTAACTTTTTGTGGATATATAAAAAATGTGATAATATTCTCTACCTGAAAAATGGTGGGCATATTTGAAAAGGTATAGCAAGTTTGACAAGGCCTATTTTTGAGAACAGTGTTATCACTGGGGCGCCTGGGTGGCTCAGTCGCTTTACGTGTCCGGCTCTTGGTTTTGGGTCAGGTCATGATCTCACAGTTCATGAGTTCAAGCCCTGCATCAGGCTCTGAGTTGACAATTCAGAGTATGCTCAGGATTCTCCCTCCCCCCCTCTCTGCCCCTCCTCTCCCCTTCCAAGATAAATAAACTTAAAAAAAAGTGATTCAGATAGTTAAGCTCAAATTTTCCAGAAGTCTACAATATATATATTATGTTTCTTTTAGGACTGTCTTAAATGAATAGCGATCACATTTTAAATTATTATTTAACCAAAGAAGCACTGTTCCTTTTCTCATATGTCCTATGCACAGTCTGTAATATGCTTTGGGGATTATATAATAAGAAAATCGCTGTAATTTCTGTCTTTCACATTCCACAATTACTCAGTGAACTGATTGAATGTTCACAGGTTGTTCTGTTTTTGTTCTGCTATGTAAATGAATGTATATTTCAGTTATAATTTGTTTCAACTCACTTTTGGCAAAAGGGGTTATGTTAGGACTGTTATGTCCTGAAACCACTTTCACTTAATATGACATATTCATTAATTCCTGTTCACTGTGTGCTTAATTTGTCTCTTATCAAGGAGATAACTGGTAGTGTACTTTGTCTGGATTATTTCACCTAAATGTGTCCCATAAAAAAGATTGATTCATTATGCTTTACACTAAAAAAAGAAAAAAAAATCTTACAACATGATCTATTTATACATTTTACTTCATTTTAGGGCCTATCAGTTTTTCATGTTAATGGGATTGTCATTTTTATATATGGTAGGATTCTTGGTAAGGTTTGGCTCTGAGCCAGAATATTACCTATCCTCTTAACTCTTTGGAAACGTTGACTTATTTTCATTGCATTAGTGCAGGCTTCATTTTATTTCATGTCCAAGATGACAAAGGTCACTTCATTAGGCATTTCGTTTGCCTTTCTTCCCTGTAGTTTTCTGGTATCTTACACTAAGTATCATAAAAAAAATGTTCTGCTTCCATTAACAAAAAGTGAGCAGAGAACAAAAAGCCAATTATTTGCAGCACATAAAATCCTTATGATAATTTGGTAGACTTTAATTAAACTAATACATCACACTGCACTTATAAGACAAAGGAGCAAAAGAGAAGCAAATAATCTTTTTTTTTATTCTGTTAAGAAACACCATATTGGTCTTTGATTAAGTGCTTTAAGACTTGTGACCTATTTTAAAGAGTAAGATTTACTGTCCTTTTCATACAAGGCATATTACAAAAGTTCTATATGATATGAATTGGAACCACCTTCCCCCTCCCCCCAAAAATTCTGAAAGTTAGCTATAAAACCAGCTTGGCTCGATTTTTATTAATTTCTTAGGATTTTCCAAATTCTTCAAAATAAAAAGAGATTCTGCAAATTTAGCGCGTGGAGACATGTTTATATTACAAAGAATTTTGTTTTGGTATTGAAAGTATTTTGTTGTATGTTTTGCATTGCCGTCCATTCTTTCTTTGATGAACCCACTGTCGTTATGAATGTGAAGTGTACCGTAAATTAAAAGGTTGTCTTTTGTAGTTGATGGATCTTCTCTGCATTTCACAACTGGCGTGTGTAGTGGAATTAGAGCTACTGTGTCTTCGTTAAATAATCTCATCCCAAAATCTTTGACTTTTTTTTGAGTTGTTATTTCCATAATTTAAATAGAAATAAACCACTGAATTGGGAGTTGGGGCATTTAGTTTAATCCTAGGCCTGCAGTGTGATACTGAATATGTGTTGTCACCCCTCAGGGCATCCGTATGATCACTGGCAAAATGCAGTTTGGTAGGAGGTGATTCTAGGTGACTTCCTTATCTCTGCAATTACATTTCGTCAATAATTATTAATGCAATGTCTTTCTGTGTACTCAAAGTCAGTGTTTGATCATGATCATGGCAATCCTTACATTGGTACCACAGTAGTTACAAAAGTATTTATGAAAACATTTCTAGAAATTCCTCACTATCGGAAAGCATACATTTTTGAAGCTGGTCAACCAGAAGTAACATTGAAAGATAATTATATGCAACTTAGAAATTCATCTGTTATTAACGAAAGGACCACACGATCACTGTACCAATTCTTAACACTTCCAACATCGCTTTCATAAGCAGGAAACTGGATGGCTGGATTTTGTAAGTTTGTCCTATCTCATATTTATTGTTTCAAGACTCAATTAACTCCCTGGACATTTTGCTTCATTCCCTTGTTAGTGGATCAAACTCTTAGTGAGTTTATATATCACCTGGAAACATTTTGACCCCCTTCTACCCCTTTCTATGGGTGTTTAAAGATCTCCCAAGTAGCTCTTAATTTTTCGGGCACACGATTGCAATTTCAGTGGCATTAAACAACGGCCAAGCTTGCTATGATTCACTTCATCTTCTCTTTAACATCTAGTCCCTGTCCGGGCAGCTTCGCGCTTTGGCACATGAATAGTAGCCACTCCCGCTTTTGTTTCCCAAGGTGGCCAATATTGCCATCTGAAGACAATAATGAGGATGCTTAAGTTTGCATCAGTTTATATTTTTATTGGGCTTTAAGAATGGAAATGCATTAGTGCTCAGCTTTGGCCAGGTGTAGTTGGAACTGTAGAGCTGGGATCCGCTTTAGTGCTTTTGCCTGTATATTGAGTTCTGTCACTCCCTGATTTAGGAAAAAAAATGTTTCTTTAAAATATTTATCTGGAAGAAAAATGAGAAAAAATAAAATTATGAATTAAGGCACGTGTGATTTAACATTTAAGAATATGCTGTTCTAGAACAAGAATCCACAAACACTTAATGAGTTTTAACAAACAGTTGTTTTAATTCCATACTCTGGCTTTTGACAGGTAATTTAATTTGTGTATTTCTTTTTTTTTTATTTTCAATGAACTAAGGGATTTTATTTCCTTTTTTACATTTGATCCTATGAATGAACCTTTCATCTAAAGTTTGGAATATACAAATTATATTTATTTTAATGCAGTTAATTTGCATTTACAGTCAGAGGTTTAGTTATTGAGTTAAAAATTACCTGAATTGTCATTTTCTTTAGTGGGTAAAGTCAAGCATAGTCTTCATTCTTTTTCCTGATGGTATAACTATTTTTAAAATGCTAGCATGAGGCTTTTATAAAGAAGACATCTTTGCAGGCAATATACATTGGCTTTTCCTCCCTGAGACCTTTTACCACTCACAATTCACCCTAATTTCTATTTATTTATTTATTCATTTAAAATTTATTTTACTTTGAGAGAGTGAGAGGAAGTGCAAGTGGGGGAGGGGTAGAGAGAGAGAATTCCAAGCAGGCTCAGCACTGCCAGCACGGAGCCCAGTTTGGGGCTCAAACCCACAAACTGTGAGATTACAATCTGAGCTGAAATCAAGAGTCGGACGTTTAATTGACTTAATCACCCAGGCACCCCTGTTTATATATTTTTTAATTACGATTTTTCTTTTTTGATTACTGAAGTAGTACACCATTGTTATAACAATTTAAATATAGAAATGGGTGTCTTAGAATGTAGAAGTCTGCTATTACTCCACCCCAAAAGACAATCCATGTTTTAAAAAATAAGTATATTTCTATATTGGTTTTAGAAAATGTTAATACAATCGACCCGTGAACAACATGGGTTTAAACCGTGTGGATTCACTTACAGGCGAGTTTTGCAGGACAGCAGGATAAATGTATTTTCTCTTCCTTACAATTTTTTTTTGTCTGTATATTTCTAATTTAGGATGGGCCAGAGGGTTTTGTTATTGTTTTTGTAATTATTCCATTGGTTCTTTCTACATGAAGACTTGCTCTAAGGAGAGAAGGTAGAGAAAGTACGTCATGATTGAGTTGAGTGGAATTATAGACATGTCTGGTTTAGGTAGGGGAATCAGCTCACCGTCTCCCGACCTCACCTTGTATCTGCCTCATGGTTTTGCCTCTTCTTGTGCAGTTTCCCCTCATTTCCATAGATCTTAAGCTTACCCTTCCTCTAAGACTCAACTTAGATCCCATTAGTCAGCAAGCACACAGCCTACGACCCTCATCATAGTCTCTTCTCACTCTTTGGAGCTCTCATAGTTTCACCTACTTGGTTCTTCTCCTTTCCTCCCCACTGTTAGTAGTCTTTTATATGTGTGTGTTTGTATATCTCTTCAAAAGATAAATAAAAACTTCCCCAGAACTAAGACTGGTTGATGTTGCTTTGTATTTCTCTCCATGTCTTCTGCAATGCTTCTTACATGATTGGGCTCTATCACCTTTGTCATTCTTCCTAACTCTGAGATTCCATGATTACAACAGTCAGTCTGTCAATAAATATTGATTGCTTGGCTGTCCAACCTAAGGCATTCTTTTGTTAGGGCCTAAATCATTCATTTTTTTTTTGAAGTCAGGGCGTACTTATGATGAGGAATTGGTATGATATTATCTATTTCCTTTCCTTCCATGGCCAGTTCAGTGGTTGACTTACAATCTAAAAGGCTTCTTTTCTTAAGCACCTAGTTCAAACAGTGCTAGCAAATGGTCTGTGTGTGTGTGTGTGTGTGTGTGCACTTTCACATGTAAATGAGGCCTCCCTGTCTTTGATTGGATAGAATTTGCCTTATTTGTCTTTTTCTGTTGTTGGCAATGTAGACAACTTTTGTGTATGTTGAACTTTGTTATGTGTTCATAAATTTAAACAATTATGATAGAATCCTGAGTATGATAAATACATACTTTAGGAAACTTGCCTAAGTTTGTTTATTATGCCTTAAAACATGGCAAAAATGGAGACATTTGCAGTTATAACTTCTCTGTTTATTTTTAAAAGATTCAAAGTCAGATAAAAAATAATCATGAAAAAAGATAATGCAGGGAAAAACATTTGGCTAGAAGCCAAAAGTCTTGTTTTGGGACCCTGATTCTTTTTGTGCGATGTTCTGTAAGAAGATTAAGCTCTCTGAGCTTCAATTCTTTCATATGTAAAATGAACAAAATTGTAGTTTCCACTTCACAAGGGATTTGCGAGGTAAAATTATTAAAGTGTTATTTTGTAATAAACATCCATACAGGTGTGGCAGTAACTAATAATTATTATAATTTATGGTTTGGGATGCATCACTTAAAAAAAGGAAGTAGGGTGGCTCAGTTCGTGGAACGTCTGACTCTTGATTTTGGCTCAGGTCGTGATCTCACAGTCTGTGAGTTCGAGCCCCATGATGGGCTCTGTGCTGACAGTGCAGAATCTGCATGGGATTCTCTCTCTCTCTCTCTCTCTCTCTCTCTCTCTCTCTGTCCCTCCCCTGCTTGCAGGCTCTTTCTGTCTCTTTCTCTTAAAAATAAATAAACATTTTTAAAAAGTAAATTAAAAAAATAAAAATAAAAAGGAAGTAAAAGATGAAAATACCACCCAGAATTGTCCTCCTTATAGTCTTTCATTCACCAAACCCCATGTTTGTCTGATGTCTCATTTTACACTTCAGATAATTTTCCAATATTTTTAAAAAAGTAACAGATAAACTTTCAGTATTATAGGTGACTCTGCCCTGGTTTAGCTTCTGTATTATACGTTTATGCTCTAAAATATGAACATCAATTTCCTGTTCCTGGATTGTAGAAATTACCATCAATTTAATTTTCTATGCTATGGAAAAATATCTGCTTTTCATATGACACCTTTTCCTTTTCTCTAGATTTGAGTGTCAGTGAAGGACAAAATAATGAATATTCATAGATCTTTTACATATTGCCAATTATATGAAAACACATTCAACAGATACTTGTACCTAATCTACACCAATTACATAGGTGCATGATTTAGGTTTGAAGCATACCTAATAAAAATAAGTAGAAAAATAGACACATATTCCTTTCAAAATAAATATTTCTTTTTAAAAAAATTAATTTTATTTATTTCAAGAGAGAGAGAGAGAGAGAGAGTGGGGGTGGAGTGCAGAGAGAGGGAGAGAGAGAATCTCAAGCAGGCTCCACACTGTCAGCACAGAGCCTGATGTGGGAGTCGATCTCAGGAACCGTGAGATCATGACCTGAGCTGAAACCAAGAGTGGGACGCTTAACTGACTGAGCCCTCCAGATGCCCCCCAGATATATATTTCTTAATTTATGGTTTTAAAATGTTTGTTGTTGTTTTTAGACTTAATAAGGACATTTCTTTAAAAACATTTCTTTAACATGTATTTATGAGAGAGAAAGAAAGACAGAGTATGAGCGGGGAAAGGGCAGAAAGAGAGAGGGAGACACAGAATCCAAAGCAGGCTCCAGGCTCCGAGCTGTCAGCACAGAGCCTGGCACAGGGCTCAAACTCGAGGACCAGGAGATCATGACCTGAGCTGAAGTTGGATGCTTAACTGACTGAGTCACCCAGGTGCCCCAACCAATATAAGGACATTTCTGTTCCTATGTGTGAATGTTCAGCATATTCTTGTACCTGAATCTGAATCCTATTCTTACTGTCTCCATCATTCACTTTCCTTCTCTTAGCACTACTCACCAGCTATTGGGAAGTCTGGAAAAGAAGAACTTAGGTTTTATAAGTTAACTTTTTATGGATAAATTTCATTAATTAAATTCCCAGCCTATTTCAGTCTCTTTGGTCAGGAAATGGAAACTGAGTGAGATATAGAGATGGTCTTGTAGAATGTGTTCCAGAATGACTTGGTTTCATCTCGTTCTGTGTGTGTGTGTGTGTGTGAGAGAGAGAGAGAGAGAGAGAGAGAGAGAAAGAGAGAGAGACAGAGAGACAGAGAGAGACATATTGACTGAGATTTAGAACAAATTGAGGAGCAAGGCTGAGAGGCAGAGACAAAGGCTTGTCTATACAACCTCAACTGAATTGGACCTGACTGAAAGATTGGTTTGGTTGGATTTACCAGAGCCTATCTCCTCAGTGGCAGTGATCTGAAAATTGCTTCCAGGGCCATTTTAATTAGCTGATTCAAATCAAAACAAACACATCCTGGTGACCTCCATTTTTACCCTGGCCCTCGCCAATGACCGTTTTCAAAGCGGTGATTCCTAAGTAGTTCTCCATGAACTCAATAAGCTATCTGAGGTATGCACTTTTGCTTTTAAACATTAATCTTTAATGCTAAGGGAAGAATCCATTTTTCTTGGCTTCAATGACAGGTGAATGTTAGTGCACAGATGCATTTGTGCAGGGGCTCAAAACTTAAAACCACAAAAACACGAAACCTGCTCATTCATAGTTAATTTATGAAATGAAATTTAGGAATGACTTTATGAAATGGAGTGTCATTCTTCAATATCATTTTAATATGGAGATTTCATTGGGCTCCATGGCAGTATGGTGAATTTATTACTTCGATGCATTTTATTTCTTGGGTGTGCTTTTAAGTTAAAAGTACGTCAGGTCTTGTAAATAGAAAATGAAACATTTGACACCTCTGATTTCCTATGTTTGTTGTGATTATTTTAATTGTTTACTCACTTATTAAAAACCTTGTGGGCAATTTTGCATAGTGTATTTCCTTAGAGAAAAGAGTGACTATTATATGGGATAGATTAAAAAGAGATGGTAGTGAAATTTTAGAAATTTTAGACACATAATTTAAGACAGAATTACAGAGGGGAGAAAAGGGGGAGAAATAATATGTTATTAAAATAAAAAAGCATTTACTGCAATTCAAGAAAGATCTGTGCCATAATCTATCATACGACAAATAATCGAAAGTCAAAGATAGCCATATGACTTCAAAATATCTGGATTAGGCAATAGTAATACTGTGCTATGACAAATAATATGATTTCCTTCATTGGTTATTCTCAAACACGCGTTCATTCATTAAATCAATTTTCACTGAAGGCTGACCAGGTGCCAACACGGAGACTGTAGCAATAAACAGAATGGACATGACATTTGCCTTCAGGGAGCTCATTGTAGCCTCGTACGGGATGTAAGGCTTAAATGAGTAACTTCACAAGAGTAGTTAAATATTTGATAAAGTCTATGGCAACGTATCACATACAGTAAGAGCCCATAACAGGAAGGTCTAATGTCTTGGCAGCTATATTGTTGCAGTTGATTTGGGAATAGGAAAACAATATCTGAAACTTGCAAATGTTGAGCTTTCACTTGTGTCCAGGCAGTTTTGAAATGAAATGTGCAGTCATATAGTTTGTGTAAAATAAGACAAACTATGTTCATCTTAAACGTACAATTTAAATTAGGAAGATGCACTTATCAGTGATGCCTTCATAGATGCAAGCTGCTTGTGTAATAGGACAGAATTTCCCAAGTTATGGAAATGGTTAGAGCTGCTTCAGAAAGAAAAAAAAACATTCTTTTTATTTCTAGGAAAAGATAACTAATTCAAAAATTAAGACATTTTAAAGCTGCTTAAATTTATACAGCTAATATTGATAATCTGTGATTAGAGCAATGCTTAAACATTTTCTGTCCTTGAATATGAATAATTAATTTCAACATTAGACATTACTTGTTTTTTTTTTACACCAATTACTTTCAAAAATGAATTGGTCAATTATTCAGTGGTATAAATCATTTACTTCTTTTCTAACTTCGATTCTCGTGTGCTGATGCATCGTTACTTTGGAAATTGAGTGGAATATTTATTTCTCTTTTCTGATTCTAATTCTTAAAGATAAATACTTCTGTTAGTGAACTGTAGCATTCTATTCTATGGAGGTGATTTATTATTTTTTTGGCAATGTTCAAACTCACTAAATGTTTTACTAACATCAATTGTGCTATCAAACTAGAAGACGATACTCTGTACCTTCTGGCACTGAGAGCAGAAATCAGCCACTTGGTCAGTAGCAAGTTCAGAGAAAAAATTAACACTATTTAAAACTGACATTAGCAAAATATTTTGAAGGGATATTACCATCACTTTATTTGTGCAAAGTAGATACAAAGTTGGAAAACATTGCCCTTTAGGGTCATGACTTTGAAGGGGAGAGTTATTCATCCCTGACCTGAGATCAGCAGGCCATTTGTTGATAGCATGTAAATTGCTCAGATTTCTGTAAAGAGGCAGCTATCTAAGGATTGTTTTTAAAGACAAGAGAGCTACTTTGAATGGTGTGAACACTCAGATCAAGAGCACATCTCTGAGATCTTAGGGACTTGTAAATTGTAAAAACTGTGACAACAAAATTACCATTTCATTATTTGTATTTGTAGTATAAACAAAGCCAGCATTCCCCCCCCCCTTCCCCCTCCATCCCTCTTCTGGTGACATTTCATAGCCTTGAAAAGCTTGAAGCCTGAAACACAATTAATTCAATGTTTCTTTTACCATGCAAATATCTCTTGTCAGAGATAGCATCCTTGAGATTAACCAGCAGTATTGATTTAGATGCCCCAGGGTTGTTAATTGTAGGGAACTGTTATATCTCTATGACTTCTGAAAGAGGTTCTGGCCACTGCAAATACATCTTAAGGAAGAAAAGAATACTATCAGCCAAGATGTGCACCCAAGCTTTGGAACTAGGCTGGCAAAACCCTACTCACATTGCTGTAAAGCAGACATATATTTTTGTATTTTTTGTAGGTGGATACAGTGCAGACCACGAACCCCCCTGGCCACATTGAGGAATCGTGTAAAATGAATGTATGTGCTCGTAAGTGAAATACATGTAATGTTCCAACTCAGTGTGTTGGATCTTAATAGACCTGAATTGTCTTGTACAAAAAGAAATCGATTCCCAAGGGGCAGGACCACTATCTGATTAAAATGAAGCTCTGATTGTGAAGAAAACGCAAAATGGACTTAAAATAAAATCTCTGCAAAAAGAAATCAAACTATACTTAGCAAACAAACTGAAAAAAAAATCAAGCTCTCAATATGGAATAAAGGAGGGATGTTTTGCACTCTTATCAATTACTGTGGAGAAACAGAATCAAATATCGTCATACTCAGGAGTGTGAAAAGAAGAACAGGAAATCCTTTTTCTTTTGGTTTGCACTTGAATGGACTGAAGCAAAGAGTGGAGACACATCCTGTTCCTGTTTATAGTTAATAATGTGGAGATTAGTATAGATGTGATTTCATTTGCCTTGCTTGAACTAATTGGATGCATTATGTAGAAATCACCTGAGCCTGTGCTAGATCAACAAAGAAAATGGAAATGTATACCTCAGGACTGAATTCTGGGAAAATTAGACTATTCAATGCTATTTAATAAGGCGTTAAGAAATACTACTGCCAGTCAGGTAAAGTGAGAAAGGAGTGGACAGGAAAGAAAATAAAATTTCGGTCATTCTGATACTTGATGAAATATAATTCATTATGGCGTAAAAGCAGAGGATAGTTTGCAATGTATCTCACAGACATTTCACACAATTTCTGATTGAATTTAGGGTAAACCACGTAAATGTTCAAGGAATGTATGGCCATTATATCAATAGCAAACTGGCCTTTAAAATTTGTGGTCTTATGCATTCGTGTATGCAGAGGAGGGCTTTTTTATTTTGTTAAGAATGAATTGCATGCAGGAAGAACCTCTTTGCATTATAGTTATTTGCTCAGTTGAAGATACTGTATAAAGTCTCGTTTTTGTATGAGTATGGGTGTATTTGGATGCATTTGTGTGTATGCGTATATAAATGGAGGCAGGTAAAATTCAATGGTTAACCTTTGCACTTTAGTTTGTTACCTAGAATGTAAAGAGGTAGCGGAAACTGTCTTAAGCCATTTCATACGTGTTGTCATTACTAAAGATAATTATTCACAAATGAAGCAATTTGAATATAGACTGACTGCAAAGGCTCTCCAATTAAGTATAATATTTATTGCCATTGAGCCATTTAAATTAAGATAGTACCAATGTCTCAAAATAATGAGAGTAGGCTCCTGTGAAATCAGTTTGAGGACAGTTGGAAAGTTCTATTATATTCCTTCAGGTTACTTTTACTCAGTGACAGAGGATGTGAATCATGGCTGTTTTTATAGAAGAGACTCGGGAAATATTTGTGTTTTAACTATAACTTTTTAATATGCCTAAAGTTATAGTTTTTTTTTCCATTTTCTTCGGTCTAAATTAATTACAAATAATCATATATTAACATAGATAAGATAGTAAATATTTAAAACAGATAGACATATTTTTTGTAGTCACCGTGTGCCATAATAATTTTGAAACTATTGTTCTCTGGTATTTGTATTCATGTCTCTTTATCTTGCTGATTAACTTTATAGTAGAAATTTTTACCTCTTCTTTCTATGTGACAATCAACTGAAGTTGGTATCCTATCTATACTATTACAGGGATTTTTGTCTTTATTTATGCTATTATAATAAATTATAAGTCTACAAACTCTATAATTCTATTGTATCGAATATTTTTCTGTGACCAAAATAATAAAATGTAACTGCTTTATAAAATGACAATATTTCCTATTTTAGTAATCTCTTAAAACATAAAGGGACCTAAAATAGGTTCATGTTGCTGGCTTTGGAATACATTCTCCACAATTTGAGAGTGAAGAGCTTAGCAACTTTAGATAAAGAGAAAAAGTTTGACAGAGATAATTTCGAGGGTGTAAGGAGAAAAATACCCTGAACAGATTCAGAAGTTTTGACGTCAAATTTTGCTTTGCCACTAAACAGCTATATAGATAGATAGATAGATAGATAGATAGATAGATATTAGCTTTTAGGTGCTCAGATTTCTTAACTATAAAGAATGGGTTCAGACTGCACAATTTTAAGATCATTTTAATTCTTAACTTCTAAGGTTTTGATAACTTGGAAACAGTACAGCTCAACACTTAATACTGATTATATTAATACTCAGTAGTGATCATTGGTATTAAGAGAATCACATGTTGTTTTCCACTTAAATTGACCCAAAGCCGACCGCATGCCTTAAGAGTAAGGAGAAATGTGAACTCACTCTTGTTTCTGTTCCATCCTTAGTCTGACTTTAATGGAAATATGTACCGAAGTATAAATAATCATGTTCTGGGATCAATAGGTCTCCCTAAGTTAATTGATCCAAGAGGCACCCAAGTACAAAATCACTCAATTTGTAACAGAGGAAACCTTTTTGTTCTGCACTGAGTTGAATGCCTTCCCTGGCCGAATATTAAAGTGCCAGAACCAGTTTTTCTTGCTCTTTACCCCCCAAGGATTGATCAGCACATGAAGGTCTCTGTGACTTCAAAGGCATTTCTGGACTCAGATCAGCCTGGTTGGGTTCAGAGGAGAAGGAAACACTAGCCCCTGATGTTTACGGCGGTAGGCTGTTTCATCTCATAGTCGTTCTCTGCTTAGGAGAAGCAAGGAGCAGAGGAGTCTTGCAACTGTTATAATTTCAGGATTAACGTTTAGTCACAAAGTGCCTCACACAGAAAAGCGGTGCTTTTATTTTAGTTTCCTGCTACTACTCCAACTGGGAAAGGTCAGAGAAGCAGTATGAGGCAAAATGAAAGCATATACATGTCAATTTTGGGGCGGAGGGCTCATACTAACTTGCAAAGTGGTGTCACTTTCAAAATCACAAAGGTGGTATGGATAATCTTCAGGGATCCTTAGAGAATTTATTACACTGAACATTTTTTTGTTTGTTTGTTTCAGTGAACTTCTGGTCATTTATCGGACTGATTTAGGTAATAAAATTTAATTCTGTCAGTTTATTCTTTATTCTACAAGATGAGAATAAAGATGGGAGACCACCTACCAAGCCTATCCCATGACCCATTATCTCTAAATAAAATGTTTACCATTAGCTTTTGATTCTTTCCGTCTGAAAAAAAAGGGGGGGGGGAGAGGGGCAGTGGAGGGTGGAGGTGGTTCAAAGAAAGAAAATGATTATAAAGAGCAGCAGTGGGGCAACTGTTAATGAAATTACCAACTGAAAAGTTATGTTCAGAATGCATCAGCCAATTGGATGCACAGAAGTAAAAATTCCACTAAAATACAAAAAAAAAAGGCTTTAAAATATTGAGGATTGAAGTAGTTGCTTTTGGTGTTAATTCTGATTATTTATTTATTTGGATGCTATTATTCCATTTCCTGGTTTTGATAAATATAAATTAGATGAGTTACCAACAGTCAACTCTATAAAGATGATATGTTAATCGCTCAATTTAATATTTATGCCAGCCTCACGAAGCAGATGCCATTATTGTCATATCACCCATTTCACAGATAAGGAAGATTAGGCACAGAGAATTTGGGCAAATTTGCAAAAGTACAGACCACCAGGAGATAGAGCAGGGCTCTGAGTCTTGCCAGCCTGGTTTCAGAGGCTACATACCGTCAGCAGGTCACAGATCCTTCGTGCAAAAACTTGAGGGTCCAAGTTAGGCTCTGGAACTGCTCAGGGGGACAGGGGTGGAGTTTTTGGTTCTTCGGATCACACATCTGTTAACATGAGTGAAGCGGATTCAGCATGCATGACTTCAATGTGAAAGGCATCCAGACGTTCTCACAGACAGAGTGTTGGACAACGGTAGAATCTGTGATAGGACGTCTGCTTTATATATTGGAGACAGGGAAGAAGAAATTCTTTTCTAACTTACTTTGCTTTGCAGGCTTAAAATATGTTACTAGGTAATATTTGCATCAAACATCATTTGAAAATGGAGACTTCGCTGTGGACGGAGGCAAAAGACAACTGCATTCTTTGAACAAGGAGAGCTCGCGCGCAGGCTAATGGGAATTCCAGACACACAGGCTAATTATTACAATGTCATGTACTAAGTGAAGGGCGCTCAGAGTGCCTTAAGAGTGCAGCATCTGGAATCCAGGTTGCCTGGGTTCGAAACGTGGATCACACACTTTACAAATTGAATGGCCTTTGAACAAGCATCTCTCTGCCTCCATTTCTTCAGATGTGACTGAAAGTTAGTAACAGCATCTATGTTGTAAATTAGTTGTGATTATTAAGTGAGATTTAGCCAGGTGATGGGAGTATGACATGACAAGACCTCAGTAAATGCCGGCAACTCTTGATTTCCTTATTGTTGTTTTATAATCAACATATGAATAGAGTGTAGTTGTTGCTGATTGAGATGTTCACGGGCTAAAACAAACTCAATGTCACTGTCAGAAGTGACACAAAATGCACCTCACAGAACAGGTAACTCCAAGCCTCGATATACTTCATATACTATGGCATGAAACTGAGCAAAAGAGTGCGGGTATGGGTTCTCCGGGGGAATTCATGAGTTTCTGGTCTGCTACAATTCAAATCTTAGAGCTCTGTGAGCCATCATTTCTTCAAACATCGACAAGTGAACGGAAACTGTGAAAGCTTAAATCAGACCTGTCACCATCCAATGATGAAAGTTTTTAAAAGGGCAAAGAATAATTTTTGAAAGATCACTTTATCTGTAATTATAAGGGAGTATAATTTTCCCCAATTAGTAGTGACTTAAGCATTGTGAAATGTAAGAATGATAAATTATTTGTCAGATTATCATAAAAACCAAGGATAATGTTGATTATGATAACCCATCCATGAATAAGTATAGTTACTATTCTTTGAAGATATTTAGTAATTTTCTATGATATATGATAGGGCTTCATTTTCAAAGTCCTTTATTAAGCAGAAAATGTGCTTTGTAATCTATAATAACTATGAGATTTGAATGTGTGAAATACAAACAAAATAAATACTGGCTGGATTGAAGTGGGTAATATTTAATGTCTGCAAAGTCAGTGGCTTTCATTTTAAACATTGCAATTGGCTAATTATATTGGAGAGGATAAAACAAATAAACTATCATTGAAAATGTTGTCTTTCCTATTTGAAACCATGTTTTGGATAATATATAGTGAGTATTAATTGTGGCTAGAAAATCTAGACTTCGGAAATGTCCCTGTGTTCTTGGGGACCCATAGCATTGCTTGTGAAAACATGAAGAAGTTATAATATTCTAACTTCATTTCACAGTTTAGCAACTAAGCATCTGAAAAGAAACAGGGCCAATTACAGATTTTTATTAGGCTCTCCATTTCAATAATTTTTACTTTGTTTTCATGAAAGAGCTGGCTACTCTATATTTTTATGGATGTTAATACCACCATAATAACTATCTTATGCTTCTTTTTGTGAATTTCTAAGGAGGAGTTAAGATTGATGTAATTAAAAATGAGTATCTTCCTAGATTGTATCCTTACATGTTAGCGGGGAAATGAACATGTCCTGTTTTAAGAGATTGGAATTTTGAGACCAGGTACAGCTCAGCCTGTTTTGTAACTGCCCAATTGCTTCCGTGGAAATTCTGTCTCAGTAGCAGGTGAGGGGGACCTAGGTCTCTCATTTTTTTTCTTTTCTCTGTGTCTAGCTGTTAAAAGGCAGGTCAGGATGATTTTTTTTTCTCCCCTATATGTCAGGCTCATGAAAGAAGCAGACATTTGGTAGATGCATTCTAGAAAGATCAGAAACGGCTACCTCCTGATAATACATTTCAAGTGGATATAGTGCCTTCTAACTTTCTGCTGGTTGACTTTTTAAGACCCTTGCATATTTATTACATAAAAATCTGCCCTTTTCTGAACCCCAAATTGACACTTGATTGTTAAAAGTCATGTAATTGAAAAAAAAATCTGTGTTCAGGAAGACCCTGATAATGTTAAGGAAACAATTAAGTTATCCCATGGGCCTTTTTAATAAAAATTGTATGATGGCTAGTCACATAAATGACTCAATATTCACATGGAGAAGTTTGTGAAAATGTTTATGAGGAAAGGTTACATTGAAATGAATATTAAGAATCTGTAAACACAGGATCTTTTTATCTTTCAACAAACCATTTTCAATATTAGGAAGAAATGAAACACATATTTTGTACCAAGCTTCTCTAGTAATTTATGTGCTCTTGTCATGTGAGATTAACATTTGGATTAAAGAATATGATTAAAGGGTTCGAAATCAGTGGTTACCAAGTTGAAATAGTGCAAACATTGAGACAGTACAATACAGCAATCTATTTCATGCAATATATTTCTTATACCAATTAATTAGCAGTTTAATTAGCGTGATGTTTCATGTTGTGACCTAAGCCATTGGACTCCCAAAGGGTCTAATGGAGACAATGAAAAAAAGGAAAAGAAAGCTTCAGAATTGTTGATGGTTGTGTCACATGGCACCAGAATTAAAAATAATATTTCATTTAGGGTTGCCTGGTTGGCTCAGTCAGTAGAGCATGCAACCCTTGATCTTGGTGTCATGAGTTCAAGCCCCACCGTGGGGGTAGAGTTTACTCAATAAATTTTTTTTAAGTTTATTTATTTATTTTGAGAGAGAGAAAGTGTGCATGGGAAGGGCAGAGAGAGAAGAATGGAGAGAGAATCCCAGGCCGACTTTACACTGCCAGTGCAAGGAGCCTGAACTCACCAACCCATGAGATCATGACCTGAGCGGAAATCAAGAGTCTGATGCTTAACTGGCTGGGGCACCCCCAAAACATTTTTTAATGCTTTAAAAAATAATTCTTCATTTAAAAATAAAAGAACTTGTGTATGCTTTTTTTCCCTGAACTCAGAACAGATTTTTTTTAAAAGGCAGTTTTACGATATGAAAGACTCCCATGAATTAAAAGCATATTAAATATCTAAATGTGCGATCATATTAAATGAAGTACATTTTAAGCAGCAAGTGACCACAAATAAATGCTTCAAGGCTTCCCTCAGATAAAACAGAAGTACTTCTCATAATTTTGAGAGCAAACATAAAAGATATGTATTAGGGTGATCATATTTTTGAATATATAATGTGATTCATAGGATTCTATTAAGAGCCATTGAAATGACTTACAAAGGGTTGCATTTTGGAAAGCCACAATGGAACTCTGCCTTTGGACAGGCCCTAGGAAAAAAACTATGCATCTTAGAAATAATTTATCAAGTGTGTGACATGAAAGGGGTCTCTCGTCCTTTTCTTCCCTCCCCAGTGAGAACATATTGGGATTGTATGTGTTAGTCTTTATTGCATAAAATGGAAGCTTCTGCTGAGCCAAAGACAGTCATCTGCCAAAAGATTGGTTCTGCCTTTTCACAACAGCATAAAGAATGGGCACAGTTGTTATGAATATTGAGCTATAAAATACAACAAACCGTCTGGAAGTGCTTTTCTCTTCATTTTACACTGCGGACAATTCGGAACATGCGAAGCAATATAATAATGATTTGAGGATCTGACAAATATCCCCAGATTTTGTCAAGCCTTCATTCCCAATCACTGATATCTGCTGGACTTATTTCATGGCCACATAATTAGGCTGTTCATTTCCTGTGAGTTTGCGTACTACAGTAGGTCCAGAGGGCTCCTTTTTTCTTTTCAGAAACTGTTCCATAACCTCTTTCGGCAGTTAATGTATGGATGCCATTTGGAACATTGCTGGTTATTATGTTACTCACAGATATTTTATTGTACACAGAAGTGAGTATTTATGGAAGTCTAAAGTCTCTGTTATGCAAAATCTTATAAAGAGAAAGCTGTTAAACTTTCACTTTTTTTTCTCCCTCTGACTCTTTCCCTCGTCTAACACGTCAACTTGAATAGCTTCTTTTTCATTTAGTAGAAATTTTTAGCATATGGAAGAGAAAGCATATACACATTATGAAGTTGTAATTGGTAATCTGTAATTAATTGTAACTTCTATTTTCTAAAATAAGGACAAATTTGAAATTGTGATACAAAATAATTCAGTAAACATTTGTGCCAAAATGTTCCTAAGATGTTCCTAAGCTTTTCTTTTTAGTTGCATAGTATTCTGTCTTCAGACTATCAGAAAATTGCAATTTAGTTTTGCTCTGATAGTTAACTGATAATGATCCGATTTAAGTGATCTTTCAGTTTAAATGTATTTAGTAGGAATTTGGATTAGTATATTTGTCCTCTCTTGGATTTCCTATAAAAATATATAGTTTAACTGTATATAATTCATAAATTAAATGTTTATTTATTTATTTTTGAGAGAGAGAGAGAGAGGGAAGGAAGGAGAACATAAGCAGGGAAGAGACACACACACACACACACAGAAAGAGAGAGAGAGAGAGAGAGAGAGAATCTGAAGCAGGCCCTAGGCTTTGAGCTGTCCGTGCAGAGCCCGACGTGGGTCTCGAACCCACGAACCGTGAGATCATGACCTGAATCAAAGTCAGATGCCCAACCACTGAGCCACCCAGGTGCCCCTATAATCATGAATTAAATGAACACCAATTATGGACTAGTGTTGGAGGCTTTGGACAACCTACTTAACCTTTCGTGCTATATTTAAATGGGGGTAATAGTCTCATAGCATTGTTAGGCAATGAGGATGAATTACTAAGCTATGTAAGTGAGGTCAGAAATAAATTAATATATACATTGATTGCAACTGTCTAGCATAAAGTGAGCAAGTATAAATAACAGTATTATTAAAGAAAGGCTCAAAAATGTGACTGACACAGGGCACATAGCTATTCACCAGTTGAGCTAAGATTCCAGAAGCAGTCTTAATGCAATGCAGCATGGTGGGTGTTCTAAGTGCAATCTGCTCCCCAAAACAGACCAATAGGTTTTCCAAAAGTCTTATACTAGTCACAAGTAGGCTAGGATCCAAACTGCAGGTGTATCTGAATTTAAACCCTGATTTCCTCAAACCTTGACAGGAATCTAAACTTGATGGTAGGAATCTAAACTTGTTTATTGGTAGAGACTTGACCACCTTTATGAATAAGCTTTCTGTTTTCAGAATTATTTAGAAATGAAAGATGTTTTTGGAATAATTTAGAAAATGCAAACATGAGAATCAAATAAAAAATGGTCAACTTTCAATGCATACTTTGAGCTGTTTCTAGGAGTCTCTCTCTGGATTTAGACATTATTTCTTCAAACAAACACTGAGAAATATGTAACAGGTGTATTTATTTTTTTTAGTGGACTTCAGCTGGCTGTTTAGGTAAGCTCATAACCCCACCTCCCCTTCCCCTTTCTTTGAATATTTAGAATTCTATTAATTGGAGGTTTCTGGCTGTTTTAGGGAACACCTTCTGTGCAGTGCACTTTTCAGTCATTGCCATATCCTTTGTGCTGCCATTCAGTTTGTTTAACTCTGAGATTTGGGCATGTTTTTATTTCCTTTTTCCTCACATATTTTGCTGTAATTGTTTCCTATTAGCTTGTTTTAAAAGATAGGTTACCGTTGGATCTTTAAATTGACTTCTTTTCATGGAGCTGGTTGTATGGTCCACCCCTGTCCTGCAGAAGTTGCCATTACCTATTGTTTAGTCGAATTTGAAACTGATAGGCTTTAATGACTGTTATTACAAGTGTTCCACTCACTGTGCCATCTAGTAATATTGGATCGTAACAATATGTGCTTTAAAAAAAAAAGCTTTCTCTCTCTCTTTCTCTTTGTGCTGCTGGTGACTGTTCAAGACTTATAACATAGAACATGATCACGCATGGAAAGTATAGTCGAGCTGCTATTAATATTTGTGTACAAATTACATGTAGTGGATTGAGATATTACACTGAAGGCTGCAGGATTGCGTACCTTGCTGCCCAGAGTGTTGCGAGGACAGAACGACGTACTGCTTCTTAGTGTTGTCAACGTACTACTGTGTTCAGGAACACGTAGTCTTAGTCATTTCTCATAAGTAGACTTCAGATTCCTTACTTTAGAATTCTATTCCTCTACCTCTAATGCTCCTCTCATATTTGTCCTTTCCATTCTTCCTTTTTGTGAGCTCAGTGTTCCAGCTCAGCCTGGTGACTTTCAGGTGACTTTACCCGCTTTACACTTTGCTACTAGTTTATCGTAAGCTATAGTGCTATGTCCTCCAACAATCCTTTGTCTTCCTAACTTTACATGAGGGAATCTTACCTTCCCTCTTTTTCTGGTTACCAAGTCATTCGTGCTAATTTTAAGGCATTTTATCCGTGTGGTTTTATGCTACCTGAATCTTCCAGTCTTTAATGATGGAATATTTTGATGGAATAGTTTGAAAGTGTATATGCGTATTATTTCTACCCTAGAATCTCTTCACTGGGAACATCCAAGCCTGACTCATATTTACCATCTCCTTCTTGTTTTTAGCAAAGTACTTTGCTTACAGTAGCTTAGCAATTGCTTGACTGAATTCATTTGATGCTATAAATGGAAGGAAGTCTTGGGTGATTCGAAGACGTGCAATAAAGTGTATAGATATTAGTCATTCGATAAGTATTTGTTGAGTTTCTCCCCTAGATTAGGTACTGGAGATTTTGCATTCTTGTAAAATATGAAATGCTGGGTGACACAGGTGAGGGGATTTACACATATTTATGTACACATACGTCACAAATCATATGAGCCCTGTTAGAGCTCTCTTAGAGCTCTCATTCCCCTCTGTCACTCAGGATCTACTCTACTCCAGGCACTCTGTTGTTAGCAAGACAAATACGTGTTTCCCAGATGTGAGAGCTACATGTTGCCACGAGGGAGGGCTCTGGTGGACAACAAGTGGGTGCCAAGGCAGGAAGGTGTGAACAAAGTCTGAAAAGTAGCTCAAAATGTAGAAGGCATTAGATTCATGTTATGGAGCTACAACTTGATGCTGGGAGAGATGGGAGTGACACAGCAGAGGTCTTCAAAGACAGAGGAGTGGTGACCCTGATTTGTGAGGGGAATAACTTTCAAAGCAGGGTGGAGGAAGCACCAGAGAGGAAGAAGCAACCCTCACAGGATAGGAGTTGCGCTTTAACTGAAAATATATCTTTCTTGGACTTGGAATTCGGTGCTATCAGCTGCCATACTTTACATAGAATACAAAGTCGTAGAGACAACTGGTCTCTTTGGTCATTTCTTGGCACCGAAAGAGTGTTCTGCCCCAGAGCCCTAATTCTTTAGTAGAGGAATTAGTATAATTAATACCAAAAGGAATACAATTTAATGCATGGTTTCTAAAATCAATAGACACAAAACCATTCTTTGAAGATGGAGTTCAGGTCAACTGGAACTGTTTCTGTGTGATAATATTGCAACTCTGTATGATGTTTGGGGAGAAATACAAACATGATTTTAACATAAACTTCCTTTGCTCTAATGCTGTCAAAAGAGGCTTTCCTTGATGTTAAGCTCTGATCTCAAATGAAGTCATGCCTTGGAGGCTATCTTGAGGCTGAACGCTTAAAGCATCTTCACTCATCAAATCTATGGAATCCCATTTTTACCTCTATCATTGCCTGAACTCATGTTCCAGCTATAAGCTGATTTGTATCTCAGACCTTATCCAGAAGTATTTTTATTTATTTATCTTTTTTATTTTGCCACATATTATTAAAGTACTTTCAATGATTTCTGTTTCCTCTTTGTGTTTTATGGTTAAAAAAAAAAGAATTAATACCACAAATAGTACAGATATGATTTTCACTGCCCTGTAGTTTCTAGGATTTGCTGTTTTCTTTGGAAAAAAAATAAAGTAAAATAACTCATAAGATTTCATTTGTAGTAAGACAGTTCTGACAGTTCCGTGGCAGTGAAATTTTAAGGATCATCAATATTGAAGGGCACAGGCTGTGGAGTTGCTCCTTTTTTTTTCTCTCTCTTTCTTTTTTCACTTTTAATTCCAATTAAACAATATTCTATTAGACTAGATGCTTTCTGCCTGGGTGTTTTCTGTCTGATCTTTGGCTGGCAATCAAGGAAATTCAGCTTCCGTCTGTTAGAGCTGAAAGGGCTTATAGCATGCCAGGGGCTGTCTAGTGTTTCAAGCATTTAGAACCCCTGGTCTATGAATAATGATCAATGTGTGGTGCTTATATTGTTAAATCTTTCAAGAAAAATGTCTTGCAATTCTCTGGTGCTGAAGCCACTCATACTCTCCACATAATGCGGAGGTTGCATATCCCGTATCTATGCAAAGCGTTTAACCCACGATTCTATATATAAATATCCAAACTCATAATGCACAATTTTCAAAATACCTGCTTTATGCTTTACCATGAAATGTCTGTAAAATCCTGTGTAAATCATATTCAGTATGTGTTATCGTCTAATTTTTATAAGAGATTGTATTTTTGTTTGAAATTTTTATTGTTTTTGATAGGTTTCAGAAGGAATGCCATCATGCCTTTAATGCTGCTGTTACCTATGGTGTGACAATTTAAAATTTTCCAGCTAATATTATTATGAAATGGTACAACCTCGGATATAACATATTGTCAGAATATCACATCATTGGATATAATTTAGGATTTTCTCAATGTTTGGCTTGCAAATTCAGAATATAACTTTTATTGATACCGATAAGTAACATATATCAAGAATACTGATGTCTGCATTGAGTCATGTACTGACATGCTGACGCATTAACCAAAGGAGTATAAAAGTGCTAGATTATTTTCGATGCGCACTCTATCTATCTATCTATCTATCTATCCATATAAAGTATTTTGAAATATATATTTTCATATACCTTCCATATATTCAAATATATATATATACATATACATATAATTATATAAAATATATAATTCAGAATATATTTTTGTATTCTGAAGATCATCAGAGGGAACCAATTACTTGGTAATGACTATGGAATACATGCTTTAGCCCAGACACTGTGCTTAAGGCGAGGGATGTAAATATGGGAAAGAAACCAATTTTGCTCTCAACAAACCAAGACAGCCAGATGTGTTATAAATGCTATAGGAAGACAGAGATAAAGAAAGAAAGTGAGGACATTTGGGAAATGCTTAATGAAACAAGAAACTTTTTAGTTGGCCCTTGTAACAAATTAAGTCCACTTACACTTAGGAAGGAAGAAAGACATTTCAGCTGGAGAAGAAATTATGAGCAAAGTAATGAAAGTCTCAAATTTCATTGCATACTTGGTAAAAGTTGCATAATCCAGTGTGGTTAGAGTGTAGGAAATATGGGATGAGCGACTCAATATGAACTGGAAAGAGCAAGTAAATTCAGCTCCAGAAGAGCCTTGAATTTTATGTCTAGCAACTTGGGTTTATTCTGTAAGTATTTGAAAGTCACTGAAAGCTTTGAAGCAAGGGTATAACTCAGTAAGTGTTTAAAATGATGGTTCTATTGGTGAAATGGAGGGCAGTTGACAGTAAAAGCGCTGGAGAAAAAGAGACTTGTCAGGGGACAAGTACAGTCTGATAAAGCCTTATCGTGTGATTCTGACGCATGATGTGGAGACAGATAACGATGTGTATGGAGAAAACGATGTAAAATATACATGATTGGAGGCTGGAGGAGAAAGGAGAAGACCAATAGACTCAGAAAAGAAGCTAATTTCAGAATTTAATTTTGAACATTTTAATTAAAATATTACACAGCTTAGCTCATTTAATACTAGTAACACAATTTGTTTTCAAGCTATATAAACCAAATTTATAACTTAATATTTTAAACCAAAGATAGCTTTGGGCGCCATGAGGTAGGGCTTGAGAGGGGCTAGTGGTGAAAGAAGGAACATGGTCAGGAAAAAGAAAAGTCTATTCCAGCTCCAGACGGTAGGGGTAAATTCAGGGGTTAGTAGGAATTGGTCCACTCTCCTTCAGGTACGACTCCTGAAATGTCTTAAATCCACTTATGTTAAAATGTATTTCATCACTGTGCTCACTGGTCAAACTCCATTGGGATGCCAAAATGTCCTCTGGGGGCGGCTTGTCAACCTTTTGGTTAAGGAAAGGCAACACACTTTGAATAACAGACTTATCAGACTGAATTCAGTGGATGAAAAGTAATTTGCTCAAAGGAAACTTGGCTGTCCTTAAAAGTGACCCAGGCCATAAATAAATAAATAAATAAGACCCATGCACCCCCAATTTAAATGTAAGAGAGCTAAGTCTTAGAGAAGTTAAATAGCTGCCCCAGTTTAAGCAGTTCATAGGTGCACGAGTTGATATTAAACCCCAATTCCCAGAATTCAGATCAACAAAATTAAAGAGTGACGAAAGACTGCTTTACGTCACGTTTCTAATAGATTCATCAGCATGGTGGCCAGGTAAGAGTACATCAGGTTTCATGGAGAGAGTTTTAAGTAAGCGGAACCATTGAATGCCATGCACTCTGCCATGAATTTTGCAGGAGAGGAAAGGAAACAGCAATTTGGTGATGGAAGAAATGAGGAAAGATCTTTTTTTACAATATAAGGAAATTCAGGTAGGTTCATAGGGTGAAAGAAAGAGGTTGAACAGAAACGGGAAAGGACATTGATGAAATAAGATCTTGTCAGAGGCAGGAAGGAGTGGAATCAAAAGGTCAAATGGATAAAATAATGAGGATTCTTCCAAGTTGCAAAATGAAGTTCCAGTGAGCTTCTGTGCCTCTGGGAGCTCAACACTTCCGTTCTCAGCTTTATTCACTAAACCAAAACCACTAGGACACCCCCCTCTTTTTTGTCACTCAAATACCCCTTTCAAGGATTCCCCTTTTCAAAGCCTGTGAATGCGAAGTTAGCCTTTTGAAATGTAATCTGAAACCACACATGCTATATATCTGGATTCCGGTTGCTTATTTAAAAATTTGATGAAGCAAAGTGTTCTGACTAAATATGTACTACGTTCCTAGACCTAACCCAGCGCATATCGTCACAGTCTTTATCTATCTGTAAAAAAGGCAACTTGGTGATTCTTGGAACACTTTCAAAATCCCAATCTGCGAGAGGCTTTCTGATCTTAAATATTTTGTAAATTCCAAAGCGAGACCCTTAATTCGAGCCTAAATTTTTGGAGACTTTCAAGCAAGAGAGGTCTCAACCCTGGTTCTTTTTTTTTTTTTTCTTTTTTTCCTGAAGGGACAAAAACAGGTGCAGTGACAGTAGACTCTCTGGGGAGCATACAGTGACATGGGCGGTTGCTTTTCTCAGCTGGTGTAGGAGGGAGAGGTGGGAAGGCATGTAGGCACGTCTCTGTGTTGGGATCTGCAGACGATGAGTGAGTTCCAAACATGTACAAAGGCTGTGGGATGCATAGAAGAGATGCCAATACCGACTACATAAACAAATACATTGGGAAGGAGTTAAATGCAATCATCAAGCATTGATTATATAGAGAGAGTATAATCGATCGATTCCAAATGTCACAAAAAGTCAATATAAATTGTTATTTCCTGGTCTAAAATATTCAGTAGGTTTTTTGTTTTGTTTTGTTTTGTTTTTACAGATTTGTTATGATGTTTGGATAACGACTGTTTTGTGCTCCTTTCGTGACAAGTAAAGCAGGCAACTTTTTCAGGGCATCCTGTTGGAATCTCCCTCTCATTCTTCTTTTTCTTTCCGCCTTCAGGATAACTTAGGTGCAATTCCTAAAAGAACACCATTTGGCCGATTTCCATCTGGCATCCTTCCCCTCTTATTTTCACTGAAAAGTGTGGAGACTGGTTTTTAATGCTATTTCTGAATAAATTCAGGCTTTCAGTTCAACACCCATTCCCCCCCCCCCACCCTGTTTCTCATAAAAGCAATTAGTTACCTCTTTTTGTGGGAAAAATAAACATAACTCTGGACTTGGGGTAGAATCAGATACAAACAAATTGTAGAAATATGGGCTCACTAATTTCTAGTCCTCTTTTGTAGGCTGTGGAGTCCAAACGTGTCATGTGAAAAGTTCCGTCTGTGCAGAAGAATTGACTGTTTTACACACAGATAATTAGAAAATTGTCAAGACATATGTTGTTTTTTACAAACGCTTTTGTATTTATTGTTTTGCAGATGATACCAAAAAATTATCATGGTGCTGAATTCTGCAAAACCTCTTGGCTTAGAGGTCTCATCAATGACTAATTGCTACTATTTGTAACCACTTTAAAAGCAAATAAAGCACCCATCTGGTAATTCTATTAATGGTTTCTATATTAAAATGGCTATTGGTCCCCAAAAAGAAAATATGCAATTATGAAATATTCATGGTTGACTCACTATTGAAAAGCTTACAAATGGATCTGCAAAAACAGAGTTTATCGTTTCTTTTCTCTTTCTCTGTTAAGCCTCTAATCTTTTAAGAAATTAGGTTGCATTAATGATATGACTACATAGACTCAACAAAATGGAAAATTAAAGGAATTATCTAAATAAATTAAGATAAAAAAGTTCAGAATTAATGATTTGGGTAGCAGTATCAGCTACCCTCCAGCCCCCAATTCTCTGTGTTTTCCACCGTAGAACTCATAGGCCTTGAAAACTCCACTGAAAAGAGGGGGACAGAAATGCTAGTTCTGATCCTGTTAATTTGTAACTCTGACCTGGAGGGAAACTCTGCACTTCTCTGAGACTCCGTTTTTGTGGTGGTCAAGTGGGAGCCATTTCTCTGCTCGTCTTCATTTATTTTTATTTTTTAACCAGAACAATTGACAATTTTGTTTTCACATTTCACAATAAAAAATGAGAATTGTTTTTGTGTGTGTGCGTGTGTGTGTGTGTCCTACTAATTCCTCTGCAGAAATGATTCCCTATTTGATAGGAAGGGGGAGCCAGTCTTCCTTGTCATGCTGTTACAAAACAACCGAAGTCACAGCACCATGATCTCCTGTTGAAGTAGACCAAGTAAGATAAAATGGGTATAAAGAGATTCTTGTGTCTCCTTATCTATTGGTTGAGTCATTCCTGGCCAAGTGGGAACCATAATGGGAACAAGCAGGAAGTCTCATCAACGGGGGCCCAGGCCTCATTGGCATGTGGCCTCCCATAGGCAGCCTCATTCCAACAGCAGGTCTCACTGGCATCATCCCAGGAAGAAGAGGGCCCATCATTGGCATCATGGCATCATGGCACCCTTATGGGGTGCTCGCATCATACCAGGGTGAGGAGGACCTGGAGACTGGGGGGAGGGAGGATCGTTGCCCCTGCAAGAGGAGCGGCAGAGAATGGAGTAGGAGGTATCCTTTCTCGTTGAAATGCAGCGGTGGTTGTTACTTCTATCCATTTCTTTGTGTTTCCTACCACCGCGATGTGTCTTTCTCACAGAGGGAGGGTCACGGGTGAGGTATGTGTCGCAGGAGTCACCATGACGCTCAGGCAGTCTGCTCTGCAGGCTGTGGGCCACTTGGTTCCAGGCGCCGCCCGGAAATGACCTCCCTGCTGGTCTTTAGTGCTGGTACGAGGAACTGAAGGAATGAAAACTGTGAACATGTTTGGTCAAAGTCGGTCCCTTGCAGGAAGCAGAGATAGTACACGCAGGCTTCTGAAATAGGACAATCGTCATCGTCCACTTGGACTGAAACATCTTATCACTGAGGAAGGAGACTAGTAGTAGAATTTCTTCCGCTCTGCTTCATTCTGGCCTTTGGCCCCTTGGAGGTTTGTGAGTATTCGCTAACTTCACCCCTCCTGTTGTATGGGGTGTTCTCCTGCTTTTGCCGTCTGCCTTTGATCCCCCCTCCACCCCCGCCCCCCCCATAGAGGCAGAGAGGAGGGCTGGACTCACATCATATATGACACATCCCTTTCCCCTGGCCCCAGCGTTCTAGCACCTCTTCTGATTTTGTGATGCTATCCCACCCTTGTTTGCCTTTTGCCTGCCTCAAATGCAAATTCTCTTTTTCTTCCAGCTACATTGTCACTGTTCTTCAACATGTAGCTCAAGCGTGTATGGTAGGATTATAGGTGACTTAATTTTTTTTTCTATTTTATATGTGACTTTTTTAGTTCTCTTTTCATGATTTTATTAACAGAAATCTCAAGTTCCTCACTTGCAACCTGAATCAGAGTTAGGAGCCCTCATGTGTTTTTCTGGCACAAATGTTTACTTCTCTTAATACTTATCTAAATGTAATATAATGGACTGTTTGTCTCACTAGACTGAGGTCTTTGGTAACATATAGTTCTTCGTATCTGGTACAATATCTGTAAGAAACATTTCTTACATGTCAGTTGAATGGATGAGTATACAAATAGTTTATGTAGGTAGTTTATTTTAATGTAGTAAGTAGAGATAGGACAATATTAAATAGCTAATAATTAACTGGATCTGTTTTTACTATAATATCTTACATACAAGTTCTTACTTTATTTTTGTACTTTTATACTCATTAGAAATAAAATATAACAAGGAATTGTATTGGTATAATGAATAAATAAATGTGTAATAAATAATTGGTGCAAGCCTTTGTAAATTATAATTTTTAAGACAACTGCTCATTTTCTCATTTATTTTTTGATTTTCATTCTGAGACTTGTGGCCAACCCATAGCAGTCAAGGTAAAGGCACTGTGATAATATAAGGACACGACTCATAAAATCCAATGGTGATTCTTGGTAATGGGTTACAACTAGGGTTAATTTCCAGTGATTTGGCCATTCCGAGCATCAAACCTGAGGTTGGGACAGCTGAATATATTTGAATGACAAATATTTGAATGCAGCTTCACGCATTTCTCTCCTTGGGCAGGATGCTCTCCCCTCTCCTTGAAAAAAATGTTTCACACTGACCGTCAGTAGCATCTAGTATGAGTTGGCAAAGATAAGCACCAATTTCATTCAGTTTGAATCAACAGATATTTACTATATACCAAGGAATTTATGAGTCCGTGGATATACAAAAGTGCATAAGACCTTGCCTCATTCTTTGAAAGAAATCACAAGTTTTAGAGAGGTAAAACATAATCAATTACTTACTAAGGAAAGGCGAAATCTTGATCAGTGACATTCAACAAACATTTCTTCGGGGCTGCTTTTGCACTGAGCTGAGTATTAACAAAGGGCTTTGGGGAATAAGTAGGTATAAAATCTTTAACTCTGGCATTGGAGTGCTATGGGGGGCACTAAGGTAGATTTGTCTTTCCTTGGGCATGGTAGGTACAATACTTTGGCCCCAAAATACTCTTAGGAACCAATGACAAAGTCTTAACTTCTTTTAAAATCAGATGCAACGAGGACCTTTTAGGTCAAATAAAATGTTTTAGTGTGTAATATTAATGTCTTCATCTTTTTCCAAGGGTCATAACATATAATTTGTAAGATTTTCTAATAATGAAAGTGCTACACAAAGGCAAAAGAACGTAGGGTCCATGAAAGTCACACTGTGGCTCTCTGTGGAAGCAAGTGGAAGTCAGAAGGGCGTCAGGAGATGATCCAGAGCACCTGAAATGGGCCTTGAAATAACAGCACCATTTCACTAGGTAGAGGACAGGAGAAATATTAGACAAAGCCAAGGCCCAGACTAGTGCACATGGAGTGAGAGAATTCAGAGGTGCACAAATCATGGTCCCCAAATTTAAAGTTTTCAGTTCAGGGGACAGAGGTAAGTATATGCAAAGGACAAGTGACATATGAGGACATATATGCTTATTTCAAGAATGGAGAATGGGACACCTGCTCTTGAATCTAAGATTCCTAAGCATTAAAGCTTTACAACTAGACGGTTTAACAAATACAACTGTTTTAAACATCTAGCATTGTAAAATTCTCCATTTTCTGGTATGTGACATCTCTTTGGGAGTAGGGTGGGTGACAGTATGGTTTGGAGACTGTCTTCAAGCCCTTTTGTTTTATTATTCTTTCTATACATTTTGGAAATATTGCCAACAATATAGCATCTCAAAATTACATTTAAAATAATGGAATCATTTTTCCCTCAGAAATTCACTTAGGATTACTTGAATACTCTAGTCAAAATATGAATTCTTCTGTACATTGTATACAAATGTTTGCTAATAAGTCAATAAAATTTCTTTTTAGGACAAATTCAAAATCCAAACTGGATAAGTGAGTCGTATTATGGTTCATACTGGTGAATTCTGTTAAACTATTTTCAAAATTTTAGAGCATAAAGTAAAATTTCAGTCTAGCATATACTATCATTTTTATTCTGTTCTAGCTTTAATCACTTCCTTGAAGGGTATACCCCCCCCCCCGCCTTTTTTAAGTTTTATTTGTTTATTTTGAGAAGGCAAAGAGGGGCAGAGAGAGAATCTCAGCCCAGAGCCCGACACAGGGCTTGAACTCATGAGTCGGTGAGATTATTGCCCGAGCCGAAAGCAAGAATTGGCCGCTTAACCGACTTAACACCCAGGCACCCCTCCCTTTATTTTCTAAAACTGTTTCTCAGTACTCTCTTTTCTTTCCCCTCTCATATAATGAAGGGAAAACATTATTCATCTAATTTATTTTGAGACAATAACATTAAGGCTACTTACATGTTTCTTCTTATTATAAAAGCGGTAGTGAATAGTAGGTGAGCTGCTGGATTTAATTTTTCAACTAAGTAAACATGCACATATTAAATTCTCTAACTGTCATAAATATATCAGGCCTTTAATTAGAAAATGAAGGAAATATAATTCTAAGCATTATGAAGATATATTGGGTTTCTGGTGGTTAACACATCTAAGATGAGGTAACTCAATCAGAATACCATAGTCTAGCTCTATCCTGAATAACACTTTTACTGATCTTCATCCTGAACATGTAGGAGAGGCAAAAAAAGGCTGTGCCATCTTTCTGGTAGGTGATGGCATCATCTTCAAACATAAGGGATACTAACCTCTCCTGTGAAAAATTAGTTGGACTGTCAGCTATTGAAATGATGTTTTTAAATATGGAGAAAAATCCAGTTCTTAAAACAATTTTTTTTCAGTTGTTGCATATTTATTTGCAACTCTGAAATTTTTAAAAGGGAGGCAGACCGAGGCATGAGTAAAAAGTGAACTATTCGTTTTGGAATGTTACTTACGAGTAAGTTTGCAAGAATTCCATCAGCCTTTGGATCTCTCCAAATAAACGTCACTTGGTCACTCAAGAAAATATGCTAGGGGCGCTGGGTGGCTCAGTCGGTTAAGCAGCAGACTTCGGCTCAGGTCATGATCTCACAGTTCCTGGGTTCAAGCCCTGCATTGGGCTCTGTGCTGACAGCTCAGAGCCTGGAGCCTGCTTCGGATTCTGTGTCTCCCTCTCTTCCCCTCCCCCTCTCACCCTGTGTCTCTCTCTCAAAAATAATAAACGTTAAAAAATCTTTAAGAGAAAGTATGCTAAGGACAGCGAGTGGAGGGCTGTATGAGGTGCCGTCCCTGTCTTCAGGGAGTTTATAGAGGAACTAGGAACACAGTGGAAAAGTACGATATGACTAGTATCCATCCTAGAAGGTAGAGAAGAGACACTGAACTCACGTGTACCGTCATGAAGTCAATTTCACCTTGCTTACATTTCGTTTTAATGAATCGGGTAAATTTTTCAAACTCATATACCTATATTTACATATATATCTGTAATATATTTATTATTTATTACTACACATATTACATATAGAACATATTTATATTATATTTACATATATTAGATATGTAACACATACACATTTATATATAAAAGAGGACAGCAGATGCCATTTGAAATATACTTTGAAAAGTTTTTTCACTAGGCTTTTCCAAATTTTTCTGTAAGATTTAATTTCATACAAAATTCACAGTAAAAGTTTCATTCATCATATCAATTGTTGACTCACTTAGTTATGATTTCCTTTAGTTTATTGGACTCTTCGATGAATTGCTTTGAAACTGTATGAAATACAGTATTCACTCTGTTTTATTCATCCTTTCTTCTCTGAACATCATTATTAGTTGTACTTTTACCTTGTTCTGGCCTACAAAAATTATTTCCTTTACCTACTTGATTTTCTTTTTATATGAGGAAGCCTCTTTGTATTAAAGATCTCCTTTGACTCTTGCTCAGGATTCATTGCACTGTAATTAATAGCTGGTACAAAGACATATGGAAAGAAATCATGTGGGCCCTATCTCCTTGTGAGAGATGTGTAAGGCTTGAAAAATGACATAAACTTTATGTAAATTTATTAACTAAATATGTTCTTTAGCTTTTGGAATAAGTCACTAGCTCCTCACATTTAATTCCCAATGTAAGGGCAAAAGAGTAGATTGGCGTCTATTTTTTCCATAATTTTCATTAAAACAAATGTGTTAATTAAGACTCATGAATTTAGCATCTGTTTTCCTGTATTGTGTTTGGCGTGATGGGAATGTAAAAGATATGATAAGACTCTATCCCTGTACTAGGTGGGCTTAGAGGATTCAAGCATGAAATAAATAGCACAAGTGTAATAAAGAGAATAAATCTAACTTGTAACTTATATGAGAACTATAAATATATGTGTGCATTTTTATTTGTTAGTACAGATTATGTGTGTGTGTATATATATGTATGTATATATATGTATATATACATATACATGTATATTTATATACATATATACACACACACTCTCTATATTCTTATATATTTCCTATATACATAATATATATATATACATATACATGTATATGTATATATTCATACACATATATAGGAAACACATAGGAATAGAGTGTGTGTGTGTATATATATGTGCCTGTGCGTGTGTATATAAAATATAATGAAAAAATCAAGGAAATGTATGCAGGATCTCACTACAGGTAGAATTTTAAGCAAAACTATTACAACAATGTAAATGAATTCATTTAATATATTACCAAACAATCTCTCAATTACATAGGGACACTCATCCAATGAGTGTCCTGATTAATTATTACTTATTCATTTGCAATGTTCTGTAGACAATCAGTTGTTTTGTTTATCCTCTTAATTATTGTCTTTCTTTAGAGTAAACTCAAAAAATACTTCCAGTTAAATTTTGCCAAATAGGCTTAAAATGTATTTTAAGATATATTGTACACATTTAAAGAAATTCAGATGATGTCAGGATCTCTCTTGGGTTTTTGTATAATGTTGCTAATGGCATATTTTGCTTTAAATTTCTAAAATTCCCTGAAGTACTCCTCTCCTGCAGTGACTGACTTTGTAGAAAATAGTTAAGGAGGAATTTAAATTTAAAAGGTGCAATTTGAAACACATTTTCTTGTGTCAAGTTTTGACACTGACCTTTTAAAATGTGTAAGCAGGGACTTTCCACTTTAATTACGTTCCTTATTTTAAATTAAATCTATGCTGCAATTCTTTACAAAATGAAGTAAAATTTTAGAATGAGATTTATTTCACCTCTCTTAGATTTTGGGAGTGGGAAGTGCATATTTTTTACCATGGAATTCAGCTTTGTTTGTGAAACAGTTTTTCATCTCTTCATTTAGGTAGTGGAAAACAAAACATTCTCCAAACTGTGGAAATTTACAAAAATGTGTACCTGCCTTTCAAGATAAGATTTATTAAGTGAATTTAAATCAGGATTTTACTGTAAAGAGAGGAGAAAAAAGATACTAATGGATAGGCATTCATCCACCCCCCACCCCCCCACCAAAATGGGGAAGCGGACATTTTTGGAGTTTCTCTTCAGTGTTTTCATTAAAGGCTTTTTACTTGCATCCAAACACAGAAGAACCTCATGAGTCCTCTTCATCCTGAGTTACCAGAGCTCTAGATTCCTGCATCCCTTTGCCAGAAATACGATGTACAGACCAACAGAGTACAGATTGGCCAAATCAAGGCAGGTTATTGACATTTTTAGATATTAGGTTATTTGGCTGTGCAATCTCTATTTTGAGAAACTTTGTAGAAAAAAAAAATCCTCAGGTAAGACCATGGCAGCTGTGGTATAAGAGAAGAAAACAAGATGTAGAATTAGACACCTGGATCTGAACTGACGCCTGATATTTACTTGCTCTGGGACCTTGGATAGGTTGTCTAACATCTCAAAGCTTTGGATTTTTCATTTCCATTTGCTTTATGGGATCTTGTGAGGGCTCAAAGCAAAATAGTGTCTGAGACTTTTATCACAGTGCTCATAATTTGACATCCTTTCTTTATGTTTCAGCATACTGAGTTGTTATATTATTTTCATATTTAAAATTTCGTTTTTTGGCCTTAATTTTTAGTGTGTTCTAACATAAAGGAGACTGCAATATACATAAAAAATATTTGGATTTCAATTTTTCCTTTTGTCTCCATGTATCTGTTTTATAAATTTCACTAAGTAGGTATAGAAAAATACATAAAAGAATAATATAAGACAAATAAAGGATTAGGGACTTATATAATTTGTTAAAGAACTTGCATTTAAAAAAATTAATGTCTTATTTCGTTTTGGGAGACAGAAAGAGGGGGGAATGAATGAGGGAGGGGCAGAGAGAGAGGGAGATACAGAATCTAAAGCAGGCTCTAGGCTCAGAGCTTTCAGCACAGAGCCCAATGCGGGGCTCGAACCCACGAACCATGAGATCATGACCTGAGCCCAAATCGGACACTTAACCAACTGAACCACCCAGGTGCCCCAAAGAACTTGCATTTTTAAAATCCCGTTGTCTTTTCCTTTCAATTAACTGTTTGGTGATTACATTTTTTTCAGGATGCTGTGGATTTTTGTTAAAAAGCTTTTGTTTTGTTTTGTTTTGTTTTCATACAGGGGCATGCATGCTATTGCATTGTTTTGTTTAATTTTCTGCTATCTCTTCTGCATGGCAAAGAGTGTCTAAAGACTCTTAATTAGTCTCTCTGCTTCTAACCCTGACCCCTACTGAAATCTATTTTTAAAACTGTAGTCAGAGTAATTCTTGCAAAATATGATTCAAATTCCTCCTGTTTAAAGCCCCCCAGTGGTTACACATCCCACTTCAAGTTAAAACCAAAAGCTACAAGACCACGTAAGACATCTCTGTCCACATTCTTCTCACTCAGCTTCAGCCACACATCTTCCCTGTTCTGGTGACAAGGCCAGCTTCATTCCCCGCTCCAAATCCTTAAATTTGCTCTGCTTTTGTTTCTTCCAAATTCCCACTTAGCTCAGCATTTTTCCTCCTTCTGGTCAGGTGAGCAGTGAGAACCTCCTGACCACCCTATTCCAAGTAGCACTTTCCTACTGGATCCCACACACCCCGCTTTTCTCCTCTTCTTTTTAACTTTGTTAAAAAGATATTTATGCATGTGTGCAATGTATGTATGCATGTACACAAGTATGTATATATGTAGTGTGTGTGTGTGTGTGTGTGAGTGTGTGTGTGTGTGTGTGTGTGTAGGGTACTTACAAAATATATTTGACTTATTTCTTTCTCGCTCATTAGAATGTAAGTTCAAGGAGTTTAAGAATTTTTGTGTGTTTTTTTTTTTCAGTGCGGTAGCCTTCATATACCTCGCAGTGCCCAGGCAAGAATAGGTACTCATTAATATGTGTCATGCTGAAAATGAAAATTAGTTAATGTTTTGAAGTCTCCATATCACCACTTTTCAGATTACCTCGAAGGAAGGCTCTAGGACTCAACGTGAGCTTTTTTTTTTTTCTCCATAGTATGAGATTGGCTGTTGTTAATTCTCCAACACCAGATGATTTCTTTCTGCAATGAGAGAGCAGTTCTTTCCCTTTGAGAAGAACCCAACAATTCCAGTTGTCATAATTAATTTCATATATATGTATATATCAGCAGATAACCATAGTAAGCTTCAGTTTGCTCCACAGAACTGGCTAGTCAGGACTTCTTTACTGATAAATATTTAAGGGGGCATGTATCTAAAGCCTCTGTCTCAGATATGCCCACTCATCCTGGGAGAGTTGAAATTAGAATCTAGAACACCAGGTTCCCGGGTAATGTTCTTTTCAGTATTCGTGGCTTAGTGATCCCAGGGAACCAACCAACCAACCCTGAAGGAATAGCATGACTAACAAATAAACATGACAACACCTGGAAACCAAAGAATTACTGGCAGGAAAGATTGCAAAATAGAGTGCAACAGCGAGATTTATAGCCTCTCCTTTTTGCCCTACACCTATAGTTGTAAAACTTATTGATTTTTACTGTAATTATTTCTATTCCTAACCATGTTGGGTTTTTATCTGCTGACTGTAAGAGGAAGGGCACTTTTCAGAGTACATCATTCCTGTTGTCACAGGATGGGACAGAGCTGGATGAACTATGGCCCACAGAACACAGAACACTAATGAGTGGTTTTTTTCGGAACGTGATGCATTTCTTGATCTTTAGGAAGATAGAGAAGGCATGCCTCTTAATGCATGAGCTCTTTTAGAAATTTCCCGTCATACATACCAAGACCTTAAATATAATGTTTTCTAGGGAGCAGAATCAGTATCAGGAAGGTAAAAGGTAGTGATGGGGACCCTATAGCTGGCTGGCTGTTTCTAAAATTAGAGATTTAATTGATTGGCAGGGCCATGCTTCTTTTTCTAGATCATTTAGATATGCCCAGATTTAAATGTATTACATAAAGATTCTATTTAACTACACACACACACACACACACACACACACACGCTTTTTCATTCCCTTGGGATCTGATGATGTTTGGGTGGATTGTGTGATTAATTAAGTGCAGATGGCTTTGTGCTTGTACAGGAATTTCACATTGTTAGGGGGAAATTGAATAGATAAAGTAAAAATAGACTCCATTGCTGTTTTGCGAAGGACATGTTAAATGATTCATCTTCAGATTGTCTATCCCTGCCATTAATTTGATGGGGGTGTTATGTTGTGATAGTTGCTTGAATAATGAAGTTAAAGTTGCTTATGAAATCATTTATTTGGTGAATTTGCTCAAATTAATTTGAATTGCTCAAATAAAACTTTTCTCTACTAAGATATGATGAATAAATTCCTATAACCGGGGTTGACCAAAGAGCTCATCTCTTTTTGGAAAGTAAATCCTCCAGAAAATTATTTTAAAGATTTTTGAAGGGGTTGGGGTTGAATATGGAAAATGGGGCCTTTTCTGTCTTGAAGATGACTTACCATAGATAGTTTATTGTAAACAAGTTCTGAATAAAGCCTGGATGGAGGCACAGAATAGATACGAAGCATGCCCCATGTTTTATAGGTGCTCCAAATATGTTAACTGCATCTTGACTTCTCCTAAAAGCATTCACCAGAACAATTAAGATGGTAAGAGTTCTAACAGGTGAAAAGTTAACATTTAAAATAGTGCCCTTGAATTTTTTTCAACTAACAATTTTGGCTCGCTTGATAATGGGAACATCTGCTATTAAAACAGCAATGGCATACCAGCAAATAAAATCACGCAGAATGGAGAACAAGAGAAAAAAAATGATATGAACACTTTCAAAACAGGCCCAAGGTGGCAAAAGAGATAATAAAATAGAGTACGTTTTTTGTTGAAAGAAATGTCTTCATCCATAAAAAGCCCCAGAAGGACCATGAGTCCCTAGTTTATCTTTGTTTTCATACTTCTGACTCGGGCATTTTTTTTTTTTTTGGATCCTTGAGGAATATCTAAAAAGTGACATATTAATCTGAATGATTACTCATATTGTTTACGTTTGACCCTTGAGAAAAGAGTCTGTTGGGGCACCTGGGTGGCTCAGTCGGTTAAGCGTCCGACTTCAGCTCAGGTCATGATCTCGCAGTTTGTGGGTTCGAGCCCCACATCAGGCTCTGTGCTGACAGCTCAGAGCCTGAAGCCACCTTTGGATTCTGTGTCTCCCTCTCTGTCTCTGGCCCTCCCTGTTCATGCTCTGCCTCTGTCTCAAAAATCAATAAAGGTTAAAAAAAAAAAGTCTGTTCTACAAGGAGTAGTATATTTGACCAGCACTTGCCCATAAAGAACCATATGTATAGCAACACGGAAAATATGGTAAATCATATTCAAATTGATTTAAAAATAGTAATATATTATTCTAATGAGGAGCTGAGCACATTACTGTGGGAAAATAAAGCTTATGCTAAGTAAACAACACTAGCTTTTTTTTTTTTTAAGGAATGAAGAAGTTTTGAGGTTATGTTGGTTATAGCCAACACACCAACACATCTTATGTAAAATGACTGCCAAAATACCAAATATACAGTTCATTTAGGAGCAAATGAGGTTGGGGGAGTGACACATTTTAATACAAATGTGAACATTTTGTTTTAAATGTGATCTGCTGATTATCTGGCACATTGGCAAAAACACAGCAGACTACAGGGTTTCACAGGGGATGACACATGAAGAAAATACAATATTTATAAAAAGGAACAACCGTGGAGAAAACTTGGGAGGTCGTTACAGACTTGTGCACGGTATTTTTAGCACATGGTCCCACCTCTACTCTCATTAATATTTTTCTGTGCCTCATTTAAAAAAAAAACACGGACCAATGCTTAAGTTTTGATATTATAACATCCTCATGACCATCCACATTTCTCGAGCAGGCATTTGAGCTGAGGCTCCATGAATTGTCACAACGGAAGACAGGCACTGTTTGACCCATTTCACAGATGCAGTTAAATAACTTGCCCTGCAGCCTTGGAACTGGTAAATGACTGCCCTGGGTTCAAACTCAGGTCTGTCTGATTCCAAAGACCAGGTTTTTATCATTCCATCTGCAGATACTGGGGAATCACCAAAAGCGAGTTCTCTGATTCTCAGCCAAGCACCGGTACAAAATGACTGTCATCCCTTTCCTTGCAGTTCTGGGCTTCCGGAAGGACAGATGTCATGCAGAGGAAAGAGATCAGCCTAATTTAGGTATCAGAGGAAAAGGCGATGTTCAGTTCCACATGCACATTTGTGTCATAGTGTTTAGTGAGTCTCCAGCTTAACCCAAAATCCCGAACATACAAATGTGGCTAAACTGGTTTTGAGATAAAGCAAAGGACTGTGGCCTTCTCAAGGTCTAAGTCAGATGCTGGACATAGATAGCCCTGTCTATGCAAGGTTTCTTACCACTTGGGTTAGCCTGAAATAGATGCGAGGGAACAGTCCTCTGCTTGCCGATCCACTTGTCTTCACAGACTTCAAGGAAGAGACACCTGTGCTTCTTCCAGGATTTCCTTCATAATCTCCAGTGACAAATGGCCCATGTTCCCGAATGCCCAGGATTTCCCCTGTGCTGGTGCTATCCGCATGTATGAATTGCCAGAATTTAAACCCAAACCTATCCTTCTATGTACAGTTTTATTGTGTCTAGGAATATTCAGTTGAAATGGCTTCTGCATACTGATGTCCCCAGAATAGGAACAGTGGGAAGGATAAAATGTGTATCCCAGAGGCACTATTCAGAACCTTGTGAGCTATGTTCCTCGATGCTCAGTTTTTATTAACGGTGAAATTAAGAGTTAGATAAATCGAGTTAAGCCCCATCACAGAACAGCATAGAAACTGATGAGAGCAAAGGATCAGTATCTCAGATACTGGGTGATAACGTAGAGTAAGTTCTTAAGGGGCAAGCCAGTAACCCGAGAGTATCCTCTCTCTTCCATGCATGATTAATTAAACTCCTTGGTAGTGAGGTCATGGGAGTGCACCCCCCCCCCTCACCCTCACTCCCAACCTAAGCAAATCCGTTTTCAAAGAGCACCTGCTTTTACGTTTATTTACAGGAATCTTCTACTATTTAATTTCATTTTTACTCAAAATAATCAGTAAATTTGAAGCCATGCCTAACGGAGGGCTGGATGCTATAAATGTTTTACGGCACAGGCCAGTGAATGCTAAGTTTGGAATGTCACCTGCCACATCCAGAAACATTTTCTCATTGTTGCATTGAACAGCCACAGCCTGGCCCAGACTAACAGCGAGCTGTGTAAAAGGTCAGGTGTTGTGTTTCATCTTTTGTTTGTGTTATTATTTTCCTGGCTGATAAATGGTACTGTAAGCCTTAAATAGCTATTTTGCATTCCTATGGGGATACTGTGTGCATTTTTATGAATCCATCTTGGTTTACTTATGTTGTGCCTCCACCTCTTTATATTAAAAATTTATATTTTCAGTGAGACATTTCAAGTACGTGGCTTTTAAGCATCGGTGCTTCTTGTGGTCATTGCACAGGGACGGTGCTTTATTCCTGAGCGCAGCCCTGGGGCACGCCGGTGAGCACCTGCTCGAGGGTAACTTACCAGAGGCTTCCGGACCCTGGCATTACTCCTGGTCTAGCTCACAGTTTTCTAGAGAAACCATGACCCTCAGTCTTCCGGTGGTAGCAGAAGGCTTTAGAAAGAACGTGGAGAATTAATTCCCTTTAAAAGCAATAGAATATTTTCACGCATTATCATTCTCTTCATTTGCCTGGTTTTACATTTTCTAAGTAAGAAGAGAAAAGACGCATAAGCGTTAAATAACAAAGATCCAAGCCCTAGAGGCTGAATGTAGTAGCAGATGACAGTGATAACAATACAGGCATGACTAGAAGTGAGCTTTGGACTGATAGTAACAGAGTGAAGCATTTGGTGACAGAGTGTGGTATCTGTAGCAAATTAAAATGCAGTGATTGTCCTGGACAAGCTTTTTGGCACACTTTTCTGTGTGATAGATTTGATAGACGGTTCACCTAGTTCTCCATGTTAGATTTGATGACACGGTTACCTTAACTTTCAGCCAATAAAAACATGGAGGCATGATTCAGGTATTCCAATGTATCTCTTTTTTTATGGTAGTCGCCATCTTCTTATCCTTTTCACTGTGATGCTCCTGTCCTTTCGTATTTTTCATAGCTTGACATGAGGCAGTAATGGGTCTATTAGCTGCAGTGAATCTGCTGAGCTTGCTTTTTCCAACGAGTATGTCGTCACTGGTACTTTTATGCAGTTCCTTATTAGTACGTGCCCTTTACCGACTCTGCAGGAGCCATCACCTAGAATCAGACATTTTCTGCTAGACCTGTCCTTACTCTGTGCAAAATGATTATAGTCCCTTATACCACCTTCTTGCTGACAGCCAGATACTGCTGAGATTACAATGAAGTCCCTGAAAAATTTAAATATGATGCCACGTAGGTGTACGGGGGTCTTTGATAACGAGAACCATTTGAAGAAATGACTTCCAGAAAATAGAATGTGATAGACACTCCATGAAATCATACCTGTGGAAACTCCTGGTTCCTATGAGATTGAGAATATCAGGAGCTAGAATCTTGGAGTTTAGAGTAGTTGAAAACCTAACATACTCAAATGATCCTAGAACGGGATAGGCGAACTCAGAACAGGTCTGAGAGTGCTGCCTCTGCAGAATGAAAAGCACCCAACTAAAAATGAGAATTTCCAATTTCTCTAATTTTAGGGTTATCATTTACATCTCACTCCAAAAGTGCTTCTTTCTTGTTTTGCTCAGCAAAAGCAGTTTCCTTTTATTCTTCGGCAAATTTGGAGTAAAGAACCCAGAATCTGGAGAGGCCCATAAGTGAGGAGAATTTTTGAGAAATATCAATCATAGCAAAGGCAGAACTCCTCTTGATGGCTGTCTGTCTGGTAGTGTGTGATTAAAATGAGGTTTCTTTTTTCTTCCCTCATATACATGTTTCCTCCTTCACCATCTGCGAAATCTTTCTCATTTAGCTCTTCTTGGTGATAGCATTAGAAGCCCTCGTTATCTTTTCTCTGGGTCATTGCCCACCAAGTGTTCTCCGGGCAACAGAATCTTTTCCCACTAAGCCTGTGTGTGCACTCTGTCCACTCCAAAGCGGGGACAAAATGACACCACATGCTTTGAAATATGACTTAACGATCTCCCGGGAAACTTCAGCTTTGTGGTTCTGGTATTTTGCAGAGATACAATGAAGGCAATTCAAAGACATTTTTTTTTCCCTAGAAAAAAATGAATAAACAAAATTGTTGCATTTTGTTCTGTGTAAGTATGGTGTACCTTGACTTTGCAATTCAGAGATGAAGCTCCCCAAATCTAGCACAGCCTGTTGATAGAGATATGCAAGTTACTCAAGGACAAAGTGTGAGATATTGCCTCGCTTTGGAGGAGGGATTTGCTCCAGAGGGGAGATATTTGACCATGACCATGAGAAAAATTTTATCAGGCAGAGGAAGAAGAAGAAATAGAAACAGTTTAGGAGCATGGAAATGGCTTCAAACTCTGTTCACTTGTGGTTAAGGAAGCTGAAGCATAAGGAATACTATTGAGGGCTGATGTTGGCATGACAGGTAGGTTGGAGCCATCTGAGTACCATGAAAAGTTGTTTTGACTTTATCCTGTAGGAAATAAGAAGTCATCAGAGCTGAGAAAGTAATTATTTGAAATGTGTGTTATAGGAAGATAATTCTGGCAGCAGATGAATTAGGAGGACCGAAATTAGTGGCAAAGAGATTGGAGTAAGACAGGAGACAGATGACGAGTAACCTAACAAGCCAAGTAGCAGTAATTTAAGGAGGGACAAGTGAAGGGAGACGCAATAAGGCCTAAGTACAGATGAATTGATAAGAATTTGGTGAACAGATGGGGATATGTTGTGTTCACGAAGGTGAAAGCCTAAAGATTATTGTGTTGTTCCTATCGTGAACAATGAAGTGGACGGTGATGCCAATAACCAAGATGAAGAGTACCGCATTAGATAGTAGGCAATATTACCAATGTATTGCTTTCTCCCTCCACAGATTCGACATTGTTGAGTCATGTCTTGGTTTATGGACAAGGCATATTATTTATGTGATTCATGTTCAGTGAATCTGGCAATTCATTGGTGCATCTTGGGGAATCTGTGATATGAGCCCAAAGACTACCAAGGGTATTATATCTCCGTGTACTGTGGTACCATTTCTAATTTGCACTTACTGACTGTTTGTATATAACTAAACTTTCAATCTGTTTCTCCTTTTCAGCTATCAGTTTCTTTTTAGTGCGTTGCCTGTGAATATTGAGGAACTCTAAGACAGACCAATGTCACATTAAGATTTAAGGGACTACTTCTTCAGAACCACATATTTCATTTCCTGAGGATTGTCAGGAAGCCAGGGAAAAGATAACATGTCAGATCTGTATTGCTGTTACTGGTGCTTCTTTCTTTTTTAAAAAAAAAATTTAATGTTTATTTATTTTTGAGAGATAGAGAGAGAGAGACAGAGCACGGGCAGGGGAGAGGCAGAGAGAGAGAGGGAGACCCAGAATTAGAAGCCGGCTCCAGGTTCCGAACTGTCAGCACAGAGCCCAACGCGGGACTCGAACCAACGAACCGTGAGATCATGACCTGAGCCAAAGTCGGACGCCTAACCGACTGAGCCATCCAGGCACCCCAATTGGTGTTTCTTTCTGAACTGCTGTTTTGCCATTATGATGGTTCTGAGTAGCTGCTCTTCTGTAGATGCCCAAAGAACACGTGTGGCAACAGAGAAAATATTAAAACTTCTTTGGGAGTTTTGAGAATGAACTACAGTGGTTTAAGTACTTAAGCCCTTGGATCATTTCAAACATATCAAACAATATTAATGTGCTTTTGTGTGGCTCTTTTTTTTTTTCCTTTTTTAAAAATTCTAAAATGTCAGGTCAGACTAAGCCAAGCATTGACGGGCTTTTTGAGTTAATGTTTAATAAGATGAAGGGACTGCCAGTACCTTAAAATAATAGGGAACATGACTTGGGCAAATGTAGACTTTTCCTCAAATTTGACTTCTGGTATGTATCTGGCTAGAGAAGCTATTATTTTCTTCTGTCTTCCATCATTTTCTTTTTCTGTGTGTGTCTCTCTCTCCCTTCTTTCTTCCTTCTTTCCCTTCGAGCATTATTGCTATATCCTTCTCATTGTACATGTCCCGCAGAAGGCTTCACTCTGACCTGGCCATTCTTTAAAACCTAATGGCAAATCTTAAGTTCTACTCCATTTGATAACCTCATTAAAGCCATGGGGGCACTATTAGGTATTTGTTTATTTATTTCGAGGACCTCTATTGAGATGAGAACCATAAATATCGATTGTGGATTTTTTGGAAGGAAAGCAGGACTCCTAGGAAGTCAGCGTATCGTGTCATAGTGGGGTTAGGATTCTCCGGGAGGAGGATAATAGACTCAGATAAAACAAATGCACTGACTATCAAGACAAACTGGAACAGCACCTTATAGGAGCAAACATATGCTTTTAAAAAATGCATCACAGTAATACAGTTTGTCAATAATCCATCATTAGTGCAATTGAGCCTCCAGCATCTCTAGTATATTAAAAGCCACTCCGGAGCTTATTCCCGGCATGCTCCACTTTAGACAATATTGACCTGTAGCATCACTCTTGGAAATAAGAACCGGAAAGTTTCTTTTTTTGGACCTGTACCCAGAAGTGGATACATCCCATCCAAGAACATCTAGAGATTTCCAAATCGCCAAACACTGCAGACCATGCCACTTAGAAGAGGCAGTCGCTAGTGAAAACTTAGAAGCACTGTTATCTGACTATGGATTATTCTCCAGAAATATTCATTTTCAACGTGACTGCCTTGTGCTACTCAAGACTTTTCTCTTATATGTCCCACCTCTAACTGTCAACGTACATATAAGCAATGCAAATACATTTCCACTTTAGTATTAGGAAGATAAAACTACAAAGAAAATTCACATATGCAGCCCAAATACCATTAGAGCTAAACTTCGTTTTTTTGTGTGTTTATCGGTTTCAAATTTATATCTCACTTCTTTGTAAAAGCCGGTAAGGGAATTTACATGCTTAGTATACAATGTTTACCTTGTGCCCATGATTATCTTGCTTTATTTACTCCTCCCCACTACTTAATAAGCAGGTACTGGAATTCACATCTGAAAGCTAAGGTTCTTGAAGCTCGTGGAGGTGTAATCACTTTTCCAGGACCCTCAGCTAGGACCACTGACGTGGATAGAACTGGAGCACAAACCCGAATCCATAAAGATGGGAGCATTTATTTTTCAAGAAGTACAAAAAAAATATGAATGTAGGGCTGTCAGTGCATGTTTTTAAAGAATAGTTTTGGGAATAATCCGTGCGGAAAGAGGGGTCATTGGTATCTAGGTGTTATCTGCTCCGAAATAAAAATAAGGAGATAAAAGGATCATGAAACTGAGTGGATATTTCTATCTTTACATTGTACCCCCAAGAACATCAATCTGTGTGGGCCTTGTTGCGTCTCCTGTACCTCTGTTGTGTGCAGTTCAATGCCGGTCAGTACCCTGGAGGAGAAGACTATGTGACAGATTAAGGTTTATGTGCTCAAGAGGACTACAGTCCGGTGTGTGTATAGGTATAAATTCTGGAAAGGTCTTGGAGGAGGTGTTTAGGATAAAGTTGTTGAAGGAGTAAAGCCTATACACCTTTGTGATGTGGCAGAGCCTAGTTGTTAAGCATGGTCAAGAATGAAAGTTTTGGGGGCGCCTGGGTGGCTCAGTTGGTTGAGCTTTTTACTTTGCCTCAGGTCATGATCTCACGGTGTGTGGGTTCGAGTCCCATGTTGGACACTGTACTGGCAGCATGGAGCCTGCTTCATATTCTCTGTCTCCCTCTCTCTCTCTCTCCCCTTCCCTGCTCTCTCTCTCACTCTCTCTCTCTCTCTCTGTCTGTCTAAAAAATAAACATTAAATGAATATAGGTTTTGGAGTTACACTGCTGGTGTTTAAGGTCTAGTCCTATCACGTATTAGCTCACAATCCCTGGGAGTTCCTTAATCAAATTTTGCTTTCATTGCTTTATCTGTAAAATGAGAATCACAAATACAACCTATTTCATACGATTGCTTGATAAACACTTACATAGCAATTTCTATGTGCCGTGCAGTGTCCTAAGCACTCTCCAAATATTAAGTTAATGAGTTCTCAAAAGAACCGGGTAGATATTATTATTGTTAGTATCAAGGCAATAAAAGGAGTTGATCTGTATAAAGTATTTAGAGCAATGGTTGGCCCATAGTAAGTACTCAGTAAACAGCAGCTCAGTAAATATTATCTGAAGCAAAGAAGCAGGAAAAGGTATTGGAAGCAGAGGAAATGCCATGTGCCTAAGTGACAGAGACAAGAGTAAATACATAATCTGTCCTTGCTGAAGCCACAATCGTGGGTATGGTCCTGGTGACCAATCAAGAGAAACTTTCAAGTGGAATGTGGCTCAACAACTTTCTTAATTTCCATTGTCGATATTTGAGACAGGCCTAGTTATTTACATTTTAGTGGCTTGTAAGCAGTACCAATGATCTCATGTACATTTTTCTTTTCAGTTTAGTAGCTAATCTACATTTTGAAAATATGTGTATTCATCATGGAGTTCTATAGTTATGTGCAGAAAATAACTTAATAAAAAAAGATATGGCTCATAAATGTGTGTATTTTTCTGAATTGACTAGTGGAAAAGAAAAAAAGCCAGTAACCAAAGTTCCAAGAACAAGGTTCTCTGGTTTAGAGTGATTTTTTTCAAGCGGCTTTTCATTCTTCTCTACCCACAATATCATGCATGTGTCAAACTAGGGGTACCCAAGATATTTTCTGGTTTGCCTAGGATTTGCAAGGTTCTGTATACAGTGTACCTTTACCTTAACCTTGAGGTAATTGCTTTAAATATCACAGATATTAATAGCGACATTTAATCAATACGTTTCTTATTCATTTGTAATAGTCATTTGACTATATTTTATGTAAGTTACTAATGGTCTCTAAGCCTTATGAGAGCTTTGTGAATGTTGCTGCTATGGTTTGTGGGGTTTTTGTTTGTTTGAGTTTACTAACTTGGACACAAAGGTTGATGCTTAAGTTTCATTCAGACCTTCCTCACATATGTTCAGGTGTGCGTGTATCTTCTCTTTCTTTGTTACTTCATCTTTCAAACTGGAGTGATCTCTCCAGCTGCCATTTTGTTTTGTTTAGTTCTGGAGGGAAAGGGGGTTTTGAGGTAGTGATATTGGGGTTTGTATGTGATGAAACACAGAGGACTCTACCCAGGGAACCAAATTATAGGCAGGAAGAATGGATGTTTAATTCAACACTTCATCCCACAAGCATTAATTAAATGTGTGATGTAAATTAAATACATATAAATATATACGGCTATGGAAAATTGTCCCTTTGTTCTCCTAGCTCCCAAACAAGTAAAATCCAGATGTATACAATAGATTGAGAAAGCAAATGGGATGGAATGGCAGAAAGGAAGTTCAGGGGTGGTTTTAAAATTTTCCAAATTGTAAGCAAATCTGGAGGGTAAAATTTCTATTATTAAATCACATTTTGCTCTTTAAAAGTAAAGCGGTTGGTGGATCGAGTATCAGTGTATCTGTATTTAGAAGGAACAACCTGAACCCACAGATCCAGCTTTATTTCATGAAGCAATTGTCAGCAGTAACTAATTGATATCCGCAAAGTACTTCTACAAATGCCACCTGTTCCGAAATATGCTCAGAACTCTCTTAACAGCAATAAATGGTAATTCTTCTAACAATCAGGTGTCTAGATTGAAACCTTACCACGTGTCATACTTTTAAATAAGAATATTACAATACCACCGGTCTTAGCTTTTAATAAACTGGGAGAAAAAAAGGAACCAAAAAATTTGCATGATCCATAGTTTTTAGAAATATGGCTACTAAAATGTAGGAAACTTTATCATCTTATTGCACACAGTTTGCTCTAAAATAGAAGGGGGATGAAAACACCTTGATGATATATTGTCACATGGGCCACTTTATGGCCTGCATTCTTTATGATATGACACTTGCTCTATTGACACATGTTATTTATTGGATAGCAGAGCAAATAGGCTAGTAAATCATGGTTGCATGTCTAGCCAATCGGAATCTGCCCTGGTTTTGTAGCGTGCTAAATTTTTTTTTTTTTTACTTATTTATTCTGCTTCCTTTTGTTCTTTATCAGTCTCTATTTTGTAGCAATCTTTTCTTTAATAGACTCTCATCTTGAGATATTTTAAAATGCACCACATGTCAAATCCAATTCAACTAAGATACCTAAATGCATGTTATTTAAATTAAACATGAATGCTTTGAAAAGTGTATACTTATACCATAATTGCTTAAAACTACATTTCCACATTATGTATGTTGTAGACTTGAATCTCGTCAATGTATTCAAGACCCAAAGTTAGGTTTAAAAAAACCCAGGAAATAAATTATTCATATCACATACGTCTATACATCTGATAGTGTAATTAGCAATCAAAAGTACTACATATGGTGATGTAATAGAGACATAATTTTGCACATCCTGCTGTTGATGGATTTAGGTACCACATTTTGCACATTTTCTATTTCATTATTTTGGGCTAAAAAAAGATAAAAATAAAATAACATGTTTTCTTTATTTTAGTTCCTTTTTTTAATCATCCTTCATGCTTTTTTTGCTTTCCTTCCATGTCTGGCTCTCATGTCCCCAGTTTGAGTAGGATTTGTTTTTCTTCATTTCTCTTTGCTATTTCCTAGGCTGCAGCCCTAATACTAAATAATAACAACAGAAATCTTGGGCCTGAATCTGGGGAGATTTCACAGGTCATTGAGGTTATTTCTCTGCTTTTCATTAGCTTGCTAGACATCCCAGAATGAGAATTATTTATGCTGTTCTCAACATCCCTATGAATTTCTTGTAGGTCTCAAATAGTGTTTGTCCTTATTTTTCTAAATGTTGTATGTATTCTGGCATAAATTTCTCCTTTATTTCTGGCACTTATTTCTCCTAATGAGAAAGAAACATTCCTTTCTCATTCTTATTTCCTCATAATGCCTCTAAATTTTCACTCCTTGCTTCTGCTTCAACTCGTTTCACTCTGTCTCTCCTTACTAGATGTTGGATTTTGTTGGATGTAGGAAAAGTCTAATCACTTCTAGTAAAATGAGAGCATTTCATCAAAATCTCCTTTCTGAAATTATACTTGTTCAGGCATCCCACTCTAGCATTTTCCTACAAGTGGCCTTATGTTAAACTACACTTTTTTTTTTTTTTTTTTTTTTTTTTTTTTTGCTCTCATTTGCATGGCTAGATAGCCTGCATCCTGTTACCTGCGATGTTTCAACTTCCTGTCTGGCTGACCAGATTTTATCCCTTATAAGCTTCCTCCATTCATGCCTGGACAGCTAAAAAGACAAAGAGAATCATAATCAGAATTTATTCACGGGAGATATGTTTCTGCTCTACGCTGCCATCTTAAAACTAATCCAGAAAGGAAAAGCTGCATGGACTTGATTAATATAAAGAACTGAGTTCGAGGGCGCCTGGGTGGCTCAGTCGGTTGAGCGTCCAACTTCGGCTTGGGTTATGATCTCGCGGTTTGCGAGTTCGAGCCCCGCGTCGGGCTCTGTGCTGACAGCCTGGAGCCTGCTTCACATTCTGTGTCTCCCCCTCTCTCTGCCCCTCCCCTGCTCATGCTCTGGCTCTCTCTCTCAAAAATGAGTAACATTAAAAGAAATTACAAAAAAAAAAAAAAAGAACTCAGTTCAAATTTTGATCGTGGCGTTTAGCAACTACGGGATAAACATCTCCTCTGTAAAATGGGCATAAAAGTTTTGCGAAGAGTAATGTCAGTTTTAGACTGAGGAAGCTAAATAACTTTTGTAAAATTCTGGGCACAAGTTCCTGGCATACAATAAGGTCATGGATATGAGTATGCCAAAAGATTTTTTTTTAAAGTTTCACCCATTATTTCAACGTTTGATAAGATTATTCTTAATTGATTGATTAAAATTGAAACAAAAGAAAAACAAACACAAAAGACAGAAGGGCCTCTACTCATTGTGAATACCTTCCCCCCTCCAGCTGACTCTGAACCAAGAAGAGATGAATTAGAGTTAAGCTCACCTGCAGTTTATCCAGTAAATAGTAGGCTGATGGAAGGCCTATTTTTCCTTTCTACCTATGGGGACAAGTGTCATCTCTGTAAAATAGATGTGAAACCCCTATCCATAGGGTTATTACTGATGTGTATACAGCCATCAACAAAACATGTTTGTCCTACTTTACTAGGCAGTGTTCTTTCCTATAATGAATTCTGTCCCTAAAATTAAAGTTGTACAGATGGTTCATATTTCAGATGCCTTATAATTGTCATACTTCAAAAAAAATTAATGGGGCACCTGGGTGGCTCAGTTGGTTGAGCATCTGACTTTGGCTCAGGTCATGATCTCAGAGTTTGTGAGTTCAAGCCCCACCTGGGGCTTGCTGCTATCAGTGTGGAGATGGCTTCAGATCCTCTATCCCCTCCTCTCTCTTCTTCCCCGCTCATGCTCTCTTGCAAAAATAAATATTAAGAAAATTAAAAACAAATTTAATGTATGCTCCTTCATTGAGATCTGGCCGCATATGAATCCGTACCTAAGTGATTTATCATTTTAGTAAACACGCAAAAGTGGCACTTCAAAAAAGCACAGTAACTCACACATGAGATTTGTTAAATGTCTTTTGAAAAAAAAAATTGTTCACACCTAGAGGGGAGCTCTGCATCCCCTCTTGCCCCCCTCTTGCCTCACAAGTTGTGGCAGAATTGTGAGCTTTTGTTTTTGCTGTGGCTGGATGAAACTGGGTTTTGGCTAAAAATGATACAATATATAATAACATAAAAAGAGATTCTGCAACTCCACTATTGAAGAATTTTATCTCCCTTGTCCGTCCACATGCAGCAGGATCAAGTGTCTAACTTTTAGGGCCCTGAAACTTTCTTTCTTTCTTTCTTTCTTTCTTTCTTTCTTTCTTTCTTTCACACTACTGGATATGTCTGTGTATCCTGCCATCAGATATCTTGTGAGTATTGGCTGATTCTTGATTAATGTGAAGTCATATTAACTGATAGTAATGAAGCCTATTTCTCTTTTATTGATCGGTGTTCAAACCATGATTAGAAGGCTTTGATGAATTCTGGTCCCAAGCCTATATTCTTGAATCTGACCTTACTACCCATCCCTCCCATCATTAAGTAATGTAGTGCTTATCTCGTAATGCTGTTGTTAGCAGTAAATAAAATCAAAATATAAATTTACCCCATGTACACATGTGCACACGTGTGCAGGCTTAAAGAAATTTCTAGCCATCCATTCGTTAATGCAAATCAAGAAATATCGATGAGTCTGCCATGCGCCAGGCACTGTTATGCTGTGACTATGAAGATATGAATAAGGGTGCAGCCCCTGCCCTGGAGGCTGTCCCTGTCTAATGAGTAAGACAGATAAGAATATTAACCATCAGCTAATGTGATCAGCACAGTAATGGCAGAGTTGTTTCAGTGCAGTAGGACCGGTGTAGAGGGTCAACATTCTCAGTCTCGGTCAAGAAAAGCAGACTCTGCGTTTTCTATGACAATGTATCTGCAGCAAAAAGGTAGAAGTTTGTTTGGCATCCAGAATGGAAGGCGCTCTCTTGCTGTTTCAAGCAGGAGCAGCCCAGTTATGTGAGGGTATTTACTGGACCTTAAGGACAGCAATGCCCAATGCTCAAAAGTGTATCTGGAGTACGTGTGCGTGTGTGTGTGTGTGTGTGTGCACACGTGTACAGAGATCGATGTTATATTGCTCTCCTGTTGCTGCTGTAACAATTACCACAAATTGAGTGTCTTAAAACATCCTAGCAGCAACGTAGACGGAACTGGAAGGTATTATGCTGAGTGAAATAAGTCCGTCAGAGAAGGACAGATATCATATGGTTTCACTCATATGTGGATCTTGAGAAACTTCACAGAAGACCATGGAGGAAAGGAAGGGGGAAAAAATAGCTGCAAACAGAGAGGGAGGGAGACAAACCACAAGAGATTCTTAAATACAGAGAACAAACTGAGGGTGGATGGGCGGCTGGTGGGGGAGAGGGGAAAATGGGTGATGCGCATTGAGGAGGGCACTTGTTGGGGTGAGACTGCGTCTTGTATGTAAATCAATTTGACAGTAACTTACATTAAAAAAAAAATCCTAAATTTATTATTTTACAATTCTGGAAGTCCGAAGTCTGAAATGGGTCTCAGGGGCTAAAATCAAGGCACCAGAAGCATTGCATTCCTTGCTGAAGGCTCTAGGGGAGGATCTGTTCTTGCTTTTCCAGCTTCTAGCACCTTCTGGCACCTGGCCACATTTCTTGGCTCAGAGCCTCTTCCTCCATTTTCAAAATCAGCAATGGACAATGCACAACAGCGGCACTGAAGTATTCTGCCTCCCTTTTCCATGCTGAAGAGGCTGTGTGGTTACATTAGTCCACCTGAGTAATCCAGGATAATTTCCTATCTTATAGTCGGCTGCGTGGCATCCATATTTATGCCTGCATTCTAAATGTTAACTCACCCCCAACCGCCAGATAATATGACATATTTGTGGATTCCAGGGAGTAGGATGTGGACATCCTAAAACCATGTGGTATTTTGATACCACAGAAGTGTAAATTTTTTTACAGTTAAGGATTGGATATTAGGGAGGGAATGGAAAACATAAGCAATAAGCTGAAAATACTTACCATCGACACAAGAGAGGCCAGGAGTTGAATCTCTTGTTAAGAAACTTCCCTGTTACATATACTGTGTTATATTTGGACAAAATTTATACAGGTAAACAAATGGAAAGTGTCGTGTAAATGTCATGTAAACGGGTGGAACTCACATCGTGCACATGTTATGTGAAAGACAGGCACACGAATGGTCTCTGTGAAATAAATAAGAGGTGGTCGTGCATTTTGGTGACGGGACCCCAAATCCAGGGCAATGAAAACATTGTTACAAACTTTAGAGTTCATTTAAAACTGACATCTATCCAGGGGTGGCTCAGTCAGTTGAGCACGATTCTTTTTTTTTTTTTTAATTTTTTTAATGTTTATTTATTTTTGACAGAGAGAGAGAGAGAGAGAGAGAGAGAGAGAGAGAGAGAACGAGGAGCGGGGGAGGGGAAGAGAGAAAGGGAGACACAGAATCCGAAGCAGGCTCCAGTTGTCAGCACAGAGCCCAATGCGGGGCTAGAACTCACGGACCGTGAGATCATGACCTGAACCGAAGTCGGACACTTAACCGACTGAGCCACCCAGGCGCCCCTGAGCATGATTCTTGATTTCAGGTCAGATCATGATATGGGGCTCCTGGGATCGACCCCTGCATTGGGTTCTGCACTGAGCGTGGAGCCTGCTTAAGACTCGCTCCCTCTTTCTCTTTCTCTCCCTCTGCATCTCTCCCCCACTTGCACTCTCTCTCTCTCTAAAATAAAAACAAAATAAATTTAAAATATTAAAAAACTGAGATCTATACAGCATCTTAAAAATTACCACTTTTCTTTATACGTTTTACATGTTCAGTGGAGTTATAAGCTCTTCAATATTAATAAACTGACACTACCTTACATTTACCATGTGCCACTCTTCTAACTGTTTTATGTGTATTAATCATTTATCACCAGGGTTGGCTTCTTAGGCATTGATCTATGTAGTGACACAGGGCCCCACACTGGAAAGGGTCCCCGCTTGGTTTAATTCTCTCTTGTCACCATCTTGAAATTCTTTTTTTTTAAAAATATTTATTTATTTACGTATTTTGAGAGAGAAAGAGAGTGGGGGAAGGGCAGAAAGTAAGAGAGAGAGGATCCCAAGGAGGCACCAGGCTGTTAATTCACAGCCCAACTTGGTCTCGATCTCAAGAAACATAAGATCCTGACCTGAGCCAAAATCAAGAGTCTGACCCTTGACCCCCTGAGCCACCCAGGTGTCCATCATCCTAAAATTCTTAATCAGTTTTGAACAAGGCATCCTTCATTTGCATTTGGTACTAGGTCCCATAAATTTTGTAACTGGTCCTGCTCATTTGCACCAAAGCAGTGTGCTAGATGAAATTATTACCAACATTTTGTAGATGAGACATTGAGGCACAGGTTTACCTTGCCAAGGTTTGACTGCTGGTCTGTAGGAGAGCCAGGATTGGAACCCAAGGGAAATGAGTTCTCAACCACTCCAGTCTCCTGCTCTTTTGAAAACGGAGATAACATCTTCTTCCATGTGTCTTCTTCTCAACTGTGACCCATTGTCTGCTACGTGGTTCCCTTTCACCAAGTGCCTGTTGAATTGAATTATATTTGATGGGCTTTGGTAAAAATATTCATTTAGACGTTAGAAACAATGGTTTTATATAAATCCACCAATAAAATTACTTTAAGAAGTGTAATTACATGTACATTCAATAGAGTGAAACAAAGGAAAGACGTATATAATAATAAACCAGTAGGTGGGAGGTGCAGCTGAGAGAGTTGGTTGCTTGTTAGGCTTCCAGTGTATTTAATATTCATCTTCTGGGGTCTGTTATGTGCCATGTGCTAGGCTGCATGAGGGAAATTTAGTAATAATTTTATTAGTAATAACAATAAAAATTCATCCTCAGGGAACATGGACTCCCATGGGCTGAGAAATTCCATTCTAGAGAGGTCTCATCGCAGAGTCTACACTAGGGCTGGAAGAAAGGATGTAGTAAGACTCATAGACCAGGACTTGGACATTTTAGGGTTTATTCTACCAAATGAGAACACATGTAAACTTGGGCAGTGCACAGCTATTCTGTATCTCTGTTTCACCCTCTGTAAAGTGGGGCTCATGATATCTGTTCTACCTACTTCACAAGGTGATGTCAGGATATCACCTTCAGAATATGAAGCATATGAAGGCATCTTGAATTTTTTTTTAAAGGGAAGAGGAGGTAGGTATTAAACTAAGGTGTTTTTCTTGTACTAGGTATAGTTCCAAACAAGACACGGGCAATAAAATCACAAAATACGAAAAAAAAAATCACCTTATTTCACATTACGCATAGCCACATTATTTTACTGCATACTTTGCTGCTTTATATACTCTATATTTAGTTGACTCAGATAGCTATTGGACCAAAACAGAAAGATTGAAGATGTTAGCAGTGCAATTTATTTTAATCCTTCATTTACTATTTTATGTAACCCATATTTGGTTGACTCATATAGTTAATAGAGAAGCCAGAACATGAAGCCAACTTATTTGATTCATTTTATCACTTTATTGGCTATCTTTTTTTTTTTATAAGGTACTGCAGGTAAAGCAGAGATGAATAAGATGTGGTCTATGCTTTGACAGAGAGCACAGTTTACTAGTGATAACAGAGACAAAATGCATGCACGCAAGAGCAGAAGTATTAAGTGGTAAAAAGATTCACAGGAGGAAGTGAACATCTGAAAAAAGGAAAGTATATATCTGGAATATATATATATATATACACACACATATATATATTTGTATATTACATATATGTGTGTATATATATATATATATACACACACACACACACATATGTATTTATGGCAAGAAAAAGCACAGTTTAAAATCAAGCAGTATGGAAGAAGTAGAAAGTGTAGGTGACTGTATTATCACTGGATTGAAAACTCCTGTTATTTTATATGGAAGAACCAATGCTGCCCAGGAGACTGCATGTATGGGTGAAGTTTTTCATAGCAACCTTTACAGGGATTTATAAAAAGTTGAATTTCTCTCCTGAAAGTTTTATTGTGAAGAGTAATAGTTTTGAAAATGTGATCAGTAGATCCAGGAATAAAATAATATTATGCTAAAAATGTGTGGACTGGAGGTTATGATAATGGGGGGGGGGAGTGAGGAATGTCTGTCTCTAGCTGATTCAGATCATTTCAAGATGGTTATTACAATACCAGCAATAAAATCCCATAAAGAATACACCCATTTACATTATTGTGGCCTTGAATGCCTGTCAAAATTACTCACGGTTTAACTGCGTTAGCTGAGTTGAGTGCCTTAGGGTTCATAGAGCTGACTCACTTTAAACCACACTGACTACCACAGTAGGGCATTCTAGGCTCCTCTTTGAGACACAAAACATTTAACAAGGAGAAGCTAGCTTTTGGTTGTCAGTATTTTCAAAAAGAAAGTACCCAGTGACAGACACATCAAGTGTAGAATCATCTGGAATATAAGAACTGCACCTTTTTTTTTTTAATGTTGAATCAGCAATTGTATGGCAAGTAGTGGAACAAAGATTTCAGGAACAAATAGTCCCCAAAGCAGTGGATTAGACCTGTGCAGAAATTATTGAAATTACTCAGGGCCAAGGGCTTTGTTCTTACTGGCTACCTGCAGTGTGTGGTAATGCCCTTTTAACGTTCTATCAAGGGCCCTGCATGGACTGTCTGACTTGACATTGGACACTACTACGAGGAGACAAGCATGCAGAGAGAGTGATTAATGTAAGCCCTTCTGCAACTAGCCAGAGGCTTAAAGAATTCTTTTCTACAGCATTCCAGAGATAATTGCCCACCATTTTATCTAGGAAAGTGTTAAGACATTAAAAAAAAAAAAAAAAAAAAAAAAAAGAAAGAAAGAAAGAAATATGGCAAACTGTGACACAAAAGAGCTTGGTCTTACACAAGAAAGGAAATCAGAAACAAGATGGAAAATGGAGGGTATAAAAGAATGTATGTGATTCTGTAGAGTCTTTGAGGGTGGGTGGAGTTCACTTTACCAATGTATGTCAGTTTTTCAGATTGATAAACTCAAAAGTTTTATGCAGTTTCTCCTTCACATTCTGGCAAACTTGCATGAGTTCTCTGAAAAAGTACTGTTTTATAAGTTGAATCTAATATACTTGCCAGCAGACAACTTATTTTCTCTAATTTCTACAAGTGAAGTCTCGCTCTATTGTCAATGTCTCTGTAAATGGAACTGTAATGTAAGGCACTAAACAAAGCGCATACTTTAATACAAATAATTGATTAGAAATATGTAAAGCACTGTAGTGTTTAAATCTATTATTGTCTTATATGAGACCAATTCTGTTCCAATTTGGCATCCACAATCCACAAGAGCATCGTAGGTTCCAAAATATTGTAGCCAAGTATCCTCTTTGTCATGCTGGGGCTGGGGGCTAGGGGAGATCATCGACTTCACTTGTGTTCTGAATGCCTGGGCGCTCCATATGGCCTATTTTCCATTGGCAAGTTAGTCCTTAAAATCTTAGGGGATCCCACTACATAAGCATAACTATTATAAATTAATGTTCTAATGTGCTTTGAAGCTCTTGGTAGGTGAATGGAAGGCAAAAGGAAAAAGAAAAAGAAAAACGTTTTTCTTTCTTTCTTTTTTTTTTTTTTTTGAAGAAACCATAGGCATGTGAATTAGGAGTTTGAAGAGACTCAAGAACTAGATCCTTCCTTTTCTGGAATTAATTCTTGGGAGATGTACAGAAAGGAGACAGGTTCTTGCTACTTTCACTTTCATTCTAGTCAAACTCTCTGCCTTGTCCTTATCACTGTTTTTCAAACACATTTGAAAGGTATTTTTTCTTTGTAGTTTTAAATTAAAAAAATGCATTTAGCTACATGGAAATGATCCATTAGAAGACTCGTTTGGAAAAAGAAGCATTTATTTAACAAATCAGTTCCTGGCTTTTGTAGGGCAACCCAAGAAGTGCCACCCTGTCCCCCTTCCTTCATTCTTTTTTTATCTTTAGTGAAGATTCAGACTCCTTCACTTTATATGCTCCCTGAAACTGTAAAGCATGGTGGATCTTATCTTCTGTTGCAGAACAGTGAGTTACAGGGAAAATAATTCAACGAAGGACCACCAAATAAAGCTCTGGCATCCAGAAGTTCACTCTCAAATCAGGGGCCAACTCTTCTTGCAAATCAGTTACCATATCATACCTTTAGAAATGTAATAGTAATTTATTTACAGACTGTAGGAGCAAAGCATCCTTCTTCTTGGTATTTGTTTTCAAGTAAAACAGTAAGAGACATAGATTGCAAAAAGGGAAAAAACGATGGAATGCTAGTGCACATATATATATATATTATAATAAGATGATATAATCACTTTACATGCAGTACTTGCTGTATGTTATGTGGTATATATAGTTACTATATATAATATAACAAATGAATTAATAAACATCTTGATCTTCATTATTACTATTCATTAGCAGAGATCAGGTCTCCTAGAGGAAAAAGAGGGAGACTTGTGGTCAGGCCAACTCAAGTTCAAGTCCTCAAACTTCCTGAGCCTCATTTCTTCATCCGTAAAATGAAGTTAACTGTTCATCGTTTGTATGGCTATTGTGAGGAATAAAAGCCACAAAAAAAGTCCCTGGGTGGCTCAGCTGGTTAAGCGTCTGACCTCAGCTCACGTCATGGTCACGTGGATTGTGGGTTTGAGCCCCGCATGGGGCTCTGTGATGACAGTTCACAGCCTGGAGCCTGCTTCCGATTCTGTCTCCCTCTCTCTCTGCCCTTCCCCCACTCATGCTCCCTCTCTCCCTCTCAAAAATAAGTACACATTAAAAAATAAATAAATGAAAATAATTTTTACAGAGCCACAAAATAGGCTAAGTACCTGACATAGTGTCTGACTCATGGGAATACCTGATAAATGGCAGATAATATTATTATTTAATGTTATGCAAATTGAGTGATAATTACTAGTCTCCTCAGACCATCTTTAAGGGTACGGGTCAGGGTAACTTTTATTTTTTGCCATAGAAATGGCGATAAGAGAAATATAACACTTCTTCAAGGTCACCCAATAAGTCACTCTCTGTCATTAGGACTTAAGGGTTTTCAGCTCCGCTGTCTAATTTCAGTCCATTAGGCCACAAAGTCATCAAAACAAACCAGAAAAGAGCACCATCACAAAGGAAAAGTAATAAAATGAAAGGACCCTGGAGCAGTAGTGTACTAAAAGCCATCTGCTATCTTGGTCCACATTCTCATCCCTCTTGAAATGTTATTTGCAAAATCTTAAAAGGCTTGACTGGAAACCTTCATGCCTTTTTAACTATACAGTATATCTTTGCTGACTCATGCATGAGGAATAACGAATTGTAATATGGATTTTTGAATATACATCGGAGAAACATCAATACTTTTTACATTGCCAAATCCCTTAGGCTTTTGCTGTAGAGAAAGATGCTTTATGATTAGCTAAGCAAATGATTGTTGATATAGTGGTAAATGGTCACGAGAGGGTGTGTGTGTGTATTTGTGTGTGTGTGTGTGTGTGTGTGTGTCTGGTTTTGTCTGTGTATGTGGAGTAGCAGAGGTAGTTGAATAAAAGGGTTTGCAACATTGAAATGATTATAAATACTGGTATGCATATTATTTCAGTTCTTTTTTTATATCCAATGTTCTTACCAGTGTGCTAAAATTTCTGTGCCATAATCAGGTGAAAAAAAAAAACACACACAAAAACTGCTGTCTTAGCATTTCCACTTGACTTTGGTGTCTTGTCTGCCTGCCTTGCTCTGTCAGATGCCCTTATTCCTCCCACTCCTTTCCTCTTTTGGGCTTGGCAGGAACACTTTTGCTCGGTGCCAGTGTGGTAACCTTAAACTCGCTTGCTTAAGTGGCTGATCTCATCTCTTCCTTTATGTGGTTTGTGGGATTTTTCCCCGCGTAGGCTTATGACTTCTTTCTACCACCTTGCAGATTCACCTCTCTCCTTGTATTTCCATTATTGTGTTTTCTTTTAAAAATAAAACACTAAATATTTAAAACATAAAGCCTTTTTTTAGCTTCAGTTGTGGGGGCAGATATTTTTATGTGAACAGAAAATGAGGAGAAAAAAACCCGAATTTCTCCAAGGTTGATAAAGCCCCAAGGAGGCAGAGGACACATTCTCAAGTTACAGGATTCTGCTTGTCCTATTTCGGGGGGAGCAAAGCAAAAAACAAAAAAAAATTTTTGCAGATATTTTAAGAGATGGCAAAACAGGGAAGCAAACCAAAGTCATCACAAAAGGCTCCCAGTGTAGACCCAGCCATCTGCATATAGTTCACAGAACTCTTCTGTTTATTTATGAGTCGTGGAATGTGTAAAGCCAACTTCTAGCTGTAAAAGGACATACAGTTGCTCTCATATAATTTCTTTGGCCCCCCTTTTTTTTCTGCAAAATCAAGAGTTTGCTTTCTCATATGCAGGAAAGCACTGCTATGCATAAGGACCCGTTTGGGGGAATTCGAATTTCTTTGCTAAAACATTTTAAAAAGACAAATAAAAAATACTGAAAACATGAGGATAGAATTTAAATTAATGCAACTGATCTGGAAATGTACACATTGAAATACTGCAACTGCCAAGAATACTTCAGAATAGCTCTAATGTACTCCTGAAAAGAAACAGAATTAAATTGAAGATAGAAACATTAATTTTCTGCTATAATTTGGTTCTTTTCAAGATAACAATCTTCGATTAAGACCGGCACAAAGAAGACAGTGAAAGAAGGTATATATTTTACCTTAAGACTTCACAATTTGCTTCCCAGTAAGATATTTCCAGACGTTTTTATAGGGAAAAATGGTTTCTCAAATTTCATCATGATATAATGAGTTCAAGGACCTAAATTGTTTATACCTTAAAAAATTAAATGTATCTGCCATTCTTGTTTTTGCAATTCTGTGCTCTATCTTTCCAGTTAAAAAGAACATTATGTTTTGCAGGCCAGCAACTTCCCCGATATGATGTTTTAGTTTAATCTATCCAAAACATTACCCTCCAGACATTCTAAGAAAGTTTTCTGACATGATGTGATTTCATGATCTCTTTGAAACATTCTCAGCCATAAGCATTAAACACAAATAGATGGAAATAGGGGATAGCTTGATCATTTGACCTCTAAACGTGGGTTTGGCATTACCCCTCTGACTATGCAAAAATGTAAAATGATACATATACCCAGGAATATAAGAACATAAACAAATGTCATACTAAGCCAGGTCAGGATTATCTAACTCCTAATCTGAAACCGAATTCTCCTTGTCTCCTTATAATTTCCAGTGGATGTTAGTTAATATCTAGGGATGAATAATATGCATACAAAGATGTTACTGCCCACAGAAAAAAGGGTGAAGTGAGTTTAATATTCTCCAGAGTTTTCTTTTGCCAGACAGAAAATTTTCCTAACCTTAGAAGAGGTGTCAGCAGGTAGATATATATCCTTTAGGAATGCAGAGTCTGAGAAAGAATTTCACAGAGTATTGGAAGGAGAACATAAAGACCACTGGGCACATGAGTTGCTGTGAGAATCAAGGGAGAGCTTCGTGTGGAAAACAAACATGGCAATAGTTAAAAACAAAACAAAACAAAACAAAACAAAAAAACAAAAAAAAACCCAAAAAACCTCTCAAAAACAAAGAAAACAAAACACAACACTGGTTTTTCTTTTTTTTTTTTTTCTTTTCTTTTTTGCCTCTGCTTTTAGCAATAATCTAAGGTATCCATAATATGTTAGGGATAATAGAAATCTATTGGAAATGATTTATTTATCACTTGTAATATTTTATATACAGCTGTATATACTAGCGAGGGAAACCAGAAATTATCTGCCCTTGGGTGCCAAAATATATTGAACGTTGAACACATAGAAACACATAATTAAAACATATAAGGGCGCCTGGGTGGCTCAGTTGGTTAAGTGTCCGACTCTTGATCTCAGCTCAGGTCATGATGTCATGCTTCATGGGTTTGAGCCCCACATCGGGCTCTTTGCAATGGCAGCATGGAGTTGGCTTGGAATTCTCCCTCTCCTCTCTCGCTGTCCCTCCCCCACTCGCATGCGCTCTCTCTTTCTTTCAGAATAAGTAAATAAACTTAAAAAGCAACATTAAAACATATTTTAAAATACTATACATGCAAACAGGTGCCCAATTGTCATTTCTTCCAGGGTCATATCCCTTTTTCTTCCTTCTGGTGATATCGTTTTTCACTTTTGAAGCACTTTTCACGTTTGCAATTGGTCGTTTCTTTCTGGGGTTTGATTAAGGTGAGTGTTCTCTAACAGATTGTACATTTTTGTAATGGAAGGGACCGTGAATATTTATATTCAGCATTGTGTCTGCAGCACAGGTAGGCGTCCCCATCAATACCTTTTCGAAGAGGTGAATGAGTGAGTGAGTGAATGAACGCATGATGGGACATGGTACACTTTGTATGGAAGATATGGTTGGAAGACATGGTTGGAGGGAAAGCAGTTTATGGAGGATCCGGAATACCCCAGGTATTAGTTTATGGTCCGTAGGAAACAACGCAGGAATGGGACACAATGAGATCGATGATATAGCGGGCCGCCCTGCAGGTTACATGGAGGAAGACTTGAGAGAACCCTAGCAGCATGAAACACTCTGAATAGTGTACCTGCAGTAATTACCGTAATTACCGGTTTATTTTTTTCCCTAGTACTTACTGCTTCCCGATACTTGCTTACTTACACATCTGTGAATCCACCCACCCCTATTTATCCATCCAAGAGAGAAGAGATAGTGTCTGTCTCATTCAAGGCTGTAGCCTCAGCAGTGGCAGCTACTGGCATTACATAGTGCCAATTAATGTTTCTTGATAAGTGAATACATTTTTGAGAACTTGAGCATAGCTAGGGAGCAGTTCGTAAATGCCAGCGAAGCCGTATATCCTATCTTATTTCTACCTATCCTTTTCCTGGACATTCACCTTTTTAATCTACCTCCCAATTTTTTTTTTTTTTTTGAGGGGAGGGTCTGGCACTTTACATAAAATAGACATTTTTTTTTCAGTTGAGGATATAGCCATTATTTTCAAAGACTGTCACTTTTTTTTTATTTCTGTCTTCACCTTTCTTAGCCTGTGTTCTGTTAAACACGAGGCAAACAAACAAATTAGCTCCCTGAGCTAATTTTAACATGTAACGTAAAGAACAAACTTGCCCCTGTAGCCTCCTGGAGTTTGTTCTTTCGAGATTTGTGGTACATTTGGGCTGAGATTGCAATTTACCTGTTCATCAAGATTAGAATAGCTTCTTCTTGCCAGTACAAAAATCTCTTTAAACAAGTTTACATGAACCGTATACTCTTCTAGTGGAAAACAAAAATACTTCTCTGTGCTTAGGCATTTAAATTGCTTTTAAGGGGCGCCTGGGTGGCTCAGTCGGTTGGGTGTCCGACTTCCCTCAGGTCATGAGCTCCTGGTTCTGGCTTCAAGCCCCGCGTGGGGCTCTGTGCTGACAGCTCAGAGCCTCCAGCCTGTTTCAGATTCTGTGTGTGCGCAGAGTCTCTGCGCCTTCCCCACTCACATTCTGCCTTTCTCTCGAAAATAATAAATAAGCATTTAAAAAAATTAAGTGTTTTTAAACCTCACGCAGAAATTCAGTAATGATTTTCTGGCAGCTCTCTGTGGTGAAAGGAGTCATGGTGTCCAGAAGGAAATAAAGGATCTTGATGACCAAATTCTATTTCCTATTAAAAATTAATGCACTGTATGGTTCTCTTGTGTTCAATGTCTAGGCATCTCCTTAGCTGGAAAGTTGGGAAAATCATTTTCTTTTCTTTATTTTTTCAAATGATTTAATGTTCATTTATTTTTAAGAAAGAGAGCACAAACAGGGGAGGGGCAGAGAGAGGGGAAGACACAGAATCCTAAGCGGGCTTCAGTCTCTGAGCTGTCAGCACGGAGCCCCACACGGGGCACCCAAACCCCAAGCTCAAGACCCAAGCCGAAGTCATATGCTTAACCAACTGAGCCCCCAGGCACCTCCAGTTTATTTTCACTTGTAGTGCATTTTGAGTCCACATTGTGGATGGTTCCCAAGCACTAGATTCTTCTGTGTAGTGCATAGTCATGTTTATTAGCTCTTTCCAAAGAAATATATCTGCATTAAGCATGGACAATATGATCTGAAATACTAATGTATTTTTCTAAGTAGGCTCCATGCCCAACGTGGGGCTTGAACTCACGACTCTGGGATCAAGAGTTACCACCCACTAAACCAGCAAAGGACCCCCAAAAACTAATAATTTGTGTAGCGTTTTCTTGAGTCTTGCGGTGTTACCAAAAAATGAAGGAAAAAAAAAACTTTCAACTTATCATTGCAAAATTGCCACTGTAGGAGTAATTGAAAAGTATAATAAGCAAATTAATTTTTTCTTATATACTTATATACTTACTTATATAGTTAGCCCACTACATAAGAAAAATAAGCTTTAAAATAGTTGCATTTTAATCTATCATCTATGAACTCTGTGAACGTTGCAGATACATAAACATATATATTTTTATTTCATACTCAACCTTTCCTAAAAATTTTTAAGCCTAACTGGAAAGAAATTCTGGAAAAATAATTATAAATTTCTTTCCCCAAATCAAGTATTGTTATAATTCACATTACTTACATATGTGCATCTCTCTCTCTCCACAAATGTCCTCAAGAAAAAAATATCTGTGTACTTTTGGCCACTAAAAGTGCATCTTAGAGTGTTAAGTGCCCCCCTCTCCTTCTTTTCACCTACCATGGACACCAATACTACTAATCTTCAGGAGAGTTTTGTAGATAGTCATTACTTTATCAGAGAAGTCCTTCTAAAGAGCTTAAATACTTAAGTGATTTCCCTTGGAGCAGTAATGGTGAATTATGTGGTGCTCTAATTGTGCTATTAGTTTATCTAAGCTAAAATGCAATCTACTTAATTTGAGGGTTTTATTACACATTGGTCTCAAAAGGTGAAACACATTAAAAGCATATTGGTTCTTTTAATAGGAGGTTAAGCCTTTTCAGATGCTGTATTTGATGGAAATACCGTCTCTCACATTTACTGTGAATGTTAGTGTAAGATGTTTATTTTGACACAGAAATGTAACTTGGAAAATTTGTAGGATCCATGTTTAATATTTATTAATTTATTTATCATTTGTGGAGTCGAAATTATAGTTGTTTTGGCAAAACTATTCCAACTTCCAGATTCCTCTGATTAATATATTAATTCATTGTGGAATTATACTGCTTAGGTTGTGGTGTGTTTAAAACTTGAAAACACAGGTCTGCGGACTCAAAAGGAAATAATTCTGTGTCAACAGAGCAGAGGGGATTTTTAGGGCTGGTTAACTAATATGTGTGATACTTTAATGGTGGATACATGGCATTACACATTTGCCAGAATCCATAGAATGAATGCACAGCCTCAAGGGGAACTCTAAGGTAAACCATGGACTTTAGGTGATAACGATGTGTGGGTGTAGGCTCATTGATTATAACAAATATAGTACTCTGGTGGAGGATGTCGATAATGGGGGAAGTTGTGTGGTGGGGGGCAGGGGGTACATGGACATCTCGTACTTTCTGCTCAGTTTTTCAGTGAAACTGATACTCCTCTAAAAAAATCTATTTTTTAAAAAGAAAACAGGTCTATGTAAAAGTTAAGATGGAAGGAGTGATTTATCATCTCTTCTTATTTGAATACTATAAAACTAGAAACTGACTCAACATGGAAATTGATTGACTCAACGCTGCTTTGAAAATGCTGTGTTTTTAAATTTTTACTTTCATCTTGAAGTTATCTCTTAAGTGATAGTTAACATTTATCAAGACAAAAATGTATGTAGTGACACACATCTGAATATATTTACTGCAGTTTCTCAACCTGGGCACTGTTGACATTTTGGGCTGGATGATTCTTTTGTTTGTAAGTGGCTGACCTGCGTGTTGTAGGATGTTTAGCAGCATCCTTGGTATCTATTTATGAGATGTGAATAGCGCCACCCAAGTTGTGAAAATCAAAAATGCCTCCAGACATTACCCCATGTCACCTGAGGGCAAAGTGCCTTCTGTTAAGAACCCTTGTTCATGAGGTAAATGTGCACAACTGTATTTATTACTGTGCCAAATATGTGGTGTGTAGGTATGTATGTGTGTGCGTGTATTTGGCCTCCCAGTCTGAGTGTAGAAATCAGGTTTTGAAAAACCAAGAGTGTAGAGATGCAAAGAAAATTCTTCAACTTTGTTCATGGTTCATAATGCTACAGTTCAATGGCACCTGACTGGCTAAGGGGTAGAACATACGACTTTTTGATCATGAAATCATGAGTTCAAGTCCCATATTGGGCATAGAGCTTACTTTTTTTTTTTTTAACAATTATTTCTTTTTGAGAGACAGAGATAGGGAGACAGAGAGAGAGAGAGACAGAGTGCAAGCAGGGGGAGGGCAGACAGAGAGGGACACACAGAATCCAGAGTAGGCTCCAGGCTCTGAGCTGTCAGCACAGAGCCCGATGTGGGGCTCGAACTCATGAACCTTGAGATCATGACCCGAGCTGAAGTCCGAGGCTCAACCGGCTGAGCCACCCAGGCGCCCTGAACTTAAAACAAAACAAAACAAATCAAAACCAAAACAAAACGAAGCAAAGCAAAGCAAACCACAAAACAAAACAAAATAAAGCAAAACAAAACAACTGCTTATAATGCTGCTGTTCAGATTTTATGCTTTTTACCTCTCTTTTCCATGTGGTAAGTTCACAAAGTATGGGTGTACCGCTGAGAACTCCTTGTTGGTAGTTTTCGCTTCCTGTATCAGGGGCTGCTTCAAGCTGGTTGTGCTGCAGGCCTCTCCGTGTGCTTCACACCAGAAGGCTTTAGAATCAACATTTGGCTGAAAAGTCTTTATAGGACTCATCCAGCTGTCCTGTGAAAGAATTGTTGCCCACACTCACACGCATTAATGTCTGACTTGCCAAAATGCTTGTTTGCCTTCACGTAGACAAAGGCAGCAGGCAAATGTGAAGAATACACTATGAAATGATCACTTCTTTAGCCAACCAAGTGAACTTGGAATTTTTCCATATATAAGATAGATGGCCGGCTACCCCTCCCCCCTTTTTTTAAAGAGAATGATGGAAATTATTAGCTAACATTTGCTACAAATCATAATTCTAAATTAGTCTTAGAGTGAATTTTAATAATGGGAAGGAGTTTTATAAATAAACTACAGTATGATTTTTATTTTCTGTTGGAGAATTACATTACGTGTTTTACAGAGTTCTTGAATTTTTATCCCACCTTCTTATTCTTTCCTGTCTCCCACCTTTTCTGTATTACTTTACTCATATTTCTACTATTGCACTTAAATCTAGTAATATATCAATATAAAGTCGAAATTCAGCGCTGACATCAATAAAGGTAGTGTATTATTTAAAGTAATTTTCAAGAGAAAAATGCAGACTTGTTTCCATTTTGCTCCTATTAATATATATTTAATGAATTACCTTGCTCTGTCTTTAATGAGCAATACTAATTTCAGTCCCATAAAGTATACATCCGATCGATTGTATATAAGTGGATTCTTTACCTACACTACACATACAAACTTGTGTATTCATATTACCTTCTTCACATCAGTTACCTTCTAAAATAGTTTCAGTGGGTGTAACAGTGGCGATCCGAAATCTTTCGTAGAACATAAAAGTTTGGAGGGAACTAACATTTGGATAGCAACTTTAAAGGCATTTAAAAATTTTAAGTGTTCTGTATAAACAAGCATGTGACCCAACTGGAAAATATAAATGGTAAAAGTAATATATCATCAGGTAATTCTCTGCATAATTATGTTTCTAATGTGAATTTATCACAGTGCTAGCATACTAACTGGTGATTTTTGAGCATTTTAAACATTTCTATAACAAAGAGCATTCCTTCCTTTTTTACATAGCTTTTTCTTCTTTTCAGATGAGGACAGATGCAGTGAGGGCTGTGTGTCTAAATGAATACTTTTACTCTTGACTAAATTAGTCTGGCATAAACACAACACTGATAGCTTTCAGTACAATGGAAAGGAAGCGTGGGGGGCTCAGAGGTCTTTCTTTTCATAGTTCTGTTAAATCATGCTCAAAGTTCAGTTTGTATTTCAACAGTAGCATTTAAGACAGCATAGTTAAGAATCTCTTCACATTTCCATTTACAACTTCCCTCTCGTTCTAACATTTTCTTTAATGATTGTAGGATGTTTCATGGTAACAGCTCATCGGCAGTTACAGCCAATGACCTAAATATGCAATTAAAATTGCAGGAGACTAGCTAGGTGATAAACTGGCCCTCACTCTTGGGCTTTGGAAATACTATCTTTTTCCCAAGCCCTCTTCTTATTACTCATTATAAAATGGAAAAGCACACCACAGAGGTTGAATCCTCTTGAGAAATCACATTAGGTTCTTTACCGATTCAAAAATGAAGCTGTTTTAACATTCTTTTGCGTTGTTAATGGCACTTAGTGGCCTTTAACATTCCTTTTAAACTAAAACCGTTCGTTTCTTTGTAGTTTGTGGGTGGAGAAAAATGGCATGGGGATGTCTATGTTTTTATAACTCAAGTGGACACATGAAAAACTGCCATCCAGGAGAGTTTTCCACTAGACGGGACTTGGCCTTTTGGCCGTCATTTGCTCGTGTACCAGAGAGGACTTACCCTCTGAAGACCCTGCTTGGGGAAATCATAGGTGCTTATATGAAAGAATCACATTAGTTCAAGTTTCTTATTTTAAAGTTGAGGCAATTTCCTACATGTCACACAGATAGTGGTGTCTGTCAGATCACAACGTGGGTTTCCTGACCCTCAATACAAGTAGAGTCCGATGCTACAGGGCCTTTTTCCCTTTCATGTTACTTTCAGCCTTCTTCCCTCTGACTGCTGAAGGTATCATAGGACAGATTTTCAGCATCTAAAGGACTCTGTTTTATTAATGGTAGGGATAGACTTAGACTAATTAATATGTGCTCGTGTGGGTGCATGAATGCGAATTAGATTAGTTCCAGATGCATAACTTCTGCTTACTCAAAATTAACTGGTGACATACTTTTGTTACCTTATTTTACCTTTTTGGTTACATTTCCTTTGTGTGCAAAATGTAACCCTGCTGCTTGTTCTGAGAGATAGAATTTACTAAATTCAAAGCGTTGATCATTTTCTTCCGCTAACCATAACCCCCCCCCCCCCCAACATTGGCCTCCTCCTCCTCAAGCCCCAAACCACTTGAGGTCACTGTTCTTTCCGGCTATTTCTCCTTTAACTTCTACTCCCTGAATCCAAGGCAGAGTAGGTTCTCCATTCTCTGTGGGCACAGATGTGTCTGTGTTAGTCTGGGACCTAGTCTGTACCCTGTAGCTCCGGTCAAAATTGTCTTGAAAGCTAAAATTTTGTGAGGTTCCTAGTCTTGTCTACAATATTACTCTACCCGTAGCATAATCTGTTTTTGTGCGAAAGGACCAGTCTCTTCTGCTTTCTTTCTTCCTCTTCCTCCTCGGCTTCCTTTCTGTGCCTTCATACAGTTTCAAACAGTCTTTCTTTATAGACACCAGCTATTATTTCCTCTTACATAATCCCATATCATTACAAGTACAATTGAGTTAAACTTTTGGGTGGGGGCGAGACTTCAACAGAGAGGATATTCGCAATGTATTATTTGTGGTTGGGGGCACAGCTTTACCATGTGCTCAGTCTTCATGGAAGAAATAGGATTGGCCTTTTAAACTTCAACTTGATGGCTAAGCACTGAGGCTACTTTGATATTGATTTTTCCTTCACTCTACCTTCAATTTTAATAACTGTTCTTCTCCTCATTTCCCTGACCAAGCCATTGACTATTTGTGCTAGAAATAGCTTTTGGGATAATTTACCTTCATCTCATAATATGTATGAGAAAACAGAGACTTCAGCGAGCCTAAGTGATCTGTCCTGAATCCATTCAGAGTCAGGTCAAGAAATCACGGTGTTTTTTGTTTTTGTTTGTTTTTTTGTTTTGTTTTGTTTTCTTTTGTTTTCAATTGCTAGGATTTCTAATACTTGATCCTTTCTCACTGCATTCTCTGTATCCAGTTATTTAACTAGGTTGCTATATTTGGTATATATGTTTACTGAATGGCTTTTCTCTTTCTAAACTTCAAAGGGACTGAGAGTCTATGGCAGGGCTCTACCCGGTGGTTGAATACTCACCACCAGACATCACACTAGCCTCATGCCTACTGCCTCCTTACCTCTAGTATATAGACTTTGCCTTCCTGATTGACTGGCCACCTGGTAATTCTATGTGGGCTCCATGAAACCCTCTTGGTTTTCTCCAAGTATCACCAGCCAATGGACTTCAGATACCATGCTTCTTTTCCTTGACATTCTGCTACCCAAGAGAAATATTGTGTATGTTTGGCCTCCACTTTTGACTTATTTCTTACTCTAACTGATGGAAGAACTGAAGGAAACCAAAAGAATTCTCTGGAAATTTGTTTTATAAAGTGACTCCAAGATTGTTTTTGGAATGTGTAGTTTTATTTAGGGTGAAGAACATATTTTTCAAAACCTTGCAAGGTTCCTTCAGTTCTTATGAGACTGAGAAAGTAACTGTGTGTGTGTGTGTGTGTGTGTGTGTGTGTGTGTGTGTGTTTATGTCGAAGTACGGCACATCTGATTTAAACAAGAAATTATTCCATTGGCGAGATTCCTCTAAAGGCTGAATTATGGTATAATGGAATACATCTGGCCCTAGGTATCAGATTCACCTCATTTGGAAATCAGTTCCTATAATTACTAGATATATCTGACCTTGGGAAAAATTATAGGTTAAATCCCAGAATTAAAACACAAATTTACCTAGCTCTAAACATGTGTGTGTTTTACACACCATACATAAGATGCTTCTGCTTGAGAATGCTCATTTAACATTATTGACTAGAAGAATGTTCACAGTTTTCTGCCTGTAGCAGGAAGGGCAAATGGAATTCATCTTACCTGAAGGTAAATGATTGAAGACGAAATGATTGGTCAAATTATTCAACATCTCTAAGCTCCAGTTGCCTCACTGTAACATTGAGATAAAGATAGTTGTGTGGCTATCTGTAAGATCATGTATGTGAAAGCTTTGATTTCGAAATAGCACTAGAACTATCATTCTGCCTTTTCTCCACCTTTGCAAACTGAGTAGGGTATGGTTTCTGTTAAGTAATGATGATGTCTTAGTCTATGCAGGCTGCTATATAACAAAATGCCACAGAATGGGCAGCTTACAAACAGTGGAGATTTATTTCTCCCAGTTCTAGAAGGCTGGAAGTCTGAGTTCATCGTTTGACGGGGATCTTCTCCTGGTTGTATACAACAGATTTCTCATTGTATCCTCCAATGGTAGAAGAGGTGAGGAAGCTCCATGGGGTCTCTTTTATAAGGCCACTAATTCCATTCATGAAGGTGCCACCCATATGACCCATTCACTTCTCAGAGGCCCCACTTCCTAACACCATCACTGTGGGTGTTAGGATTCCAACGTGTGAATTTCGAGGGAGACACAAACATTCAGATCATAGCTGGCTACCATTCATTTGTCTTCGGAGTGTATTGTTGAGGTGATAAATTTGATAGCGACTGACATCAAATACATCACTCCTGAGATATATTTAGAGAGGGATAGTAAATTACAATACTTTACTCCTGAAAACTAACACCCATATACACATAAAAATCAGCTTGCATTCTATGGCTACATAGAAGTAATGAAACTTGGTGTTTTTCCCTCAGGGGGGAAAAAAAAACAACTAAGTTATAACCTAGGAAAAGAAATTTGTTGATGGAAAGTAAATGAAATAAGGAAAGTAGAGAAAATAGGTGGAAACTGCCACTTATGCTCTGCTATTTTAATTTGTTTACTTCAACAGAACACCTAAGAATAGTGTTTGCCTATCGAAAAAGGATCGTGATGTAAGCATCTCTATTTCTGGCGAGAGATGAGTGACTTTGTGCCACTTTCATGTTTTATATTTGAGAGGCTATGACAAAATGCATGAGAAGGCACGACTTACCAAGTTGTAGAGTCATATCAGATTCGATTAAGGCTATTCGCTTATATGTAGATACCTGCAGTTCCATGTACTATGCAGTTTAACAATTGTGTCAAAGTCAGGGGAGTGAAAGGCATGGGGGTGTGTTGGGGGGGGTGGGTGCTGGATAGGAGATGGGGAAAATAATTATTTGAGACCCCAGGCTGTAGCTCAGGCTACTAAGAGCTTCAAATATGTCAGAGGAGAATCTGTGCTTCAGTAATACTGCTTTCTCTAATCAGCCAGAATCCTAATCTCGTGAGACTCCTTAGAGGAGTCTCAAGTTATTAATATGTTAACCCAAAGAGTGGTAGAGTAGAAAACCTCTTGGTGATCAAATCGAACAGCACTACTTGATGATCTTTACTGAATCATAATAATTCTTCTGAAAAATCCCCAAAGGAAGACGGACTTTAAAGCTTTGCACATGAAACACTTATTTAATACGACACACTCCAAATTCCAAAACCTTCCTCACAAGCTTCCAGTTGTTCTGCCTGGGGTGGGAGGCTAAGGTGGAGTAACTCATAGAAATTAACATGGAAACAGAACCAGAGTTTAAACTCAGGTCTACCAGTCTCAGGAAAAAAAAAAAAAATCTGTTTAAAAATGTCGATTCAGCCTCCCTTAACAGCAAAGTGTTTCTTACTTATGCTCTTAATGTTTATCAGGGATGGCAAATGGGATTCATTCAAAGTCTTCCTTCATAAGGATTGATTCATCAAGGCTTCTTGGAGTACTAAATTGGGAAAAACTTTATGATGGATCCATATTATTGGGAAATTGACATTATTGATTAGAGAAACCTGGGAGGGGAAAGGTGCTTCTAGTACTTGCCATTTCTGGGTTAGGAATACAACGTCTCAGAGAATACTTTGTACGTATTAGATATTTAAAACATGTTTTTTCTCTTCCATTTATCATTGACCACCTCTTGTGGGCATAGCCATGAGAACCTTCTTACGGCAGGCAGCTGACCCATGTTCAGCGGTGTCCAAGCTGTCAGTCTCAGAAGGCATAGTTGAAAATTGAGCCAGAGGCTAGACATAGGAACTGGTGCTATGTAAGCCACCATATTGGCTCCTAAGAGGACTAGTTCAAATTTCATATATTTATATTTGTTTTTTAATCAAACATGGATACTCATAAGGGGTGGCATATTTTCTGAAATATGGAAAGTAAGTTGAAGCTATATTTTCTCTGATATTTACTACTGTGTCAAGGCATGCCTAAGATATTCAGGACAGATATCCAGTATAAATGATGATACATTTTATTCTTCTGTTAGCAAGAAACCCTTATTTTTTTTCTACTTAAAGTCACTTTAGATGTGAAATGTAACCACCAAATCAGCCAGGATTTTTTTTTTTTTTTTTTGTACATTGTTGTGTACTCAAAAGCCTATTTTCCCTCTGAGTAGCTATGGAAGAATGGACTCCGAAGAGACTAGATTAATCAAATTTAAAAGCAAATGTAAATTTAAATCAACCATGGAGCCCTGCTGTACCGCAATTAACATTTCAAGGTAAATGAAATGTGATGATAGTAAATACCAGTTCTATGCAGAATTGGAAACATATTCTGTTTCATGGTGTATTTGGGCAGAGAATGGAAATTTGAAAGGAAAACCATTATTAACACACCAGCTTTGACATTTCAAGATACAATTTAAACTTGATTACAATTTCTATTTAAAAAAATCTCAATTTCCCCACCTCATGCTCTAGATAAGAGTTTCTCAATCTTGACATTTTTGACTGTGTATTTCTCTCTTGTGGGGCATATAGGATGTTTAACAGCATCCCTGGACTCTGTGCACTAGATGCCGGGGAGAACTTGCTTCCCAAAAATGTCTCTGGATACTGAGCACTGATTTAGAAATTAAGAGAACTTTGTTAACCACTCAGTAGCTTTAACACCTACTAACTGTATAATTTTTTTGTGGTTACCTATTCTCTCTGGGCCAGATTCCAACCGAAATAAGTGAGGGTTTTGAATTTCTTATCCGGTTCTAAAATTCACTAGTTTGAACCTCCTGTCACTTTCTTACATGAAAAGGACAATGTTCCAGAGACAGAAAGTCCTTGGGGGTTACGCAGAAAAGATTATGAAGAAACTTTGGTAAGGAACAGCAAAACGACTGAGGCCATGCAGGGTTTTTATGGTGTCACCCGGGAGTCTGAATTGTGTTCTAAATCTGTATTTATTTTTGAGAGAGAGAGCAAACCAGGGAGGGGCAGAGAGAGAGAGAGCGGCACAGAATCTGAAGCAGGCTTCAGGCTCTGATCTGCCAGCACAGAGCCGGACACAAGATTCAAACCCACGAACTGCAATATCATGACCCGAGCCAAAGTTGGACGCTTAACCGACTGAGCCACCCAGGCACCCCAGAAGTCTGAATTTTTATAGTTCTTATTTACCATGAAACTCTGTTTGAAGGCCTCTGAAAAAGTACAAGGGGAGGGTGGGAGGTTTCGGAGGGGGAGGGCAATAATAAACTTCTAGGAGCATTCAAGAGAAACAAGAATTACCTTTTATGTAGTGTTTATAATTTTTATACCTATTTTCAGGCAAAGCAAGCGCTATTATCTATGCCTTTCTGATTAGGAGCTTTGTGGTTCTGAGGTAAGTGACTCACCTACCATCACGATGTAGCCATTACCGTGTTTCCGGTTTCTTTTCTTCTCTTCAAGCAGCCAGAAGGCTCATTGCTAATTTTCAGTGTCCACCAGATCTGCTGCTGGGTGACTTGTGGGTCTGCCCACACAGACCGGAAGCTGCGCGTTGGTCAGGTGCCTATGTGTCGGCAGCACTGTGGTTGGAGTGAGTTAGGGAAAGCACAACATACCTTAAAGCTTTCTAAAGACACTTAGCTTGTCATACTCGGAACACAATATCAAGGTGGCTACACCTGCTGCTTTTTCTTTTACGGTTGTGCTTTGTGTATGTGTTTCTCTGCTTTTGTCTTTTTCCCAAGACATCACTTGTCTATTTTCTGTTTAGCCAGACTCTCCAGTGTGGCCATGACCCGCACATTTGGTGTGGCTGTGACTAACGGTCTGGCTGGCCGGTGGGCACTTTTGCTCTTTGCAGCAAACACATCCTGCCTCCCTGATGAGAAATCACTTTCGCTGGAAGTTATCCTTAATCACCAGTCAAATGAGCCTCTCTTGAAATCTGGCTTCTCTGTAACCTGCTGCTACCACCTTACTGGATTGGCATCAGATAGGGTCATATATCAGTGCAAGTTAATTTCTTGAAATCTGTTAAGTAGGATGATCTTTTGCTCGGTGGCATGCAGATTATGATGGTAAACTTAGTAATACATGAGAGTTAGCACAGGGCTGGCCTAATCCGGCTCTTTGTCTTGTTACAGAGCTAGGGACAGGTAATTTATTATTCACTTATTCACCCTGAATAGGTCAGAACCATGAAATTTGAGAATCCTTCATTTGAGGCTATCAAGTCATTGGGGAGATTAAATCTACATTGTGCTTTAATCTGCCGGATGGCCCGTGCCATCAGTAAAATGTCGGATCTGTCGGCATTGTTAATGCAAGGGGCACTCTCTGGGTAATCATCAGCTGAATGCGGTGACAGTAATTTTATGGAAGGACCAGGTACGAACTTAACCCTCTTCATTTTTTTTTTTTTTTGCTTGAACCCATTTTCTTACTTTTGATGGAATGAGGACATTTTTAGGAAATACAGTGACTTCTTTGTTAGTTCTGAACAAAGTGTTCCTCACTCTTAACACCTAAATTTAGTTCATCTAAGAAGTTATGCCAAGAAAAATTAATAGATTGCAAAAAGAAAAAAAGAAGAAAGTAGTTTTACGAAATTTAAAGCACTCTATTTTTCTGTTTTTTGGTAAGTCACTATTTTGGAGTAATCCTCTGGAGTCTTTACATTTTGTTTTTGAACAGAGCAGAGATCTTCCCCTTCCATGGATGGAGAGCAGTTGTATTAATCCTGGGTATTGCTTGGAGCAACTCTTCATAATAGAATATGTTCTCTTTTCTTTTTAGGCTGAGAATTTAGGCAGGTAAAAGAAGAGATATAGATTAAACTTTGAGCTTCGTAAATAATTCAAGATTACAAGATGTTACTAAAGCTTGGAAGTCAGATATTAAAAACAGAAACCATATTCTGCAGTTGCCATAGACCAGTAGAAAGTAGATAACACATTTTTATATTTATAAAATATAAAATCACAATTTGACATATATGTATATGAATTCTGTTAATGCTTAAGAAAGTAACTGAAATGAATTTTAGGTCATTTTACGACTCCTTACAATATTCTGACTTGTATGTTTTAAATCAGTGTAAACCAGGACTATGATTTGTTCACATAATAAGAATAAACAGAGGTTGATATATATGTGAATTACTGAAAATATGAGCTTAATGACCCTCAAAACCCATATTTTTGCCGCTAAGAAGAAAGGTAATTTGCAAAAAATCCTGCAAGATTTGACAGTGGAATTGTATATCTAACTCTTAGAATAATTTTGGAAGCTTTTTTTTTTTTTTAATTTTCAAATGCCTCCCTGATGTCAGATATTCCAAATACCAAAGAACAGCGGTGGTGGAGGTGAGTCAACGTGAAGGTTGAAATGGAGAGGTAATGAAATACTTTCTGAAATTAGAAAACAAGTTTAATGGTGATGTTTGAATGAAACCTTTTCAAACCCACTGTCAAAACACAACTTCTTTTCCCCTTTTGTTTGAATCTCCTGGCAACCTTGCTACCTTTCACAGTGACTTCCCTTCTGGGGTGTGTTTTCTGAATGCCTTTCATTTAATAGGCATATTTTAGAAATCTAATTTCGCTGTCTGCTTCAGTTCAGCGATGCTGTGGCAACCTAACCATTTTAGACCGTCTGGATGCTGTTTTCATCAAGTCATTAACGTTATTATTGAGGGTGACACAGGGAAGTTATCTCCCCTCACTCAGAACGTCTTATTTGTTAAAGACCACAACCTCTTAACCTTTATGAAGGATGTGGTTTCACCAAGTTAACTTTTTATGCGGAGCTAACTGTTTTCCACTATAATTTCAGTTTATTTCTGTCTGCAGTGCTTCCTGCAAAACTTACAAGGCTTTTTTCGCATCAGTAAAGCATGGCTGGGGTATGAATAGGTGTTCTTGGGAACTTAGCTCCTTAGCACATCAGAACTGGAGCCCAGACTCCTCGTTTTAGAGATGCAGGAACTGAAATTCACACGGGTCCTGCTGAGGACCATCAACATAACAAGGTCTGTTATGAATATCCTGACACTTCATGTGGTGTTTCGCCTCTCCCACAACCTGCCCCTTTGCACCAGCCTTAGCTTTGTTAGAACTATATTTTGAGACCCCGGAAAACCAGGTCACACGTTAGCCCTTTTGTCCTCGGACCATTGTTCCTTTGTTTATGTTGAATCACAGCAGAGATCTCCGCCTTCTGCTTTGTGCCCTGATTCCTTTGGGCTGAACTCTTAACAAGAGCAATTGCATTTCACCACAAAGTAGCATTATTGCTTTTGTGCAAATGATGCATACTTGGGGATAGGTTTTAAATGTTACAAAATTAAATGAAGAAAATTCTAAAAAAGAAGTAGAAATTTACACCAGCCACCCCAACCCACGGTTAGTATTTTGGCAAACATACTGTCAGTCACATCTCTGAGCAGAGGTTTATTTATTCCTGTACATATGAAATTTTCCCTGCATTGATTCATACCATAATATAGTGCCAATAATGCCTGAGGTAGCCTTTCCCTTTAACGTGGCTAATACAGATTTTTGTCAATATTTAAAAATTTAACCATTCTGATCCACATAATATATATTACATATATATATATAATATATATAATATATATATAACATACATATGAATGTATTTTTAAATTCTACCTCAGCAGAAGCCTTTAAATCCCCTTTTCATGTCGTTTGTTCTTATTTTTATTGGCACAAACCTGTCCTGATTTTAGTCATTATTGATTTGCCAGATCTCTCATTTGTTAGGCTATTTACTTTCCATATGTGATATTTTGCAGATATTTTTCTTATTTTTTTTTTATAAAACACTCCAACCAGTTACATCTTCTGCTTTTTTTTTTTTTTTTTGATCTTCTATTTTTGTCGTTTTGTTGCTGTTGTAAGTTTTCCTTTCCAGTGAGAACATACTTAGTGTTCTAAACCATGCAGGTAACTAATTCCTGGAATTATATTCAAAGGTAGGCCTATGGATAAATAGGTTAATAGTAAATAAACCATAAATTATTTTTAAAGTATCTGCATAAATAAGTAATATTGCTAATATCTGTGTAAGAAGGACAGGGTCTTTTATTAGGCAAGAGTGGCAAATGCCCTAGTATCTGTAACCACGCTAATTAGCTGTTTACTGATTTCTTACCACTGGGTTTGGATCCCTTGGGCATTTAGTTCTTTATCTTGTTATTGTGCTGCTACGCCACATAAAGCTTTTGTTTTGTTTTGTTTTGTTTTGTTTTTTACTGTAAGCTGTCCTATGTGAGAGTAATTTCTGAGCTGAATATATTAAATTCCTGTCTTGAATTCTTTCAACTTACTATGTGCAATTTTATCATTGAAGAGTGGAAGAAACATCATTCGCCCAGAGGAATTTTGCCTGGTCTGAAGGATGGTTACGCAGATGTGTTTGATCAACAGTGTTAACGCTCTGTACTCTTCACACTAAACCCTACATCTTACAGCCATGTTGCTTCCTACAAATCGTTTTTCTCCTTTTCTCTTTTATTCTTTTAAAAAAAATTTTTTTAACATTAATTCATTTCTGAGAGTGAGAGACAGAGCATGAGCGGGGGAGGGGCAGCGAGAGAGGGAGACACAGAATCCGAAGCAGGCTCTGGGCTCAACCGACTGAGCCACCCAGGCGCCCCTCTTTTGTTCTTTATTATTGCTACTCTTGTTGTAGTGAAGCTGTTCATTTTGTTTTTACTACAGTGAACTCTTTTTTTTTTTTTTTTTTTTTTTTTTTTTTTTTTTAAGAACGTTCTATTTGCCTATCCAAAACATTGTTGTTTTCATCCTGGGCTCCTTCCAGTACCAGTGATATAAAGTTGAATGCTAGGTAAACAAAGACATGAAGGGTCAATGTGTAATAACGATTCAGCATTTAAAGATTTCATCAACCTTTTGGTTACAATGAGTAGATCGCAGTGACATCAGACGAAGCCAGTAAATATGTTTTAGTACTTGTCAACTGCCCTTTCAGTGCGCCATATTTCAAAAACAATAACTGTTAATTTTGTTCCCCTGTATATGCAGGGGAGAGGGTTCGTTAGAGGGCAAAATCATTTCTGGTGAGGGAAGCAAAGAGTGTAGTTGATGGAAAGGAAAGTGAAAGCCAGCCAGATTTTGTTTCTACCTGATACAGAAAAGTGTAAAGATTGCGTAAAGCTCATGGAGAAGAGAAAGAAGTCTTCTCCATGCGTTGGTACTTTGGACGCTAGTTCAGAAGAAAGACTAAAAGTGACCTTTTTATGAAGATATGCTTGAAGCTGGGAATCTTTGATGTTTTCTGGGATGGTAAACACGAAAACTAGTAAACAACATGAGAAGTAGCATTGATTGTAGCATCTAACATGTATTAGGTTCTTTTCAAGCACAAACATAAATCAGGGATTAGATTCTCAGAGTTCTAAAAGGTGGCTCTCACTAATTCCATTTTGCAGATGGGGAAATCTGAGGTCAAATCTGAGGTCAAGGAGGTCAAATACTTTGCAATGTGTTTAGTTAATAGTGGAACACCAGGCTTCTCCGGTTTCAAAAGCATGACCTTTCTGTCTCCAGTGAGGGTCTTGGAAAGAACAAAATTTCCCAGGGGAAAAATGGTTGGTGAATTCTCTGATTGTTAAAGCACATACTATTGAACAGGAAAAAAATCTCTTCAGGATAGTCCCAGGAAATAGAGCAGAGGGGACACTGATAGGTATAAACAAATGATTACCTAGCATTTACTTGTAAAGTATCACCTGCACTTCAAATTGGAAGGTGTCAGGCTAAATTCCCCAAATACGGCTTGTCTATTCATTGTAATTTTCAGATCATGCCTCATCCTTTACATATTTTGGGCGTCTATGTGAACAAACACCAACTGCTAGGATGTTCTGCTTATCTGCTCAGAAACTTCTCTTCCCAAGTACATGCCCTCTTGCTCAATCTACCCCAGGCCTTAGACCAGCATTATCTGCTCCTTTATAATGTTCAAATTTTGAGGTGCTAAAACTGTATTAAAAATTTGCATGTAAAAATAAATATGGATGTATTAGCTTTTCTTTTCATCTTTCAAAGTTTAACATGTGACTCACAGTAGAGTATGCAGGCTAATTGCACTTTTGATTAGTAGGTATTAGGCTCATGGAAGAAAGCAAACATTTTATACTTGTTTGATTCTCTAGCACCCAGTCTGTGGCCCTCCGCTTTTGAATTGAATTGTTTTGATGCTGTTTAAATCGAACACTTTTCTGTATCAAAATCATTACAATAAAATCCCTTGTGACCTACATATTTTACAGTATATTACATACACTGGGTTTGGATAGACCATTGGGGTTTGTGGCCAAAAGATCTGACTTCCTGATGATCAAGAAAAGGTGATTGCAGAGCGGCAAAAGAGAGAGACATAGAGATTCATGGGCTGTCTACTGAATCAGTTGTATTACACTGCAGCCTCACCTTATACACTTAAAGTGCTGTTCTTTGAATGTGAGGATGATGCTTCTAATGATTCAACATCAGCATTACACGATCTTGAGTTGTTTTTCCAGGAGAGGTAATTACTGGTCTCTGATTCATCACCATTCTCTTGGTTCTGATTCCCTAGTGATACACTGCAAGCTGTATAACATCACTGGCCAGGTGATTGTTAGATTCTCCTAACAGCGCATCTGTGCAATTAATGTGTGTATGTTATTATGTTATAATAACCACTGAGGAAAGTAGCTGTATATACGTGTGGTGTTGAAAGAGCAGTAACATGTCAAAGACCCCCAAATCCTTATTTTCTGCTGGGTAGCTCTTATATAATTACCTATCAGTTGAGGGATTTAAGTAAGATGATTTTCAGCTATACTAAAGGTCTAAAAAATTATGATTCATAAATCCAGTGGAGTTAAATTAATGGATTAATTTCCACTCATCAATTTCTCGTATCATACTATATTATTTGATATTTTTAGAAACTTTTCATTTTTGTTCTTGCTTAGAAAATGATGCTATAAATACCTGTGGATGTACTTGTCAAAATAATATTTCCTCAATTATTGGCAGTTGGTACATTTTAAGTGGTAGAACATAACCATATTTTGCTTAGCCAGAGGTTATGTGTAAGTAACATGAAAATACAGTGTGTTTTTTTTCATTTCTATTTGAATCTTTCTTTTTTTTCTCAAAGTTAAACTTTAGATTCACTTTTGCTCTTGTTAGTTTAAATGATAAACTATGTATAAATGCTAAGCATGGAAATATATCATTGTATTAAGCGCACATGAAAAATAGAGTCTTCTCTCTTCTATCTGCTAGTAGGACGAAAAAGTTTCATGGAATTGACAGACAGCCTTTAACCCTTCACTTTATGATCAGAGAAACTGAGGTTTCAGCATTAATATTGTACTGCTAGTTAGCTTCCTGGGTCCTCTGAATTCTAATCTTTAGTTTCATGATATATTTCTTTAAATTGGAAAATAATTCATAATTAGGTGTTCCTTATGATTAGTGTACAAACCCTGTGGAAATGCCTAGCAGTGATGCAAGCCAGAAGCTGTTCTGTGCTCTCCAAGAATTTCAGAGAGAAATGCCAACAATGTGAAATTCTCTGTAGCTTAACATATTTCCCTCAGAATCATGTTGGTCCCCCCACAGAAAACTTCCTTGCCATTAGCAACCTATCCATCACAATGTATAAAATCATGCCCAGGGCCTCCTTTTTATATAGGCAGAGATTTACATCCCGATGGCTTGGCCATTGTGAATTGTGAACATTTGTCTCTGAAATAGGCCTGTTCTCAAGTGTGTGTGTATTGAGATATCACAGAATTATAGTTCCGAATTGAGAATGTATTTTGTCTCGTGTTTTTACCAAGATAACAACTTATGCCAATTGCAAATATCCTTTTAGGGTGTGCTGCCTGTGCTGAATCTTTAGTTGCTGCAGGTTTTAAATAAAATCACTGAGAAAAATCTTGCCTTTCGCTGTCTTTCCTCAGTAGTTTGTTTTTCTCAGCTAAACAACAAAAGGGTCATAAGTGACATCAAGTGGAGCATCGCATGATTTAGTCTTTCCTATTTGAAATGAAAATACTTGTTTTCCCGGACATCCTGGTGTCTGCAACACTACATTTTTAAAGGTTTAATATAGTACCATGCAGCTGATTTAGTATAGCTCTGAACCACATGATTGTGGAAACATAATTCTCATCATAAGAATTTACTGTCCAAAGTGAGTTAAGGGAATGAAGGAAAATAAAAAAAAATGGTTTTCTGGCCTTATGCAAAAGACAAATACTAAAGTAAAATAAATTCTTCCATATTTATTAAAACCAATTAAGGGAGGTTTTTTTGTTTTTTGTTTTTTGTTTTTTGTTTTTTTTTTGGCTTGAAAGCTGTAGCATTATCAATACAAATCTCCCTTTTGCAGTTTCAAAGCTTTTTTTTTTTTCTAGTTTCTCTGTTTTCTGGGATCACAGTGCCACTAAGAGAAATTGGACTTTTGCCTGGTGGTTATGGAATAACTTCCTTTTGCTCCAAAATATTATGGAATGAAGAAGATATTGTATTGGTCTTCTGCCCAGAAAATGATGCCTCATTCTCCGATTATGCAGTTCGCTATTCCCTATTTGGTAACCCCAGATTGTCATATGTGGCTTTAATTCAATGATTCTCAACTGCTGGTTATTGTACCCATACGGGAACATGGGGCAATCTCTGGAGACATTTTTAGCTGGCACCACCAGGGGCGGTGCTATTTGCATTGAGCGAGCGGAATGCTGTTCAGCATCCTACGATGCACAAGCCAAACTCCCACAATAAAGAATTATCCAGGCCAACATGTCAGCAGTGTGGAGGTTGAGAACCTCCATCTAATGTTTACTGCACTGCATTGTAACCATTTGTTTATATGGTGTCTCACTTCTATTGGCTCATAAGAGTTTTAGTGCGTGAAGGGTAGTTGGCTGCCTCTGGAGATATCCTCAGCGTGATAGACGTTCCATGAATATTGAACACTGAATGACTCTCAAAGGTGAGTCTGACTCATTGTTATGTATTAATACTTTTTCTCCATATACTTATTGGAGATGTTTGCGATACTTTTATGTTGACATTTGCACGCAAAAAAATTGCACAAGCCTTAAGTGTACAGGTCAATAAGTCATTAGAAAAGGAGCACATCGATCTAACTACTTCACTGACCAACATATAAATGAGGCCATCCTCCCATAAGTAACATTTCCCAAATACCACTTCTTACCTCCTCTCCACTGGTAATTGCCATCTTGATTTCCAACGCCAGTGTTCCTGTTTTAAAATTGTTTCCAGGGTGCCTGGGTGGCTCAGTCGGTTGAGTGTCCGACTTTGCCTCAGGCCATGATCGCACAATTCGTGGGTTCGAGCTGTGCTGACAGCTCAAAGCCTGCAGCCTGCTTCAGATTCTATGTCTCCCTCTCTCTCTGCCCCTCCCCTGCTTACCCTCTGTCTCTCAAAAATGAATAAATGTTAAAAAAATGAAAAAAATAAAATTGTTTTCTGGTTCAAAATCACAGCGTGTCTATGAGACTCATCCAACTTGTATGTAGCTTAGCTGTGAGTTGTCCATCCATTGCCTTAAACTTGAACTATAGGAGACATGATCATAGTCAAAGATGTGCAAAATAGTCCTTTTTCCGACTCCAGCATAGATATAGTTTACAAGAAATCTGTTGCTATTTGTGATTTAAAAAAAAATCCGAAAAACGCTAATGTCAGTGACAGGTAAAATTTTAATGGCAAAAGGGACTTGTGTTTTATTTTATTATCTTCATAGGCTCCCATTGTTTTAAACCTTTCTGATTCTGCTCTGATAACGTTAGTTAGTCACTGTGACTTAATTTCACAACAGCTAATGTTAAATAGGGGCATTTATTACTTGATTTACATCAACTACTTGTCCCCACCCCCAGCACACATAGCACCTCTATGCTCAATTTACCTACTGACCTTTTATTTTGAGCCTGTCAACCGTATGTGTAGACTATTGCTTTTTTCTTTATTTTCCTTATTCAGATCATCTTTATTTCACCTCAGATGGTAGTTCATTTTTTTTTTCCAGTTGAACATTGTGCTTCTACAGTCATATAGTAATAACATGTGATAGCCATGTGTGCATGGGGAGGGGAGTCTTGTTTACTATGTAGTGTGTAATTTCATAATGACTACCTAAAACATTATAATCTTATAATAACATTATAGAATTTTAAGGCTTCATAAAAATTTACAAATAAATTAGTACAATACTCTAATTTTATTGGGGAAATCCATGGGACAATTAAAAGTGGTTTGCCACAAAGGAAATGGCTACTTACTTAGTAGTGGGGCTGAGACCAGAGCTCTGGGATCTGGGCTTACCATCACAGGCTCTTCCAATAGCGAATCACATGATGAATAAATAAAGATGGACATGACATTAAAGGGATTGAATTGTGAAATTTTTTAGCATATGTACGGGACCATAATCTCCAGTAGCCAGAAAAAACCCACATAGGAAATATGCTTTTCTTCCACATAGAAGCATATAAGCAGACATTCTTAACTGCCTTGCACAATTGTAGGTATGAAACATCTTCAGGTTTAAAACACACACACACACACACACACACACACACACACTTAATTTATTGTTACCAGAAGAATAAATTCTAAAAGAGAAACAGAACTGATTTTTTCTGTTTTAGCGTGTGTGTGTGTGTGTGTGTGTGTGTGTACCTGTATGTAGGCGGTTGGTAGTGGTGATGGTAAAATAACCCAGAATTACATACTGAGAGGTTGTTTTGTTTTGTTTTGTTTTTTAAATGAGTGATGTTGGCACATGTCTATTTAAACAAATCGGTTCCCCATTGTGAGGGAGTCTTTGATGAGAACCAGAAAAATCAAATTCAAGTAAAAAAGTGGGAAGCAGCACAAAAAGCCCTTTAAAATTTCCCATAATGTGACTACTACTCGCATGTTTCCTTTGACGAGCAGTTCTGCTAACAGCTTAATATTTGCCACTGCTCATAGTCTAGAACATAGAAAGTAGGTTTCTTTTCCATTGCCAACTTCCCTCACTTTGTGATTGTTACGGGGAACACTACGTTGAAAAGATTTCTGAGGCCAGCTGCAGATTTGTTAGGGAGAGGAGGCAAACATGTTACGTAGGTGCCTTCTCGCTGGAGACTAAAAGCCCAGTGTTTCTGTTTCGTTCTGACCACGTCTGTATGAATTTCTCATAGACATCTCAATCTGAGCAGATCCAAAAAGGAACCTTTGGTCTTTTTCCCTAGGCTGCTTCACCAACACACACACACACACACACACACACACACACACGTGTGTGTGTGTGTGTGTGTGTGTGTACATATATATGTAAACATAATGTAAACATAAATATATATGTTTGTATATATTTTTATCTCAGTATGTGTGTGAGACAACTGTCCCTGTCGTTGTCCACACCAGTAACTAGGAGTCACGGCTGTCGGGTCTAGTCATCCTACCTTTAAATAATCACCAACTCCTATACAGTCCGTCTCTCCAAAGATCCTGAATGCATCCCTTTCTCTACATTTTTCTATATCCACCCCAGTACCAGCCTCCAGTACGTCTTACCTGTATTGCTCTGAGAGTGTCCATCATGATCTTCCTATATTCACCTGCTGTTTCCCAATTCGATTCATACACCAAAAATGAACCTAGATGATCTTAAAATACAAATCTAGCTCCATCTCTGTCCTATATAAAGCCCTCACAAGCGCACCACTTGCCAGAGGATAAAGGTGAAAATGTGTGAAATGGTCTATAGTGCCATATTTAGTCTGATCTCCAGCTATTTCCCTAGAATTGCCTTAGGCCTCTTCACTGGGCATCATCACTTGGCATCATCCCCACTGGCTTGTTCAGCTTTTGAGATATACCAGCTTTCTTTTCTCCTCAGATCATTCATACATGCCTCTCTCCCTCCCTCTCTGCAAACCTCTTCCACGTTTATGTCATTTAGTTCGAAATCTCTTCCTTCTCTTTGAACTCGCAGCTTCAACGTCAGGGAAACTTTTCCTGACACCCCAACTTAGGTGAGTTTTCTCCAGTACATACACATATCATTTTCTTGCAGTCTTTATTTTACACAATTTCGATTAAAGTCTAATCTGATTGATTATTTATTGAAGATTTGTGTTAGTCTCCTATAGCTGCCGTATCAAATTGCTACAAATGTAGTGGCTTAAAACAACACAGACTTACTGGTTTGTAGCTCTGCAGGTCAGAAATCCTAAGTATGCCTTACAGGGCTGCAATCAAGATGTGGGCAGCACCGTGTTTCTTTCTGGAGGCTGTAGTTTTGACCTTTGCATGTTGCCCAGTACGGTGTAACACTTCAAAAATATTTGTTGGATGAAAGAAAGAATTACTATAGTCCAATTATTATCGGTTATCAATGATTCCAGAGGTAGGTCACAAGTCTTAGGGTGGGAATAGACTGGATACTTATTAGGCTTCCTCAAGCTATTATGGAGAGATCCAGTGGAAATGTTTGAAACTTTCTATCCCAGTCATCCCATATTCTTTTGGAATTAAAAAAACAAACAAACTCTGCAGTTTATTTTGGAATGCTTGTTGGTTCTCTTCAACCCCCACCAGAATGAATTTCATAATTATATATTCCGCACAGAAATATCAACATAAAATGTGCTTTCCTGAAGCGTGCAGCTGCTATCACTGAGGCTGAGTGTAACTCAGACATATGCTGGGTGGCAGCAGATAAGTTTGGAATTAGTTGTGATAGGTAATCCACAAAATAGCTAGACCGCATGCCAGTAATCAAGAATTCACTGTAATTACTTTAATCTGTAATCGGCTCAACGCAGTGCACAGAAGACTGGCAGAGGAATTCTGCAACCAGAGAGGAAGTTGGTTAATTATTCCAAGACCATTTCTTTGTTCTCACATTGATTTTGAATTATATGACCTTTCCATTCATTTATTTATATACTTATTCATTCAGTGGAATGTGTTAATTACATTAGGAGCATATTAATTACACTAGACACAAAAACCAATATAACATGTCCCCTCACTTCACAGTATTTTCAGGCTCGTAATGAGAGACAGACATGTAAGCAAACCCATACGTGCAATATTACTTCCCTTTCTTCCTTCCTTGAAAAAAAGAAGCGGTAGGCTCAAAATTAATAAACAGTTAGGCTGAGGCAGTCCTTTAATTCTGTATTAGAAAAACAAATTATTGGAAAACACACACACACACACACACACACACACACACACACTCACCACATCACATAGTTGTCAAGGATACCAGCTTAGTGTACTAGAGAAAATAGTGAGATTTATTTATTTGTTTTATTCCTGAATCTGTGACTACATATACGAAACTTAAAACAGATGACAGGCTATCTATTGTACAAGACAATCAGTCCACAAAAATTAGATGCCTTTGTGTTATTCTCTTTAAACAAGTTGTCTTACACTGTTAATGAAAAAGTTTGCATTTTCAAAGTTCAGCTGAGGAAACTCCTGATGCTCTTCCATATTCCATATTGCCTGAATCCTGTGACCTGGTCCAGAACATCCCAAAGCGAATACGTGCAAAAGTCCTTGCAGGCCGGATCAGGGATGGAGTCTGACAAGATGCTACTTGATAGAGATAAGAGGAAATGTTTAAGAAGGCCATGTTCAAATGCAGATTAAGGGAGATAAACTTTGAAAGCAACATGGATAAAAAAAATCTTCAGAACTTTGTGTGATTATAAGTTTAACATAAGTTAGCACTGAGTGTAGCTTTCACAACAAAATGAGTTCATGTGATTTTTGTCTGCCTGATTAAGATTATAGCGTATGAGAAAAAGGAGCTGATAGATGGTCTCACACTGGTCACACCCCACTAGTTGTATTGTTATTAGAGGAGGTCATCGCGAAGGCATGACCACTGGTTGACCCGCAAGCTGGACCCTGGAAATGAGGCTTATAACCCCCTCTCCTGTCCTTGGAATGCAAGTTCTGCCCACTGTGCCCATAGTAAAAGCCATCTTCAAGGACATAGCCTTGAAAGAGCCATGTGTGTTTGAGACCATCTGGGTGATACATGGGACTGAACCCAAGTAGGGCCTCTGTATACACTGGTAAGATTGTGATGTCCTGGGCAGAAGTCTACTTGTCTTGCATCTGCCCAAGACAAGACTCATATGTAAGTCCCCCTGCTTATTAAACCCACCACTTACCATTTTGGGGTGGGGGAGGGATCTGCCTCTTTCTTCCATTTCTCCCATCTCTTCCTGCCCTTATGTATGGGGGCCAGTTGCAAATTTCAGCTGGAAAGTTCTCAAGGTTTCAGACTAACAACTGTGCTTGATTGTATCCATCTCATGTCACAAATTACATAATACAAAAATTGGAATTATTTTTAAGAGGTAGGAAATCAGGGTGGTAAAAGGCCATGCAAAGAAAGGTTGAAGATATTAATAATGTTGGACTTGGAGAATATAAGACTTGGGATATTTCTAAGGTGTCATTTATTCCATTTCAAATATTTGAAGATCTGTCATATTCAGGAGTCATTAGCTTGTAGTACCTAGGATAGTAACAGAAGTTAGAAGAAAACTGCCTTCCGATCAGTATTAGAACCTTTAAATGGGACATATCCAAAATAAAATAGGAATACTGGCAAATACTGAGTGCCCATCTCTTAGGGATTTTAACCAGAGACTGGACTATCATTTGGTAGATGGCTCAGTGAATTTCATAAAGAGGACTTGAGCTTCTAAGCAACGATTCCTTTAATGATATTAAACATCAACTAGTAATCTTATAGAGTTCTAAGAGCTCATGAAATTAGGCCATGAGACAGCAATTGAAGACAAGTCATCATTTATAAATATTCTTAATGATTGATAAGGCATTATATTTTGAGGAAAATTACCTTAAAAAAGAACTGATAGAAATGCATATGCCTTCTATCTTTCCAATATAGTCAGTATTTTCTGTGGTGATGAGTAATTGACTCTCGGGTTAGGTACCAGCCGAAGTAATTGTCATACATGTAGAATGCATTGCATGAAAACGATGTGTTATTTGACCCTTGAATTACAGTTGTCATGGAAAGAGTCTCATGTGCTGGGAGAAGGTTGGCACCAAGGTGACCAAGGGAAAAGCAGATTCATTCCGATCATCTCAGTCACGTGTTGGGTTATATAGTGTCACATATATAGTCACATAGTGGAAAATTGGACAAAATCTTTGACACAGTCTCTTCTCTCTCTCTTTTTTTTCTGATCTCATATAGCTAAATTCCCATTTGTCAAGTGAACATGATATGCCTCCATTTTTGTCTTTTAAAAGTTCTCTTATTAGCTCTTATTCTTGAGCTATTTCTGCTTGGTACCACATGTCTCCTTCCAGTTTGCCTCACCGTTTGCCTACCATTTGCCTCATTGCTTCACTGGGCAAAATGAATGATGCTGCTATTTCAAACCTAACGGGCTATATTAGGAAGCTTAACTCTATTTATATGTTGGTAATGAGGGGTGGTTTGAGAAATTTAATTTCACTTATTACATAACAGGTTTACTTACTACCTAACAAACCTAAATAATTTCATTAAATTCTTTGAACTTCCTCAAGAAAGAAGTACAATTATTATTAACATGGTAAATTTAAAGTAATGGATGCTTATCTAGTTTGTGTATCTAAGATTGAAACAGAACAACTGAGATTTGTTTGATCCCAAAGTCCATGTGCTTTCCATTACAAACTCCTGCCTTCCTTATTTGACTTAGGGATTGTTAATAGAGGCATTTTTAGGCTGATTGCTATAACTTTAGAGCAAATTTACTGCAGTTTCTACCATTTCTGCTCAATTTTTCAGGTTGCATTTTTGTGAAATGAAGCGAATGGATATTTTGCTCACACAGCTTTGCTAAGCAATAATTTGCTTTCTAGCCATGACCATAAAAGGAAAACACTTTCCACAAATAGTATCTTGAGCAAAAAAGTATTGTTCCTTTTGATGTGTTTTAACTCCTTTCTCTGAAATCCTTACATGGTAAACTGGAATAAGACAATAATTTCCAGAAAAATAGGGCTTGAAAAAAGACAGATAAAGCCCTCCCGTGGCCAGCGAAGAAGTTTCTGCATGCGACCTTCATTTGATAGGGCAGCAAACTCGCTGTTCTTCCCTGCCTGCCCCCACTGCACCCCACCCCACCATCGAATATAGAGCTAGACAAAAAAGAGGAACAAGAAAGAAATGAAATACAGCTTTGCCCTTAAGTATGAGTTAACACTAAAATCCATGGGGTAGAAACAGGAAATTTCTTTTCAACACCTTCCGTTGCTACTATTCAGATGGAGTTGAAGCTTCTGTTTGCCTAGGGTGATGAGATCAAATTGATATGTCAGCCCAGGCTATCTATGCAGGCCCTAGATCAGAGCTCTGCAGCTTTCCAGAAACACGGCCATAGAGTGAGAATTATTGCTGGTTTGAACTTTCAGTTCTGATTTGATTCATTTATCCCATGTATTATTAGCCTCTTTGTGTTAAGGTACAAGAAGGTGGGGCTGGAGGTGAGGGGCCAATTTAATTTTTCCCTAAACACCCCCCCTCCCCAGTAAATCGTTTCAATTTTTAAGAATACAGTCCAAGCAGGGAGAAAATATATAAGGTTTGTGGTATGCTTTGTGATTATCTGGAACATTTGTCATACAATCTAGGGCATCTAACAATAAAATAGTTGTTTATCAAGAGCAATGGAATGGTCTCTGTTGATATGGTACAATAACTTTTGCATTCATACTTTTCATGTTTTTCTCTGGGTCTCATCACCTAAGCTCCGTGGGGGAAGGAAGGCATGTTTTATACATCCGTGTATCCATCTGAGAGACTGGCACAGTGCCTTTCACTTGGTGGGAGCACACAGAAGGGTTGGTGATTCATTGGTATTGCCACTTTCCTTGTGGGAAAGGAAAAGACAGAATGCACGAGTGATGTCGAATATGCCTATTTTTCCCTGTCACCCATATGGATCACCTGAGGGGAAAATAACATTCATTTTTCAGTCTGATTGTAGGGCTACTGAAAAAAGCTGTTTGAATTTTATCGGGGATGGAGTTCTCATTTTGAGGAAGTAACGTATAGTCCCAGATTAGGACACAGTTTAAAAATTGCATGGTATTTTTAATATATGTTAAAATTTAGGGCTGTCAGTCAGGCTGGTGTTTCTATAAGAGGATGTCACAAAATCTTTCCCTAAAAGAGGCTCAAATTTGAAGCCACATTAGTTATTATTAATAGTTATTATCCATCATTACGTGTCTTGTAAAATCCATCATTTTCACTACTTTTCAGTAGTGCTGTCAGAAATGTATTCTGACAGAAATAAAAATTCATGCACTACTAACTAAGACTTCAGTTAATGATACCAACTGTTATGAATATTCACTTTTTAAAACTATCATTTCTGGGGAAATTCTATATGCCAGGCATGGTGCTAAGTGTTTTACATACATCACCTCATTTAATATCTATTATAATGCTATTTTAAGATGAAGAAATGGTGATTTAGGTTCATTTGCATGTTAGGATCACACAGAACGTTACAGTTTGCAAAACCCCAATTTTAACCATTGCACTGTTGACTTACATTTCTTGCTGAATTGTCCACCTTTTCCTAAGCACTTAGGAACAGGCACTGTAGATTTTCTGATTTAGCCACTTCGACGAGTTACCGTCAGTGCCTTCCATTTTATGATGCTTATTCAAATATTTCTGTTTGTGTAATGAGAATTCCTTGTGGTTAATTTTTTCCTCTATTCTTTTATGTCCTATGTGCACTTAAACCATAAAACTGAATGATAAACCCTCTGATGGAAAAAAAAAAAAAAGAAAAATCTATGCTTATGTAAGCGAGACTGATGAAAGCCAGGATCTCATATTGAAAATTCTTGATCCCTAGCATAAGCCTGTTGTCTTAGAATCAGGAAAACAAAAGCCATTTGTTCTTTTACTTATGTAAAGCTGTCAAACCCCAAAGTGTTGCAATGCATCTGCATAGCCATATGTGGACAGATGTTTTTGTCCGTAACTCTAGCTTCTCTCACGTGTAGTGTGACTTCTGCTCTAAGATGTTTTTCTTTACTTTTTTCGGTTTTATCTGCAGAAATAGTTCACCCATATGAAAAAGAATTAGTAAAATGAAAAAGAGTGGGTTAAAAATATACCAAATCAAACGAAAGCCGAAGATGTTACCAACTTTTTTTTTTTCTCCAGCTAGTCATGGAGAACATTATCATCTCGGATTCCTTCTGTCAGATAGCACAGAAATATTATAAGATATATTGCCAGTTCCAGGGTGATAGCAGAACCACTGATTCTGTAGCAGCAACCTCCCCAGGAACAGATCTGCCATCTCGTTAGGACTTCTTATAAAAAAGGGCAAGGGAAATATTATCAAAAATCAGTAGGTAAAGTGTAATTTAGCCTATGCAAATTCAGGAAAGAATCAAGTTGACTTACTCAAAAAAAAGAACAAAACTTAGAATATCTCATTTGGAAATGTTCTCATTTGGCATCTCATCTTCCTTTATTCAAGGCAGGTGACTGTTCTTTCTGATCCTGGATAGCTTCTGTGGAGTTGGAGCACTAAAGACCCATCTTTGACAAACACCGCTAAGTGTGATGTTCCATCTAGGAAGTACAAAAATAGCACCCATCCATTTCCCTGTGGCACACATGGAAAGATCGCATTTCAGTGGCATCGTTTGGAGGCCATTGCTTGCAGAAGGGAAAGCTGTCCGTGAATCATTTGTCCTAACCTCTTGTCTGGCAATGGTTTCAGGCAGTCTTGGTGGTGCATCACTTTAGTCTTTGGGGTGCTTTTCTTTCTCAGTTGTCCAGAACTGAGTCTTATCACTAGATTTTGTACTTCATGTTACTGGGAAACTTCTCTGATGGCCAAAAGTCTGAGAGTTCTCATTTTTTGTTCACCACAGAGCAGCAGTTTGGATGTTCTCCTGCCATATATTTTATTTGGCTTCGTTTTGGAGTTTATACTGATGGCAGGTGTTGCTTGAATTTGGGCTGCTATGCTCCTGAACTTACATTGGTGATGTTTTTCCTCATTTGGTTTTACAAATATTTATAGGGCAATCATAATATAATACCTATAGGGTGTTCGAGTTCTAGAAATGGTGAGAAACTTGATTTTGTGTTTGACAGCTCACGTGGTTGATGTAAGGCTAGCTGATATAACAATAACAACAAAAACAACAACAACAACAACAACACACCATTTCAGGGGCTTAAACTAATGGAAGTTGCTTTTCTCTCACATAGAGACCAGGTGGCAGAGAGTAAGGTTTTGTCCAGGCACATTTTCAGGGCCCAGGCTCTTTCCATCTTGTGACCCGCCTCCCCGCCCCGCAACCGGGCTGCTGAGCCATTGGCTAGATCTTCTGGATGCAGTCTGAAGAAAGCAGATTGCTTTCTTTCCTGCCACTTTGGCCATATTGTTCCCGTTAATACTCTATTGATGGGTACAAGTTATATGGCCCCAAATGAAACCATTCGGGTAGGCAAATGTAGTCTCTGGCTGGGCAGTCACCTCCTGATTATAATTCTACTAAAAAATACAAATTGTTGATGGTTAGCTGGCAATCCTCTGATGCACTGTTTAAGTAATGTAGCGCTACCCTCTGTCTCTAATATCAAGAAAGGAATTTATATTAGTTTCTTAGGGCTATCATAATGAATCATCACAAAATGGTCACTTAAAGCAACAGAAATTTATTATCATACAGTTCTGGGGGATAAAAGTCTGAAATCAGGGTGTCTGCGACTCAGAGTCTGTGACTCTGAGACTCTGGATAGGATGTTTCCTAACTTCCAGTGGTTAAGTCCTTGGAGTTCCTTGACTTGGAGCTATATTACTCCAATCTCTCCCTCCATCATTACATGACATTCCCTCTGTGTGTCTCTCTCACAATTACTCCATTCTGTCATTATAGCATGAAAGCCATAGATTGCTAAGTGAGCATGGTCTATATAAGCTCCAATAAGACTTTATGTATTAAAAAAATGGTGATAGGCTGGATTTGGCATGTGGGAAGTAGTGTTTGGACCCCTCTGCCAGACTCGGGTCCATTATAACCTGGTTGTGAACACTGTGATATGAATTCCAGCTTTGAATTCAGACACACATACATTCAAATTCCAGCCGTCCTCGAGTAGCTGTGACCTTGAATGGCTTAACCTTGGTAAATACTAATCCCTCATCAACGAAATGTGGACAATTCACATAAACCATCTACATAATGCCCAGCTCTTTGGAGGCATTCACATGAAGCTGTCTATATAGATCTTCTTCTGTAAAGGCAGCATAACAAAATGAATGCAAGCAAGAACTATGAAGCCAGAATGACCCTTTTCAGTGTTTGATCTTGGGTGGGTTCTTTTATATCACTGTGCTTCATTTTTCTCGTTATTAAAATGGAGATAATGATAGAGCCTATCTTTTATCTTGCTTATGAGAATTCACTTCGTTAATACATGTAAAGCAATTAGACCAGTGCCTGGCAGTTAATAAGCACTCAGTAAATGTTACCTACTCATATTGGCCATCATTGTTATAATTGGTTTCCCTTGTTACTCAGCAATAGGATGCATTATTGAATTTTATTTTTGCTGAATTTATGTCAAAGAGCGAACTCAATGAATACATGATGATTGGGCCTAAGTAATTTCTTTTTCTGATTTATCAGTTATATTAGGATAAAAGAATAGTTTCTCTTTTATTCTGTATCCTACTTCTGCACAAGGAAGGAGGATAAACGCATTAGATTGTTTAGGAAACCACTTCGTGTTCCAGCTACATTATGCCTAAAGTGTTTCACTCATGTTACAATAAGGATTTAAAGGAAAATGGACTTCAATGAATTGAAGTTTGCTCTAAGTAAATTTTTTAAAATAATATTTATCTATTATATCTGAGGATTTTGATGCCATTTTAAAATCCTTTCAAGCAAAACAAATGTATAAAATTGGGTAAAGTTTTGCTAATGTATGCTTGAGAACTTTTCAGGAATTTATGGCAGAGATAAAGTTCTTGGGCGCTATACTTTCCTTGGTTACATTGACTTAATGATCTTTAGAAACTTGCCTCATTCTATTGGAAACAAATAAGGATGAAGACTTATCAGAAGAATTAGAGTGTGACCTAGAATTAGCATTAGAGTAATAAATCAGAAAATTGCTAATAAAAAATGTAAACTTTTGGTGTTAGTAACTTAAAAATATAAATGTGATATAGAGATATGTATATTTTTAATTGTATTTAATTTAATTAATATTTTAGTACTGAAATATAGTTGACATGCAATAGTACTTTGTTTTCGGGTGTGCAGCACAGTGATTTGATAATTCTATACATTACACAGTGCTTCTCAAGCCAAGTGTAGTTCACCATATACCATTATCTCCGTATGATTGACTATATTCTCTATGCTGTAATTTTCATTCCTGTGATTTATTATATACATACATATATATATATATATATATATATGACATTTATTCAGTTTTGAGAGGCAGAGAGAGACAGAGCGTGAGCAGTGGAATGCAGAGACAGAGGAAGACCCAGAATCTGAAGTGGGTTCCAGGCTCAGCTGTCAGCACAGAGCCCAACGCGGGGCTCGAACTCACAAACCATGAAATCATGATCTGAGCCAAAGTTGGCCGCTTAACCGACTAAGCCACCCAGGTGCCCCTATTTTATAACTGAAATTATATGCTTCTTAATTCTCCTTACCTATTTTACCCATCCCTCACCCCCTTCCCCTCCAATAACCACCAGTTTGTTCTCTGTATTTATGGGCCTGCTTCTGTTTTTCTTTCTTTGGTCATTTGTTTTGTTTTGTTTTGTTTTTAGATTCCACAGATAAGTGAAATCATTTGCTATTTGTTTTTCTCTGTCTAATATAATATAATGTGTAATGTAATTATATAGATATATAATGTAATATATATATATAATATTATATATATATATTATATATATTCTGCATCTTCTTTATCCACTCATCTATTGATGGGCACTTAGGTTGCTTCCATCTCTTGATTATTGTAAATAATGCTGTGATAAATGCAATGGTGCCTAGATCCCTTTGAATTAGTTTCACGTTGTTTTCTTTGGGTAAATAATCAGTAGTGGAATTACTGGATAGTGTGGTATTTCTATTTTTAATTTTTGAGCTACCTCTGTACTATTTTCTAAGTGTATTTCTAAATAATGACAAGTACCTGCAGAGAACTAATTGTGATCATCATTCAGCTAGGTTCCCGCTTTCCTTAAAGTGAAAGGAATTGTTAGACGTATTCTCTGTTGTTCAGTTGGTGATCTCACAGTATATTCGTAGGGTCATGAGGTTCAGTTTAAAATTAAGTATTTCTAGTTTTATTTGTTGAAAATGACACGTAATATGACCCATGCTCATAATGTAAATACCACCTGGCACTGGTTTGAATAAATTCATATCCATGGAAATAACAGTCTTGTGTTTTTGTTACTTGTTTTTATTTGCAGACTTTTTTTTAATTTTAAGGAATAAAAGTTTGAAGAGCTTTAATAATACTTGAAAGCTCTCTGTAAATTAATGGCTCAGAAAGTGCCTAGTTGTTCCAGTTGTACTACATAAATTTTAAAGTATTAAACTTGGACTAAAGGTTTATTGTTGACCTTATTTGGAGACTTTGCGACTCTTTATCTTCTCACATTGATTTTTTAGTCCGCTCCCCTCTTTCTATCACAGCAGAGACTACTTTGGCCTCATTAGGCCACTTAACATTTATTCTTCAGTTATGGTTATTGGAGCTTTATATTAATTAATTTATATTATTTGCTTATTTGCTTGCTTGTTGACTGTGGCTCCTGAATATATATCATTGCTTGTATTAACTCTCAGACTTAGTATATCATACAAATACCCCCATCTTCATCCATTCTTTTTTTTTTCCCAGTCTGCATTCATTTTTTTCCCCCAGAGTTTGTTGAACTCTCAGCTCCTCCTAAACCATAAGTATTTTAGAGTTGGAGAATGTATTCATTTTCTAGGGCCGCTACAACAAAGTGCTATAGACTGGGCATTCTACTTTTTTTAAAGATTTTGTTTTTAAGTAATGGCTACATCCAACCTGTGGCTCAAATCCACATGCCAAGATCAAAAATCGCATATTCCACTGACTGAGCCAGTCAGGTGCCCCCAGAATGGGTGTTTTCAACAACAGACATTTATTCTCTCACGGTTCTGGAGGCTGGACGTCTGAAATGAAGACGTTCTTTTCTGAAGGCTGTGAGGGAAGGGCTATTTCAGCTTTCTTTCCTTCGCTTGTGTGGCCATCTTCATGACCATGCTGTGTTCTTCCTGGATACCTATTTCTCCGTGCCCACATTTCTCTCTTTTATAAGAATGCCAGTCATATTTAATTACAGTCCACCCTCATGAGCTCATTTCAACTCGATTACCCCTGTAAAGACCCTATCTCCAAGTAAGGTCACATTCTGAGGTGCGGGGCGTTAGGACTTGAACACATATATTTAAGGGAGACATAGTTCAATTCCTAAACAAGACTCTCTCAAGAACTACCTTTTTCATGTTAAAGATGAGATGAGGGAAATTAATTTACTAGTCTAAACTTAGACATTGTGTTTGTGGCAGTCAGAATAAGAATCTTCATTTCTATTTTTTCCACATTTTCCAGAGTATCCTATTAGCCTTCTCACAGCTTAATGCATCAGTCTATTCTACCCCAAATAGACTGAAAGCTTCTCAGCATTGAACTCACTCAGGTTACTCTGAATTTACGCGAAAGTGATTGAGGGTCCTTTGAGTCTATACTTGCTTTGTTGGCTCTCAGCTTAAGATTCTTACTCGAAGAATTCATTAATCCAATTTTCTGTGTACCTTCTATGTATAGTTACCATGTCTTCAGTCGGCAGAGATTTATTAAGAAAGCAGTGGTCCTGGTGCTGGCTAGACTTTAGGCTGTTAATTTCAACAGGGACTGTGAATGTTCTCTTCTGTCATATGAGGTAGGGTGAAAATTAGTTTCACCGGTTTTAAGTAGTGTGCTGTTGAACAGTTATGTAAGTAGTTTCTGAGGTTGTATTGTTCTCCAAAGGGCATTTGCGACGTCAAACCAACAATGTCTGTAACATTACTAAGTACTGAAGGTGTTTCTGTGCTGTCCGTGAAGAGTGTCCACCATATGAAATTCAAATCACCTTCCCTTCACCTCATCCTTGGTCATTCGCATGTTTATCAGTCAGAGAAGGTAACAGATTGCAATGTGCATTAACATCAACCGGTAGTATTAATATGCTCATCTTTTATCATCTAGGGAATAAGAGGAAATCACATCAGAATGGAAATTACTTATAGGCAAAGTTGCAGTAAACATATGTCAGGTGTGTGATATATTAAATGTATATTTATCTCAGGCTTAATGTACATAGGATGTGAGAAGTCAAAACAACTGTTCTCATTATTACCTTTTTGTATTTAAGATCCAAACATGTATTAGAGATTGTGTAGATGATAATAGTGTAGATGTACCCATTAGGCTGAACACAATCAGAAGGATAATTTATGATAATACAGTGCATTTGCATTATAATATTGCATGTAAATTTTAAGCTACATTTGTTAAGAGCTTTACTTTGAAAATGGTTCGGACCCCAGAGAACAGGTATTTACTTGCAAAACATAAGGTAGAGATGTAAGTCATTTTCCTGTGAGGCATATTTCATAACATGTTTCTGCACCCCCTTGATGGATATAAATGTTTTCTTGTTTTCAATTTATGGCCTTCATAAAATCTCCTTAGTAATGACTGATGGGTATTTGAAAGGTCTAAGAAATTTGTTTGTGAGGACGCAGACTAGAGCATGTAGTTTGGGGAGGGTGACAGGAATAGAGGCAAAAGGGGAAAAAAGAAAAAAAAAAGTAAAGAAAGGAGAAGAGGAGCTTGACAGGCCAAGGCTGAGCAGAAGAAGTTGGACCGATGTGTGGAGAGCAAATGCCTGTTAGCGAGGATAAGAACTCTCTATCTGGTGTCAAAATCAGAAAATAATTAGGGAAGAAACGTGAAAAGTGTCAGGAAGAGGTAAGAGTCTTATAAAAAGGAAATTATTCTGGCACTCTCATTGTGTATTGATTAGTGAGAAATGAGTGGTAAGAAGAGGAAGTTGCAGGCATCAAAGAAAAATATGCCTTAGGCAACAAAGCTTGTGCTTAATAAAAATAAAATAAAATAAAATAAGTCTTGACCTGAAAGAAACGAGGCAGCCAGCCAATGATGAAGACAGATCAGTGATCTCGCTGCCTCTTCAGGGCCCACCCTCCCCTCTACGGTAGCTGCACACACATAAAGTAAATCTCGGACACCAGTGCTCAGGAATATTACTTTAAATTCTATCCTCTTAACTTTCTTGTAATCTATTTTTTTAAGATTGAATTCTTCCTATTTTTATATTGGTTGTCCTACAGAATTCATTGGAAAACTCAATGTGTCCCGCTTTAGGCAGAAACTTTCCATTCCTGGACAATTTATATAGGAATCAATAGATGGGAATGGTAATGCATCACCGCTTTCTTCCCTGGATATGAAAATTCAGTAGGTTAGATGTGTGACATTTTTGGAAGACAATTACTTATTTTAAAATGGAAATTCAGGGGCGCCTGGTGGCTCAGTCGGTTGAGCGTCTGACTTCAGCTCAGGTCACGATCTCGAAGTCCGTGAGTTCGAGCCCCGCATCAGGCTCTGGGCTGATGGCTCAGAGCCTGGAGCCTGCTTCCGATTCTGTGTCTCCCTCTCTCTCTGCCCCTCCCCCGTTCATGCTCTGTCTCTCTCTGTCTCAAAAATAAATAAATGTTAAAAAAAATTTAAAAAAAATGGAAATTCAGATCTCTAGGATGCTTTACTTTATTTTGCTGATAGCAAAGATAATCTACCACAAAAAAAATGTATGGCAGGAGCTGATAAGTATGTTTGCATTAGGAGGAAGAAAGTTGGAGGAAGAGCCACAAATACTATATCGATACGATAAGATATAGGCTCATTTGTTGTGACACACGCCTAAATAATGTCAGCTTAAACAAAAGCAGAATGCCATTTGTCTTTCACACGCCATATACTGGTACAGTTGGTTGGTTCTATGATGTTGGGTAGTGGGCTCCTGTTTTCATGTTTCATCCCCCATATTGGCTTGCTGTGGTATTCATGGCTCTTCCTGATGTCTGTATTTCAACGAGTGGTAAGAGAGTAAAAAGCAAAGGATCCTTTAGAAGCCATGATCCTTTAGAAGCCGTGATCCGATTTTCATGTATCTCTTCTGTGCATGTGCTACTGCCCACAAATTAATCATGATCATACCTACCTTCAAGGGAGGTAAGGAAATGTGGTTGCTGACCTTCCACTGGGTAGATGTGGTGAGGAAGAGGATAGAATGGATTTTGAAGGACAGCCAGTGGCCCTGGCCCAAATCAAACTTTTAGACAGTATAGTAGAACAAGATGGAAGGAATCTGGGCACCCGAGTGACCAGCTGAACTAGAGCTGACCTACCAGCTTGGATCACTTACCTCCAGAAGGTAATATAAAACAAAGAGATTTTTGATATTTCAAGTTGCTCGTTTGTTTCGTTTTTGTTTTGGTCTTTGTTTCAGTGTCCTGGTCACCAGTGTCCTAACTACCTATAGCTAGATGTGGAAACTTCAGAAGTATGTCCCTTAACAATATTCAGAGAAAATATATATTAAATATTATAAGACAATTAGGGAATGGAGCAAGATTAAAACAGCTAAACTTAAAGGCTGATGGGGGTTTTTCTGCAAATTTCCAGTTAATATAAAACATATTCTCTTCCATTTTTCCTCCTTCCCTCTCCTCCTCCTTCTTCCTCTCCTTCCTTCTTCCTTCCTTCCTTCCTTCCTTCCTTCCTTCCTTCCTTCCTTCTTTCCTTCCTATATGGTTCCTTCCTTTTGTTCTTCAATAAATGATCTGACCCTGATTTCCAGACATAAAAACACCAAGAGGGATTATTTTCCAGGATTAACCTAACTGAATGTTAACAAAGAAGAAAATCTTTATATGAGGTAATTTTAAAGTTGGGCACCCTAATCACCTAAGTCATACTATTGTATTTTGCAAAATTTCATCCCTGAACCCTGAATCCTTACCATTTATGTGACGATATCCTTGAAAGTTTATAAATTGGCCGTGAAGGTTCGAGTCTATCTATACTGAGCTTAATTGTGATATCATGGAGATATGCTTCTTGCATTTAATTCTCATTTGGATTATGCTTCCTGGCAGGGACCCTGACCACTGAACAATAAAGCAATTATTACCATGATGATATGCAATGTTGAGCAGATTATGTCATGGTTAATTTTACGTATTCATAACCTTGCCACCTGCAGATACTGACATTATACTGAAGCTGGTTTTCAATAAGATAAGAAGAAAATGGGAATTCTGAAACAGTATCATCCCTTTTCCCTTGATTTTCTCTTTGAAGATCAAAATTCCTCTGCTTACTCCTATTTAATAACTTTTTTGGGGGGATTATAGACTTCCTTGAGAGTTTAAAAACAAGCTGAGGGGTGCCTGGGTGGCTCAGTCAGTTGGGTGTCCAACTTCAGCTCAGGTCATGATCTCACCGTCTGTGAGTTCGAGCCCCATGTCGGGCTGTGTGCTGACAGCTCAGAGCCTGGAGCCTGCTTCAGATTCTGTGTCTCCCTCTCTCTCTGCCCCTAACCCACTCACATTCTGTCTCTGTCTCTCTCAAAAATAAAGAAACATTAAAAAAATTAAAAAAAAATAAAAACAGGCTGGGACGCTTTCGCTGGCAGGGTGGGGTGGGGGGAGGGGGACCAGACAAACAGTTCTGAAATATTTTACATTAAACTTCAGTGCTTAAACTCCATTCATAATTTCTATTTCACAACCTAAAGTTTTCAATCTTCACTCTTCATTAGTATATTAGGTTGACTCATGGAATATTTGAATGCCTTTTAGGTAAAGGACAATTGAGGATGAATTTTAAATTCTTGGCAAAAGATAATACCTAGACATAGTTAAAGAAAGCTGAGATCTTAACTGACTATGGTAAAATAGTGAAAACAAATGGTATATATGTTGTTTACTGTAAGGGTCTCTGATGTGTAAATTGTTATCTTCCGTAGTAGAGAAAAATACAACTGTGTAAGGAAAAAAAAGAGCTTTTAATTGCTCTATAGAAACTTTATATTGCAAAGGACTTTTCATACCAACAGCTTAATTAAAATAGTCTGAATAACCAAATCTTCGTGTACAGTTTTAAAGCAATATGTGGAATTTGTGTAACGGTTATAGGACACAGAGGTATAGTTATGATTCATGGAAAACCAGTGAAATCAGTATTATCATTGCTCAATATAAACACCTCTGCATTGAATTCCTAATAAAGTTCTGTATCCACTGAGGTATCATTTGCTTTTTGTCATACAACTTGAAGCAAACAAAACAAAACAAACATAAGAACAGGAGTTCTTTTCTCTCTTGAGAAGTTTGTTTTGTACTTTTTCCTTATTGTCCTACTTATTTCTTTAAGTTCCCTGAAGCCTCGTAGGCCAACCAATCTTTTCTAGCAAAGATGGGAGCAAACAGTTTCCTCTTTGAGTACAAAGGGTACTACAGAGTAACAACAGAACAGGGAGGAGTGAAACAATATAATTTGTTTTTAATGTTTATTTATGTTGAGGGAAAGAGAGGCAGAATGTGAGCAGGGGAGGTTCAGAGAGAGAGAGAGATACAGAATCTGAAGAAGGCTCCAGGCTCCAAGTTGTCAGCACAGAGCCTGATGCAGGGCTTGAACTCACAAACCACAAGATCATGACCTAAGCCAAAGTCGGACACTTAATCAACTGAGCCACCCGGGCACCCTAGAAGTGAAACAGTATGAAACGAACATAGAGTTGACCAAAGTGAATTGATTGACAAATTTAAGTGAACGTCTGGAGGCCATCTTGCCACAAGGATGGTTAGATCGAGGGACTCAAACAATGCCATTAAGTCTTGACAGCTTCTTGGTTCTCCTTGCTCTCTTCTGTGTTGGCCTCACTGTCTCTCTTCCATTGTAGTCTCCATAAGTGCAGACTTATACCTTCTCAACTCCCAGACCACCAGATTAGCTTTCATTGAACCAACTCAGATCACATACCTTTTCTGAATCAATGTATTTGAATAGGATCAGTATGGATTAACAGAATATCTTCTCAGACTAGACCAATCATTGCGGCAAGGTGGATGGGGAAAAAAAAAAATGACCAGGTGCTGTTATACATCCTGGAGTTGTTTGGGGGCTCAGCACATCACCACAGATCTGGGGAGTAGGAAAGGAGTGGTATAGTTCTAGTAACAGAAGAAGAAGGATGGCCATGTTACAAGTCAAAAAGAACAACTATCCACACTTGGGTAGAAATAAACATCCGCATTTACAACAACTAGAGATCATTGAAGAATTTGTGTGAACTCTTGCACAAATTAGGAGGCAATTTCTCTGAGTTCTAGCTGTCTTCTGCCACCATTTTTAGTTTGTGACTGCAGTTAGGTCTCTTAACAGCTTTGGAAGGAGGTTTTTGTGTGCCTAAAGGAGCCCTTTCATTTAAGAAATTGCTTTGCCCAGAAAATTGAAAAGTGCTTTCAATAAGTCACACCATCTGCTGTTCTCATATTAAGTTAAAACTGGCTAAAATTGAATCTTCATTTATGTGACTTGTACTTTTCACCTTCACATTTTTTTTAGCAGTGTTGTTTGAAGCTCCTTCGAAATAGTCCTTAATTGATAGGATTGGGTTTTTATGCATTGTCTTGAAGCGAAAGTTATGGTGGTTTCCCTCATTTATTTACTTATTTTTATTTTAACAGGCCTGAGATATAAATATGAGTCATGTATAAAGTAACTGACAAAAACTTTTTAACGCTAAAACACACAAAAAGAAGGACAGACTTACAGGCCACCAAGTGGGAACAGAAGTCTTATTCTGGAGGCCACAATGGGAGGTCAGAATATCGAGAATGCCTATATTCTCCGTTCTTCGGAAGATGTTAGCAAGAAACCACTTTTCTTTGTACCAGTTGGTAACATAAATAAAATATTGCACTTGGTGACTGTCCCATCTCCGAGCTTCGGTCATGTGGGGAAATCAATCTTTCGTTGCACGTCTTAGTCTTTGAAGAGCTGAAATAAGGCAAAAACAAAGTAAGACTTTTGCTTATGGAAGTCAATGCCTTAGCAATAGCTGCAGTTACTGGGAAGTAAAGCCATGCCAGAAGTTACTAGGTACTGCTCTTTGCTGGCACACCGATATTTTCCGCATCGGTGGAGACCACCCCATTTCTCAAGCACTTCGTATTTTCCATTTTATCACCAGTGACTCTTCTTGTCCACAAGCCCAGCCAGACGATAGGGATGTCCTATGATCTCACAAAGCTGTGATTACTCTTTCACTGTGACAGACACTTGCCTTGTTACCTTACACTTTGCCATTCTTTTGGTCAGCCGTGGTGTCTTCCTATTAAGCACGCACATAGATGTGCGCGGGCGCGGGCGCGCGCGCGCGCGCACACACACACACACACACACACACACACACGCCCACGCTCATACCTTTCCCTTGACTATTTCTCTAAATCACTGCACCGACTTTTGCCTAAATAGCTCAGAGTCCCACGGAGGTAATTAGAGAGAAGGAATTGTTATCTTCTTTTTTATAGAGGAAAAACCCAAGGAGCATAAAATTTAATAGATGTATCAACTCACTCAGCTTGTTGGTGACGTTATAACCATCAAGCCAAATTTTCCTCGTATTTCACGGGAGTGTGAGGCAGGGCAGAAAGCTTCACACTACCTATAGGCATGCAAGTGTGTGTCTACGTGTGCATCTGTATGTATTTTTCTTTTATGTGGCTTCTTCTTGAGATACTTTCAGAAAATGTATAGGTTTAAGCAATTACAGGATTGCCTCAGTATTTGGGCATCAGGAAATATTTGTCTGACTGTTACACCAACATGAGGAATGTGACACAGTACTATGTGTTTCTAAGTTTTTTGAACGCTGCAGACATTAAGAAATACAATTTCCATGGCAACTCAGTAGACCCATGGATATACCCATGCACATAAGATTAACGCTTCCATCAACCAGTAATTGCTTACACTTCATGTGATGTGCACTAATGTTTTTTCCTGTCTTCTATTCTTTTTTAAATCCCGGTTGCAATCCGTTAAAATGATTTTATGACCCTCTGCATTGTCGTGAAAAGCACGGGGGTAGTGAGGAAATAAAATCTGTGATGTCAGGGTGATGCGATTTCAAATCTGCCTCTTTTTGCCATTTCCTGGCTGTGTGATTTTGAATAACCAACAGGACTCAGTTTCCCTGACTGTAATATGGGAATAAGAACAGTTTTGTGGTAAGTTTCAACTGAATAGCAAGTGAGGTAACTGGGAAAGGTGCCAGTATTCTTTACTCTTTCTTGGCAAGTTGTTTTTCTTTACCGTTTTTGCTCTCCTTTTATAACTTTTCATTTCTGTGGAAGGCAGGTGAAGAAATATTTCTCCATGAGTACCTCATTTTCTATTTATTTTAATATTATATAGTACATACGGGGGCCTCCTTCTTTCAGAACAAATTCTAAATACCATGACCTATGTTTGGGGCATATAGTGAAAAATATAATAGCTAACATTTTTGAACACCTCACTACCTGCCAAATACTACACACATCATTTTCATAAATCCTTACAGAATTCATGTGAGGCAAGCACTGTCAGCATTTACATTTTATGGACAGAAGGAAGCATGACGTACATTGCACAACGTCACAAGGCAGAATCCAAGGCCAACCAATTTGATTCCGGTCTAGATGGTGCAATTAGTTGTTTCTCTTGTGTTTTCTCCCTTTCATGGTTTGATTAAGGAGCAGTGCGCCATAGTGGTTAAATCACAGACTCTGCAGTCACATTGCTGAAATGTGACTCTTGGCTCTGTCCCTTATTAGTGTGAGACATTAGGCAAGTTGTTGAAACTGTTTTCTCATATATGGTAATTTGTATTATTCTATATATTGTGTTGAGTCAATTAGATGAGTTAATAGGTGCCAAACAAAATAGCACATGGACCATAACAAGCAATATGAAACTATGTTATTATTTCCTCAGTCTTTTTCAAGGAACTTTAATCCTTTTTTGAGGTGTGTGTGTGTGTGTGTGTGTGTGTATGAGAGAGAGAGAGAGAGGGAGAGAGAGATTTAAGAGCTGTGAATATGGTTAAAATCTTATTCTTGGCAAATAAAGCAGTGGTATGCTAAGGTCGTTATGATTAAATAATAATCCTCTGTAGATAGTAAGAATATCAGATTTCTTGAAATAACCCTTGTTTCTCTTCAACTTGAATTGTCAAAGCTGAGGTTGTTGTAGGCACATTTATACCAGAGTAAGTCTGCAGCAATCATTCAAGTGTATGTGTCTCTCTTCATATTCTACTGAATACTTCTTTAATTCATCTTTATATCCTAAGAGCCCAGAACAGTAGAATATCTAATAGGCTATCAATGAATGGTTATTGTGCTGTCTCTAACACAATGGACAACATTGTCGAGTGCTAAATGCAACTGAGGCCTACGTCAGAAGGTAGACACATATTCATTATCCAAAGTATAACATGTTTTGCCATAGTTCTTCATGAAAGACATAAGAAGAGGCTTTTCTTCCATTTTGGGGAACATTTTGATCACCAAAAAAATTGAAAAATGCTATTATAATTTGGCCTAAATAATTTTATTAATTTTATATTCAACACTTTTCGTGCAAATTCCATCTTGCACGTGAAAATTTGTTTGCTAGAATGTGTAGAAACATTAACTTGTATTCAATAAAATTGATGTCTGCATTCGTGTGGCACTCATTCAATTTTAATAATAGAAGTAACAATGAAGCTTTCTAAATGAATTTATGTAATGGATCTGCCACAATTTAAAAAATCAGACATTGAGAATATTGTAGATACTTTCTCTGAGGTAGTCTTATAAAACACACACAGGATCTGATATGGCTATATATCCATAGGATGGAGGTGAATGTTGAACTTGACCGTGATAATGCAATCAGCAAAATCTGGATTGTGAAATAATACAGCAACCAACATATAGGTAGATAGATAGATAGACAGATTTCTGTTTCTCTTAAAAAAATAAGTGGCAAGATAAAAAATAGAGTGAGATAGAATTCCTATTATTAAAAGAGACATAGCAATCAATTGCCATGTTATCACATATGGAATTTTTTAGATTCTGTTTCAAAAACATAGGACAAATAATTATATATATTAAACAATTGGACATGCAAACACTGACTAGAAGTTTGATGGTATTAAGGAATTATTGTTAATTATTTAAAAGTGATAATGCTGTTGTGGTTAGGTTAAAATAGTGCATATTTTATAGATATTAGGAGTAAAATATGGATGAAATGAAGTGATATCTGAGATTTGCTTCCAGTGGTTTGAGAGGAAGGGAGGTGCATAGAAGAGAGGTGAAGGCAGGTGTCCTCTTGCGATTACAGTGTAGGGACTGGCCAATGTGTGCATGGGGACATATCTTACAGTGTTCCTGAATTTTTGTGTGTGTTTGAAACTATCCATAGTAAAGCGAGTTTGAGAATATCATCGATTAACGTTCAATAAAGACAACATATTTAAAGACAAATATATTTTAAAAACTTAAAGACAGTGTACAAACTATGGTAAATTGATCTTAGACCACATTACAAAGATTTGGGAATATAAAATAATAAAAATGGGGCACATGGGTGGCACAGTCAGGCTGCTTGCTTGGGATTCTCAGATTCTCTCTTTCTCTCTCTCTCTCTCTCTGCCCCTCCCCGTCTTGCATGAACATGCATGCCCTCTCTCTCTCTCAAAATAAATGAACTGCAAAAAAAAAAAAAAAAAAAGAAAAATGATTCTTTCTGTCATTCTTTCTTTCCCTCTCCCTCTGCCCCTCTCTTGCTCATGCGTGCATTCTCTCTCTTTCTCTAAAAATAAAACGAAACAAAACAAAACAAAAATACTAAGAGAACTTTCAGAATGATCCTCAATAGCAAGAAACTTAAAAGATAATATCTTAATAAACTTCACAAAGTTATAGTCCAAAAAATGTGGAAAAGCTGCTTTGTTCTCATTCAGCAGCAGATAAAAAATCAGCCTTGATTTTATTAAATAAGAAGTCGGGGTAGGCAGAATAAATTATGAATAAATAATTGCAAGACAAAGGGACGAGGAGAGCAATAGAGCTGTGTATTGAACATAGAAGAATCAAGATCAGTTCAGTTTGGGCATCAGTATAGACATCAAAGAAAATGTTCTATGTTTTTGCTATGTTATATACACAGCAGTTCTTTGTGGTGATTTAAGCCATAAACTAAGGAGACGTTTCAAGCAGCCTTTCAGAAATAAAAACTTTAGAGTAAAATTTGCTATTGACCAGTATTGATAGAGATATCCTTTAAAACATACAAAATAAAAATCACTGTCAAAGAGAGCTATAATTTGCATGCCGAGTGTGTCTGATTTTCATTTAATGCAATCCATACTCATTTAATTTGAAGGATTCTGAAGCCGAGGTGATAGAAAAAAAATGTTCTACACACTTAATATACTTTCATTTTAATTGCATGCTTAACATAGATACTTTAGACTACTACATGATTTATAATGTACTTTGTTTTATTTGTCTGCTAAAAGATGGAATTGCATTAGATTTCATCATTTGTTATTTTTCTTAATCATTGTGTAGTCAATATCGACTGCTGAAAATCAAATGTTTCGAATACTTAAACCTAAATATACGATCAACTCTGTTCCTGTACACTGAGAATCTTCTAAAAGAGATAATCTCTTTTGATGCACAATAATGGAGTTCAAGTCACTAGTTTATCTTAATGCTTTTCAAGGTCAGAGAGAAAAAAAGACTCAACAGTCTGATAGGTTTCTTGGAAGAATGGCATGCACAAGATATTTACGTAGTAGTGCATGGTACCAAACCTTTCTTGAAAATGAATCATATCATTCATTTCTAAAGGTAGACTTAAAACTTTATATTTACCTAGTAAAATAAATGATAACGATAATGTGTTAGCACTATCCAAGTGAGGTAACCAACACCACTAAAATAGGGACTATTTTCTTTGCAATTATTGTAGAAACCCAGTAAAGTGGAAGTCTCTTTTTGGTATTAGTCATGCTGAAGCAACATGGGGGGAAGTTCCCCACGGGTGGGCATAGGCTCACAGTAGTTGCTCTACAAATGCCTGATGAAAAATGAAAGCTCGCTTTGCGGCCATACTAAAGCATACTTGGTATGTTATCTGCCTGCATTTTTAAAACCGCTTTCACTAGCTCTATTTAAATGAGGGAGAAGCCTGCAATTACCTACTGTCATTTTGAATCATCTATTAACCCCTCTCCAGTCATTAAAATAGTTAATTGGGTTTCTAACTTAGTTTAATCTCATGCTATAGTAAACAATTATCTCTATCCTACCAGGGATAGGAGAACACATTGATTACATTTGGGAGGTACACTGACCACTTTGAGCCACTCAGGAAATGGAAGCAGGCTCTTTACTAAATGGACTGAAAGTGTTGCTTCTCTGTGAAAGGATCTGAATTCTGGTGCTGTAATTTCAGTCTTTCATTTTTTAATATGCATTGTGGTGTAGAAATATTAAGCCTGCTTTTGACCTAAGCCGGAGAGCCATTTCCTGCAGATAAATATGTGGAGTAATTTATATAATTAAAAACAGCAAGTTACATGTGGATCAAGTGGATGATTGGTTAGGATCTTGGCATCTGAAGACTTCCTCTCCCCCATAATGAAGAAATGATTACTCCCTGTGAGTGAAACTACCATAGCATCGGATCCAAATCCACGGAGTTTGAAACTTTAACCAAATAAAACAACAGCAGCAACACCAAACTTTACAAAGGGAAGGGGGAAAGATGACCAAAGGTCACTTACTGATTAACATGAAACTCTTAACTTAATTACAGTGTTGTAAGCAGTTAGTTGATTGCTTGCCCCCCAACCCAGTTTATCATTGACATTTTTTATTAAGAATTAAACTACACTTTCCAGAGTTTCCAGCACATAAATTACTTCAGAAAAACACTGTGGGTGATTTTTTTTTTTTATTTTGCACTATGTGCAGTGTCAGACCTTCAACTGATGCGTTCTGGGAAAATTTTCTCAAGAATTTACGTGAACTGACATGCATTTAACATAGAATACACAGGGAAAAGAGAGAGATTCTGTCAAGTGAGTATGAATATTGAATAAGTTAATGGCTTTTTACATGACATTACCCTAAACATCTTATCAGATAAAATATAGAAAGTATTATCTGTTGGTTGTAAAATAGGCTATGTGGAGAGACAGGCTCCCTGAACTGCATATTGATGTGGTATACATGAAAAGGGAAGGAAATTCAGAAGACGGATCCCACATCCAACTATTCCCAAATTAATTGAGAAGGTATTAAAACTTATTGGAATGTTTCACAGTGAATTAGAAACCAAATCAAATAATGCTAACAGGGAAAAATAGTCCCTCCAGGCAGAACTCTGAAGTGGAGACTTTTTTATGCAATAAATTATACCGCATTGGTTTGTGAGAAATTATATATTTTAAGTGCACTACTACTTTTCTGTCATGAATTTAAATAATGAATCATTGCTAAATGAAGAATCTATTTTGTGAGATGAATAATCACATCCTAGAATGTTATTCATATGTTTTCTCTCTTCCTATTGAATATAATGCATAGAGGAAATTACATAACAAAGAATTGATTGATTGTTTGTATTCTGTTTCCCAAAATGAAGGAAATATATCTGATGGGCCCTTTCATAGATTAAGACCGTGGACAGTTAGCAATTAAATAGTATGTGCTGACCGTACTGTAGTATGGTCATGGATAAATCCCACCAATTTATCATTTCTTGTTTACCTCAGCCATTTCTTCTTGCCACAGTTAAAACGAGCACACACACACACACACACACACACACACACACAAACACACTCTTCTTCCCACAAGTAATCACTCTGACCCATATGGTAGCTGCCTACTCATCAAATCTGACTAGTCTATTGAAGTGTGGTTATCACTGTTTAAAATGTAATATGAGTATTAGAGAATCTGAACAAATAAAAAGTATTAGAAATTTCTGAATACATTTTATATGTTCTTCATAAGAAATTACTTTCTGTTACATTTTATATGTTCAATGCCACATCTTATATAATCTTAACATTGGAAACTTCAACTAGATTGCTTTCCATTACACAAGGATCAGACAATACACTTGTCTAAAAATTAATTTAAAATTTTCCAAGCTGCTAGTGTTATTTTTTCCCCAAAGTATGTGGTAACTTAATAAGTAGGGTTATTTTTACTTTCCAAAAAAGATATGACCTAAGTTAAATGTGCATGAATTGGCATTCATCTGTCCTGAGGAATATATATACATACACACACACACACACACACACACACACACACATATATATATTCGAGTTACTTTTCAGAGTACCACCAAATATCAGTACTCAGGAGACTACAATGCTACAATGGAGGTAACAATGTCTGCCTTCTGATTTCTTGATCACGTATGGCTATTTCCAGTTTTCAATTTAAAGTTAGTAATTTAGCATATACTCGGTTTTGCAGAGATGTGAGGTAATAGCCTGAAGAAATGTGCCTTGCTATATGTGTAATCTGGAAGGTTCATCTCCTGGCGATAAGGCTCATTTAGCTGATTATGAATATCTAGCAAAGATATGTGTTGCCATGTTTCCAGAAACTATAATCCCATTTGGGGATTAAACCTGAGGTGAATTTCATTAGCAAGAAAATGTGCTATTTATTCCACTAACTGGTCCTCAATATTTTATTTCTCATTGCAGAGAAATAGGAAAAATTGGCTTCCATATGAAAACTGGACTCCAGTGCTTACACATACCTGCATGAGTCACCTTGGTTGAATGTGCTAGATTAAGGATCCAGGGAATGGTCAATTTTAGGTCACAGCAACTAAGGATTTGTGTCATAAATGTACTGGTAGAAGAGGGCCACTGATGGCTAACGCCAGTCATATTTCTCTGTGTGACAGTGCAGGGTACCAACCAGGTATCTGTATGCTTCCCGGGAGAACGAGATCTGGAGTCTCTCAGTCTTGATAATGACTTATTAACTGCCTGGACTATTTTATTTTGTGTGAAAGAAATCATTCCTCCAGGAAAATGAGCCTCATATTCTAAAGCATTGTCTCCAATGAAAGGGTGGGATATTTGAAGTTTACTTTGCAAACCAGTTGAGCCAGGCTTTGGCGTGACATCAAAGCAGAAAACAGCACATGACAGTGAACTCTGACCTTGAAGAGCAACTCCGCTAAAGTCCTACCAAGTGAGAAGTTGTCAGGAGAAAACACTTGCGATGTGGCAAAGCATGCACTAGTGAATTATATTTACCAGTCTCCCTGAAGTTTCAACTTCCAGAGAAACCTCATTGATTGGAGTGTGGTATCAGTGAGGTCAAGTCCGTGACATAGAGACCAGTTGCCTTGGGAAAAGAATAGTCTGTGTTTTGGGGTCATAGTCTCATCGCTTAATCCAGGTATATGATCTTGCTGATGTAAGCATTGGTCAACTAGAAATACTTTATGAAAAAACACAGATGTTTTAGTATGGACCACACAACTACTACTAGATTAGAGAGTAACTCCAAGAGTGGAATGATCCAGAACCTGGCTTTACATTTTGACTCTGCCCCTTTCTGTGTTAGTGTTGGGAGACTATTCAACCTCTCTGAGACAGATTCATTTTCTAAAATGGAGGTAGTAATTCATATGCCATATGGTTCTTGTGAGAAATAAATGAAGCAACATATGTAAAACCTCTAACATTCTACTTAGCAAGTTTGCAGGTGCTAAATAAATTATACTTATTTTTATTATATTGTTATTTTATTTTTATCATTGTATTATGTCATGCATTGATTTTATCTTCTTATACTAAGGATGATATATATTCACTTTACAGAATTTTAAATCTTTGTATATTTTTACATTTGAGCAGATTTTCAATAGGAACATGGAACTTTCAGCAAAAACAATGAGTATATCAACTTTGTGCCAGTGGCGGTGGAGGATGCGAAGGAAGACAGAATTTTGTGTTCTGGAGACTCTTTTAGTCTATTCAGGAAGACATACACTACATTACCACGTGTATGTTTTTTCCTATACCTTCTTTTGCAGGGATCGATAGGGTCCATAACATGATCTTAGCTGTAAAGAACAATAGAAGTACTTCTGCATCATAGGTAAAATAATCAGAAAATGCAAGTGATGTTTTAAACATAAGCTTAGTATAGTGCTCTGAAACCGTTTGGCTATAGGAACATGTGATGCATTTCTAATGAATGGTAGAGTATAGCTGTGCTTCACAATAGTGTCAATCTCACCAATCTCCCACCTGCTTTCCCATCACAAAATGCTATTTTTCCCTAATAATTTTGCTCCCAAGAGGAGGAAGAACAACACTTTTTTTTTTTTTTTTTTTTGGTACATAACCAGTGGTCAAGTTTTGAGGAGGTCATTTTCTATCCTGCTACCTTGTAGACCATCCCAGGGTGTGGAACACACAACCCCCTCACCAACAACAAAAGATGTAAGACCACTGATGCCAGTCACCCTAAGGATAGGCTCTGGCACCTATTTAGATGTCACTTTACTCAGATTGACTATATGGCGAACAAATACAGTAAACCCATTCAAAGTCAAACTGTGCACATAAAGGGGTGTGGGCAATGAAGATATCTCCTTTGTGCAATGAGCATATCCATAATTAAAAACCCTATTGATGCTTTATTTTTTTTTTCCCCATTTCATCTAATGCACCTTACATAAATCTCTGGCTCAATGTGAGAGGTATTCATAGGGTTCCATCCAATCTTGTAAGCAAGAATAATTTTCACTACATAAGCAATAATGAGTTGCAAGGGTTATCATTTCTTTCTGAACTCCATGACATAATTCTAAGTATTCTAATGGCATTTTTCCCCTTCCCTACATCATAAACAACTTCTGGCTATATCCAGTTATATTTGCATTTTGGACTGTAAATTTGATATGTCTAGAGAGCATTTAATTCACAATTTAGTTATATGGGTTTAAACAAGAACTGAGTTCCTACTGTGAAATTGGAAACTAAACAAAATATACAATGTTATTTGTTGAAATTTTTATTTTTTCCAACGCAACTTAATTGCTTTTGTTGATTTGGACAGCTATTCCAATGCTGAACTGACTCTCAATGTGTTTGTTTCTGTAATTGTTCTTTTTTTTTTTTTTTTTTTCTCTTGGGCTCTAACCACCATAATGATAAAAATAACAAAATTCTATTTTTTTAAAAAAATTTAAATGTTTATTCTTGAGAGAGAAAGACTGAGACAGAACATGAGTAAGGGAAGGGCAGAGAGAGAGAGGGACACAGAATCTGAAGCAAGCTTCAGGTTCTGAGCTGTCAGCACAGAGCCCTACGAGGGATTGGAACTCACGGACTAGGATCGGATCATGACCCAAGCCTAAATCAGATGCTACACCGACTGAGCCACCCAGACACCCCCAAAATCTATTTTTATAAGTGTTATGAACTGTCTTGTACTTTGAATGTCATGCAAACCTTATCGCTGGAGCAAGGAATGATTTTTTTTCCCTTTTTAGTCTTACAGATGAATGATTTAGACAGTAATTTAACAAATTACGTATAGTAAAAGCACACTAATTCAGACTAATTGTGTGGATAATTTTAATGAAAATGTGAAAAATTTGATAGAGAACTTTTAAATAAAGTTTTAGTTCTTCAAAATAGTTACTATATCTTATAGTCATAGTTAAGTAGGTGTCACAATACTGAGTTCATATCCTACTTTTTAAAACAAAAAAGTGAATTATTTGCAGCTCGCACTTCTCTTTGAACACACATGGACAGCGGCATGCTTTTGGACAGTTAACGCAAACACTTCCCACTTCTGCTCTACACCAGTCCTTTTGTTTGCACTACTAACTTGCCTTTCAAACTCCTTTTTAATGGATACTGCAAATATTTAAAGGGCTGGAAAACGTGTGATTGAAAAATCATTTTTCTCATTTGTTGCTTCATTTAGTTACCAATACTTTGTGTTACAGCCTACTAAATCAAAACAGTCATTCCGTAACTTCTAGTATTTTCTATATCCGCCCTGAAGTGTTTTTATTTGAGACGTCACTTCAAAGTTTAGCCAATTAGGTCACTATACGTGCTGGTTAGGCCGTAATGGGAAATATCTTTTCAGCTTGGTACAATCAGCTCTCAGTCCTGTAATGGTCGCCTTTACTGATCCAACTCCAGAGTACATTGGAAATGTTCTCTCTTTCCCCCCAAAGGTACATTTGTAGTTCAACCTTAATAAGAAAATTGAGAAGTTAAGTGTCCCAATTTGTGGTGAGATAAATATACATTAAAAGTAGAGTTCGGTCAAATTGGCTTAACATGTTTCTATTTTCTAACCATAAAAGTAGCCTCATGGGAGAAACTCTACATGAAGTGAACCATAACTTGCATTTGAGAAGGTTTTTGGTTTTGGTTTTGTTTTGTTTGGGTTTTTATTGAGACCTGCGAGGGAATTTAAAAACCAGTGGAATCTGAAGGTAGTTGTAAATTTATGCCTAGCACTTACCTCTCAGGGGCTCAGTTTATTCATCTGTTAAATATGGTGCCAGGCATGGGATTGAGTTAGGTCACACATACACACAAATATTAGGACTTACTGGATTGTCTAACTTAAGCCCCTTGGCTATGTCCTAGGATGTAAGTGTTCCCAGTTTTCTCCCACACTAGAGATTAGTAGTTTAGACTTAGAGGAATTAAGAATCTTGCCTTGTATCATAGAGCTGGTGAATAGTAAAGCCAGTGTGAACAAAGAGATCCAGGAAACGTTTCTGAATTGCTATTGGAATGAGAATGTTTAGGTATCAACTACCAGTCCAGGGTTATTTTCCCACTAAGAGAATAGGTGAAATAAATATGATTTGAGGAATTCAATCTCCTTCCTCAAATTCTCTCAATCCTCAGATACACCATTCTTGAAATTTACACCGCTTACAAAAGATCTTCTTAAGGCACAAAGGATTTTAATTAGGTTAAGACACTGTGTTATCTGAAGGGAGCAACATACCATTTATAAGGCAACACATAAATAGTCTGGTTACCATTGACATAGGTATTCACAAATCAGTGCATGGAAATCACAGAACAGAGGAAGGGTGATTTGTTCTAGATGGCTGATGCAGTATATCAGCAGAATGATTTGAGATTATATGGGAGAAAAAGAATGTGAACAAAATGGCACAAGAAATGTTCAAAGAAGGAAAAGGTGGTAAAGCCATGGTTTTAGGAATGCTTCATAATGTGATGGCATTATGTATGGGGATTTCCTAGTCCTAAAGGAAGAACTAAAATATAATCATATGGAAATAAAGTCAGAGATAGCAATATGCATTTGAAACATGAAAAATAGAGCTATCATCAGCCATACAAGACTAACTGAGGAGCAAAATAGGTCTTACATATCTCATGGTACATATTAGAGAACTTCTTAAAGATGAATTTTCTTGTATCTCTAATGACACATTGGTCATTCCCATACTAACTAATAAATAAAACTCCATTAGTCATCTTGTTTCTGAATAAAACCCCCAGTATGGCTGATTTTAATTACAAATTACTTTCTCTAGAATATATTATGGCTTTACAAAAATAACACCCAAGCCAATTTTTCCCAAAGTAGATAAAGTGAATGATAAGAAGCACTCATTTTAAGTTTTTCTATAATCATTTTCAAAATGTAGGTTATCTGCTTCCAAAAGGATTTGAGATATTTTATGACAAAACACATAATGAGACTATTAAAATAGAAATAGCACCTCAAAAACCACATAGAGAGAATAAGAAAATACACCTACCCTACTTGGGCCTACAAATATATGGTAATTGAGTGCTGAGATTCTTGGTAGCCAAGGTAGATTGAAATTAGGTTGATTTCCCATTTTATTTTAAGATCAAAGTGAATCGTCAACCTTGCTGACATAGATACTGAGCCCTATTACAAAGTAGTGTGGGATGTAGTCCAAGCATAACTATTCTTTAAGTTTCCCAGGTAATTCAAATATGCAGCAAGAATAGAGAATAGCTGACTTGTGTAGGACAAGGCAGGAAGGTTTATTGGACTTTTAAAAAATTACTTAAGGGAGGTGCCTGAGTGGCTCATTCGGTTAAGTGGCCTACTCTTGGTTTCGGCTCAAGTCACTATCTCCTGGTTTCCTGAGTTCAAGCCCCATGTTGGGCTCTGCCCTGGCAGCATGGAGTCTGCTTAGGATGCGCTCTCTCTCCCTTGCCTCTCTGCCTCTCCCTCACTCATGCTATCTCCGTCTCTCTAAAAAAAATTAAAAATTACTTAACCTCATATGGTGAAAGTACATATCTTTTTCTTTACAAGTGGCTTAAACATAAGCATAAACTACAGATGATTTCCAATGGAGTTCAAATCTGAATGTCTAATTATTAAGCCTAAGGAACCCGTGAAATACACTTATCAGAAGCGGCTAAAATAATTGACTTTATTCTGCTAAGGACTTGTTTTTTTTTTTTTTTTTTTTTTTTTTTGTAATCCAGCTTTACTTTTCTTTCTTTCTTTCTTTATTTTTTCTTAATGTGTATTTATTTTTGAAAGAGAGAGAGACAGAATATGAGCGGAGAAGGGGCAGAGAGAGACGGAGACACAGAATCTGAAGCAGCCTCTAGGCTCTGAGCTGTCAGCGTAGAGCCCGATGCGGGGCTCGAACTCACGAACTGTGAGATCATGACCTGAACCTAAGTTGGAAGCCTAACCGACTGAGCCACCCAGGCACCCCAGGTTTACTTTTCTATTAGCTCATCTGTGTTAGATTATGGTTTAGTTATACCAGTGCTCTTATCAATATATGCGGAAGTCTAATTCTCTGTTTATCAATTTCTCAGGGTTCAATGAAAGCCAAGCTACTGCTTGGTGAGTAAGAACCAGACTGTGGATCACTTAGCAACTGTTTGACTGTGGGCCACTTACCTCCATGGGCATCGGTTTCCTCATTTACTCCGTAGTGCTATTGTGACAATTAAATAAGCTTCAATGGACACATAGTAAGCAATCAATGAGTGTTAGGGAATATCACTATGCATTTTAAGTGCAGACTCTTTGTCAACTTTATCATTAAGGAGGCTTTGTCTTCTTTCAATATGTTCCAGGTGATGTCTGCTACCAATTACTGATTACCCCCTAAAGTGTTTCTCTTTCTATTGATCAGTTGTTGGAGTGTGTTAGTCTCTCGCTTAGCTGTGTTTTACTTCAGGGTTCTCTGTCAGACTGGCCAATGATGACATATGCCGTCCCTAGGTAATTCATAATCTTTGCAGATAAATAGCGGTCATTAAAAAAAACCAGAAGTTAAACACTAAAAAGAGACTGAGAGTGAGAGAGAGAGAGAGAGAGAGATGTCAAAACTATGTTGCTTCCCTCCAGAATAGGAGTTAATTACATAGCTTATTATTAATGTTATTTCTTAAAACATCGGATGCATATAATGAGATCCAAGGGGCAGGAACATCGCTGCGTTGAACGGTTTAATATGCTATAATGAATTTTACAAACTATGAGTGCCCAAAGTGTTATCGTTTTGGCACTTCTAAAGTGAAAATTAAGAAATCACTGAAATAATGTGTACAAATGGCAATGTATATGAACTTGTGGGGGAAGAAAAAAGTCAGAGCCCTGAGGAAGCCATAAAGTTAAAAAAAAAGCAATAAAAATATTTTTATACTCACTAAGTGTCTTCTAAAGGTGAAATGTAAAAATACTGAGAAAGCCAAATTAGTAGTAGTAATAAAATATGATCGTCTTATGACATTATTTCTCATGGACCTGGCTTGTTTTTCTGTCTTGCTTAAAAATGCCCCTTATCTGTAAGTTTAAGAATTTAATCATTTCTCTCAAGGAAGTGGTAAATGAAGTAAGTTGTTCTTATGGCATTTAATATTGAAATTATATATGACAAATATTGGACATCTAGGTTGCATTTTAAAATTATGACTGAAAATTAAACTCTCGTCAGTGTTTCCGACTACCTGTCATACTATATATGAATTACTTTTGAGGTTTACATTAGGGTCAAGTTGTGAGGCTTCTCATTTCCCTAAGGAATCATGAAATGCCAACAAGCTTACTTATTATTTATTGGTGAATTTATTTCTCTTTCTTTCCTTTGAAAAGCTCAAGTTATTACACAAATAATTCATCTTCCTGTGTGCCTATGGACACAATTTTGGACTCAAGTCACAACTGTCATTCATAGAACACTCTACAATGTAAAATCTATTTTATAGATTTTATCTATTACATATCTGAGATGGACTTGGATCTTGCTTGCATCTTTAAAATGGAGAGATTATCATTTAAATTTATAAAACACGAATGGTGGCTCAGAAGAATTAGGTCAGTGGCCCAAAATTGTTCAACTTGGAGTTGAAATCAGGAAAAGAAATTGTGGTATTCTGCTTTAAAAGTCTGTGGGCTTCCCCAAATATGATATCCAATTAGCTATCCAATAAGAGAGGACCAAAATATAAATTTGAAGTGTTTTTTCCTCAATTGTATAAGTGGACAGAGACGTAGTCTGCTTCCTTTTTTTTTATTTTTTTTCCTGTGTATTGGTGTTTTCACTGTATTAAAAGAATAATAAATGTGAAAATAGGGTTATAAAGATGATTTTAACATTTTTACGCTTGCTGAACACTTTCAACATAAAATATGTAACACAGTGTATTTGAGTGTTTTATAAAATAAGTATAATTACTGGAATGACATGCTGGTGCATTTGGGTGGCTCAGTTGGTTAAATGTCTGATTTCGGCTCAGGTCATGATCTCCCAGTTCGTGAGTTTGAGCCCTGCACTCGGTTCTGCATAGACAATGCAGAGCCTGCTTGGGATTCTCTTTCTCTCCTTTTCTCTCTCTCTCCCCCTCTCCCACTTGCATCCCACCCCCGCCTGTTTCTCGCTGTTTCTAAATAAATAAACTTAAAAAAAAAATAGAATGGAAGAGCTCCTGGGTAGCTCCGTCGGTTAAGCCTCCGACTTTGGCTCTGGTCATGATGTCGCAGTTTGTGAGTTTGAGCCCTGCTTCGGGCTCTGTGCTGGCAGCTCAGAGCCGAGAGCCCACTTTGGATTCTGTGTCTCCCTTTCTCTCTGCTCCTCCCCTGCTCACGCCCTCTGTCTCTCCTTCAAAAGTAAATAAACATTCAAAAAAAAAAATAGAATGGCATGCTAATTCTCAATATCCTATAGGTGGGGTGATCTAGGAACGCAACACTAATGTGCATTTGACTGATGATTCTAACCCCTTTCATAAATGTGAAACCAAAGCCCAAATGCTTCACTTCTATTTCCTCCCCACTGCACCTCAGGTTCATGGTTCACCCTCTAAGTTTCCTACTGTGGGCTATGACAAATTACCTAAAATTTAGTGGCTTAAAACTATGCTAATTTGTCATATAGTTTTTGAGGTCAGAAATCAAAAATAGGTCCCTTTGGGCCAAAAATAAGGGTGTTGGTGGGTAGCGTTTATTCTGGAGGCCCTAGAAGAAAATCTGTTCCCTTCTCAGCCTTTAATAGCTTCTAGAGGCCACCTGTATGACCTGGCCTGTGCCCCTTTCTTCTCTGTTCCAAGTTATCAAGGGTGAGGACAGTTCTCACATTGCATCGTTCTGATCTCTTTTTCTGCCTTTCCTATTTTTAAAAAATCCTTGAGATTACATCAGACCCACCCAGGTAGTCCAATAGAGTCTCCCTGTCTTAAGGTCAGTTGATTAGCAACCTTAATTCTATCTAAAAATAAATCCCCCTTTGCACGTCAGGTTGCCTGCTCACAGTTTCCAGGGATTCGAGAATGTGGACATCATCGTGGTCCATTTTTCTGTCTACCAACACCCATATCCACTGATTCTTTTGCAGTCATTTGACTTGCACTGAGAGATGAAAATTAGCATATGGGCTTTGAATACATTTTTTCCTTGGACGTTTTATGGACACTGGTAGCCTGTCTTTTGAACGAAGTGCAGGTAAGTGAGATAAAACAAGTAAGCTGGCAGGAATGGCAGAGAAAATGAGTTCACCAGGGTAGCAGAAGGTTCACCGTGTAGAGGCTGTTCTGGCTCAAGAATGAGGTTTCAACTGAGTTTAATAATTAAACGTTTAAGTACCACTTCAGAGCCTTTCTCCGTGTGTCTCTCTTGATTCCTGTTAGACATTGTAATCCATCCAGACCAAGGGATGCTATTTAAGGGCACAAAACTTCATTCCATAGGATGGGAAAAGTAAATGTTTTTAAATGTATATAGTCTCCTAAACAGATTGACCAGGTGCAGTTTGGATGAAGTGTCTAAGATGGAAAAGGAAAAAGGAGACGAAAATTCCGGAGCATCTGTTTGAGTGAATCTTAAAATGAACATTTCATTTTCATTCACTTCAGTACGGGAGAACAGAGTCGGGCGCTCGTGAGGCAGGCTTCTATCTGTGCGCCTAAGCCTCTATGTATTTTAGGAGGTAGCTTCTGAAAGGCTATTTTTCATCTTTGTTATTGTTGCCTATTTGTTCATTTATGTTTTAGTAGCTGGAAACCTGAGCAGTTTTCCTGCGGTTCCACTTGGTTCTTCAGCATTGCTCCCTTGAACTGCTACAGACTAACTCCAACTGCGTAGCATAAGACATAGGTTTATCGACTTCATTCAGCTGCTTCTGGAACCCCATGGGTGTGTAGAGTAGTCATGCAAAGCAACCGAGCGGCATGTGAACTGAGCTTTTGATGCTTATCACAATAGCAAAAGAAAGGAAAACGAAAAAGGAAAAGAAACCTCTGCTTGCATTCTGAGTGCTTTTGTGTGATTAATCTACACGTGCCCAACTGAGCCTAATGGCTGGATTTGCAGTATGTAGATTTTTCAGCACAGTGGTGGGCACAAAGCAAGTGCTTAGTAAGTCTTTGTTGCGTTGAATGTCTTTGTGAAGACAGTATTTTTCTCATTAGTTGCTTGTCAATATTCTCTTTTTCTAAGTAGGACTTCCCCCCTCCTGCCTTCCTGCTTCTCTGTGAGTGTAAACATAGAAACTTACAAGGGACTGTGCCGAGTTTCAAATAAAGTAGGAAGTAGGAGGTGCAACCCAAGCGTGGCCCAAGATGCTTTCACCATTCTGTTCCATACCAACCTTGCCAACCTCTGCTATTTGACTCACACCTTTGAGAAATGAGTGAGATGTCACAGTTTTCAGCACACAGTAGGAACTCAGCATTTTCACGTGGTTCAGTGAAAAGGGAATCACAAAAGAGGCAGTTTCAGAGGATAGGTGAGATTTTAGGCAAACATATTCCAAGGAGCTGACATTTCAGATGAATGTCTTTACCTTTTCATGAAAAGTGGTAAGCCTGAAGGAACCTTCCCATTTTTGTAACTTTTCAGTAAGGTAATTGACTAAGATATTGGATTATTATGCATATTTTTGTTCATGATCTTGATTTGGTGAGTAAATGCGTTCCAAGATGCATTAGTATTTGCAGGCAGTGTTCTAAGGAATTTCTTAATGGGTGAGCAAAGTCTACTTTACAATCGCTGATTTCAGCCATTGATTCCCTAATCCAACACACCCAGCTTCTACAGTTTCAGAGAATTAAGAAACGGGAAAAGATATTAAATATCTTCTGCTATAACTTCTTCATTTTAAAGTCAAACATACTAAAGTTGAAGATTAGTCTTTTCCCCATATTTCACACTTAATACCAGAGCCAGTACTTAAATCCAGTTCTTCTGATTCCCCAGGTATGAGTTATTTCCAGGGGCGCCTGGGTGGCTTAGTCGGTTAAACGTCTGACTTTGACTTGGGTCATGATCTCATGGTCTGTGGGTTCAAGCCCTGCGTCGGGCTCTGTACTGACAGTTCAGAGCCTGGAGCCTGCTTCAGATTCTGTGTCTCCCTCTCTGTCTCTGCCTCTCCCCTGCTCTCTGTCTCTCTGTCTCTCTCAAAAATAAATAAACATTAAAAAAAATTTTAAAGAAGAGTTATTTCCAAAAAGGACAAGAAATATCGAAACATGTCAATAAATGACAATTGAATATAAACTATTTTCAAGGCACGATCGTTGACACAGAGGTATAATGGATAAAGATTGCTTATGAGGATTTTACACACTACTTGAAAAGTTCACGATAATGTTTAAAAATGTCAATACAACAGAAAAGTTGTACTTTTTACATTTAATTTTTTACATTTTTATATGGTTGAAAAAAAATTTAAAAATAACACTTCACAGAATGTGGAAATTATATGAAATTCAAATTTCTATTTCCATAAATAAAGTATCATTGGAACATGGCCATACGCATTCATTTATGTATGTTCAGTGGCTCTTTTTGCACAACAACAGCAGCATTGAGTGGTGGGGGCAGAGACCTGTGACCTGCAAAGCCTAAAATATTTACTTTCTGTCTCTTAACAGAAAAAGTTTGCTAATCCTGGACCAGGTGTCTATAGACAGTAAATAGAGCAAAAGATAGATCAAACAATCGTGTCCACAGTGTAGAGGACCCACAATTTGTGTTTGAGAGCATAATACCTATTTTAAAAGTTTTAGAAAAAAAAGTTTGCATTCATTTGCTAAGAATTTTAGGCTTTGGCTATTCTGTTTCCTGCCATTTTTCATGAGGGGGTGGGAAATAGGAGATCCATTTGTATTTTTAGACTAGAGTAGTTCTTGCGTAAATACTGAAATTCACTAACTTTTTTTTCTCATTTGCAAAATCAGAATATAATATGACCCATGTAGGGATGAAATGAGAAGTGATAGCAGGAGTAAAATAAATAGTACCTTTACAATACGTAGCGGCCACTATTTTAATATTGATATCACTGTTCCTTTGCAACATTAGGTAGTTTGTTATCTACTGGACTAAGAATTATAAAGTATCATCTGCATCCTCAACCTGTGTAGGACAAACATAAACAATAATGTCAAATATGTAATCACGTGCAAGTCAAAAGAAATAAATACAGTTATTTTATTCCTTCCCCAATGAGCATTTTAATTAACTAGTCCAAATGTTTCAACATGTTACTTTTTAATATCCTTTCATCTGCTATTGACTTGAAAGAAAGAAAAACTGTTTGAAGTATGGAAAAATCCTGAGATGTGAGCCAGAGAAGATGCCCCTAAAAAGTTTAAAAGACCTGGTTAAAGTTCGTTTGAAGGTCCTGCCAGACGTATTCCATTTAAGGCACTATGGAATCCTAGATATGTTTGTGCGGTAACCATTGACGTCAGTTGAAAATGTTTGCAGATTAATCAAGTACCTGTGCCGTTGCAAGAAAGATCTCACAGACTTAGCTAGATCCTCTTTAAAATTAAAATGTAGTGTTCCTGATGAATGCTGCGATGTTCTGCTCCATGCCTGTTTCAATGCTTTATGACTGACAAAGAGAGTCATTAGAAGTCTGTTTGATGGACGTAACTAAGTGAATTGGAAAAAATAAAAAAGCCTTTTCAGCCCATTCAGAAATAATTGATATGACTAAGACAGCTGTATGTGAGTTCCAGATAAGGAGACAATTTATGAAAAACTATTGAAGCTAAAAAGGAAGGTGCAGATTTAAAGTCCTCAATAAAGTTGTCTGCAAGACGCAGAGCAGTATTCAATAAGGAAAGAGATTTACCCTGAAGTTCTTTCCGCGGCATCCTTAGGGTCTTATCCTTTTGCAAACGAAATCCCCATAAACATGGAGTCACTAGGTTATAAGATGTGGACAGTTCCTGCACTCTTCCCCGAGGTTATGTTTTCTCTTTACTGCAAGTACTGTGTACAGCAGGATATTTCTGAAGTTCACCTCAGTTGTTTACCATTTTCTAAATCGGCCACTGTCCTATCAAAGAAAACAAGTTTTTACTGTGCAGGCTGTCACTCAGAAGATTTTGCTAATGCAGGTAGAGGGCAAATACCTTTGAGAATGTCTGATTATGGGCCATAAAATGTGCTTTGATTCTATGATAGTCACTTTTTAAATCAATTAACAATGAAGAATAAATAATAAATATCCATCTACTTGTGAATATGTATGTGGTCTCTATTGCTTTTCTTGGGAACTGTCAGTGGACTTCATGATTTTTTTTAATGGGTAGCCCCTCGTAATGTCACATATATTTGGCAATTATTGAATTCTGAAAACAAAATAGCATATTCGTTTCAAAGTTAATTTTCTCAATGTTTCAAGTTATAAATGCTACATGTTATTATGCCAGTGCTTTCAAAAAGGGAGTGGTTTTATGAGTCTCTAAAATTTAAAAAAAATTAATGAATCTGCAAGATGAAATAGTAATTGTGGTAATTATCATACCTTTAGTAAAACTTGACATCAGCCTTCTAGACAGTAAAAACAAAACAAAACAAAACTTTAAAAAAATTTTTTTAATGTTTATTTATTTTTAAGAAAGACAGAGGAGATAGAACATGAGCAGAGGAGGGACACAGAGGGAGGGAGACACAGAATCTGAAGCGGGCTCCGGGCTCTGAGCTGTCAGCACAGAGCCCGACGTGGGGCTCGAACTCACGAGCTATGAGACCACCACCTGAGCCGAAGTCGGACACTTAACTGACTGAGCCACCCAGGTGTCCCAAAGCAAAACTTTTTTTAAGAAAATTCCTTCAATCATCTTATGAATGTGAAATGTATTGACTTGACCTCCTTTGAACCTTCTGAAGAAGAGTAGGGTGATATCTGGTCCCAGCTCATATTTGAAGTAGAAATTCTGGTAACATCTCGTGTGACCTGTAAACCTGTTATATTGCCTAGATTTAGGTTTACTGTTTGGCAATTTGCATTATCAGTTATAGAGATGCAATTTTAGAGAAAAATAATGAATCAAATGTTCATCACATTTTCCCTTCATGAATGCTTTATGCCCATTGCCATAATGTCATTAGAATGCAAGCTTTATTTCTGTAATCAAGATATAGTCTAGGGGCTCCTGGGTGGCTCATGGTTGAACTTCTGACTCTTGATTGGGGCTCAGATCATGCTCTCATGGCTGTGAGATCGAGCCCTGCATGGGTTCTGTGCTGGGTGTGGATCCTGCTTGGGATTCTCTCTCTCTTTCTGCCCCTACCCTTCTTAAATTCCCTTCCTCTCAAAAAAAAAAAAAAAAAGGATAAAAGATAAAGATAAAGATAAAAATATAGTCTAACTCCCTTCCTCATCAAGCAGGTTAAATTTCTCCTAATCCCAAGTTTACTGATCTATCAATTTTAACATCTGTTCACATTTTCCAGAAAAAAAAGAGTATCAAAAATATTAAAGAGCAAATGAATTTATTGAATACGTTACATTGTGTACCCCACAGCACCGAATTTAAATCCTTATTTTCTGTGTTTGTCCTTTCCAGTCTGTGAGATTAATCTTATAGGGAAATGTTTACTGCATTCATACACCTCTTACCCAAGGACTCATGAGCATTTCCAAAAAATAAGGGAGGGAAGAAAAAGGCAACCACCTTGGGCTCCCCACAGCCTGCGTATAGAAGGTAGAAGACCTCTCCATTACATTTCTGCCCATTTCCCATTGGACCTCTAGATTTTCAGAAAATGAAGTGAATAAAATTACATAAAGAATGGAGAATGCTTCTTCTAAGTCTTTAGGACTTTAAATCAATGCCAACTCTGATGCATTTCCATCAACTGGGGCCTGGGATAAGGAGGAAGATACGTCTAATGCCTTAGGGATTGCATATTATCTGGAGTTAATATCTTTGAATATATTTGCAACGACCTCTAAAATATCTGAAAAGTCCCTGTAGTAGGATGTGTCTTCCAGTGAAATTCTCCTCTGTGTCATAATTGGAGGAACAATTAGTTGATAAATGACATTCCAAAAGAAGTGACCGCAGAGACATTCATGCCCAATAGATGATTAGATTCAAACACCTTTTGAAAAAATGGCACCCTTGTATGCACATATTTATTTTATGAGCAGCTTGCATTTGAACAATAAAAGCACCACATTAACAGGAGAATTAGATTTGAAATTTCATATGAATTTTTAAAATTCTATTTAGAAACTTTGTGGATTACTGAACAAGTTCTATATTAAAACAACAACAACAACAAAACAATACAAAAAAACCAAACAGACAAGAAAAGGAAAAAGCAAAAACCTAAAACGTAATAAAAGATATCACTCTAGTTATATAGCTTTGGCCTCAGCTATGATACCATTTATAGTTCCCTCTTTGAGGAAGCTTCAGGTTTTTATTTTGTAAACCATCTGATTATTTCTCAGAGAATTTAAGTTAGTAAGGGGCAGGTATCGTTATCTCCATTTTAGACCCTGAGCCTAAGGCAAAAGAACCAAAAGGTCAACTAACTTGATTGAGGTCAATAGTGAAACTATAGAGGTGTTTGGAATAAAATCCTTTCCTTTTTCTGTTATTTCCAATATAACATTTTTTTTCATTACACACACGCATACCATACATCCTATTACTCAACATGTTTAACTGTTTACCTTGCCTTTGTAATTTTATTTTAATTTCTTTTTTTAATTCTTAGTTTACTTATTTCTCTGATTTCATTCATTCCTATTGTACCTTATGTTACGGGGCTTTTAGCTGTGCCTTCAAACATTGACCTTAAAGCAAATGTTTTCAGAAAAAAATGAAGAAAGATAGAACTGTGCATAAATAAACAAAACTCTTTGCACACACCTTTTTCTTTTAACTGTAATCCTCTTATGTCCTATTTTGAAAATTAATAGTCTATCCCCACTTTCTCAATTTATCCTTAGAAGTCTCAACCTACAAACCCTTCCTTTGCAATGCCTGCCCTAAATCCTAAGCAAGTTTCATGGCATATTTTTGTATCTCCATTTCATTGGAAACCTAATTATATTATACTTGATCTGTTTTTATATACACACCTATACGATTTTGAGTTTTTTTAATTTGTAAAAACAATGTTGGGACATCCTTGAAACCCTGAGAGATAATGAATATAAAGCAAATGTACGTATAGTGAAATAATGAGTAAATCCAAGCATCCCGACATTCTAACGCCTTGCTGCCCATTGCCATTGATGTTTTTCTCATAATTCACTTTTTCTTGGCATAATTCTCTGCCGCCAACATTTCTTCTTCCTACTCCTTTGCATGAAATGGTCTAAACACATCTTCAATCTCACTTATTCAATTAGAGCATTCATTTGCCTCCATAAAATCTTCGATTACCACTCCCTCTTGTGTGTAATTGTCGCACATTTTCCACTCAACATTTTTGGAATGCTTTTCTTGAAGACCCTTTTCTTGCATTACTTATTTAATTTTTGAACACATCTTCACAATTTCAAAATGCTAGAAGGCTGACAGTTTTTTCTCCTCTCCTTGTGCTTTTTCCTGTTTTAGAAAGACCAGCTTGTCTTTGCAAGACAAGAAATCATTTACCACTCTGGACAGAATAATACAAAGCTCAGACACTTCAGGTCACCAGATGTCTTCATGTCCATACTTTTGCACCCCAAGATGAAGCCATGGTTCTACTCAATCTCCAGAGGAACTTTATCAAGGAATACTTAAAGGGCCACCTGGCTTCCTGGGGAGTTTGTCTTTTTGACTGCTTTCAGTTGCAGGGTTTCTCCTTCCTCTCTGTGCCTCTTCATTACCCAGAGGGACTTTATAAACTACTGATATCCATTCACACTCTGAACACTGATTCATTGGGTTTAAGTTGAAGCCCTGTACTGGCTTGGTGCTTTTTGACAAGTTCTCTGGGCCATTCTAAGGCACATCTAGGTTCAAGAATCCCCATGTAAACCACGCTACTCCAGAGTATCAATAATTAACTAAGTGATAGTTTTATATATATATATATATATATATATATATATATATATATATATACATATACATATATGTATATGTATGTATATATATGTACATATATATATAATGCAAATTCATTCTCTGTGTCATGCCACACAGTCAACATAGTGCTTTCCATTTTTTATTGAGTCGGCATTTTGAGAATCTATAAAAAATGTGATTTCTTTATCTTAACTTCTGCTGTAAAACCTATCTTCTCAATAGACCCAAACTGGTGATGAATGATGGTATGTAAATACTTGTCTATCTGCCCATTTATTTGTCTCTCTATCTGTATCTTGTATCTATCTATCTACCTATCTACTATTTATCTATCATCTGTCTATCCATCTAATCTGTGTGTCTGATTTACCATTGGAACAAAACCTTAACCCTTGCATCAATGGGTTTTCCTTCAGAATTTAGGATTCTGCACTAATTGGTTCACATAGCCAACTTAAATACTTTGCCAGAAGAATTTTGTTTACAAAAAACTATCAAAATAGACCTTGAAATAGTAATGTAATACTGATATTGTTGGTATTGTTGAATTGTAATGGAATATTTTAAAATGTGGTTAAAAATGACGGATGGGGGGGCGCGCGCGCCTGGGTGGCTCAGTCGATTAAGCGTCCAACTTCGGCTCAGGTCATAATCTCATGGTCTGTGATTTCGAGCCCTGGATCAGGCTCTGTGCTGACAGCTCGGAGCTTCGGATTCTGTGTCTCCCTCTGCCTCTGCCCCTCCTCCGCTCGTGCTCTGTCTCTGTCTCTCAAAAATAAATAAGCATTAAAAAAATGACGGATGGGATTTTTCATGATTCATTGTATGATACTCTCTATTTTGGATTTTTATTGTCAGTTATTTTTGTTTCATCCATTAGGTGTTATTTATTTATTTATTTTTTAGTTTTTCTACACATACAAAAAGCATTCATGAATCTAGACATTTTTTATTATATAAATAGATCTTAGTATTTTAAATTTAAAACAGCTTTCTTTTCATCATTAAATTTAATATGTAACCTAAAATAATTCATGGAAATTAAAATAGTCACAGAAAATACACAGATTCATAGAAGCTGTTATACTGTACATGATAGAAAAATAATTATCTTATTTTTGACATTTTTTGTTACAAACATAACCTATCACCCATGTGCTGTCGTACTACTACTTTGGTGGAACCAGCATTTAATTACAGATTCTGAGTTTACTCCCATCACGTAAACATCACCGTTTTTTCTATTTTTATATAGAGATGGAATAACATTTCTCATAATTTATTATATACTTTCCTTTGTCAATTTATTAGTATGTATTAGTGTTTCTGTATTCATTTTGATCTTTCTTCTTGGGTTAATGAAGACTGTTTCTAAAAGGTTTGAGGGGTACCTGGGTGGCTCAGTCAGTTGAGCGTCCGACTTCAGCTCAGGTCATGATCTCGCCATCTGTGAGTTCCAGCCCAGCATCGGGCTCTGTGCTGACAGCTCAGAGCCTGGAGCCTGTTTCAGATTCTGTATCTCCCTCTCTCTCTCTGCCCCTCCTCCAGTCATGTTCTGTCTCTCTCTCTCTCTGTCAAAAATAAATAAACGTAAAAATTTTTTTTAAAGATTTGAGAATCAAGAATAGCATTTGACAGTCCTTTCTGTGTGTGTGTGTGTGTGTGTGTGTGTGACCCATTGCTATGTCTTGAAGTGATATGTCTGAATGACCATTACTGTCCTTTTCTAAATTCAACATTGCCATTTAAAGCTTATTGTTCAATAGTATTTACTGAATATTTTCTTTGTGCAGAACAGTGTGGTTTTAGGAAACGGTGAGTGGCCTTATTTCTGAGGTGAGACTGAGGAAATTCAGATAATTTGCAGTCATCTGGGAGTGATAAATAGAAAAAAAAATGAAAAAACTTTGTGCACATAAGATAAAGCCTGGTAAATACATACCGACTTCTATATTTACTTAAAATATAAGTTAAAACATCACAATTGTATTATTGTGAAGAAATAGAAGTATTATTAATGAAATAAGAGTAATGATTTTAGAGTTTATTGCCAGTAAGTTTTGGGTCATTATATATATATATATATATATATATATATATATATATACATACATACATATATATATATATACATATATATATGTATATATATGTTTATATATATATGCTATTTGTACTAGAAGTATTTCATTATTGTTTTAAAAATACTGTAGTTCCAATTTGGTGAAACATTATAAAGAAGAGAAATGTTTTCCCTTCCTAATAGGATTCAGCAGTTCTAAATGTTTGATTTTGAATTAGAATGAAAGATAGGATTTTATTAACACTGTCCTCTCCAAATAAGTACATGAAGGGCAAGGTACTGGGTTAGAAAAGCTAACAATGGGCAATATTCCTGGCCAGTGTTCTGAGATAAAATGAAGGGAAGATTTGTGGAAGCATGCATTTGTCTCTAGTGAAACCACTTTATAAATTTGGGGGAAATACTGTAACTCTTCTTAGCTTTCCCTTGAATAACCTACATGTGTAGATTGGTCCAGTCATGACTCATGATTTGAACCATTCGTATTCAAGTTATAAAAGTGCAAAAAAAGGCTTTCGACCTTTCTCACTATTTTCTGGCAACATTATTATTTTTATACCTTATATTAAAAAGCACCAGTCTGAGCTGTAATTTTAAAAAATACATTTATACCATTTTCAAGTCACACACAAGTTTTTAATGGCTACAGCTATTGCCAAGAATAATCTCAGAGAGATATCACAGAACCTTTTTATATTGTTTTTCTTTTTTCCCTCAACTGTTATGTGCAGAATACTATCAATGCATGGCATTAGTTTGTTCCCTTAATGAGCCTAATTTTTTTGTTTTGTTTTGTAGTTACAATAATCTGTAAATTCTGTACATAGTAAATCTTCAGTGCAGCCAACTTTGGTGTCATAGTAACTTGTGGGATCCAACTGGATAAAAATTTACAACACTTTAAAATTACAATTTAAAGGCTGTGCGTGCGGTAACTACTTTTGAACAAACTATAAACGGTCGTTGTAAGCACATACAATTAAGCTTTGGGGTTTATTTTCTGTTCCCTGGTTAAAGGAACTTTTATCTATTAGTTCAATGCTACCCTTACAGTCTCAGGGTCAATAGGTAATATTTTTAATAAGAAGAAAAACAGGAATGTATTCCTATCTCCTAACAGTGTCCCTAGATTCCTATTTGTTAGTTATCCCTTTAATAGTTTGAGTCAACTGCCAGAACACTCATTTTAAAACCATTGTCTCATACAGACAGAGTTTTTAAAAATGAATGCCTACAATGATTATTTCAATGTGTATTGCCTTCCCAAATCAGTGACACTTGTGATAGAGTCTATTTGTGAAAAGCATATTTGAAGTGAAGACTACAGAATAGAAGAAGGTTGAATACATGGTACTAACATAGAGTTAAATGTGTATTTTAGTGAAATTGCTGTTTTCTTATCTCCCTTGCAGAAAGGGAATTTTCAGGTTTTTTTTTTTCCACAATGAAAATGAAATTCTAGGCACTGCCTCAGATAACACAGTTAACCAAATAGAGTTGAACATCTCTAACCATTTTGTATCGAATGAGTCGCCGGTAGTCCTTGATGTATGTCGTTTATGTGTTTTGTAATAAGATCGTTTACAATCTTACACTTTAGTGACATTCAGAATCTTTTCTTTTGCAGCCATTTCGTAGAGTGACGTTTTCTGTTGTGAGTCAGCCTCAGGACCCACATCAGGGGTCACTGCAGAGTTGCTATGACAGCGGGCTGGAGGAGTCAGAGACACCAAGCAGTAAGAGTTCATCAGGGCCAAGGCTGGGTGCCCTTCCACTCCCAGAGGACAGCTACGAAAGGACCACGCCGGATGGCAGTGTTGGTGAGGCAGAGCATATGGAAAATGGTAGGGGCAAACACAGCATCCACACACATAATCACGCTAGTGAGCCATAATAAGTAGACTCATGAGGCTCAGTCTAAATCCAAAACAAAATAGCTGACACTAAAACTATTGTACCTAAAAAAAATAAATATTTGCTAAAGTCCAGAAATACCAAATAAAGGAACATAACTGTATAGATAAAATTCACCAAACTTGCACCATCATTTTCAAACAACCTGTCAGAAGTAAACACATTTACAAACAAATCAGACTAGTACCTTCTATGAAAAAAAAAAACCAAAAAACTAAACTAAATTAGCTCATAATACCTAAACGATAGAAACTGATAAAGGTCTTGTGTTATTGTTTTCTTCTATTCATTTTTGTCATGCAACTATTTCTTCAACTGCAATTGTCCAGCCTCAGTGAAAGGAAATGACAATAAACACACTTGGCTCAATTCTTTCTTTTCTGACGTATTCAGTAAAGCGTTTTGGAACCTCTCCTTTTGAGTGATAGCTGAAATGGAGTCAAACAAGAACGATGATATCTTATTCTCAAAAAATAGATTGTAAATACTATTAGAACTCCTTGTCATTTAATTATAAGGTTTTTTTTTCTTCTCATTTTTGTGCAAGGGAAAGAGAAGAAAGCAAATTTTAGGACTCCATATTCTTACCCTTTTGTGAGATGATTCTCATAATTACCACAATTGGCCTTCTCTACACTTTCTTGATGTTATAAAGTTAGACTGCAGATAGTTCTTATAAACTTTTCACATCTGTTTATGTTTCCCCCAAACGGGTGATTTATTTTTTGGATTTCAGGTTATAAGTAAATGTCTTAGGAATAGCTTTGTGTCAAATGATGGAAGAGGAAAGTTCATACTAATTTTATGATTATTTCAAATGTAAAAAGAGATTTGGTTATATGTAAGTGAAGGAAGGGGGATCACACACATTATATCTCTGGTGAACATTTGAAATGGATTTGCCTTTCACCATCCCATCCCCCAAGTGAAATAAGACATTCTATCTTTTGTTATACACTGGTTTCTTTAGTGATGGTATGCAAATAGAGCATATTAATTCAGGGAAATCTGATTTTTTTTCCTGGAAGTTTACCTATGAATATTAAAATCCAACCTTAGAGCGTAATAGATGACAAGTGAGCCCAAGTGAAATTATGGCTAAACTAAATCATGTTAAATAATTAGTTTTCTACATTGTTATCTGGGTGAGAAGATATGATATCAGGATCTGTTGATGGATATCCCTCTTGATGAACAATCCAGAGTTATATGGCATTTGCCTTATGGCTATAAAGGCATGCTTATCTGTGTGTATGGGGGTGTATGATTATGTGGATGGGAGTTTGATGTGCTTTTTAAGAATTAACTATTTTTAGTATCATTTTAAATGACTACCAAATTTTGGTATAAATTACATTGCTGATGAATATATTTCTAAAGCAAATATGTTTGAAATGCTTTGCACAAAAGTAAAAATTAAGCTAAGATACTATAATAATATTACACATACACACACCTAAGAAGGAAGGAAGGATTGATTTATTTTAAGGACATTCCTATATCTGTGATTGCCTTTTGATGTTATCATTTTATTTGTGTTTAAAAAAGTATTTATTTCATTCTCAGCACCGTATGTATAAGGAAGTCTTTATTTTGGGATGTCAGCTATATTAACAGAAAGGATTTTGCATCATTGGCATTATAATCACATTTTAATGTTATTTTTCTGTTTTTTTGAGTTTAAGGGGATTCGACCTTTAAAATAAGAAAGAAATGATGAGTAAGAAACATAATTATATGTGACAAACACATTATCAGTTACTTTTTAGGAAACATACATGTCATGGAAAACTTAACAGGTGAGCTTGTTAAGAAACTAGAAAGTTTACTGACAAACATTTCCCACATAAGGTGTTTAGTTATTTTTTGTAACCATGTTTTTAGTCTTGTCATCAGCAACGACCATCATAATAGAACTGATTTTTCTGATTTTGTATGTAACTGACACTTGAAATTCAGTTTTATGTAATCATTTGTCATCTGCCAGCCGTGATTCATGTTAGTCTTGATCTATAGGTAATGACAGAAGGAGATGTGATTCACTTTGGGTGATCCAAATGTAGCAGTTGGCATTTGAATAAGTTTTGTTGGGACCAAGTTTTCAGACTACTATCTAGTCATAAAGTACAATTGTATTGCTTGAATTCTGGTAACTTCATCTTCAATATTAATGGACATTCTGACATAAATAGAATTGGAATTGAAACCTGTCAAGTATTCATTTGTCACCTTTAATTGGAATCCAGGTAATCTGCAACGTTTTGCTTGGTTAGGTTTTAATCAGGATTTGTATTGGATTTTCTATGAAAATACCATTTTGGATGCTGTCCTAGTCCCTAATTATTATTACCTCAAATGTTTTCTTTAATTTTAACCCATGTGAAATAATGTAGTTATAACTGATTTTTGGGTTAACTTTCATTGTAAAGTTTGGAAGATAATTTTCCAGTCAAAAACAACATTCCAATGTCACGATGTGACCTGGACATACGCTAGAAAAGCTAATGATAAAAATAAGTTGTCACAGATGCTTTAGTAAGGAAATAACTAAAAGTAACTGAAATAACTAAAAGGAAAATTTAAGTAGATAAGTAGTGAAATGCACTTATGTTTTACAAAAGCATTTATTTGCTTCTTATACTTTAGCATAATAAACACAATTTTATAAAGAGGGCTTGTGGATTAATAGGTTTTATAATAAGCTTTAGCCTACATTCCAACCCACCTTACTGTCAAATGATGAATGAGGTTTTATTCTTTTATTAGCTTAGGAAAAAGAATACACTGTAAGAATAAACGTAATTTCGTGAAACCTGAATCTAATAATTAGAATGAGTCCCACCATTTTAATAATTTCAGACCCAGGGTACTTATATCCATGGGTCTCTGGAAAGCGGTAATGGAAATGGTATCATTAAAAAGTATTTTAAGGATTGTTTATGAATTATACGTTAATTTATGAAAAAGATCACTAAAATATTTTCTTTTCTCTTGATTATTATCAATAGTATGATTATTTCATGTTGGTCTTTCGATAAGATTGGGGAAATTGGTTATTTATTATTTCAATAAAATATTCCTAACGGGATAAGGTATTTTAGAATAGGGAGCTCATGATGGGAAGTTTAGTACTGATAAAATACTTGATAATGACATGTTAAAACAATGGGAAACCTACTGCAATAAATTCATAATTCAAGTGAAACCCAAATAGTAAGCTTAAAACCATCATCACATTAGGAGCATACATTGACTATGCAAGAACTTGCCCCTTTCTACATTAGGCAGTTGTCGTCAGACTTTCTCACCGAGTGGTATTTAACCTTCGCTTTAGCTCTGTTGTCACTATTTATCTTGACTTTTGAATTAATGCCATAGTCATCTTATTCTTCCCAGTCGCCCCCCAGAATTACCTTTGCAAGTTAATTTGGCTTTGTTCTATATCACGTAACCATATATAGTGTTCAACAATTCAAATATAAGAAATATTTGACCTCCAATCCCAATTTTGCCATTATGAATGGGTAGGTCACAAACTCCTTCTGGATCTGCTACTAATCATTTGTAAGGCAGTTAACAGAATTAACTCTAAAATCTTACTCAGATCCAACAATCTGTGATTTTTTTCTTACATCCCATTTTTCTTATATGTTTTACTTTCCAAGTCAGAAAAAGTACTTTGGGTCTCTTAGTGAGATGGCAAATGAATTTGAAAATTTGTGCTAATGTGAGCAGGGAAGAATTCTAGGGCCTTCCTTGCAACCTACAAAACGTGCATTTTAATAGTAGTAATGCACGTATGAGATAAAGAAGTCAAGTGAATGAAATTGTGTGATTTCTGATTAGGTGAGTAGAAACGTTGGTACCTAGCAGGTCAATGTGGGAGACAATTTTAGAGCCTCCCTCAAATCACACCATGCAAGAGCCATCTGTAGATTTGACCTGGCCCTGGGTGTAATGCCCTTCAAAACATTAATTGTAATTAAGTGATCTCACAATAGAATGAACACGTTTACTTTCTTGCTTGACAACGTACTTTGATCAGAGTAAGAATTAACAAAAGGTAGAAAATGGTATTTATTTTCCTCTAGGTAAACCTCCGACTAGTATAACATAGACGTAAATTAAAACTGAAAAATAGCAGTTGGTCTGTAAGGCAGATTTCAAAAACTTAAATAAAGTAAAAAAAAAAAAGTTGACCACGCTAAATGCCTAATTAATTTTCTGCCACTTTATGTTCCCAGATTTTTAAAAGATCATTTTGATATTTATACACTAATATTTTTGAGCGTACCCCCACTTCCAAGCTCTCTTACATTTTCAGAATTATATGTTAGGCTTAATCATTGTCTCAGTCATTCCCCTCACTCCACATGTGTTCAATAGGGTTTAGAATACATTGTTTTTGATGGTTAGAACATGGTACAGTCCATCACAAAGCCGTTTTGTATATGCTATGTGCTTGTCCTTTGATTTCAGAAATAAATGACAGTATATGTGAAATACCAATTGGAAATGAAGTACCATTTTTATATGAACAAGGATAATGAGGATGGAGACTAACCTCATAACCTGGTGTGGGATAAAGGGTTTTCTCTCTGCTTTTCTCCCATCTATCCAATTTACAATTCACCTACCCAATGGGGGTCACTTTTCGGGTACCCCCATCTAGTCACTGTTGGTTTGTACTGTTTTCATTTAGACTAAATTAAATAACAAGTCAGTCTCCCATCTTTCCAAAGATGCCCAAATACTTGTTAATGTCAGGAGCGTAATCTCTCAAAACAAATGCCCCACCTATTTTTTTTTTTTTTTTTTTTCCTTCAGGAAGACACTCACATACCCTGGAAAGGATGCATTTCCATGGTTCTGTTTTTCAGTGTGGCACTCTTGTTGCCAGAGTTGGATTGCATTTTCTCCTTTTCTAGTCATCTGTGAAATGGCTTTGTGCCTCTCGAGTATCCCCAAGTCCACCATGCCCCCACTTTTGTAGGGCTTTACTCAGTTGTGCTTTTTCGTGGTGATTAGAGACAGCAAGTAATTACAGATGTTGTCTCCAATCAAGATGTGGGCCGCGGAAGTTTTCCAGTCAATGAGCAGCACAATCCAAAAGAATCCAAAGAAGATACTGTCCTAGACAAGAAGCAACGTTGTCTGTAGAATATAGTAGTTTAAAAAATAGGCTTTGCAACCAGATGACATCGGTTTGAATTCTGGTTTGTCCTCTTAGTAACAGTGCAGTTTTCTCACCTCTCTTAGCCCTGCTTCCTTCAATAGTAAATCATACTATTGTGGGAGAAACTAAATGAAGTAATAGCACCTAATAATTTATACTTAAATAATGGGTAGCAATAGTTTCACCATATGAACTTATGATAGAATTATTTATTATGATTCAAATAGTAACAGGAAGTAATTTTGATTATTGACTTTAGGCAGATTTTACATAACACAATAGCTTAATCATGAAAGCATCAGATATGTTTAAGTATATCAAGGATCTGAAATGAAAGGAAGGGAGGATTCTATCCTCTGGCATCAAATCAACCCCACTCTCTGTGCTCTTCACCTTTCAAGGTGGGGATAAGTCATCATTACTTCCTATATTCCTTTCTCACTTTTAAAATCTTTTTACATTTATGCTCAGGGTTCCTGTTGAATGCGTATTCTTCAGGTGTGTATTTCCCTTTGAACTGCTCTAAAATATTCACACTGACAGGGAAAACAAGCTGAAAAAAAGTGACCAATTAGTATGCTTACCGAACTCTCAGCCCTTTCTTTTTTAATCTCAGTATTAATAATTAACACTGATAAAATGTGTGGCCATATTACCCTTTTTATTCTAATTTGGTCCTTTAAAACTAGATCACTCTATTGAGCCCTTATGACATTTGAGGACAGAATGAGCTCTCATCAAATCTCAAAGTGACTTTAGAGGTCAGTTAGTGTCTTTGTTGCCTTCAGACTCTCAAATCATTTGCTTATCTGAATTCCAGCACACTTGTTAGATAATGCATTCGATGTGTAGCTCCTTATTTAGTTAGGGTATTATCTCCATATTTTTTGCATCCTTTTTTTGCAGATAGACCTTTCTGATTTTTCTCTAGAGTTATGTATAAAAAATTTGATGTTGCTGACATATGACAACACTCTTAAGCATCTTTTATGTGTCAAAGAAATGGTAGAATTTGTCTGTAAAGTGTAGTTAACCCTCAACCTCAGAAGTTAGTCCACTTATTGAGAAACTGTTTCACTTGAGTATTCTTCTTTGAGGATAAAAGACACTCTGTTGTTATCTCTTCTATTGCAGCTATTTTAAAAAAATAATGTTTATTTATTTTTGACAGAGAAAGAGACAGAGTATGATCAGGGGAGGGTCAGAGAGAGAGGGAGACACAGAATCTGAAGCAGGCTCCAGGCTCCGAGCTGTCAGCACAGAGCCCGACGCGGGGCTCGAACTCACAGATGGAGAGATTATGACCTGAGCTGAAGTCAGATGCTCAACCAACTGAGCCACCCAGGCGCCCCTATTTTTTTTTTAATTTATGAAAAGCATTATCTTTTTAAGTAAAGCAAAGTGGAATATTATCCCTGTCTCTTGTTTAATGAGGTAATTATATACTGACAAATCTGTGGTTATTCGTTTGATTCAACAAATGTGTTGAAAATAAAATATGACCAAGGTTCTCTGAGGAAGTTGAAGTGAATGAGAAAGAATCTCTGACTTCATGGTACAAGTCCTTATGTTGGGGCGATACAAACTTGATTTCAATAACTTCACTATAATGTGAGAGGAGGAAACTCATTAGAGGAGTTCAGAGCAGTGAAGTACCGAGAAGGGAGAGGACAAATATACAGATGAAATGATTTCAAATGCACTTATTGGAATTTTTACATTATAAATAACTTCCTGGGCTGGGAGAAGGCCTTAAAATGTTATCTGCATTGTACCCTCTCTTTCTCCCTACCCATTTCTACATCACTTAAAAATAATTATTAAATTGGCCTGGAGGCTTCATGTTAAGCCAAAAAAGTCAAATTATTTGTTTAGTTTTTCTAATCAAATTATTGTTTTTTTCCCTTTCTTTATCTTCCTTTTGTTCTTGTTGCTAAACGTAATTACTTAGAAAACTCTAGAATTTATCTGGGATGAAATTGGCAGAACACTAAATCCAGGTCTAAACTACAAAACAGATTAAATTTATGTCTGTTCTCTCTCCACTTATAAATATGGATAATTAATAATAAAATGTGTGCTTTATATAAAGTTCTTTCAATCTTAATAAGGGCCTGTAAATAACTTTTTGAAGTTATTGTCTTTTCAGAAGACCAATTATATTACTCAAGTAGATGATTAGATTAAAGATTGGATTAGATTAGTTGTATTTTTTAAAAACTAATGCATTCCTTGTGCTGTGGTTGCAAATTATTTTTGTGATTGCTATCTTAAGTTTCAAGCTGAGTTCATGGAGGTTAGTCTTTATGTCATATTCCCTTTCAATCTGATATATGGACAAAAGGTTGCCTTGTTTCTAAATCTTATTTCAGATACATTTTTACTTAAATGCAGGTTGATTTTTTTTTTTTGACATGAGTCTCATCATTTTGCATGCCTTCTCATTACTGTCCAAAAAGGAGAATTATAAGTTTATTACAAAATGAGGATATGTTTTAAACACATGCAAATTTAAATGCTTCCTTTAAATAGATTTTCAACCGCCAAAATATGATAATCTCAAAACCCACTAATTTTTGAAACTGTATGCTCAAATGAAACTATGATGAGTGTTATATAGTGTTTTGGTAATAAAAGATAGTAGAGCAGTGTCCTGCTGCTTAAAGACTGTCGACTCATTCATTTCTGTTCCAAAATAAATCTTTTACAATTTTATTTCCACTCTGAAATGCTCATCATCTACATTGATGAAGTCACCAGGGGACCCACATGTGGTCTGAGAAGTGGTATGCTTCTCTGAGGTGGCATTCCTATCAGCCATAGTGCCTAGACTGAATTATGCCCATTGTTTTTATTCAGTATGAGGCTGCATTTCACCAACTCAGCAATTGTAGCAAAAGGTCATAGCAGTCATAGCTGAAAATTTTATACAATGAACAGGGAATTTAGGATATTAAGAGAATTCATCGACTTCAATAACCATTTCTTGAGCATTTACTCCGTGCCCATTCCCTTGAGGGATCCAAAGGTGAATGAGACATGCTCTCTAACTTCTAATCATTTGCCTATTGTGATGGAGAATGGCATGTACCAACTTAGATGATTAAAAATAAAGTCGTGAGAGGCTCTATGCAGATTTTAAAATGCATGCTACCCAAACCATAGGATGATATGAGTTAGGGATATGAAAACCCACAGCCAAGCTTTGATGGATAGGTAAGTAGAGATTTGATAAGTAGAAATATGAGCAAAGTTATAAAGAATAGTGAGTGATGCCAAGGAGACCAATCTGAGAGGGTGGCAAAACTGGGGTGCTACTTTGCCAAACGGGCAAAAATGCGAAGAATAGCCCATTTCCAGGAGAATTAATCTGATTAAGACATGTGAACTTTAAAGTACCTTTGCAAAATTCAGACAATACCTAGAAGACCATCAGAAATGTACATCTGAAATTAGGGAGTATACACAGACAGAAATATAGCCTTAGGAGTTAGTATCACCCTGGTGATTATGAAATCTTGGGAATAGTGAGACCATCTCTTAAACATTTGACACTGGGAAGAGATGATACCCAACATGGAATCTGAAAAAAATGATGAAATATAAAAAAGTAATGGAGAAGTAGGTTTCAGTGAAGGTTCCTGAGAATGATAATTTTTAAAAGCAAAAACAAAATATGGCAGGCTGAGGGGATATTTAGAATTAGGACAGTAGTGGTTATCAAATGTCCAGTGTTGCAGAGATGAAAGAAGTAGACACGTGATCATGCAGACCTTGATAATGAAAGGAACTAGTAAACCCAACTGAGAGACATATTGTTCTCTACATTCTTCTCTTCCGCTGTGCTGTAAGCTGTTTGAGAACAGGGCCTTCACCTTGGCCTAGATATAACTGGAATAATCCCTATACACAGTTATCCAAAAAAATTGTTGAACTTAGTTGTATGGAATAAGGGCCCAATGTTTCTGATAGAGATTCAGCAGAAGTGAAACAACTAAGAGAACTGAAGACCAGGAAATGTAGTATAAAAATACACTTAAGAATTTCTTTTTAGGTCAAACTAGACAATTATAATGTCATTATCAAAGGTGGGGGCAGGGTTGCATCCCTTGACAGTAATCTTAATTAATTTCTTATCATCTTATGCTCCTATTGTTCAGAATTATTATTTATTTTTTATGAAATTTACTGAAAGTACTACAGAGTCTGAAATTTCTGTATAGTAGCTTCCATATTTCCTTGAGTAATATATTAGCTACTCTTTTAAATGAGTTTTGGCCTCTTACTTTTATATTTTGCTTTATACTAGGCCATCATTTGTCCATCTCACTGGCTTGAAATTCAAATAGTGCCTGACTAATTGCATTTTTTGTGAGATCTAATAATTGATAACATTTTCCTGGTTATCATCAAAAATGTTATTTTGTGATTATGGGATTCCTGACACTATAAAAGTGCCATTAATTGTTGGTAATACTGTGCAAATAGATATGCTTCAAAACAGAAAATAATGAAAATACAATTTGGTTGAGAAATAAATTCAAGCAACGTAGTACAAGGACTGTCCAAATTCAGTCTATTTTATATGTAAACAACACTACAGAAATGCATGTTAAAGATGCTTACCATAGCTAGTACACCATGCAAAGGAAGAAATGCCTCCAAATATATTATGTGCAAAGACTTACTAATAACGATTTTCCGGGCAGATGTCACTTTTGATGTTGTTTTTATCTAAGGAAGGTCAACCATCAATGTCACATAAATTTATTCTCCTTTCTCTGTGATCATTGTTGCTTAGTAGGAATTGTGAATAGGGACTTTATTGATAAAACTTGTCTTCCAGCCCAAGGTAATCTAACCAATTGCTGCATAATAATTTCTGAATAAAAATGCCACCTCTATTTAATGACACATATGTCTACTTGGCTCATCAGAAATCTCTAGAAATATCAATTTGTAGCCTGGTATATGCATTCGCCGTTGTCCTGAAACTTTCAACAGATTGTATGAAAATATAAGGTGTGCCAAGAGAAGGCTATCTGTCTGATTACCAGGTGGCCTCTAGGTGGTACCTGGAATTTTTTTCTTAATCTAAAAATCCAATTTTTATCAGTGCACATTTTACCAGTGCACAGAATTGTACAAGGTCAAGGCCAGTTCTCAACAATATCACAAGATCCTGATGTTGAACTTGAGCATTAGTTTATTAAATTTTGAGGAGCGTATCCTATTCAAGAAATTGGAAAATCCCTGCTTCCTCTTCAAGACAGTACCCTTTATCTCTAAAGAGACCCAAGGAAAATCGGCAGCATTATCTCTTGAAAGATCGCCTGGTGACAATGGAATCATAAGAGGGACTTTGTCATCCAGACCCACTGAGGCTAGATGACGTTTACTGAAACACATCCACCACTGAATAGATCATCTCCTGAAAAATAGATTGCATTGGCTCCCTAGATTCAGGGCATCTTTTAGTACTAGGTGCCAACCAAGATGCTGTGTCCTAACTTGTGTTTGTTGCTTTTGTTGTTTTCTTGCTTTCTGTTCTCTTTAAGGTCATCTCTTAAGGATTCTGCATATTCTTTCTTAAAATATGTAAATGATTTTTTCAATATCAGCTTTAAGCATGCTTATATAACCAGACTTCTTTTCATTCCTTGCTTCTGGTCTATTCTGTAAGGTGTCTTTGCATTACCTAAACATTTAACCAATTATTCATCAGAGCTATTGTTTACCTGCCTAGTTACTAACAGTTCCTCTTGAGTGTGTGATATCTAACACTCACAACGGTGTATCAAAAATATCTTCTAGACATATACGTAAGTTTTTAAATTGTTGTTTCTATAGTCATAATTTCTTGGATGACTCCACCTAAAAAATTCAATCTTCAAATATATAAATACTTGAGGAAATTAAGTTTTAAGACCCAATCCTTATTTTTTCCCTTTACTTTGGTCAGGGCAATGTTAACCATACATCATCATCTTTAAATAGGTGATTGGAAGCAACATGTTCACACAGAACTGTATTTTATCAGAGTTCTTTGCCTTAAACTTCCTCCCCTTTATTCGGTGTGATCAATTGTGTTCAGCCTTCACTAGTTCTTTGAGAATTCAATTTTGAGAGGCACTTCTAGTTTCCCGGACAACATTGGTTCATCTCTTTCTTCCAGAATAATGAAGATCTAAAATCTAATTCCTGCCTATTTCAGCCCCAGACTGTTTTCATCCTCTTTCGTGAAATCAGACCCACATCCTTTTCTTTTGTAGCCCATGTCTGAGGATTACCTATGTCCTCAGGATCAAGTAGCTATTAAATTAGTTCTATCAATTGTCCATGGGTTTAGAGGTCCCCATGTGTGTTTTTCTTAAGTAACCACATTTTATTTCAGAGCACAAAGTATAGGACTTTTGACTTGATTACTTAGCCTTTGCTTTTTCTTTTTTTTTTTTAAGTTTTTGAAAATACTAAAGGAAATACATTACTCTTCTTTACCCAAATGAAAAGTTCTGAATTTCTCTGACATTTCATTCCTGAAGGAGGATTAGAGGACTTTCCTACAGATTGACTCTGAGGTTTCATTTTTTTTATTATTTTATGCATTCTAATAACCTTACTTCTTTGCCTCTCCCAACTTCACCATTCCATGCACATTTTCTCCCTTGCAATACCTCATCTATAACATTTTGAGGATCAAATAATTCATTTTCTATACCAAAAGTCATTATATTTTGAGTCCTTTCAGACTATCAAGTTTCTATATTCCTTTTGGGATGGTTTTTAGAAGAGTCTGTCTGTCTTATAAATTTTCAAATTGAAAATTTCCTTCTTAAATCTAACTTAATTCTTCTGTGTAATAATTCAACACGTCAATGTTCTACGTATATTTTGAGAGTAGAAGTTTGAGAGTTTGAGTCTTTGTTCAAGCTCCATTACATCTGCAGGGAAGGAGCCTGGATCAATTCACATAATATCTCGTTCACTTATAAAATGTGGACAATAATTATAATAATTACTGTCCAGTCTTCCTCAAAGGTCATTGTTCTGAATACATATTTTTAGGTAGTTAGCATTTAATAAAATTATATCAAATTACTACTTTACTATCTTCACTAGTTACCTTTGCAGTTTTTTTCTGCTTCTACAGCTTTTTTTTCACATGAAATCAAACTTGTAATGTTCATAATATTCAGTAAGTGCATGATTGTTTTCTTGCCTACAAAAAATGTTCACTGGCCTCACTTATATTTTGGCATAAAGATCAGTTGTTTCTTGGTTCCTTTGGAAATCAGTATTGGTTTTCAAGGTTAGAAGCACATGGCTCTCTATGTACTGTGAATAAGTGCCAGTATTTATAATATGATTCTGCAAAAACCATAGACAAAAAATATTAATAGTTTCAAATTTATTTTCTGCAGCTAGATGGCTTCTCTCTTTAAGAAGCCTGCATATATTTTCCTGGATTTATTGTGAAAGAGTAGTAAATGACAGAAACCAGTAACTCACAAAGATATTCATCAAATAATTATTAAAGATCATTCAGTGCCCAGCTGCAGAACAGTTCTTAAAGCGCTGAGATTACAGACGACTCTCAAATATTCATGGCAGTAAGAAAAGCCTTGTAAAGAGGATCGCCAATCACAGAGTAGGGATAGACTCTGCTAATTAGGCACTGACTTGTAACGCTTATTCACTTCTCCACTTAAACTGCTAATTAGGGCAAATATATTTATAAATGTAGGAATCAACTTTTATGGGGTATTTGAGATTATTTTCAAAATATAATGCAAAACATCCCAATCACAATACAAGTCAAGCATAAAGGGTTGAAAAGATTTTATTACGTTTCTTTATTTTTGAGAGGCCGAGAGAGACAGAGCAGGAGCGGGAGAGGGGCAGAGAGGGAGGGAGACACAGAATCCAAAGCAGGCTCCCCGCTCAGAGCTGTCAGCACAGAGCCCGATGCTGGGCTCGAGCGCACGAACTGTGATATCATGACCTGAACCAAAGTCAGACGCTCAACCGACTGAGACACCCAGGTGCCCAGGGCTGAAAATATTTTAAAGGGAAGTCCTCATGAAGTATCTACAATGTCAGAGACAAATGAATTATAGACCTATTCACTCCTTGTCACAATTTAACCCCCAAGGAGAGAAACACCAGAAAAGAACCATATGCCATAAAGTGGGTAATCTACTTATTTTAAGGTTTATTGGAATGCTGAAGTAGTATTCTTATTAAGTATCTAAAAATAAATGATAAAAAAGGGTAAGGAAAATTGAAATAATAAACTACTACTTTTATGGTACATTAGTGCTAACCTGACTGTTCTGCATATTAATTTGCTTTGTAGAATCACTGAGGAAGGTAATATTATCTGCATTTTATAGATGATGAAACTGGGCAGAAGATATGTAAAATTATAGTTAATAACTGATAACACTAGGTGTTCAATACATAGTAGCTGTTATTATTTATCTTTCTTGCTTTTTGCTATTAGCTCCACAGGTCTATTTTTGCATTACTGCATTCAAAGTTCATGAAACTTATTGCAGCTAGTACAATTATTTCTATTTTAAAAACATCTTTAAGTAGAAAATTAGTTTTCTTTTATATTTAGTAGAAGCACTCATTTTTTTTTATGTAGTTTTGAACAAATCATTGATCTTCTTCGGTCATTGTTTAAGGAAGGCAGTAAATCCATTCCTTACTTATTTTTTTCAGGGACATTAAAAGAATCTTTCCTTTTATTTGTGCGATTTATAAAACACAATGCATTTTTTTTTGTAATTTTGTAAAAGCAATATTGTATTTCATCATTAAAAATCACTCTAAATTGTGGTTTGACATAATTGTTGAGACCTGGGATCCTAAGTAACACAGTCAAGTGTTTATATTATAAAAATCAGGAAGAGGCTAATAGAGTTTTTTTCTCTTTAGAATAACAGAATAATAGACTCAATGTCATGAGCTGCTTAAAGAAATACAGTACTCAAGATAGGGTAAGGATTAATACCAGGTGCTTTATTCACTGGTTAAACTTGATAGTTCTATTTCTTATGGCTGTATCTCATTGGTAGTGCATTCTACACACACACACACACACACACACACACACACACACACACACCTTCACTGCACCCTCTGCCAAGGTAGGGAAGGTGCTTCGCTCATCGGGATAATGAAAATGTGTCGTAAAATACAGCATTGGAAGCCTGCTTCTGGGGTTGGTCCCATGACTCCCAAAGACTGTAGAAACAAAGCAATTAACTTTTTAATTATGCAAACCATTCAGTAAAGTAAGCACTAAAAAGATGCTTCAACAGTTTGCTTCATACTGTTAATATTGCCTCAATAATGTTGAAAATTTCAAAAAATGCTCAAAACAGGCTAAGTGTATAAACTCTTATTAGTTTTTGTGAATGTACTCTTTTTAAGATAAATATAGGAAAATACTTTCATACCCATTTTGCTAACTTCAGAACTATTAAATTGTGTTAAATAATATGATTTTTATATTTTATAATGAAACTAGAAAATATCTTCGCTATTTAAAGACTTGGGAACACATATTTTTAACTGCAACACAAGGCCCCTGACCCCCTAGGAAATATTTATCTTAAATATGCCTATCTTTTGATCTAAATTATTGAACTTGCTTAAACTTGCTGTAGAATAAGAAGCTTACTTAGATACGTGACAAATTAAGATAAATTGGAAAAGAATTTTGGATTCACTGGCATAACAAGTTAACGGGCATATATATCATCCATAAAAAAGAATTTCCAAATCCCTTTCACTCAAGTATTATATCTTGTTATATCTTTTAGTAGTAGCGAGAAGAAATGGCTTACAAAGGTAGATCGAGGATTCAATTGGTGGCAGCATTTACAATATTGTAATTTGTTTTTCATGCTAAAATAAGAATATATATTTTAATTTGACATATGGAATCGCTTCATGTATTTAGAAATATACAGACACAAAAGATGGTGCATATTTCAGTGTGAGATTAAGTAAAAATACCTGTAGAAGCTGGCATATTTAATTCGCTAATGATTGACCTAGTCCTTAAGCAAGTGAAAAACCCCATCTGCCCCTGCTGTTTATTTTTAATTATCATATATGTTTTAACATCAGTGCCATGGTCTTTATTTCCTTCTATGGGAAGAAGGCAGGGCATTTCTGAAATGATTAAGGCAGTTCTCTTGCCTTGAAAGGGGAAAACAAGAACAGAAATGTAATATAGCTACATGGAGAGATGCCTGCCTCTGAGCTCTTTTCATTTTAGCAGGTTGAGAAATATTGCTGCATGTTATGGCTCAGACACATATTCTTTCTAAACGAAGGTTACTGCCATTGATTTCAAAGAGCAAAAGGATCCATTATAATATTTTTTTGCACTTCATTTAGCTAGTCTCCTGATGGATTGGACTTCATGAACTACCTTCTACTTGATGCACCTTCCTAAACAATTTTGAGGACAAATAATTTATTTTATGGCTCACCATGAGGAAAATTTGACTTCCCAGTTGCTGCATATTTCAGATTTTCATTTTGAAACTTATAAGCAAACGAAGGAATCTCTGCTTGTTCACTTGGGAAACACGCAGAAACATACTCGTGCATATACACGCACCATCCCTGACAAGCTGGGCTGAGAAGACGGAAGCCTATCTTGGAAAAAGTTTGAGTAATAAATTAGGTCTTCAGAAATATTTTCTTTTGGAAATGTTCTATTAGATTACAGTCAATAGTTTCATCAGCTGTAAACATGAAAGCCTCCTACAGTATTGAGACTTCATATTTTAAAATGAGTAATATGTTCTTTAGTAAAGTAAATTTTATTAAATTGCAAATAGAAAACTTGTTGCACATGTTTCTGTAATTTTGGATAAACTTCTCTCATTCTTTATCACGCCAACCTGGAATTCAGTATAATTCTTTAAATAAAACAGCAACCCAAAAACCATAAGGCTAACTTATGCCTAGAGTTTTCTAATGCCTTCTACTGCTTTTCCTCCCTCGAGAATAAGGTGTATTTCTATCTTTTCACTATACAGATTTTTGGACTGTAGTGATTAAGTTAAAACAGCTGTATGTTAATTTAGAGCATTCTCATATATCGCCTCAAGGTTATTTCACAGGATTGCTCCAATGTTTCCTCATTTCAAAATATCCTTGACGCCTAAAGGCTCGGTTCTCCTTACGAGAGGTTTTGTTTTTTAATATCAGCCTAAAAATCCTCGGGAGCACTTAGGCCTGGAACTACTCCTATCCAGCAACAGGTCTCAACAAGAAACCGTGCCTGAGACCAAAACTGCTGGAGTTGGTATTTCGAGTTTCTGTTGGAAATGTAGGATAATCTGATGTAAATGTACCAGTTATTTACAATAGCAACTTCAGCATGGTGGCCTGTGAAACCCTTCGTGCTCTTTCTCTCTGCAGTAGCACACGGCCATAACTGCCCCCTGCTTCTGTAATGCTTGTGATAAGAAAGTCCTTCTGATGACACTCGTAATATACCTTCATGGAGGCAATGCAAGATAGACCCGACCGGTAACCGAATTCTCTTTAATAGTGAATAGTATTCTTGTGAGACTCAGCAGAGTGATTTTCTTTCAGAGTTAAGGGTTTTATGTTGAAATAGTATTTATTTATTTATATTATTGAACAGTTTCACTGCTATGGCTAAGAAAATTGCTCCATAAAATACTTGGTAATGTAAATGTGAGAATGAAAGTTATATATCTGGTGATTTATTAAATTTATGACTTGTTGGAACATGACTGTCTCTGTAAAGACATCGAAGATACACATTGGAGAATATTCTAGCAATGCCTTGTAAAAATGGGACGCCGTTGTAATTTGAAATCTCAAAAGCAGGAACCGTTGTAGAGGTATGCCTTCAGCATTTCTAAGTTTGCGCGACCTGACGTTGCAAATCTAAATTTGATGTAGGAAATTTAGGATGTGGGTTTAGTTTGGAATGCATTCATGTGTTTATCTCTTTTGATGTATGCTATTCCCTTACCTGTTTCATTTATTGGCAAGGAATAGGAGGGTCAGTTAAGAGTAGGAAGTGAATTGGATTTATGTTAGAGGGAAAACAGACCAAGGTTGATGAACACAAGCCTAGAATTTGAGACCACTGGTCACCCCAGAATGAGGAATATTGGCCTGTAGGCAGAGGAACTCAGGGCCATAACGAATGTCCTGGAAGTACATTTGTCATAGTGAAATATCTTTAACTTTCTTCATTTCCTAGGAATTACTTTAAATGTTTTGGTCCACATTTCAAAGAGGATATATATATATATATATATATATATATAGTCATAAACTTAAAAAAAGTTTTTATCATCACATTTTCTGAATTGATTTTGATTGAAACTCTGTTGAGAAATTTAGTGTATTTGGCCCATAAAATTTTTACTTTGAAAAAGGGGATTTCAGGATTCTTTTTATAATAACCCCCCGTTAACGGAAATGTTAGCAGAATATTTGAAAGACTCAAAAAGGTTTAGCCACACAGTAGAAGAGTTTATGAAATTATCTTTTTATAAATAGAAAAAAAACAACAGCTAAATACAAAACAATATTTTGTGCTTTTTATGCAAATAGAATACACCGAGACAAATATTTAGTTTCTCCTTATGCAATATTCTTAAAATAGATATAGTTATTGTTTTTACAATAAAATGCATGTGGCGTATGGTTTATTTTCAAGTCCCCTTCCCATCCAGGAAATGTATTACTTAACTGAAATATAAAAGAACATATATGTTGGGGGTGGTAGTGAAAGAACAGCTTCTTCACATATATTAGCAGACCCATATGCTGTTTATTAAATTCGATGCTAGTCAACCAATTCAGAGAGCTGATTGAAATAAAAGGAAATCAGCAAATTTGCAGAAGTATGAAAACATGTGCACGTGTACTACTCACGCAGTTTTATCATCTGTCAGATTCCTCAGGAGTATACCATATTTTTGTAGGCTTGAAATAAAACATTATGAATTCATACATATATAATGAAATAAAATATATGCTTTGAGGGAATAGCATTGCCCAAAGTTGACATTTTTGTTCATGTAATTTAAATGACAGTATTAAAAAGGGGGTTTTGTGTATTAACTGAATACTAACTTAGAGCATGCTTCTTATCTCTTTGGTTGTACATGAATGTGTTGAGAAGAAAATAATACCCAATTTTTTTTTCTAAGCATCTGAAATGTTTTATAGTCAAAGAACAACTTATGTTTTAAAAATAAATTAAAATACATTAAGAGCAGCGTGCAAGTATTTCAAATAAAGGATAGGGTGAACAGACTGTTTTATTTTCCTTCCATTTTCCTTCCATATCTATGAATAATCGTTCCTTGAGGTTTAAAATTATAAATAACAGTACAGAGTGGAGTTATTTCAACTTTACAAAGGAAATCATCCATTTTTTTTTCTTTTTCATATTAGTAAACTCAAAATGGCTTTGCATAGCTTCTGCTAATTTTATTCAAGACTGAAGCATTTTTGACCAAAAACATGTTGCCAATTGTTAGTAGATTATTACATTTATGTGGCTAAATTCACTCCGAATTGACAACTGTTGTTTGACTTGGCAAAGTTAGAATATGGTAGTTGGTACTAAAAGGAGAGAAGTAGCAAAAAAAAGTTGTAAAAAAAAAGAAATATTTCAATGAGGAAACTATAAGCAAATCATGCTGTAGGGAAGGATGGTTTGAGTAAGGAGATTTTATCCTCCAGTTATCACTGAAGGTTGGTTACATCAACCCCTCCCATACAGGCATGCAAATGGGGACCAGAAAAATGGAAGTAAAAATTATCATCTAATATTTAATTTCAGCTGTTAGGACGGTCATTTGTAAGTCCGAGATGATTAGAGCTAGGTGGAGTTAGTTACCTGTCCATTCAGACATGGAGTTTTGCTATGTCTATATTTACAGTCAGGATTTGAGAGGTTATAAAGACCATGGTTTGATTTTTATGATATGTAATTTTTCACGAGAAAATTCTCTTGAAAATAAACTCTAGGATTATGTGTATGTGTACAGAGTAGAAGTATTTATTCATTCATTCATTTATTTATTTAATATCTTACCTTCTAGACTTCATGCTACATGAAGACAAAGACCATGTTTTCATGTTTATTATATCTCCAGCTACTAAGCAGTGCCTGGCATAGAGTAGAGTTTCAGTAAATATATGCTGAATTAATTAAAGAGTAAATCAGTCTTCTCTCAGCCAAGGTCCACCCATGATTTCCATTGTTACCTTGGTTCTTATGCTTTATTTTCTTTGCTTGTTCTTCTGATAACAGTCTGTGTCGAACTACGGTGGTGGAGAAATTAGTCAAAATGATTGGTGTAAAACATACCACATCAGAAGAGGGGCAGGCTAATCATAAAGTCTTTGTAGAGTCTTGCAAACATTCTTACTTAAAATCCACATTGGTGATCAATAGTGTGTACTACAGTTAATGATTATACATGAAATGAGATATTTATCATGTTTCATAAAGGTCTAAACCTGGGACATGGTGAAGAGTAAATGCTGTATTTCAATGTATATTTTTCTCCTGTGTCCTGGTTGATAGAACTAAGACATATCAACAGAAATATTTACTTTTGTAGTTGAGATATTATTCTTTTTAGCAGTCTATTTCAAGGACCTTGAACATCAAAGATAGCATCTGGATGGTATACACCTAACATAGGGAAAAATTATAATATTCTTTGCATGCCATGCTCTCAATAAAAGTATTTTCTAGATAAATTGACATTGACTAGTGGACTTTATGAATCTACTAATTATCAGCTACAGGTTAAGAACATCACAATTGCTAGTTCAAATTATTCATACATTTCCCATATGGGATTGACTATATATTTATTTATATATTCATTCATTCATTTACTACTAAAATATAATTGAAATCTGACTTCAAAGACAACTAACTATAAGGTTCAGATCAAGGAGGCCCCTATATGCCACAGAAGAGACTGGTTAAATTTCTGTCTTAAGTAAATTTTCCACCATCTATGTTATTCTTGACACATTTCATTCTATATTTATGAAGATCCTGGAATATTTTGTTGTTGTTGTTGTGTTTGTTTGTTTTTTTTTTTTTTTTCTAAAATGGCAGTTTGATTTACTTTCCACCCCCTGAGAGAAGATAGGATGACACTGGGTGGAAATCAAGATCGATGGGTTTGCTAACTAAGGTCTGCATGAGAAGTGATTCTCTGAATTTTCCAAGGTAGTTCTACTTATACTATTGCATTTTTTTATTTTTTACGTTTTTTAAATATTCATTTTTGAGAGAGAGAGGTAGAGAGGTAGAGAGAGAGGGGGACAGAGCATCTGAAGTAACTTCCATGCTGACAGCAGTGAGCCTTACGTTGGGCTCAAACTCATGAACTTTGAGATCATAACCTAGCCAACGTTGGACACTTAATGGACTGAGCCACCCAGATGCCCCTGTATTTCTGTTTTTTTAATCACTCATATTCACCTTGAGCTTGTGTAACAATTCTACTTCATTACTGCCCCTTCGACTCTTGTTTATAACTTCTATCCTCTCTCTCTCACCTCACTCTATAGTCTTAGCGTGGTAACCAGTTCATTATCCTTCCATTTGTGACCAAAATGGTATGTTACTGAATGTGATAATTAACTGTCACACGTGAATATACTTTACATATTTCATCTCACTTAATCCTTGGGACGTTTTTTTTTACTGTTTCTTTATTTTGAGAGACAGAGAGAGAGCAAACAGGGGAGGGGCAGAGAGAGAGAGGGAGAGAGAGAATCCCAAGCAGGCTCCACACTGGCAGCACAAGCTGACATGGCTCTCGAATCCACGAGTTGTGAGATAATGACCTGAGCCGACATCAAGAGTTGGGCACCCAACTGACTGAGTCACTCAGATGCCCCAAGTGGGTCATACTATTACAGCTATAAATTCTTAATTTGTAGATTTTATTTGTTCACAGGAGAGCAAATTGTGGCTCACAGATCTTAGGTGATTTGCTCAAAGTCATGCAGCCATGACTGACTGAGTCATGAGTGGCTGAGATGGAGTTTGAAGACAATCTGTCAAACAAAAGCACCATGTTCTTTCTAATTATTACAACCTGCTGTGTCTCGTCGTGCCCACCCCCCTTATTTTTAATGAAATGGTCTTAACCTCTTTCTTCTGCATCCCTCCCCTGCTGACCAATTTTTTCTTCAAAGCCCACTGCAGTTATGACCTCTTCTGTGAGGCCGGCCTTGTTGATGCTCTTGTCCTTAGCATTTTGTGTGTCACACATCTATATGAACATATATCCCAAACATATATCCCATAACAAAATCATCATGGGTGATTTTTTTGGTTTGAAAAAAATATGGTAATAATTTGTCATAAAAATATTTTATTTATGTCACCATGAAATGAACCTATTGTGGCTATTTTCAAAGATGTTTACAATTAATTATTTTTCAGGTGTCTTAGTTTAAGTTTTGAATATGATGAAAATCAATGATAATATATTCCACATAAAAAAAAAAAAAGCATTTTGGGTCCTCTACAGCTTTCAAGAGTTTAGAGAAGTCCTGAAACCCAAATGTTTAAGTTCCTCTGACTGAATCAGTAACTAGCACAGATTGAACACTCATTAAATATTTGATGAGCAAAATTGAATTATCAAATTGATATAACAACATTCATTTGCAGAAATGATTAATGTCTTACATGAGGACTTAGGCTTTCTATAATTTTACAAGCTGACTCAAACAATTATAAGTTAGGAAAAGAATGAGCAAAATCCACATTATAATGCAATTTTACAGGGGCTCCTGGGTGGCTCAGTCCTTTAAGCATCCGACTTCATCTCAGGTCATGATCTCGTGGTTTGTGAGTTGGAGTCTAGCGTTGGGCTCTGTGCTGTCATCTCAGAGCCTGGAGCCTGTTAGGATTCTGGGTCGCCCTCTCTCTTTCTGCCCCTCCCCCACTCATGCTCTGTCAACCTCTCTCTGTCTTTCCCTCTCTCCTAAAAGTAAATAAACATTAAAAATAATAAAAAGAAATAAAATGTATTTTCACATTTTATTTTGATTTCTTGATTTCTTTTTAGTATAATTTGTTGTCAAACTGGCTTACATGCAACACCAGGTGCTCATCCCAACAAGTGCCCTCCTCAATGCCCATCACCCACTTTCCCCCCTCCCCCATACCCCCATCCACTCTCAGTTTGTTCTCTGTATTTAAGAGCCTCTTGTGGTTTGCCTCCCTCCCCCTCTGTAAAATTTTTTTCCCTTCCCTTCCCCCATGGTCTTCTGTTAAGTTTCTTAAGAGCCACATATGAGTGAAAACATATGGTATCTGTCCTTCTCTGGCTGACTTAAAATGTTTTTACATTTTAAAGTAAACTTCAAATATTAATTATATCAATTGAGTGAAATCATGTATTAATTAAATTTAAAATTGTAAATGAACATTATTCAGTGCATTAATCAACAATTAACAGTTAGACTGCTGGTTTGCAAAATGGACAGAGAGGCCCATACTATTTTTTTATGTTTATTTTGTTATTTTGAGAGAGAACGAGAGAGCGCATGGGTGGGGGAGAGGAGCGGAGAGAAAGGGAGAGAATCCCAAGTTGACTCCACTCTCACCACAGAGCCCAATGACCGATGAGTGGTGGTGTTTGATCCCATGACCATGAGATTTCATGATCTGAGCCAAAACCAAGAGTTGGACTCCCAAATGACTAAGCCACCCAAGCACCCAAGTGGGTAATACTATTATAGCTATAAATGGTGAAATTTACAGGTAGAGCAGATTTGTAAAACATTAGGAATTTGAAAATAAGCAAAATATCATAGATTTGCTAGAAGCTTTATATAATATTTTAATGCAACTAAATTTTGAAATTTTAATAAAATTGTCAAAAAATGTATCATAACTCCAGATCTGTATATGGCAAAACTCCCATTGTCACTATGAGAGTAAATTTTTAGGAAAGAGTGTGTAATATAAAATAAAATTAATGAGCATCTTCAGTTAAAGAGAAAAGAGCAAAAGGATATTTCATGTTTTTGCTTTAGAGTTAAAGAAATTTAAACATCATATGCTAGCATTAATACACCCTATTTTGAAAGTATATATATCAAACTCATTTAAAATGCAATTCAGTATTAGTAGCTGAGGTTTACACTTAAATGCTTTTTATACTATTTCCTAATTTCTTCATTGTACAGTCATTTACCAAAGCTGGATTCTGGTAATAGCGAACATTTTTACTTAGCTGATTTATATTGCCCTTAAGCTATGCAAGCTCTGCTTTTAAATCTTAGGAGTACAAAATATAACACAGGAGTCTAGAAACCCATTCTTAACACTTACTAATAAGAACTGAATAAAAGATTAACAGCTATTCTTTTATCTTAAATCGTTATGATTTTTACTGATTAAAATAAAACATCAGGTGCTGCCTACACAATACTATTTCCCCCTTTGCATTTTCTGGTTTTTCCTTCCTTGTGCTCTCAGTAGTTAAGTTTGACTAATAACCTCATTCAAGGTTTATATGTATAAGATATACATAATAAATAATGGATTTATAAAATAAGTACAAAATAAGATGCATTTTGCAAGGAGTTCATTGGATGATGTCATGTTTGCAAAGCACGCTTTTTTTTAATGTATTTATTTTTGAAAGAGAGAGTGAGTGAACGGAGGAGGGGAAGAGAGAGAGAGAGAGAGAGAGAGAGAGAGAATCCCAAGCATGCTCCATGATGTCAGAGCAGAACTGCACATGGGGCTCAAACCCACAAACCCTGAGATCATGATGTGAGTCAATATCAAGAGTTGGATGCTTAACTGACTGAGCCACCCAGACACCCCTGCAATAGCACCATATTACGAATGCTACAAGAACAGGTAGTGTTCCTTCTGCAAAAGTTTTCAGGTTCCACCTCTCTCCATTGCCCGCATGGGAGATCTTAACCCTGTCACACCAAAGTGAGCACAGACAACCGGGCTGGAGTGTCCACACGCCAGCCCTGCCCATATACACAAGGACACTAATATTATGTTTATTAAAATACCCTTTTTGATCATTATTTAGCCTCTATTAGCAAGAAGGAGGATGAAAGAAAATCAGAACCATCTCGTTGCCCAGAACATGGTTTCCACAGTGTAATACACTAGACTGCTCATCTTCAGTAGAGACTTTGGGTAGGAATGTGCGAGACTGTGGGGAAGTTTTAGAGTTAGACCCAGAGCTGAAATATGTTTTCTAATTGTTAGAAAAAAAATTGTTTTTAAGATGGACCTTACAAAGAGGATAAGGAAAGCAATAGCGTTATCAGGAATGTTTACGCAGTGTGGTAAATAGTCTTTTCTCATATGTCCTTGTACCAGACACACTGGGGTTTTGAGAAAAGCTTAAGACATTAAATAGAGAACAGCAGTCTCACGGGCCAAATTAATCTTATATTGATAGATGCGTCTCTTCAACATATCAAGGTGTCTTCTTCTTCTTCTTTTTAAGTTTATTTGTTTATTTTGGGAGAGAGAGAGACAAGAGGGGCAAAAAGAGAGGGAGAGAGAGAATTCCAAGCAGACTCCGCACTGCCAGTGAAGAGCCCAGCTTGGGGCTCAATCTCACTAACCATGAGATTATGACCTGATCTGAATTCAAGAGTCAGACACTTAACCTACTGAGCCACCCAGGCGCCCCCATCAAGGTGTCATCTACGCTTCCTTCCATTGCACTGTCTATTCTGGTTGGAGTCACTTCAGACCTGCCAGCACTCAACACCCTCCTTTCCACATAATGCCTTTGGTTGCATCAGCTTTCCTTCCTGCAAGCTGCTTCTTTCTTCTATCCTTTACCCTTATCCTACTCAGTCTTTGAGAAGAAGCTCAGCATCTGTCTTGTCAAAGTTTGCTCCCCTCATCTCTTCTCTTGTAACTTCCAAGCGCTACAAAGTTTGACCCTTAGTTTTGATCCCCACCTAAAGACTGGAATCCTTATGTTTATGAACCAAGACTTGTGCCTTATTCTTCCGTGTGACAGTTCAACATTGTGCTCTCTGTGCTTACTTCACTCAGTCACACGCCCATGAGTGTGTGTATCTTAATACCAGTATTTCTACCTTGATTATATATTTTTCCAAAAATAGAAATTAGGAGAGGCTGACTTTACAGTGGGCCGACCCATGGTATTCTCTCTGATGTCATTGTTGTTCCATGTATGTGACAGAGAATCCCTGTCCTTTAGGAAAAGCAGTCTCATTAAACCCCTCTAATGTCAATTCTGCTCAATAATAATTACACAGTATTTCTCTGTCCACTTTTTATTTTCGTTTTTTATTCAGGTGAAAATCTAGCTTATATCGTTGTCCATAAGCAGATTCCTACCAAATACCCTCTTAGTGCCAGAGATCATTTTATTCCCCTGGCTTCTACCTCTTACATATAAAGAAAAAATAGCTCTTAATTTTGCCTTATTTAATCCATAATGTTCCCTTCTCCAGTCCACGAATTCATGACTCTTTAAAATTCCAGTTTAACCTTTTCAGTTACTATTCTATGTGGCTCCAGTTATTTATAAACTCAGCTATTTATAAAATCATTTTATATTACTTGTTACATCTTGAAAAGTTGTACTATTAGTGTTATTTTGTGTTTTATGTGTGTGTATTTATTTTCCAAAATTTCTCATAAGTATATCTTTGGCTATTTTTGTATCTTCCACAGTATAGTGCTAATTTTCAAATCTATTACATCATAATAACCTATCCTTCCCAAGGTCTAAGGAAGAATTTACTATATACAAAATCCTTAGGGTATTAGGAAGCCGCAAAAAAAAAAAAATACTGTACTTTATGCTGCATGCAAGAACCTTATAACAAATTAAGAGCATGTGGATCCTTTTTTTCTGGCTTGAGAAATTCCCACATTTGGTTCTTCCAAAGACAAAATGACGATTCCAAAATACTCTTTCAGGAATATTTAAATATAGGAATAATTAGGTTTATTTTTTTTCCTTACTTTGATATTACTGGAATATGTAGATTTTAATTTTAAGAGGGAATGTAAGGTTTAAAATATTATGTGAAATAACAGTATTCTTAAACTTAAATACAAAATTTGAAGATTATGAGAAAAAACAAAGCTATAAAAATATGTTTAAACCTATCAGATACAAATTAAATTGTCTCCTTTGAGGTTTTCTTTTCTTCTTTTTTTTTTTTTATTTCAACAGGCCTAGACTGCATATGCCTTCAGAATTCTTTGATGCTAATCTCTTATGATAACCAATTAGTTTCTAAATTTCTCAATTCAAGGGCTGACTAATACTGTTGCCTAATCATTAGGTGGGTCATGTTACTTTAAAAAGAGATGATGGCTAATAGTAAGCAGTGTGTCAAGAATCAGAGGAATTGAGAAATTGGAAAATTTGGAGACACCCTGTCTAAACAAGATTAAGATAAAACCAAAAGGATTATCATGCTTCTAACCCCTCAGATCTTTGTGATAGCTGCATTCCTAAATGTCAGGATTAAAGGATAGAATCACATTCAGAGTGCAGACATGTATTCATGAAAATCCCTGTCTTTAAACAAAAATTCAAGAATGTCCCAACCCGTCCATAATACACTAAGAAACGTATTGGGGTGAGGAGTCAATTGTTTTTTTCACAAAGAAAAATTAATTCCCTCCTATTTTTCATTTTCTACAATATTTTTCTTTTCTGTTTTACTATTTTTTTTTAAATTTGGAATTCAAATTTTAGAGGAGCCTTGATTCGCAACAAAACTGAGAAAAAGGTACAGAGATTTCCCAGATGCCACCCCCTCCACACATGCACAGCTTCCTCCATTATCAACAACCCCACCACAGTGGAATACCCCTTATTTTCTTCATAAAACTGTGCATATCTTTTTACAAGTTTATTTCCACTTTGTATAAAAATGTCTCTAAATAGCGTAAAACAATTACTTTTCATAGGTAGTGTGTATCTAAATACAAACCTACAAAACTAAAGATTAAAAACAAATACGAAGAACAAAATCGAGTAGCAGTGTTTGGTTTTCAGGTGTGGTATGATCTCATATATTGGTATATGAAAACAATCACTATTAAAATCCAACTTGTTTACCATTATCAACTGTTTTTAAACATTTCCATTTTACTTCTTTTTATATAACTCATATATTTACTTTTCAAAATGTACATATGATCAAGATAAAATCATGTCTACAACATATAATTAGAATGTGAGCCTTTTTTTATAAGTTTTATTAGTTACACCTCTTGCAGTGCATAGGAATTTTAAGTTTAATTCTTTTTTATTAAATTCTTTTTTATTAACTTAATAAATTGAAGTTGTTTTGATATCAGAACTACATCCCCTTAGGAGAATGTAAGAAAGAAAGTTGGTTGGGAGCCAGTTATGTAGCAATTGGGTAGAGGCAGAATGAGGAGATGATAATGATCCTACTGTGTGTTGGAAAAATACGTATATGTTTGATATTGTTTATCTTATATAGTTTTTTTTTTCTTAAAGCTGGTGTAAAGAAAATCTATACCCAAATATCAAAGAGAGAATAAGATAGTACTATTATGTGTAGTAGCTCCCCGTATCCCTAGACTTGGAAGATTTTGGTCGTAAGAATGTGCCCACTGACAATGTTCAATATACCTAATTTGCACAAGTGATTCTTGAAATTTGTCTAGATTTTAAGAAAGGAAAGAAAGGAAACAAAATCAGAGTTTTTGGAAATTGTTTTATTGGCCAGGTCTATGGATGGACACCATTGTGTAGGGACTGCTGATTTTCCCTTTACATATTTCCCCATCTCCCTTCCCCAGGTGTTGCTGCCATCACTACCTTTCCCTTCCTCCCCTTTCCTCATGGCAAGACGCATGGAAGAAGAGTGCTGTTAAGGCCTCTCCATTAAGCAACAGGTATGGCGGTTCTCATGAAGCAGTGAAGCTGCCCCTCTCTGCGTTCTCCATTCATAGTGTCTCTCTTACATTTAGAAGACGCAAGTACACACCACACAGAGTCTCCTGATGTGGGAGAGTTGTTCGACCTAACTCTGTATTTACACATTTCGGCATGCTATGCATTTCAGAATTCCCTGCGCAGTTAGAGGTTTTGTTTTGTTTTGTTTTTTAATGAAAAGACTACGGAAGAATTAATGATACAATTGTTGGAAAAACGTGTGATGCGGGTTCCTCAGCTCGTTATGTAGGAAAGAAATGAAACTTGTATGTTTATGCCACTTTCAGCCTTACAGGAACAATATATATATATATATGTATATATATATTGTATATATATATATATATGTATATATTGTATATATATACATATACATATGTATACATATATGTATATACACACACACACACATATATATATATATATATATATATATATATAGCGTACCTCTGAAAACTATACTATACAATGAGAATGCTTTGGTGAATTTTTACTCATAATCCAATTATTTTCACATTTGGATTTTCAAAAGCATGGCACAAATTGTACGCACATTAATTATGCTTACTCACTTGGTTCGAGAAAATTAGGTATAAGCTAGTTCAAACAAATCTAAATGACCCACAAAGCTTTGGTATTCAGATGTGAGAGCCAAATGCATTCTCATTGCTTTCCGCAGAACTTTTTTTTTTTTTTTTTTTTTTTTTTTGGTCAACTCAGCTGGTGGCATTTGAGGGAGCTGAAGGGGACTGTTTCCTTCACCAGTCCCAAGATCGCCTCTGTTCAGGCTGCTACATTTTGAAAGGAGCTAGGTCCCTTAGGGCTCAAACTCCAGCAGAGTCATAACCTATAAAACATAAACCCTTAGTCATCACAGGAAAACACCCACCTTCTTGATTTCCTTTTTCACTGGAAGAACTGGTCCTTCTAGCTCCTGCAGGGGCTTGTTTTGAGGATGTGTCAGGTTCTGCATTACACCCTGACTCTATGGGGATGTGACTAGAACACTACCCCGAGGGTAGGAAAATTATTGGCAGACGCTTTAAAACAGTAAGTGTGTCTATAGGTGTGCATGTGGGTGGCAGCATTATTTGTGATATTCTTTAAACTGGTAGCATAGTTAAGACTTGTTTGTGTCAGTAAACAGAGTAAACCATTTTGATTTACATGCATTTTTGCCGATGCAACCATTAGTCATTGAAGGCTGAACCATTAATATTCATTCAGGAACATACCGCCTCTTATCTGACAAAACTCTGAAATCATTGGTTGTCTTTTGTGATCTTACTTCTGCACGTGGATGTTATCTCTCATGTCCACCAGCCTTCACATAACTGGGTCTCTCCATCTGGAGGTCCCTTCAAGCCCAGCTTTGTTTGGAAAGCTTCAACAATAATAGCAGACATGTAATGAGAGTTTAATAGGTGTCAGGAACTACATTAATGAGCTTTATCTCCATTTTCTTAATACAAACGAGCATAGATTTAGACATTATTATCATCATCCAAATTCAGTGGGAAAAAAAAAAATGAGACTTGGAGAAATCTAAGGTGGCAGGGTCACTGGTCGCTCAGAATTGGCTAAAGAGGGATTTGCCTTCTGTAATTTCTCCTGATTCTTCCTAAGCAAAGTTGGGACTCTGAGTTATGCTCAACTCTGAGTTATTGGAGGACAATGATTTCATCTTATGTTTCGAGAATTCTTCTATGTCCCAGTGTTTGATACCCAAAATATATCGGGCAAATGAGTGAATGTTTACAAAACAGTCATCTATTTTTTTTTTAACCTGCATATGGACCCTTCCCCACATCCATACTTCCCTCCACTTTTTTTTTTGTTCCCCTTAGTGTTTGCTTCTTGACCATTACTAACTTCACAGATTACTCAATATATGAGTAATATAGCATACAAAATAATTCATTGTTTTCTTCTAAATATGGGACCTATAATTAAAAACTAAATAATTGTAAAACAATTACACATGCAGAAAAAGGCTAATTTAAATTTTATAAAATTTCCCAATTCTAATGTTAAGAAAAGAAGTGCAGGTATACTTGTATCTCATATAGAAAGAAAAACATTCAAGTAACATATTCTAAGGTTTTGAGGAAAACTAACCAGAGAAATTCTTTTTTACATTATAGGAAATAAAGGAAATGCACACCATATAGGAAAGAGTCTTATCAGTGTACAAGAAAAGAAAGGAAAAGAAAAGAAAAGAAAAGAAAAGAAAAGAAAAGAAAAGAAAAGAAAAAGTGGAGATTAAAATATAGATGAGATTAACAGGATTAACCAAAAAGGGGGAAAAAAAAACAACTTTTTTGAGAAAAAAGAAACCAAAAGATTCTGGAAAAATGAAAAAAATGGAAAAGCAATAAAAAATTGAACGAAACATATCGTTGAAAACTGCAGACATTGAGAGGACTTTAAAAAAATATATGAAATAAAACTTGGAGGGAAAACAAAATCAATGCAGGAAGAAAAAAGAACTTTATTTATGAATTTGTGTTTCCTTTATTCTTAGAAAATCCTTTGAGGTAAAAGTGCTGGAAAGAAAAAGAACAAGTTAAGACATGTTGATTTGTGAACACTATATTTCTAGGACTTTTTCTGTGGGAATAGTGCTTTTGAGAGCAAGATAAGGGTTTAAGCATTAACTTGGAGTATTTAGAACTAAAAAGATTGTGCCTGGAGAATACACTTGAGCCAAGGCTTGATGGAAAATTAGAATACAAATCAAAATATCCCTCCTCACCATACTATTTGTCAAGATAACTCTAGAATTAATCAATATATTAGCTCTTTGAATATAGGCGTAATTTCCTTCCTTCCTTTGTTCCTTCATTCTTTCTCCCTCCCACTTTCTTTTTTTCTCTTTCTTTTGTTCTTTCTTTCTTTCTTTCGTGGAGTGCCCAGCACACAATCAGTGTTTGTTGAATTAGTCATGGAATTTTGAGAGAGATTATGGTCAACCAATCTAGACTTAAATTGTGCATGCCTCCCATAACACCATTACAAGAAAGACTCATCTCTGCTTGAATAATTTCGGCGACACAAAATCCAGAGGTAGCTCACTCTGTTTTGGTACATCTTTAATTCTTGACTTTCTTCTTATATTGAGCCAAAATCTGTCTTCCGGTAACTTGAATCCATTTATCCTGGGTTTTCTCCTTGGGAAAACACATAATAAGTGCGGTTCCTTTTCCAAATGAAAGTACTTCCAAGACGTAAATTCAGACAGACCCTCCATCATAATGTCCACATGTATAGTGTGTCTGTATATATTATTTGCTAAGTTACAGCCCAAGTTTTGTAATTGCCCTGTGCCGTTTGGTTGTAAATCCTTTTAGCATTCATTTACTGCACAAATGCTCTTTTATAAAAGAAGGAATGCAGGATGGGTTCCCACAGTTTATATTCTCATATTTGGTTGATTGGAAGAATTTAGAAAATCCATTTGAATACCTTCAGGAGAAAAACAGGAGGTTTAAAACTGCATAGGGCTTTGATCTGAATTTTTACATTAATAAAGGTGCGGTTTGGATACTATATTGTACAGTAAAAAATAACATAAATATCACCGTGTATAAAAGGGCTGCAAAAAGATAAAGAAATGAATTAATATGTAAAAAATAACATTTGATGAAGGTAAAAGAATTTTCAGTCTTAACGTTTTATTTTTAATTGAATACCTATTTTGGTTTGGTTGATGCCCGAGATGGATCTTTCCCTAAAAGCCCATTCACCATTCTAACAAATTTGGCACTAAAAAAGAATATCCTTAAGTGGATAATGATATCAGCGGATCAGTGGAAGTAAAAGACAAACAAAATAAAATCAAGACAAAACAAAACCCATTTTTCTCAATGAAATTATTGACTTTAATGACTAATAATATGTGCTAACATGTAATAATATGTTACACAGAGGTCAAAGTAGAAAAAAATAAGATTGAAAGTTATTTAAAGGATTCTCTGTCAGATATGGACTTTCCCTACTAAAAGTTACAGCAAAGTAAAATTTCATTTATGTGAAGTGTTCCTTAATGCCAAATTGCTGTCAATGTCCCTTGGTGAGTTCTATTTATGAATAGATTATGGCACTCTCTCAGAGGCCCTGCACATCTGACTTTCAATGAGTGCCTACATAGAATATATGGCCTTTTCTAGAACCTGGAAATTTAATTAATTTGCTGGCAGGGAATACTTTTTTATGCCACATGGCTTTTCCCTGACCCTACCCAAGATTTCCATTTTCAAATGTGCTTCATATATTATGAACCTATATAATCTTAATGAACATTTTCCATATGGTAATTGTAATGTTTGACTTTATATTCTTGAAAGCTCCAATGCCTACATAAATTCTTTCTCTTTAATACTAAATGTTGCTTTGTCACTTGTGTGAATATATGTCCCTCATTCTGCTTTTCTTAGATTCAATTCTGAAAGCAATATCCTTCAGTTATTTGATTATATGTAAGGTTCTTAAGCAATATTCTCAAGAACAGATGACCTCTATCTGCTTTGTTTCTCACTGCTATTGCAGATGTGTTCTATTTGCAACATACCCAATTTAATATCTTTCACTCTGTCTTTTAGTATCTTAGAAAGAGGAGAGTAAAATGCAGGATACTTGGATTAATCACTTAACATCTCAAGACCTCATGTATTTCACTAAAATGTGGAATTTGACTAGCTCATTTTAAAAGTAACTTCCAACTTTTTACAGAACATGGGAGACTGGGAATTTTAGAAATTAGAGTTTTGTTCTAGATTTACCAGTAAACTATATTTCATTTCCCCAAGACACAGTTTCCTCATCTTTAAAATACAACAGCCAGTGATATCAGGGATATAATCTTTAGAGATAATATGTGTTGACTTATTTTTCTTTCTGGAGCTTTGTCTTGAAAATGATTCTGAGAATTGTGCTTTTAAAAATTGATGAATCCAAGGTGCCTGGGTGCCTCAGTCAGTTGAGCGTCCAACTCTTGATTTCGGCTCAAGTCATGATCTCAGGGTCATAGGGGGGAGCCCTGCGTGAGGCTCCTCACTAAGAGTGGAGCCTACTTAAGATTCTCTCCCTCTCTCTCTCTCTCTCTCCCCCTCTGCCCTCTCCCTTGCTCGCATTCCCTTTCTGTATAAAATTAAAAAAAAAAGGTGAATCCAAGAAAATGCTTGGTGCTCTAAGGAAGATAGGTTGAGGAAAGGACCACCATCTGAGATATTTGGAGGACTTTAATGCAAAAGAGACACAAAAGGTTGAACTCAATCTTGTGATTATTGAGGGCAGAAAGAATGCCAGTAGACTTAAATAGGAGAAAATTGCTTCCATAAAGGTGAAATTTATTGCCTTATGAAATGTTAATAAAATCTGCTTCATAGAATAGTCTGTGTTCTGAAATCTGTATCACTAAAGATGTTGAAACTTAGGTTGCATGGTTAACTTCTCAAAGCATTATTAAAGGAACTCATTCATAAGACAGCAAGTTAGACAAAATGAATTCCAATGCTAATGGTCTGTGATTACATGGTAATTGTCAGACATAATAATAGTGATAATTCTGACTGGAATTTGGTAACATAAGTCTCAAAGATTTCATTGGAATTTGTGATTGAGAATTTTTAATACAAGCCATTGTAATTTTGAGACAATGCTGTAGTGCTCTAAAGTGCTTTTATCCTACCGACGCTATTGTTCTGGAGAAAAAGTCACTAATTTTTTATTTGTGGAGCCATCGCTTCTTTTGTATCTGGAGACTTTACCTTCTATCCTCACTGCAAATGCTCTTTCTCTATTGCAATGTAACTGACTATGAGAGCCATTGTGATAAAGATGAATAGAAAAAGTAACTTCATGATTGATTGTCTTCAATTTTATTAAGGTGTGGAACATAAAGCATTCATATAGAAACCTGAATTATTTTATCTGCAAGAGATTATGAAAATTCCTCATTTTGAAATCCGGTTAAGAAAAAAAAATGCGTAACTTCTCAAGGTCATATGGTTAGTGAGCGAGCTATGATCCAGATTTCCCTGAATCCCAGTATGGAGGCAACAAAATTTATTGCAGTAGCTTGCTTAAAAGTATACATCTTGGTGAGTTGACACTTTCTTTTGTGTCCTTAGATGCACTACTTATCTCGAATCAGCAGGATGAAATAGGAAAGCAAACACACAATTTTATTTATAAGATACAGAAAAACACTAGGTAGTGTAGCCTGCTGTGTTCCTGGAGGGACATGGAAGTTGGCATCCTTTTGTAAAGCTTGACATTACAAACATTCTTTGTAACCGACTAACAACTTTTGCCAGAAGTGAAACCAGTCAAAACTATATTCCAACTTAAAGTCAGGAGCGGCATAATATGATCTTATCACCACTGTTTTGTGGCTGGAGACACCACAGTATGCAACATCCCCAGAGTTTATAGTCAATAAAGCAGAGCGAGCTAACCAAAGATTTCCAATCATAAGCATTAATGACTCAACCATCATTATTTAAGCTTGCCTGTCCACTCTAATCAGGACAACAGGCATCAATTAAATAAATAGAACATCTGATTATAAAGAGAATTGTTAACACAAGCGCATTAGCTGGTCGTAATAGGATATTAGCTAATTGGCAGGGGCAGGGGCAGGGGGATGTCCTTAGACGCCATAGTGCCTACTGCTCGGGATTTTAATTCTTTGCGAACTTTGTTGAGCATAGCAACATGATAAGCAAAAGTGTCTGAGTAATGAAGAAAATGCAGACAAATATTTTCAAAACAACAAAACTATGTAGATCTAATTTTGAAATTGTGCCAATTTTGTGAGGTCACAGAAACCTTAATCATTATGCTAAAGTTTTACAGATTTCTGTGTTTATAATGAAAGCAAAAAATGAGATTGGGAGGGCTGATGGTTTTACAGACGTGTTTTGGATTATTTAATTTAATGTTTATTTACAATAAGGATCATATTATCAGTGGCTTTTTTTCTTATTTCTGAACTGGCTATCAAAAAGGCTTCAAATTTGTGAATTAAACAGGTCCTGCTTAGTAAGTATATTTTAAGATATCCATAAGACATTTTTTTTCCAGGAGACTCACGTTCTAATTGTATCATGGAAATCATCAGAATAGTAACTTTCAGCTCACTCACTAATTTGCTTTTCTGCAAAGTCTGCTGGGTTGCAATAGGTTAGGGGAGAATATCCAAATATTTTTGGCTTCAGCGGGAGTGAGAAGAGAAGCAGGAATCAAATAATTTGGTTGTGTTTTGCAACACGTGAAGAACTTAAAAAAAATTGTGATTATGCCTCAGATACTGAAATCATATGCTGCACTGTGATAGGTAGAAGGTATTTCAATAGAAAGTAAAGAGAGAAGGAAATAGATTAAAATTCAGCAGAACAAGCTACATGTGCGTGGAAAGAATCGTAAGTGAAGGAGGAAGGAAATTCCTGGTAACCTGCCAGCCTTCTTTGATGGCTCCCTGGTTAACTGGGCAGATAGGCTCATTTTTACATTTCCAGAATATGTGAGTGTTATGTGAACATAACATCATATCAATCTATCTATATCTATATCTATATCTATATCATCTATATCTATATAATATAGAATCCTTATGACAATCCAGGTTGCCTTAATAGGGGTATCAGGATAGTATACATCACAAAAGAAATACATCCATGGATATTTAAAACTACAGTTCATTATTTTAGATTTAAAGAATAATGAAAATTTAGGAAAGGAAATGTATTTTATGTAACAAAAGTCTTTTTTTAACAAACTTCTTTTATTTTATATATTTGTATTTAAACTCCAATTAGTTAACATACAGTGTAATAGTGGTTTCCAATGTACAACATAGTGATTGGATGCTTTCTTAAAACACACAGTGCTCATCACAAGGGTACTCCTCAATCTCCATTGCCTATTTTAACCACCTTTCTCCCCTCTCCTCTCTTATAACCATCGGTTTGTTCTCTCTAGTTAAGAGTTATTTCTTGTTTGTCCCCCTCTCTCTCTTTTATTTCCTTTATTCATTTGTTTTGTTTCTTAAATACTACATATGAGTGAAATCATATGGTATTTGTCCTTCCCCGACTGACTGACTTCGCTTCACATAGAAGTTTCTAGTTCCATTCATGTCACTGCAAATGGCAAGATGCCATTCTTTTTTAGGGCTGAGTAATATTCCATTTAATAAGCTTCTCTGAGTTTTCAGAAGAATTTGTTATAAGCTGTGAGGCAAAATATTTTCATGTATTTTTGGCCAAGCACTTTAAAGTTCTAATATTATTTTAACACAATAAATTAGTTCAATCCGGAAGAAAAATTGTTTACAACTGAATAAATGATTACGGGATTTCATAGGACTTTTAAAGAAAATAACATTTTTGTCTGTTTTTTAAGACAGAATTTTATATTTATCTAATTTAATCAAGAGAAAGTTTACCGGTAATTTTATATAACAAATCGTTGCTATCATTAACTAAGTGACTGGCAAAAGGCAATAATCAATTATCTTACTACCAATTTAAGAATGGATTTTTAAGAAAGAAAAAAGTACAATGAACAGATAAACCATGCAAATATTTTACTAAATATATAATAATGTACTTTTCCAAACATAGCTATATTTGCTGGCCATTTTATTTTAATGTAACCCTTAAGAGCGAACACTGCTTCCAAAAGATTTCAATGATTTAAATGCTGAGTAGGGCTTTTTAGGAGGTAAAAAAAAAAACCTGCTTATTATTTCAACAGTGTGGGGCTCTAGTGTGAGCGTTAGATTACGAAGGTTAGATGGTTCGGTAAGTTTGAGAAAGTAAGAAGTCATCCACAATATGGTATAAATATCACTGACATTTTCCAAAGAGGCCATTATTCAGGCATCACAGTGATGCTTTCATATACATTTCGCTTTCACCTCCAATTGCAGATTATTTATGAGATTTGATAATAAGAAGGGCTATGTTTTTGAATTTTACTTGTAAATCGAAGGGCACTAGGAGGAGAAATTTAGTAACATGAAGTTATTTTTTTATGCCAAGGGTTTATTATAAATAACTGTGAGGTTTCAAAGTGGTTTTCTCTAAGGAAATATGTGATAGATACAGCACCATTAGTAATTAAAATGATGAACTATTTTCAGGGCTCTCATACAGTCCAAATGTCACAGATATAAAATATTTTGTTTTATTGCACGAGCTACATCTTTAAAAGAAAGTTGAATTAAATATTATAACTGATCATTGCCTGAAAGTTTGGGGAAAAGAAAAAAAATACATACATTTATTACTGTTAAGTGTTATAGAGTTTACTTTGCCATTGATATAGTTTATATGAAAGCACGTGTCCTGTAGTTGTATGAATATTGTATTTATAAGGAAAATGTATATATTTATTCTTCCAGAAGTCTGATGGCGTTAAATAAATTTTCAAGTGTTTGTGGGTTACGTTAGTGCCTATGACCCTGGCACCTAAGGGTTTACTTTGTTGACAATGAAACTCTTAGACACTTGAGCTCCAAATGAAAGTTTATTTTTTGTTTTTGTTTTATCTGATATAGCTTACGGTGCTAAAAGTGTGTGCCTGCATCTATTTGAGTAAGTGTTTATTTATCTCATTTACTTTGAATTCATACTTGAGAGCTTCCATTTTATCTACTGCAAGTTTTCAGTGAAAGGAGACATAGACGTAATCAATGAGTATGTGGTGGGCAGAGCAAAACCCTTGCACTGAATTGTCATCAACTGAATTTTGGTGGACACTCACTCTCCATGTTCTATTTCCCTGATTGTAAAGTGATAACCTAGCAACATACATTAAGCTCCCAATAGTTCATGTGGGCATCATACAGATGGCTTGAGATAGAAAGGGAGAGAGGGAGGGAGGGGATGGATAAGAAGGGGAAAGAGACGAAGGAAGGGAAGGAGGAAGGAAGGAAGGAAGGAAGGAAGGAAGGAAGGAAGGAAGGAAAGGGAAGGGAAGGGAAGGGAAGGTGGGGGAGGGAAGGAAAGAGAAGGGGGAAGGGGGAAAAATTTCCTAGTGATATATAAAAGGGTCAGTCCCCCAAGGCAATTTGGAGATGCTGCATCAAGTAGAAAGGGCATAGAAAATGCATATAATGGAATATTTTTCAGTTAACAAATGAATCTCTATATAGGTGGGCTTGAAGACATGCTTTTAAGAATGACGTGAAAAGTGAGAATTGACTGTGGCTAGGTCACGTGACAAGGCCCTCTGCACAATTCTAAGCCAGGCAGTTCATGAATAAGCAAACTGCTGCCCTGTAGCATTACTTCCTATTGCTAACTGTAGGTGGACCTTCTTTGGCATGGCCACCTCTTTTGGATGATCTTCTAGAGAACATCTAGAGTTCTCTAGATGAAAAAATCAGAGGATGAATTTCATTGTAAATGTTACAAGAACAATCCTTACACACATGATTACTTATTTCTGGGTAAAAGAAAATGAATCATGTGTAGAAAGTGGTGGGCTGCAAATAATTTGCAAATATAGATAAACAGAAAAAAATGCAAGCATGAGACAGAAAATTAGATGAGAACAATTAATTCTTAAATAGCCATTAATCAAAATGGCATTTATCTTTCTTTCATCTCGTTTTCTATCCTTGGATTCGTTGGATGTTTTTGACGCAAACCAATTTTGGCTGCTAAGGGGGTCTCAGTTATATTCACATGATTTTACACAATATAAAATGAGAAAATCACAGTCGGACCATAAATAAAACTGAAAATATCTCTTCTGAGTGGAGGAAAAGAGGAAAAATATGTTTAAAATATATTAATCTGAGTAAACTGAGTTCGCTCTCTTTTTAGGTATAAATTTTTTAAAGCTAGAGTTGATTCCATTAAAGAGGTGATTCAAATATAGGAATTAAGAAAAAAGAAGGCAAGTTGTGATTTGACATTGAAATGAAAATATATGGGTTTATAGGTCTTCTAGGTGGACTATTTTATCTTTCAACAGATCTTCTCTTGCCAACTGAAGAGTCACTTATTTCTTTTATGGGACTATTTATAAAATATTTATTATAATCTTAATAGCACTTTTAAATTATGTTTTCATTCATACTCTCTCTTACTCAAAAATGATTTAAAGGGCCTTATAGAATTGCACAATCTTAACACCTAGTCATAGTTTCATTATGATTTAAACATATCTAAGTCTACCAAAAGCACAGCCCTCTTTCCCCCCAATGTATTTTTCTTATTTGAAAATGTCATCGTGGTATTTGCTCCCTGCCAAAGAGTGTGTCCACTGATATGTGCTGCACGTCTATAAAACTTATCTGTTAACAGAAGTCCATGGGGGAGGGGAAGAAAAAAAAAGAGGTTAGAGAGGGAGAGAGCCAAAGCATAAGAGACTCTTAAAAACAGAACAGACTGAGAGTTGATGGGGGGTAGGAGGGAGGGAAGGGTGGGCGATGGGTATTGAGGAGGGCACCTTTTGGGATGAGCACTGGGTGTTGTATGGAAACCAATTTGACAATAAATTTCATATTAAAAAATAAAATAAATAAAATAAAACTTATCTGTTCGTATCCTTAGCAGATACTAAGATACTATCTCATTGGTTTTACTGCCATCTTTCTATTGCAGAAAGATCCAAACCAACTCACCTGTCGTAGTGGATATATGTAAGATGTCTGCTGCTACTTTGGCCAAACAGAACATGCCCCCAGGGTGCTGTTGCAAAATTTGTCTCAGTGGCTTTAAAGCATTTCCTCTGACCTAACTAATCTCCCTCACTCACCTCTCTACCCACAAAGTAATCTGTTTTTCAGGGTTGGTAATCTGCTTCTTCCTTTCCTCAGTCAACACTCTCATTTATTCAGTGCCAGGGAAAACAGAATTTAGTTGAACAAATGCACATTGGTTTATGAACAAATCAAGTTGGTCTTAGAGGAAACAAATTATTTGAGTTCCTTTATAAGTATGAAAGGCTATTGGGACTCTAAAACAGGGATATCTGCAATTTAAATAAATGTTTAGTAAACACATGTCTCTCCAATTGGTAGAAATGGAAGAAGTATGACAAAATGAAGGGGAGATTTCTGACATTGGATTAATTATAGCACCAACGATGTGTGCCAAGGCACATCAGCTAGACTTGTTCAGGTTATACAGACCAAGTCATTATTTTCTTAAATTATTAGTCTTCAGGTTATTGAAAAACCTACAGGATGTGTGTGTGTGTGTGTGTGTGTGTGTGTGTGTGTGCATGCACATGTTTGTGCACTCATGCATGTACATGTTTCCAGCTGAGGTAGAAAAGTGGTTAAGTCATTCTCTGTAAGAGGGAGTAAGAGTCTTGAGATTGCATTGAGACTCTTGACTTGATATTAGTATTTTTCTCAGTGGCTGTCCCACCTGTTCATTATTTCTGCTGAAGTGACAATAGCTTAGTTGGGCTTCCACCTTGAAGGTAATAAGCCTGCAGACCAAGTTGTATTATAGTCAGTGTTCTAATCAGCAAAGGTACCCTGACCGCCCACATGTCAGGTATTTACCAATCATGGGAAGTGGGGAAGTAGGATATATTACTGCTGCTATCAGGGTGAGAAACACAAAAGACGTCAGCCATTGGTCCACTATTGAAACCATCATATGAAACTCAAACTGTGGCTAATGGTAGCTATAATCAAGAAAATCTGATAGGGGCTGACTCACAGATTCCTCTGGCTTTCGATCTAAATCTAGTCAATCAAAAATAAGACTTCCAAGTATAAAATATCATGCCATATGTTGACTAAGCATACGTTTTGAGGCTTAAAAGTCATTGGCGATATCCTATTCCTTTCTAACTTTGCGGAGTTTCTTTTCCTGCATAATATTACTTTCTTTTGTCAGTTTTTGTACATAAACTACCTATCAATATTTGAAATCCCTAAATGGTGAAGCTGTTTTCCCAGTTCTTGATCATTTAACACCAACTACCACATTTGCACTGGTACAATATAATACGCCTTTACAAAAATAGTGGCAATTAATTTCATCAAACAATTAATAATAGTACAAGGTATCTCCTTCGTGTCCAATCTGTGCAAGGTGCTAGACTGAATTCCTGGAATTCACTCTATTTCTTATATTGTTTCCTTCCGTCCTTTTTTTTTTTTTTTTCCTCTCTTTCTTGCAAATGGAGTGGTTGGACATTTTTCAGAGTCCATAGATGGTAAAATGGTATATACAGTGCATTTTAGAATGTATGATACTTGCCAAATCTGAGTGGAATGTCAGAAATGAGAAAAAAGAGGAAACAGCACAACCAAGCAAGTTACCCCTTTTGCTCGTTTCCAAGTCATTTTTTAGGTCTAGGGAAATTTTGACATGAGTGAAAACCTTTCTCAACTCTGCAAACCAGACTTAATTCAGAAGATCACTCTGAGTCTTATGGATTGTGACAGTATCGGAGGGGCCATATTTTTACATGGATGAAGCACTCCAGGACAATTCCTGAAATATATGAGGCACAAACATATTACCTTTGCATCTCAGGCACATATGTCTTAGATGCTCCCTTGTTGTATCATCAGTAAATGCGTGTATTTTGGCTTTGTAAGAAGTATTCCATTTTCAACTAACATTAAATTGTCTGCACATTATCTGATCCCGATAATGGTATAAAGCAGGGTCTATCCTGCACTTCGGAGTTCATTTTCTTGGGGGAACGTCTCATTCACTGCTTTAGTTTGCCATGGGGGAAATGACAGGGTGTATTAAGCGCCTTCAGTGGCAATCGTTATATTTATTCGGGGACTTACTGCATTTCACTTTTTGTATCTTTGCATATGAGAACCTCAAATGCACTTTTTTTCTTACCTCCCTGGGGTAGGCAGAAAAAACAGCGGAAGAAGCGTCATTTGAGAGCTTTGGACGACCGAAGGGGCCTTACAAGGGAACTCCAAACTAGAATAGACTGAAGTGGCATTCTTTCACCTGCATTTCTACTTACTCAGGCAATTCAAGCAGAAACTAGGGAAGCCTTCCCTTTTCCACATTTTAAATGAACTGCTGAGGGTTTGTTTTGGTTTGTTGCGTTTCTTAACGCTATTCCCAGTTATGGAGCATAAAGGGGCACTTTCCATCCCATTGCCTAAAATTCCCTTTCAGGGAAAGTGGGAGATAGAGTTATTGCTTTAAGTTTTGCTCGAGTGCTTATTTTCTAATTCATATTTATGCCATGTTTTGTTTTTTTTTTCCACACAAAGCACTTGAGGCATTCTCTAGAATCCATAAGAAATGAGTATATGTTAATTAGCTTATATTCAGTTATTTTAAATTCAACCACTCTTAGTTTCTCTTGGTTTGTATTCTCGTACAACTTACTTCTGTCGTATATTTAGTAGGGTGGTCTTTAAGGTATAGCCATGTATATTTTAATTATATATGAGTACATGTAGAATAATAAAATATGGTAGATATTTTCTGCAATATAAATTTATGTTTGATGATCCTGACTTACACTGGGAGATGAAGTAAATAATTTGGATCAACCAAAGCACACAGAGGTATGAATACATTCAATAATCGGCATTTCCATAATTCTAATGATATAAGATGACATCTTTAACATTAAGGGCTGATTTTTGGGAAAAACATGAAAGTTAATTTTTTTAGCCTTTTTAAAGGGTAATGAATTGCTGCCATGAAAACAATTTGGTTTAAAGTATGTTTGAGTATTTTATCAATCCCCTCCTTTTTCCTGAAGCTATCACCTCTATAGATCACATGGTAAGATATCAAATCACCTTTCACCACTCCGGCAAAACAAGATCTTTAAAATTCTAAGCATTTATCCCTCGCAAGAGATGTTACCTCACGCTGTTGAATCTTCCTATGCAGATTAGGTATCCTTCCTCATGTTACACCAGCACTGAAGGAAATTAAAGAAAAGAAAATGCAGAACTTGCCAGCTGGAGATAGTCACGTTAAATATTTTGCCCTTTTGTGCTCTTTCATCTGTATCCTTCCGTCAGAGGCAAAACAATCCTTGAAGTTTTGTGGAACTTCCAGAAGAACATTTTTTAAAAAGAGACAAAGGCGATCTTACCCTAAGTTGAACAGCAGCCGCAGCCAAATTATTACAAATAATCGTCAAGCTATATCCCGACAAGATGGCCGCTTTCATCCAAAAGTATTTCTGTGGAGTGAAGTGCATTTTTTTCTCTTGGAATCTTTCAAGACAATTAATTTTCAGTGCACACAGATGATTTAGGTGGATAACCTGGCTGTGTTAAACGTGTACCCTGTTTCTGACCATCAACAGTATAACTCATCAGACTTTCCAAAGCAAGAGCTATTTTAATCAAAGGGTTTTCATTGCAGATCCCTGACTGCTGCTGGCTAGATGTCAGAGCTTGGAAGATACTCTCTGAGTAATTGTAAAGCACTGTTCTCAATCAGCATATATTATTGCAGAGCTACAGTGACACCGTCAGAATTTCTATTGAAGTTATACCTTGGTCATTTGAACTTTGACTCATACATCCTTTACCGGATTAAAAGCATGTTACATCCTTCCCCTTTTATAAAGGTGTTTAGGACAAAAAATGCACTCTTTTGGGCTGGTTAGTTACTCAATGGGGATAGCTGTCATTGTTTTTGTGACAGGATTTCATATCCATAAAGTGTTTTATGACTGTTGTAATGTTAGCCCTCAAATGTAGGGCAGTAACTCTTAAAGGACAGGGGAACTTGGATGTCTCTTTGGATATGAGAGTAAAAGAAGAGAAACACACTTCGCATTTTGGTTTGGCTTGGTCCATTGTTTGTTTTTATTTTTTTTTGAGGAGAGTTGGATGTGGATTGAGTAAGAAGGCTTCGTCTGTTGTTTTTTTGTTTGTTTTTGTTTTTGTTTTGTTTTGTTTTGTTTTTTGCCTCCAACTTTTCAAAAGAAGCTAGAAGTAAGAAATCACATATAGAATCCTCATCCACTTTCTCTCAAAAGCTCCATATTATTAGTAGTTGAAAAAGAAGGGGCAGTTCCCTCTGTTGGGACTTGACCATGTTGCAAATAGGGAGCGAAAGGTCTTCTGAGATCATGCATCAGATGACTGTGAAAGCTGAAATAAAAGTCCAGGTTATCAAAATTGCTTTCAAGGACAAAATCCTATTATTCTTGTGAGAGAACATAATTTAGTAAGAAGAGCACCAAAATGGGAACTAAGAACCCGATTTTAATCCTTCTTAAGAAATAAACCAGGCAATCTATCATCCTTTCTATCCCTCAATTTCCATATTGTGAAATTATGGAATTGGGCTAAAGACTTGCAAAAGCCATCTAGTTTTAAATTTGATATTTTTCTATGTGCTGGATATTTTTAAATTAACCAATTGAATAAAGTGTGGTTATTTAAAGTAGAAACAACTTGTCACAAAATTATAATAATTTTAAAGCTGTCATAAATCCATATAAGGATTGTGGCTAAGAAGGGTGTTGAACTGTGAGAAAGCAATGACTGACATTACAAAAAAAAAAAATCTAAGTCATAAACACAATTGGTTTTTACCGTCTTGCTTTTTTTTTGGTTTTGTTTGAATTGTAATTTCAGACTGTGCTTTCAAAACTAATCATAAAAGAGCCTAATAGCTGGCAATAGATATTTTCTAAAATTGGGCCAAATACAATTTCCTGCACATTTACAATCAAACAATTCTTATAGTTTATATTATGCTCTTCAGTGGACAGTCTGCATATGATGTCTTTTTGACTGTGCTCTCTCTGTGTTTAAAATTATAGTTCATGCTCTTGTAAAAAAACTATACAGACTGTGACTGGCAGAAAATACAGACAATTGTATAAACCAAAGTATACTTTCAACTGTAGAAAACAGTTTGTCTTATAGAAGCCCATAAGATCTTAGAAACTTTCATATATATATATATATATATATATATATATATATATATATATATTCAGACTGAACTATTTAACAATAACATTGAAAATAAACACACTAATAAATGTTAGCCTTCGGAACAAAATGTTTTGAGTAGCATTTCCCTAAACCCAAGAATCAAAGAATACAACAAATGAAGCATCAGTACTCTCTGAGTTCAAACCTCTAGCGTCCAATCTGTAGGACCTTTACCACTGAAAGCCTATTATTGCAGACTTTTGTCCTGGAATCTAGTAAACTGAACCACACAGTTACATTTTATACATAGTTCTCGCAAAACCCAGAGAACAGCTCAGAAGAGCCTTGGTCTGTGTGTCTGACTCTTGCACTAGAATGAGAATCTTGTGAGTTAAGAGATCCTGTCTCCTTCATAAACAACTCAGTCTCATACTTAGCGGGCCTCGAAAGTTTTCAATATATGTTTGAGGAATAAATGCATTTCTTGGATTTTATTAAAAACATGCCTTTAAAAACCAAACGTAAGACACAAAGAACACTATTCTGTATACAGTCTTCACTGTTTCTCTTTGGCTTTATTTATTTTGCAAATATTTGCTGAGGGGACACTGTGTTCCAAGTATCTCTTAGCTTCCAGGAAAAAAAAAAGGATTAATTATGCAGAGCCTTTGCCTTGTGTAAATTCCCAGGATTCGGTGGAAAGAACAGAAACACTGTTAATAGGAATTAAAATGTGACCATAAATGTAAAGAAAGGATATTATGGCAGAGTGAAAAAGCAATGGGGTTGGAGACTATTTTTTAATCTGTTTTAAATTCATTTTGAGAGAGAAGAGAAGAGAGAAGAAAGAGTGGAAGTGGGGGAGGGGCAGAAAGATAGGAGAGAGAGAATCCCAAGCATGCTCCGCACTTGTCAGCAGAGAACCCTGTGCAGGGCTCGGTCCCAAGAACTCTGAGATCATGACCTGAGCAGAAATCAAGAGTCGGAGGCTTAAGGGACTGAGCTGGCCAGGCACCCTGGAGACTTTTTGATGGGGGGAACACATGAGCAGAAGCTTTTAGCTTTTTTCCTACTTTAATCTCCTAAAATAACCCTAAACCCTAAGCTTCTCACCATGAATATTCTATTCACAGAATTGTGCATACTTTTTTTTTCCACAAAGAATCATTTATTTTTTTTAATCAGGGATTTTGAAAGGATAGTTAAGTTTGTACACTAGTCATTTTGAGTTCAAGCTTTAATACAGAGTTGCTTAACAATTATTCATGTTTACGTCTCTGTGTGAACAGGAATATCACCTGGGTTAAAATAATTTTCCTTAAATGTTGTAAAACCCAAAATGGCATGTAATAGTCCACAGAGACACAAGACAACTCCAAATTTCTCAAGCCTGCTTGTGCCTGCATACCTCTGTGTTTTCTTTGCCCTGTGACAGTGTTTCTCTCTCTCTCTCTCTCTTTTTTCCCTTTTGGACAATTCCTAGTCATACATTAATGTCCACAAATATTATCTCTTCTCATGAACTTATGTAACAGCTCCAGGATCCTGCATAAAATGATAATCTCTCCGTCTCTTTATAGCATTTGGTATGCATCTCGGTCAGAGAATATTTACTGAGAGCCTCTTTTGTTTAAAGCACTGTGCCAGGAACAAAGAGTCATTTCAGCTCTACAGACAGGGCTGTTTTAGGTCAGAATGCAGAGCCTAGACTTGCTGGTTATTTACGGCCGGTGTCCACTCTGAGTGCCCCATGCCCTCGCTGTACCAGTTTATTAACTATTTTGAATGTCGCCCCTATGGAATGCACAAATAGTACCTGAACACTTTCAGACACACCGTTCGTGCTTCTTCCCTTGAAGCTGTACCACAGCACTTACCTGGCAAATTCCTAGAGAAGAAAGAAGTTTGGTTTTGTTTCGTGTCTTTTTTTTTTTTTTTCCCTCAAAGATTTTCCAGAGGAGTGTCAATGCCTATTCTGTGAATCCTTCAGGAACTGAAGGACACTTTGAAAAAGCAATTCAGGAAATACACGGAGAAACCCAAAGGAAGCCAAGGGATGCCTCTACCTATTCAGGGAAGACCGACAAATTGGAAAATGGAGTGATGGAGAATCTCATCCAGATTTGCAAGCCATTTCCTAAGCCTTGTCTTTAAGAGCACTTGTGACTTTTGAGTCTCATAGATCCAAGACTGCTTGGGAAGAAAGGAGAAGAGAGAAAGTTATAGTAAGGGAGGGGAGGAGGACAGAGAGAGAGAGAGAGGAAATATTATAGCTAAAAGCCCTGAAATACATGATTTTAATGTATCCTATCTCTCACCAATGTGTGTGGAACAAAATTCAAAGTCTTTGATTCTTTGGTTTTAAATACCAATAGTGAAGGGGCGCCTGGGTGGCTCAGTCAGTTAAGCGTCTGACTCTTGTTTTTCAGCTCAGGTCATGATCTCATGGTTCTGTGTGTTCGAGCCCTACATCAGGCTCTGCGAGGACAGTGCAGAAGCTGCTTGGGATTCTCTCTCTCCCTCTCTCTCTCTGCCCTTCCCCGCTCACGCTATCTCTATCTCTCTCAAAAATAAACTTTATTAAATAAGTAAAACAAACAAACAAATAAATATCCATAGGGAATAAAATTATAGACATTAGACTCAAACAGACTCCTGCTCAGACCTCATCTATTATGCTTCCGAGCTGAGCGTCGTTAGACGCTTAAGTGACCTCACTGAGCATCTCTTTTCACAGAGCTTTTGCCTGAATTAAAAAACTAACTGCTGATCATCAATCACCTCCCGTGTGCTAGACTCTGCTCTCTGAATTACGTTAACTTAATCATCACCACATGATATTGTTCTCATTTTACACCTGAGGAAATCGAGGTTCAGGATCATTACTTCACCCGGATTTTCCAAAATTCAGCCACATGGTTTCAAAATTTCCAAAATTCATCCAAATACTTTCACCCAGGTGGTCAGACCACACAGTCGGAACCCCGTGCATTGTGTTGCACACATTTCCTTCACGAAGTGACTTAGGCACATAGTAAGTGCTATACCAATGGGCTTTTATTAATAACAATTTTGAAATAGACTTATGCTGTAATTTTGTTGTAAATTACACAGCACAGAAGTGTGACGAAACGGTAGCGCCACTTTCTTCCTGGTACAAATAATACTTTATAGGAGTTGAATGACACATTTTAAGTACCAGACACTTTTTTTTTCTCCTATTACTTCTTAGAAGATGAAGAGAAAGCACCGTTTTCTTTACTAATTCTAAGTATCCCAGACAATCAATACTGGTTTACAAAACATATTGCCAACTGTTAACTTGATTTGTCGGGTGGAAAACGGGTTTAGAATATTTTCTACAGCTACAGAACAATAGATAAAAAGGCGTCGTTGTAGTATAAAGTATTAAGAGTCCAGGTTTTCAGATGCTGTTTTGTGAAGTAGTGAAAGTCGCTTCATCTTGCTAAGCTTCAGGCTCCTTATTTGCAAAGTGTAAGGTAGTTTCAAACACAAATGACACTTCCGCCTCTAAGGTCAGTGGTCCCGTGGTTTGGTGGGTGAAGTCCTGGGAAGGAATGTTATGTGCACCTCATTAGCAAAATTCAGGTAATCCAAATATAGAATCGTCTACTTTTTGAAGTTATCAGATCTACATTATTAGAAATACTCAAAAGAATTCCCTTCGAGAGCTGATTGAGAAGGTAGAGCTGTGTTGAGTTGAAAGGTAAACCATCATAGCTCTTAAGGAAAGTTTGCTTCTGAGTTTCTTAACTTTCTTGTATAAACTAAATGCCTATACAGTCAGAGAAGCCTTAAGAAAGAACTAACAGAGGTTATATTCGGGTTTCTCAATCTGGGGAAACAAATCGAAACGAAACAAAACAACATCCCCAAGTAGACTGAAACCAAGGCTCCAATTACACTGCAAATTCTGGCAGCAAAGCAATAAGAAAATAAACCTAAACACCTGCTGTGTGTTTATGTAAATCAAGTTTAGGCAGGATTATTCCTCTAAAAAATCCCAGGTAATTGTGACTCGGTAATTCCAGCTTTATTGGTGACTGTCAACTTGACCAGTGTTTCTTAAAATGTAGTCCTCAGGCCATCTGCATCAGAATCACCTTATTAAAATTGTAGATCCCTGCCCCCTCCACCCCCCAATTTTGAATCAGAATCTCTCTGTTTTTGTCTCTCTCTGTCTCACTTTCTCTCTCTCTCTCTCTCTCTTTCTCTCTCTCTGACTTTCTTTGTTGAAACCAGCATCCTTGTCAGTGGTTTTCAAACATTTTTGACCAAGACGCACAATCACTGGTAAACTTTATGTCAATATCTCCTTTCAGCGAGGGGCTGGTGGCCGCCACGTGAACGATTAGTTCTCCCTAAAAAAGTCAATGCTGATTAAAATGGTAAGCTACAAAGTTCATCTGAATAGTAAAATATTGAAGAGGCTTTATTTATAATTTGCCTGACATTTACGGAAAATCTAAGAAGCCCCGGCCTCGGTGGTAATACATGTTACTCATATGACTCATTTTAAGACAAAAGAAAAAAATCTCTCTATAACTAAAATCATTCTTTCTTTGTCAGAAATCTTATTATGGAAATGAGAAGTGTGCCAACTTTTCTTTATCTGAATACCAATGTTACGTTTGCAGTGGCTAAAATCTGTGGGCTATGATGGTGATTTAACACAGTGTTTCTTTTGATGTGAGTCAGTCAGCTGGTTTGGTACAGTTAACTTTTAATTTTACAGGCATACTTCAGAGATAGTGTGGTTTGCTTTCCAGACCACTGCAATAAAGCAAGTCACGTGAATTAAATGGATATTTTAGGTTTCCGAGTACATATGTTTACACCATACTGTAGTCTTTTAAATGTGTAGTAGCATGATGACTAAAAAAGAAAAATACCCTGTAAATACCTTAACTTGAAAATACTGTTATAAATGCTAAGCATTATCTGAGCTTTCAGCGAGTCAGTCTTTTTGCTGGTGGAGGCTCTTGGAGGGTCATGGGTGTTGATGGCCACTGACTGATCAGGGTGGTAGTTGCTGAAGGTTGGGGTGGCTGTGGCAACTTCTTAAAGGAGGACAATTGTGAAATCTGGCACATCCGTTGACTCTTCCTGTCATGAAAAATGTCTCTGTAGCATGCGATGCTTCTGATAGCATTTTGTCCGCGGTAGAACTTTTTGTCATAATTGGAATCAGTCCTCTCCAACCCCGTCCCTGCCTTCTTTATCAACTCAGTTTATGTGGTGTCCTAAATATTTTGTTGTCATTGCAGTAATCTTTACAGTGTCTCCACTGAGAGTAACTTCCGTCTCAACAACTTTGTTCCTCCCTAAGAGGCAGCTCAGGTTTGATCTGTTCAGGTCTAATCACGAGATGGAACCATTCGGTTCCATCTTCAGGCTCCACTGCTCATTCTAGTTCTTGCTGTTTCTACCACATCTGCAGTTACTTCCTCCACTGAAGTCTTGAACCCCTCTGAGGCATCCAGGAGGGTGGGAATCAACTCCCTCCAAACTCCTATGAATGTTGATATTTTGATCTCTTCCCATGAATCATGAATGTTCTTCATGGCATCTAAAACGATTAATTCTTTCCAGAAGGTTTGCAATTTACTTTGCCCAGATCCATCAGGCGAATCACTATCTGCAGCAGCTGTAGCTACAAAAGGTATTTCTTAAACAATAAGACTTGAAACTCAAAATTATTCCTCAATCCATGGGATACAGGATAGATTTTATGTTATCAGGCATGAAAACTATGTTAATCTCATCCAGTTCCATCAGAGTGCTTAGGTGACCAGATGCATTGTCAATGAGCAGCAATATTTAGAAAAGAATCTTTTTTTTTTTTTTCCTGAGCAGTACATTTCAACAGTGGGTTTAAAATATTCAGTAAACCATGTTGTAAACAAATGTGCTGTCAGGCAGGCTTTGTTGTTCTGTTTATAGAGCACAAGCAGGGTAGATTTAGCATCATTCTTAAGGGCTTTAAGATTTTTGGAATGGTAAACGAACATTGCCTTCAACGGAAAGTCCTCAGCGACATTAGCCCCTAAAAGAGAGTCAGCCTGTCTTTTGAAGCCAAGCATTGATTACTCTTCCTTAGCTATGTGAGTCTTACATGACACCTTCTTTTAAAAGAAGGTTGTTTCATCAACGTTGAAAATCTGTTGTTTAGTCGCCTTCATTAATGATCTTAGTGAGATTTTCTGTATAACTTCCTGCAGTTTTTACATTGGCGTCCCCTCACTTTACCGTGCACTTTTGTATTATAGAGACGGCTCCTTTACTTAAACCTCACGAACCAACCTCTGTTAGCTTCAGACTTTTCTTCTGCAGCTTCTTCACCTTTTTCAGCCTTCACAGAATTGAAGGGAGTCAGGGTCTTGCTCTGGATTGGGCTTTGGCTGAAGGGAATGTTATGGCTGCTTTAATCTTCTATCCAGACCACTCAGACTTTCTCCAAATCAACAATAAGGCTGTTGCCCTTTCTTATCATTTGTGTGTTCCCTGGAGTGGCACATTTAATTTCCCTCAAGAACTCTTCCTTTGCCTCCACAGCTTGGCTAACTGGTACAAGAGGCCTAGTTTTGACGTGTCGTGGCTCTCAATGTGTCTTCCTCATTAAGCTTAATAATTTCTAGCTTTTGACTTAAAGTTAGAAACCTGTGACTCTTCCTTTCACTTGAACACTTAGAGGCCATGGCAGGGTCCTTAAATGGCCCATTTTCAATATCATTGCCTCTCAGGGAATAGGGAGTCCTGAGGAGAGGGAGAGAGAGAGGGAAACGGCTGATTGATGGAGCAGTCAGAACACACACATCTATTTAAAAAAAAATTTTTTTTAATGTTTATGTATTTTTGAGAGAGACAGAGACAGAGTGTGACAGGGGGTGGGGCAGCGAGAGAGGGAGACACACAACCTGAAACAGGCTCCAGGCTCTGAGCTGTCCGCACAGAGCCCGACGCGAGGCTCGAACTCATGACCAGAGCTGAAGTTGGACGCCCAACTGACTGAGCCACCCAAGTGTCCCATCACACACATCTGTTGATTCTGTTCACCATCTTATACGGGCATGGTTCATGGCCCCCCAAAACAATTACAGTAGTAGCATCAAAATCAGCATGCCAAATTTGGTCATAATGAAAAACTGAAATATTGCAAGAATTACCAAAATATGGCACAGAGACACAAAGGGAGCAACCGATCTTGGAAATATGGTGCCCATAAACTAGCTTAGTGCAGGGTTGCTATAAACCCTCAATTTGTTAAAAAAAAAAAAATGCAGTACCTGTGAAGTGCAATGAAGCAAAGCACAACAAAGCAAGGTATGCCTGTTTTTTTTTTTTCGTTTTGTTTTGTTTTGTTTTGTTTTGTTGTTTTATGCCTTGTGTGTAGTTTCCCACCCCCACAGACACTATCACTATCCTAAGTTTCTCCTACAGTTAAGGCAGTGATTCTAAGAGGGAAACATCAGGAGGCCACTGTCATCTAGAAAATAAAGAAGTTTCGTGTGACCCATCAAAGTCCCTTACTACAGTAAAATTCAGGGACTCAGTTTATGACGTAGGTATGTGTCACAGGGCTTCCAAGGAGCATATCACTCTTAGGAAGACTGAGGTCATTAAAACTATTATAACGCCCAACCTATTTTTAAGGCTGTTGTCCTCCGCAGCACAAATAATCTTTCAAACTCAGTTACACCTCACAGATCTTAATTTGCTCGTAAAATCACTGGTCTCACCCACATCATCCCACGCCCAAAGCTTTCTACCTACCAGCATGATATATAATTACTTAGGCACAATCAAGCCTGGTCCATCTCATCTGTGCTCCACCCACCCCACCCCGCAGACTTGAACTCACTTGTCAGCACAAACTCACACTCGACTTCAAATTGAACAAATTCTAAAATATATCTCTCGCCAACTTGTTTGCCATCATGTTTATTTCCTACTAGCATAGACAGTTTCACTCTTACAAGTGTTTCTTGAGGGGCTCCCGGGTGACTCAGAAAGTTAAACATCCGACTTTGGCTCAGGTCATGGTGGTTCGTGTTCGAGCCCCTCATTGGGCTCTGTGCAGACAGCTCACAGCCTAGAGTCTGCCTCGGATTCTGCGTCTCCCTCTCTGCCCTCACCCACTCGCTCTCTCTCTTTCTCTCAAATAAACATTAAAAATATATATATATATAAATAAAATTTAAAAAAAATCTCTCGAACACTTACTAGATAAGAGATGAATACTCAGAGTTACTAAGAGATTTGAGCAAATGGTAGATGTCTTTGCTGACCTCTCAAAAGATAACACGATTGAAGAAATAAGACATCCAGAAACAAATTCCCTAAGATATACGGGAGTATATTTTTGGACACTAATTAAATGCATAGTAAATTTGCTTTTAAGTGGCCAAGGGTATGGTATGGATAAAAATCAAAATTAAAAATAATGGGCAGAATAGGGAGAGATTATGGGAAACACCACAAACAGCCTGGAACTCCAAACTCAATGCATTTTGGATGGGTAAAGGGGCAAATGGTAGGCACTCAAAGAGTGAGCATAGGAACAGTTTGAGAAATTCTGTGACATGTTTGGAATCAGAGGGGAGATTAGTTTGGAGAGAGCATTATTTGGGGAGATGAATTTGGAGAAATGTGTTAGGATTAAAACACAGACCCCTTGAGGTTTAACTTTGAGTATGGCGAAGGATTGCCCGCAGTTCTTGGATAGAAAAATACCTTATTGGAATTTTTAGGCAGATTGGTTTAGTAGCATGCCAAAAGAAAAAGAAAATAGCAATTGAGACTTGAGGCAGGAGACAAAAAATTGAATGCGCTAAAGGAAGAGAGAATGATGGTGGTAATGGTGGGTAGTGGGCAGGAGGGTAGTGGGTGAAAGGAGGAAAGTATGGAGCAAAATGGCCCTGGAGAAGATGTACCAGCACCACTGTGGTACTAGAGGACAGATTCTAATTCTTCCTCCTCTTCCCTTTTTTTTTTTTTTTAAACTTAGTTCAGATCCCTTTTTTTATCCAGAGTGTACTTGAGGGCAGAAATTTTAGTAGTTTCTATTATAATACCTCTCAATTTTGCCTTGGAAAAATTACCCAAATGGATTGAGTTGCTTTCCTTCTAAGAAAAAAAAAAAATACAACCTGAAATTTGCTGGAAATGTTGTTTCTTGCATTTATGTGAATTCACCTTCTGACTTCTAGAAAAAGCAAGGCTTGTTCAATCTCTAGCACAACAGCAATGGCACGGGGTGTTCGTGGGGGTGGAAGGTGCAGACTTGGGGCGGATACCCCTGTCACTTAGCCCAGCTGTGCTCTAGAATTGCATTGAAGGAAAAGTGCTCCTAGATACCTTCCTGTTTCTCTTGCCGAGTCCTAAATTCTGGTGTCAGTAGGTGAAATCTGATCATTGCACTTTTCCTTTTTCTTTCTTTCTTTCTTTCTTTCTTTCTTTCTTTCTTTCTTTCTTTCCTTCTTTCTCTTTCTTTCTTTCTTTCTTTCCTTCTTTCTTTTTCTTTCTTCTTTCTTTCTTTCTTTCCTTCTTTCTCTTTCTTCTTTCCTTTCTTTCTTTCTTTCTTTCTTTCTTTCTTTCCTTCTTTCTTTTTCTTTCTTCTTTCTTTCTTTCCTTCTTTCTCTTTCTTTCCTTCTTTCTCTTTCTTTCTTTCTTTCTTTTCTTCTTTCTCTTTCTGTCTTTCTTTCTTTCCTTCTTTTTCTTTCTTCTTTCTTTCTTTCCTTCTCTTTCTTTCTTTCTTTCTTTCCTTCTTTCTTTTTCTTTCTTCTTTCTTTCTTTCTTTCTTTCTTTCTTTCTTTCTTTCCTTCCTTCCTTCATATTTTTAAAATATTTATTATGTATCTTTGAGAGAAAGACAGAGAATGAACATGAGAGGGGCAGCGAGGGAGACACAGAATCTGAAGCAGGCTCCAGGCTCTGAGCTGGCAGCACAGAGCCCGATGAGGGCTGGAACCCGTGAACCGTGAGCTCATGACCTGAGCCCAAGTCCAATGCTTAACCGGCTGAGTCACCCAAGTGCCCTTTTCTTTGTTATTTAAATATGAATTTCTCTCTTTGATTTCTAGAAATAATACTTCTGGTCATCTGGGGAGGAAAACAACACAGAAATTTTCCATAAAAACTTAATCCTTTCTCACTAAATATGAAAGATTTTTTTTAAAATTCAAGACTTCTTGGGGCGCCTGGGTGGCGCAGTCGGTTAAGCGTCCGTCTTCAGCCAGGTCACGGTCTCGCGGTCCGTGAGTTCGAGCCCCGAGTCGGGCTCTGGGCTGATGGCTCAGAGCCTGGAGCCTGTTCCCGATTCTGTGTCTCACTCTCTCTCTGCCCCTCCCCCGTTCATGTTCTGTCTCTCTCTGTCCCAAAAATAAATAAACGTTGAAAAAAAATTAAAAAAATAAATTTAAGACTTCTTTACTTCATAACCAAAGTTAGATATTTAATGAACTAAATTGGCTTACAGGTGCTTTCACCACATAAGCGTCCCATTTTTCTTGATAAAGATAAGACGTGGTGGAAGCTGTCATGGGGCTTCACTAACTAGAAACTACCAGTTGTGTGTTGGCTACGTACAAAGATTAATCTTTCCCTCAAGCTAATTTCTGATAATTAACCAAAATATCCAGGAGTGCCAAGACAAATTAAGAATGTGAGTTAGTATTTTACAATCTCCTTTGGAAAGGATAGTCCCCTCAGAGGTCTCTAAAGTCGGGCCATATTTAATGTAAGCAAATATTTCAAAAATGCTGGAGTATCACTCCTTTTTTTAAGATATCTTATGGTGGCTGCTTTGGAGGCAGAGCTGTTGAGGGAGGCAGGCAGTAAGCTGAGAGGAATTAGTAACAGCTACAAAAGAAAGAGGCTCCTTATTTAGTTGGCTTATATTTCTCTCACCGTCTTTCTCACTCTTAATAGCTTAAGTTCAGGGGCGCCTGGGTGGCTCAGTCGGTCAAGGTTGAGCGTCCTACTCTTGATTTCAGTTCAGGTCATGATCCCAGGGTCGTGGGATGGAGCCGTGCATCAGGCTCTGCGCTGAGAGTGGAGCCTGCCTGGGATTTTCTCTCTCCCCCTTCCTCTGCCCCTCCCCTGTTTGTGCTCACTGTCTATCTCTTTAAAATAAATAAATAAATAAATAAATAAATAAATAAATAAATAAATAACTTAAGTGCAGTGCATAGATTATATGTCTCTGGAAAGAACCATCAGGTCAAGAAGGCAGCCACACTGCACTTCGGGAGCCTGTGACTGGCTGACTTTGGTGCCCTTAGCTCTCTGTCAGCAGAGAGATTTCGAGGGGCAGACAATCCTCAGAGAAATCAGTCCTCTCCAAACCTATCCCTGCTTTATCAACTAAGTTTATGTAATATTCTAAATACTTTGCTGTCATTTCAATAACCTTTACAGCATCTTCACCAAGAGTAGTTTCTGTCTCAACCACTCTCTTTGTTCATCCCCAAGAGGCAGCTCAAGTTTCATCCGTTCAAGTTTTGGGACTTGATGGAACCATTCAGTTCCATCTTCAGGCGCCACTTCTAATTCTAGTTCTTGTTCTAGTTCTAACTAGTTCTAGTTCTAATTCTAATTCTAGTTCAGACAATCCTCAGAGAGATAGAGACAAGCAGTACTTTTCAAATTCTTTCTGCTCTTTGCCTTTCGTTCTCTCTGTCTCTGTCTCTGTCTCTCTCTCTCCCTCTTGCTGTCTCCCCTCCCCTGTATGGGAAGGGAGAACTGGGGAAGTCTTAAATTTTATTTAATGCTGACTGCCTCAAACCACTCATAGGTTGGCCTACCAAACAGCCATGAAAAAGATTCCCAGAGAGAACATATCACTTTGGAATGTCCTAAAAATTGAGTAATACTACCTATTCAGAATCATCAGAATCATTTTTCTCCACAAATATGTGCCCCTCCTTTACAAAGAGAAGATCATTGTTATCCCAAACTACTTCTAGTCATACAAAAACCACCGGATATTCTCCATGGTCTTCTGTATCCCAGGAAGACTAACACTAAATGTTCAAATGGTCATCAGCAGACGTTTTTCAGAGATATTACCTGTGCCCAGTTTTCTTATGTTTTTAAGGTACGTGCATTTTACAAAACAAGATGCTAGTTTTCCCAATTTGTTTCATTCATTCATTCATTCATTCATTCATTTTTAACTACTGAACACTTTTGATATTCTGATAGCAGCTTAGCCTTGATTTTTTTTTAATATGAAATTTATTGTCAAATTGGTTTCCATACAACACCGAGTTCTCATCCCAACAGGTGCCCTCCTCAATGCCCATCACCCACCCTCCCTGCCCTCCCACCCCCCATCAACCCTCAGTTTATTCTTAGTTTTTAAGAGTCTCTTATGGTTTGGCTCCCTCCCTCTCTAATTTTTTTTTCTTCCCCTCCCCCACATTCTTCTGTTAAGTTTCTCAGGATCCACATAAGAGTGAAAACATATGGTATCTGTCTTTCTCTGTATGACTTATTTCACTTAGCATAACACTCTCCAGTTCCATCCATGTTGATTTGCTTTTTCATATTACAATAGTGAAAACACCTTTCGACTTTTCAGAAACTGCAGTGATTTTAAAATTTATCAACACTCATTGTCTGTGAATGTTAAAGCTGCCCCACCCTACACCTCACTGAGTGTTTTTAAAACAGATAGAAATTTCAGTGTTTCCCAGGCGGTCCTTTGGTCTCTGGCCACAGACCCCCTGCAGCTTTTCCATTATGTCTTTCAATGCCTTTTGGCCCTGATAAATCCCTACCTTTGCAGGTGAACATTTGTCTTACATTGAAAGAATATACAATCCTCATAGTGTGGTCATTCGTAAATGCTCATCTCTTCACTGTTAGGATTTCTCTGGTTAACAACTACAAATCACAGTATCAGTGGGTTTCATCACTAAAGTTTCCAAAAATTAATCTCTTAAATCTCAAACTGATTTTTAGCACCTTCAGGAGGATTTATTTCTACTTTTGATATAAAATGCTTAAAGAAAAGCCAGAAAATGCAACTCTATGGGAAAATGTTTGGTTGCCATTGACAAGATCTTATTGCCTATTTGTAATCTCGTTCTTGCCAAGAATTAGAACAAAAGTCACTGTCTAATAAGAAAAAACAATTATAAGTCTTGATTTTCAAGGGCAGGAAGTGAGAATTGTTTTATTTCATTAAAAATCATCAGTAGCTCATCTGGAAACTGTATAATTACTAAACTAAACCAAACTAATTTACTAAATTTAGTTTCATAAGTAATAGCAAATTATTTAAATCCATGCTGTGCTTATTTGTAAATAGCCATTGCCAATGAAAATGTGTGGTTGATTATTTTACTTGTCTAGATAAATTTTTATTTTAAATACTTCTATCTGAAGTAAATACACAATATTGGTACATAAGCAGGCACTTATATTTTTCTTTAAAAGCCTCCTGTATACACAGATATGACAAAATGTCCTAGCAATATTTAGGTCTGTTTTCATATTTGTAAAAGTTAGAACTAACATCCAGATTCTTCCAACACTAGATTATTTTATTTTTGTCACCTTTGCATATGTCCTAAATCTTCTCAGCCCCTCTCCCCATTTTCTTCTGTCCCCTTACCTCATTCCCCAGAGAATTTGGCCCACTTCTGTCTGTGGAGTCCTCAATTAGGCGTTTTGAAGCCAGGGTAGGACCTGCCTTATCTATCAATGGAAGACTTCTGGAGACAAGATAAGATTTGTTTTTTTTCCCCTCTCCCCTTGCCTCCCATATCTGGGTGGGGTGCATGCCTGTGGAGAATATGACTTCTATTTCAGCCAGCTTTGGAATATGGTGGTATATTAAGCGATATCACCAAGGGTAAATCTTCTAGCACTGTGTTGTTCTCAGAAATTATCTATCTAAATTCCACTTCAGGATTCCAGTTACTCATTCGGTCTTTTCCTCATGACAGTGAGAGGCCGGGAGGTTCCATGGAGGCCTGTGGCTCTTTATCATACAGCCTAAATTCTGGGCCTTTCTTCCTTCCCTGCTCCCTGGGTAACTCTGGCAAGTCACCTAATCAGGTGCTTTTAATGAGTGAAGAACTTTGAACAATTGTCTTTTGCCTCTTAAAGACCCCTGTAGGCCATTTTGAAATGGATATTATTTGGTAGTTAAATAATATGGTGGTCAGCATGGTGCCACGTCTTCATATAAATCGGAAATGTTCTAGCTCTTTATTTTTCTTGCGTACTCTGAATTTTCTTTGCTGCTTGGCCATATTTTATGAGCATCATCCAAAAGGTCATTATATGTAGGGCCCAATTTACATTAGGGACATTTGTTTAAAAACCTGAGTTCACAGGTCCGGACTTTCTTATCTTACGAATACATAAGAAAAAAATCTTTAAAAAAAAAATCTAATGCTTATTTATTTTTGAGAGAGAAAGAGAGAGAATCTGAAGCAGGCTCCAGGCTCTGAACTGTTAGCCAGAGTCCAATGAGGGGCTCGAACCCACGAACTGTGAAATCATGACCTGAGCCGAAGTCCAACGCTTAACTGACTGAGCCACCCAGGCGCCCCAAAAAAACATCTTTTAAATTTATCGGCAGCTGTTACTACTCAGGAGAACTGTTTTTTCAATTCTGGCTCAATCTTCAGAATGTCTGTTTACTTGGGCAATAGACTTTTCCTTTTTGAGCCTTAATTTTCTCATCTATAAAATGAAATGATTATAGATCACTGATTATTTTCCAAATACTGTTTCTGTGCTACATTCCAGGTAAGAATTATTTCAAACCTCCAACAGTAGAATCTTAGCATTAGCTTGACAATCCACACAACGCTGCCATCAGCAGGATATAAACACTTTCACTGATGAAAATATTTTTGTATTGAAAAGTGCTGTGATTTAGTGGGAAATTATGATTTGGTTCAAATTCACCTATGTTCAAATCTTTACTTAGCTATGTGATCTCAGGCAAGTTAAACTTTGTGAGCTTTGATTTCATTATTTGCAATAAAAATTGGAATAATAGTATGTTCAAAGTTTTTGTGAGGGTTAAAAGTACGAATTACATTATGCAGTAATATCTGGCACTTAATAAGAGTCCATATGCTTCGTTGCTTTAGTAATATCTATAATGAAATACATCCATAATTAATATACTACCTATGAATGTTTGTCAAAAATTAAAGATTTTTTTTCACTCTTTCTTTGGTAAATAATACTCAGTTTTCACTGAAATTAAATAAAGGAATAGACAGGCATCTTAAATATGGCAAGAGAAATTATTATCTCTGGACATTAATACAAATAATGTCATTATTAAACAAAACCACAAAACAAATCATATTTGGGACACTTCTAGCTAATAACAATTTTTATGGGTGAGGAAAGATTAGTGCATCATCAAATAGTTTGAAGGAATGCTCCCTTAAAAAAGGGAGCTTAACCTTTGACTGATAATTTGTTTAATCCTTTTGCTGAATAAGAAAATGTTAGAGATGATAATAAACAATGAGATGATCAATGTTACAAGCTTCAGTACCGATTGACTCTCACTCATAGGTCAAACGTGGTTTGACATTTGTAATATACAGTGATATGAAAACAGAAAGTATGTTCCCTTCCAAACCACACCAGAATCTTCTCTCACTCTGAAACAATACTCTTCTGGCATGCACATAAGGCAGTCAATATCATATGATCTGTAATTCCAGTTTTTATTTTATTCTCCTTGCCTAATATTGTTACTTCTCACTTCCATATGTTTTGATGTCCAATTAGATGCAAGGGCCCTTGAAGTCAGGCACTATTTTGTTACCTTTGTATCTCTTCCAGTATCTGATCACAAGCATGCATAAAATGAATTACGTTCTTTAGTGCTTATTGGACCAGAGTTTTCAATAGTGAATGTTCATTCCACACAGACCGTTTCATCTGTTACCTTACAGCGAGTTTTTATTCACAACCCTCAGTCTGATGATGTTTATTTTCCTATACACAGGTATGGCATCATAGCCCCCACCTTGAGAATAGGTTGAGACATTGCTATAAAAGAGAATTGTTGTCACAGTGATAGGAACAGTTTCAACAACTTTACCTCCTTTGTTTGGACTATTAGACCAGCAGTGTTAATAGTTTTCAGGAATAAGTAACCTTCTGATTTCTTTGTTTCCTCATATAAAGGCTAAATATGCTTCTTTCTTTAAGATAACGTAAGGTGTTAATATTCACTTAACACCTTATGAGTCTCAAGTAAAATAACATTAGGCATAAAAGTATTCAACATGACTATTTACATGAGAGCTTTCTGGTAACAAAATACACATTTTCCTAAATATCAGACCAATAATTCAAACGCACTAATCTGAAACTTACAAGATCAATATTAAAACTGAGATGTTATAAGTAGTGTAGGTTTTTTTGTTTGTTTGTTTTTTGTTTTTTTGGAGACAGTGTATTCAGCTACTAGGGACAAACATGGGTTCTCTTTACATGCTTAATGCAATTTATCTAGGCAATAGATAATGTAAGATATAAGATGAAGCCAAACATGAACAGTAAGAACTGTTTCTAATTTCAATATTCATATTATGTTTTCTCCAGTGGATTCTGAAAAGAAGAAAACACAAGGCTTATAAAGAAAAAGTGAATGTAGGGTATCCTACTCACCCAGATACAAGTGATCGATTCATTGTTGAATGAGGGAATTCTAGCAATTGTAATTAAAACTGTTTATTCTTTCTAAAAAAATTTTAAAAATGTTTATTTATTTTTGAGAGAGACAGAGACAGAATGCAAGTGGGTTAGGGTCAGAGAGGGAGGGAGACACAGAATCCGAAGCAGGCTCCAGGCTCGGAGCTGTCAGCACCGAGGCAGGCACGGGGCTTGAACCCACGAGCTGTGAGATCATGACCTGAGCTGAAGTTGGAAGCTCAACTGACTGAGCCACCCAGGCACCCCTGAAAACTGTTTATTCTTTTAATTCCTAAAAGCTACCTCAAATTTTTCAGCAATTCTTAAATTTTTAAAAATGGAATCAATTTTGGTTTATTTCACATAGACTAAATATAATTTCTAGCAGAATATGCATTTACCTATTATTTTGTTTGCTTATAATCATGAAAGATTAAAAGAAAAATAGAGCTCCAATGGCTGGAACAAATTAACCCTCGCCCATACCTAATTTTCGTATTTGCTATTAATATAATTACTATTAATATCACCATTAACTACCAGGATCAATAATTTATTTGTGAAACATTTTAAAACCACCAGAAAGTGTTGTATCATTTAAAGGCTTTATTAAGTTTATTGACAGTAGATTATTGTTAGGAAACATATTTCATTTTTGGATGCCTAGATTTATGACAGATTTAGTTACAAGGGAAATGAATTTGATGGATAACACAGGAGGCTTTGAGCTGCATGAAAAAAATATCACAATTTTTCATAATATTACTGTCTCACATTGAACTATCTGCTGCCTTGCTGCCCAAGGTTGAAGCAAATATTTTATTAGAAATCAAATCAATTTTAGACAATAAAAAGCCCCTCTTCTATCCCTGAATAAAGTATAAGCTCCTCGAAGATCCTCTTTTAAATTAATAGAATATATCAGTTTATGTATTATAATACAGCATCCAAGAATAATAAAGGATTCGGTCTTCACCCTTCTTAACCTTGATCCTGTATGTGAAGACTTCTGATGCCAATGCCGATCTGATACGGAAAATGCTTTGCGCTCTATGTCACCGAGGTTTTCTTTTTTTCAAATATTAGCTCTCTTCTTTTTTTTTTTTTCCCCCCAGCATAGAGGCAGTCAGAATTCATCTCTCTTACACTTTTGAGTACCATTCACCTTTGTGGGCCAGGCTCAGTTCTGTTTCTATTGGAGGTGCATGGACGGAGGGCTGCAGGGGCAGCAGAGCAAAGGGCAGTGTGCAGAGGAAGAATGGGGAGGAAGGTTGAGTCATGCTCTAGTTTGTTCTCACTTTCCTGAACATCTCTCCTTAGAAGAACTTCACAAGCCTTTCCAGCACATTCTCCCACCTACAACTTCCCTCTCAGTTTTTGCTCACATCACGCCTTCACCTCCTTTTTCCTGGCAAATCTGCTTACATTCTGGAGTTTTCTCTCAGGAGAGCCCACAGTACGTTCTCGCCGAGAGGAGACAGAACACTGGTGCCATTAAAGCCTGACACCGAGGACTGATTTGATTTTCTGACCAAAGCTATCATTGCCACCCAGACTTCTTCTGAAATCCCTCTTCAAATTAATTAGCAAAATCACTCCTAACCCTTTGCGTAATTTTTATGACCTGTTCTACGTTATGCGTTAAGACGCCATCGAGGATGTCAGAATTTCTGTTTGTTTGTTTCTCTTTTTCCAGCTACTTTACTGACCTCACGCACATTTGACAGTAATGTTCCCATCTGTTCTTCTCCTTCCGCTACCTCTTCTGCTGTCTTTCGCATCTCCAGGATAGGACGAACACTTGGGTCTAGTTGTGATAGCACCTGGAACATTCCTGCCTTTACGGCTATCCAGACATCTGTAGACTCTTGCTAGGATCACGAGGGTAGCTGCGGGGGCTTCTTTTGTAGCTTTACTTTGGTCCCTGACTACCTCTACACAAGAAGTCAAGGTGGACCTACACTGGCCAGACAACTTGGAAAAAAAAGATTATACCATTTATTTTATATGCACACATATCTGTATGTATGCATGTATTTACTAATCTCTAGCTTCATCCCCTCTAATCTGTAATTTAGCTTTCTTTTCAATGGAAAAGGAAAAAAAAAGTAACTATCTCATTTTCAACTATGCTTAGTATGGGACATCTGGGTGGCTTAGTCCGTTAAGCATCCAACTTCGGCTCAGGTCATAATCTCAAGGTTCATAGGTTCAAGCCCCACATCGGGATCTGTGCTGACAGCTCAGAGCCTGGAGCCTGCTTCAGATTCTGTATCTCCCTCTCTCTGCCCCTTCCCCCCCCCCAAAAAAATAAATAAACATTAAAAGAATTAAGCTATGTTTAGTATGAACCAAAGTATGTTTCATATTCATTGGACCAAGATGAAAAATAATCTCCAAATATTTAAGGGACAGTGATAATTTGTCTTAAAGTCACTGCATGGACTACCATCTAACCTCGAAATCAACTATGCTATTTGTTTCATAAAGAGGTAACTTAACTTATGGAATGTCAAAAAAGGTCTGTTTTCACTGATTGCCATCAAACCTCCTCACTGAATTTACATTTTCCAAAATAACAGGAAAGCCAACTTACCAGGATTAAACCTGTAACCAGATTATGTAACAGCAAACATTTCTGACTCAGAAAACGACTGCTGTTGTACATTTGCACGATCACTGATGGTTTTATGTCTCATCAGTTTGTATCGCAAGCAACGCAGGTGAGATTTCTTAACCCTTAGAATGTTGACAGATTTTTGTTTCTAAATGTATGTATCTATGTGACCTAGTCCAAATCAAGGGGCCATAATCAGTATGCATTTCTTGTAGAATGGAAACATAAGTGACATTTTGAAATATTTTAATTGCATGTTCAGAAGTGCTACTGGATATGCCAAAGTGAGAATAAGATCTTGAAACTAATTAATGTGGCTTCATTTATCAAGAGCACTGGAGCTGTTATAAATGCTAATAATAGCATTGTAACAGTATATTTCCGTTTGTCTGTTGATATTCAGTGCTGTCGGAGTGCCCCACGCCACTGAGTCGAAGAAAGTCTTTGTGTAGGTTTATAGAGCATTCCACTGGCTCTATGGTAAATTCATGAGACTGCCTAGACTAGGGCTTCTTGCAGTAGGAAGTAGTGATCTCACAGTAGTATCTATTGTGCTAAGATTGACGCACTTGAGAAAACAATTATGTTCGTTGTTTACAGAGCTGAGGGTTAAGGGAATCAGTAAAACACACTTGAAGTTCAAATACATTGGGGTGCCTCAGTGGCTCAGTCAGTTAAACATCCGACTTTGGCTTAAGTCATGATCTCACAGTTTGTGGAGCCCCGCATTGGGCTCTGTGCTGTCGGCTTGGAGCCTGCTTTGGATTCTGTGTCTGCCTCTTTCTCTGCCCCTCCCCTACTTGCTCTCTCTATCTCTCTCTCTCTCTCAAATAAATAAACGTTAATTGTTTTTTAAAAAGTTCAAATACATCAATTAATAAAAGTATAGAAAATACAAAAAAATAATTGCATGACTATTCTTTGAGGGATCAATATGCAAAGGTTAGTTTTAACACAAAGTCTTGCGTTATCACTAGAGACTACACTGAAACAAAATCTTCAAAATGTCATTCTTGGGTTCTTGGATTCTCTCTTTTAGACATCCAAGAATCTTTGCAAGTGGAGTGTTTGTCTGCCATTGCCACTGTGAAAACATACAAAAGGAGTGCTGGATTAGGAATTCTAGATTTGGTCTTGAATCTTCCATTTCTTGCAAATGTCTATAAAGTATGATACACAGTGCCTATCAGAGACGAGACCTTCACCCATCTCAGTTGAATACCCTTTGGCTTACTCAATTCTCACATTGAAATAAACACAATTCCCAATTCTTGGAATTAGTACACCTGAGATCAAATCCCAGCACTGCTGCAGGATGTGTGACCCTGAACAAAGCATTAACCCTTTTGTCTGCAGTGTTCTCATTTGCAGAAGGAAAGTTTGAGCTATCGAATCTTGAACAGCCCACTACTTTTCATCTAACTTTATTTCTTATAGCCTGTGTAGTTTTAAAACTACAACAAATCGATGTACTACCATCTTCCTATCCTGCAACAAACTACAATGGTTTTCAATGCAAAATGTCATCATCCAAGGATGTGCTAATTATTGTGACCTGCTTAAACAAGAGCGTAGTCCTATGTGAGAATCATCTTGGAAAACTTCATAATTTCCACCTGGAATAATTAAGAGATATGAGATGGGTATTTTTAATCTTTCTAAAAACAAAGAAGATTTAATTCCCATATTGAGTTCTTTAAAGTTGAATTCTGCCTTCTATTATTAATAATTTCTATTGAGTTGTAGACATCTAAGTTTCAGTTTTGTTTGGCCTGCAGTGGATTTCTCCTTGTCTACTAAATGACAGCTACTGATTACATTAATATTCAGATCTCCATCCTGTCTTCTCAAAAGGTCAATTTAGTCTTTTTTTTAATTGTCTTCATATTTCTGAGAATAGAATTATTATTATCTCACAAAAATGGTTGGTAGCTATGAGGGTCTTAGGTAAAGCATACAAACAAACAAAAGCTATTTCTACTTAGATCGTCAAATGATTCATTGTTATATTGATATTGTAGCAAATCAAAACCTTTGAGAAATGTATAGACAATCCTTATTTCGCTTGCCCCCCCCTGCCAATAAACAAACAAATAAATAACTTTATAATGTCATTATGAAGAAATGGTTGAACAATGACAAAGGTGATCTTTGAACAATTCAATTTCTATTATCTAAAATGTAAAATTATTAGAATGCCCTTGAAAATATCTTTGTCTTTGGGCATAATATTCTACACTACTACATTATGATACTTTACACCTACATAGAAAATACAGTTTCATAGGTTGTAGATTAGAGAGACTGACTCTTCAGTCCATTTCTTTCTGATTTTGTCATGGAAAAAGCTAATCAATGTTGTTGACTATACTCCAAAATCTTCCTCTATTCCAACTCACAGGGAAAAGCAAACAAACAAACAAAAAACAATAGCAACAATAACAAAACTTAATCCAAGGATAAAAATTCTTCCATCGATAACTGAACGTAATACTCATTATTTTGCTTGCTTACCCACCTGAATATTTTACAATTAACTTACAGATTGCTTGAAAGTTAAAAGTTAGAAGAAGATGATAAACTATATTTTGTTCCAAGTTTCCACTTGAAAATCCTTTCTTTTCCTTGTTTACTTATTTATATGTCCTTTCTGTAAGGACACCCGGCTAATACCTCAAATGTTTCCAAGTATAGATGTCAAATTATCTTCGTGAAACTTATTTAGTAGCTATAAAATGTGGTGGATACTATTTATAGTATCTCTGGGAAATTTTTGTCATTAGCATTTCTCAAATTATGTTACATTGTTTAAAATCATGACAATGGCTCATAAAATAGCATTTTCTTTCTTTTCCAATACACACATCAGATTAAAAGATAAAAATAGATTTGAGTACATTTAATTATTTTATTTTTTAGAAATATTTCAAAGCAAAGTAGTACCACAGGAACGTGTTTTGGTTTAAATGTTAGAACATGAAACAACAAAATAAATAATCAGTGCATAGTTATATACTGATGACCTAGAGAATACTTCTCATATTAAGGCAATTTAGGAGTGTGTGCCAGGGAAGAAAGAACATAATGCCTCCTGGAAACATTAGGGAATATTTAATTTCTAGGGAAGGCATTATATTGAGAGTGTTGGTCATTCACTAAGTCATTGTCAGGGTGAGACTGAGCTAAAGCAGGAATGTGAATTATTTTTAAAGGACAGATTTGCAGCTTTGAAAACATGTTACTTCCTTGGAAAACACATAGACCTGGGTTGCACAAAAATACCCATACATAAAAATTTTGTGTTTCTACCAATTTGGCCATAATGAATTACCACATAAGAAGGGAGTATTAAAACATTAGTCATTGTGATAAGCAGATGGAAACTTCATGAAAATACCATGTGATAAAAGGAGGAATGTATATTTTTGGAAATCACATTAATTTGGCATGTTTATGCCGACAAGTATATCAAAGTCACTGTATTTCCCTACATGGTGAAATATTGAGAATAATTAGACTCAGAATATCATGCTAGATAAAAAGATAATAGATAGATAGACAGACAGAAAGAAAATGATCACCTACACACTCTGAGTTATCACCTACATACTCTGATTTATAAATAGCTGTAAACACAATAGTCTGAATTAAATTAAAACAGAATTCTCAGAATATGAGAAACCCAACATTTTCCATATGCACTGTCATATTCCATTCTTTTTCTAATATTCATATTTCATTAGCATTTAGTACACAGGCCTTGGGATTTTTTTGGAAAGTATGAATATATTTAATTTTGATATTTGTGAACAATTGATCATTTAATTTACCATCCAGGCCTACTTAATTTTGTTTGAGACCCTAAATTAATTTAAACCCCACCTCTTTTACTTATGATATGCAAATATTTTTACTTTGATGTTGTAGCAATGCAAATTGAAGTTTGCAACATGAACCACTAATGCTAATTTGATTACTTCTGTATTAGTGTTGAGTGCTGCAAAAATAGCAAGATATTGTTTAAAAAATGAAACTGGGAATGGAAGAACTCTTTATCTGCAGGCCCTCTGCAATTTTGGTAGTATTGATGCATGTACATTAATGCTTGATGAGTCTCATAGAGCAATGGATGCGATCTTGAAGGCAAATAATTTAGGATTTTTAGAAAACCTGACAGCCCGATTTCTTTTTTTCTTAAACTTGAGTTCATCAAAAAGTCTTCACTTTACCTTTTAATAGCTCAGAGAGTTTGCATCTATTTAAAATATTTATTGCAGATGATTTGGACCATGATTTGTTTTTAGCAGTAAAGATGTTATCTAATACAGTGAAGGCAAGGTGCCTGAAATGCGAAATCAGTGCTTTTGGGGTGGAAGCAAATCAAGCTTTTTGAAAAGGGAAGGATCAACTGAGATTGATTGATTGATTGATTGATCTATTTATCTAATAAAGTTAAGGGGATTGCTAATGACTTGTAATGAAAAAGATGATATAAATATCTGGTTGCAACTCAAGCCAAATATATATATATATATATATATATATATATATATATATATATACCTAAAAACTGTTGAGAAACAATTTTCTCCCGCTTTTTAAAATAGAACTTAGAAATGGTGTCTCAAGTCAGAAAAATATATATATACATTTTCTGCAAGATAGCCGAGTGCTGGAGCTGCAGTAATAATTGCTACCTGTAGTGTGCCTGCAGCGTGCATGTTGCTTGTCTGTTTATCCGTGTCTGTATAGTGTCTGTCTGTAACGCGCATTATGGCTGAAAAGTCTGTATGCTCATTAACCTTTTACAGGTGCCGCACCATTCCAAGGAACTGCAGGTACTAAAAGAATGGGCAATACTTACACAGGCCAGACACAGCTCATGCATCAGCTCCAAACTCTCCTCAGGCCTGGCCTCTGACAATGTTAATGAGTTAGACGTCCGTGACCCAGTTAAGGAAGTAAAACAGAGGAGTATCTGATATTTGAATGAGGCCTATGTTACATATTTCCACCGTATTACCAATCAACTTACAAAAAATGATTCGATGTGAAAAGAGAGGAGAGAGATTGAGAGATACCGCTCAATCATTACTTTAATCATCAAAAAGTTTTCCTCAAGGTGTGGCTAGAGAAAAAGTTTAGAATGTGTGCAAATGCTATGTGACTTTTTAAAAAGATTCTCAGAAGTGTCGATAGTATATGAAAATGTAATGCAGGGATTAATTGTACTATAATATTGATGGATAGAGATTAATAAGCTAACAGATCATAAATAAAATTAATTACATTAAGGATTAAATATTGAATGTTATTTGGCTCGTTCTGCTTATAATTTTAATAGAATTTTTATGTAATGCAGTCAATTAAATAAGTGCCAGCATTAGGCATTATTCTACACTTGTAGAAATTCACAATTTGTATACCCAGGGAAGAAAAATGTATACAGTGATAACCTCAAAATAGCAGCGTGATGTTTATACACACATACATGCACACACACACACTATAGAAATGTTCTCAACATAACAAACATAATAACAGAGAATCTTTTCCAGAATACTATGGTTTTGATATAAATATTCTTAACCTCCATGTGTAAAAGAAAAAGAAAGATTCTCACTCATTCTAACCAGTGTCTCTAAAAAAAAACAGTTTTCTCTTTTTGAAATAGACACAAATTCTTTTTTTGAAATTTATTTTACAAATGTGTTTTTTATATACTATACAACGTTTTTAAAGAATTTAAGTCAAACACCTTGTGTAAAAGCCTTATTAAATAGGTACTACATAGACTTGAGCAAACCACTTGTAAATTCCAAAAGCCTTATTAGAATTGACAAATGTTATTGTTATTATCAAAATCATTAATGCTATTCAACATAATGATGCCACAGATACTTGTCTTTATCACTGAAACCATTTTCAACAGCTAGAAATGGGACAAAGCATAACATGAGCCTACTTCTGCTTAATGGGTTCACAATCTAAATTACCATCTCTTTCAACCTCCCATTTTAGAAATGCAAATTCTTTTATAAGTCATTTATAGAAATTGTTAAGTATAATACCCCCACCCACTTGTCTCATAATGGGTATAAAATAATTATCTAAAATTCTTTACATATATAATGGAAATTTGGGCTGGGTGGAGTAAGGAAAGAAGGCACCTTATTTATTTCACTTTACAAAGAGAGATTTTATAGATGTGATTGCTCAGGGCTTTGTTCATCTTTCCACCTTGTTCTCACCTCACGCTATTTCTTTCAGTTCAGATGTCATGCTTTTCAAATTCTGGTTTGAAACTCTTCCTCTTCCCATGTAATCTGGAAGCACTCAAGTCACCAATGAAATGTATATCCTCAGTGAGGTCTCCTGAAATATGCTGTGGGCAGATGTCACAAGAGCCCCAGTCCCCACCCCCAGGCCCCACCCCCAGGTCAGTTCCTATTTCTTTCAGCCTTCCTCTTCATTTGAACAGGCAACTTGGTGACTGGATCCTGTTAAACATAATGTGAAAATAACAAACAGTTTCTCTTCATCCAAAGTGCATAGTTGTGAGAGGTGGAAATAGGACGGAGATTGTACATGGGGGAGAGGGTTGGGTGGAATATCCTTGATAAAAGCATTATTTACTTCGTCCTTCGTTCCAGTTAGATCGGGGCTCAGTGACTGAGGAAGTAACGCTTAAAAATTTTACTCTGTCTTAATTTAAGTTGAAATAGCCACATATGGCCAGTGGATGCCATATTAGTGTGGATTTAGATAACTCACGTTCTTATTTAATTGTAAAAGGCAAAGATTAAATACTTTAAATTTAGTCAGTTTGAAATCGCCCCCCAAAGAATAAAACTGGTCATCATTCCTTTGGAGATTCAGTGTCCCTTCTGATGATTCCGGATGACTTATCTTGGCTCTTGTATTTTTAATCTCCTCCCTGAGAGAACATAATTAAAATATATTTTGCAAATTAGGATTATATCCATGTATATGTGTCTAATTATTTATATATATATCAATGTGTATATGTATATAAAGGTATATATATATGTGTATATATATATTTCTGTATTAGGGAATAAAGATATAGGGGGACAAATATATATATATATATATATATATATATATATATATAGTTTTTTTTTCTTTATTAGGGAATTTTGATAAAAAAATATATAAAGATTTTATGTGATATTAGCCATGAAGCTGTCCTTAACATTTCTCTGGTGTGATGGGTAAGGCCATGGCTTTGGAGTCTAATAGACATGGGACCAAGTTCTAGGTTCCTGACCAGCTGAGTGAGCCTGGGCAAATAATTAAGCTTCTTAAGTCCTCCATTTTTTATATTACTAGAAATAATAATGTTGTATACATTGTAGAATGGTGGTGGAGATTAAATGAACTAATGACAGAAAGCATGGAGCATAGTGTTTATTTTGGAAATTCTAGCTGGTCTCATTCTAAATGCTACAAAAAGGGTCATATGAGTACAGCATATCCTCAAAGAGAACATTTTTTTTTTTTTAGGTGGCTAAAAATGGATAATTCCTAACCCAGCTGAAAACAGTGCCAGTAGGTTTTAGCATTTCCTTCTCCACTGGCTACACAAAGATATGGGGTGATCTTGAAGGATGCCTCAGTATAGTAACAATCTTCTACAGTTTGGGGAAAATGATACTATTTTTAAGGGTTGAAAGAACTGTCCCAAAGAAAGAGAAATAAATGTAATACAATAATGCTTCCTCTTGAGCTTCTGGTGTTAACTTTTAACAGTAAAATTGTTGAGCCATGTACCTGTTGGCTTTCAGATAGGACCAATTTCTTTATTATAGCCAAATGTAGGGAATGGTCCTTGTAACATGAGAGGACTTCAGTCTGTACTCTTACAAATCACATCAGCTGAAAGAGAAGGATGTGATGTTACTAACTGCAACAGAAAAAAGGAAAAAAAAAATGACTGACACTAAAATACATATACTATGTGCTTCATTCCCAGTCTTCCAACTACTATCATTAATGTCAATGGCCAATGAGGGCAGTTGTCTCACTCTTTTTGAACAATTTCCAGACATCAAACTGCTATTCAGACCCTCCTAAGATGTTCTCTTTAGCTCACTTCAGCTGTACGTAAAGATGGAAGAAGTGAGGTGTGCACCAACCTATGCTTCTTCTGATCCTATTTTCTACATTTCCCATGGATGGAAACTATACTTGACATGCTTGGATGTAAATGTAAGAAATAAGGTGTTCATCTACTTTGACATCAGGTTATGATGTTGTTGCCTTTCCAAAGTGAGTCAGTGGGTTCACTGAAAGTATAACCTAGACCGAATTAAAATACGTAGAGAAGGAACCATCAAATTGGCAAGATACTATGGAGACTGGTAATGATGATGAAGGACATCATTCATAAAGTATAATACATTGCTAACTGTAGGGAAAACCTGCTCCTAACACACTCATTAGACAATTGTCAAAAAAAAAAAAAAAAAAAAAAGCATGTCCATATCTGGGGATCAGATCCACTGTCTTAAGATTCTGTTACAGCTCTACAATAGAAACAGATTAAAGCCAGGTCAGGGGGAAAAATAAACCAACACTGTAGGTGTTTATTTTAATATTTTTAGAGGGAAGAAAATATGTTAAGAGTTTTAAAGACGTGGCGCCTGGGTGGCTCAGTCAGTTAAACGTCCGACTTTGGCTCAGCTTATGATCTCACGGTTCGTGGGTTTGAGCCCCACGTCGGGCTCTGTGCTGACAGCTCAGAGCCTGGAGCCTGTTCCCATTTCTGTGTCTCCCTCTCTCTCTCTGCCCCTCCCCTGCTCATATTCTGCCTGTCTGTCACTCTCAAAAATAGATAAACATTTAAAAAAAAAAGTTCTAAAGAATACCCTCATTTTAAGATTTTTGTCAAATAGTGAGGATTCTTAAAAAAAATCTGAGGTTGACATATTTACTTCATTGTAAATTAAATATAAGATTGAGATAAACTTGAAACAAAACAACACCAAAAACAAACAAACAAACAGCCTCTATGCCTACCAAATGTGTAGAAGACGGTGCTTCTGTGTGGGTGTATGTTCACAGTTTATAACATCCCCAAAATGTTTAAGTATGGAAACTAGACAAAGAAAATGCTAGGTTGTTAGATACTGGGACAGAATGTAGACATAGTCAGTGAAAAACATTGCATGGCTTATATGATATTTTCAAATATCAGTAGAGTTATTTAAGATCCTGGTAGGGGGTATCCGGGTGGTTCTGTCGATTAAGTGCCAGACTCTTGATTTCGCCTCAGGTCATGATCTCACAGAGTCCCATAGTGCCCTGAGCGTGGAACCTGCTTATGATTCTGTCTCTCTCCCTCTGCCCCTCTCCCCCTCTCCCCCACTCACACCCTCTCTCTTTCTGTCTCCAAAATAAAAATAAATAAATATATAAATAAATAAATAGTAAAATCAAATGCTAGTAGGAGTATTGGCTCTATTTCGAAAAACAAGCCTAATGAAGCCCTACCACCTGTATAGGTTGAAATAAAAACCCTCAGAAGGATTATCGAGTCTCATAATCTGTAATTACTATCTTTTTGTAAAACATCTGTTTAAAATCTCACTAAGAATAAACTATGCATTTAGTCTTGATGTTAAGTATCCCAGGTTGTAAGAATTGGAACCTGTAGAATTTCTCTGGCCACAGGAGAGGATGCTCTGAAGTACCTTTGCTTTCACCTGTGACACTCCGGCCACTTCATCGTCATATAGCTGAACAGATACAGTGACCCATGATGGCTTTGTGGCAGCTATGCTGTGGCATGAGTAAGCAGTCATTCAGGAATAGATGTGAAGAAGCCAGTTCATCTTATTTTAGTTTGTTTTGTGCCACAAAAATATGATTTCTAGCATTTCAGAGTAAAAATAGAGTAGGTAAACAGAAATTCAAATAGGAAAAGATAAGTGATGAAAAACAAATTTGTATGGAACCCAAAGATCAGCTTTCCAAAATGCTCACCTAAATTCATGGAAGCTAGGTAAATACCATAAATTTCTACTTAGTTATTTTAAAATAATTCATAGCTGGAGATGGTCCTGTTAGCATTTTGTCAATATCTTGACAAAAGTCAAAGTGCATATACTTTGAAGTGTATAAAAAATCACTATTCTTCATTAAAAGTGGATACATTATTAAAATCATAGTTTTTAATTATACTGATATATTCAAAACCATCAGCAAAATTGGGTTCAGAAAGCTAAAAAATATCAATATATATATCTATGCTGTCCGATAGAGCAGCAATTAGCTAATTTTGACAGTTAAGCAATTGATAATGTGGCTAGTTCAAACTTAGATGTGATGTGAGTACCACATACACTTCAGATTCAAGACTTAATACAGATAAAAAGAATATAGAACGTCTCATTAATAACCCCATCACGATTACATGTTGATATAATATATTGGGTTGAATAAAACATTAGAATGAATGTTACTTGTTTTACTTTTTAAAATTTGCTACAAGGAAGTTTTAAATTATGTTTGTGGCTTTTATATGCAATCTGCGTTATATTTCCATTGGTCAACATTGAGAAAGTGTGTAAGCGCAAAAGAACGGGTGACTTACAGATAAACAATGAGGCAAGGGTAGGCATGTGTATGTTCAACCTCTTACTGTTAACTTTAACAAATTTTACTACAAACTGAATGGCTTAGAACAACAAAAATGTATTATTTTATACTTCCTGGAGTTCAGAAGCCCAAAATGGATCTCACTGGGCTAAAATTAAAGTATCAACAAAGTTGTCTTCTTTTAAACCCTAAGCAAGAGTCCTTTTTCTTGTCTTTTGCAGCTGCTAGTGGCCACTTCCCACATTCCTTTGCCAATGGTCCCTGTCTCCGTTTTCGAATACGTCTAAGTCTGCCATCCTCCAATTCTCTCTCTGCCTCTTTCTTCCACTTCTAAGACCTTATTATTACATTGAGTTCATCTGGATAATCCAGGATAATCTCCCCATCTTAAAGGCAAATGATCTGCCACTTTAATCCTTCTCTTGCCATTAATCCGGAATGTTCACAGATTCCTAGAATTAGACCTGGATGTCTGTGTGCAATAATTATTTTGCCTACCACAATGTGTATGCATATGTTTGTATTTAATGTAACATATAAACATATAAAAATCTATCTACCTATCTATCTTTGTCCTCTCCATGTCACACACAAACACACACACTCAAAATAAATGTATTTCTTTAGATTTTTCCCTTTGTTTCCCTTTTGGTCCTACACTTTCTTATCACTTAAGTCTTTTAAAAACTTCAGATAGTTTTTGCCTCACCCAAATAGTCATAGTCAAAGGCCAGTGCATGATAACACAGAAAAAACAAAGTTTTTCATTTGAACTTGGTGGTTATAGAAAACCCCTCAGAATTTGGAATTGTCTGCTGTGTTTGTTCCTCTTGTAAATTAATAACTGACACAGCAGCCATACAAAAAAGAAAGGAATGGGATTCCAGTGGGTGACCACATTGTTTTCAGCATCGATAGAAAGAGTAGAACTCTCATGAAAAAGAAAAGGCTTTGAAACAAAACCAAATAAAGGAAAGAGGAAAGGCAATTCTCTGCCTCTCCAAGAGACTTTGTTAGCTTACCACACCTGCTCGGGCCTTTTGACATATCTTGGGACATGCTGCTGTTAGTTGAAGAGTACCTCCAGAAACACAGCAGAGATTGGGTAACATCTTTTCACCTTGTCAAATACTGGAAAATTCAATCTTCAAGTATAGTTGATAAGGATTATTTTCACCATTGCTTTTGTAATCCTGGGGGATAACAAAGCTTAATTCTAAGTGATGAGTATAGTGATTAGGGGTTAGAATTTGGCTGATTGCGGTTTTATTTTTATTATATTATATTATATTATATTATATTTTATTTTATTTTATTTTATTTTATTTTATTATTTTATTTTTGAGAGACAGAGCATGAGCAGGGAAGGGGCAGAGAGAGAGGGAGGCACAGAATCCCAAGCAGGCTCCAGGCTCCGAGCTGTCAGCACAGAGCCTGACGCGGGGTGTGAACCCACAAACCATGAGATCATGACCTGAGTCGAAGTCAGATGCTTAACCACCTGAGCCACCCAGGTGCCCCTGGCTGGTTGTAGTTTTAAGCAAAACAAAGACTTTTTAAAAGATTTTAAATTCATTATTTTAATGTAAACCCATCTCTGAAGATATACTCTGACTTGCAATATTTAAATTGTTTGCTTCTTTTTTTTCAGTAATGAAAATGATTTAACTGGATTTAAAAACTTTAATTTACCCTATCTATTGGACATAGCTAAAATGGCTGCTAATTGCCACAGATGTATAACAATAAAATTAGTGAACCTTAAACGTGATGATATAAACACATGCTGGGCATTTTCTTTCTTCCTTTTTTTTTTTTATTTTTCTTCAAACCAAAGCAATTAAAGGAGCAATTTTTCAGAAACTTTATTTTTGAAAGCTTTATATATATATTATTTCCATGTAGGTAATTTTTATTGGAAAACGTACCAGCTAAAGATAGATATAATAAAATTAAATGATTGAGAAAGGCAAATAAATTTATTTTGTAATTCTTTGTAACATTTCATTCTTTTTATCATTTTATACATATTTTTTAAAATTATAAAAGTGATATTAATAAGTCGTGATATAGAAAGAAATGCTTTTTCCTATAAATTTAGTCCCTAATAATTTCAATCCCTGGTTAGATGAAGCTTTAATTAGATTTTAAAATGTGTTTAGTAGAGGAGATGTGGGAGAGATTTTAATAGATTTAGAGTTCAGACTATGTCTATATTATCCAAAGTATAAATGTAGACGGTTGTAAATTCAAAATATTCATGTATCAGGTAAGAATCTTGAAACTGAGGGTGAAGACAGGCCAAATCTTGAGGCACTGATCAAGATAAAATTTGTATATATTTAAACAGTGACTTAAATTACACAAAAATAACCATCTATTGATTTAGATATTTGTGTCACAGAGACACATGCCTACACAAGTTGTTTTTCTAAAATCATGCAGATAATGTTGAACTCTTTCCTCAGTACAGTTCTGCATTAACACAGAGTGTTGGAGGTGATAATATATGCTAAATGATATATTTGTAATCAAGACATTTTTAAAGAACACTTAATAAGGAGAGTCAGCAGGCCAAACAAATGCTCTGTATTTTCTTCTTACTTTCATTAAGTGATGAGAGACAGAAGTAATCATAAATTACCCAAAGATATTTAAAATTTATTTTTTTAGTGGAAAATGAGGCACATTAAAAAAATAAAACAGAACAAAACAAAACAAAACAAAACAAAACAAAAACTAAAGGGACCAAAAGTAGTCATCAAACACAATAAAATGAGCAATTAAGTTGAGCTAGTACTAAGCACTATAGGAAATCAGAATAAAGCATTATGAACTTTATAGGGGAGATGGATATATTTCTCAAGAAATATGACCTTTCAAATAGACTTTGAAAGTTAAATAGGAGTTGGACAGATTGAAAATAAGGTAAGCAATTTATGCAAGGGAAACAACCTGGACAAACAGAAGAACATGATAGATGAAAACTATAAAATGAGGGGATAATCTTGCTTTTTGGGCAGTGGCACACCATTGGAAAGATTAAAGAGATGTAAATTAGTTGGCTAACTATCAGATCGTGTTTTTACTTATTAAAACTGTACAGGATAAAAAGAAATGAAATTGTACAGGCTAGACAGGAGATGGGGATGGGAAACATGATGATGGTTTTTCATGATTGTCTGCTCAAGACATGACGAGAGTATGATGCGATAGCCATGGACAGGGTGTGAAAGGATGTTCTAGAACAGTGCTTCTCAAAATGTGGTGCTCAGATCAGAAGAATGGACATTGCCTGGCAACTTACCAAAAATGCCAATTGTCTGGCTCCCCATCCTATATCTATTGAATCTAAATTCTGATGTGGGGTCCAGCAGCCTATCTTTTTAGCTATAATTGATATACACAAAAATTGTACACGTTCAATGTATCCATCTTATTAAGCTTAGACATATGCATACATACCTGTGATATCAGCACCAAAAACAAGGTACTAAACATCTCCATTACATCCAGCAATTTGTGTTTTAACAAGTTCCCCAGGGAATCTGAGGATTCCTAATATTTGAAGAAAACTGCCTGAAAGATGTATTTCCAGAGTTGAACCCCCATTGAGGAATTGATTGGATTTGGGGATAAGGAAGATAGAGGATTTAGGAACAGCTAACATTTCTGTTATAGGCAACCAAGTGGAAAGTGGTATCATTAAATGAGATCAGATATATGAGAGGAGAATTAGGTTAGGCCAAAAAGGGTACTTTTGAAAATATTTAATTGGTAAGGAAGCTGTTGTTACTACACACACACACACACACACACACACACACACACACATTTTATACATATATATTTATATATATATATTTATATATATATATATATATGTCTCTGGTCAAATGTCATAACTGATCTTGATTAGACCAATTTGTGGTCTTTCATTGGATCAAAAAGTTTGTTCTTAATTTGTTTGTAGTTTTTCTCTACAAAGGATGAGGCTCGATAGGGGGGGCTGGAACACCAACGGAATGTGTGATATAAAGGAAAGAGCCTTGGACCAGGGGTCAGAGGACCGGAACCATGGCTGTGACCTAGAACATCTATAACCCTTCCTGGTTGTGAACACTAGTTCTGTTACCTTTGGGAAGTCAATTTCTCAGGGCTCTAAGTTTTTATTTGTTTTTTGTTTGTGTGTTTTTCGTTTTTGTTTTCATTTTTCTTCCGATCAGGACAATGGAAATAGTGTTTGTCTTTCACAATTACTGTAAAAATATAATGTGTACAAACACAGCACAGTGGCTGGCAATAGCAGACATTTAAACGGTAGGTTCCTTTCTTCTTTCTTGGCTCCTTGGTGATTACATACCATTTCCTTTGCATCACCCCAAAATGTAGCCAAGAGTTCATGAATTTGGAGGAAAGGATGGAGGAGAGAGACAAACATGTTTTTAAGGATATTCTCAAACACGCACAGGAAATCAAGACCAAATTGTTACTTGGTAATTTATTTGAATAGTACATCCTTAATATAGCCTCACGTAGTTAGTTTCCTAAAAAAAAATTCTCGAGCAATACATCTGAAAATATTTACTAAGGGGCTGCAGAAAAAAAATGGCTAAGGTTCTTTTGGAGAGACATGAGACCAAAAGATGTATTACATTTCAAATATGAAATAGCAAAGCGCTGTAATGTTTTGCTCTCAGCTACACCAATTAATGCAGATGATGCTAATTAAAAGTAAATTTAGAGAGTGATTAGGTTCTCTCACCATTGTTAGGGAGAATTGATTCTTCTATAGATCTAATATGTTAAAGTAAGAAGTTAATGATATATTGATGCATTTTAAAGCACCTAATTTAGATTATAATTCTGAGGAAAACATTTGCGTTAATACTGAATATTAAAAGACAAACGTTTTCTCTCGGAAAAGGAATGGCCCCATTTGTGTAACCCTAGAGCAACGCACATGTTGATGTTTCAAATAAATTATTGTGTCTGGCTGTATAATCTCAATTTTAGTCTTATAAAACTTATAATACAAGAATTCGATTGCACATGTGCTCATTTATATGGCAGAATACAGCTGTGTGTGGCATAATAACTTTATTGAACAAAATTATGTGCTGTACAGCTTGCTGCAAAAACTTCATGGTCCCATCTGGACTCACTTTGCAATGGAGAAGGCTGAAGTGGGCACAGAGTTTATGGAATTCCAGAAGACAGCAGTAGATTTCTGCTGTCAATGTTAACACTTAGAAAATAAAGGTTAGTGGGTGTTCAAGCTGGAGGAATGCATTTTTCATACTGAAAGGGGAGTCTCGATATGGAACAAGGGTACTTTCTATGAGAGTCCTCAAATATAGACAGATATCTAGTTCATATCTGACTGCACTGGCCTTCACTTACAATGCCCCTAACATCCTGTATCGTAAACACGATAGTATCAAACCAACCAGTTGATGTTTGTTTTTCACCAAAATAGGAAGTTAAAACATCTATGCTCCTGGAAAATTATTTACTGAAGACTTTAACTTGGCCAGCATCATCTGAGACTTAATTCTTCACTTTGGTTTCTGCAGGGAAAAAGAGGAAAAGGCTAAAATAAGTATGAGGTAGATAAAATGGCCATATACAGCCATTCATTGCTTTCTTCTAATACTTTTCACCTTATGTTTATTCCTTTCTGTCTTCCCACTCCCCTTGCCTCCCTCTTCCCATCCTCCCAGACGTGAGGGGTACCTGGGTGGCTCCGTTGGTTAAGTGTTCAACTGTGACTCAGGACACGATCTCATGGTTTGTGGGTTCGAGCCCTGCGTCGGGCTCTGTGCTGACAGCTCAGAGCCTGGAGCCTCTTTGGGCTTCTGTGTCTCCCAATTTTCTGCCCCTCCCCGCTCACGTTCTGTGTCTCTCTCTCAAAAATAAACATTAAAAAAATTTTTTTAAACATGTGACACAAAATAAAAGAAACAGCACAAGGACCATCCATAAAACAGAATTTGGCGTAAGAAGAGTGTATCATAAAAAGATGATTCTTCATTATATCCAGCAAAATGGTAACAAAATGGAGGAGCTGTTACTGTCTTCGGTCTTAACTAGTGTTTATACTGTGATGGTGGATTTTAGGTATTTTGGAATCCATGTACACACATGTATACACACTTTTATGAAGAGGGCGAAACTTCAGAAAGTAATCTGATGGTAAAGCTAGGGGTGTGAGCAGTGGTAGTGTGGACAAAAGCACTTTTATGGTAAAAATGTGTGTCTAATAATTATGTAAACCCAATATAAGCTACTATTATCAACAACCATAGCAAGGATTACAGTAAAGACAAGCTGACTAGATATAAAACCACTTATAAAAAAAGCCTGTGGGTAGAAAAAAAAGTCCATGAAATATCCCACAGCTTGATTCATATGCCCTCATTGAAAAATATTAATGGACACCTGGGTGGCTCTGTTGGTTGAGCATCCAACTTTGGTGTCAGATCAGGTCATGATGTCACCGTTCATAGGTTCGAGTCCTATACAGGCCTTCATGCTAACAGCATGGAGCTTGCTTGGCATTCTCTCTCTCTCTCTCTCTCTCTCTCTCTCTCTCCCCCCCTCTGCCTCTCTCCTGCTCATGCATGCTCTCTGTCTCTCACTGTCTCTTTCTCAAAATGAATAGATAAGCATTAAAAAATATTAAATTAAGCAACGTCAAGGAATATATTTTTATTATAAAAATGAAATAATAAGATAAATATTATATATTTATAGATCTTTTCTTTAGAATATATTTTAAAGTTGGTTTAAATGTTAGTTTAATTTTTCATACCAAAACATTTAACCTATACTTGTATGTACATAATAAGATTAATAAGAACATATTTTATATATATACATATACAATAAAACTTTGGTTTGCAAACACAATTCATTCCAGAAACATGGTTGTATTCCAAAGCACTTGTATATCAAAGTGAATTTCTTTTTTTTAATTTTTTTTAATGTTTATTTATTTTTGAGACAGAGAGAGACAGAGCATGAATGGGGGAGGGTCAGAGAGAGAGGGAGACACAGAATCTGAAACAGGCTCCAGGCTCTGAGCTGTCAGCACAGAGCCCGACGCGGGGCTTGAACTCATGAACTGAGAGATCATGACCTGAGCCAAAGTCGGACGCTTAACTGGCTGAGCCACCCAGGCGCCCCATCAAAGTGAATTTCAAGAGCCATTGGCTTAGTTGTGATCATGTGACATTTGGTGTCACATCCTACTCACATTGCAAGACCTCACCCATTTGTCAATTACAGTTTATTAGAAATGTTTGCTCATCTTGCAAAACAGTCACAGAATAAGTTACTTCCAATCCAAGGTTTTACTTATATGTATATGTATATATACATAAACATATAGTCAATGTATACATATAGTCAATGTATACATATAGTCAATATATAATTATTTTAGGTCTGATTCATTGAAAGCACCATATATATATATATATATATATATATATATATACCTCAAATTGTATGATGCTTTTATGTATACAGATACCAACTTAATGTGTTTGATGATCACCATATATGTATGTGTATATATATATATATGTACATATATATATATATATCTCAAATATATTATGTACTCACATTTCTATTCAAACACAGTTGACACATGTATTTATCAGTTTAGATTTACAAAAAAAAAATGTTAATGTTTATTCATTCCTGAGACAGAGGGAGACAGAGCGCAGCGGGGGTGGGGCAGAGAGAGAGGGAGACACAAATTCCAAAACAGGCTCCAGGCTTCCAGCTGTCAGCACAGAGCCGGATGCGGGGCTCGAACTCATGAACTGCAAGATCATGACCATGACCTGAGCCGAAGTGGGATGCTTAACTACTGAGCCACCCAGGCACCCCTGGATTTACATTTTTAAAGGAAGTTAAAAAGCAGTCCTACATCATGAAGTGAAGAAAGAGTGAGTCATTTGATTGTAGAGAAGCTGTTTAGAATAGTACTTTTTGTTAGTATTTTTATTGTGGAGAATAGTTACATAAGTGAAGGGGAAAATCCAGTAATACATCATATTTGATGTTGGGAACAGAAATATTTCCCCCTGCTTCTATGATCAACACAGTAATTATTTTCTTAGCAAGTGTAATATTGAAGTATAATTAACCAGTTGTACACAACAATAAAACAATAAAAGCATCATTTAGATTGTACTACTTAAAGTAATTATAAATTTCAAAAATAAAAATCAAGTATGCTGATCCAATGTGATAGAATAAAGCTTCCTGTAACATTTAGAGCACGCTGCTTTGCTATTATCAACAACCATAGCAAATCACTCCTCCCCCACTCCTGAAACTTTTGTTCATCTGACTTTTTGTCACCTGATAGAAAATAACCAACATACTGAAAAATACACATACTTTTTAAAATATTAACTGAAAATTAGTCAGTCAGAGAAAGACATTTATATCATATGACTTCACTCATATGAGGACTTTAAGACACAGAACAGATGGACACAAGGGAAGGGAAGCAAAAATAATATAAAAACAGGGAAGGGGACAAAACAGAAGAGATTTTTAAATATGGAGAATAAACAGAGGGTTACTGGAGGGGGTGTGGGAGGGGGGATGGGCTCAATGGGCAAGGCGCATTAAGGAATCTACTCCTGAAATCACTGTTTCACTATATGCTCACTAATTTGGATGTAATTTTAAAAAAATAATTTAAATTAAAAAATATATATATTAACTGGAAAAAATAAATAGGGTGGTTTTTACTTAATCTATACAGGCACAGAGAACAGACACAATTTGGGTCTAAATTTAATGCAGGGGGTTTCTTAACGTCGCAGGAAAGAAAGATGATAAGCACCCAGGCACCAGGTGCATTTCACCAGCAAAACATATTCACACAGTTCCAAATCAGACACATTATTCCTACTAGAAACAATGCGCATGGTTTAATATCATTAAAAGCCGCCCAATTTCACTGCCTCTTTGAAAATGCTCCAATATTTAATGTAGACCTGTTTTTTTTTTTTAAGTAAATTGGCATAAATAAGCTTGCTCCAGTAATAAGCTTTATTTAGATAGGTCTTGAGGATAGAGGCCAAGGTTTGCAATGATGCTAAAAAAAAAAAAATAGTTTCTGATGCATGACTGGAATAGAAATAGAGATATAATCCAAGAAAACTAGAAAATACACTACTTAAGCCAATAACAAAATTTTATTGAAGTAGAATATTTCTTTAAATGACACTATGTTCTGCTAATTAATGCAAATTTTATTGCAATTTTGGCATGAAATAATTACTCCTTGAGGTATTCTGAGCTCAGCTTAATAGAAAAATCAAGGGGGTGAATGATGCTTGTGTCTGTTATATTGATTCTGTCTATAGTTGTAGCCCCAAATATTTTGACATGAGTATTCCTGTAATATCTGAAGCTCTGTTCCATTTATAATCATAATTCTCCTGCTGAGACCACAGCTTGTGCTGATGCCAGCCCGTGTCTCTCTCCTTGAGGTCACAAGAAAAGTAATTTATATATTTTAATTAGTCTAAACTTTAGCTCTGGGTAGATGACTTTATCTTAAACTAAAACACTTCCATAGATAAATGCACCCTTTTAGAAGTAATAACTATTTTCATATTATTCATTCACGTGTAACATTTTGGAAAGTCATAGTGGTTCTAGAAGAAGAAATAAATCATGCTTGTTTAAAATGTCTTTTACAATACATACCCAGTATTTATGTGTGTTAAGCCTCTGCATCACCTCCCGACCTCCCCACCAGAAGCATACTTTCATTTAAATGTGTTACTTTTAGATTCTTTTTCTTCTTTGAAAACTTTCCAGCTGAAAGATTTTACTTATAAGGACAATGAACATGTACAAAGTGAATCTTAAATAGTAGTATCTGCCTCACTGAGAAACGTTTTTGTCTAAAGGGATAACGGTACCTGAAAGAAGCTTCCAGCTTCCACACTATAAACATTTCACCACAAAAAATGCTAATTTTTTTCTTTAGAAATTGTAATTGTTTTTTTGTTGATTCTCACCTTCATTTTTTTACTGCCATAAACTATGTTAAGCCAATTTTTTCACTTTAATTAACATTAAATGAAGTAGGTTTCCTTTCCTTCCCTTCTCTTCCTTCTTTCTCCTTCCTTCCTTCCTTCCTTCCTTCCTCCCTTCCTTCCTCCCTCCCTCCCTCCCTCCCTCCCTCCCTCTCCCTACCTATCCCTTTCTTTTTTTCCCCCTTTTTTGTTCAGCACTAGCATTTTGGGTTGTATAGGCAAAATAATATTCTCCTCAAAATCGTTCAAGACCCAGAAGGGTGAATATATAAATCCTACTATGGTTTGAATGAGGAGAGCTTCTTTTTTAACCTTAAAGATTTATTTCAGAATTACTGAGACCACATTTCCTATTATCTAATGGCTGGGGAAAATTTCTTCCATCAATTAAAAAAACGGCACATTGTACACATTTAATTTCATTCTGTGTGCAATTGGTCACAGCCTATATGCTGCATTATACTAAGTTTTGTAGTATATAAATAAATAATCAATGACAGAACTCTGGCCTAAAATAAACAGAAGTCATACATGCATGTGATAACTAATTCCCAATGCAAGGCAGAATATTCTTTTTTTTTTTTTTTTACTAGACTATGAGGTATAGGCAGTTAACAAGGAGTGAAATTAACTAATAAGAATAAGAACAGTAATAGCGATATCCAATATTTGTGGAGCATTTACTATATATAAGGCTCTGTTGGATATACTTTCTACTATACTTTCTACTCAATATTTTTAGCAGTTTTCTGAGTTAAGACCTGTATCATTTTTTTTAAGATTAAAAAACAGAAGCTCCAAGTGATTAATTAATTGGCCAAGGTCATGCCCCTAAATGGCTGAAACCATTAAGATCAGACAGTCTAGCTTCGAGCACACAGGATGACCTAGTGTAAGAAGGGGTCAAACTGAAACACAAAAAAGCAAAACAAAACAAAAATCCCTGAAATCGTCACTGGTAACTTCGCTGTGTGCTGTGTGAAATGGTATTTTTGTGAAGATTGGGCAACTCAGATTTCTGAGTTTGACTCCCATTTCATATTTGGCCTACTGATTGCAGGGTTTCTTGACTCTGAGATGGTTTATCTTGTTAAAGTACTCAGTAAAACTGCTCTGCGGATGTTAGTTGTTTTATCTGTTGTTGAAATTTTTCTTAATGAGGAACTAAGTGTTGCTTGGGCTATTTATAACAAGAAGATTGGGGAAGCTGGAAGCCACACTCTTTTGCGTTTATTTGCTCTGAACCTCTCCCCAGTCACAGGGTTTAACAGTGAAAGTGATGTGGAAGGAACAGAGAAAACGCACAGGAAGGAAGGCGTCATAAGCAAAGACACTTTTGCGGGAGAGTGATGGTCGTCTTTCCGTAAATTCATAAGGAAACTTCCTCCACGATTATATCTCCGCCCTTTCTTCAAGAAGGGATCTGCTTTGAAAAGGAAGGGAAACATCAGGGTCAAAATAAGTTTTATATGTAAAAAAAGTTAAGTTAGGGAAGCGATGATTTTTAAGGATTTCCTCACTAGTAACATAGTCTGTTGGGTTATCAGCCTTTCATGATTTCAAAGACATAAGTTTTTCCTCACTATGTTTTTTAACATTGTTTTGTTGCGAATCATATGAAGAACTTTAACCATTTTACTAGTAGACGCAGAAACAGGCCCAGTGTATATATTTGTGTAAAATAAAACAACAAACAGTGTGGCAGCACTGTTCAGTATGGTAAACACGAGCCCCCGTGCTGCTATTATTTTTAAATGAATTAAATACGATTAAAAATTCATTTCCTCAGCCCCACTAGCCAGTAATTTTGTAGCACACAGTCATCACTGCAGAATGTTCTAGTGGATGGCTCTGGTATAGCGTAAAGGTGAACAGGTCAAGTTGGAATCTAATTCCCTAGGCTCTAGTGAAGCTTCATGGTCAAGTTCATCTGGAGCCTCATTCTTAATCTGCAAAATGGTGACACCCATCTCATATAGTTGTCATGAGAATTAAATGAGATAACATGTACAGTATGCAGGTATCAATGTCTGGCACAAAAAAAGGCCTAATAAATGTTAGGTTATTATTGTTAGGGACCCGTCATGTGCTTAGAGTCATTAAATCAAATATCATTAATTGATATTTATTTAGGATCAAGATCAATAAGATAGCAGACCCCTGTAAAGTTTAGTGGTAACACATGTCACTCCATTTATTCGTATAATTTTTTGCCCATTTTCAAAAGATACTTGAGGCTAACAAATTTTTGGAGGACAAATACAACAGAAATGAATAACCTAATTTTAGCAAGAAAAAAGTGTCAGTGATGAGGGCGGGATCATATGAAAGACCGGGGTTAATGGCAGCTATTGTAATTGAACAACAAACTTAGCTGAGGCTGGGGGGAGGGGGGGGGCAAAAGAGAGAAAGCTGTTTAAGCACGGTCTTAGTTTAATTTTTTTTAATTTTTAATTTTTTTTTATTCTTACAAGTTTATTTATTTTGAGAGAGAGCAAGTGGGGGAGGGGCAGAGAGAAAGGGAGAGAGAGAGAATCCCAAGCGGGCTCAGCTCTGTCAGCACAGAGTCCCGTGTGGGGCTGGAACCCACAAACCATGAAATCATGACCTGCGCTGAAGTCGGACGCTTAATGGACTGAGCCTTCCAGGTGCCCCTAATTTATTCTTTTAACTGAGATGAGATCCAGGTAGATATAAGAATAGTTTCAAAGTTGTATTCGTGTACAAGGTGAATCTGACTTATTCGTTAGTAACAAAACCTTACGGAATTGGTACAAAATGCCCAAGTACACATAGCCTTTTAGTAGCCTAGTATTGTTTGCAGATCTCTTTTGAAAGCAGATATAATAAATAGGCCCTGCTAATCGTGTAGGGAAAGCTACCAGAACGTAGTTTGGGAAGGTCTGAAATACTAGCTTAGAGGTGGGGCACTAGGAGAACAGAGTGGTCACAGCATTGGAAGTAGAGTCTGCTTGGACCCCATTCCTGTCCTTCCACTCTCCTCCATTCCTAGCTGAGAGATTTAGAAAACTGCTTCCTCTCTCGGTGCCTCAGTTTCCTGTGTGTGGAATGGAGATAGTCGCTGTAACACTGTCATGCGCTTTTGTGGAGACTAAGTTAACGGGTGCCTATCAAACAGACGACCTGCTGCTACAAAAACAATACATGCATTACTGGGTATTAACGAAAGCGTTGCACGACTGACTTGTCATTTTGGTGATACCTCTTAATTCCTCTCTTCTTTCATTTTCCTCCCGAAAATTTGATGTAGAAGCAGTCTTGCCAGTTGCCTGCCTTGCAAAAATGATCATCGTACGCAAGAATACGTGATGAAATTCTAATATAAAATTTAGACACTTAAGTTCAGATTTAATTTTCGTATTTTCCTAAAAATGTGATAAAGTGTTTCACGTGTTTTGATGCGGTTTCTAGAGGGTACACTTTTATGTGCTTTCGCTGTTGTCTTGTTTCTATGTTTTAATATGTGGGCACACTTTAACATAATTGTCTAACGAGTTTTTCAACTTCAGGGAATAAAGAAAAGAGCAAAAATACATGCTAATGGAAATTACTTAGAGAAACCTGAGTAAATCTAGTAATTGCATGCCATCTGTGGTAAGGAAATTAAATAGTGCACTTAAAGTGATTCAATAATTAAATATGTATTTATTAAATCATTTGTAATAGCTTTAGTATATGACCTCAGGATTCAAAGGCAACCTCATCATGATTACCCTTGAAGCTTCTCTGAAAAGTGAATTACAGAATCAGCTTTCTTCTCTTTTACTGCCTGAACATGCTTTACCTTGAAACCTCATTGTAAAAGAAACTTTTCCTGTTGCAACTTTGGCATGCTACTTCGTCTGCGGTGTGACATGGGGGGGGGGGGCGTTATGGGGCGGGGGAAGAGGAATGTCATGAAAAGTTGACAATAAACAGAAACAGACAGAAAATGATCTGTGGGAGACGGCAGGTGAGGAGATATTAAGACAGAAGGCAGGCACTCCGCACAGCAGCTGGAGAGCAGAAAAGGTGCATTAGTCAAATGCATTATAAAGAAAAAAAAAATGAAATCGAATTCCAGAGAGGTGCCAACATCTTCTTCACACTATTAGGTTTTTTTCAGACGTTGAGATATATTCATTCGTGGGTCCTTCTGTTTTGTTTGGGTTAGTGTGTTACTTACACAAAGAAGGCGATTGGAATGTTAGCTTTTGGGGAAGAATGTAGAACTCAAGTGATGAATTTAGGAAATGACCTCATGTTTCATAAAACACAGACTGATTTTTAACTTGGTTAACCCAGATGACTTACTTTTAAAAGTCACATTCTCACAAATCATGTCCAAGTGTTTGTTTTATAAATCCATAAATTAAACCTCAGGGTGGGTTTTCCTACAGTGTAAGCTAGATTTCCAGGGCAATATGGTGAAAATTCTTTTCCTTCTGGACTTTCTCTTGTTAATTTACAGGGTTTCCTCTTAAAGAATAACAGCTGTAAAATATCCTTTGAAGTTCCAATTTAACCTACTTGTCCTCTTTCCTACAACTGCATGGACGACGTTTTATTACTGTAACTCCTACACCCATGGATTGTCATGTTATTTGGTCCATCCTTCTCTTTATTTTCTGCAGTTCAGTAAAGTTTCTATTAAGGGAAATCCTTTCAGAAAGTAATTTTAAGGAAAAAGATTCCCTTCCGCTAGCATGGTTCTTATTTCTTCTATTTTCAACGACAGCTGTTAACTTCTTTCCACCACATTCTCAAGTTTGGAGAGTTATATAATTTTAGATAAGTCTATTGGCCATTACCTACTGTGCCACATTTTACATTGCATCAAGCAATACACTAAATTATTTTCCACTTATGACACAGTTCCATCTTAGTGCTTTAATGATCAAAATAAAGAGGTATTTTAGAAAATCATTGACATATAAGTGAGAGGCATTGTAAAGGAATCAGTTTTCTATGGCATTCCTTCTTGTAATTAAAATATAAAATAGCATTTACATTGAAATGCCGTGTCATGTCTCACATCTTATAGATTTAAAATGGCAGATCATGGGACGCCTGGGTGACTCAGTTAAGCATCCAGTTCTTGATTTCAGCTCAAGTCATGATCTTATGGTTTGTGTTTGAGTCCCTCATCAGGCTCTGCACTAATACGGTAGAGCTTGCTTGGGATTCTTTCTCTCCCCTGTCTCTCTGCCCCTACCCTGCTTGCTTTCACCCTCTCAAATTTAAAAATTATAAAATAAAATAAAATAAAATAAAATAAAATAAAATAAAATAAAATAAAATAAAATAAAATAAAATAAAATAAAATAAAATAATAAAATAGCAGATCAGCTTTACTTAAGCAGTAAATGTTCAAACATACCATACTTTAACAAGACAACATTTCTTTTAGGCCATTGATTCCACTTGTTTCCAATTTTGATGTTGGAACCCTCACTCCAATTAGTAGAAACTGTGAAGCAGCTGTGTGCAATGTCAATAGAGGAATGTTTTTATTTTTGTTGAAATCAAGTAACTGATTCAAATGAAGTTTAAAGGCGCACAGGCACGCACGTGTGCGTGCACACTCACACACACGCGCGCACACACACACACACACGCTATATTTTTGTAAGTATAAAGAAAACACAAATTCTGCACAAAGCCCTGGCCGGAGACATAGCAGAAAACCACTGTCAACGTGGTAACGAGTTTTGACAACTTCTAATTGAGCAAAATTCCAATCACTAACATTAGATATATTTTGAGGATTTGAGATTTGTCACTAATTTTTATAAATTATATTATTATTGGGAAGTGCTTTCCTCTATATTCACCAACTCCATCCCTGGTCTACATAGCAAATATGTATTAGGATATTAGCAGAAAATTTGTTTTGGACTGACTTCCCTAACAACTAGCCATAAAGATGTTCTCTGAGCTGAAACAAAGCCCACCTTTAGTTTTGCCTGAAGTATATTGCTGCAAATGGCAAAGGCAGAGCTGAATAGTTGATATTCATTGACTGTTGAGGTAAAGATGAATTTCCCAGTAAAACTCCAGAGAGCAATTCTTAGGAGGTAAAACTTTTTTATTGACATAAGGCCACAGGTGAATATTTTTAGGAGCTTAGATAAAGCTAGCTTTGCCATTTTTGAATTATATGCTAGAAAGGAGGAGGGGGGAAATGTGTTCCCTACTGAACCATAAGACTCTTTTGCCTGCAAAATTCAAAAACGCCTTGTGGTATAAACCTCAAACTTGGAATATTGTCCTCCTTATTGTATTGAGAAAAATGTATTGAAAGCAAAAGCCATCCACATTCACATTTATAAAGCTGTGAGGGTTTTGAAATTCATGCCTGGATGAACACCATATAAGCATTTTTTCCTGACTTCTCAAACCAATATTTCTACAATGGGACTGTATTAAGAGTTAGAAACTTCAGGAAAATCACAGGTTCAAATGTAAGGAACATTTGTGCAAACCCTCTTTTGTCCCAACCTAATGTTTTTCTTTTTTTTTTTTTTTAATTTATTTGTTTGTGTTGTGCTTTCTGTAAATCTTTACCCTTTTCTTCTCTATTTTTTAAAGTTTAAGTAAATTAAATCAATATTGCAATTAATGATTGCAACAGCTCTAAATAATTTGGAATATTTAAGGCTATGGAAGGTTTATCAATAAGAATCAATTTGAACTTCACTTGATTATCCCTACTGTTTGATACAGTGAGTTGGAAGTCAAAATACATTTTTAGAAGTGCTCTAAGAACTTGTGGTTTCATATTAAAAACATATTTGTATTTCACTAAGTGTAAAGCAATATTCCTAAGCACTCTGGAAGAAAATTTGACCATATCAGAACTTGTCTAATTTTCACTCTTGTCACATGCTTTAAACAGACGTAACAGTTTCAAAACAAAGCAGCTTAGAAGCATATTTAATGACACTTTCATCTACAGGAAAAATAAGGAAAATGGGGGCAAAAATAATTTGATACTTTTGAGCCTCATTTTTCTCATCGTATTTAAAAAATGAAGATTAGGATGATAATTCCGACTTTTAGAGTAATTTGTAAATAAATAAATTATGGACACGAGAGGAAATAAATGCTGATCTCCTTCTCTTTCCCTGATAAATATATGGAAAAATTTTTTTTTTTCTCTATATCTATCTAGCTGACGTCTTTCCTCTCCTGGGCTACACGAATATTGAGCCCATTATCTTTTTTGTAGGTTCTTACAAAATATATCATATCTTTCTCTTAACCATTGGGGTCAAGATAAGTCAAGGTAAATAGCAGATGGCAGGTTCTATAGACAAGGGCAACCATAAGGTCACAGTTTGGAAGCAAGTGTGAAGATATTGATGGATTCTTCATCGAGGAAATAAAATAGGAAGATAAAAATGCATTAATCCATTTTGTAAGAAAGTATTAAAGAACCGTGTGTTATGAGAAATTGTATCAAATTGCTTTTTCATTCAGTATGTCAGTTGAAATATGGACACTATTCTTGGAACTTGGTCTGTTTGTAAAATTCAACAGGGATCCTTTATTCCTAATATTTGGCTCCTTTCCAAAAATGAAAGTGTATGGTGAAGTGTCTTGAATTACAAGCTAATAACTGATACTTTTAATAGAGTCCTAAGCTTTAGGACCCTTTCCCTCCTCTTCTTCTTTTCTCTCCTCTCCCTTCTGCTCAACAAAGACATTTTCTAATGTTGGGTTACATTTTAAATCAGTAACTCTATAGCAGATGGAGGTGGGAACCATGAAATGATAACCACAGAGAAGACTAGGGCATAAATGGATTGTTCGAAACTTTAAAAAAAATGAATAATCAGGTACAGTTTAGTCAACTCTCAACTTGAGAGCCATTAGCTATCAAATAACTACATTTGAAATTATAAGCATGATTCGTTTACCTAAAATCAATAATTGAAACTATTCTAGTGAAGGAGATTTATAAAGAATATGTGGAAAAAATGGAACATGTTTTCTAAATTTTTGAAGGTAATATCCCTCCTATGTAATTATTTCTTGAGGTCCGCTTTTCCAACGATACTGTCATTTAAATTCATACAAAGGAAGTATTATTTTTATTGTGACATCCTTGGCCTTTAGTTAAATATCTTAATTATATAGACACTTACTGAAAATAGCCTCTAATTTATTTGTGCATGAAGTGAAGTAGCAAAATTTCAAACATCACCCAACCATCTTGGTGGCAACTGTAGTTTCCACTTTAACCTCAAAGTTTTTATTTGGAGCTTCAAAAAGTGGATTAAAAGCTGGAAAACATAGTCTTTTGTCAGGCTTTCTTCTTTCTCTTAATTCGTGCATGGTCTTTCACTGGGGAAAGACACTAAAATATACACAGAAAGGTATTATGGCTTATTTGTCACATAAATTTCACGTGTAGATTATTTGTTTTTTATAACTACCATGGTTATGTGGTAAGGGAAGACCCTGTCCTGCAGAAAAAAGATCAAATAATTTTGGAACTTAAAAATTTACATATAGAATAAATGAGATTTGAAAAATGTTCCTGGGGCACCTGTGTGGCTTGGTCGGTTGATTGTCTGACTCTTGATTTCAGCTCAGGTCATGATATCACAGTTACACGGCTTTGAGCCCTACATCAGGGTCTGGGCTCACAGCTTGAGATTCTTCACCTCGCTCTGCCCTTCCCCCACTCTCACTCTCTGTCTCTCTCAAAATAAACAAACAAACAAAAATATTTTTTTAATAAAATTTAAATAAAAAAAGTTCCTGTCACATAAAATTTCATTCTGTTACATTGGCTTTCATGTCGTTCTGAACTCTTTTAAGTGGAGCAACTTCTTTTCTGAGTTTTTCCAGTTTAGGCTATGATTTGCAACAAATTATTGCAGGACTCTAAACCAAGACTTGTAAAGGAGTAATAGAGCAAAGAAAACTTATAAGAAATTCTAAAAAATGGATCCTTTAAATTATGATTTGGGGGATGGTAAGTTTGTTTTCAGGGCTAAAATATATAATAGAGTTTAAATCCATTTGAAATCCTATTTGACACAGAAACGTGTATTGTTGTAGAAAAGAGGAAGTGGCCTATTTAAATTTTAGAACAAACATCTAGTGGGGGAGCAAGGGGAGAAACAGCAAGAAAATAAAAGAATAATAAAGCATAATTACAAAATTGTTTGGATTTACCATTAAAGAGTAAAATACATATAGGTAAATTGAATTTGTGAATCATAAAAAAGGGACATTTAATAGTGATATATACTTGACTCTTGAGGCGCCTGGGTGGCTCAATCAGGAAAGCTCCACGCTTGATTTTAGCTCAAGTCATGATCTCACAGTTGGTGAGATTGAGCCCCTCTTGGGCTCCTAGATGACAGTGCAGAGCCTGCTTGGGATTCTCTCCCTCCCTCTCTCTCTGCTCCTCTGCTGCTCTCTCTTTCTCTCTCAAAATAAATAAATAAACTTCAAAAAATTAGTAGTATATACTTGACTTTTATTCAGAAGCTACCTGAAATCATTTCTGTACCAATTCCCAAAAAGGCTTTATACGAATGTACTTTGAATTTTCGTATTTCTATATCAAATCTATTTTAAGCAGCTTGAATTACACCTAGTGAAGTTTTAGAGAGGAAAATAATGGGAAAAAAGGAGAATATACACAAAGATAAAAGAATAGAAATGGGGTGGGAGAGAGGTAGGGAGGTGCTAGCTGACAGAAGGGGAAGGGAAGGGAAAGGAAGCTATAATAGCATATGACCCACATGAAGAATCACACATTTCTTTTGCAATCCCACATTCAATTTATCTTTAACAATTTAGAGCCAAAATATTAAGTGAGAATACATTTTTTTCTATCCCTTCCCCATGATGCACAGAAAGTTTGTAAAATTTGAGATATGTAACAAATTCTTTAAAAAGACAGTCATATACTTTCCTTGAATGATCTCACAGGAAAATGTCCTATCAGACAAAACTGATATACGATTTAGTTGGTGAGTAAATGCCACTATAAAGAAGCTTCTCTGGCCCTGGTTCATTTTCCATCCTGTTACCCTATTTTAACTTCCAACACAGGATTTATCCCTACGTGATTCATAGTTGCTTATTTATGTGTGTGTGTGTGTGTGTGTGTTTAACATTTATCTATTTTTGAGAGAGAGAGAGAGAGAGAGAGAGAGAGAGAGAGAGAGAGAGAGAGATGAGACTGCAATCAGGGGAGGGGAAGAGAGAGAGGGAGGCAAAGAATCCCAACAGGTTCCACGTTGTCAGCACAAAGTCTGATGTGACGCGCGAATCCACAAATCATGACCTCATGATCTGAGTTGAAGTCAGACACTCAACAGACTGAGCCACCCAGGCGCCCCTTGTGTGTGTTTCTTTATGTGCCCAATGCTAACAGGTAGGCAAATGAGAGGAGATAAATTGTATTGTATGGCCCATTTAAGGCAATTGATATTTATTGAATGAATAAAAAAAAACAATACATATTTTGAAATTTGACCCACTTCTTTTCTAATGAAGACATATTTTGCCATGTCATTGATGACAGTACCTTGGCACCATTAGGTCCTTTGTGTACCTGAATACACACTGATGGCTGACTCTCCCGATGTGCATGGAGAAAGTTCTTTTAGGTGTCCTGTCTGTTCTTTCTCATAACGGCAACAGCTCTGCTTCATGCCCTGTCTTCTAATGCCAGAAAATCAGAATGCATAAACTCAGCAAACTACCAGTTGCTTTCTTGTGCAAACAAATACAATCTGGCTATTCTGGACTCACATCTTCCCTTTATGATGAAATGCCAAATCCATGACAGTTGTGTGATACAATCTTAGAGAAGTGTACTGTGAATACCCAGGGATGTTGTCCAAAGTGTTTTATAGATTTTATTGACATAATAAGTGATCTGCCTGTCAAACGGAAACACATAACACAAACCATGCAATACTTTGTCCCTATCGATGAAGAATTGACATGGAGGCACCTAGGTGGCTCAGTCCATTAAGCATCCAACTTTGGTTCAGGTCGTGATCTCAAAGTTCATGGACTCGAGTGCCACCTTGGGCTCTGTTCTGACAGCTCAGAGTCTAGAGCCTGCATTGGATTCTGCGTCTCCCTCTCTTTATACCCCTCCCCTGCTTGTGTTCTGTCTCCCTCTGTCTCTCAAAAATAAATAAATGTTAAAAAAAAAGAATTGTCATGGAAATGCATATAGGACAACACATATTTCAAGCTTGACGTAGAAAATCCTTGTGCATCCATAAAGACCTGGTATAAATTTCACCCTCTTCCATTAATTCTTCTAAAACCTCACACTGCCCAGAATCTGTCTCTCAGCTCCCACATAAACCTTCATCTATGTCTGTATTATATCACTTACCACATTCTTTTCTGGTAAGGTAAAACTATTAATACATGGGATTTTTGTAAAACTAGCCCTCCCCCCATATTATAAATCCTTAAAAGTAGTGACTTAAAAGTGTTTTATCTTTGCCTTTCTAAAGCTACCCAGCATACTTCCTTACCCATAGGAGGATCTTTAGAAATAGTCAATAGAATTATGGATCACATGTGTAAGAATAGGCTTCAGTTACTACATAAAACATCAAAATTTAATTTAAATGTATTGTGTAATAAAATATATTAATTTTGTTCATATGTGCATTCATTAATTTTCCTAGATTAATTCTGTGGTGTGGTTTTGGTTACCAAGATACATAGTTTATGGCAATAGAAAGAATGGATCTGGGATGGTGGGTGTAATACAATCCACTATATTTTGTGCAATTAAACTACTCCAGGCCAGCATTCCATGTGCCAATTCCAACCAATTATTACAAAAATGTAATGAAGTGGTTTTCAAATGTCCAAGGATATTAAAGCAACACCTAGTAGAGCCTAATGTTCAAGATCTTCTTATAGTTTCAAATTAATATACAAAATGTGTTTAAATTCCCAAATGACCCAGTGAAAATATATACTTGTATATCTATAATTGGTAATGCAATATCTACAAATTCATGAATATTAAATTGCAAAGGTAATATTGATTTTTAAAACCACTTTATAGTGAGAGTGCTTTAAATAAGAAGTGGGTTTTGAAACATTCTTTTGGGTGTTTTTAAATAACTCTTTCTAAAAACTGACCCCTGGTATTTTTATACACATATGATTTACTATAGGAGCTTGCAAAACAAGTAACTGAAAAGACAGATTTTGCTGATAGAACACCATTACTGAATTGGGGCCCAAGAGCAGTGGCCATCATTTGAACCTATGTTTCAGCTATAGGTTGTGCATTGAACAACTCCAGGGGGTGCCACTTATGTAGGATACAGGTGCCCTTGGATCCATACAGTGCAGCGGCTTGGGTAGGAAGTGAGCAACTATCATGAAGTGTATTATAATAAGGTGGGAGGATTTGTAGAGGAAATTATTACTTTGTGGTCTCTGTATAAAATCAAATTTAAAAAATCTTGGAATCAAGGCTCACTTGGGTGGCCCAGTCAGTTAAGAGTCTGACTTTGGTTCAAGTCACGATCTCACAGTTTGTGGGTTCGAGCCCCACATTGGGCTCTGTGCTGACAGCTAGAGCCTGGAGCCTGCTTCAGATTCAGTCTCTCTCTCTCTCTTTCTCTCTCTCTCTCTGTCTCTGCCACTCCCCCACTGATGCCTTGTCTCTCTCAAAAATACAAATAAATGTTAAAAAATTATTAGAATCAATATATGGGATAATTTAGATGAAAAAACTCTTACATGAACTATCCCAATGCAGTGTCTCAATGCAGATAGTTGAGTATAAGGTTTGTTTTGTGGTGTATGGGGACTGTGTGTGTGTGTGTGTGTGTGTGTGTGTGTTAGCGTATGTTTTATATTCCTTTGGTTTACAACATGGAGCTCTTCTATACCATACATGGCTTGTAGGTTTACTTCATTAATGTGAGAACCCATCTAATAAAAGTGGTTAGAAATGTGGAATGTGGACATAAAGTGGAAGGGAGCAGGGCCAGCTGGAGAACAAACTGTAAAAGCTACCAAGAAAAAAGTTATTGTGCCCCTACTCCTTCTAGGGATAATTTAGATCTTGCTATCCTCCAAAATTCTACTTTTCATTCTACCTTTTGAATTATATTTACCATGAGAGATTATTTATGTGGCTAATGAAAATTTTAATTGTGACAGTTATTATTTTTAAATTATTTAAATACATCGTGTACATGGGATTGTAAAGGCTATGATGTAAGCTCAATGAGGGCAGGGACCTTATTAGCTGTGCTCATTCATATATGCACAGGTCCCATATATACAGGGACATATAAACAGTTCCCAGGACCTACTGCATAGCAGGCATGAAGAATCACTTATTGACTGAATGAAGTTGTCCAGAATAGAAGAAATTAAGGAAAACATCTTTGATTTTCTGAAGCTTATGGTATAAGGATTCACTTAACAAATACGTACATGTAATACCTATGTATATGGACACACATGGATTGATTGATTGATTGATTGACTCTATTAGATGTGGGGAAGGATGTCTATGTAATGAATGTCACCGGACACCCTAGTGTGAACTCATGTACACACACACACACACACACACACACAAATGGATTCATCAAAACACAACACTATGCACATACATCTTCATCATCCACCATCACCATCAAGCAACAATTATACAACAAATGTAGTGTAATCTGTTGCATTAGTTGCTGTGGTAAAAACAATATAGAACACAAAAAATTAAAATAATACCTAGATCAAAGAGGGAACAAATAAGAACTCTTCTAGAGTTGAATTTACTTTCCTTTTGTCCTTGAATATAGGTACAATGTTCATCTCTACAGAAGAAGCTTGTAATGATGGCAGTAAAAAAGTTTAATTCCTAATACTAGAGACTTTATCTTTCACCCACAATAACTACAATGAAGTTTCTCCCCAATAATGTTACAGCGATAGAACTTTTCATTTACCTGAGTAACTTAAAGCCAGTTTAGCCTTGCTTTAATTAGAAATTAGACAGTTGTAATAATTCCCAGATTTGTAACATCAAAGCATGAAACTTTGTTTTTTAAACCTTTGGCATTTGTGAATATTTGGAAATCTTAATTAACTTGGTGAAAGCCTGGAAAAGAAGATTATCAGCATGTGGTGATTGACAGAATAATGAAAATTTTCTTCTGCAAAATGCTGATATATTTAGCCTGACTTGGTTTCTTCCTGTATCATCAGTCATTTCAGTTTATTTTTAGTTCAGCTGAATCGATAAAAGGAAAAATACTTGCCAATGTAATTTGTGAAAAAAAAAAAAAAGATTTTGCTTAGAAAACAAAGATCACTGAACCTAGATCAAATCACAAGTATAGGGAACTAAGTTTGTTCAAGGTAACGTTTTTGATTCTGCTCAACATTTTTTCCCCTTACGACCAACATTTTACCTCGTATCTTTCAGTGACAGTCTCACTGTCCAACTGTCTCCATACCATGACTCAACTAGGACCTAGAGATGATATCTAGTTTTCTCTTCTGTTGCTTTGCAGTCTCACAAACATAAAGTCTTCAAAGTCTTGAAACTGTGCCCATTGTATTCTGCATGGCTGTAAGATTTGAGCTAGAGGTTTTAAAAGTTAAGTATGTTTTGGAAGAATTAAAAATTTGAGCCAATATGTGCAACCACTCAGTACTCTTACAAGAAGGTTCCAGATCCACTGAGAACTTAGTGTCTCATGTCTGTTACCTGACATGAGTTGAGGCACTTGGTTCCTTGTGGATTTGTTTTTTCAACTTGTCTCTCCATGTTTTTCTTATATCTCTTATCCAATTTTTAAAAGACAAGGATATATTTTGAGGCTAATATATTCCATAAACACATACATACACACACGCCTCAGAAAATGCCCCAAAGTGTAGGAAAATACTTGAATATCTGCAGTCTTGATTTTTTTTCCTATCTAACAAAGCTACAAATATAAATATAGTATCCAGTTATGGCCAAACTGAAGAGAAATAAGCACTTTCATTTATAGTTGGTAAAAATGTATTAAGTCTGTACAACCTTTAATGAGTGAATTCAAAAATGTGTATCACAAGTAGATATATATGACTATTAACACAACACTCCAGTTTGAGTCACATATCCTAAGAAGAAGATAAGTATTCAAGAGCATATACATTGGTTTCCAGTTGTTAGCAACTGAAAAAAATATATATGTATATATGGGAGAGCATTATTAAATAAATTGCAATATATCCATAAATGAAATATACAATCATAAAATTTTCTGGAATTGTATTTATTGACATAAGAAGAAGGTTTTTTTTAAACTTTATTTATTTTGAGAAAGAGAGAGAATGCAACTAGGGTAGGGGCAGAGAGAGAGAGAGAGAGGGAGAATCCCAAGCAGGCTCTACTCGGTCAGCACAGAGTCCCATGCAGGGCTTGATCCCAAGAACTGTGAGATCATGACCTGAGATGAAATCAAGAGCCCAGCACATAACCTCCTGAGCCACCCGGGTGCCCCGACATACGTTTTAAAACAATTAAAAAATCATGACTTGGGGCTCTCTCTCTCTCTCCCTCTGTCCCTCTCCCCCACTAGTGCTCTCTCTTGTTCTCTAAAATAATATTTTAATTTTTTTAAATTTTTTTATTTATTTTTCAGACAGAGAGAGACAGAGCATGAGCAGAGGAGGGGCAGAGAGAGAGAGAGGGAGACACAGAATCTGAAGCAGGCTCCAGGCTCTGAGCTGTCAGCACAGCGCCTGATGCGGGGCTCGAACTCAAGGACTGTGAGCTCATGACCTGAGCTGATGTCGGACGCTTAACCGACTGAGCCACCCAGGCGCCCCTAAAGTAATATTTTAAAAGCATGACTAATTTCATTTCAGTGATTTAGTCCATAAAGCTGTTTATTGAATTCTGCTTTGTATAGGGCAATGTGTTCTGCGCCAGAGGATAAAATGAGGGCTTCTGCTCTTGTAGAGGGCATAGTTATCTGAATGGAACATGAATTTTACACACACACACACATACCACAACATAAGTTAAGGGTAAAGCTTTGATAAGTGCCTGGAAGAAAAGCACCTGGCATGCTGTTCTAGGAACAGGGAGCTTGAGGTTCTGGGGAGAGAAGGAAAGAAAACGCTGGATGTTCAGCAAGAGGGAAGGCAAATTAGAGGAGTCTCAGGAGGAATTCTGGAAGGCTATGTACGTAAATTTTACTAGTAGCTCGCTTTGGGGAGCTGGATTTCTGGTAATTTTCACTTTTGAAAATACTTCCAGTGGTGTTTGATGTTTCAATAGTGAGAACAGATCGCATTTATAACCAGAAGGAAATTGTTCATCTTGATAACAATTTGGTGAACAAGCTGGCATAACCTATTATTACAATCAGAGATAACTGTAGCTTGGTGTTCATTTACGAAGAAGAAAGGCAAATGTTATCTACATGTAAAACTCTATAAATGGCCCCAAAGCCCCCTTAATACCGTGCATCCCATGGACGGAAAACGAGAAGCAAGTTCATTTCTAATCGACGTTTTTATTTCAACATTGTAAAAGCTGACCACATATCAACGTAAACAGAGGCATTCCTCAGAAGGTCCACACACGTATTAGAATGAATGGAATCTCTTGTTGCAGACCCTGCCGCTCAGGGACCACAAAGTCTATGGATGTTAAGGTAGCCTCTAAAAACTTATGGGCAAATCAAACTCCCTTTCATAGTTTCCCAGTAAACCCGGGAGGCCCTGCAGTTGTTAAAACACCTAAGGCTCTCTCCAGCATCTAGTGCTACCTTTCAGAACAAAGAAAACAATCATTGTGCAGAGAAATACTTCAAGATGGCAGGAGACGTGGGGAATCAGAAGCTAAGTGTTTTGCTATGAAGTGGCACAAGCTAGGAGACCCCAGCAGTCTTGGTTTAGTAAATGAACAGTGGGATTCTGTCAGCCTTCATACAAATGTAATCCAGGTCTCCTTACGATCACTCACGGCCACACGAACCATTTGTTTGGGTGATGCACGGCTGTATATATGCCCACTGTGCAATCCATGTTTGACTAGGATTCGTATTGGTTTTTACCCACTGATAGGGTGCAAATATTCTCATCCAAATTGTTTTATTTTCCTCCCCCTCCTTCCCTTTGCGTTCTGAATGACAGAATTCAAGGATGATATTTGTGTTCCTTGGAAGCATGATTTGTCTTTGCTCCGTGGGAAAAGAAAATCACTCATTGGAAAAGGATTCTGAGAAATGTAGGAAACAACACATATTTCAAACATATTTAATCAAGGTGTACTGACGACACCATGCTTGGGAAAGCTGAAGAAAACAAAAACTAAAACAAAAACAAACAAACAAAAAAACTCAATGCAAATTTGCCAGTTTTGTCTGACAAGTGATGGGCATGAACAAGGGGTCTCCAATGGCATAAGGCCCAGAGAATTAGCTGTCATAGCTTCTAATTCATTAAGACACTTTCAATTGTTTTCCTAAGTGGACCGATGCACCCTCCAGGGAAATGCATGACTAACATACACTAGATCCATTACAGCTCCAACAAAAACCTGTAATTTCCCCAACCCCTTCCAGACATTCTTCAGGGGAATGATCTCTAATCAAAATGGACTCGGAAAAAAAAAAAAAATCCTAATCAAATAAAAGGAAATGCTTTGGAAAAGCATTTCCGGTGTTTTGTTAGTCATCATAGGTTAACTGTTGGATGAAACAGCCCCAGAATTTAAGGATTTAACCCAATGCAGATTGATTTTTTTTGTTGTTGTTTACATAATAATTGCTGATGTTCTGGGAGTGGTTTTCCTTTGGGTTTAGAGACCAAGGTTCTTTCTGTCATGTGTCCCTACCTCCTCAGAGAACTCAGAGTCTTTTTTATTCTTCAAGGAGCTAAGAAAAGCGAAGAGAAGCAGCCCCTACGCTTATGTTTTGAATGGGTCGGTTCCAGAAATGGCACGCATCCCTAGGCCTCACATCGCTTTAGCCAGTCAGCCATGCACCCTGTTTAATTTCAAGGGAGGCAGAGATATATCATCTAGTCTGGAGCCCTGGAAGAGGGGGCAAAAAAAAAGGCAAAAAAAAAAAAAAAAAAAGGTTGGATCAGCATCGAACTAGTTGCTATCACAGAAGAAAATTCTCTGAGTTATTCACTTTCTTTAGGAAGTAAAGAAACACAAAATAAAAATGAAACAACTTCGGGGGCGCCTGAGTGGCTCAGTGGGTTAAGCCTCAGGCTCTTGATGTCGGCTCAGGTCATGATCTCAGGATGTGTGGTGTTGAGCTCCGTTATCAGGCTGTGCGCTGTGCCTTCTCCCTCTGTCCCTCCCCTTCTCAAAATAGATAAAGAAACATAAAAAAAAAAAAAAAAAAAAACATTTACATAGCAAAACAACTTTAACTTTCAGTGAAATATATCTTTAGTTGTTTTAAAATTTTAAAGTTCATGTGCCTTGGATTGGGAAACAAATTATTTTGTGTAATTGATGTTCTGGGGGGAATTATTCGTGTATAGATGTGAAATACACAACATTCCCTTTGAGTTGCCTTTTATGAAACCCGCATTTAAATTGGGAAGACTTCTTATTCACAGTAATGAGTCTTTGCTTGTCTGTAGCAATGGACTCTTCTTAGAGCTGATTGTGTCAGGTGCCCTTTGGATATTAACAATAATTTTTACAAATCTCATGTATTCCACGTGGAAAATAACTCCTAGGTTTACTGTTAAAGGTATTCTTGGCACTGCAGAGATTTTGTGATTTTGCACAGTTGATGTCTGATTATTTCTAATGGTAGAGTATGTAATGACTTTGAAAATTCACACTATAAGCTCTAAAATTCCTAGTGTTTAGTTTTATTGTACATAATTTTGCTTACTGTATAATTAAATCTATTTAGGTAATGAAGCAAAACATTTTCTGAAACATGGTGGGAAAGTAGAAGAATACATTAAGAATCATGCATGAGTGAATATTTTGTATGTTTCTTGTATGTTTATTTCATAACAACACAGTCTTTGATCAAAGGTAGACAACCTAGCCGTTTAAAATGATTTCAACCCAGTTATTTCAGCTGGAGACTGATCTACAGCTTATCAGCTTGAGAAGTAAGTAAGCCTCTGTTTGTAGGCTTAATTTTTCCATAGAATGTCACTTGTAAATATTTAATTTATCTTTATTTTGATGAGAATTGATTACGAACTGTTAGGCATAAGCGATCATGTTACGCCGTGAGAGAAATACAGTGTGGAATCAAACTTGGGCCCTGCCTTTCAAAAAGCTTACATGTCGTAATAGAAATAATATACAAGGAAGGGGTAGTGCACAGTAGATATGATGAATGTGTTAAGGAAAAAGAAGATAATCAATCAGGATTTAAGAAGAAAGGGATTGGGAAGAGACAGGAAAAACATTCAAGAGAAAATGTAAGTCTGAGGTCACAGGGAAATGGAAGTAAAATAATCAAGGAAATAATGTCAAACATCTTTGCTTAGAACAAGTAGCTGCAATTAGTGAGGCGAAGCAAACGAGAAACAGAAACTGGAGACTGTTGGCAATGGATGTTGACACAAGACTTAGGAAATGTTAGCATGACTCTTCTGAATTTCAGGAAACTGTGGCCTTGATGATGAGATCTAGGTCTAACAGGAGAAAATGAACTGAACAGGCTGATATGGCTGGAAGCAGCAGAGTCTGACTCTCATATTTAGACCTGATTATCACCAAGGCCAGAATCACTATTTGCATGGAAGCTGGCCATGGTTCAAAATGCTCTGAAGGTTGTGGGGCGCCTGGGTGGCTCAGTGGGTTGAACGTCTGACTTCAGCTCAGGTCATGATCCTGTGGTCTGTGAGTTCAAGCCCCACGTTGGGCTCTGTGCTGATACCTCAGAGCCTGGAGCCTGCTTCGGATTCTGTGTCTCCCTCTCTCTGTGCCCCTCCCCCACTCATGTTCTGCCTCTCTCTCTCTGTGTGTCAAAAATAAATAAACAGTAAAAATGATTTTAAAAAAATGCTCTGAAGGTTGTGAAAACAGACCATGGTACTCAGATGAGGCTTATGCATGTATTATGTGTTTCATTGTCCCTATTCTTATCCTAACGTCTAACCTTCCCACTTGTGAGGGAACTGGCAAAAAGAATAACGCTTCGACAGTCAGACCAGGATCAAATTCCAGCTCTCTCGTAAATTAACAATATATTTTGACATTTCTTTTTCTCAGCCTAAGATTACTATTAAATAAAACTGAGGAGAATTCCTAATTTATAGACCTATTGTTTGGAGTAAGTGAAATATGTGTGTGTGCCAGAAAGAACCTAAAACAATATAAGCACAAAGGAGTTCTGGCATAATTATGCATTCTCTTGCTTGACTGCTTTCACATAAGGGTCAATTTTTTCCTCCCTCCCTCCCTTCCCTCCTTCCTTCCATCCTTCCCTCCTTCTTTCTTCTTCTTCTTCTTCTTCTTCTTCTTCTTCTTCTTCTTCTTCTTCTTCTTCTTCTTCCAGAAGAATGATTATGTGTAAAATACATGCTACATGATTTCTCTGCCTTAGATTACAGGAACAAAAGACTGTGAATCCAAAGCAAAGCTCTAGGAATCACATATGGGATTTAGCAAGAGTTAGAGACAGAAGCACTGCTCAGAGACATATGAAAGAGAGTTCTAAACCCGGCAAGGATAATGTCATAGAAACCAAGGTCACAGAATGTAATGAGGCATGGCTTAAGAGAAGCCCTGTCGGTGGCTTTGTGGACCTTGATGTCCATTTGGACAGAAGCCTGGATTGATGCTTGTCAGTAAGAAGAGCATTAAAACTTTGAAATGATAATTTCTGCAGTGTGGATGGGTGAAGAGAGTTCTATGGTTTAGGGAAGATAAACTGCAGAAAATTGAAATGGGTTGGAGAATTGTGGAAAGTAATATTGGCAGAGCATGCACTTTTTGTGGGGAGAGCAACACTACTACTCGTTGAATAAAACATAATTTCCTTTAATGTTTGAAAAAAAGCCCTGAAGGGTAGATAGTTTATCTTATAGTTTCTTTTTATGCCATAGCTTCCATTTCTAACTCTGTTAAAAAAAATAGGATAATAATACCTATTTAACAGGATTTTTGAAAAAAAAAACCTCAGAGTCTTTTATACACAGGATCTAATAGAGTGCCTGAAACATATTAGGCGCTCCTCAATAAATTGTAGTTTTTTTAATTATTCTTATTATTTAAGAAACAAAATCTGAGGCTCAGGAGAATTTTATCATCCAAGATCATGACATCAATAAACGTCAGAGTAAGTACCAGAATCCAAACCTGTCTGAGTAAAATATCGGTACCCTTTCCATCTTATTGCACTTATTTCTTACTTTCTTGACTCTCTTAAAAGCATTTAAGTCCTGAGACTATACACTATAGCAGTACTACTCAGAGAAAGAACATTTATTCTTCCTTACTTAATAATTATTAACAAAATTCTGATAAGGGGACACCTGGGTGGCTCAGTTGGATGAGGGTCTGACTTTTGGTTTCGGCTCAGGTCACAATCTCATGGTTTTGTGAACTCGAGCCTACTTGGGATTCTCTCTCCCTCTCTCTCTGCCCCTTCCTCCCTTGTGCCGGCTCTGTTTCTCTCAAATAAATGAAAAAAAGAAAAAAAGAAAAGAGAAGAAAATTCTAGTAGTTACTTTAGCGTTCTGTGATTTTAAATCTCAAGCTATATAATAAACAATTTTGCTAAAAAGTTATTTATAATGCTGATAATATCTTGTTCCTTTCGGGAGGGCAGCTTAATGGAATACACAATTCTACCTCATTTTTCTCTCAAGAAGTAACCAAGGAAAGGAAAAGAATAACATAAATATCACAGGAATTTTCAGAGAAAATGCCTCACATACAGGACACATTGTGTTTAACATCTTGCGTAGCATCTGCCCTTAGTTTTCAGCTGTGAGCGGCTAAATGAAATTTACTATCAGTGTATAAACAACATTAGGAGAGTGACTTGTTTCTCTGTATTTTTTAACTCATTCTTTCCTAAGTAAACCTAGATACAGTATTCCCATTATTTCATAGATTGTAAGCCCAGTGAATTTTAATTACAGTTCGATTTTGGAAGCTCTGTCTTTAATTTTTATTTCTTAATGTTTATTTATTTGGGAGAGAGAGAGAGAGAGAGAGAGAGCGAGCATGCGAGCAAGGGAAGGGCAAAGAGAGAGGGAGACAGACGAACCAAAGCAGGCTCTGTGCTGAGAGCAAAGAGCCCGATGCAGGGCTCGGACTCAGGAACCCTGAGCCGAAGTCGGATGCTTAACTGACTGAGCCACCCAAGGGCCTCTGGAAAGTCAGCCTTTGTAAAGTAAAACAATACACATTTTGTGGCGTCCCCTGAAAATATGAATATTACAAAAATCTTTTTTTTTAATTTTTTTAACATTTATTCACTTTTAAGAGTCAGAGAGAGACAGAGCACGAGTGGGGGAAGGCAGAGAGAGGGAGACACAGAATCTGAAGCAGGCTCTAGGCTCTGAGCTGTCAGCACACAGCCCAACACGGGGCTTGAACTCATGAACCCCGAGATCAGGACCTGAGCTGAAGTCAGACGCTTAACTGACTGAACCGCCCAGGTGGCCCCAAAAATCTTTTATATGCTAAAATCTTTGGGAAAAATGCTAAAAGTTTCCAGGCCATACAGACCAAAAAAAAGTAATGGTGTTTAACAGGTAAGCTACAGATAGTCTTCAACAACCACTTATGAGGTATACATGTTTCTAGAAGTTCATACAAGTATAGTAACCAGTAGACATGAATTTCCCAAGCTCTGTTCCGTGACATGCCGTCCGCTGCCATTACTGAAACTCCAAATAGCATTGACTTTGCTGTACCCAAATATTTGCTAAGATTAGACTTGTATTAATATCTCATTAGCCTTCCGTATTCTTTTCCCTTTGTGTCTAGTCAGGGAGGGGATTATTCCTGAGTTTCCCCCAACGGTAGACATTTTATTTGAATTCTCTTTCCCATCACAGTTTTATTCCCCTCTACTTTTATCCAAATTGTACCTTTGATATGTTTAAATTTCAACTTCTCATGTTGACGTGGAAGTGCAGTCACAAGAATTCCTGAGGCTATGATCCGAGAGACGACAGGCAGATCAGCAGCCAGAGAAGTTGCGATAACAGCAGTGGGCATACCAAAGTGAGCATGCTGTTAAGACACGTGTTCCTCGTTTTATGAACATATTATGGAGCTGACAGATGCTATGATAAATTTGTATAAAGACATTGTCTGCAGCATAATTTTTATGTATTCCCTTTAAGGCTGTAAGTGTATGTTGTCTGTGAGCAAATATGTATTAGCATACGTGCCGTTCTGCCTGCCTCGTTTTCTTTCTTTGGGACACAACATTCTGCCACCTTGGCATCCCACAGAATTAAAACGTTTCTACACATTACTGATACTTGTAACACCTTCTTATTTTCACCATAAAAATATGCTGCATTAGTTGACTTTTTTGGGGGGGAATAAAAAGTAGAACACACACGCGCGTGCACACACACACACACACACACACATCCACACACACCTGTGGATCTGTGATCTCGCTTCCTGGCTCACCATCACTTGCCCACAACGCTGAAAGAAATACATTCAGTGATGCCCCAGAGCTGATTGGGTTAGGTTGATCTGTCATTTGGTTAATTCATAAAAGTAATCTGCTTGATTGCTTTCTCACAGGAGCTTCAAATTACTGAGTATGAAATAAAAGTGAGAGTAAGCAGCTAACATCTATTTCTAAGCTTTTTGAAAAGGCTGATCTAATGTAAGGATTGCAGGAAAATCCTCTATTCAAGTCACACGGACTTGCATGATTTGCCTTATGGACGCCCAGCCCCAGCTTTGCGGACCATTAAGAAACATCTATCTTTTCTAGATTCAGCTCTCAGTACCTCTTTGCTAAGTCTTGAAGTAACTAAATTAATCCCCCCAAGGACTCTTTAAATTGCCAGCTGAGTTTCCTTGGAGCCATCTCACAAATAGGCATTATATTCTGTGTGAAGTAAATTTTGCTTTGCACTTGATCAAACACCTTGGTAGTTTGAGTGTTGAAATGGTATTCTACACCATTCTTTATTGTATTCTACATTATTCTTTTTAAAAATTCTACCCAAAATTCCCTAGGTTTACATTTACATGTATGAATGTATTTATGTGTTCATTTATAAGTGGTAATATTCATATATATATATATATACATATATATATATACATATATATATATATATTCATTCGTTCATTCATTCACTAAAATGTGTTATTAAGGTAAGCATAGCTCTGACTGCAAGCTCCATTACTGTATGTAACATTTCACATTGTGACCAAATCTGCTTTTTATCAATCCTAATTATTCTTTATTGGTATTTCATCAACTTGATTCAATTTCACTGTAGAAATGCTTGAATTTCCTGTGGAAATTATATTACCCAATTGAATTTTAGGTATGGCAACTCTTTTTATATTTAGATGATTTATTAATGGCCATGGTTACTTTATGCATTTTATAACTTCTAGTCTTAATATTTTTTCTTTAAAAGTATAAGAGAAATACTCTAGAAAATATCCTTAGTCCAGCCAAATTATTTTTGTGTGATACTGACTTGGAGTAGCTTAACCTAATGTCCACTAACATGGTGAGTATATTAGAAAATATAAAACTTGATACGATATGTAGTGTTATGCATAGGAGTATTCTTAGAGTAAGAGTTTTAGTCTTTAAAGGCCCTGTTTATTTCTTTGTTTCGATGCTCATGCAGTACATCGCATTCAAATTTCATTATTTAAATGTGAAAATTTCCTTTAAAACAGAAGAGAGGAAAATAAATATTTCATTTCAAAATTACCCCAAATTTAGGATTAATAACAGAGTTATTAACTAGCATGTTTAAATGTCAGCCTTATTTAAACCACAGTTCTTTGTAATAAATAACACATGAGATGAATAACATTGAGAAATGTGCTAATCGTGCAAAAAAGAAGCTAAGGCAGCTTATTCTAGAATAATCTGAAGATTTGGGAAGTGTAATGGGTGTGGAAAAAATAGAAAAAATCCTTATGTCACAAAACATAACTACCCCAGTGATCAGAAGCAACCCCAAACTGGCTGTGTGGCTTTGATTTATTTTGATAATTGACTATGCCCAGAACAGCTAATTAAGCAAGTCTGCAGAAATGTTGTAATTTGGTACAGGTGGCAGTAATTTTCATAGATGATTACAAAATTTTATCTTCTACCCTCTGAAATGTAGCACATATTAAATATATCTTTGATTTTGAAGGCCTGGCTAATTCATTTTGCTTTTAATCACTGGTGTTTTTGTGACCAGGAAAAAACAACTCTACCCACAGTAAAAGCCTGCGAGTCTATTTTTTTTTTGGGGGGGGGGCGGTGGTGGTGGAAATGCTATGCCTATTTTAATTAACATGCTATTAACTAATCATAAAGTACAAACGGTAGGCTTCTGAAGACAGCGTGTCTCAAATATGAAAACAGGGTCAGAAATGTCCTAGGTATCCAGACATCTAGAGAGGTCTCCACAGACAGGAGCCGACGAAATCTAGAGCAAGGTCCTTTGATTAGGGTGGATCCGGAGCTGAGCGGTATGTGCGAACATGATATCTGCAGGCGTAACTGGGGCTCTTGCAGGCGCATTACTCCAGCATTCCTGGGAGAACAGAGTAGCATCTTGGTGTAGCGTGGGCCTTGGCTCCTAGCTCTAGCAAGGACGTTTACGGAGAAATTTGAATTCAGATATGCCACTCTCAATTTATATTATATTCCAGATGAAGTGGTCCAGAATTCCAACAAGTCAAGATAGTGCTGGGATGGGGAACCTGGGCAAAATTTGGAAACCCCACGAAGACAGATAAGTCTGATATCAAATAACTACTCGGCTGGGATTCAAGCACAAGAACTTAGTCCTTCAGGGACACATCTTGGTGTAGGTCACACTTTGGTATCCAGGTTGTTTAAGAGAATAAAGAAAAAGAAACAAAGGCTAATGCAAAAGTAGTTCCCAGACCAAATCAAACCAAACAGTGCAAACAAAAGTACTATTATTGGAGGTAGGTTCTACTAGCTCTTCACAAAATGCCTAGCTGTCTAATCATGAATGAATCAACTCTCCCAAAGAAGCCAAACTGGGCTGCACACTGTGAATTTAGTACCCAAGGCTAGGACTGTGAGGATGAACTGAGTCTGCCTTGGGCGTGGTTGTGGTGGGGTGTTTTCGGGCAAGACTCCTGACCGCACTCACTTGTTCTGTTAAACCCTAGATTTGTCCCATTATCTCAGAAATTCTTTGCTGTATCTTCAAATTGCTTTGTCTTCCTTGGGGCCCCCACCTGGAGCTACAGAGCCCAGGAGGACTCATTCTTCACACCCGTCAATGTTAGTAGAGGGAGGGGGCTGATGACATCCCTCTACCAGCTCACTCACTTTGTTTTTTAAAGACTTCCCTAGCCATTAATTTTACATGTGATTCAACCTCATTCATTCTGTTTGTCTTCCCTTTCAGACCTTATTTCAGCAATTAGTTAGTGCTTAGTCCTAAAACATTATGCTTTCTCTCATATGATAGAGCCAGACATTTAGTTATTTGCTCTACTACACGTAACAAACCAAAGTTCTGCTGTAAGAATCTTATCCAAGATCCAAGAATCTTATCTTATTCCTGGGTGGCTTAGTCGGTTGAGCATCTGACTTTGGCTCAGGTCATGATCTCACAGCTAGTGAGTTCGAGCCCTGCATCAGGGTCTGTGCTGACAGCTCGGAGCCTGAAGCCTGCTTCAGATTCTGTGCCTCCCTCTCTCTCTGCCCCAACCCACTCGCATTCTGTCTCTGTCTCTCTCAAAAATAAATAACATTTAAAGAATTAAAAAAAAAAGAATCTTACCCAAGCACTAACAAGTCTTAGCCATAGACTTAGAAAGAAAAAAGGGAGAAAAATAGGAAAAAAAAAGTTGAAATTTGTTATCTAAATTGTTTGTCTTCAGGCTGAGAGTCACGTTTCATTTTTTTATTCATATATGTATTTTTAATCATGAGCAGCCTAACTTCATCTTATTTTAAATTGTTGGTGCTTAGAAAAGAACAACTGGAAAAAAAAAGACTATGAAATTTTCAGTGAATTCCAATTACTTATGGCTTAGCAGCAGTAATTGAAAAGCTAATTTGTTTAGTAATGAACTTTATCTGCAGAGAAAAAAAGACAGCATTACCATTACTGAATTCAGCAGCAATGACTTACCAGTTTTAAGGAAAAATAAATAAATAAAAATAAGTAGGAATAAAATTTGTACCATTCTTCAGATTGGTTAATATTAATCACATTTTTCTTTTTTCTTTTTTTAAAGTTTCATTTATTTATTTTTGAGAGAGAGAGAGAGAGAATGAGGGGCTGAGAGCAAGGGGGACAGAGGATCCAAAGCAGGCTCTGGGCTGACAGCAACGAGCCCTATGTGGGGCTCTATCTCACAAACTGTGAGATATGACCTGAGCCAAAGTCAGACATTTTAACCTAATGAGCCACCTGAGTGCCCCAACCATGTTTTGCTTTTTCAAAAATCTGTGGTACAGACAGTGATGTAAAGGCTCAGAATATGTTAGTGATAGTACTATTGACTGCTATAGAATAAATGCTCAACAAATTCTGAGCAGTTAAAAGGCATAGGGCATTGTTCCAAGAAAGCTTTCTTAGAGGTACCAAGGAAGAAAATGCATGATCCCAACATTTAGCCAGATTTTGTTCTAATGATATAGATAAGATTTGTACATAAGTACTTCTAATATAAGGAAGGCTGGGATTGTTAGAAAAAGGTTAGTATAAGAGGATGTGAAGATCATATTCGATCTTGATCTAGAAGGCGAATAGTTAAGATTTAATCAAGTTAGGTACCAAGGGATTAAACAGTAATTCCTATTAGAGCACAATTTTGATCCATATTCTCCCTTTCCCCAAGGGATATTTGGCAGTGTCTGGAGATATGTTTGTTTGTGACAACTGGGGGGAAATGCAACTGGCATTTAATGAGTCGAGGTCAAGAATGTTACTAAACTTCCTGTAATTCACAAGACAGCCCCCTCGACAACAAAGAAATGCCAGGCCCAAATTCTCAGTATCCAAAGTTTGAGAACCCTAGAAAAAAGAACATTCCAAATGGTAGGACTGGGATCTTTGGGATATCACAAAAGGTCTAGTTTGCCTGAGGTATAGACTGTGCCTATAAGCGTAAGGTAAGTGAAGTCTGGAAAGATAGTTACTACCAGATGTGAACAAACTGGAAGCCAGATTACAACATTTCAATCTCTTACTTGTTGGCCTTCCAATTCCACTAATAAAAATGTTTCACATCTGATAGAATACAAAATATATCTGTAATTATTTTAAAAATATTATTTCAAATATTCAAGAGGCTTCATTCTTCTGAAATATTTCTTCCTTTCTTAGTGTAAAGAAATTAACAAGGCATTTGAAAATATGGTCATATATCTCCTTGGAAACATAATATTATGTTCCAGCTTCCTTCAAAATTATTTACAAAGAAGAAGAGATTGTTTCCTCAGATACATACTAGAAGACTTTCATGATTGTGGCATGACTTTCTTCTACTAAGTATTTAATTATTTTTACGACATTTTCATGATTATTTTAATTATACATAAACAGAGTATAGTATCTGTATAGGGCTAACTAGTTTTGTTGCTCAACCTCAGAAAGAGTCAAGATAAAATGTAGTTACTTGTTTCATTCTCAATTAAGTTTTAAAGAAGTTGTACTGTATCTGCCTTAGTAAAATTATTTGTCTGTGATTATCTGTATGTGTCAACTTAAGATAAACAACTTCTGAAGATCAGAGAGACTTCTTATCAGATGTACACTCCTCTTAAAAGGCTTGGCTTCTAATTATAGAATTATGCATGTGTATATTATATATAATACCATATATCTGGCGAGTTCTCAAATGGCCCATATTCTCTTTCAAAAAGTAAATGAACTTTTAGCAACATATGAATACGATTGGATATAGGAAATAATATATCTCTCATTTTGAACATTCGATCTTTACACATCTTGTCAAGTCAAAATGAATTCTTTTAAAACTAAAATTTAAATGTTGAATCTGCTTTTTATATGAGATCGGAAGATCTGAGTTTTGCTGTAAAATAGCGTTTTATGTTAGAGTCTAATTAATAGACAGTAACAAATAACAAATAGATTTTAGGTTAATAATGTTTATTATTTTCCTTTGAAATTACTCTCTCTTGTCTTCTCTTGAAGGCTACCTTTGGATAGGAAACATGGTTAATTCAATACCTAGTGTGTGTGTAGGCATTCAGAAAATGTTTACAGAACAAATGATTTTAAAGTGATATTATCTTTTTTTTTCAAAAGATGGGTTCCCAAAAATGCAGTGTAAACATTAAATGCGAAATAAGAATGATATTTAAGTTTAAAGTTCCTCTTATTTATTTATTTTTTAATTTGATGCTATGTAAAGCCAATAGAAAGGTGTTTGTATGAGTCCGTTGGTGATGGGCCTCACAAGCGATAACTCAAATAGCAGGCATTTGAGCAGACATTATCAGACTGTCTGCAGCAACCTAATAATATACTGCTTACAGTTATAATATGTCTTTTATAACAGTGCTGAGAAAGAAATATCTTTACCTTGATAATAAAAGTAGTATTTCAGTATATTTTGTTTAAAAATGAAAATATATGGGGCATCTGGGTGGCTCAGTCTTTTAAGCAGCTGACTCTTGATCTCTGCTCCGGTCATGATCTCATCGTTTGTGAGTTCAAGCCCCACATCGGGCTCTGTGCTGACAGCATGGACCCTTGTTGAGAATCTGTCCCTCCCTCTCTCTGCTCCTCCCCCACATGCACGTGTACTTCCCCCCCCTCAAAATAAATAAACTTAAAAGAAAAGAACTATATAGTAAAAAAGGAGCAAGTGATGGGGAGACGTGGCAGAGAGGATTATTTTTGCCGTAGAATTTGCTTCTGTGTGCTAACTCCAATTTCGTGAGGTTACACAGGTGGAATCCACATCAGCTTCAAAAACTCAATACAAGATATTAAGCTGTCTACAATTCTTTTGACTCACACATTGCCCCTTATGTGCCTAGCCAGTGTAACAATTGCAGGCATTAATGTCTGCCGTGTGTTTTTACATTTTTTTTTAACCCAATCCTTTGTTCCCACTGCCTATGCTTCCTAAAGCTCTCACCTCCTCTTTTACATTCCCTCTCCTCTTCAGTTGTCAGCTTTTCTGTAGCTCTGGTTCTTTTATTTCCAAACTTATCTAGATTGATCCCATTCAGCCAAAACTCAACTCAACTGTCTTGCCCTGATCATATTCATCGTGATCAATTTTTCTCTCTTCAAAGTCTGACTTCAGTTGGGTTTTCAAGTCTTCCTCTTAGAAGCCTATTGCATGTACTTTCCTTTTTTTGTCCATGACATCTTTACAGTTTAAGAGAATATTCCATTCTTTTTCATCAGTTGCCCCACATTCCCATTAGCCCAATTTCTTATAATGTTCCATCACCTTCCCTTCCCTCCTATCCATCTGTTCCCCCACTCCACACTGAATTGGACCTGGGCTTCAAAGGCACTGCATTAAAATGCTTCTCTTCACAGAAAATTACCTCCCCTCATAATCAACTTCAGGGACTCAGCAAAGTTGCTTAATTAAAAAGGGAAATAATTGCTCACCATTAGTAATATATGTTAACAGCAATTATGATGTAAACAACAATTGTGTGCATTAAAACATTTCAACATTTGACTTTCACCTTGGATTCTAAATATCAGCATGAGTGGTGATGCTTATTTTAAAAACACATTTTTAGACTGAGGACCACCAGAGCCTTGCTGCTCAATGCCTTTTCAGAAATTCAGAGAAACATCTGAATTTAGAAATTGCCATTATCTAAGTCTCATTTACCTACTGGTAATGCTATTCGGGAACTTTTTTAGGGTTGTAAAAATCTATCGTCATTTCCCTGCCCATTGCTTCCACATTCATTCTGTAATCTCGCCATCTGTTTCACTGAAATGGCAGACCCAGAGGGCAGGGAGCCTATCTTATCTGTGCAGTGCTGTATGTAAGTGTGAATTCTCTGTCAGCATTTTAAAAATAATAGAACTTCAAATAGGGTTGATTTAAGCCTCCCTAGTCAGCATTTAGTCTTAGTGACATGAATCACTCTTTCAAATGGTAATTTGCACCTGTTACCTTCATCCACAGGTTGAAAAATGCTTATACCTTAATTAATTACACCCTTCCAGTGTGGGAGATCACATCCTCAACTCAGACAGGGAGACTGGGACATAGAGAATCAACAGCTTTTCTGATATTTCAAAGCAGATACTTGGAGAAGAAAATTAGAATTCAAGTCACTTTTCCTTAAGTGATCGATGAGGTTCTTTAGGAATCCGTGTCTCTTGTGGCAGAAAACATGGTGATGGCATCCCTTCCAGTAAGAGATGTGCTTGTCCTTAGCTTATTCTATAGCATCAATTCAATATGACCTCAGAGAACATCTACGCTTCTTAATAACACCTTCCCTCTCCGTTTCTGCAGTGGCTGATGTCATCCACAGAGCCAAAGAGCAGGTGGCATGCAAATTACTTGTAGGTAAGCATGGCGTTAGAATATAATTCTCCAGATGATGGTGCTGCCATGTAATTAGTCTACAACGAAGTGACAAGTATCTGACATCAGATAATCATGTAATAGAGGAAAATGGGAGGCAGTTTATTATTTTAAAATATATTTTCTTTAAAGTTCCTTCAGGATGTGGAAGGGTTTTTCTTTTTGGCATATGAATGATCTTAAGATGTTTGTGTGTAACTATTTGGGACATATTTAGTAAAATGTTTATGATAATGGGAAGTGTCTCTTTGGCATACATGCATAAAAATTGTAAGTGGACTTTCATCTTTGATTTTTTTCCTGTTAGGGAAAATGCTCTCTGGATTCATATGCTTTTCATTCCTTGAAGTTGAACAAAACCTTAGGAAGCACTAAGATAAGACAATTTATAAGGTGTTACAAATGCCTTTTGCATCATATAGTTTTAATTAAAACAGTTGCTTAATCAGAATTTTCCTCCATACTATTTGGTCTTTTTCACTTAATATGGAAGCTGAGAAATAATACTACTTAAAATGTAGAATAATAGTAGATTCCATCTCCAAAAGACTTTGAAACTAATATTTTAATATATATTAAATTTGTTAAATTACAAAGAAGAAAACTGAGTTAGGGAGCAAACCCTGTAATACTCATTCTTTCATTAAAAATATTTCTCCATAACGAATCACATGCAAAACACTCTACTGCAGTAGCAACTCTAAATTAAACCTTTAAAATTCCATCTTGGGATGCCTGCGTGGCTCATTCTGTTTGTTACACGTCTGACTTTGGCTCAGATCATGATCTTGTGCTTGGAGGTTCAAGCCCCGCGTCTGGCTCTGTGCTGACAGCTCAGAGGAAAGCTCAGAGCTTGGAGCCTCCTTCAGATTCTCTCTCTCTCTCCCTCTCTCTCTCTCTCTCTCTCAAAAATAAACATTAAAAAAAATAAAATTCTATATTTATGGCCATCTTTACTTTTGATCCCTTTCATTTTGAATTAACTTTAGTTAGTCCTTAATTATCTTGTGTCATTTTCTGCATTTTGCAACCCCAACTCAGCCCCATTCTATGCCCTGTTCTCTATCCTTGAAACCTCTTACCTGATCTTTCTGAAACTCAGTTTCTTCGCCTGTATATTGGGAATAACAGGGTAACCTAACAATCTTTTGGGAATTAAATTAAATAATAGTTAGAAATCATTTCACTGAATTATTGGCAAATAGTAATGAGACAGCAATTATTTGCTAGTTTTATTGACACTGTTGATATTATTCATGATTCAAGTTAGATATCATGAGATCTCCTAGAACTGGGTTCCCCTGGTCCTACTGCTCTGGTTCCATATTTCTATGGCATTTCTAGCCAAGTTCCATGATGGGCCATGTGTTATTCATCTCTGTATTTTTTAATGATTAAAACATCCAAGAGTCTCTAAATGCTGCTGAATGAAATGACTGAATAAATGCTCTTTAAAAAAAAAAGCTATAGCTGACATTATTTGGGAATATTTCTGCTTTCTCATACTGAATGCAATCATTCTCTCTTACCTATTGCTTTGTTTCTGGAAGAAATGCTGAATAGTGCTGTCCAGAGAATATGTAGGTAGTTGTTACTTTTCCTACCACTTCTGGGCCATGTGGCCAGCATGTGCAGTGTGGATTTTACTTTCAATGGTGGAAATTCAGATGAACTGTAATATCATGATGGTATATTGATGGAAGGAGACAATGGCCCAATCAGACAGGTAGATGATGAGTACATGGGTTTCCTAGCTGATGATCTGATTCCATTCACAAAGGAAGATAGCAACAAGTTATATTCAGAACTCAGGCAAGCAAGTAAATGGATTCAATCGTGTCTGGGAGCAGATGGTTGGGGCCCAGGCCAAGACTTCTGAGAGCAAGCCTGGCCTGCAATTATAGAAATCTGGTCGAAGCAGAGATCTAGTTGTTGAGACTAAATTATAAGATATGGAAAAGAAGGGTGTTCTCAAGGATTTAGCCAAACTACTTGACCCTGGGGACAAATTTAGAGCAAACTGAGGTCTAGTAAATCATTCTATATCAGGCTTTGTAGATATTTATTACTAGCAAAGGAACTTGAAACATACCTTTTTAAACCATGGTCCTATATGCTTAATTTCTAATAGTTTGTTAAAAATTTAGTGTAATTACTACTTGCATTACTCATTATAACCCAAACATTCATTAAAATATACTATTTAAATTACAAAATATGAGATGAAAATATGAATATTATTTCTTCCTTAGTGATGAAAAGCATCAGTATAAGCAAAATGAACACAAAGCTAGTTGAAACTCTATTTGAGATGCAATAAGAAATAACATGGAAAATAAATAGAGTTTGTTGACATCTTATTTTCATTATAATTTTAACAAATACGTATTTCCAAAAAAACATACTGTTTTACATTTTCCATTAATGAATTGCATATAGATGTTACGTGCTTTATATATTCTTCTGTGACTTGATTTCCTTACCAGAAATTTTGCTTAAGAGATTAATCCATGTTATCATAGATAGCTGTGGTTAATTGATTTTCAGTTGTATGTATATATCATTAAAGGTCTATATGAGAGTTTACTTATCAGGTCTTCTGCTGATGGAGATTAGAATTATTCCCACTTCTTTGCTATAACTAACAGTGTCCCTGTGTGTACTCTTACTCAGGATTCTAGGGCCTATGCATTTTAAAATTCCAGCTCAGCCTCAGATCTACTGCTAAAGTCAGGATAAGCTACGCAATTTTTTTGAGTTACAGACTCCTTGTGTATTACACAGGAATGACCATAGTAAAGTACTACATAGAGCTTTTGCAAAGATAATGTACACCGAGTACTTAGAACAGCACCTATTCATAAGTGCAAAAGAAATGCTAATTACCATGAGTAGTAACACCTCAGAGTTGCGATTCCATTTCCCTGTGCATCCTTGACCCTAAAGATCACAAGATACTTGCTATTGTACTCTGTGATTTGAAACAGCAAAGTCAGAGTCAATTTAGCATTTGCCTTTAATATTTTAGAGGTCACTATATTTTGTGAAAGTATGAGGCTCTTTGAGTGTTCTTCATGACTACTTCCTCTGTCATGGGATGTGAACCTAAGACCATTCAAAAGGCTGAAGGCCTCTTGAAGACTCTTCCTCCTCCAGAAGAAGGAACATGTCTTAAAGGAGGACAATCTGTTGTCCACAGTTTATAGCTTGGATGCCTCTTCTCTACAGACCCAAATTTACCTCCTAATGCCTCCCATTTTCTGACCCTTATTCTAATCTCTGGAACAGAGTGTGTGTGTGTGTGTATAAGCACACTTCATAGCTAAAAAAAAAAAAAAAAAAAAAAAAATCAGCCACATTTCCTTTTCAGCAGGGAGAGTAAATTAGAAGCGACAGTCCGATGATTATTGTCAAAGCAAGATAAGTACATACATTAATGCCTAACCAACAGACAGAACTGCTAGGGTCTGAGACTGAGGTCATGCTCCCCTAACCTAGAATCTGCACTCAGTTTAAAAAACATTGGCTTGATATAAGCAGAGCTTCCAAAGTGTTCTGGTGTTATGTGGTGCTGCCTTCAGTGTCAGGAGAACAAATGGCTAGAGCTGGGTGTCTGTTTTAAAAATAAATCAGCCTTTTTAAAATATAATTTGTATAACTAACATACAATGCACGGTTTTTTTTCATTGTATATTTTGGTGAGTTCTTATAAACATATACCCTTACAACCTCCATGCGAATCAAGTTATAGAATATTTCCATCATCTCAGGAAATCTCCCACTGCCTTTTTGCAGTCTCTCCTCCAGCCTCCCTCCCACCCCACCGGTCCCTGACTCATCTCAGCAATCACTGTTGTGAGTTATATCACTGTCTCCCGAGTTGTACCTACCTATTCTGTTGTAGAACTTCATGTAAATGGAGGCAAACTTTTGTCTCTTTTTTTCACTGAAGTAATTGTGTATGATATTCATAAAACAGAAAGAATGCATTTAATTGTTTTTTGCTATAAAAATAGATTCACTTAAAATTTGTACATATACCATGATTTAAATCACTTTGGCATATTGAATTAATTGAAAGAATGGACTTGAGTGCATAGAGCATATCCACTATCAATCAGAAAATGGAAATGCTTCTTGAGTTTAGGTTAGGTTGGCTAAATCAAAACAAGGCAAAAGTGTAGTCCTTTATCAATTCATCAGGTAGGTTTCACCACTGCAGGATCAATCATCCTGACAATTTAGTAATGTTCTCATATTCTGGATCATTTAAGCTAAAATACTGTCATTAAAGACCGAAATTGCCCAGGTAAATGGCTTCTTGTATACTTTTCAGTTTGGAAACAAAAAGCCAAATTAAGAAAAACTACATCATATGTCACTTAGTTATGAAAAGTATTTTTCCTGAGGCATCATTCAAATAACATGTGTGATAAGAACATCCCTAGACCAGAAAAGCACACTGGGATAGAGTTGAGGAGAGAGGCCAGGAAAAATTTCATGACATTCTGATAAAGGAACAGTTCAAGAGATTTTTGACAGTATAAGCTTCCATTTATCAGGGCTTGCATTATAATATTCATGATTAAACTTTAAAATTCTGTAATGCTAAACAAGTTTAGAACAATAACTCCATAGGTATTTTGTTTTGTGTTTGTTCATCCATTTATATGACTGTTAGGATGAAATGCTACAACCAAATCCTATTGAAATAAGATGAAATATACATTTTCTTCTGAAATTTGCTTCTTTACAAGGGGATTACCTAATGTGTGGTACTCTCTACCTACTATTGTAATGGTTTGTTTGGTTACTCCTCTGGGTATGCTCTAGGAGGGATGAAAATGCTCTAGCAGAACATTGACTTAATATCCAGATGCTGGTACTTTATTTTTCTTCACCTCCCTTTCTTCTGCTCAGTCCATTTTAAGAGGAAGCTCCTTGTTTAACACGTTGAAATCCAGTCGCTGTTAATTATCACAGCTACAAATTTTAACCTCACTCATGAAAATCAAAGCATGGAGTCTTGAGTCCTGGAAAAGGCATGCAATTCTAGGAAGAGCCCTGAAGAAGCATAGCATTGCACTCCAACTAAAGTCTCGCATTGAGCAGTCCTACAAAGAAGGGAATTGCCCCCAAGCGGACCATTGCTTCATTTGGCATTACTTTGTTAGTTACTTGCATTTTCATTAGGGCAGGAAAATTTCCCCTCAACAAGCACTTCCAGTTTGCTTCTGTGGCTTTTTAGCCCAATCAGTATGGTTCCTCATGTTGAAGATGAAGAAATGCCATGGAGAGATCTGAGCTATTTTTAACAGGTAATTCTGCTTTATGAAAGCACTTTTTAAATATTTCTAAGAAATAAATAAAAGCTATCTAAAGGGCCTAAAACCAAACCAAGAATAAAATGAGCTTTCTTTTCACGGAACTATTTGTTTTTTCCTTCAAGAGAGTTATGTGCAACAGAGGACAAATGGTAGCAATGGGAATATAGGAAAGTTAATCAAAAAGGTGACCATGTGCATCCAGGCAGCATTCTCGCTGCAACTAGATACTAGTGTTGCTGACCGACAGAGTGTTTAGTGAGTTAGGGCTCCAAGGTTTCCATCAGCTGAGTGTGCAACCTCTCTCAATAATGTAGAAATGTAGAGCACTCAGTTATTCCTATCATTGAATATACATAAGTGTTTCAAGTCTCCATTTATACTCATATATTTGAGCAATTGCCATTTCTTTTCTTCTCTGTTTTTCGGTAAGAACAGAAGATAGCAAAGCCTAGTAATGTTTTCCCTGGTAGTCATCAAATTATTACAGTAACAGCAATAAGTCAGATATTCTCATTCCAGAGACTTTTCCCAGCAGAAGTGTCTAATTTCCTTTGGATCTTTGCATGTTGCATTGATGATTGTTAATTACATTAATGTGGAGGGTACTTGACTTTTTTTGGTGAATAGTGTTTCAGTAAATCATCAAAACCATCACATATATGTATATATAGGTGTGTGCATATATATATGTATATATATGTATATGTATGTATATATACACACATATATGTATGTATGTATCATAGTTATGAATAGTTTATGCAGTTTGTTTCAAGTAAACAGACACTTGTAAATTAACCCAAGTCTATTTTCTTTGGAGCACTAAACTAAGCATTGCAGAAGGCAAATATATGGCTGTTAAGTTTAAGGATTTTACTCTTTGGGGGGAGAAAATGACACAAAAATAAATGTGATGTTCAGCAAAGTATAATAACTACCATAAGGAGAGCACAGATAATATTCAGTTGTGGACAATAGAAAAAAAAGAGATTGCTTTCAATAAAATAATGCAGAGAGAAAACAGCGCACAAAGCTTAGAGTAGTATAACTTGCATTGTCTTTTATGGCTGAGGGTTAAACACATTTTCATCGAGTAAATGCCCTTCACATGCAGGAAAAGAAAAACAGAATTTGGATACATGAACATTGAGAAGGGCATTGCAATAGGCAGGGATAGCTTGGAAAGGTGGACAAAGGTGGGAAAAAAAACCAACCAAATTTCTGTCAAGGAATATTGCAAGTGAGTGATCACAGGACACACAAACTATTGGAAAGGTAAAATGGGGCCAGATTATACAAGGTCTCATATGTCAGCTTAAGACAACTGGACTTGAACTTATATGCAGTGGCAGGTTGTTGTACATTTCTCAGCTTTAGAAAGACTAATCTGACAGCCATACACAGAATAAAGTGGACTGAGGAAAGACAGGAGGAAGGCTCTGTAGAAGGTATCACAATATTTCTATAAGAAAGATATGAAGAGTATGAAACAGGTAGTGGTAACAATGTAAGAGGAACTTACATATGAGAAAGGTAGCAAAGAAATAAAATGTATGAAATACGATAGCGAATTTAAGAAAGACAAATTAAAGGGAAGTTCCCAAGAAAATTCTTGGCGATTTGATGGCCGTTAAAACATTTAAAGAACAGAAAATAGAGGAATGATTTATGGAGGCATTTGATGTATTTTACTTTTGCTATAACATTGGAGGTATTTAAACATATTTTAAGTATACGCAGATGATCAGGAGAATAGAGAGAGGATGGGGAATAAAAAAATTAAAATCTAAGACAGATACCTTTAGAAATACAGGTACACAAACCCTCCTTATGGAAGTGATGTTGTAAGCCGTGGAACAACTCTTCTAGAGAAGAGCAGAAGAAATATTACAGAGAAGGATGACGCTTCCAGTGTATATGGGGGAGGGGGTGGAGGTAAGACCTGACACAACACGATGTCCTGAAGGCCAAGGATTTTTCACCTCTCTCAAAGTTTTCAGGAGATTAAGAGTGGATGAGACCTGAGAAGGCTACTGAATTTGTAAAGTACACCTTGTAAAATTCCAGAGGAACATTTTTGGCACGATAAGGCAAAGGTCAAAGTGTAAGGAGCTGAATAGTGTACGAAACACGGGAAAATGGCGATTGTGGGATGGAGTTCACAGTTTTTACAGATATCTACTGATTAGAAAGGAAAGAAGAGGCAGTTTCAAATGAACCCCATACCTGAAAGTAGCAGTTTTGTTAATCGACAATTTATGTGTACTTAAAGAAATAAATAAGTAGATAATAATAGTGGGCCTGTCATTGAGACAAAACAATGAGAAGGTTCATGGAATATGGCAGATTCCACATGTTAGGGGTGGCAAGAAATGAGCATGTAGTACAGAAGGCCAGGTGTTCTCAGCATTAACAAAGTGGATTCCAGAGTTTTTGTTCAAGGTTGTGCAGAGAAAAGCCAAAAGGTATAACTCTACTGAGAAATATTTGCGAACTGCACTTTTTTTTACATCAATGTGCTGTAATTTCACACCTCATATTTCCGCAAAAAATAGGAATACTGTGACAAATATCTATCATGCTTCCTCCTTTCTCATTTTCTTTATTAATTTAATTAGCAGCAGCCCAAACATATTTAACAAACTGGAAAAAAAAAAAACTAACAAGATACTGGTTTCCTAATCTGCAGATTGATATTTCTATGTTTCTTCATGCTGGGGGCCCACAGACTCTAAATGTTATGCCTTTATTTGGATTTTAAAAGATAATAATCATTTATTGTGCTCAAGATGATAAGTTATTACCACCATGTTTGTAAACTACTGAGTAATTCCTAACACTAAATGGTGAAAATAAAAATATGTTAGTGTTCTTACTAATATAATTTTGCTGTTTTAACAAGTGATGATAAAAGAATCTCCAAGATAATTTATTGCTTTTTTTTTTTTTTTTAATGAGCTTAGAGCAGTTTTCCAGAGCTGAAATTCAAATGAACAAAGAAAATGCAGTGGCTTTTTGGCCTCTTGCTTCTTTGCCTCAGGTTTGATATCCGGCTACCAAGGTTTGGAGACTCCCTCCTAAGCATATTATTTTAGCTTTCACCTCTTTCATATCTCTTCCATAGAAGAAATCTGGATAAAGATCTAGATTTTTCAGGAAGTCAGCCAGCCTACAAATGACTGACTTGTAATTTCCAGGCACTTTGTGGATTTGTTCTGGCACAAGTGACCCGCTGGAATCCCAGTGACTTTAAGGAAGAAAATCATTTGAGCTCTAGAGTCTGTTTTCTTGCTTTCTTAATTTCCGACACTTTTTCCCAAGTGGAATCTCTGAATCTCTGTCCTTCTCATACAACGGAGACTGATTTTTATCTTTTTTCTTCTTTTTTTTCTTTGCAGTTTTCTTTTAGATTACTCCGAAGTTGTTTCATTTGTATTTTGATTGGAAATCTTTTATGTTGACAGATTTAAGGAGGAACTGTAGTGTGTGTGTGTGGGGGGGGGGGGGGGGGGTCCAGGTGATAATATGAAGAGCAGAGGGCACCCTCACTTCTGTAGGAAACATAGAGGATCTAGACCAAAGAACTAAATCAGAGTTTCATAAAACATTTGGGCTGGCTATCACGTTCTTTCTGTTCGAAATCACGGCATGATAGGCCGAATGGCGAGCAGGTACAAATGACGCCATGTTTAGAATCTTTGGTTGAGTACAATTCCTGATGCTATAGTTTAGTGTGGATGTTTAGTGAAACAGTTTGGCTTGAAATCCTCATCCTCAGTACCAATACATGATGCTCTCTATATGTTGAATTATTGCAATATAGGTTCCTACAGTTATGGAAACCAAACCTCACCATCTGTATCCTGGCATTAAATTTGATAGTGAGTATTACAAAGTCTGCCTTTTGGGGAAGAGTTTGATCAATCAGTGTGAACACTTCTTTCCTTGCACTGTATAATCTTAAAATTGTAAAAATGAAAGGCAGTGACTCCACGATATAGAAAAGAATATCAATTTATTTGGACAATTCTTGGATAGGTAGCTGGTGTCAGATTTCAATAGCGTCCTCAAGAGGGCACTGTCACCTGTTTTATATAGTTTATAGTTTGTATCTTTTATTGATAGGACCCCTTGCAATACCTGATGAGTGATTTTAATCTATTTCTTTCTGAAATGCAATGTTGTAGTCTTTACACCAGACACAATCCTGCCATCTAGAGCCACCCCAGTCATCTGTCCATTATTACATATCATAGGTTGACATGTATTTTGGTAAGTTACACCCTTTTGACTGGTTTATATCAGCAACACTTTCTAAATTGTTCTACTTATCAAGATAGCTAAGATGATTTAAATGTTAGCTGTCAGCTAATCAAAAAAGTGTTTCTGAGCCCCTTTTTTATGTATTTTATTTGTAAAATTGATATAGGTCAGTAGTTAAGTTTCGGTTAGGAAATTTGAGGGTTTGCTAGAATAAATAGTCCAGTGTAAGTAGGCTTGCTTCGTCAGGTACTTTTGGACCATTCCCACTTAACATTGATTTTTTTTTCACTTTTCTAGTAAGATACAGCTTGTAAATGACTTACTTTTTCATAATGTGTGTGCATACCATGCTAGAATCTGGAGTCAGACGTCTTGGGTTTAAATAGTAGCACCCTTGTTGAGAGAATATGAATATAGACACATGACGCCTCATCCTCGGGTGTTATGAGGATTATATGAGTTATATATGTATAATATTAAGCTCATTTCATTAGTACTATATATTTCAAAACGTTCTCCACTGCACCTGCTATGCTCAGATCATCAAGCTTATAGTTTGTGTAAAGTGCAGTTGGTCTCTGATGATTAAAAATGTTTAATTAATTTTTTCAAGCTATTACACAATGCTTTTAATTGGTTAGGCATACACTTAAACATTCTCAAGTTCTGAAGACATTTCCGGAAGTACATATAGCTATATACTATAGCTATATAATCGCGCATATATGTACACACACACATACGTTTATGTGGCAATCTTCTAAAGTGACTAAGATTTAATTATTCAAGAGGCAAACCCTTGTGAATTAAGTAATCCAAAGCAAAACAAGTTAAACATTTTGTAATTATTTTTGTTTAGATGGTACTTGTATCCATCACATCAAAGTATTTCCTTTTAGGGGCACCTGGGTGGCTCGGTTCAGTGTCTGAGTCTTGAATGTCAGCTCAGGTCATGATCTTGCAGTTCCTGGGATCAGGCCTTCGTTGGACTCTACGCTGACAGCACAGAACCTGTTTGGGATTCTCTCTCTCCGTTTCTCTCTGCCCCTCCCCCCGGTCTCTCTCAAAATAAATAAATAAATAATAACATTAATTTTTTTTAAAAAATTAAACAATAAAATATTCCCTCTGCAAGTGGTATATAAGAGGGGAAAGTTCTTACATAACTTTTAGCTTTGCACAGAAATAGCTATAAATTTATACATTATAAATCCAACAAATTTATAAGCACAGACCTAGATTGTTTATTTAATAATTCTTACAAAGAGATAAAAAAGGAATGAAAGGATCACAGCTGCTGCTGTAACTTTCTGTCCACAACAATGCTGATCTATACTAGATTTTGAAAGTATGTGGGCAGTTAAATTGTAATGGTCTTAAAGTTAACTAAAATACGTACAATTAAAAAGATGGGCTTAGTCTTTAAAGCATCGAAACTTTCTTTTTTTCTCTTATTATACAAATATTACATCACAGTAGTTTTCAAAATCAGATGACTTGGACTTGAAGTGTTCTTGAAGATTAAACTAATGAATAACTTCACATGGATTTCTCCTCAGCTGTTGTGGAGGACAAATGTTCAAAAGCCAATTTCCCCTGCATTTGTGCACTACCCTTTAACATGATTGCCAATTTATAAGCTTAGAAATTCAAGCCAGTGCTCTCAAAATTTGGTCATTGCTTACTTTCCCCCTGCCCCCCACCCCCGGGATTACAAACAGTAGGGCATATACAGCTGCATCTTTCGGACAATGCTCACTGTAATAGGAGCCACTGTCTCTGCCTTTCCCCAATTATCTAATTACTATCGCTCCAAACGAGTCAAACAGTTGTCATTTCTCCCTGCTCAAAATTTACTTCTCAAAATGCACTCATCCATATCGAAAGAGAAATACCGTACAAGTGAGGAGAGAGACTGCTCTGTTAATGTATTGATTGATTGGATGGCTGATTGATTTCAGAGCTTCTTTTATGAGTTCATCATTTCTACATTTTGAAAACAATGTTGCTTTATCGAGTTCTAAACAGCCTTATTTAATTGAATGTCTCATATTTGCAAAGGCAAGTATGTCAGATGTCTTTTCCCACACTTCATCCATTTTGATTATTTCTCTCCTTGAGGCTGGTATTTATTTCTGCATTCACAGCCAGCCTGAGACATTGAGAAAAATGGTTGGTTCTCATTTGATAGAAACTCTGTTTGACTTCTTCAATGTGTGGTGACTTCTTCAATTGACATTTTAATTATTTTATTTAATTTTAATATTTTGAATATTTCAGTGTTTGAATCTGTTCCATGTTTTACATTTCAGCAGTCTGTATATTTTAGAAGAATCTTGTAAAGAAATGACACCACAAATGCACATTTGTTTTGCATTTTCTTCCAGGGTTTCTAAAGTCTCAGGGATCTTCAGCACTTTGAAAGAAAGGAAAATAAGGCTTTTTTTTTTTCTGCTTCTACCCATCTCTCTGAATGATTTACTCTGATGCTTGAATAGCACTATTCCATTATGCCCAATGTGATGGGAAGCATCATTTATTTTATCTCACTAAAAAAGCATTCAGATGAACTCCTCCCACTAAGGTGTTTTGAGATAAGATTAACACACCTGTAAGAGACTTTCACTGTTCCGGTTAACATTTTCAAGGTTCACCTGCATAGGTGACTTGGGGTTTGGCTGTGTATTTTTACAATAACAAATATAGTCGCATAGTATTTAAACGCCTCTAAACTTCAAGCAATTATCTGTGTGAACGTTTGTTAGAATATACGTTCCATAAGGAAAGCGACCCCATTTTTTCCTTTCACGTAATTGTATTTGTACTATTCAGTTCAATATTGGTGCAGTAATGGGTATTCATAAATAGTTTTTAAAAATAAATGTATAAAAAAACTTGTACTAAACACTATTTAGTGTCAGGTAAAAGAATATCTCAGGAATTTTGAAAATAGGGAGATTAATGGAAGATGTTTCTAGATTTTTTAACTATGGCTGTCAGCAGTATCCAGACAGGAAGGTGTATGTTTATTAAATCCAAAAGCATACTGATAATCAAAGTGCTTCAATATTGGGTAAAACACAGTTATTCTTTTTTTTAATAAAGATTACATCTTCTGGGGCGCCTGGGTGGCGCAGTTGGTTAAGCGTCCGACTTCAGCCAGGTCACGATCTCACGGTCCGTGAGTTCGAGCCCCGCGTCAGGCTCTGGGCTGATGGCTCAGAGCCTGGAGCCTGTTTCCGATTCTGTGTCTCCCTCTCTCTCTGCCCCTCCCCCGTTCATGCTCCGTCTCTCTATGTCCCAAAGATAAATAAACGTTGAAAAAAAAAATTTAAAAACAAGATTACATCTTCTGAAGGGATAGACATATGACACTTTTTAATCCATAGTAATATAATTATAACTAGTCCTTAGGCTTGATGCCAGTTAGAATCTTTCCATGTCAGTAGAATCCAAGACTAATTTTCTCTGATTAGCAGAGAAACTTTGTAGAGTTTCTGTTCATTTATGCAAGGAAAAGACCTGTTAATTCCAACCCAGTGAACTTGTATGGGATGCCCACAAAAATCGTCAGAGGCCTCAAGCTTTTACTACACAAAGTTGATTTTTTCATATGCCAGACACTCCGTTTTTCAGAAGAAAGCATCCCACCGGTGCTGTTGAGAAAAAAGGGATAAGCTTTACTTCCTTATGTAAGGCTTCTGTTGACATCCAACAAAGGAAATGCACTTAACCCAGTGCAGTGGAAGCTTTTCTTCCAAAGGATCTAGTAAAAACGTCATATCAGAATGTTGTCCTAACAGAGCTCTGTGATATAAAAGGACAAAATACCCTTTGAAAATAAAGGTACTAGTGAGGAAAAAAGACAATTATGATGACCTGGTGTCATTCGTCCGTAAACTAGAAATAGAAAAGCATGCCGTGGGTATAATTTACAAGCCGAGTTTTCTATTGTCACTTGAAAGGGGCTTCAAGACAAGCCAGCTAAAATGAGAATGGAGTAACTATGAGTGTCAGGTCACAAGAAAGACCATTTACTTATGGATAAGCATAACTCGTTCCCTATATGGTCACTGACAGCATGTGACAGAGCAGTTGGGAGATGGTGGTAAATAGGCTTCTAGCGAGGAGGGACCCGGTGTGGATATGAGAGAGGAACTCAGATAATGAAGGGTAGCCAGGGAAGCCACAGTCAAGGAAAAACAAACAAAAAACAAAAAACAAACAAACAAAAAAAAAAAACAAACAAAAAAAAGAACAAGCCTGCATTTTGTTCTTGCTCCCTAACAGGGAAAAAACCCTAAAGGGTCAATATTGATTATATCTGTTAATTGCATTGTAAGTGACAGAAAACTTGACGTAAATTAGCTTCAATCACGGGGAACTTGGTCACCTTAGGTAGCTGAAAAGTTTGGAATTTGACTTCTCTCAGCTGGACACAAAGTCAGATACGGTCAGCAGGGCCCTGCTTGACTCTCTCCATCTTTTGATCTGTTTCCATCCTCAGACAGATCTTTCCTTCTGTAATTAAAATACAGTCACTGTCAGCCATCCCACCACAGTCTCACTCTCTCCAATAGGGTCAGATGGATATACAGTTACCAATCAGGTGAACAGCAGAAAGGGATATTCTGAGTGGTTTAGGCCTGAATCATGTGTCCGCTTTAGAACTAGGGACAGAAACAGCATGAGCTAAGCCCTGAAAGGGGATAGTTTCCAAAACAAGACAGTGTATTCGCCTTCAAAAATAGGGGAAATGGTTGCTGGCGGCAAAAACAAAAATAAAAACAAAAATGAAAAGCAAATGACTACTACATAGGTCAATAAGTCTATACTTACAGTTATGGACCACCTCTGGTGTGACAGTAGGTACTCAATACTTCCTTTTGAAGTTCTCTTGTTCTATCTCTTGTTTGGCTTCAAGAATATGTTTCAGCAACATAGACACAGAGAAAAGCACCCTCGGGCAGACTCGCCAAATGCTGGGTTGGCGTCAGATTCGTTGCACATCAATTTCAAGATACACCTTATAGAAATATTCTATTTTGGAATTCGATGTTGATTCTGTCACTCTTGCTCTCTGCTAGATAGACTACAATATGATTATTCGTTATACTGACTGTATCGTCATATACGGGATAGGGGTAAGTATGAAAAATAATTTTCATATGATATAATAATAATTGTACTTGCCATGATATGAGGTCATAAATCAAAGAAAAGTTTGGGGAAATGAAAATATCTGCACCAAATTAAATTGCAGAGACATAATCTGCTCAAGTGCTACTTGGCTGTAAATGATGTCTTCTAAATATGATCCATGCTTTATCATGAATGCCCTTGTTCGAGATTTAATTAGCTTCATGGACATTAATGACAATAATGTAATATGAAGAGACATTACTTTGTGACCCTCGTGTTTTACTGAAATAATATTTATATTAAAGGGAATTGTGAAATTTGCCTCTTGGCCTTGCTGCTTCTGAGAAGCCCATCTTCATAATTAAGTGACCACTGTTTCTATCTACACTCACAAGACAAAATTAAGTATAATTAGACAAGTAACAATGGTGAGGTGCTTCAGAACACATGGAACAGATTCATACACTTTTCTCAAGAATGCTGTGAATCTGTATTTTTAACCTATATTTTATGAAGAATGAAAATGGGTCTACACGAATTTTCCAGAGCCATTTCACTGTCTTGCATTTATAGCTAAGTCTTCTGCCTTCACATCATCTTCCTCTACCATATTATTGCATTTCAAGCTGGGTATTTTTTGTGACTAGCACCTGAATCTCCGTCACTTAGTTCACATAACTCTTTATTATTGTCTTTCCTTGATTTTTATTGAACCTCCCTTGGAAACTCCAATTCTTTCTTCAAAATATGTCTCCTATGCCACTTTCTATTTAAGGCCTTCTTGAATCTCCAAGCAAATATGCCTTGTCTATCATCAGAGCCCCCTTGTACAAGCACCTTTGTGTGAACACAAAGGAATTTATCACTGTACTCTTGAACAGCAAGAACTTACAGACTCTTGACTTGGAGTTCACAATGCAGCAGGGTTTCTTGTTTGTTTGTTAGCATGTCTGACTCTATTATAATGATTTGTTTACATGACTGCCTCTCCCACTGAACTATGGGCTTCTTGAGGATTGTGTCTCATGAGTCTATGCATCCCCAGTTACTAGTATTCTAGGAGTTTGGCACCTAAGAATTAAATAATCATTCTTTGATGAGGTAGTGAATGAACCATAGATACCAAAAACAGAGCCCCAAAGCTATATGAATAGAGTGCCTTGCTGGAGCGTATTGAAGTTAGAGATAAGTAATCTAATTTCTAGCCACAGTGTAATAATCCTTGGATTATATATATATATATATATGGTCTCTTCCCAATTTTTTTCTCATATTGTTAAGATGCCATCCTAGAATTACATTAGAGTGTGATTCTATTTCTTAATCTAAGCATTAAAGCTCTTAAATAATGCCCTTTGTTTTAAATTTAATTCCCAACAAGTACAATGAAACAACACTAAATCACATGTTTTTCCTGCTCAGCTGCAGAACGTAGACCTTCACCGCATAAAAATAGCAGTCTTTTGTTGACACCTCAATAGGAATACAATCTTCTGAAGGAGAGTCTTACACACTGTCTTAAATAGGAGCAGATTTGATCATTTTAAAACTATAGTATTGGTGTGTGTGGGGGGGGGGGCGCTTGGATATTTAGTTCATGAAATTTCATCTGTTTAATATATTTTCAGCAGAGAATAGATGACTCCTAGTTTTGTGAAGCTTGTATTTGAATATAATGACATTAATTTGTTTATCAGTGGCATTCTAATAAACTATTTTTCTATGGTTCCCTATAAAGAGACGATTGTTAATTCAGCAAGTATCTAAACTAAGTGTGAAGGTTATTGCTTTATATCCTAATAGGAGGTTAATGGAATGGTGTGTCTTAGCATTGAATGTAACTGCCATTTTTTGTGTTTAAGACATTGGAGAAATGTTGAATCGGTCTAGGAAGGAAAGGGCTCTCAGGCCAGTCACTTATCAACATTGGCTTACCAGTAGTGTCTTTTCCTCACCGTGACCCCAGGACCAATGTTTTGAGTTTTTGTTAAACTGATAGAGAATTCCTTCTACTCTCGGTAACATCAGCCTTTCAGTAATAATATCGTCCTCACCACTAAACATTTCAGAACTACACAAAGGAATTTATCACTTGTACTCCTGAACATCAAGAACTTACAGACTCTTGACTTGGAGTTTACAATGCAGCAGGGTTTCTTGTTTGTTGGTTGGTTGGTTTGTTTTTACCTTTATTGAGAGATGGTCGATAACAACGCAATGCATTCAATCTAAAAAACATTTTGTTATTGAAACACTTAAAATATACATATTCTTTTTCCTGAAGGATGTAGGGTCCCGACTGTCCACTTTTTGCCTCAAATCACTCTCTCAAATATAAAAGGCTCTTCAAGAAACAAAAATATATAAGTGACCAGGAACCAGAAAATCACAAGCGTGAGTGATTCTGAACAATCCGTGTGCAGTGCAATTACAATAGCACCTTTGTTTCTGACACACTCTAAGCATTGTCGAGCAGGCTGAGCTGCTGATGATGCTAGCATCTGACTCTTTGGCTTATCACAGCAATCCCTCATGTTAGATTGGATTTCAGACTCTTCTAAAGAAAAGACAAGATGAAAATAATACAATGAAGCCATGTCCCTTCAGAATAAAGATCTATTTTTCATAATTTTTTTATGTAATGACTTTTTTTCCTCTTCTCAACTTTTTTTCTTTCCTTTTAAGTAGTCAAATACTAGTTTTGATTGCTACAGTTCAGGAATCGAATTGCACTTTTACCAGAGCTCCCACGGCTTTTTTTTTCTTTTTTGAGAAATCATTTTCCAAACCTCTCTCTTGGCAATAGCTAGGATATGTTTTCTGTGGGCAATTTATGGTTTGCTTTATCGATGCTAAACATTAGATATGGTTTGCAAGAGCCAAAAGGAAGTGACACGTTCCATTGTATCCTCATGCTCCTCAATGCCACATTACTTCAGAGTCCCCCCAGCCAGCCTCACTAGCTCCCCACTTCCTACTTCCACAACTCAGCTTACCAATCGCCATTTTGCTAGCATGAGCCCTACTAAAGATCTTCGATCATTGGTCCTGTACAATTCCCATCTCGCAACATAGTCATTCAGATTTTCCCAGCCTATCTTTCCAAACTCTTTCCTGTTCTCCAAAGGTAACTTTTCTTATGCTTCCATGCATTTCTTCCTGATGTGTCTCCATCCTACATCATCCTTCTTGGATCCTTTGTATATCCCAAAACCCAGTTTGACTTCTTCATCTTCTGGTGAGATTTTCCTAGTTTTTTTTTTTTTTTTTTTCATGTCACTGCACTCTCTTTTTTAGTGTAATTTTATAACACTCTGTATTTTAACTCACTTGCCATTTGTCACCTACCAACTATTATTGTTCCATACCTTATCATATGTAGGTGTCCCCATAGGTAAATTTCTGTCGCTTTAGCTAAATTCCATTTCCTAGGAGTTGGTAGATACATTTTATAATTTTGTTGATTTCCTCCCCACCACCATTAAGCAAACTATAATTTAAAAAAATAATAAGTTATTCAACTAAAATTTCCTGGTTATTTGGAATTACTCTCAGTAGTAATAACAAAGTATTCACTTGGAACAGGTAGAACACCTGGACCCTAGAACAATCTTTGATCCAACAATCAAAACAGAATTTCTTGGGAGCAACATGTAAAATGAAAATAGCCACAGAAAATTTAACATCTTAGGGTTACCAGAAGCAAGGTGATATAGACTGACCTCTTACAATGGGTAGAAAATTGCAAGAGTGAGAGATACCCCTACTTTAAACTACATCAACTTTGTAAGGAGTGTCCTGCTTTATAAATACTGAGGTCCAATGCTTCTAACATAGTTTGAAAGTGTTCAGCACCTCTGTTCTGTGTAAGGAGATAAGAAAGTAACTGAAAAATGAAGCTTGATTGACATAAAGGAAGTAATCTGAATGCTATTAGATCAACAGGACTAAAGATTCTATTTCCTCTTCATGTTGCCATTATATGGGCAAAGCAGAATGGTTAAAGGTACCAGATGGGTGCATCTGGTCTGACACATCCTCAGTGCTTTTTGTTGATTCCAATAAAGCTAATTTAACTGCAGATTTCTCTTTATATCGGCAATTTGAATATTTTCTCTGTTAGGTTTATTATTTAACAATTTTCTATTCTTTTTTTTTAAATGTGGAGTATAAGGTATTTATCAAATGTTTGTATCAACCTGCCATAACTTTAGTTCTGTCGAACCCATTTTATGTTATTTTCTGACTGCTGTCAATGTCTTACTTTGGCTTTGTTTCTTACTATTATCGTGTGGCATTGTCTCTACATGGTTTGCCCCTACATGGTATCATAGGAATTTATGAATAACAAAACATTTATGTTTCACAGTAGCAAATCTGGGTTTGACATGGAAACCCCCTAGTTTTAATATCACAAACACCTTTGATGCTACTCTCTTTAACTGATATTTTTATTTCTTCTTATATGTGATTCATCTTCAAGTAAAATATTGTTTTTATACGTTCCTCCCACTGAAAAAGAAGTGTTATTTTTGTTTTTAATCACAATATCTTCAGGTTTATAAAGCATTTTCTTTGTTAAAGTTTTTGAATTTCAGAGAAATTATATGGATCCTAATGGTCATAATAAATTCAAAATTTACAATACTAATTTTTAAGATCTCCCATGTAGAGTAATATATTTTGAGGCCTAAAAAAATCTCTGGGTGATAATAGGTTTTTAAAGATCTAATTATGAGCTGCAATCGCTTTGAATAGTAGCACATTTTTAAAAAATCTCAAATGACAACTATTTCATTCGCCTCAGTACACAAAAGTCTCCATAACTAGGTTCTAGAGTTGAGCCTTACAATGTAAAAATATGACATAAATATAATCTTCTTTAAGGACTCTCACAGGAGACACCTCCTCATCTTTGTCAAAGAGGAAACACTATAAAAATTACTGGCACAGCACTGTAATATAATTCTCACATTTAGAACTAAGTCAGTTGTAGTTAAAGTGTTTTTCCTTGGAAGATAAGAATGCATCTTAGAAATGAACTAATGAAATCATGAATCAAAAGGATGTGTTTAATCAGTTAATTGCAAAGTTCACATTATTTTTAAGGTATATGAATCTGAGATAGAGAGAACATCCAATTTTTAAAAAATTTATTTATTTAGGGGCACCTGGGCGGCTCAGTCGGTTAAGTGTCCAACTTTGGCTCAGGTCATGATATCAGGGTTAGTGAGTTCAAGCCCCGCATCAGGCTCTGTGTTGACAGCTCAGAGCCTGGAGCCTGCTTCAGATTCTGTATCTCCCTCTCTCTCTGACCCTCCCCTGCTCGTGCTCGCTCTCTCTCTCTCTCTCTCTCTCCAGAATAAATAAACATTAAAAAAATTTAAATAACATTCATTTATTTAAATTCAAGTTAGTTAACGTGCAGTGTAGTATTTGTTTCAGGAGTAGAAGCCAGGCACCTAGTGTCTTTGCTGTTTATAGATCTTGTTTATAAAGGAAAATTAGATTGCCACTTAACTGTTAATGTCATTGATCATTTAGGACTCTTTCTGGAGATGCTCTACCCACTTGGAACATAGCTGAGCTCCAGTGTAAAGAGGAGATGTGCGTTTTATGCACAGAATCCAGATGTCACCTGTATTTTTACAATCATTCGGTGCTTTTGATTCAATGCCTATGACATTTTCTTCAGTTTCTGTCCACTAACCAAATATCCAAATGAGGCAAACCTGATAGATATGTATGTGTTTATCAAATACGATCTCAACTTCCCTATTTATATATTAAGAATTTGCTTATTTTTAGAAAATTTCGTGTTTCCAAAAGAAAAAAAAATGGCCTCCAGTGAAGTCCACTCATAAAAACACACCCAAATGTTAATCAACATTGTTATTTTTCACAGTACCGATTCAGAGGGAACAACCCAGGCATTCAGGGGTTAATTGCATGACTTTCTATTCATAAACATATATTAACTTTTCTGTATTCGTGATTAGAGAAGGAAATAAAACGGCTGATGTGTCTGTGAGTGAGTTCAGCTCCGAAAGCGATAATGCACCTTCGCCTCTGATGCGAAGGCCCCGTGCCGTTTAGTACTGTAGGAATTTGATTCTGTCACTGAATTCAACTACCAAAGTATCACTACATACTCTGAAAGAGCTAAGACGTTCAGAAAAAAAATCCATCAAGTAAACATTTTGGTTGGTGTAGAAGAATTATTTTATGAAAAAGTCACATTTGTAAATTCATTTCTATATATACCCATCACTGCTACCAATCCTTCCTCCAGGCATTCAGGAAGCATCTATTTAGCACGTACTGAATACACAAAACACAATCAGAATGGTGAACTCTATGAACACAGGCAGAAGGGTGTTTACACTCTCAAAAGGGAGATGTGCCCCCGCCCCCACAAAATTACATTTTCTAAATGTCCTAAGAATCATAGAAAGCATGATAGGAGTCAAAGAAGAAGACAGAAATCTTCTAGTAGATACTCACAGGAGATTCTCAGGATTTAAATACCTAATTAAGTTGAAATGGCCTTTGACAACTGAAAGCAATAAGATTATGAACAAGAATCTGTTAGCAAACAAGAATTTGCAGCATTGAACATTCTGGTATAGGAGCATGAGGGGGAATTTTGACTTGCTATGACAGCCAGCAACCCCCTCCCCTCTGACACACATACAGGAAACAAAAACAAACATAAAACATTTCTACTCATTCATTCCAGACAGACATTTTTCTGCACTAAGAAATTACATAATACACATTTTTGCTTAGAGTTACTACTATATTCTTTCTTCTAATCTATTCTATTGAATAGAGTATCCCCAACAGTAAGGCTCTTTGGAATCCATCTTAAATATTGTTGATGGTTGCATAAGTCATATCATTTTATTTGGTCAAGCCTTTATTTATCTATGCCAGTCCATCAGCGTAACCAAAAACTTACAGATCCAACTTATAAGTGGATAATAATCACCTAGTTAGGCAGGATGCATTTACTTGAGAAGTAAATGATATATATGACATTTAGTGACAAAGATGATTTTCTAAATTTTTATTGCTTTTATTTTAATGACCTTCCTGAGGACAATAAATATAATCTGACAAGTGATTTAATTAAGGAGGTAAAAGACCTTCTTATAATCTAGGTCATATTTTTGAAAATTACTGAATGAAGTTAATTGCCTGGCAGGCTTTGACACCAACTGTGCTGGCAATCTAGCAGCAAGCCTAATAAATACTCTCTCATATAGACAAATGTGCTTCAGATAATGATAGAGTCTTTGAGTAGAGGGCTCTAGAGGCAGTCATTTCAAAGGGGAACAATAGAAGAAGCAAAGCCAAGTAGAAGAATCCACAGAGGCAGTGATGCACAGAATTGTGAAACCACTGATGGTCTGCAGTCACTGCCATGTGTATATAACTGGCTGCAGACTGAAAACTTTTGTTCCATTTTTACTGGGCAAAAAACGTAGGCCCTAGTGCAAGAGTCGATTGAAAGGCAAGCAGCTTCTTCTCCCCTTCTACAGAAAATAAGAACAATTCAAATTTCTCTCTTGGAATTTACTCTCCAAAACTGTGATATTTGTCTTGATTTTATATATCATACCATTATTCCTTCAGATCATTTTTGCATTTGCTTGCATTTGTTTTTATTTTAGAAGTCTATGGTCATTTATATTGGAATTAACTTGAAATGACAGTCAATTCTGATAGAAATCCTTCTTCTGAGAACAAGTGTTCCATGAGTCACTGACGACAATTAGCATCCATATGATTTTCAAAACTTCTTAAGCAGCATGTTCTTAAAAGAATATAAGTCAAATTACTTTTTTTACCCAATAACATTTTACCCAAAACTCATTTTGGATGTAGTCCTCAGCCTTATTTCAACACCCATTAAGAACATGACAGAATTGTATAAAATGAGAATACTTGTCATATTTATTTATAATCTCCATTATTATTTATGTAAATGTTTTTCTTCTAATGATCAAGCTCCATGCCATTTTAATGCTGTTTTCTTTGCCCCCCAAATAATACAAATTACATAGTTTTGAATATATCATAAAATAATACAATCCTCTTGGATTTATAGACATATAAGTGAAATGTTCTGCATTTTTGAAACTATTATTTTCTTACATATATAACATATCAAGCTGGATAAAACCTTCAAGATCATCTACACTAGGTTTCTTCTACAAACTGAAGTGATTGAACAATAGTAAAGCAAAATAAATTAGAAAGTGAGAAAGCCTGAAGAAAGCTTCAGGCACAATGAAAGCTAGAAACAGCCTGCCTTTCTGTGGTCATAACAGTGTATGTGCTTGGTCAGGCATATTGGAAAAAACAATGTAGGGATTGCATTAATTTCCATTAAGAGGAGTTTTTATCTTTACACTAGGGTTCATACTAGTTTGGCTAAATTGTATCCAGAATAAGTCAGCTGCATCTGGTAGTAAGTTCAATTTACCTTTGTTCATATATACAGATAAAATGCAGACTTTTTGCGGATGCATAATCACCGATCTTGGTTATGGGACTAGATATCTTCCTATGGTAACAAATGATTTCCCTTAATATGTAAATAACCAAGAGCCCACCCACAGAGAGTTAATTTATTTAAGGTCACTTAATTATACTTTTGCTAACATTTAATTTTCAAAGAAACCCGTACTTCTCGAATCTCCAAAGAGCTCCCAGTACTATTAGGCTCTTAAATGGTTTTGTCTTGTGTAATGCCATATTGTTTGGATGGCCCTTAGTGGCCAAACATTTAATTAAAGTCCCTTGAGAGGGCAGTTTTTATGATTTGCTATTGGATATCTGCCAAAGCTCGTTTTACCAGGTCCTTGCCATCTACTTAGGCTAATTCTGTGCATATTTTTAATACTGTCCGTATGCCTTAAGTTTTAAATACTCCCCAAGGGCCAAGCATTTCATATCATCTCCAAAAACTAAAAATATTCAATCTCAGTGTATTTGAAGGTTAATGTGTAATTTCTTCCTGCAATCTGATTACAATATTTTTAAATTAGTAATTTTTCATTATGGTTTTCATAGAAGAACAAGGACCCTCCATCATGATGATGGATCGTTGCTTTATCTAACTTACATAATGTCTCCATAACAATAATAGCCATCCTTCAATGAATGCTTATTTTTCAACCTTCTCTGAAATAAGCACATTACTCTGCTTAAAGATCACTACAAATTTAGGGAAAGTTTTCATGATTCTCAAGAACACAAAGCAGGTTGTTAAGTATGTCCCTCAAGTTTATGACACTTATAAGAGGAAATCTTGGTTTCTGTCCAGACCTTTCTGAACCTGGGCTGTAACCATGTCACAATGCAAACTTCTCTTTGAAAGAGCAGGTCTTTGCTCTCCACTGACATCCATTTATTGTCAGGTTGGTTTCTATGGAATATACAATTCTAAGACATGCATAGTTTACAAGAAAGCTTTAAATTACAGTTTTTGTGTTTTCTTACAAGTTTGTGTTTTGTGCATTTGTGGTGTCTTCTAGATTGAATATCCGTGATTTCATGTTAAAATCTATTTTAGCAGAAGCTGTCTGGTGAGAACAGGTGCGTTAGGTTTGTCTGAGCAGTGTGTGGTCTATGAAATCTTTTTCACTTCCTTGTTTGATTATTTTAAAAATCATAGTGTATAACAATGTTCAGATAGTGATATGATGAAGCAAAATACAAATATTATAGTTTTTTTTTATATTATTCCAGTGGGTTACTTTTTTTTTCTAAAAGATCCTATCTTTCTTTGTCCAAGACAGTAACTTTTAGAAAATATAAAATCCTGGGGTACCTAGGTGGCTCAGTCAGTTAAGCATCCGACTTCGGCTCCGGTCATGATCTCACGGCTCATGGGTTGGAGCCCCGCAGTGGGCTCTGTGCAGACAGCTCAGAGCCTGGAGCCTTCTTTGGATTCTGTGTCTCCTCTCTCTCTGTCCTTCCTCCACTCACACTCTGTTTTTCTCTCTCAAAAATAAATAAACATTTAAAAAAAGAGTATAAAATCATACTTGTTTTCTTTCATTATAAAATTTATCTAGATTTTTCTCAAAGAAAAATATATCCCCTTGCACTTGAATTAATTTATTTCTTTTGCAGTAAAATATATATATAATATCACAGTAAAAATAAATATTATATATATATATATACACACACACACACACCCTGAGGAAAGAAAGTAAAAAGAAAATTTTATTAAACAAACCTAAAACTCACTAATATTAAACTCAGCATTACATAATTGATGTTTTTTTTTCATCTTTCCTGCAGTAATTGCTTCACCTGTAATATTCAAAGCACACAAATTGAAAGTGAAAGTTTTTACTGATTATCTTTGAATTGATTGCTGGTTTGACTGAGCTGACCTTTGCTTTAAATCAGAATTGATTGACCAATTGAGCCAACATAGTTAAATTGGTTGTGCATATACACAGAGAGTTTATTTATTGAATTTAGGATATTCTGAGTAACATAATTTCCCTCTGCTTCTCTTCTGCTCCAGGAAATGCTCTGCTTTATGATTGCATTTAATAATGTGTCAGAAAGCAAATGGAAATAGAACCATACACAAGGGAGAGTAACAGTGGATTCTGCAACTGTTTAACATCCAAAGAAACAATCCTTACAAATTGTTTCAGATTCTCATATAGTTTGTGTAAGTTTTATTTGCTATATTAAAGATGGTATCTGAAATTTGGCTTTTGTAAAGTTATCAGAAAACCAAAAGCCATTGGCAGTATGATAACCATCTATTATAACTGTATGATTTCTAACATTTTTTTTCAATAGAGTGTATCCTAGAACAATAGGATAAATCTGAATGCACTAAGGATATTGCATTTTATCTATGTGTTCCCAAGTCAAATTTTTATTTTTGTACCAGGGTAGCATTGTGTGCAAAAAAATTACATAATATATAAAAGACCCACTATAGATTCTAAGATCTTGGTACAGGATGTTTCTAAAAATAATAGTTTCTTATTCATTTAAAATATCTATTTTCCTTTAGTTTATCCTGGATCTTATCATTTGGACATCAGACACAGGCCTGAATATCAGAAATTAATAATCACAAATATATGAGAACCAACCTTCTGAGGTGTAAAGGTATCTTGCTTCTCACTGCCAAATCAAGTGATTTCATAAATTTAGTCCTCATGTTATGAACTGTACTGCCAATGAAAATCAATAAAAACAATTTCTTTCTACATTCATGATTCTCTCCTCATACTCTTTCTTTATATCCTTTTCAGGACTATTTTGTCAAAATGCCACAGGCCCATACAAAATGTAATTTTGTGTTTCTGTGTGTATGTCCCATGAAAACTGATTTATTGTGCGTGCACTTTCGATTGGTATGAAGGGCAGGAGAGGCTTTTAAACAATTTTTTTTTAAATCATGTTTTCATAGTTTTGAAAACATTGAGGGAACCATCAAGCTTTGTTGTTGTTATTTTGTATAAAATAACATAACTGCATATATTGTGCTTATAACTTATATGTTAGTTATAACACACTACTGTGTGTAGCATGTTCATATACAGAATATATATTTGTGTATAATTATATATGTGCATATTTGTTGAATTAATCCTTAATGAATGTCTAAAAAGACACTGAGAGCATAAAGATTAAAATGCAGTTTGAAAAAGAAAGACTGTGTTAAGTCTACAAATCTTAAACATAACTGAAAATTCAGAATACCACCAAACAGGTTATTATTCACTTATTAGTTTTCTCACTCATTCATGTATTCACTTATTCAAAGCATTTATCACAGCTGTGATAGATTTAGATTACTGTAATGGCAGGAAAAAAAAATATATATACCTTTTCTTTCAAAAAGTTTATTTAGATACTTAAAAGGTAGTATAATACAAGCAGGAAGACAATTACCTGTTTTCTAATACCAACTAATTACTCCACCAGATTTATGTGGCTCTCCTACACTTAACCCCTTAGGATCGGTTCTTCAAAGCAATTCACAAAGATTGAATATGCTACTATGCGTACCGTGTTTAATCTAGGGCCTAACACACCATAAAGACTCAAAATATAATAGTAGCTATTAGCATTACTAATATTATTCCAAAACTATTCAAATGAGATAGGTATGTTTGTTTGTTTGTTTGTTTTTCATTTCAGAGTAGAGCAGATTTATTCTCAGGTTAACTGCTAAAAGGGAAAGGACAAATTACGTGGCCGTGCTTCCATTCCATGTGATGGGTAACTGATTTTAAAGAATGATGCTATCTCCTTCATGACAAGGGGATAGCTATTTAAAGTAATATGTTCATTATTTAACTTGTCTGTCCCAGTCTGTAGAGTATAATGATATCTACTATTGAGTGAGCATGTATGTGTGAGACATTGAACTAAGTAGTTCCCATATGCTATCTCTCTTATATATCATAACATCCCAAGGAATGCAAGGTTGTTTGTTTGTTTGTTTGTCTGATTTTTTTTATAAATGTCTACATTTTATAGATGAAGAAATTGAGATTCAGAAAGACTTAGAAATTGGCCTCAAATCAAAGAGCTGGTAGTATTTGGGGAGAAGTTTCAACCCAGTTCCAACTGAACAGTATGTATGACTTTCAAGATTGATACTGTACTGACACAAAGTCTATAAAAATGTATTGAAAGACCAAAGCAATTTATGTGTTTTTTTCGGTTTGGTTTTACATGACTACTCTAGTACACTATGTATCAAACAGCAGGTAAAAAGGCCCAACAGTAGAGTTTAGGCCATGTAGTAAGTATTGGTACTGTTTTCAAAATGAAAAATTGTAATTTTAGGAACAAAGAAATGTCAATTATCAACGGGGGAAAATCACATGTAGTCATGCTTCTATCCACTTGTCCGTGTAGAAGAGAAGCCCTTCTATGGTTATTTGTTACTTCTTACCTTATCACAACAGAATTATATAGTTTGTATAGACAATTTGGAAACAATATGTGTTTAAAAAGTCACCTTTCCTCCACACAGAAATACCAACTTTTCAAATGTTGACACATATCCTTGTAGTCTCCCTTTGCTCTGTAGGTATGAGGGTGTTAAGGATGCTCTGGGGGCGGGGGGGGGGGGGGGCTGAGGATACATGTCTTGGTGTAGACATATAAAGACTGTATTAGTTTCTAAGGGTTGTCATAAAGGACCACAAACTGGGTGGCTTCAAACAACAGAAATTTATTCTTTCACATTCTGGGCGCTAGAAGTCCAAAATCAAGGTGTTAGCAGGGCCCCAATCCCTCCAAATCCTCTAAGTAGAAGCCTTCCTTGCGTCTTGGTAGCTTCTACTGAAGGTGGCGATCCTCGGCCCTCTTTGGCTTACAGACGCACTGCTTAACTCTGCCTCTGACACCAACCACATCTCCCATGTTTCTCCTGTGTGCCAGTCTTTGCCTTGTTTTCCCTTTTCTTATAAGGACACCAGTCATATTGGATTAAGGTCTCATCCTGGGGCACCTGGGTGGCTCAGTCCATTAAGCGTCCAACTCTTGGTTTCAGTTCAGGTCATGAGCTCACGGTTTGTGGGTTCAAGCCCCATGTTGGGCTCCACGCTGACAGTGCACAGCCTGCTTGGGATTCTCTCTCTATCCCTTTCTCTGTCCTTCTGCTACTTGTTCTCTCTGTCTTTCTCTAAATAAATAAATAAGCTTAAAAAATGATTGAAAGAACAAAAGGCCCATCCTCCTCCAGTAGGACCTCTTATGGGCATCCACAAAGACCTAATTTCCAAATAAATTCACATTCTGTAAGGGGAGGGGTGGTTAGGGTTTCCCCATATGTTTTTTGGGGATACAATTAAATCCATAAAAAAAACCCACACAGACACTGATACTAACACAATTAGAGTCAGTTTCCATATTATTTCATAGCTTTCCCCAACCAGTATATTGTGAACTCACATTGTCATTCATTAAGATCATTACCTTTTGATTAGAGTTCTCAAGATGACTTAAGTCTGATTTTGAATACGGTCGTCAAAGATTTTTTAATTTAGAATTTCATTTGTTAAATAGTGTGGGCATGTATTTTATCACCCCATGGTGCTTTTGTGAGGAAGTAGGACACCCCTCGGAAGGATGTTGTGTAAACCTGGTATGTTATTTTCCTCCGGTGATGCACGAATGCTAGACATCTGACTTATTCTTATCCTTTCCCCTGCATAGTGGCAATAAATATAAGATCCATGTGGCAGCTTCAGTCTAGTGTACTTGGCTTTGAGTCATTATAACAACCAGGAGAGCAATTCTTGGTGAGGTGGAATGAGCAGTACTTTAACAGCAGTGCTTAGTGGTAAGGCTGTCTGAGAGGCAGAAAAGAGATTTTAAATTAAATGGACTTTACGGAAAATTGTCTTCACTTTGTAGTTTCGAATCAGGGCTGCAATTTCCAACTTTCTTTCCCTTCGCTTACCTGTTGCTAAGAGATCACATTCAAGGTAAAATGCATGCTTCTCCAATCACAGAGCAAGCAGTCTAGCACTGGGAGAGACAGTGTGACATACAGTGTGTGGCTTAGGACGTTAGACAGTATGCGGCATTAGAAGCAAAGTCATGCCTACAATAGGGATGTAATAAATGATTATTAAATGAATCCGTGGATACAGCGTAGCAAGCCTTTGAAGGTCTGTCATTATAACCACACACAATTTACCTTACCTTCTCTGTTTCTGTTTCTTTGGCTTTTTAACAGTTAAGAACATTGAAAAGTGTTCTATCGAGGTATAATTAACAGTTATTATTCCCCACTAGGATTCATCCTAATATTAACAGAAATCTCCTATGGCTCTTAAATCTATTGAAACGGGGAACACAAAAATTACTTTATATCAGGATACTTTTAATTGTGCAACACAATTGCAGGGTTAAAAACAGCGTTCTGCTGATAATCGAGGTGAATGTGGGAGATTCGTGATAGAAGGTAATTAAGACTTAGAGGTAGTTAGTAGCGCCACAGTTTTCTTTAGGCATTTTTGGAAGCTGTATCTCATATGTTAGTGTTCCTCCTGTCCCCAGAAAAATCATGCTAACCAGTGGCCACTATCGAGTTCTACATCAGCCACATCATTCATTCAAAGAACATTTACATCTAATGCAGGTAAGGTACCACTGATGGGGTTGTGATACGACAGTGCAATGTGAAAGAAGCCTATTTTTTCTTAAGATTCACCATCCAACTTAGGAGATAACACCTGCAAATAATTAGAAGGACATGTTCCTTTTCTTCCATGTTAAAGGAAGGGCTTAGAACCAGTCTGTCTTGAATGTCGTTTAATATGATGAGTCCTACAATGTAATATTAATGATGTTTTCCATAAGGAAAATGTATTCATATATGCCCCCCCCCCAAAAAAAAGACCTACAGTCTGGTTTCCTTTGCCCAAACACTAAAGAGCCTTCAGAAAATTCACATTCCTTTAACTTTTCTCTTCATATTTAGTATAGGAATATAAACGAAAGGAGAATTGTAGCGGGAAACTAGTTCGGGTGTCGTTATTAGCCATTTCCACTCACTAAAGCTGCGCTCTCAAAATCTAACAGCATCTCAAACACCTTCTAATGGCCTCTATTAACCTGTTTTGTACACTCCCCCTTTGGAATTTCACTATGGTGTTGCTCTTTCAAGGTGCTTTGACATAAAATTTGATTTAAGATGGAGTTTAATATGTTCTGGTCAGGCTGCTGACACCAGACTTAACATCCCAAATATGCTTTCCCATATGGAGGGCACCATCTGTGGGATTCACTTTTTCACCAAGGTTCAATTGCTCCCTCTGTTTCTTTTTTAAAAAGTAAGAGTAAAAAAAACACAGCGTTGTCTGAAAATTTTAGGCAGGCATCTCCCAATAAATGCATTAATTTCATTCAGAATCTCCTAAAAAAAAATGACTAGAAATAAAATAGTAACTACGCAATCCCCAGAACAGTCAATAAGCATAGGAACTATTGCCGCTCACAGTGGAACAGAGGATTGATACGAGGAATAGAAGCCTGGGCTCTTTTCTTATCATCACAGACACTAGTATCAGTTACATTATCTATAAATAAAGACCTGGAGGAGATTCATGCTTTCCAAATCCGCTGTGCATTGAGTCAAACACCATTGGTCCACTGCAGTCCAGAGGAATCTGAATTTAGGACCAGTGCCCAAGAATCTGTGGTTTTGACTTACTCCACAGTGATTGAGATGCACAACAAGGTTTAAGAATCACTTTTCCAGTAATGTCTAAGATCGACTTCAGTTCGACAGACAGGACTCTGGGGGTCTAATTCAGAGAAAGGGCATCACTGGGATACAAATGTGCATAATTGGGATGGAAAGAACCAGGATTTGAGTCTGGGATCTGCTGTATACCTGCCTTGTGAGGCAGGACTTTTTGATTGTTGAGACTCCATTTCTTTCTCTGAAAAATGAGGATGGTGTTGGTAGGGTCACCATGGGCTTGTTGAAGGTGTATAGTACTTTCCATAGTGTCAGCAAATACTAGCTGGAGGGACATGGGCAGTGGCAGAGAGATAGTGGCCAGACCACAGATGAAACATTATCAGGGGACCAGAAAGGTATATAAGCATATGAAATGAGCATGGAGTAAAATATTGTTTGCTAAGCTTTCATTACCTCACCAGGTTAATTCATTCTTTGATGAGCTTACGATGCCGTTTTTAAAAAATTCAATAGAACAAACAAGCTTCTTCCTTTTAAGATCTGTAGGGAATCTTGATAAGTCCATTCTAAGATAGAATAGAAGATTATCCACAGCAAGAGATATTAAGTTGTTGGAAATAAATAATACATACAATGAAATAATAAGAACAGCAAAAATACTCTTCCGTTCTGGAAGAAACAATATTTTAAGGCTCACAGTCTCTCTTATACCCCCAAAAAGCTCTTCAGTATTTGTTATAAACTCTTTAATGATCTAACTGTTCATGACAGTTTTAATAATAGTCTCTTCTGGGCACCTGGGTGGCTCAGTTGGTTAAATGTCTGACTCTTGATTTCAGCTCAGGTCATGAGCTCAGGATTTGTGAAATGCAGGCTTGCATTGGGCTCTCTGCTGACAACACTGAGTCTGCTTAGGAATAAATAAACTTTATAAAAAATAAAAAGTTAAAAATATAATAGTCTTTTCTGTCCATGAGCTTCCAGTTTGGTACAGGCCACGTGCACTTACTTATAGAAAGGTTAAATATGGAGACAGGACATTTCAAATGTATTGGTAGTTTTGTCTTATGGGCAAATGGGACTTATTTTTTTTTCTATTTTTGAAGTTACAATTCTCATAATTTTGGCCTTCTTACTTTCCTTTGCTAACTGAATAAAAAATAAAAAAAATACTAAGTGACATTCTACTAACACATTGTTGCTGTATAAAATTTTCACAGAGCAAGATGACTTATAAGCTGAAGGCAGACAGAATGTATAGAAACTGTGTTTGGCTTGTAGGGTCCAATATATACAGCCTGGCACAAAGCACATTTCAGCACAAAGAATTCAATAATCTGACACTTCTCTTGTGAAGTGAATTATTCTGCTGTAGAGAAAATTGCTATGGCCAAATTTTTCAGTAGGATCCAATTCTCTATAATAGCCCAGCAAGGTCATACCTCAGACGAATCTGTGACCTACCTGCCTGTCCCTTCATAACTACTGAGGACTTCCAGGGAGGCAAGAGTTCTCCCTAACCTGTCTGTTGGGATCCTTAAGTTTAGTTGTAGTTGTAAGAAAGCAGGCTGTGGCCATTGAACTCGACCTGACGTAGCTCTTTGTCATTGTTTCCTTAACTTTTGAATATATGTCCCAAGGCTAGAGTATAAATAGGATGAACAGTGCCTAGAGCAGCCTCCATGACTCATATAAGCCATAATTACACTGGCCATGCAACTATTTCCAGAACAGACATAAGGCCTATAATTCAGAGCATAACATTTGTTTTAAAATATGGTGCCAGATACTCCCTTGACTTAGTCCTAGAAATGTTGGGGCCACAGAAAAGATGACCTCTTTGTTAAATACGTGTAACTTCTTAATATAGTGTGTTGTCACATATTGAAATAGCTGTTATGGCTGTGATGAATGCTGAACTGATAGACAATAGAAATGCTTTTTAGAATACTCTACGGTTTCCTCCTCTGTGTCTTAATTTTTAGGGATAAATGGAAGTTTTTTAAAAAAGGTGTTTACTTTCACCATAAGGCAACCAACTGCCAATTGTTGCAAAAGAAGCCCTTCTGACTCAGAAACACTTATCAATGGAGGACTTGCTTCCTTTTGTCCAACCTGACCTTCAAAACTTCCCCCTTCATTCATTAAATGTGGTGAAATAAGTAACGTCTCCATGGTACCTCAGGCTACAAGTTCCTTGGTGAAAACATCTTTCCTTCTCTTGGAATTTAGGGTATTCTCATGGATAATTGGAAGAATTTTTAAACCAAAAAGTGGCAGAGAAATCTCAGAAGAAATGTACATCACCTTACATATCATTAAAAATGTATAAGGAAAACAAATATATATATATATATATATATATATATTGCAAAATATATCCTTTAAGAAGATACTTTAAAAATTTGATTTCTTTTAGAAGAACCGTTAGTTTTGGCATAGTTTGCTGAGCAAATGATAATAAAATTTAGTTGTAATTATACAAAGTTTTCTTAAAAATTGAAAACATTATATGAATAAAAGGCAAGGAAATTATTCTCATTGGGCAGCCTGTCAAATAAGCATAATTTTGTTTCTATTATTTTTATCATGGTTATATTTATGTTAACTCTTTATATTCATCAATGAGATAGCTTTACTTATTTGGGGGGGTTGTATATTTGTTTTTCTGTCATTGTTTTTTTCTCTTTTTTTGATGTATAAATGACCTATGAGTTTCAGGTGTACAACACAGTGATTAGATATTTGGATATATTGTAAAATGATCACCACAATAAGGCTAATTAACATCCATCACCAAACACAGTTACAGATTTTTTTCCTTGTTATGAGGACTTTTAAGATTACTCACTTAACATCTTTCAAATATGCAATACAGTATTATTAATATAGTCATCATACAGTACATTACACCCCCATAAGTTATTTAATTTATAATTAGAAGTATGCAACTTTTGACCTCCCTCAACCATTTTGGGTATTTTCTTTTTTTTTTTTAAGTTTGTTTATTTCAAGAGAGAGTGTGAGCACTTGTGCAAGTGGGGGAGGGGCAGAAAGAGAGGAAGAGACAGAGAATCCCAAGTTGTGCTGACAGCATAGAGCCCCATGTTGGGCTCGATCTCACAAAACTGTGAGATCATGACTTGAACTGAAATCAAGAGTCAGAAGCTTAACTGACTGAACCACCCAGGCACCCCATTTTGTGTATTTTCCTTGAGCGTGGTCTCAACAAATCGGCCCTTAGCTGAATTTCTGAGGTTTGGCCATCTTAAAAACTGAAACATTATACAATAGTCTTTCACAGCCCCAACACCAGACTATATTATTGAAATGTTTAACATAACTGATCTGGTTTTCAGTCTGAAAGTGAGCTGCTCTAGTCAGACTTTAATTTAAAAGGCAAAGGTGGCCCAAGCCTGCAGTGAATTTTCCTTTTCATCGAAGACAAAAATGATACAAAGAGACTTCTAGGAAAAGTGTGAAATATTAACACATGTGTAAGAATGAATGCTTTTTATCTGCCATCAATTTCCCCTCTGGGTGTTCTCAAGAGTTCACTTGACCTGTAGTATGATTTATCCATGGGCCAACTCACAAAAACATTTAACAGTATAATTTTTGAGTTATTTCATTTAAACAACATGGTCATAATTATTTAGGCAGACATCTGACAACGAATACTTTTCAAACTGGTTGGGTAATGTTTTTAGCATCATTGATCCAGCAAGATCCAATAATAAGACTGACTTTTTGTTTAATAGAATTCTCTCTACAATGTTCCACTCCATTAGTGAAAAGGGAGTTGCTCGAGTTACATAGATATGTTCTCAAGGACATTGGCTAATAAAACACAGACATCTGGGGGCACCTGGGTGGCGCAGTCGGTTAAGCGTCCGACTTCAGCCAGGTCACAATCTCGCGGTCCGTGAGTTCGAGCCCCGCGTCAGGCTCTGGGCTGATGGCTCAGAGCCTGGAGCCTGTTTCCGATTCTGTGTCTCCCTCTCTCTCTGCCCCTCCCCCGTTCATGCTCTGTCTCTCTCTGTCCCAAAAATAAATAAACGTTGAAAAAAAAAATTAAAACAAAAAACAACACAGACATCTGTGTGTGGATATTGAATGTTTATATGTAAGCATTTCCTTAAGCAAACCATTTTTTATTAACAAAATGATCACTGTGTTAAACTTAGGTTTCCATTGGCCCAGTCAGATACTTAAAATCACTATAGCCTGTAGAAAATACTTCTCGAACAATATCAAGTCATGTCATTTTGAGTTTCCCTACAAAGGCTAGAAGAGCATGCATAAAAATATCAAAAGATATTTTGATGATCATAATCAGAAGTTACCATGTAGAAAACAGAGTAAGTTTTACTTATTTTTCTTCTGACCTTTGCATTTTAAAACTGAGTATGTTAGATTCACAGAGATGAGCAAATGTATGTATTGTGAAAGCACTCTTGCAAGGTAGGACGATTCAGAATCCTATCAGACACAATTTATGTAGAGCTCTCTAAAAGAAGACATTATGTAGTATTTTGCTGAGTTTGTGTAAAATACTAAAGCTGTCTCTAGGATGCCTTTCCCTCGTGGAAAAGAAGCTTAATTCTGCCAAGGCAAGAGTGCAGGGCCCCTTCTTGCCCTTATTTGCTTTAGAGACTCACACTGTCAGGTTGATAAATGGGCTTTGACAGAAGCAAAGGTAATTCAAAGCTCATTCACAGGTAGAATAGTCTTTAATAGATTCCTTTTTAAATGTCTCCAGTGGAGGAAAAATATAGAGAGAAATTGCATAGTATTAATTCACGATGAGGCTGCTATCCTCCCCAAAGCTGGAAATTCATCATCTCTCTGAAGCTACGTTTTACATTCTACCATGCCTACTGTGTACGTATGTGTCTGTTTATTTACAAACAAGATCGTTTGTATACATATGAGAGAAAGTAAATTATTCACCAGGAAAACAAAATGGTAGAAAGTGTTTTGTGTTTTTCTCAGAGGCAAACTTCTAGACACTGAGCAGTGAGTGAGTGTTGAACACATCTTTTTACTAGGGCACACTATCCGTATGACAGTTTAGAATTACAGAAAAGAGTGGAAGTTTTAGCAAATGCAGGTAAATTTTAGTTCTATTCTTTTGGCTTTTGACGTCTGACAAATCAATTCATTAGTGAGAAAATAATGGGGTAAGTCTGCAGACAGGGCTCAATTCATTGCATTTATCTCACCCACTTCAGTTCATCTGCAGAATCTTTGCTCCGATTTTGTAAGAACATTTTTCCATCACCCTCCCAGGCATAAATCCCTCACCTCTCACTTAAGATTGTAATATTAAGTGAGCTGTTCTTTTTTCCCTTTGTTCTTTTAAAAATACACAATAATGAAGAGTTTAGGAAGGTTTTTTTTTTTCCCCTGCAGTGTTAAGCAGATTCTGTAATTAAATAGTGGGTGCCAATAACAGGATATCTGTAGTCCTGTATATTCCGAAAAGAGGAAGAACACTTTCTTTAGTTGTTATTACCTTTAGATTAGCTCATATAAATAACTACTTTTAATTCTAAACTAGTGTCAGAGGGGTGACTCACTTTTACTATCTCGGTTTGTCTAAGTTTGGAAATGTAACAAAGCTTCTTTTCTTTGGAAGACACGCCTATGGATGCACATTAGCACACCTCTCGATTAAAAACAAAACTGGTATAAAATTCTAAGAATGTCCTTTGGACAAATACAATCCCAATTCAGTGAAAGCTTTTGCTGGCAGAAATAATATGCGAAATCTATTTGGAAAAAAGTGCAAACAGGATAAAATTTATAATGACATCGATTATTCTTTGCTGAACTTTGCGACTGCACCGCCCCAAAATATGTGCTTCTGTGCATGGAAGAGAGTGGTGTAAAGAAAATTACATATGATCTCATTAAAAAGCTTGGAATTGCACGCAAGCATACATACTCGTGCACAAATAACGAAAATTCAACGTAAACAGATGCAATGTAGGAAAAGAAAAGAAAACACAAAGGAAGCGCTGACAATGTGTGAAGGAATACAGAAGAGAGAGGGATGGCTCTGGAACTGGGAGCCAGGAAAGGCTTGATGGAGGCGTAATCATTGCCGAAGGGTTTTGGACGATGTGTAAGATTTAACAGGTAGTGTTGTTAGTGGAAGGAGGCCACACAGGGAACAGCATGAGTGAAGACCAGAAAGGCCTAAAATCTGAAGCCATTTCCCAAGTCATTTTATCTTAATTGCATTACACAGATCACATTAGGAGAATGAATCAAATATAAGAAGGGGATAATAGCTGGCGAGCATTCATCTGTTCATTCGGTCATCCTTTCAGCTCATTACGTTCCTGCAATGGGTTACTCACTGGTATAGCACTAACAATACATTCACAAAAAAAAGGAAATGTTTGTTTTGTTTCTTAAATTCCATGTATGAGTGAAATCATATTTCTCTGACTGACTGATTTCACGTAGCATAAAACTTTCTTGTTTCGTCTATGTCGTTGCAAATGGCAAGATTCATTCTTTTTTATAGTTGAGTAATATTCCATTATATATATGTGTGTGTGTGTGTGTGTGTGTGTGTATGCGTGATATACCAAAACTTTTTTATTCATTCATCAGTTGGTGGACATTTGGGCTCTTTCCATAATTTGGTAACTATTGATAATGCTGCTATGTACAATGGGTTCCATGTATCACTTCGAGTTACTATTTTGGTATTCTTTGAGCAAATACCCAGTAATGCAATCGCTGGATCACAGGGTAGTTCTATTTTTAACTTTTTGAGGAACCTCCATGCTATTCTCCAGAGTGGTTGCACCAGTTTACATTCCCACCAACAGTGTAACCGGTTTCCCCTTTCTTCACATTCTCATCAACATCTATTGTTTTTTGGGTTGTTAATTTCAGCCTTTCTGACTAGTGTGGGGTGGTAACTCATTGTAGTTTTCATTTGTATTTCCCTGTGAGTGGGAAATGAGTGATGAGTGATGAGTGATGTTGAGCATCTTTTCATGTGCCTATTGGCCAATTGAATGTCTTCTTTGGAAAAATGTTTGTTCATGTCTTCTGCCCATTTTTACCTGGATTAGTTGTTTTTTGGGGGGTGTTGAGTTTTATAACGTATTGATTTTTGATACCACCAGCTAGGAGATGTGTCATTTGCAGATATCTTCTCCCATTCTGTAAGTTGTCTTTGAGTTTTGTTTACTGTTTCTTTCACTGCGCAGAAGCTTTTTATTTTGATCATGGGGGAAAGAAAGAGAGAGGCAAAGCAAGAAACAGACTCTTAACTATGGAGAACAAACTGATGGTTTCCAGAGGAGAGGTGGGTGGGGGATGAGTTAATAAAGTGATAGGGATTAAGGAGTGCACTTGTGATGAGCACTGGGTGTTCCAAGTATTGGCTCATTAAATTGCACACTTGAAACTAATATACTGTATGTTATAATTTAAACATAAACTTTAAAAAATAGGAAAAAAAGTGAAGAAAATGTAATAGCTGTCCAGGAAGGAATAATTCTTTACTGTGGGGTATGGAAGTGAAAACAGATAATTACAAGATGATGTCATAAATTGTTCAGGTGGAGTGTTCACAGAATGTAGTTGGAGTAAAATGCATGTATCAACTAAATCTACTTCAGAGAATTAGGAAAAACCGACATTTGGGCTGGATCCTGAAAGGAAGGTAAATATTAGGGTGGATAGGGAGAATGTAAGAAAAGTTGGCAAAGCAGATAGAGTAAATATTTGTAAATGAAAGCAAGTATAGAAGCGTGTAATTGGTCCGGATGGAAGGTCTGAGTGCTGTGCTTAAGGGATTGTGCTTTATTCGATAGTCCTACACCCTTTGCGAATATTTGAGTAGAGAAGTGCAAGATCTCAGTTGAATTTTAGCACCAGTGGTGGGCGCTGATTTATAGCATAGACAAACCAAACGGGTTGTAACATAGTCAACCCACTGACATCTAGTACCTTCTACATTGTACAGATATGTTGGATCAAGGAAAGATATAATGTGTCAATCATTAAAAAGAACTGAAGAATTCATCTGATATACTACTAGCCCAATAGCTTCATCACTGTTTACTCAGTCTGAAGCGAACCTCCTAATTTCAAGAAGAACAGAGCATTTGAAGAGATAAGTGATAAGCAACTCAATGGCCAAGTGAAAGATTGTAGAGCAAGATTATGGCTGGCTCTACATGATGCCTCTGAATATGATAACCTAAGAAAAAGCACGTCTGCTATACACAGTAAAATAATACTTTCTCTGACCTCTGTCCCATCTCATATCAAACTCAATACTTACCAATGATATACAACAGTTACATGGAAGGGATGGCGTCACCATTTGCATATATAAATTTATAAAACAAAATATAGTATTTGTTTTAGGTAACTATATGTAAATTGTAATCTTTTTTAGCATCTGTATTAAATTCTTTGTATAAAATTTTCCAATCCATCTCTTTGAGAATAAAATCTGAATTCCTGGGGTGCCTGGGTGGCTGAGTCGGTTGAGCGTCCGACTTCGGCTCAGGTCATGATCTCGCCGTTTGTGAGTTTGAGCCCCGCATTGGGCTCTGTGTTGACAGCTTGGAGCCTGGGGTCTGCTTTGGATTCTGTGTCTCCTTCTCTCTCTGCTTTTCCCTCACTCATACTATCTCTCTCTCTCTCTCTCTCTCTCTCTCTCTCTCTCTCAAAAATAAATAAACACTAACAAAATTAAAAAAAAATGTAAATTCCTAGCCAGGTTTTATAAATATTCAACTACCTGAATACTCCTGAGAGCACCTTCTCTTACCCTGGCCTGGGCTGTGTATATTCCATCCAACCTGCCTTTCCATCTATTCCTCACACACATTAAGCTCAACACCCCAGGCCCTTTGCACTTCTTTTTCCTACTGCCCACATTCTTTTCCCCCAAGATGCACAAGGCTGTTTTGTCTTTAAGATCCTAGCCCAAAGATCACCACCCAGACTATCTATTTTAAATTAGCTCCAGTCTCCAACCCCAAAGTCACAGCCATCCTCAAACATATCACCCCTATTATATAAATATTTCTATTTATCTCCTTACTTCAGCATTTATTCCACCCTCTGCCATGTTGCTTCCCCAATATCCACACTTATTGCAAAATATGGAGCCAGTAACTTGTCCATTTAGCCCATGATTGTTTTCTGAGGGCCTAGGACAGTAGGTGATGAGTTGAATGAATGAAAATATAGCATCCTCATATACTTAGATCACTATTTTTAAAAATGGTATTAATGACAATGAGTGCAAACTGCTTTTTGGTGTGGCTGAAAAGACCACTGTATAGTTCTTATGCCTTATACACTATGCAAAAGTGGTTTGGTTAAAAGTTTCATCTATTTGAGGAGCCTAAACCATGCCATGTTACATATGAGATTTATTCCTACTGATGCATTGCTCATCATTTGTACCAGGAAAATTAACAGGAATCAGGAGGAAACATTAGTAGCCTTTCGTCTTCTCCTCCTACTCTAGCATGTAATCAACCGCGTCCTTCTCATCTGCAGAGTACTTATTAAGGCTCGACCAAAAAAGACTTTGAAAGGGAGCCTGTGTAAAAGAAATTATATGACTGTTTGGACCTCACCCTTTCTGACAAACAGAGACAGATGTGGATAAAAGTGAAGGCACCGTATTTGTTAGGTACATCCCTTTATAACAATACGTTGCCATCAACAAGCTTTTTTTTATTCTTGTTCCCTTCGTTTGATTTACTCAGTTCTGTTCTATAATCATGAGTAAGACCTTTGCATTTGCCTGGAAGTGCTCCTTTTACATGGTATGATACTAATTATAGTGATGCTATAGTGCTGTTTATAGATTAGCAATGTGCTGGGATAGAAACAGCTAGAGATTAAGAGTAAATAAAAGGAGAAAGTGGCTGAGATCCCACAGCTGCTTCTGCTACTGGTGAGCTTGGACTTTGGGCATGTATGTTTCTTACTCTCGTTTCTTACAGTCTTTGTTTCTGCCTGGATAGATTCTTCCCTCAGAAATTAAAGAAAAACATGTATAACCTAAATGAGGATTCTGAGTCCTTTTGTATGAGTTATGTGTACCCTTTTAAAGATTCACAAGGCAATTTAGTTAGGCACCAAGGTTGTGAACCAGAGATCAGGATTATGCCTGGAGAATCTCAGGGCAGGTGGCCAACTCTGGTCCTCTTCAGGTAATGGTAGGTCTTTCACAACAGTGAGCAAAGGTCAGCGTTGGGCTGTGCATTGTGTCTCATGGGTGGTGGCGTCTGTAACTAAATTAAATTCAATGAAGAATATGACTTGTCAATAGCTTTTTAAATCCAAAGTTTCCTTCCTCCCTTCCTGCCATCCTTCCTTCCTCCCTTCGTTTCTTCCTTCCTCCTTCCATTCCTTCCTTCCTTTAATCATTCCTTTAATTAGCTACAGCTTCAGAATTCTACTTTCTGTATGAAGTTTTGGTTGATGCTGTTGTTGTTGTTGTTTTGTTTTGTTTTTCCAATTCAATCCCATATATCCCAGGAGCAAAGTTCAAATAGCTTTCAACTTAAGGGGGTATAACATACTCCAGCAAGTCCTGACGTCGACGTGTAAGTGTGAAATCGGGTGTGCAGGTTCCAGTGTGTGTTTTGACTTCATGGGAATATTTGTATCTCTAAAAATCTCCATAAGGTTAAGTGGCTTGCAAACAATACTTGGCAGGTGTATTTTATGCTAGTGAGGCAGTTATTTTCCTTGCTTCTGTGTAAGCTGAAGTCTGAAAGCCATGCTCTTCGTGAAACTCCTAGAATAGAATAGAATGTATCTGTTGTGACACAAGGTGTCCAAGGGACCAGTTATGGCACACTCATCAACAAGTGTATGTCACCTACTCTCTCAATATGTATTAAATTATGTCAATTGATTCTACATCGTGTTAACCTTCAACATGTTAACCTTCTGTGGTGCATCCTTTATCAAAAAAGATTCTCTTAATTCATATTTTATCTAATTGCCTCTTGTGGCCTATTACTTTTTAAAACAAACACTTTGAAAAATGCACTCCTCCCTTGCAGAGATGTTCTAAGGACAGAAACGTATTTCTTTCTGCTTTCTTAAAACATAAATAAGACATTAATTTGAAGCAATAGCTCTATCTAAAATATATTGCTGTCATTGACATTTTTATACCTAAATTGGTTTATATATCTTTATGCTTATAAAGATACCTACATTTTATGCAAACAAATGAATACTGAGTAAAGGTACATTTCATTCTTATATTCTCAAACTATTCATGTGCCAAAGGACAAAGCCTCAATTTCACTTTATCAGCATTTCAACACATTTAATAATATTAGAGCTATTATTCTATGATGATCTAAAACATTAAGGGTGATCTAGTATGCAACATTATTACACAGATTATCTATTAATGTAATTCACCATGTTAAGAGATTAGAGAAGGAAAAAACATAATGATCATATCAAGAGATGGTGAGACAACTCTCATTTGTGTCAAACAAAGTTTTAGCAAACTTGGAATAAAAAAGAATTTCTGTAATCCTTATGAAATGCTATATTTAGTGATGAAACATTGGAAGAATTCTTTTAAAATTTGAAAGTGGGAAAATTACTCATTATCACTGCTTCAACAAATCTTATTAGAGGTCTTTAGTGCAAAAAGAAAAAAAAGAGAAGAAAAAATATAAAGATTGGAAATACTATATGTTTATCTATATCTATATACAGATGAATCTGGTAACATATAGTCTGGGTATATATGCATGTATATATAAATAAATCTAACGACAAGTACACAAAACTTTTGCAAAGACTGTTAAATTGGGACTTTAGAATGAGTTCAAGAGACAACAGGTATCAGATACCACAGAAAGCCCCAGCCAAATCAATTGTAAATTTTGAAAGGAAACACTCCAAATGATTTATTGCTTGTCTATGAATATCCCTTGCCATGACATGTTTATGGAAAAGGGTTGAAGGGGAATTGTGGAGTGGTAAAGACTTGGTTACAAGCTTGCTCTGGTGAGACCTGATAACATATGTGCTCCTCATCTGCCCTGTGAGGTGGAATTGATAAGGAAATCATATTCTATATGCCAAGATGCCCCTAAAGAAAGCCTTTAACGATCCTCTTTGGATAATTTGATATATGACTCTGAAAGGTAGAAGGCACTTGGTCCACTGGCTGAGTCATAGACAGAAATTTACAGAACAAGAGAGAAGAGCTGAAAAGCTGCTTTGATGGAAAAATGAAAAGGAGGGGGTTGATGTAGGAACTTCCTGCTTCCCAGAGTTTATCAGTAAATATTTCCCAAGAATTAGATGTGGTCCATAAAGGGGAGAGAACTGACTTGTACCTGTTTCTACTTCTGTTCAACAAGGCTCCTAATGGTGGAATGTTACAGTAAGAGTCTGTACCACCCTGGAAAACTAAGGGATAAGGCCACATACAGAAGCAGAAGGGAAATGATGTGTCACCCATGTCATGGTAGTTGTAGAAGGACAGGATCCAGCAAGACACTTTATGTGGAACTAATGAAAGATTCTACAATACAGTCAGCTTTGAGTATCTGCCATGCACAAGCCAATTCTTCTTGGAGAATTTTTTTTTTATTTAAAGCAATAAAAAAAAAACTTGTATGTATTTTTCAGACAATTTAACAAGCCAATCCACAAATTTAGTTGGTATTAAAAGGTCCAAGAGTTGCCAAGACAAATTTTAAAGACAAATTTAGTGATAGGAGGAACCACACCTATATAAGATAGCAAACTTAATCCATTATGTGTGTATTCTGACTTCCACCAACTGGACATTCCTCAATCTCTGTCCCTCTCATTAGACCTCCCTATTCCCTGAGATGCAACAATTTTGAAATTAGGCCAATTAATAACTCTATAGCCATCTCTAGGTGTTCAAGTGAAAGAAAGTGTCGCAGGTCTCTTGCTTTAAACCAAAAGTTAGAAATGATTAAGCTTAGTAAGAAAGGGCTGTCAAAAACCCAGATAAGTTGAAAGCTAGGCCCTCTATACCAAACAGTTCATTAAATTGTGAATGCAAAAGAAAAGTTCTTGAAGGAAATTAAAAGTGCTACCCCAGTGAACACACAATTGATAACAAAGCAAAGCAGCCCTTTTGCTGATACAGAGAAAGCTTTAAGGGAGTGGATAGAAGATCAAACCAGTCCCAACATTCTCTTAAGCCGAAGCCTAATCCAGAGTAAGGCCCTAACTCTCTTCAATTCCATGAAAGCTGAGAAAGATGAGAAAGCTGCAGAAGAAAAGTTTGAAGCTGGCAGAAATTTGTTCATGAGGTTTGAAGAAAGAAGCCATCTCCATAACATAAAAGTTCAAGATGAAGTAGTAAGTGCTTATGTAGAAGCTGCACAAGATCTAGCTAAGATCATTCAGGAAGGTGGCTGTAAAAAACTGGCTGTGGACAAACTAGTCATACATTAGAAGATGCCATCTAGGACTTTCCTAGCTAGAAAGAAGTCAGTGCCTGGCTTCAAAACTTCAAAGGACGGACTGGCTCTCTTCTTTGGGGCTAAGTTGGTGACTTTAGGTTGAAGCCAAAGTTCATCTACCATTATGAAAATCCTAGGGCCCTTAAGAATGATGCTAAATCTAGCCTGCCTGTGCTCTTTAAATGGACGACAACCTAGGGGACAGCACATTGTTACATCATAGTTTACTGAACATTTTAAGCCCACTGTTGAAACGTACTCCTCAGGAAAAATAGATTCCTTTCAAAATATGATTGCTCATTGACAATGAATCTGGCCATCTACTCTGATGGAAATGTACAATAGGATTATTGTTGTCATGCTCATATGCTAACACGGTATCCATTCTGCAACCCATGGATCAAGGAGTCATTTTAACTTTCAAGTGTTCTAATTTAAGAAACAAATGTCATAGCTCTAGCTGCTATAGATAGTGATGTGTCTGATAGATCTGGGCAAAGTAAATTGAAAACCCTCTGGAAAGAATTCACTATTTTAGATGCCATTAAAAACATTCATGATTCATGGAAAGAGATCAAATTATCAAACAAGAGTTTGGAAGAAGGTGATTCCAACCCCCATGGATGACTTTGAGGAATTCAAGACTTCAGTGGAGGAAGTAACTGCAGATGTCATAAAAATCTGTAGAGAATTAGAATTAGAAGTGGAGCCTGCTAAAGTGACTGAATTGTTGCCATCTCATTATGAAATTGAAAGGATGAGGAGTTGCTTCCTATGGATGAGCCAAGAAAGTAGTTTCTTGAAATGAATCTACACCTGAAGAAGATGTAAGGACTGTGAGAATGACCAAAAAAATATTTAGAATATTATATAAACTAGTTGATAAATCAGGGACAGGATTTGAGAGGACTGAGTCCAATTATGAAAAAAATTCTACCATGGGTAAAATGCTACCAAACAGTATGCTACAGAGAAATTTTTCATGAAAGGAAGAGCCAATTGATGTGACAGATTTCATAGTTATGTTGCTCTAAGAAACTGCCACAGTAACCCCAACCGTCAGCAGCCATCACCTTGAACAGTCAGCAGCCATCAACATCAAGACAAGACCATCCACCAAGGGGGAGATTATGACTCTGAAAGCTCAGATGAGGGTTAGCATTTTTTTGCAATAAAGTATTTCGTAATGAAGGTATGCATGGTGGAGTTTTTGTAGACATAATGCTATCGCACACTTAATAAACTGCAGTATAGTATAGATATAACTTTTGTGTGCACTGAGAAACCAAAAAAATCCATTTGACTCACTTTATTGCGGTGGTCTGGAACCGAAACTTCAGTATTTTTGATGTATGTCTATATTAGATATCAGTGGAAAACAATGATCTACTGACTCTAATTAATATTGATCCTGGGGAAATTGGAAAAAAATTAGAACTCTACCTCATAGAATGCATAAAATAGATTGTTAGTAGATTAAAGATTTACCATTTAAAGATGAACATGTGAACTTCTGGATCACACAGGAAAACATTATGACCTTAGAATGAGGAGAATATATTTCTAAGGAAGATACTAAAAGCACAAACTACAGAGAGTTTTTAATAAATTTGACTTCATTAATATTAGAAATTTCAATACGACTGAATTTCTCCATAAACTAAGTGAAAAAAAATGCCACTGAATATGAAAAGATATGTTCAAACTTGGGATGTTTAAACCAGTTTTGAAACATAAAAAAACAGCAGTTGGTGTGAGAAGGTATCTAAATGGCCAATAAACATGAAAAGATGCTCAGTGTCACTAGCGATCAAGGAAAGGTTGATTGAAACTATATTTAAATGCTGTTTCACAACCATCACATTCTAAAGAAGACTACAATCTAGGTAATACCAAGAGCACAGTAAGATGTGGAGAAATAGAAATTCTCATGTACCATTTGTCTGACAAACAACAGTTTGAGGTACAAGTTTATAGACTCACATTGGAGAAAAACTTGACAATAGCTAGTAAAATTGAAGATATGCATACCTAAAATACACTAATTCTTATCCTAGATAGACCCTGGCAAATCTCCTAAGCATTAAATGCATCGAGACATGCCCAGATCTGTGCAATGTGGCTTTGGAAACAACCCGAATGAATGTCCATCATCAGAAATTTAGATCAGTGCACTTGGGTGGATTCATGCGATGTGATATTCTACTACGGCTAAAATGAGTGAACTCAGAAACAGAGGAGAGTATGGTACACATTGGAAGAATAATTATAAAGAGTATAAAAATGAGGAGGAGAAACAATCTGGTACAAAGAAAATATCAGTTACAAGAGTAAACACTGTAGGAAGGGCCATGTCCTTGGGGCGCCTGGGTGGCTCAATCAGTTAAGCGTCAGACTTCAGCTCAGGTCATGATATCATGGTTCCTGAGTTCAAGGCCCACATAGGGCTTTGTGCTGACAGTGTGGAGCCTGCTTCAGATCCTGTGTCTCCCTCTCTCTCTGCCCCTCTCCTGCTCGTGCGCATGCATGGTGTCTCTCTTTCTCAAAAGTAAAACAAAACATTTAGGAAAAAAGAAGTGCCATGTGCTTCCTTGCCCTACAGATAATCAGCCTCCTGATTGCGTCTTGCCACCTAAGTCAATGCTTCATAGTGTAGAGGCTGCATCCTTCCACATAGGCCTAACTTAGCTACTAAATCCTTCATAGTACCTTCCAAAAATCCTATAATTATGTGGAAACATTTACTTATAACTGGATAAATCCTCCTCTACTTTAAAAAATACTATTCAATGTTTGAGTTGTAAAGTATCATCTGGTTTTACATTTTTTTTCCCACAAATCTGCTGATATTTTTTACCTTGCTTAGAAAGTTGTATCTCACTAGAATACTTCGTCTTTGGTCCACCCTTGAGTAGTTAATTTGATTTTTAAAAACACTAGTATGTGCAATTCGTATGATGAAGACATCATTATATTTTTACAGTAATTTAAAAAAAACAGTGTGAGAAGACAGTGTGAGTTCAGAATGTACTACTAAAAGTCATACTATTTAATCATTTTATTAAATTAAAGACACTGGGACTCAGTATTAATTAAATGGCTAGCTGTTGATAATCGAAACAAGACTGTTCTTTAGAAACAAGCAAAATTCTTCTTCCATTTCATTTATCCCTATATATTCTTTTAAATTTTTTTGTTTATTTTTGAGAGAGAGAAAGAGAGAGAGAGAGACAGAGAGACAGGGTGTGAGCGGGGGATGGGCAGAGTGAGAAAGAGACACAAAATCTGAAGCAGGCTCCAGGCTCTGAGCTGTTAGCCGAGAGTCAGACGCAGGGCTCAAACCCGTGAACCGGGATTTCATGACTAAGACAAAGTCTGACCTTTAACCGTCTGAGCCACCCAGGCTCTCCTCTTTTATGCCTGTCTTAAAAAGTTACCTCTTTGGAACTATGCAGGCTGATGGATGTTAACTAAACTTATTATGATCATTTCTCAAGGTATACATATATCAACTCATTATACTGTACACCTAAAACTAATAGTGTGGTATGTCAGTTATATCTCAATTAAAAAAAAATAAAAGATAAAAGAAGTTCATCTTTAACATAGTTTATTTGCAGAGGTGGAGAAAGCTATAAAATAAAGTACACCTGCCACAGACCTTAGCAATAGGACCAATCTGAAATACAATGATGCATAATAGGCAGTATTTGGGAATAAAAAAGAAGAACCTGAAGAGGAATTCTGATATTAAACTAGCCATTCATACTACAGATTTCCAGAGGAAAAAGCAGCTTTCAAATTCCATTTTGGTATGTTTTCTAAATAGTAAACAGACTTCATAATATGTAGCATTCTTTATAAAATTATTAAACTCTAATCAACGACATATCAAAAGAGCTAATCTATTAAGCATTTATATCTTATACATTATTATTTTCTTAGATTTTTTTAGATTATCTTTTAGACTTTCTTAGATTTTCCTCGATATTATTTTCTTAGATTTTCTACCCAATTAATACTGAAAAGATTGATATGCATATTTGCATTTTGATATTTTTGTATACTATGTTATAAGTGGAAATGTGATAGAATTGGAAGCACTATACAACATTTTCTTACTATGGCCCTTAAGTTTTGCTTAACACCTCACCAAAAGTCCCAGTGATACATCTCTACCATGACTCATATTGCTGTCTCTTTCAATATTGCAACATTATTATTTTAGTTTCCTTATATGATTTTTGGCCAAGATAGCTGAGATTATGTGAGCTTATCTCAAGAATGTTACCAAGGTTAATTTTTCCCATTCCCCAACTTCTTATTTATATAAAAAAAAAATTAAGAACTTATTTTTTTCTTTCCTCTTATTTCTTTTTTAGAGAATTTTTTTTTTAACGTTTTATTTATTTATTTTTGGGACAGACAGAGACAGAGCATGAACGGGGAAGGGGCAGAGAGAGAGGGAGACACAGAATCAGAAACAGGCTCCAGGCTCTGAGCCATCCGCCCAGAGCCCAACGCGGGGATCGAACTGACGGACCGCGAGATCGTGACCTGGCTGAAGTCGGACGCTTAACCGACTGCGCCACCCAGGCGCCCCACTTTCCTCTTATTTCTAATTGAAAGTGAATTTATGGAAACTGGGAGAACAGACATAAAGTAGTAGGTAAAACTAACTGAACTGCTTTTGAAAGTCTTGGACTAGAGATGCCGGTCTTAAATGAGTCCACATTATTTCTAGACTGAACATGGTCCAATCTTGCAACAAATTTCCCATGCTAAAAAAATAATATTGTCAAAAATCATAGAGTTGTAACAACAATGAACACTAGCTTAAGGGGAAGTTTCAGTAGAACATTATAATCGGAATATATTGTTGGTATTTAGAAATTATTCTTTACCTTGTGATATCTTTTGTACAAGATAGGTATGATCTATATAACTTGTTATAATCAATAATCAGAAAGATGTTTTCAGTTGTTATTTGTATCCTTACTACGTACTACCCGGATTGTTTTGCTTTCAAAATTATCTTTTCCTTGAAACTTACCTATAGCATATCCTTTTGCCATCCTTTTTAAAAAGTGAAAAACCTAACTTCCCTTTTGTGTGTGTCTGAGCCAAATTTTAAAGGATTACGTTCTTAATCTTGACATTCAAAGGAGACATCCCGCGATGTTGTAAATGTTCCAGCAGGATTAAGGAGAGAGACTGCAGTGTCTCTAAGAGCACTCCAACCTGTCTTCAATATGCTCATTTCTCAGCAGTGGGGCAGGGCGGGGCAGAATCTCTAAGCCCTTGACCTGATCGAGGAAGTCAGCTGTGTCAAACTGTGACTACCTTTAATTTATTAAGTAGGACAGAAGGAATTAATGCATCTTTTGCTGGTAACATTGTCTTCCCCAGCCTTATTCAGAGATGCTGAAATAATAAATAGGAAATGTCTCATGTCGTAAATATTTTTCTTTAAAAATTTTAAGTGGGGGTGCCTGGGTGGGTCAGTTAGTTAAGCATCTGACTTCAGCTCAGGTCACGACTTTTGTTCATGAGTTGGAGCCCCCATAGGGGTCTGTGCTGACACCTCAGAGTCTGTTTCCAATTGTGTGTCCCTCTCTCTCTGCTCCTCCCTCACTTGTGCTCTGTCCTGTCTCTCTCTCTCAAAAGTAAGTAATCATTAAAATTTTTGTAAATAAAAATTTTAAGTGGAAATTAAAAAACAGTAAATGCAAAACACCTATTATCATTTATTACATATACTGTGCTGAGACAATAGTTTGGCCATTTACTCTATTCATTATATTTGTTATATTCAAAGAATAAAATTATCCAGGAATTCTATGTAAATATTTGATATATCGTTTTGATTCAGATTATTAGGAAATACCTAATACTACACTTTCTGACATGAATATATCAAGACTGTGGCCGAGCTGCCTATATCATGGATACATAAAACATTAAATACAAAAGAAGCCTGCATTTGGTTTCCAATAATGAATAAACAGGCAGATTGCTGGGAAATATTTAAAAGTTGAGAAATAATATAGTAGATCCATTTAATTTAGGGGCAGGGTTTTAATTTCCCTGCATCAAGAGCTTGGGATGTGAAATTAGTTAAATATATTGTCATTGTGCTTTGTTACAGAGCAGTTAACACTGTGGTTGAGTATAATCACTGGGATTCATGTAAACAAGTGTAGGGCGTTTTTACCAACTTTTCTAATTATGCAATTGATGGCCACAGGTATTAAGCTAGTGTCTTGACTTGGCTACTGCTAAAATTGATTATAAAATCAAAAATGTATTGTGACAAGTCTACATATCTGATTCTGTTCCTCTTCCCTAAGAAATCACAAGTGTTTGTCTACAAATGACCATGTCAAATCTGTTGATGGCAGATTTAATGCCTAACAGGAAGACACTCTTTGAAGAATGCCAGAAAGTAAAAAAAAAATAAAATAAAATAAATAAGTTGTAAAGAAAAAAAATGAAATAGTGGATTTTGGCAGAGAGGAAAGCACCAGGAAACTGAAGGCTTTGAATCAGTTCATCTAGTTCACTCTTGGTTTTGCTTTGTTTGGAAAGATAGAATCTTCCTCTTGTAGCCTTGTGGAAGTTTCTTAGATGAGGCAGACAAATGAATGAGATTTGAGTTCCTGCTTTCTGTGAAGCCCATACTGTCCCCATCACTTTTCCTTCCATTTGTCTTTTAACATCCAGACTTATGTAGGAAGAATACACAGGACAATTGCTTTTATTGGTTTTAAGTAAGAAAACTAAAATTGCTACAAAACACTCATTCTTGACCCGGAGCATTTCAAAAGACTTTTCAAATGGTGATCTCACACAGGTACTTTTAAGAAGTTCATTTTTCTCTTACAATGTATATGTGTATATCTTTGCATTTTTGTGCACCATTGCTTCAGCCCATTATATACATGGACATATTGTGTATACACACAGGGATTTGTAGGGTAAGAAGAGATCCTTAATCCTAAATACATCATCATGCAAAATAAACATCTTTGGTTTTCAAGATTTGAAAACGGGTATATGTGTATATTGTATTGTGTGCATCTAGAGAAATAGTGTAGAGAACATTTAACTTTCAGAAAAAAAAATAATCTTTGTAGGAATATTCATAGGTACATGTTTCTGTCTCTGTAAGTATGCATATATTTTTAGTTATCTGCACGTGTAAACATATATCTTGGGCACATCTTTTAACAGGACCATACAATAATATGCTTGCTATCTTCCCAGTTTATGCTAGAGATCAGAATTCCAGAAGGGTCAGAGCAAAAGCACAAGGAATAATGCATATTTGATCAAGATTTATTTGTAGGCTAAGAGATGATTGGCAGAAACAAGCAATATTAAGCACTCAGCTCTGCTCAGAGAAAGCACAATGAATATATAGCCAAGAATACCATCTGTTGAATATGAAATTCTTGGATCAAGACATTATAGATACATTCCCCCAAACAGCAGGGACAGAAGTCTTTCTGGAAACAAAATCACAATAGGGTTGCAGAAACGCCAAGCGTGAGAGAAGCAAATAACTGTTCACTGCATTGTGGGGAGCAGACTTCCTTACTGCTAGTGCAGAGTGTGATTAATTACACGGCATGGTTTGTGATGCTGGTTGTAAATAAATGTGCGGTAGGTAGTCGCCCTGTTCAGATAATTTCTAAATCAGTAGGTCAACTCCTAGCCATGGCTGGATCAAAATCTTTTTACTACGTGTGGTGCCTGCACCTTTATTCTGTCTCCGAATTCATCGTGCTCCCTGTCACTCATCATGTTTTGGAAGGACAATAGAATGATGGGTGTGTGGTATTTAATGGGAAGATTTATATAAAAAAAGATCGATGAATGATAGTTGTCCTTAAGGTAAAATTCAGACACAATTCTGCACTTTATATTTGGATATGGTATTCTTAGAAAAAACACATATTTTTCTATATAGAAAGAGTTTCCCTTTCTAGGATGAGCCTACATCTGTTTTTAGGGAAGTGTCCTGGCATCCAGGGATAGATAATTATTGATGTCGAATGACCTAGAGTAGTGAGAAGTAGCATCATAGAATGGCAGATAGAAACCGCGACAAACACAGCGGGAGAAATAATTGTAGATGTACAGATGTTAACGAGAGGACCCTGATTCCCTTAACCATACCCATTGAGAAAAGTTGAAAGTCAATGTGAAAGAGACTAAAAAGTTGATGAATTCAGTATTCCTTATCATTCTTTTTCATTTAAACTATTACAGGAATTTTTTTTTTTTACCCTGGAAATTTCTGTATTTCTCTTCAGATTCCTGGAGCATCATAAATTGCTATTAAGACACTATTATTATTATTATTATTATTATTATTATATTTTTAATATTTTTTTGAAACAGAGAGAGAGAGAGAGAGAGAGAGAGAGAGAGAGAGAGAATGAGGGGGGAGGGAAGAGAGAGAAGGAGACACAGAATCCAAAGCAGGCTCCAGGCTCTGAGCTGCCAGCACAGAGCCTGACGGGGGCTCGAACTCATGAACTGTTGAGATCGTGACCGGAGCTGAAGTCAGATGCTTAACCAACTGAGCCAACCAGGCTCCCCAAGACACAATTATTATTAACATATAGTAGGTGCTCAATAATTAATTAATAGAGGGACTGGAATGATGGTCTAATAAACGCACTGTTTTAAGCCCTCTATATTTATTAACTCATGTAATTTTTATAACAATTCTAAGAAGCGGATGCCATTGGGATCCCAGTTGTTTCTGTTAAAGAAATTGAAGCAGAAGTTTTAGGCAAAATGCCAAAGACATCCAGTTAGTAAATTGATTTGAACTCATCCCTCTTTCTTCAGTTCCTGTGTTCATAATCACTTCGCTATATTGTACATGAAAAGAATCATGGTATCCTTATAATGTACATGCTTTTAGGTCCATAGCAGGCCACTCCTATGTACCCATAATGAGGTTGTTTGTATTCAAGCTTAGACAGAACATCCATTGGAGCAATGGCCTATTATTATCCACGTAAAGAGATTTAACAGAAAAGCACATATTCTTTGTAATTTTGAGAGATGAATATGACTTTAAGAATTTTTGTTAGGGGCACCTGGGTGGCTTAGTCGGTAAAGCGTCCGACTTCAGCTCAGGTCATGATCTCACGGTTTGTGGGTTCAAGCCCCGCATCGGGCTCTGTGCTGACAGCTCAGAGTCTGGAGCCTGCTTCGGGTTCTGTGTCTCCCTCTCTCTCTGCCCCTCCCCCACTCATGCTCTGTCTCTTTCACTCTCAAAAATGAATAAATGCTAAAAAAAAAAAAAAGAATTTCTGTTAATACCTTTCTATCAACAGATCACAAGCAACAGAAAAAGCAGTGTAGTTATTTAGGTGAGTTCATATTTATAAAACACCCACTTCAAGAAAGTTGAGGGACTTTCTCTTGATTTTCCCTGAGACTTTCTCTATATCTTATACTTGACAGAATTTTGTTGGGTTTCATGTTTATACCTTTTCTCTCTAGGTGTCTTGAGGTCAAGAGTCATTATTTAATGGTCTTTATAATGTCACCTGTTGCTAGTTTAAAAAATACACGAGTCAAGGATATCAGGGGTAATTTCCAAAATTAACAATATAAAGAATATTTTAACGTTGCAATTTGACATAAAACATCACCGCTGAATCCTTTAAAATGCACATTTGAGAAAGAGAGTTAAAGAAAAAAGCCCATCTGCTCCCTTAGAACCTCTGTACCCACGTCTGTCATCTTTTCAATGTGATCTACTTATGACAAAGTCAACTTTTGAAAATAATTAATCATAACTCTTTTCACCTACTTAGTAGAGTGTAATGAAAGCTTCAAGTACCTTAAATGTTTGCAATTAGAATATGAAAATACGGTTTTATGCTCCAATGCTTATTTTAGTGACATGATACCCTATCACCTGTAACACCCCCAAATACCTTACACTTTAAGTGTTCTAACTTTACTTCCTAATATGGTGCATTTTTTGAACTATTTCAGGCATGTTATCTTGTAATTCTGACTCAGCCAGAAAACTGCTAAGAGCACCACTTGTTTGCTTTAGATAAATGAGTTCCTGGTCATTCATCACCTCTTACACTGAAAATGACCACACTATAGTGACCTCATGTTGTTGGCAAAAGTTGGCAAAATTATGCTAGTAATTATGGTTGGACTATGTCCTCAAAACACTATTTTTATAGTTTAAATTGTAAAAATGTTATACTTTATTTGGAACATATTATAATGCCTTTTAGGAACAGAACAAGAATTTGTAATAAATACAGAAAAAACATACATGTCTTTTAAAGGCCACCCTGCTATTTTAACAATTTAAGGATTTTTTTTTTTGGCTACTTTACCAAAACATGAAATGCCAAGAAAAGTTTTTTTTTCTTAATTTTTCCTTTCCTTGGCATTACTTGCATGTGAAGTTGAGTAAGATTATAAATTAATCTCTGTACTGGTAGGTGCTTATTGAATGTTGTGTATGAAGTAGCAAAAAACAGCTTAGATCACAACTGTGTTTTCACATTTTTCAACTCCCAGTATGGAAATATTAAGGTTAAATTTAGAATAGTGACATATTTGGAGATGTTTTCTTACTTGAGAATCTCTTTAAAGCAATTTACAGAAGCTCCCTATAACAATTTTCATTTTTCCCCATAATTCTACTTAATGATGCTCTTTGAATAGTAATTTTAGCTAATGGAGAAGTAACATTATATTCAGAGAACCATCAACGAACTATCAGGGTCTTACAATAAGGAAAGATCCTAAAATCGGCTATGTTAATGAGCTCAGCATTTTAGCTTTCATACATTTTTTGTTGAGTAAAGTGAGCTAATTTTCTTTTGCAGGCGCAAGATAACTTAGTGAGATTTTAGAGCTGCTTGTCAAATGTAATTTGACCTAATGATTACCCCTAAAGATGTGATTAAGAAACACCTGACTCAGATGTCATGTACATATGCAAACCATGAGTCATCACCCTTTCTCTCCTTTGATTTTAGTGGCTAAACGCCAAGTGCAGGCTGAGAACTGGCCCGGAGGAGGAAACTGCCAGTTCACAGTTGATTCAGGTCATTGCACTTATGCCAAATGTGCCTAATGAGAGGAGGGTCCTTGATACGTGCAAGCATTTAATGTATGCATTGTTCTGAAAAACTTTATGAGGGAAGGGGAAGAAGGAATTCCTGAAAGGTGTCTTTAACGTAAATGCTAAGAAATAGTTAAATAAGTAATTCAAACAGGAAGAATATTTACAGTCACACTAAAGTGGATATATACTCTCAGGATGCAAAGAAATAAGCTTTGTTTTGTTTCTTCTAGAACGTATACAAATATGAGAAGACTGTTTCGTAGTCTTCGAGGTTGACAAATAGATGAGAAGCCTACTTTTTTTTTACATTTCATTCTTTACAATTTTCTGTTCCATATCCATTGATTAATGCTTAAATGAAAATTTAAAGCTTTTGTCTCCTTTTCAGAGTATCTATGAAAAGTGTTGCCTAGATCTATGAAAAGTTATGCCTCCACAAAGTTTGTGGCATATCAATATATTTAAGAATACAAAGCTTGTTCAGTTAAAAACATCTTTTAAAATACACTTGACAAGTAGCATTATTAGAGTTTATCTCATAATATAATGAATATTTTCAGTGAGATTATGAGTAGTAATTTTCAACTTTTCATTTCTAGCGTCGCTCATTTTTTAAACTTTTATTTTCTAGAAAAAAATTCTGGACATGCCATTGTTACATCCTGTCACTAAAGTCTGAGGGCAACTTCCTGAGCTTCCTGATGAGTTATGACCCACCCATGGGAAATAATGAAATGCCACATTCACTGATAGATGCATTTGAACATATTAAGAATATCAATAAAGACTATCAAATGCATAACTTAAAGTATATTGAAGGTGTGCATATTTAGCATAATTTACTTATTACCTACCTAAAAAAAAAGTCAAGTCTCTAACTGGCTTTCATATATATGCTCATAGATTTCAACTATTTATGGATTATACAGAAAAGCACAGAGAAAAAGAAACACAAAAAATATTTTTTAATTAAAAAGTAACTTGAATTCAACTTTATGAGATTAAAGATATGAAAACAGATAAAAGAAATGTAGAAAAGTTTATTTTTGTTACGTGATTTAATATGTGGATTCACAGTGATTTTTCAAACTTTTATTAATCAGTAATTGGTTGATGGTCTGTTTTGCATGAATCCTAGTATTAAATATTGCTAAAATGAAAAGGTAAAAATGGGCTTGATGAAAAAGATAACTTTATATCCCAGTTAAACTCCCATTTATTCTCACAGTTACTGAAGAGAAGTTTACTCAACCAGGTTATAATATATAATATATTTATATCATATCTAATACTTACAGCATACATGTTTATATTATATATATATATATATATATAATTCCACTTACACATTCGTGAATAAAGTTTCCACTTAACTCAAGAAGAATTTCACAATTTAGCAACACAGAGAGTGAGATTCTGGATGTATATAATTAAAGAGTGTAGCTAAATGCTCGCATGATTAAAGGAAATGAAAAATTAGAAGTATTTATAATGGCTGAATTGTGAAATTATAATCAGGCCCAATCTGAAGTACTATGATTTCCATTCCGGTGGTCGTTTCAGTAATCTCTTGCCTGATGGAGTTACTATTCTTTCCTCATGCACGTGTTCAGATTTTCTGCATACTTCACATTATGAGAAACTGCCTAATTCCATGTTCTCAGAAGTGCTTGGTACAATGTTGATGTGCAATAAGGTTTCTTTATGAATAAAAAAAAAGTAATGTACAAATATTTTCCATAGATACATATTCTAAAATATACATATTTTTATATCTCTAAGAAATGGGATTATCCTTTTCCAAATAAATATAAAAAGGCAAACGTCAGATCTTTATCTTTGCTGGATATAAGGATGTAATAGTAAATGAAATTAAAAGAATTTTGTAGGGATAGACATTGAAGACAGAAGAAATTAATTAGAAAAACTGCAAACAAAATATGCTTTGGATCAGATTCTAATCTGTCAGCAGTGGTAACATCTCTGTTCTCCAGAGAGATTTGGTTATATTTCTTCAAAACATAAAACATTAAATCATTAAAATAATTAAAAAAACATTAAAACGTTAAAATCATAGAACATCACTACTGAAGGGGCCCTTACACATCATGTAGTTTAATAGTTCTTCACTGATTTGAGTGATGAGACATTTTGTGAATATTATGAGAGCTAAAGACCTTCTCACTAGAAAAGTACATGTTTATCTAGAGTCACAGTTTTGCACATAATTCTGCATACATTTCCAGGAACTCCAGCTAATCCAGCCAGCCCACAGACACAATTTAAGAGCCTCTGATTATGCACACTGCATTTTATAAATGAGTTGAGTAAACTAGAGACCCAGAGAGGAACCCGACTGTTTAATTCCAATTCTGCTGATCTTTCCATACCTCTGCAAGTGTCCAACCATCTACACAGATAATGTTCCAGATTCCCACTCGAGCTATTTTTTTTTCTATTTCTGTGACCTAATGGAAATGGGAATGGGTGGAAGCAACTTCCTCTTTCCATCACAGACTAGTTCAATTGCCCTACCCAATTTTGCCTTTATAGGGGGAAAAGTATCTTGTCCTCCTTTTGTACAAATGTGTGTATGTGTGTGCGTGTGTGCATATACATGCATGCACATGTCCATCTCAAAGCTTTGTCTGAACCAGACTGTCCCACTTCTCTTTTAAATGCTTGCTTCTCTATCTTTCTGCCAAAGAATAGAGTACAGTGGGGATTTGTTGCTCAGTGACGGGCCCTTGGATGCGGTATTCTTATTTCCCACAGACATTACCTGATTTTCAAACAGGGTGGAATGGGCTTTTGTTATAAACAACAAGGGATTATTTTCAACCCCCTAGAGTAGGGACTTTGTGACAACTACAAAAATATCAGGAAGCTCCATTTTCATTATATTCATTTCATTACAGTTTATGAGCGTGTCCACGATGGCAATACTTGCTTCCCTCTTACTGGGAGTAACAGTCAAAAGGTGTGTTCTATTTTTTTGTATCACTTTCATTTTTTTTAAAGATGCTCGGTGAAATTTTGTGTGAAGAAAATGATTACAGGCTTCATTCCAGTTCTTTCTGCGCCTTAAAATCATTCATCTCTGAGCTCCTCTCTTGAAGTGGTAGAATGTTAGCTGGGATTTTCCTGAGCAACATGGCAAACATTTTTGTCTTATCCAGATTTGTTTGGAAGTTAGAGAAATGAAATTGCCAGGTATAGTGAAATTTCTGTGTATATAACAGTTGGAAGAGAAATCATTGACTCTAAACTTCAAACATAGGCTTTTCTTAAAAGCATCACAACAGATACGTCCACTCCATTGTGATTCATCTTTGGCTCCTCCTGTAATCCTTAATAACTGTGTGGTCTTGAATAAATTACACTTCTAAGTCTTTGAAGGGCAACAGTGTAAATCAAAGAGTCCCTTCTTCCTTCCAACGTTGTGAGGATTAAATGAGACAATATATGGGAGATCCCATTGTGAACAAAAGATCATCAGATTATAAGGGAAGCTGTTTATAAATTTCCGTTAGTTGTCATTTGAGTCTATCTTCACCTAATAGCTAGAAGTTTAAATGATTTTCCCATTTCCCTCTTTCTCATGTATAGCGGTCATGGTTTTAGAAGGTATGAATTCGAGGCTTATATTTGCCCTACTTGGGGGGATATTCGTAACTTCCACCTGCACAATTTCCACATCCTCAAAATAGTGATCATAATACCTGCCTCTTTAATGCTCTCAAAAAGATTGCGTGAAATACTGGATGTGAAAACCATTTGTAAATTACCGTTGCTGAAGCGAAAAGGAGACGATAGTTCCACTTCGTAGAACATTCTCGGTAAATAAAGTCATCAAAACGAATCTGATCTGCAGAACCAAATATTTGAATCTGTGCAGATAGCTGCAATGATCGCTAGCATAGAAGCCTTCCAGGCATCCTGATATAAAGACGAACCAGTCCATTTAGATTTTGCATTGAAAACAAAGATAGCTGCAGGACCTTCGGTTCGCCAGCTATTATGTAAGTACATGTTAAAACAAATCAATGAAAGGCTACAAAATTGGCAAAACATGCGTTGAAGACTGAAAAATCTTCACCCCGGATTATGAGGAGGTACGTGTATTTTCCTCGGTAAGAATGTTTTACTTTCTACCGCAGAATCACAAACAGGGCATACTGAGAGAACAGAAAGCATTTCTGATAAACAGAAGCCAATCAGCAAGTCCCATCCAGCAGTGGGACTGGGGGCAGTTTCACAGAGTCTGTTAGAGGCAAACGGAACTGTGCCCAGAGCATTAGCGAAATTCGGGCCCTTCGTCCAAATACCACCTACAGGGAACACGTAAACAACAACAACTACCGATGTAGGGTTCAGTTGAAGGCTGGTCCTCAAAAACACTGCCTGCAGCCAATGCACATTTTCCTTTAAATCCTCCAAAAAGTCAAGTTCAGCTTCATGATCAATTTTACCAAAAACATTATGCCTTAGGGACAAGTTCTTCAGGGTTAGAATCAACCATCAATGTGCCATATAATTCTTCCGTGACTTGAAAAACAAGATCCTTGGGCTTAAATATTGACAGCCAAACGAGTGATCTTTTTAGTGAACCTGTAGCTATGAGGTGAAGAGTCAAATCCAGTGGTTCCGTATTTTCAGACACAAGAAAGACCTTCACCTGTATGAAAGCCAAAGATATAATAGAGAACTGAATTATAGATCTAATAGGCAGGGCATTTTTATGGTTGAAACCTTAGCTTTAAATATCCCTGGATGCCATTTTCTTTCCTTTTATCTTAGGCTATTAATTATGGTTATAAGGATTAGTCCCATGGTAGATTTTGTCCCCAGTTTAAATTACATTTCTTTGGTCTAGTGAGTCCCTGCCTGCCACCCTCACCTTTACCCAAGAGTATTGAATCTGAGGATGATTAAGGATATGAGCCAAAGGGAATGAGAATAGCTCCCCTTGTTCTATATGTGTTCTGTCTTCCAAATGACTTCTGTTGGTATCTTTTGTCTAGGCTTCTGTAAGGTGACAGAGCATTAGAAGAAGTCATTCATTCTGATTTTCTAAAAGTGATTTCACTATAAGCATTTATTAAAAATATCAAAAAAGGGGGCACCTGGGGGACTCACTAGATTGTTTGACTCTTGGTTTCAGCTCAGGTCATGATCTCATGGTTCGTGGGTTCAAGCCTCACATCAGGCTCTTGCACTGACAGTGTGGACTCTGCTTGGGATTCTCTCTCTGTCTCTCTCTCTTTGCTCCCCAGCCCCAAATAAATAAACACACTTATTTTTTTAATATAAAAAAACAAACAAACAAAAACATACCTCACTCTTCTAAAGGTGAAAAAAGCTTAGTCTTGACAAAGAGCCAAGTACTGGTGGATTGAGGCTTGGGAGTGAACCAGTCAACTGAGATTTTTTGCAAGGGAAATAATGTGTTTAAAACAGAAAAAAAAAAAAGAAACTCTGTACACTATTATAGTGTTTAGGAACTTTGCTGTTAGTTTGTAATCTTGCTCTGTATGGTGTTTTTCCTGATGATTATTATAGAATGATTGCTTCATACGTGATCATTTACCAATATATCGTTGCTTTCTTAGCTTTAAACGTTTTTTTTTTTTAAGTTTATTTATTTTTGAGACAGGGAGAGACAGCGTGAACGGGGGAGGGTCAGAGAGAGAGGGAGACAGAGAATCTGAAACAGGCTCCAGGCTCTGAGCTGTCAGCACAGAGCCTGACGTGGGGCCCATACCCATGAACTGCAAGGTCATGACCTGAGCTAAAGTTGGATGCTTAACCTATTGAGCCACCCAGGCACCCCTGTGAGATTTAAGCAAGATATTTTAAATCCTCACTTCATTAAGTTGGAAGCAGTCTTGCCATGTTGCCTCCCATTTTCAGATGTTGCATTGTACATGGTGCTGGTGACCTAGGGTAAATAGAAGACTATTGTATGGAAATAACCTGCCTAACATTTCAGACCCCAAATAAGTACTGAAATATAACATTATGTAACTTCTCTAAGAATACATACATAGCATGCAACACAGGCCAATCATGCATGCAAAAGATACTCTCTAGGCCCCAAAATATTCTCAATTAATTGCATTATATAAAATTGGGCTGCTGCCATGAGACGTTTGGGGCAGGACATGGAAATATTTCTGGTATTTAGAATATATCTAGCTTACATACTCAAGAAAATCCATTTTATATTTACCTTTTTTCCAAGATTTGAGTCACCTTTCAAATATAGAAAGGGATGTGATCAAGCTTAAATGAAAATAGCAAGTTGGGTCACTTCCTCTGTAGGAAAATAAATAGGAAGTAATTGAGAGATATAAAAAAGACCTAGAGGAGAACCTCCTTTTCACCTTGTCCCATAATGCAGGGTAACAGTAGACATTCTCAGTTAAATGAAAGGGTAGCAGATTTAGAATTTCTTTTTGTAGCATATAAACAACCTGTGGGATTTATAGCCTCGGGAGGGTGAGTTAAACCTCTATCTAGAGTTTAAAAACAGATCATTTCATTTCTGCAAAAGTTTAGGTGATGGTGGAGGAGTAATCAGATCTCATGCTTTCAAGCATAAAGTGACATATAGACAAGGAAAACCTTTTCTCAATGTAAAACATAACCAGAGACATGTTGTTTGTTTCAAACAGATATTTGTCAATGTGAGGAAAAGAGCAATCCAGCTAGGTAGATTCTGTGATCCTTGCTGTCCGTTGGGCCATAAAATCTGTTAGTGAGTTGATTGTGCAAGCCCTCCCCCGAAAAATTATATTCATATATTTCCTCTAAATGTCTAAAATCAATCACTGTGAGAATATTAATAAAACTCTAAGTACATTCCTTTATCTTTTTTTCTGCCAATAGGTTTTTCTGTCGATGTGTCTATGACTGTGCTTTTCCATTACAGAAGGAAAGAGAGAAAGAGAGAGAGAGAGAGAGAGAGAGAGAGAGGAAATTTTAGACCACCATTATATAACTTTGGTTTTAGATAAAGCAAATTTTCCCTAAGTCTCTTATTCTGACATCCGCTAAATTGTAACCAATAGATGGCATGTGCCTGCCAAGTGTTTAGACTACCGCACAGTGAAATATTTCTATCTTCAAAAAACTAAACACACACACACAAAAAAACACACACACAAAAAAAAAAACAAGCTTGTTTTCCCAAGTGATGCCTATGAGCTGATTGTGTGGATGTGGCTCCCCCCCCCCCCACCAAATAATATATAAGCGGTCTTTTTTGTATAATTTCCTTAGTGAGGCTTAATGAATTTTTATTCAAGTTGTTACTTACTATATCTAACAAATATAATAAAAGTATCACCAAAAAAAGTGCTGGCCTAGTTCAAATGCAGGCTAGGTTCTGTGACCTTTATATTTTTTCCCTTTCAAATGCTCACTATAAGTACCTGATCTTTTCTTAATTATGAAATAGGATATTTCATTTAAATAGAGACAAAATTTTCCACTGAAGGTGGGGGGCACCATAATTTTTTTTTCTTACTAGGGAAATTTATGTTTCAAGATAATACAATTTTTAATCCAAATGAATGATTGTCTGGAAAATGTCTTCTAGGCCATGGATTATCCTAATAGAATCTCACAGTGCTATAGTAGAGTAGCACTGTAACCCCAAATTCTTCATATACTTTCTTTTTCAAAGCTTTTTTGAGAGAGAGAGTCCACACAGGGGAGGGCCAGCGAGAGAGAGGGAGAGAGAAAATCCCAAGCAGGCTCTATGCTGTCAGCGCAGAGCCTGATGCAGGGCTCAATCCAACAAATCATGAGATCATGACCTGAGCTGAAATCAAGACTTGGACACTTAATGGACAAAGCCACCCAGGAATCCCTTCCTATACTTCTATCAAGGCAACCCTAAGCTTTTTCTTTATCCATTCACCCAGAGTGAATAAAAATGGAATCAACATCTTGGATTTATCTCACAGCAGCTGCCAATTCCCCTACACAGTTTGGTCACTGCCCACCTAGGCAGACCAGAGATCCCAGTTAGCGCTCCTGTTCCCATATTTAAGCTCCATTATCATCCCTGTTTTAGTTTCTAGTTCTCATAGCTGATCACTGGCAAAAGTCAGGCTTAATCATAGGTGATGCTTGTGAAATGTATTTGTAGTACAACTTGCCTCACCATTTAGAAAACACCACAACAGGGGCGCCTGGGTGGCTCAGTTGGCTAAGTGTCCGACCTCAGCTCAGGTCATGATCTCACAGTTCGTGAGTTCAAGCCCCGCCTCAAGCTCTGTGCTGACAGCTCAGAGCCTGGAGCCTGCTTCGGATTCTGTCTGTCTGTCTGTCTCTCTCTCTGCCCCTCCCCGGATCGTGCACTGTCTCTCTGTCTCTCTCAAAAATAAACATTTAAATAGAAAACACCACAACATAATAATTATCCTATATGGAGCATCTCGTGTTTACCAGTTTATATACATTATTTCTAATCTCCCTAATAACCCTGCAGGGTAAATGTTATTTCACTCAGTTTGCAAGGAATCAGAGGGGTTAACCAATTTTTACAGACCCCCAAAGCTCACGTTGCAAGAAATGGTAGGTGGAGAGGTGTTGTAGCCTTAGCCTGGGGTCTGATACCAGACTACTCAGGTTCACATCCGTTTGGTCCCTTTAACTTGACGACTGTGGCCAAGTTATTGCACAGGTAGAAGGTAAACACAGAATATAAATATTGGTTCTGTCTCCTGCCTTAGTTATTTTGACAGTTAACCTCGCTTCTAGCCGTCTGTCCTACCTCAAAAATACTTGACCCATATTTGGCTAGCATTTTAATGGAGTGTATTAGTTTGCTGGGGCTGCCAGTACAAAATACCGCAGACCGAGTGGCTTAAACAACAGAAATTTATTTTCTCACGGTCCTGGAGGCGGGAAGTCCCAGACCAAGCCATTGGAAGATTTGGTTTCTCCTGAGGCCTCTTTCTTTCGCTTGCAGATGGCCACCTCCCATGTCCTCACATGACCTTTCTTGGTGCATGTACACTACACTCCAGGCATCTCTTTCCCTTCTTAGAAGAATATCAGCCCTATTGATTAGACCCTTTTTTTTTAAATAAATCTTTTATTCTTTTTTTTAATGTTTATTTATTTTGAGAGGGAGAGGGCATGAGTAGGGGAGGGGCAGAGAGAGAGGGAGACACAGAATCTGAAGCAGGCTCCAGGCTCTGAGCTGTCAGCACAGAGCCCGACGCGGGGCTCAAACTCATGAACTGTAAGATCATGACCTGAGCTGAAGTCGGATGCTTAACCAACTAAGCCACTCAGGCACCCTAGACCCAATCTTTTCGACTCATTTAACTCTTAATGATCTCTTTAAAGGAAACACCTCCAGGTACAGTCACATTGGGAGTTAGAGCTGCAGTATATGAATTGGGGGAGAACACAGTTCAGTCTGTAACACAGAGAGAAAGGTAATTATTTCATTTGCCGTAGATACAGTCTTGGTAATTCTGGTCTACTCCATTATAGGCAAGGATACTGCATTAGGCATGCAGCCTAAGGAGGCAACGGTGAGGTTACTATTACCCTGTACTCTGGGTCTGAGTTTAACTCAATCTGCTCTCTGGGTCAAGTGGATTTCTTTTACACAAGCAGCACGTGTCTGCAGAGGGAATCTGCCTAAAGTGGTTTTCCCTGGTCAGATAGGCAGATCAGACACTCAGAAGGAAACTTGGGCAGACATATACTCATCCTAAGTAGTAAATTTTAAATTATTTATTAGGTGTCTACTACATGCAAGGTACATGTTAGGGAAAGTGATTGATAATGGATGAAAGGCTTTGCCCTCAAGATCGGTTTGATTCCTATGAAAATCTGAGGAGGAGTATATTGTTTTCCTTATTTCACGTGTGGGGAGGTTGAGCACCTAAGAAGCTAAGAAACTTTGGGACGCTGGGGTGGCTCAGTCGGTTAAGCGTCTGACTTCAGCTCAGGTCATGAACTCACATGAACTTGCGGTTTGTCAGTTCAAGCCCCGCATCAGGCTCTGTGCTGACAACTCGGAGCTCAGAGCCTGGAGCCTGCTTCGGATTCTGTGTCTCCCTCTCTCTCTGCCCCTCCCTTGTTCATGCTCTGTCTCTCTCCGTCTCTTAAAAATAAATGTTAAAAATAATAATAATAAAAAAAAGAAGCTAAGAAACTTCTTCAAGACTAAATAGCTAGTGAGTAGGGTAGATGGGTCTTTTACATTCCTAAGCCCATACTTTTTCCCACAAAACTGACCGATAACCCCAAATATGAAAAGGTCAGGCACCTGTCTCTGTTAGCATTTGTAGTAATGTGTTGTGATAATTTAGGTACATTTGCGTGTCTTTTTTGTGGGAAGGGAATGCGATGTATTCTTCTTTACACTAACAGTGTTTTTGCTGTGCCTATGCCATGGTGAGGTCAAGGTCAATGGTAAAAGGAAGGAAGGAAGGAGGGAAGGAAGGAAGGAAGGAAGGAAAACGTGTGCCTATGATTCTCACCATTTTGCTGTGGATGTATCATAACACCACCACAACTGCCACACAAATTCATACATGTCATAGTTTGAAGCTTAATCAAATAATAGCTCAGATTTCTTTAGTTCAGAAAAGGCCCCAAGGAGTACATAAAAATTGTAGCTGAGAGTTGAAAGTAGTTTTTGATAGGTAGATTTGTCAAAGAAGAACAGTGTGGCTGATATACAGAGTGCAATAAGGAGATCAGTGGGCTGAAACAGGTTTGGACAGAAGGAGTGGAAGGTGAGTTAAGTGAGTGTCAAACAAAAATGTAAATAAAAGGCTAAGGATTTCTGTGGGCAAAGAACTTCAGTTAGACTGAAATGGGATAATCAATCCCAGATGAAATGTGCTCTCATATGATTCTTATTACTTGAGTATATGATACGTTCACTCTTTATTTCTGAAATATAACTACTGAGGAAATGCTGATAGAAAACAGGTTATAATTAGACAAGACGTTGGTCCTTTCTCACATGGTTGGTATTGGGAGCCAGAAGCAGAATGTTAGAGTTCCTGGATACTTTAGGGATACTTCAGTTTATCCACGCATCTGACAGAAACTGAGTTGTAGAGAAATTAACAGGGGCTAATTCAAGTTTATGAGAAGTAACAGAACTGAATCCCAGATTCCTGGTTCCCTCTACCCTGCTCTTTTCATTTCAGTTCCAATTTTCTGGACAAGTCGTGAGTGGATGAGTCAGAGAAATAGAACGTGGCCTAATATAAATTGTTTGTACGTAAAGTTACAGAAAAAACGGTCTTTTATCTAGATAGTCCTGCGCATGCATTTACTTATATCTTTGGCATGTGGAAAATTGTTTTCATAATCTCCAGAGAAAAATTGTTAATTTTTGCCTGGAGCATTCTCTACAGATTCCTATCAGAATATTTGCAACTCTAAAATTAATTTTATCTTATTTACTGTGTTGGTTGTAATGAATCATATTCAAAATCACCAAAACCTTATACAAAAGACTGCACAGGAGACGAAAAAAATGCATTTGGTTTTCCCAAGCTGCTTCTCTGTTGATTATTACCAGGTAGCTTTTTTTTTTTTTCTATTTCTTATTCTCATTTGTATGAAAATCCAGATAGAAATGAAAGTAATGTATTAGCTGTTTGGGAAAAAAAATGTTAAGTCAATTATACTCTTGCAAGATTTATAAGAACTAAAGTGAGTTTAAATTTGAATTGTCAAAGGAAATTTTACATGCATTAAGCACTCAGTAAAATCTGTCATATGTATTTAATTATGTACTGGGTTTTGAACTGCTATATCTAAAACACGGTATTTTTTTTAAAAAAAAGAGTTTTTAGAGAACTTATTCTAGGCATCACTTTAAACTATACTTGTAACTATAATTTAGGTATTCATGCATTTTAGTGAAAAGATTTGGAGGGAGTGTGTGTGTTTGTGTGTGTGTGTGTGTGTGTGTGTGTGACACAACTAAAACCATTTTTTTTCTTTCCCTTTGTAGTAAGTATACCTGGGAAAAGCAATTAACAACTGTCAAGTTAGTTTAAGTGCAGGTTCCTTAGGCCTTATATATTTAGAGGTTCTAGAAAGCCTACTACTCTTTATTATCATTTAGATTCCTAGCAATATGTGAGTGTTGAATTTCTGCATGTTGGGCTATTATTCCTAAGTATGAAAAGTCTAATCTTAGCAGAAGTAAGCATTGACCTTTAAATCTCACCTTCACGTGAAATATTTAAAAACTGAGCATACTACATAAATGCATTCAGCATACTTTTTTATAAATGCAAGGCACTGCAAAGCATATTGAACGATTCAAAGATATATGAGATGGTCCCTGTGTGTGCACATCGCATCTGTGCACTCTCCCAGTAAAATATGGACGGACCAGCCATAATTCTATATTACAAATGAAAGGACATGGTAGGAATACTTTGTGGTAACAAACTCATCTTTTTATGCATGAAAAACTTCTCTTGGCTCTGACCCTAATAACTTAAATATTACCCCCTGTGGAGCATTTCTCAAGCCCTATTAATGTTTTCATATCTGCCAGTCACAGAGAGTTATTTAAAAATGGAACAAGACATTGAGAATTCTAGCAATAGACCTCATTCTTAAGAGTTGCTGCTTTAAATGAAAACTGGTAGGTATCGTAGCCCCCAAATGTAGCCACTTTTGAAATGATAATTGTATCCTTTATTTTACTCTCCTCTTCCCTAAACGACATCTGAAACCCAGAGTAATAATGTCACCTGGTATCAGTCTAAGCCAAGTCAAGTGCAAAATGTAGAAATGAAATGCTTTATTTTGCTAGCCTCTCTGGAGCTATTGAGATTAACAGAAAAAGGCAGCATTCCTGGGAGCATCAGTGTTCATGATGTTGAAGATTTACTCTAAAAGTGGAACGCTGAGGAATAGGTTTTGTAATCAAAAGAAAAATGAAAAGAGCTTGTGGAAGGGATATTAGAATGACAGTCAAGTATCATGCACAAAGATACATGTGTATCTTTATACATAATTTGAAGATATGATTTCCATTTCCTGTGCTTTTGTGGGGGGGGGATTTTATATATTAGGAGGAATAATAACAGTCTACCTTTGGAGACATAATTTAGTCGTCATGAGATCTAGATTAGTCACCTTCAATAATACACACTATGTGTCCATTCTGTATTACATAGAATTATCTGATATAAATATGATTTAATTTGTATAATGTGTAATCACTGAAGGGTTGTTAATGTTTGGGGATCTGTGTTTGTTTGTTTTTTTTTAATTTGATGTTTACATTAGTGTCATCATGTGGCAGACGGGAAAAAAATATATAATGTCCACAGTACTATCTTCACGGCGAAACATTTAACATTAGCTGTAATAAAGGTGTCCTCCGTAGGAATCTAATTGCCAGATCAGTGTCCTTTACATTTCGATAGTTACACTGCTTGAGAGATATCATGTTATTTACACATCTGTTTTCTCATATATTTCGTGATGCTCCTATAATTAGAAAGTTTAGATAACGTGGAAGGATATTTTCCTTTTTATTTTGGAGAAAACTTTGTATAGTCCTTCCAATTCTGTGCCAGTTAAATGCCATTAACATGTTACCATTCCTTCACTTTAAAAAGAAAAACACTGTTTGGGGTACATGGGTGGCTCAGTAGGTTAAGCCTCTGACTTCAGCTCAGGTGAACATCTCAAAGCTTGCGAGTTCGAGTCTTGCGTTGGGCTCTGTGCTGACAGCTCAGAGCCTGGAGCCTGCTTCGGATTCTGTGTCTCCCTTTCTCTCTCTGCCCCTCTCCCGCTCAAGCTCTGTCTCTGTCTCTGTTCTCTCTCTCTCAAAAATTAATAAACATTAAATATTTTTTAAACTGACTGAAAGTCTTCTTTGACGCTTTATTCTACTTTACTCTCTCTGTTCCCAATTTCTATCTTTAAAATGTTTTTTTTTTTTTTCCAATCTTCCGTTCCTTTCCAGCTGTGCTGCCAACACTCTCTTACCTGAGTTACTAGAGTTTCCTCTTGGTGGTTCCAACCTCTTCTCTATGAAGTGAGAACATTCTTCCCAAATACATTCTATCATACCACAGACCACATATTTAGAAACATTAACGGTTTACCATTTTGATTCCAGCATTTGTGATAACACTAGCATAGAAGTAAAGAACCTTTACTCTTTGGTAAACCTATTCCTTCCAATAATCTGGACCATCCATTCTGGACTGGTTTAAGGACCTCAAATGCATGATATCATTTCATGCCTGCATGCATTGACTCGAGCTGTTCCGTTCACTGGAGTGCTTTCCTCATCCCTCATCCACTCCTTAGTAGGCAAAGCCAATTATTTCAAAATCCAGATTGAATATCAACTCTTCAGGTGGAATTCTTCTCAGATATGGGCTACTCTAGCATAGTGCTTTGTGCATTTATAGTTTCACAATACTTGTGTTATCTGGTATATTGTAAGCTCTTACGATGCAAACATCAAATTCTGTGTATTTTTCTACCCCCTTCAGCAGACCCAGAATAGTGACTCTATATTGAACATTCTCAGAGAGTTTTCTCCAAGGTGAACTGTACATGAGGTTTACAGAAGATGCATTCACCCCTAATTGCACCAAATTTTACTTTCCACCAAATACATTTATAGCAAGTGAAAAAAAAGTCTACTTGTCTCATACACACACCTTATGTCCTCGACTTCCGTGATCGAAGTTGGGAAGAAATCAGTTTGTTCTTATAGGTAAAGGATACAGCATTTAATTGAATCAATACTCAGTGCTTCTCGCCAGAATGTTATCATTTGCTATGGCGGTGATCTTGTCCAAGAAAATGTTAGTCTTTATGTGTAAAAATACATCACCATGCACTCTGCCTTCCCAAACTATTTTGAGCAACTGCTTATAATGATTTAATTCGCAGGACTGTGCCTAATAAGCTTTCTGTTTAAATCCTAGCACTGCGCTTTCTAAGAGCGACGTGGTCTACATGTAAACTCTTTGCAAACAGCATCTGAATTACAGGCAGAGACACACATTAGGAGCCTGCCAGAATTGTGTTTGTTGTGGCTGCTTGGTTAGCTGCTGCTCGAACAGCTGAAGTATGAGCGTATTGATCGATGAGTGCCAGCTCAAACAAGAAGGGAGCCAACTTAAAGGGAAGTCAGAGTTGTATGCAGAGCTGGGTTGGTAAAACTTGGCCGGGGTAGGTGGTGAGAAGGTGAGACAAGCTCTTTCATAAAAAGACACCAGTGTTCCTTGAGAGATACATGGAAATTTGTATATAATATTTCAAAGATAGCAGTTTATGTATACTTAGTAAAATGGAAAAGAGGCTTACTTTGGCCCAAAGGGTGGTGCCTACTTTCAAATATAAAGTGAGAAGGCAAGTGAAGTTTTTGTGAAAAAAAGTCCAGTCGAAACCTAGCTTTGCATGGAACTGTGTGCTCCAGTGGAGTAATGTGTGATAATTCATGTATGGCTTTGTGTATAAAGGACACTTTTAATATAAAGCTGACAACCCAGTTTTATAACGATTACATTATGAGGTTTGCCACAACAAAGTTATATCTTAGATCTGGTTCGTATGAATGGCTGTAATAAAAATACTGTATTTAAAATAGTGTATGTGGATGATTCACAAAATCGAGGATGCCTATGTTAAATTCTGCCTGGATGTAAGTCAGAGATATGCCAGTAGAATTTCCTAGAAACCACTCAAATAGGTAGGAAAGCAATTGGGCAGAAGAATGCAAAACTGACTGGCTGGAATATTCCCATTAGGACTTTCTTCTCTGGAGGAGCTGGTCTTAGAGTCCTGGTCATTCTGTAGAAGAGCAACCTTAACTGCAATGAAAACAAAGGGGGGTTCACTATTCCAGAATTCTTTTGATAACACTACCTGGAGGTGCGTGCGAGTGTCTGTGTTAAACCCAGGGCTATAAAGAGTATTAACAGAGAATTATAGAGCTCATTCTATGGATTTAAGCACAAGACTGGGTTGTCTGTTTTTAAAACTTAATGATATGTTGGGGTGCCTGGGTGGCTCAGTCGGTTAAGCGCCAGACTTTGGTTCAGGTCTGATCTCACAGCTCAGGGTTCGAGCCGGACGTCAGACTGTGTGCCGACAGCTCAGAGCCTGGAGCCTGCTTCAGATTCTGTGTCTCCCTCTCTCTCTGGCCCTCCACCTCTTGTGCTCTCTCTCTCAAAAATAAATAAACATTAAATTTTAAAAAATTAAAAAAATAAAACTTTAAATGATACATAGCCATAGGATTATAGAATGTTATGTTAAGGCAGAAACTATTCCAAGCAAACAAACAAAAAACTTGAGCGCCCACATTTAAGGCACTCATCCATGTGCCAGTCCGCTTTTGAATCCTTTTCTTCCTGAGGTTCTTTCAATTCCCCTCTTGTTCCACCTTCCCCCGCCTTGTTCTGTGCTGGCAAGTGGCTTTTTGGAGTTGAACCCTTAACATTATTTGCAGAAATGTTCAAAACTTTTGTCAGTGAGTGTGCAAAAAATTCCCGGAGAATACAGAACCTTTATAGTGCTTCTGTGAAGGATCCGCTGGTCTTCCTTTACTCTCTGCAGTGTCCTAGCCACCAGGTACATGTCACACAAAGAATAGAGAGCTGCTCTTGCTGTATGCATGGCGCCTTCTGAGTTTGATGAAGTGAGACTTCCCTGTGTCCTCGGGTGATGAAAAGGAGGTTTTATACTCTGCTGCTTTGGACAGAAGAGCCACTTCCTGATTGGGTTCTGTGCTAAAAGTGGATCTGCCTTTGGGCTAAAACATGAATGCTATGATCCTTCCTATTTAACTTTGTTAATCAAACTTCCTGGCCCCAGAAAGCCAGAGTTTGACTATTTGTTTCACATCCATTATCATGAAATTATTTGTAACAAGAAAAAAAAAAAAGAGAGAGAGAGAGAGAGAGAGAGAGATAGTGGTTGAAATGGCCCCCTCGTGTTTAAGGGATCTTATGTAGATGTATCCTACTGATTCAGAAATACACTCCACTTAGAATAGTATTCCCTTTTCAGAAGTGGCACACTGTGTCATTTATGAAAGAGTATGTGTTTCATCCTTGACATCAGTCACTGGATTAAGGTGTTCAGCTAAGGATGTCCATTCCATCCTTTTCCTAGTAATCTATTAGGGTTTTCTAACCATTACTCCTTCAACTTCTTCATCCTACTTGGACTTATAATTTCTCAGGACTTTTGGATAATTATTTTCTTAAGATAGCTAGTTACAGCATACAAAGCTAATACCGTGTGCTTATTGTCTATAGTTCCTTTTTCTTTTTGGTTCGCAAACTGTGCTTCTATCATATTCCTCATTGAAAAAGTTAACTGTACCAAAAATGTACATATATTCTCGGAGCAGTTTTTGTGTATCTGGTAAAATAACCCAATTTTTTTTTTAATAGAGAAGCCCTAAAGTCTACAGGTAATGATGTGAATACATGGGGGATAGAATGTAAATTGGAGGCTAAGTGGCGATACAGATGCATTTTTCATTTGCATTTTTTTTCATAGTTCACAATGGATCGGGGAAGAGCAATACAAATATATCTGATAGGAGACCCACTAACTGGTGTACAAAATCGCTGAACCAATGTAGTTCAGCAGAGACCAAAGCCATGTAATGAGAGTGAGGAAGCAGTTTTGATAATTAGAATGAGTCAAAAGCAATCTCCTGCCTGCTTTAGCTTGCACCGATGACAGGGGAAGGAAAATGTTCTTTTCTTCTGAGACAGAAACAGGACATCAGTCAAAATGATAAGAGATGTCAGTATAATATTCCTCTGAGTCAGGTACCACTGAGCTAGGCGTCTGGGACTAGAGTTTTTAATCTTTTTCTTTGCTTCAGTTTTACTTTGGGCTTTAGGGTAATAGATTCCATATCAATATATATTTTTAAAAGTTCACAGTTCTTAGTTGGGAGAAATAAAAGCAGTTTATAATCTAGTGGGAAAATATAGTCTTTGAAGTCAGTAAAATTAAAGGCTTTCTAGGTTTTTTTTTCCTATGGTAACTTGAATAGGGAATTTATATTCCTTAAAATGGGCATGCAATTACCTTTCTCATAGGAATTTTATATGTATTTATAATTAAATATATGTAAAATGCCTTTGCATGGAAGAGCTTAACAAAGAATTTATATTAGTAGCTGCTATTAAATTCACTTAAGGGATAACCAAAAAAATCACAAATTTTTATGCTAGCAAAATGAACCAGCACTTTAGGTAAAGGTCTAACATAAAAAAAAGTATATATACATATATATATAGTATTATTTCATTTTTTAGTCTATTTCCAAATAAAACTATAAAAAAGGAACTTTCTGTATTACTGATGACAGCTAAAGGAAAACATATCTTAAAATTATCTTAATCTGAAAGGCTGAAATAGACCATGGCCATGTTTATAATACAAAATCAGTAAATATTCACTGCACCCCTATGTCCTATACTGTTAAAAACTATGCTTTCATTTTTTACATACTGAATTTAGGGTAATAGAGACTTCTGAGAAAAGTTAATAATGAGGAAAATGTAGAATTAAGTTGATATATACAGATGTTCTAAATACAGAGCTACAACCACAGTAGACTGTAACATAAGGCATCCAGTAAAAAATACACTAATTATATGAGAGAGAGGAGCAGGAAAGGGTGCCAAGTAATTGAATAATCCTCTTAACTAGGTTAACTGCTAATTCAGTGATTCAGTGTTTGTGCCACATGTGTCTCCACCATCCACAATGAAAATTTCACAAGAAGAGACAAACCCTATTTTTCTGTGATTCCATAGACCCCTGCCTCATAGCCAGCAAGGGCTCACAATTGCTATATTTATTGGGGAGGAAATTAACTGAGAGAGCTTATGCAAAATGTTTGAAACATTCCTGGCACAAAATAATTGCAATACATTGTAGATATAATGTATTAGTAAATACCGATTGATTCATTCACTTTTCTCACAATTGCATGTTGGGCATTGTACGCATCAGTCACTTCATGGGAAAGAATAAACTGTGGAGAAGACTCAGTCGGTATTTTCCATTGCTGTACAACAAACCAACCCAAGATTCAGTGGCTTAAGATAATCAGCATTGATTAGCATTTGGGTGGTTCTCATCTGGGTCATGATGAGCTGTTCTTGGTGGGACCCGGTCTGCTCCTGTGGTCCACTGTGTGTTGTCTGGGGGTTGCTTTGCCGACCTTGGCTGGACTCTCATTTTTTTTCTGCTAGGACAACAGGGCAACTCTGTCCCAACAGGCTAGCTCAGGCTTCCTTTTGTGGCAATGCAAAAATAAATCAAGAGCAGGAACATCCAGGAACACCAGTAAAGTATTGCTCTCACCCTGTTCATTGGCCAAAGCAAGTTCCAAAGTCAGACCTGATTTAAAGTGTGGGAAAATAGACCACCATGTGATGGGAGAAGTTGCAAAGTCATGTTGCAAAATAGGGATGGAAACAGGTGAGGTCAGAGAATCATGGCTACTTTAGTAATTTAACATGAAGACCATACTAAGGGAATCATTGATAAATCTGCTTTGGAAGTATCTTTAACCACTTTTATTGATGTAAGTTTGTCAGTCTCAATCTTTTTCCACATAAAACAAAACAATGCAAAAAACAATGAGCCACAAAACAAACAAATTGATCAAGCATATGACAGGATAAGTCAAATTTGTTAAAGTGTTACATGATGGAAATTTACTTTTTTTAAAGTTAGAAATACTGCAATGAATATTAACTGATTTCTACCTCTAGATTTAAATGAATGAATGTATGAATGAATGAATGAATGAATGAATAAACTAAATAAATAAATTTTCTCATTTCCAAAATTGGCATTTATTCTTTCCCAATTTTATTGAGATATAATTGCTATATTAATGTTGCATATGTTCAAGGTGTACAACATAATCAACTGATATATGTATAATGTGAAATTATTACTGTAATAAGCTTACCTAATATCCATCACCTTGCAGAGTTATATATATTTTTTCTTTTAGCATCTCTTTTTAAGCAAATTTCAAATGTATTATAAATGATAGTCACCAAATAGTACATTACATCCACATAATTTATTAACCTTACGACTGGAAATTTGTACCTTTTGACGACATTCACCCATTTCCTCCAACCCCTACACCCTCTTCTCTGGCACCCACCAATTTGTTCTCTGTTTTTTTTTTTTAGGATCATTTATGTAAGTTCATTTTTTAGGCTCCATTTATATACATGAGATCATACAATATTTGTCTTTCTCCATCAGACTTATTTCACATAGCATAATGCCTTCAAGTTTCATCTATGTTGTTGCAAATAACAGTATTTCCTTCTTTTTAATGGCTGAATAATGTTCTATGTGTATATATAACATTATTTATTTATTCATTCATCTGTCAATTAGAACGTAAGTTATTTCCATGTATGCCTATTGTAAATAATGCTGCAATGAACATAGGCACGCAGATCTCTCTTTGAGATGGTGGTTTCATTTCCTTTGGATATATTGGAAATGGAATTGTTGGACCATAATTTTAATGTGAACATCCATTCAGTTTTTCAGTTGCTCTACAAACTTATATTCCCACCAACGGTGTACAGAGTTGTAGTTTCTTCACATGCTTATGAGCATTTGTTTTTAAGTTTGTTTAGTTTAGGAGAGAGCACATGCAGGGGAGGGTCAGAGAGAAAGGGAGAGAGAATCTCAAGCAGGCTTCTCACTGTCAGCAAAGAGCCTGATGTGGGGCTCGAACACATGAACTGTGAAATCATGACCTGAGATGAAATCAAGAGTTGGATGCTCAAATGTTCAACCAACTGAACCAGCCAGGCATCCCTTCCTTATCTTTCTTTTTTTTTAATTGAATTATAGTTAACACACAATGTTACATTAACTTTAGGTGTAAAACATAGTGATTCCATAACTCTATACATTATACTATGCTCACCACAAGGGCAGCTACCATCTCTCACCATGCAGTGCTATTATAACACCATTGAGTATATTCCCTAGGCTGTATCTTTTATTGTGGGACTTGTTCATTCCATAACTGGAAGCCTGTGCCTCCCGTTCCCCTTCACCCATTTTGCCCGTTCCCCACTCCCCTCTTCTTTGCCAATCACCATTTTGTTCTCTGCATTTCTGTGTTTTGTTTGCTGATTTGTTGCTGTTGTGCTTTTGTTTTGTTACTGTTTTTTGTTTTGTTTTGTTTTTTACATCCCACATATAAATGAAATCCCATGGTATTTGTCTTTCTTTGAATTATTTCACTTAAATACCCTTTGGGTCCATCCATGTTGTCACAGATGGCAAGATGTCTCATTCTGTCTTATGGCTGAGCAAGATTCCATTGCATTATACACCACTTCTTCTTTATCCATTCATCTATGAGTAGACGCTCAGGTTGCTTCCACATCTTGGCTGTTGTAAATAATGCCACGATAAACATAAGGGTGTCTATATCTTTTTGGATCAGTGTTTTGTTTTCATTGGATAATACCCAGTAGTGGAATTACTGGATAGAATGACATTTCTATTTTTAATATTTTGAGGAACCTCCATACTGTTGCCCACAATGTTTGCACCAATTTACATTCCCACCAAAAATGTACAGGTGGCTCCCTTTCATCCACATCCTCACCCATACTTGTTTCTCGTCTTTTTTGTTACTAGCCATTCTGACAAGTGTAAGGTGACATCTCCCTGTGGTTTTGATATGTGTTTCCTTAATAATTAACAATGCAGATATTTTTTTATATATGTCTGTTGGCCATCTGTATGTCTCCTTGGAAAAATGTTTCTTCAGTTCCTCTGTCCATTTTCTAATCACATTATTTGTTTTCTTGGTGTTGGCTTTTATGTTCTTTATCCAGTTGGGATACTAACCCTTTATTGCATTTACTGTTTGCACATATTTTCTCCCTCTCACTGGATTGCCTTTTTGTTTTGCTGATTTTCTTTGCTGTGCAACAGCTTTTTATTTTGTCATATTGTCAAAAGCTTATTTTTTCTTTCATTTCCTGTGCCTGAGGAGACTTTTCCATAACTACGTTGCTCAGGTCAACGCCCACGAGATTACTGCCTCTGTTTTCTTTTAGGAATTTTATGGTTTCAGGGCTCACATTAAGGTCTTTATTTTGAGTTTATTTTTTGTGTATGATGTAAGAAAATGGTCCCGTTTTATTCCTTTGCATATGAATGTCTAATTTTCCCAACATTTATTGAAGAGACTCTATTTCCCACTGTATATTCTTGTCTCTTTTTGTCATGGTTCTTCTAATTTGACTATATGAGTGTGTATTTAATTTTGAGCTATCTTGTTCCATTGGTCTGTGTGTCTATCTTTGTGTCAGTATCATACTCTTTTGATTACTATGGTTTTGTACTATAACTTAAATCTGGGATTGTGATACCTCCAGCTCTGTCATTCTTTCCTGTATTTCTTTGGCTATTCAGGGCCTTTTGTTGTTCCATACAAATTTTTGGATTATTGGTTCTATGCCATTGACAAATGCCATTGGTATTTCGATAAGGATTACATTAAATCTGTAAATTGCTTTGAATAATTGGACATTATAAGCATAGTAATTGTCCAATCCATGAGCATAGAATATCTTTTCATTTGTTTGTGGCGTTCTTTAATTCTTTCATCAGTGTTTTATAGTTTGCTGAGTATAGGTCTTTCACCTCCTTTGTTAAATTTATTCCTAGGTATTTTATCCTTTTTGGTACAATTATAAATGGGACTGTTTTCTTAATTTCTCTTTCTGCTACTTTGTTATTGGTGTATACAAATGTGACAGGTTTCTGTATATTGACTTTGTATCCTCCAACCTTACTGAATTCATGTATTGGTTTTAATGGTATTTTGGTAGAGTTTTAAGTGTTTTCAGTATATAATTTTATGTTTTCTGCAAATAGAGAGTTTTACTTCGTCTGTACCAGTTTGGATGTCTTTAATTTATTTTCCTTCTTGTCTTATTGCTATGGCTATACCCACTAGTACTTTGTTGAATTAAAGTAGTGAGAGTGGATATCCTTCTTTGTTACTGATGTTAAAGGAAAAGTTTTTAGTATTTGCCCTTCAGTATGATATTAGCTTGGGTATGTCACGAGTGACCTTCATTATATTGAAGAATGCTCCCTCTAAACCCACTTTGTAGACAGTTTTTATCATGAACAGATGTTATATATATTTATTTTATTTTATTTTTTTATATGCAGAAGACAGGAAAAATGTATGTTTACTCTTGTGTGCTTTTCACAGCATAACAATTTCAGGGGCTTATCTCTGGTAGTCCTAACCAAATTGATAGTTCCTTAGTTTAAACTAGGGAAGACGTGTGTGGTTGTTGTTTTGCTTACATACATGTTACTAAATACAAATATGAGCACTCTGCCATTTCACACAGATACTGCCATTCGTCTATTCAGTGTTTTACCTGATACCCATAAACCCATTTCTCTATAAATCAGGCAGATTCCAATACATTCTTACCTTGTGTTCATTGATAACCATTCTCAAATTTTTAGTCTCAGGATAATCTGACCGGTGCCCAAAAGGTATGTCCAGTCAAAGTCTCAATATTATTAATTAGAAATGGAAAGTATGTATAGAACAATCACTATAAGAGTAGCATTATTTACTGAATGTACAAAACATGCCTAGCTGCCTGGGTCTGTTCTAAATTTGTGCTGTGTATTATTTACTTTGTTTAATATTTACAGCAACCATGGGAGCTATATACTATTTTTAGCACAGTTTGCAGCTGAGGAAACTGAGACAAAAGTATTAAAAATATTCCAAGGCCACATATCCTATTGGTGGAACTATGATTCCAACACAGACTCTCTGGCTCAAAAGTGAAAACACTTCCGCAATCCACAATACACTGCCTCCCCATGCAAATAACCACTTACAAAACCCATCGTTTGCTGTTAATTATTTAGTATTTCCCTGCCCAGAAAACTGATGCCAGATATTTATGTGTGGCCAAGATTAAGTTCAATTAGTGACTCTCTACTGCCTCTGAAGTTTACCATGCTTCATGTTGGAAAATTGAACAAGAAATACGGAGTATAGAAGGTATTTATTCAGTTAAGCTATTTAGTGGAAAGAGAAGAAAAGGCTAATCATATGTCTGATAGGTATCTTACAAGTTTTGGATTGTGTTAATGACTTGCTAGAAACCCTTACGCTTTCTCATCTTTTCCTGAAAAGCATTTGCAAAGCTTTTATTTGTTCAATTATGAAAACTAAAAGATGTAAATCTTGGTTAGACATAAAATGGGTTTTACTGAGTAAGCCAAAAGATATAAAACTAGCTTGTCATACTAGCTAGTATAACTAGCTTGCTATACTTTGTATAAACAAAGTGAATACCACAACAGATATTGTGTAGGGAAATTTGTTGTTCTGAGTTCTGGATATGAGAGAACAAATCTTAAAGCTTAGAACACCAAAAGCAATTTATAACATCTAAGGGTCAAGTTTACATTAATGTAGGAAATGTTACCATGATATGTTTGAAGTCCTTGTTAAATTTAAGTCTGCATTTATCAACAGAAGTTGATATTGAGACTTGCATTACAGATATCATAGAATTTCTATAAAGTCTACTCTACTGTGGTTGAGGTTTAGTTTTAGTATATTTGTGATTTCATAAAAAGTCAGTCCTAAAACATATGGTTTATATTTATTCTAGAAAATTAAATTATTCTTAGAGGTTACAAATATTCTCAATGTACCTTATGTGTGGACTAAAGCATATTTTGTAATTTGCAGTATATTTTTTAGCAATTTACTATTTTCTTTATTTACTTTTAAAATTTTATTTAAATCGAAGTTAGCTAACATATAGTGTAATAATGGTTTCAGGAGTAGAATTTAGTGATTTATCACTGACATACCCCCAGTGCTCATCCCAGCAAGTGCCCTCCTAATGTCCAGTGCTCATTTAGCCCATCCCCTCAGCCAACACCCTTCCAGCAACCCTCAGTTTCTTCTCTGTAGTTAAGAGTCTCTTATGGTTTGCCTCCCTTTCTGTTTTAATCTTATTTTTCCTTCCCTTCCCCTATGTTCATCTCTTTTGTTTCTTAAATTCCACAGAAGAGTTACATCATATATTTGTCTTTCTCTGACCGACTTATTTCACTTAGCATAATACATTCTAGTTCTGTCACAAATGGCAAGATTTCATTCTTTTTGATCACTAAATTATATATATATATGCTATTGTTGATAGTACTGCTCTAAACATTGGGGGTGCATGTGCCCCTTCAAATCAGCACTTTTGTATCCTTTGGATAAATACCTAGTCTTAACCTTTTAACGACTCATCCCTAAAATGAGGATGAAAAATTAAATGGAGTTAATAATTAAACATTTAAAACCATGACTGGCACGTAATAAGCATTGGGTAAATACTATGATTATAAATTCTGGAAGTCCACTATGGGGACAGATGCTAATTAACTGAGTTTTGGGGTTTTTTTTGGTTGTTGTTGGTGGTGGTTTGTTTTGTTTCGTTTAATTTTTTTAGTTTCATTTTTATTTCTGAGAGGCAGAGAGACAGAGCGCATGTGGGGGAGGGGCAGAGAGAGAGGGAAACACAGAATCAGAAGCAGGCTCCACGCTCTGAGCTGTCCGCACGGAGTCCCATGCGGGGCCAGAACCCACGAACCGCGAGATCATGACCTGAGCCGAAGTCGGATGCTCAACCGAGTCACCCAGGCACCCCTGTTTTGTTGTTGTTATTGTTGTTTAAGTTTCTTTAAATCCTTCAAGCAGTAATGGAAAATTTCCCCCAGTTGACTAAACTGATTAGGTTTGGTGACTTTATATATCTTTACCTAAGCAGATAGGTTTCGGTGCTAATATGTGATATGGGAAACTTAGACATTTCATTATTGTCAAAATTAGTTACTCATGGTTTTGAAGGCTTGCGTCCAGAAATCTTCCATGTCCAAATATTTTCCTTGGACTTTATGTGCCACAGAGGTAGAACTGGTGTATGGGATCGGTACAATGGTCTGTATTTCCATAAAAATTATTATTAGGAGAGCAAAGAAAATATATTTAGTAATTACGACTGAGAATAAAAGCCATCTGAATCTCTGCTTAAGGTCTTTCATGAGGCAAAACATTTTCAAATGAGAATCTATCTTTATCAATATTGTATGTTCAGTCGGCATACCATGCTGTGAGCTCTCAGGATGGACAGGAATCTCAAATCCATGAAGCAGAGACTCTCTGTTGTTTACAGTATTTAAAATAAATTGTTTCAGTTCTCTGTGGGACTGTTTCCTGTTGCGAAGAGCCTCATAATTAAAAACAGCAACTGGAATGGAATTATAATGCAGGTATTTTGACAATGTGGGCACCTGGTATATTATCTTGAAATAAACTGACCTATGGCTATTATGGATAGTGTTCTTTCTAGGGGGGATTTGCATAACTACAGAGAATTAGTCCCTCTGCCCATCCTTTTGAAAAGATCATAGAGTATTTAGTAGAGAGAAGATAATTATGCTATTTGGGATAATAGTCAGATTTACTGTCTAGGACTGCTATTCTTTACACTACATGAATTTCAGTATAATTGCTCAGATCCTGTTTAGATGAAAGCGGATTTATTTTGTTCAGGTTTTCCTTTATGCTCTCTTTTTATTCTTCTTATTTATATTTTAAGCAAATAGGTCTAGCATTGCAAGCAAAATGGTATTTAATATTAAAATTAACCTTCTTTTGTCCTTATTTAAAAATTGTTTTTCGGAAAATTTTTGGATTGTCTTAGATCAAATTTTTTTTTCAAATTATGACTGTCTTTTTTTGGTCCGGTATTTCATTAGCATGTCTGTTGTCTAAAATGTATGATATAACTTCTATAAGCTCTAATTTTATATAGACTATTTGACAACTGTATATATACATACATAGATACATATTATATATATAATATGTATATATAGTATATATACATATTATATATATACATATTACACATATTACATACATACATATATACATACATACATACATATACATACATATATACATATTATATATATAATTGTATATATAATATAAATAATAAAATATACATATTATATATATAATATGTATATAATATAATATAATATAATATAATATATACAATAATATATAATATGTATATATGTATATATATAATATGTATATATAATACATATTCATTTTTCAGAATAAATCAACTCTACTTCAGCAAAGTCAAGTGGCAAATTGAAGGAATCTTTCCATTTGAGTTTCTATTAAGAGACAATCAGAATATTTGTATTATTAAGGTTAAATATATTTTGTTGTATTTTAATTGTAGTGATGCTTGCATATTATATCTTAAAAATTTACTTCACCAGGATAAATCCTCATCCCAAGGAACATGTTATATGTTGTTTCTTCCTCTTCTACATAAATTAACTTTTTAATTTTTTGTGACATGAGGGAGCTAAAAAAAAGTAAGCATTTCATATTGCCAATCCTGTAAATTATCCACATATGGCATCATACTGCATATAGTAACATATAATATATTACATATTAATACATTTATAATAAGCTTATAATAGGTTTACTTTAATAAAGTAATTTTATAATGGGTTTAGTTTAATCTGTGTAGTTTCTAGAATTATCTTTAATATGTTTTGGGAAATAAAACAGGATATTTTACCTGTTGAGTTTGACTATATGGCTATGAGAAATTTTGCAACAGCACAAAGTAACTCTTAGTAACAATATGCCATACTCTTAATATGTTGTCACCTAGTTTGTAGACAATTTTAGAAATTTTCAAGTTAAGCAATTTGTACGACATACACCTACCATTTTCATATTATTCTGTCTTCATTTATCAACTAAAAATGTTTCTAGTCAACAGAAATTACCTAATATAATTACAGATACACTACTACTTCTGACATTTAATTGATGAGTTATTACATATTTGTGTGGCGTCCATGGATAAATGGTAAATCAGTATATTGCTATCATTTAAAATATCCAGAATCTACTGAGATACTGCCTTCTAGGTAAAATTATCATAATACAGATATTAGCTTATAAATCATCCAAAATCTGTATTCAACATGCACTCCATTTCTGATAGTACAAAATCAGGCTTGTTTTTAGGCCTTCCGTGAAATTTCACAATTAAAGCATAAAAGTATTGGATCGATTTTGTCAGTATTCATCTCAAATTCAACCACCTCCAACATGCACACACACATACACACACACTCACCCCTGGCTAAAATGAGAGAGGAAGAAATAGGGAGAAAAAGAGGGAGGAGAGAGAGAGAGAGAAAGAGAGACTTGAACATGTACAACTATTACAACAAGCAACGTTCCTATTATTCATCAGATTCTTTAAATAAAAATATGTGAGAGCTGTCTTTCAAAGACTTCTCTTAAAGCATGAAATTGTTATATGGCATCCTAATGTAGCCAGTCCACAAAGCTATCTGTGATGGCAGAAAAAGGTTCTTTCTTGAAATGGAGGCTTCATTCTTTTACTCCCAGTAGCTATTCAACGCCTTTGTCTATTTATATTCATTATTGCCACTGTAAGAACAGTGCGGTTTTTCATGACTTCATTGGCAGGGGATGCGCTGATTCAGTTTTCCTGTCAGTTCTGACCCCTTTCTTTCCCTCCCCCACTTTCACTTACTGAAAATCTACAAATAGGAGAAACACCATACACGGTATGATACACTACAACATAAAGAGCACATCACAAATTAAGTTGTCATGTTTAGCTTGAATTTAACAGAATGGAACGTATTGAACAAAGGACACACAGAAGCTTATGAACAAACAGTATAATTTGATGGCTTTTCTGGTAGCTAATGATTTTTTAAAGCGTGCGGAGTATTATTATCAATCCTCTGAAATTTTACGATGTTACTGTTATGGCTAATTTATTATTCCCTTTAAGATATTCAGTTGAGAAAGAAAAAGTAGTTTGGTAAGATGATTGACATGATAGCTTCACAGTTTTGTTGTGAAATATGTGCAGCTATTTAATATTAATTCTTTATTTTCAGCTCATTTGTTAGTTTTCTAGGACTAGCATGATCATCTAATGGATTTTGTTTTTAAATGTTTCTCATGTCATATAAGGTATATTCATTCACTGCATAGAAAACTGTAGGATTCTTGTTTTCTTAAATTTTACGATAAATGATTACGTCAATATAAAATAATGGATTCTTTATTATGACTTGCATAACTAGGAAAAGAATCCTTGAAAAATACATATTCTATGCTTTCTTTCCTTCTAATAACCATGGATAGGAGGAAGTGATATTGAATTTTAAAGCAGTTTAACAAAAGTAATTGGATCTCACACAACAGAAAATCAGTTTAAAATATACATTTTGCCAGCTCAGAGAATTCGGTCTGTTATCACCATTGAATTCACATTTATTCTTTTCTTGCAAAATTCATAAGAAAAATCTCCATTGTATCCAGATGCCTTAGGTATGGTATAATGGCTTCTCTCTCTTTCTCTTCCCCAAAATAATATTATTTATAAAGAACCTGGAAAAAATAATGATGTGACAACTCTTCATTTTCTTGTTCCTGGGAGCTACAGAAGATATAAAAATCCCTCTCTAAATGCAGTTTAAAAGGTTTGTATAAGACTAGGCCTGGTCAGTGGAGGAAAGAGGAATGATCTTACGAGGTCTAAACCCTCTTTGTAAGTAAGGGCCTCTGACACTAGAAAAATCTGCCTTGTGCTCAAAATCTCTTGCATCTTTCCATCTGTGTTGAGTCCCTGCAGGCATTGTTATATCTGACACAGTAATTCTCTGGAAAAGCATGAGACATCTTTAGTTTATCCAAAGTGGGTTTTGTTATAAAAAGCTCCATAAACACTGTCCACAAACTTTTGTGGCTGTTATAGGTAATAACCAAAACAATACTTTATGAGCATTTCGTGTTTCATAGAAATTTATAACATCATGAAAGCCTACCAACATATCAAAATCTTTAGCGAGGCTGCATTGATGCCATTACTATACATGTGAGAGGACTGAGGGGGACAAAGTTCGCGTCTTAAGCCCTTATGTGGCATTTCAACAGCATTGGCACCATGGTTTGCTGAAGCAATTTATGAGACTGATTTAGGAACTCCAAACAGGTCTTGATGACTTTGTCATCCCTGGAAAAATCTTGCCTGTTACTCTTTTCTCTCAATAAATTCCAAATGCAAATTGAATAGAGAAGGCTATGTAGGATAAAAGGGGGGGGGGGAATGAGCGTTAACACAGTTGTAAAATACGTAAACCAAGGTAAGTGTGAGTACCATTGATAACCATAAGTCATAGAGCATTCTGGTTAAAAATCCCTAAATTGTACCTAATGTTTACTAGATTGTGTTTTAAAATCTTAAGAAACTAGGAAAAAGTTAAAGGTACTTTGGAATCTGTCTTGAATAAAATTCAGTAAATGAATTTACTGGGGTTAAACACTCACATGCTGCCAGGTTCCGACTCAATTCACCATTGGGTGCTGGATGTAAGCTCCAGTCCCATTTCCTCTGGTTCCATTAAAGTCACTGAACTTTGCATTGCATAACATTCAAGATTCTGGTACATATTTGAAGCATTTGACAGAGCAATAAGTATTATGATACTGAGACATAGTTAATATTTTAGCATTCAGTAATTCATTTATTCCACAGTTATTCATCGTGTATCTAAAATGTGCCAAGTGATTTTCTAGGAAGGATATTTATCAAGCCAATATGTTTTTTTTTTTTCCTGCTAGTATATTAGCATCATTATGATATTGCTAAAAACACAAATTTTCCCGTTTGGATGAGGCTATATCTGTCTCTCTATAGAATAGAATGACAGATGGAGATAATTGGCTGAAATTTACAAGAAATAAATTCCCTTTCACCATATTTAGGGATGGAAAAAAAGGTTTCGTCTTTCATCCAATGCTGGGTAATAATGTTTGGAAGGATGTTGAAGTGGAGGTCAGCCTCCGTTGGGAAGGGTGGGTCGGGACTTTGTGGACCAGCATTGCCATTTCTAATAGGCTCCACGACAAAGCTAAATTTTATTCTTCCTTTACATTTCACATCACTTATTGTACTTCTTTTTGAAAGTCATGGCTTTCTAAAAGGATGAAAGTTACTTATACGCTTGCCTTACTTTCCTAGATTCTCTGTACCTGGAAGACAGGATCCATGTTTAAAATAACCCCACAATCCATTAGTAGGGAACACCAAGTAACTATTTGTTGAATAAATTACTGCAAAGTTCTGCATTTACATCAGATGACCCCTCAAAACTTATAAAACTCATCATTCTGTTTTAAATCCATGTCTAGCATTGCAAGAAAGTAGCAAAGCTTGTGTAAATTATGATAAGAGCTCTGCTGTCATTATAGCACTCAGATTTGCTTTGAAAGGGAATTGAAATCAGCCACTGGGAACATTCTAAATCCTCTACTAATTTTAGGTCATTAGTTGTACTTCTTTTGGAACATTAAACAATTCTCAAATAACATTTTTTAATGTTGTTCTAAAATATATGCCTTTGCCTAGCCAAGTCATTTGGAAGTTTTTCCTTCCTGGGAAGCTAATCCATCATATTTCTAGTTTAAAAAGGATTTTAAACTGAAACAGGTTTAATGGTTAGTAACCCCTAAAAATGGAAAGACAAGAAAAAAAAGAGCAGGATATCATCAACCTGAGTAGTATCTAATTTAAAATGTGTTTGGGGATGTTCTGCCCTCAACTGAAAGCCATAATTTGGTACCGATTGTGCAAATGAACAAGAACTAAAGATAAAGAAGGGCCACATGAAGACCTTCTGACCAATAGTGATATGTACGTAAAATACTTAAAACATTAAAATTAGAAAGACCTTAAAGTATATGTTCTTTAACACAGTAAAAAACAAAACAAAACACCTAGTTAAGACATCCAAAAAACTACATTAGACTGGATACTCAAGAATCAAGCTAAGAGAAATAAAAGAAAAAATATATAAATCTCAATACTTATTTAACAGACAGCTCCTGTTAGCTTATGCTTCGTTTTGAATGGTGAAAGGGCTACTAAAAACTTTTTGAAGGTAAAGGTAGGAATTCCAAAATGGTCAAGTGTTCTGCGTCATTGAGCTACACTTTTTTCCCCCAGAACAGTTTTGTTTGTTTGTTTTTTGTTTTTAGTTAGTTTGTTTGTTTGGTTTCTTGCCGGGCCCATAGTTTTTCATTAACTTGTCTACCAGGTTCCAGCTTTAGATTCATCTCATAGGCTTTTGTATATTTTCTTGCCTCATAATGGGAAATGATTGATCAACTCACTCGCTCTCTGTTATTTTTCATGCCAATGTACTAATATCCTGTGGAGTCATTTTTAAAATTCTGTTTCAGCCTTATGCTACAGCCTGCCCATACACTTAGGAAGGAAGGGGGGTTCCAGCTCTAACACAGCTTCTAACGTATCTAACCTAGATTAATTTGTCTTAGATCGGTGACCATTACGAGTCAATGTTGATAATGAATCCTCACAGTATACTTTAAAACAGAGCTGGAAATCTGTATAAAGTTAATGATAAATATAAATTCTTCCACAAGTCACACATCAGGCTGAGACTCATTATCTTTATTTTTTCTGTTATCTGCCTTCCATTTCCTTCTTCCTTATCTCATACACTGCTCTTTTCTTTTTTCCTTTTCTCATCCTTTCTTCCCGTCCCCTTACTCTTCTTCCTTTCTCTCTTCTTCCCTCCTTCCATGTGTACCGTCATTTTTTTTTCCTTTTCTAGTTGCTTCTGTCTTTTCTTTCCTAACTTTTCTTTGATTTTCCTTTATTCAGTCTCCTTTTTATTCTATTTTTTTTCTTTCTTTGTGTTTTTTCAATCTCTCTGTTATATTTACCATGTGTTCACTGAAAACTAGTTAGGTATAACAGAAAGATGACAAGACAAAATGAGGATTCAGTGTTTCTTCCCTTATTTCCTCATTTTTCCTTTCTTAAACATGTATTTATTGACAACTTCTTATGTGCAGCCACCTAAGAATTTGAGGCACAGAATCCTGTTTATTTTTCAGTGTCTCTACAAGTAAGTAGGAAGGCAGATGGCTAAGCAAGGTAAATTAGCTTGTATAAACTCATAGAATAAGTGATAAGACAAGGAAGCAGGTATGTTTATTCCATGATCCCCAGTTTAACCAATTTCTTTATACCTCTTTTTCACTTTCTAGATATTTTTTTTTTCCAGACAAATCACTTAGCAGCTGTTTCTTACTTTTAACCATCTGGGAAATGGACACATCTTTGTCTTCTCATTCAGTAGGAACGATGCCCTAAAATATGCCAGAAACTAAATAATCAGTTCCTATGATGATGATTATGGTGAGGACGATAGCTTACACTTATATGGCCTTCGTGTGTCCACAGCTCTCCTTCTACTCTGCATGTATAAATACCTACCATTCATAATGTTATTATTACTATTAGCTATTTACCTTAATGAATGTTGGTGTGCTAAGTCTAATCTACAAATGGTCACTACTCACAAGACCATGTTAAAGCAAAGAAATGTCTTTGGACTGCCATGTCCTTTGTACCTTTTGGCTTTATTTTCATGTCCAGGTGCTATAAGAAGAAAAAAGGACCTTTAAAAAAATATTGTTTATTTATTCTTGAGAGAGAGAGAAAGACAGAGCACGAGCGGGGGAGGGGCAGAGCAAGAAAGGAACACAGAATCTAAAGCAGGCTCCAGGCTCTGAGCTGTTGTCCGCACAGAGACCCACGTGGGGTTGGAACTCACAAGCCGTGAGATCATGACCTGAGTGGAACTTGGACGCCCAACCGACTGAGCCACGCAGGTGCCCTGAAAAAACACCTTTTAACCAAGCTCAATTCAGGTTGAATAAAATGTTCATTCAAGACAAATTTTGAGGAGAGAAGGCAGCAGATATGAATTAGCAGGTTATTTTTTTAACATACCAGAATGGCACTAGGAAGGAAGGAAGAGTGGGATGGAACTATCATATCAGTGGCTATGATTTGCTTCCTTAACTGTAAAGGAACAAATTAGAAGGGTTGTCGTCTTAACAATTGCTTAAAAATTTAAGAATAATTCATTTAGGAATAGTTTATTTAATACTGACATCTCGGTTTGGAGCAAACAGCAATGTAATATTCTGTGGATGCTTAGCCATTTGAGATATTTTATCTCATGGTCTTATTGTGTCCCTCTATCTTTTTCAATACAATCAAGAACATGTAATTAGTAATTGAGAATTTGTGTTTGTTGTTAGCTTTCCATATAGAGAGAAAAACACTTCCAAACTCCAAATAGAAATGACATTGAATATTTTTTTAATTTATTTTTTTTAATGTTTATTTATTTTTGAGAGAGACAGAGACAGAATGTGAGTGGATTAGGGGCAGAGAGAGAGGGAGACACAGAAGCAGAAGCAGGCTCCAGGCTCTGAGCTGTCAGCACAGAGCCTGACGCGGGGCTTGAAATCAAGAGCTGTGAGATCATGACCTGAGCTGAAGTCGGACGCTCAACCGACTGAGCCACCCAGGCGCCCCCACACATTGAATATTTTATAACAAGTGTCAGGGGAGGGGAAAACATATCTTTCATAAAAATTACTCCAATTTAGTTTAAAATAATCTAATCTAGCATAATGATCGTGGCTTGGTGATTCATCTATAAAAACTTCCATTGGTAGAAGAAAAAAAAGGGGAAAAAAATGATAGCAGATTTAATTATGTCTTTCCCAGAAGAAAAAAAAAAAGTGTATAGGGCTTCTCCTTCTTGGTTGGTAGCCCTGGGTTGGTAAATAATCAATATGATCATTATTAAATCTGATTCACTAGTTGTCTGAAAGACATTTTGTTTTGTTTTGTTTTGTTTTGTTTTTTTTAAGGAAGCAAACTCCAGTCTGATGTTGACTATTTTGGAATATTTAGCCCTAACTATCTGGACACACAGTAAGCAGCATTTTCTATTTTACTGGTTTCCCATATTCATGAATAATGTATGACTGGTCATACTTCTCAGATCAACTTATTCTGAATCCTCAACCTGACTGCAATTTGAAATGCATTTAATCATGACAAATCCCTGTGTGTCCTTTGGAAGCCATATAGGCATATCATGAGCTGATAATTAGTCCTTATTTTGACTGGACAACATTTTTAAGAGTTAAATGACACTCCTTAATACACCCTAAAGGATAAATGAATCCCTTAAGTCATTGCTCTCTTTTATTCAGAGAAGCAAGTTCTCCTTGACAGTTACTTTAAAAGACAAGTTGTCTCAAGATATTTGTTTTCCCTTTTAAACTCTCTTGCTTTTGCACTTAAGCTCTGTATTATTTAGGCTAGTTAACATGCAAAGCAGGGAGCTGTTTCTTAACTTTTTCCCCCTTTTTGAAGATAATTTAATGCACATTAACTGGGATTCTACACCTTTTATACTTTCTAATCTCTTTAAAGATTCTTGAGATTAAATTATTTTTAATGCTTTTCAAGTCCACCCAAGTAATAGGCTAGATATTATATTGTGTGGAAGGTACATGTTCTTTTTAAATTCCTCAATTTTACCATTTTCTCATGTACCCTTATGAAAAAAAGGATTTAAGCCATTAAAAAAATGTTATTTTGTACAAAATAGTAATTATGTGAAACTTGTTTCTTTAGGGGAAATGAGAGATTATAGCTAGTTAGGTAAATGACAGAGTACTAATTATTATTTATGGCCTTTATTATTATATATCTGCAAGTCACAATAGATTAAGTTTCAGTTAACTTTGAAAAGCTAGTAATTATAAAATACAATGCTGTCAAAAAAATCATTAACTTATGTACACCTAATGTTTGAAATTAAATTACCTTGCATTTCTTCTTCCAAGCTTCTTATAATATACATTTTAATACTTATTAACTTAAATAATTTTTAAAATTATCGGGGCTCCATTTAAAAGACATGTATTTGGCACTATAATTTGTAATACAAAGACATGAATCTATCAGCATTCAAGGGTGAACACCATTGTTTTCCTGTCCTTAATTGGTAAATATTCTAAAAATTTAAGGTTTTGAATTTTAGTTTCTGCCCAGAAGAGAGGATATTGAGGAAAAATAATAATTTTCAATAATCTAGAATGGGTATTCTGTCATTTAAATGTATGTGTGGAAAAGAAACTGGAATAAGTAGTTAGACCTATAGTAGCGATAACAGTAGAAAAATGTATTAAGTCCTTTTATATAGAGATCATTACACCAGGCATTCAATATGCGTTAGAAAATTTAATTATCAAAACAACCCAATGGGTAAACTCAGAATTAAGCAACTTGCTCAAGGTCACATTGCTGGCAAATGACAGAGCATAGACTTGCTTCACTCACATCCCATGTGTTAATCACTCTGATCCATTGATTCTATTCAATGAAGAAAAGTGAAAGTAAAGGTCTTCACCGAATGAAAATAAAGGTTTACACGCTGCATGATTCCTTGGTTTTTCAGTTTCAGCATACAATTAAGAAAACGTACAAGGTATAGAAGTGTCCTTAAAGTCCCCATTTCTTTTTTGCCACATTATTTTCTAATATACACGGCTTTTCCCATTTCAACGGGTCAAATGTCAGCTTCATGAGTTGCAGTTATATATTCGTAAGCAAACTAAAAATGTGGATATTAATCAATTCCCCAATTAACACAAGGAATCCAGTTGGATACGTATGGCTCAAGTATTGCCTTGTATTCACTTTCTCTTAAGAAATTGGTACAGCCAGTATTTCTTTCCCAATTTAACCCATCCAATTTTGATTAATATGGCCTATATAATCTCTTTGATGCCTAGTTTGCCAGAAAAAACTGTCCACACTTCTTCTTCTTTTCTTTTTTTTTTTTTTCTATTCTGAAAGCATTTATTTCCACCTCTCACATCCAATTCACCAAGGAGTGGTTTGCCATCTCCTGTTTTCAGAAGTTCAGCCCAGCACAGTGTGGTTTCCAAACATGGCTTTTCTGTCTCTGGAATGACAGTGATCGAAAACCTCATAATTGAGGTGTCTTTCTACGGTGCAGAATTCAAAATAGACCTATATTGTGAAGATGGAACTGTTTCTTAGCTGAATATGGTTTTAATAATAGAAGTTTGAGGCTTTTTCCAACACAGTCATTTAGTCTCTGTGTTTCGACTTGGATATAAAACTCTTCATCTTAAAGACCACTGAGGGACAGCAGTGAGAGAAAAGCCCAAAGGAAAACAGTCTGTCCCAATGTCATTCTGGCCCTGGAGCCTACGCCCACCCACACTTCTCAAATTTTTACCCTTCTACCTGTCCAAACTAACTGTTCCCCTTAATTCAAGTTAAGACTCTTGAGATTACTGCTAAATTGGACATCCAGGGACACTGCTTTTTCTCGCTCTCTTCTTCTATACAGAGAGTGCTTTTCTGTTTTAATTCAGCTTGGACAGAGCTGATTTTTTTTCTAACTTATGACATGAGTTTCTAGTACATTGGTGTGTAATTACTGAGCGGTAATATGGTACAGTGGGTAAGCGCACAGCTCTGAGGTCAGACGGCCTGGGTTTGCAACCACATTGCAATCATACTGGTATTACTCACTAGATGCAGACTCTCGGGTAACGCATTTAACTTCTCTGTACCTTAGTTTCCTCACCTGCAACATGGGGGTAATACACAACCTTTTCCACAGGGTTGCTGTGAGAACTGAATGAGGTAATAATATATGTAAAGTTTCAGAATAGTGTGTGATGTGTCAATAGTTTTTGAATGAATGAATACACGTCTGCAGGGTATGTTATCCCAGTAGTGGGACCTAGCATCTTCATGAACCCATAACCTTTATGCCAGTTTTGTGCAGTAAACTCCGTCTTTACTTTCTCTCCATTGTGGAATTTCCACTGAGTTCCCGTGTCCTGCCATAACAAGTCCCAATTCCACTGGTTCGTGGCTTTTTGAAGAACACTGAAGGCTGATGAATTAGCAAGGTTCCCATCAAATGATTCACTTAAGCACTTACAGAATACAGTCACATGGTTCGCAACAGCACACATAATTTTTAAGTGATTCATTTAAAGGAAACTCCCAAAGCATATGTTTTAGTAATTATTTTCATTGTTCCAATATTTGTAGTTTTATCTTTTTTGTTTGCTATGGAGAAAGATTCATTTGTACAAGACACTGGCCAGTACACAAAGACTTTCTAAAATTAATTCCCTCCAACTGGTCTTCTCTGCCTGAGATCTACCGAATAGCCAGTGAAGCTAACTCATTGAACACATGGGAAAATCTGTTTGCACCATGAAACCTGCTTTCCTAAGTGATGCCCACTGCTGGCAAAGCAAAACTGAAAACATTGTGGGGGGGGGGGGGAAAGAGAGAGAGGGAGAGAGGGAGAGAGAGAGAGAGAGACTTAAATAAAAAGCATACATAGCAGATGGCGGGGATAAGTGGCTGAAATTATGAAATTATGATGGACTATTAAGCTCCGATTCATGCTTTCCTTAAGTCATCTGCAGAAGACATGACATTCTAATTGCATTCTTGAATTTTTTACACTATGAGTTTGTTAAGTGCAGGCACATTTTACTAAAAAAAAAATCCTAAATGTATGTAATTTGACATTGTGACAGATTAATACTTAGGCATGAGACCAGCCGCACAATTAGACAGCTTAAATGTGTCCTACATCTTAATGTCTATATGACTTTAAGAAGTCATAGTAAGTCCTCCTCTTCCAAAGGGTCCGTTGCCATTTTGCTGACTGAAATAAATCAAAGTCTATCAGAGGATTTAAGTGGATTACGAGAAAGCTCATCACAATTACACATAATTCTAGAAAATTGGAATCTAGGGAATTAACTGTAAATTCAGAATGTCTCAAGGTAAAAAAAAAAAAAAACTATTTACAGTAGACTTTTTTGAAGTGATTATTGAAGACGTAACTCTTGTTTTTTGAATTATCTGAGTTCTTTTTTAATAAGGATAAAACTTTAGTCTCTGAAGTATCACCTGAAATGACAGTTAAAAGTACAATTTAAAATTCATATGACATTGTGTGCATGCTAACATTATATTTTGTGTTAGATATCATATAATATATAGCTGACTCAGAAGTAGGTGAGAATGCACAGATTCCCATGTGATATGATTTAAATTAGAAACTTTCAATCTTTTTCAGTGTGATATAAAATAAAAACTCCATTTTGTAGAGGAACCAAGTACACACATATAAATATATGTGCTCATGTTACAAACTACAACAAAATCTTCACAAAATAAGGTGAACATGGTATGCACTGACGATGATTCCCTAAATGAGTTCAACCACCAACTCGTAAGTTACGGTCTTCAGTTTGAAGAGCACTTACCCAAAATCTAAATTACCATGATTTTAACTTGTGCCCATCACATTGCTACGAAAAGGCAAATAAACTTTATTAAGTTGAAATGAATTGGTACACTGCCCACAATAGCTCCTGTTAAAATACACCCACGTTACAAAAATGGGAGAAAAGAACTTTCTGCTCGTCACTTTTGCTATCACATAGAATGCCTTTCCTTCATGATGACTTGTTTTGAATATATTCATTTATGATGTCAGCTGTGTCTAAGCCAAAAATAAATTTTATTTCCCAAGTTTATTACTGGAAGATTTGTATAACTGCCAACCAGAGGTCACGAACAAAACTAAACAACTCTAAAAGAGCCACTATCCATAAGCAAAGAAGCTTAACACGTTTGTTCATAGGGATAACCTTGTGACCACTAAATACAGGATTTTCCAATTAGACTTATTCTTAGCACCCACTACTGTCTCCACTAAACCCACCACCCTGCCCTAGGCTGAGCGTGAAGGCTGCATTTTGTTCTATAACATATATCCATGGATTATTTCAGTCAACTACATCGTTCTGTTAGAAAATAAATCCCAATGGGAGAAACAGGTACTAAAAGGGGATAAGGAAAATGAATAGTTGAGAAATTTACTCAGATCTGCAAATACCAAACAAACAAAAATCACCACCTTTTCTGTTTGGCCAATTACATTAAGAAGAAATCAAGAGAAATCGCTATTAGTTTGGTTAGAAGAAATCTCAAAGGAGATATTTTGGAACTGGATTTTGAAGGGTTTGGTGGGACAAGGCAAGGACTAGTATAAGAGGCAACACGTTAAGATCATGAGCAAATAGAATAGCAACGGGCTTTCTGGAAATGACAACTGCGTTAGGTCTGTTGAAGTGGCCAAAGAAAGCAAGTAAGAATGGAAAGAGATTAAGGATGACAGGTAGACAGGATAGAGATGCTGAAGGGGCTTCTGTGCAAACACTTGGAATTTGAAGTTTATACGGAAATGTATAGAAGGGGGTTTTCTTCTAGAGAGAGAATTGCTACTCTACTCAATGTCCTTAAAATAATGATGCAGGTGTTTTCTTAGCAGACATGCTACTGCTAACTCCTAGGAGCAAAACAGGCTAAATAAAAACAAAACCAGAGGTGCCTGGGTGGCTCGGTTGGTTAAGTGACTGACTCTTGATTCTGGCTCAAATCACGATCTCACGGTTTGTGAGTTCAAGCCCAGCATCGGGCTCCACACGGACAGTTCAGAGCCTGCTTGGGATTCTCTCTTTCCCCCTGTCTCTGCCCCTGCCCCTCTCCTGCGTGCACTCTCTCAGTCTCTCAAAATCAATCAATCAATCAATAAAAAACATTTTAAAACAAAAACAAAACAAACACCAACACAAAAATGATACTCAAGTAATAGATATCAGGAAGTCACAAAATCCCCATAAATCTGACAAAGCTCTCTTTAGGGCCATGTTCTAGTTCCTGGCTCTACTTCTTAGATGTTGTGTAATGCCCAGTTTTCTCTCTCCCTCTCTCTCTCTTCCTCTCTCTGTCTCTTTATCTCTCTCTCTTTCCCCTCCCTCCCCCCCCCCCCGCCCTTCTTTCTTTCTATTTTTGGGAATCACACCTCCCAAATATAGAATGGCTTAAAGTGATTTCTCTGGTAAGGATCTCAGAGAGGGTTATCACTGGAGGGATGGGAGGGAGCAGGAGGAGGTGATTGTTCAGAAAAGTGAGTTGTTAGTACTTTACTGGACTAAAAAGAAATCGAACTTTGTTGATTTGTCATATACAAATCACTTAGACAATGATATACTATGATATAGTGAAATTTTCAAATGTGCAACATAAAAATTCTTGAGCAGATGCTCAAAAATTAGATAAACATGACTCAATGAAAACACTGCAGATCAAAAGTGTTCTACTCTATTTCCTTTCATGGATGGAATATGGGTAGAAAGGATCAAATACATCAAGTCTATGCTGTCCCTACTCTAACCAGAAAATTGATGGAAGTGTGTATTTAGTTCCTCTTGAAACGGTAACAAAGTGCTACAAATTTAGTGTCTTAGAAAAAACAAAAATGTATTATCTTAAAGTTCTATAGGTCAGAAGTCTGGCATGGGTCTTCCTGGGCTAAAATTAGTCTCACAAGGGCTACTTTCCTTTCTGGAGGCTGAAGAAGAGAATCTGTTGCCTTGCCTTTTCCAGAGCCTTCCCTCATTCCTTGGTTTGTAGCCTAACCCCCTAAAAATCTCCCTACCTTGAGGTCAGTATGTTGGCAACCTCAACACCATCTGAAACCTTAATCCCCCTATCCCAGGTAACCTAACATGTTCACAGGTTCTGGGGATAATGAGGTAGCGTCCTTGCAGGGAGCCATTGTTCTGCCCACCACCAAAAGGGAGAGGAGATGCAAGATGGCTTCTGCAGAGTCACATGGAGCATTAGATGTGCCTCTGGATCCATGCAGCATGAGAAGATATAATGTAAGCAAGAAAGGATACCCCGAGCTCGCTTCTCTGCCAATCAGAGGCTCCAAGGGAGGTTCAATAGTGAGACTTTGCCACTCTCTGAAGAAATAGGAAGTAAATAAAGGAAAACATTTCAATGAGCAGCAAAAATCAATCAAGCAGACTGATCCAGTGTTACTTCATTGATTTCCCCCACTTTAGCTGCTCTTTGAGTCCTGTTTGCTAATCATCAGAGAACAGTTCTTTCCTTCCTTTTCCTTTTATTTACCTGCCCTGCACTCCCATGCTCTTCACTCTTTCAGTCTTAATTGTGATTGCCAAGTTTAGTTTCAACTGATCAACTTATTGACCAGAGTAAGGAGCCAGAACTCCAGCGGTTTTAAAACTCTCCCCATAAATGGTTTCTCAGCTCCCACCCACTAAAAGCTTCCCAGACCTCATCTCTCAACAGCGCTGCAAAACAAAGTTTTCATGAAAACTTCCTGAGAGTAAGAAACACAAAGGAGGAACTTCTCGTCTTTGTCCCAAATCACAATAACTAATGGGATTCTGTTACCACGCAGCTGTTATTACAGAAGTACTTCCAATCAGATAAGCTTTTCTGTGCAACTTGTGAAATATTTCAATAGGTAATCTCAAACAAAGAGTTTGAGAGTATATTTGAAAACGGCCGTATCATTAGAATAATTGCATAGTTTCTGAAGATCACTACGTTGAAGAAGAAAATGCATGGGTACTGTGCTTTTTTGCCACATTAAAAAAATAATTATATTGCTTCCATGAATCTAAATTGCTGCAATTTGCCCTCGTGCAAAGAGTAATCACAATTACATTACAGTTCTCCTTCCTACATGATTTGAGCTTTAATATAGTTTATTTTATTCTGGACTTCACACAAAATAATGCATAGAAAACAATACTTAGAAATAGCTTCTATCTCATCATAGCCACTGTAGTGATGTTCTTCTTAAGACGTCCCCACATATTGAATTAATTGTTTCAATATTGAACATATTTGCGTTCAGTATATAGGTATTTAATACCAGATCCTTAGTACAGGAACTGTTTGTAAACTTCTTGCTTATTTTTTTAAATGCTTTATTGTGGCTTATGTTGGAGGAAAGAAAGTAGGAGAAAATAATATATATTAATTGATTTTTTTCAATTTTTTTATCCTCTTTATTTGTACAGAATTATGTTATGTGGGGAGGCAAAGATAAAATGAACACTGCCTTTAAGAACACAATCCAAAGATAATATTCTAACAGTTAATCGAGATTTCATGTACTAGTTTTAGAGTAAACATACATTCCTAAAGGTAATATTAATATTTATTGTAGGGTATATATTCTACAACTTTATGGTCAACAAGAAAACTGAAGATTTGAGACTTACTGCAAGTGACTCAAAGTTGATGTTTGCAACACTTTTAGTGTTAGCAACAGGAAAACCAGTATAAAGTGGCTAATACCTTTCATTAACTTAAAAAAAAAAAAGAAAACTTCATCTGGATTATCATTATTTTTGTGTAAGTTTTCATAATAACAACAATCCACCTCCCATCTTCTAGTAAGTGAATGGAGATCTGGTCGCTGGCAATCCAAGACCCCGATTTGAAGCAAATGTTGGATATCACATTTAGGAAAGAATCCATTTTCCAACTGGTGATGAGCAATCTGTTAAATCTATCCCCAAACTTTAATTTCCTATTTACATAAAGCCTAATAGATTATTGGGGCTTTCGGATTGGAACGTTTATGTGACCAAACTCGAATAATAACATGGTCAAACCTAAGTTATTTTTTTCTTACTTCAAAATCTGTTTCATAAATTGTTTTTGTTTGTTTTAAATCTTTCCATCAGTATTTGAATGATAATTTATTTACTGCATATAATTTCTATTTTTTGAAGATGCATGTCAGATTGTGAAATATTTCTTAACTTTTGAATCAAACTCAAAGGGGAAAAAATGTCAAGTATAAAAAATATTCCATCTTTCGCCCATCCACCAGGAGGCTGCAAATATATTGTGATCCTAACTTGGTTACCTTGAACCCCATGGAAACCTTATGCAATTTTGTGTGGTATATATATCTCCATCTAGGGGGGGCAATACTTGTAGTTTTTATTAGATTATTAAAGACTTTGACACCCAAAACAAATAACTTCTAACATAAGAAAAAAACTTATGAAAGATAGGACTTTTGTGGTAGAAAATAAGCACGAGTGGTTGAAAAACCAGGATTGGCCTTTAGTGGAATAATGAATTGCTAACTTGTGAAATAAATGCCCCAGTCTTTTCCTGTGTTTTATGAACTCTTTTGATCAATATCGGAGCATCTTCTCATTTCCAGTTCTTTCCTTCTTCTCCTTCCACTCAGTGTAACCTGCACCCCTGTAATTTTCATGTATAAAGAGAGAAATCAAAGTGAAATCACATCTCTGATGCGCATAAATTGATCACTCCCAAGCAGTCACTGTAGATTTTTCTGCTGTAGTGCAGTTTTCATGTGCCAACCAGCAGATTCATGTTTGAGTTGATTCAGCAAGACTGCTTGAGACATGGTGTGCGCTGTGTCCTCTGTATATGATAATGCCACATTCAGAATGACAGTGGTCTAAGCCTCAGGGCAGTAAATGCTTCTTGAGATACATTCAATTGCTGTTTAACTGAGTTTAGCCTAAGGTACAGAGAAAAGTTGCTGATGCTTTCAAACATGTTTAAACATTTTAATATTGTCTTGGCATGTCAGCTTGAACTAGAACACTCCTAGGTAGAAAATGCAGTGAAATCCTATAATTGCATACCCAGAATTTCCAGAGCTTTCTCTAGTAGCCCTCAGCTTGAACTTGTTAATTAAAATGTGCATACGTCTCTGAAAATGTTCTTTGCAAGAGTTGTACTTTCAGTAATATTGGTCAGTTTGTGACTCATGATAAGAAGACATAAAATAAGTAGCATATGTTATTTCCAGATCTCGCTGTTGTTTATATATAGCAGATCCTATAATAATACACCCATGATCATTATCTCCGTGATCCATCACTGTATTGATAAACTCTTCCCCCTCCCAGAAAAGCAAAAACAAACAAACATAATGTAGGGGCTTCAAACGACAAAGGTTTATTACTTCTCACATTTCTGTGGCTCCCCTGCTACTGGTGCATGGCTCAGTTACAAGGGAGTCTCTTTCTCAAATAGTGTTTCATCTTCAAAGAAGCTAGATTGTGTGTTCTCTTGGGGTAGGGATGGCAGGGTTCCACGGGCAAATGCAATAGATGTTGTTGCTAGACTTCTTGAAACCTAGTGTGGAAATAACACGGTTTCACTTCTGCCACATTCCAATCATCTAAACTGGCCTGTCTTCGAGGGGTACAGACGTAGAATCTACATCTTGACATAAGATCAGTGATGTCACATTCCAAAGTAATGTGTATAGGAGATTAATTCCTGGCCTTATGCCACAATTCACAACCGTCATGTACAGGCATCATGAGATCTACAGAGCTCATTTGCTGAATGGCTTTTTGTTGCGTTATTTCCGGTGTATGAAGGGTGCACTGAATCTGAGGTGTTTGCCCTGCTACATTTATTGTCCTTCCTAAATTTCAACCTCTTAGTCTTAGATTAGTTTATTGCCAATTTTTGGCCTCTCTTCAGAGCACCTTCTTATGTTACAACTCGTACAGGCAAAACAATGTAGCAAGTAACAACCCAGTACTTAAGGGGCAAATCTCTTTCAGATAAAAAGTATTAATTGTGAAATTGTTCTGGGTAGGTTGTAAAGGTAACTGCAAATAATAGAGCATTTCCTTTTTCCTTTGGAGCAAACATCATGACACATACGGAATACGTCTTCTCTGGAAAAGTCTTAATAAATAAGCACCTGATGTAGAGTATCCAGGATATGGCAACCTGTGTATTTTCCTAAACAGATGGTAGGTCTCGTATACTGCAGACTCTATAAGCATAAAGACATTAGAACAACAGGAAAAGTAACTCAAAATACATGCCCTTTTGATTGATGGTTGGTATTAATTCCACAAAATGTTTTCTGAAAACCTTTTAACCAAATACATCTGAAAATTCAGAGTCCTTCATATGTTAAAAAAGGTATTATCATGCATGCATCATACATTACTTAAAAAATCTAAGACCTAGACAGTGCTCTTAATGAAACACACTATTTCTAGAGGAAAACATAAATATTTATACCACAGAAGATAAAGATGAAGAATAGCCTTAGATTGAATGTCCGGGGTGTAAATTTATGGGAAAACAAAACAAAACAAAACTTTGGTTTTCAAAGCTCTTTTGAGGACAGAATTGTGCATGAGGGATGGTGTGCCTGAAGTAGCTAATATTTATTGAGGGTTTATTGTGTGTTTGAGAATTATTACAAATATTTTACCTACATTAACACACTTAATGCTCACCATAATCCTAAGAAGTTAATTTATTCTTATACTTGTTATATACATGAGGTAATTTAAATAAATCAAGTTACTTGTAGGGCGTTGGGATGCCTCAGTCAGTTAAGCATTCTATTCTTGATTTTTCGATCAGGTCACGATCTCACAGTTTGTGGGATAGAGCACCATATCGGGCTCTGTGCTGGCAGCATGGAGCCTGCTTGGGATTCTCTCCCCCACTCTCTCCATCCCTCCCCTACTCATTCTCTCTATCTGTCTCTCTCTCTCAAAGTAAATAAACTTGAGAAAAAAATCAAGTGACTTGTTCACAATTACATACTCCCTAAAGTGACAAAATTAAGATTTTGAATCCAAGGAGCCTGGTTCCTATTTCCCTAAATAATATACTTTTCACTTATGGAAGACTAGAGAGATTATATATATATATATATATATATATATATATATATATATATACATATATATATATATCCTTATGTATGTGTGTATATATATATATACACCTCCTTATGTGTGTATATATATATATATATATATATATATATATATACCTCCTTAATTTTCTAAAGGGGCTATGACCTACTGTTTACTGAACATCTACACTGCACCAGAGACCATAGGTATTCTCTACATTAATTCTTTTATCCCTGCAATAGGTAAGGGAGTAGGTATTATTAACTCAAACACAAGGATCTTGAGGCTCAGAGAAATTATATCCAAAGTCATACAGCTTCTACCTGCTGTACCCAGAATCGCACTCAACAATGCTGAGACAAAAAAATTTATTCTTTTCACAAACTCGTTGATCCAGTCGGGATATGCTTAGGAGTCCATAGGTAAGACTGAAGTTAAGGTTGGGTCGATGGGCCATCCTTATATCCTCTTCTAATTTGCTTGGATCAAGTGATTTTGTGACAAATTAGAACACTATTTAAAAATCTTAAGCCCTTTTTTATACCCCTAGGTGACACTCAGGTAACTGTAAATCTCCCCTTCTTCCAGACAGTATTCAGACATTTAAAGGATTACAAGCTGCTTGCCGGCATCCATGGTTCCTACCCTCGCCATTATCTATTTATGTGCTTACCTTTTCAGTTTTCCCAAATTCCCCAAACAGATAAAAGGTAGGGATCTTTAGTTTATTTACATTAAAAAGCCAAGTCAAAGTCCATGTGAGCTTTGTGGATTTCATCCCCTGACACGTATTCTTGGTTGACTGCAATAATAATTTTCCAGTAAAGGGTTTATTTAATTATATACTCAGTTGTATTATATAAAACAAAAGTGAATCATTTTCTTACAACTATTTTAAAATAAAGCCCTTTATTCAATCATTTGAGTAAAAGAGACATTTTCTTTTGGATTACAAAAATAAAGGTAATGTTAAAATATTTGTTGGAAAACCATTACCAATTGTCTTACTTTTTGTTGTTCATCCTTTTGTAAAACCTTTTCATTGTCCAGTAAATTCCACCAGAATTTAGATGTGACTCTAGAAAAAGAAGTCTTTGTATAACAGGAAATCAGGAAGTATAAGAAGAAAATACTTTAAAAAGAAAGAAAAGCAAAAGGTGCCTCAATGTGTTTTTCCCCTCCCCTAAAGGAGAGAATGACACAATTTTTCATTTGCAGAATTTTCTCAAGTAATTTTAATAATATTCTAGTGTTTGAGTTAAAAAAAATTGTAGGAATGGTATGAACATCAACACCTTGACTAACAGCTCATTTATCACAGGATCAGAGAGTTAAGTAATTTGTGTATCAAACAAATAAGCAAATGATGCAGATAGCTTTAAATAACTGAGCTTAAAAGAAAACCTCATTGGAAATATTTTAAAACTATAAATGCAACATGTTCATGCCTTCTCTTAGGAGAAGAAAATATCCTTGTATCTTCAGCCCCAAGCCAAGGGCCTGAAGTAAAGGGGGTGCCCAGGATTCTGACAGAATGCATAACTCAGCATACGAAAATCCCTACTGGTGCAGATCTGTCTTCAAGAAGTCTGAACACTACAGTTCTTTTCAGTAATAAAGATGCCTGTAATGGTTTCTGAACTGTATAGGACAGCATCAGGAAACATGAAATGCCTGCATAAATCTGGGGTTTCCTTGCTCTTTCTGATGATTCCACATATCGTCTGTCGGTCACTTATTGTTGAGATCACTGTACCAGCATTTTCCCAGGTCGGCTCATCTACCGAGCCTAGTAAGGACGCCTGCACTTGTTTTCTGAGAAAGAGCTCGAGTCCTTAAATTCATTATAATTTCTTCTACTTTAAGAGATGTATGGTTTTAAGGAGGTCGCACCATTTTTGTCACGAAGTAGTAAGATTGGGGACTTTGTGGAACCTATGTCCTGAGCTGCCCAGACACTTTTTTTTTTCCTCTTCCTTTGGAGACTCTAGCTTTTCCTTATGGCCATGGGTAGCCGCAGTTGACCTCTAACTACCCAGCTGTTACATTTTAAGAAGGAGCATTATGGTGTTATGAGCGACACTAAAGTGAAAGTCAAAACACTTATTCTTTGGCCTTCGCTGTTCCCGAGAATGGGCCCCTCACTGCTGCCACCCTCCTTGCTCTTGGGCTAAGGTGATAAGTAAAAAGAGTGGGCGTGGGAAAGTACTTTCTATGCTATAAATTGTCAGCTATTAGGATGGCTTAAAGCTGGACTTGCAAGAAGCAAATTAACTTAATGCCTAAGAAAGGCCGTTAACTCTCCAAGCCCATGTGATGGTTCTAGTAAATAGCATAACTGGAATGCCACAGGCAATGCTAAAGCAGCCATAGGATCTGATGAATATCATTCCTACATCCACTCTTTGCAAGATTTGATATGATTAAGCAGGGGTGTGGAGGGGGGCTCTAAGGAACCGATTTTGTGGTGGAAAATGCTGATAGCGAATACCATTTAATTTGATACAGAATATTTTACTTTTTATTGATTTACTCAACGCCAACTGACAAGAGTTGTGATTAACTCCTTCCCGTCTTCACTCAGGTCCAAATTAAAAGACGTAGTACTAAACCAAAGCGCGAAATAATGTTCTTAGATATCAAAACCACATCCTTCGATGAAAGACTGAAAGATGGTTACTAGCTGTGTAAGGTGTGCCTCTGTAATTCCACAAAGCAGGACATTTTAAGAGTGTACCTTTTATGAAAGGGAGAAGAAGTACCTTCAATGATTCTTGAAGACCCTATATAACTTTTGTGTTACAAAAAAAAAGTAGACTTGCATAGTGAAAATAAGAAAATATAGAGACACAGGAAAACACTATTCCACTCATGCCTTCCCTTAATAAATAGCATCATAATATAAATTGTATTTGTTAACCATTGGCATTGCTTTTGAGGATTCATTTGACTCATCAAGATTGGAAGTTTTGATTGCTTGTGATGAATCTCTTATAGCCTCTCTCGATTATTTTCTAAATGTGATGACAAACACTGCAACATGTCTCAGCCAATTAGGCTTGTCAACTTCCACTGTGGTCCCCAATCAAGTGTCTGACTTTGGAAGTGACGGGAGATCCTTATTAAAAGTCGTGCCTCTTGGATAGAGACGTGACAGCCCACAGGCGGCTGATGGCAGAGAAGACAAGTTGCCTTTGGTAAAAGCAATAAGAGGAAATCGATTTTCACAGGAAATAATCCAGACTATGAAGTAAAGGCTGAGGGAAGAAATTGAAGAGTATCTCGTTTCTACTTGATGAGAAATTGAGTCAATCTAAATAAATATAATTTCTTATCAACTACAGGGCATTCAGGTACACGTGTAAAACAATAGGTAAGAAGAATTGTTTGCATATTACACAGCACTCCGAGCTGTCTCTAAATGTATCTCAAGCAAAAGAAAAACAAAGTGCCACAAATTTAAGACTGAAAACACGAATTAATCCCCCAAAAGCAGAGGACATCTAAGTCACTGTGCAAGTAACCTGACATGTTGTGTGAGACTTAAGTAAACTTAAATGTTTGGAGATCATTCTGGGTCATTTTTACAGGGAATGATGACCACATTCAAAGAGATTTTTCCTATTTTAGTAGCTTTATTCCTGATCACTTTCTTGTTTTTTTGAGAGGCACTATCATACAAGAAAAAGAAAAAAATTGAACTTGTTAAAGCGATGAAAAAAAAAAGGAATATTTAGAATAAAATAGGTCTGATCTTACACTTGTCATTTTTATAAGGGTTTTTCCTGCTCAAGGCATTTAAGTCAGCTTCAAATAAACAAAGCATCCCAAGATGGAAAATATTCCCAAAGACCTCACATTTTGTTCATTTAAACTAACTACATTACAAAAATCATTCCTAAAATTGCCAATAGTTTGATTTTTTAAATGCATCTAAAATATGTGTTTGAGAGACACAGAGGGAATTTTTGGCATAAGAAAATGAATAAGAGAGTGCTTTATCTTTTGATGATACAATTAGTAGGGTCTTCCCCCTTCGAAGTCAAATAGCACAGCATGTGCAACTACTGTAAATAATTATCTTTGCATTTTACCTTTTGGAAAGATTAAAGTCACTGTAGATTTTCTGGGAAGAGCACTGGCATTTCCTCATTGAACTCTCAGCACACAGCATAAAAAATCTCAGGCCATAGTGGCTCAAAAATCAATGGGCTGACAAATGTCAATATTTCAGTTATCCATCACTGCAGGGGGAAAAAATGGCATGCATTGGACTGCTTTGATTTAGGAGATTTGGCAGGGTAAAACTTCTGAAATAACCTATACAAATGATAGCCCAGATAGGAATGTAATGTTAAATTATAGAGAATGGTGTGTGGAGACAGAAGCAGACGGTATAAATATATCGGGGATAATGTAAATAACCCCTTTATCTATTTTAAACCAAATCTACGCAAGGTTATGTAGAAGCAAATTTCACTGATTCCATTGATGTGAATGTATTTGCAGAGGTTAAAATTTGTCAGTCTTTTAAGTGCAAAGCCTTGTTGAAAGACAGAAAGAAGGAAAGAAGGAAAGAAAGAAAACATGATGCCGTATGATATAAATTGGAGCACAGTCATATTATGTTCTTTTGTTTGACAATAAAATAAACTAAAATTTATACTAAATAATACCCTAGAAGCAATTCATTTAGAATCTGTTGAGGTAGAGCAGTTTCTCTCTCTTTCTCTCTCTCTCTCTCTCTTTCAAAGAAAAATAGTCTGTTAAAAAATGTCAAGAGTAAGAAAATGCATACCTATTCTCCAAAGACAGACACATGTTAATGATTTTGCTTACATATTCAGATAATTCTCAATTTCCATCTCTAATCCTGATCCCTAAGAACTCTCTAGATATGACTTCGCTTCACAGTACTAGAAGACATTTCCAGTTCTACGAGGCATTAACATTCATTAGGTGTACACGCTATTTCATCAGAACTTTAGGAGCTTGACTGCATTTACCCAATACGCTGCATTTCACCTAATATTTCTATTCAGCAAACACACTGGCAAATGTTTTCTTCTGTGAACACTTAAGGGATTATCCTACAGCACATATTAGGTCATGTGACATGGTGGGTGGGAGGTGGGTGTGGGCTAGGGTGGGGTAGGTGATGATGTTGCTAATATGTTCACATCCATAACCTACTTGTACTTTGTTTTTTGTTTTTTTTTTTTTACTTTTTACCAAATAATGTGCTGTCAATTTAGCTTCTGCTTTCTGAGTCACCCTGATGTTTTAGAATGTATTTTAAATATAAGGTTTTGCCTATTTGCATTCCATGAATAATGTATAAGCAGGATGAAATCCAATTGGCAAAAGTATATGATTTCTGGGATAATTTATAAATAGAGCAAATTATCTATTTAGGTTTAATAACGTTTCTTATGCATGTGGAAACATTTATACCCATACAAATACACATATGCACTTTATTTCTACTTGAGAATATACACATGTCCCTGTTCTGTAACAAATGCATGTGTACCTATCTATCCTACAGACTTAAATGTATTAGTTTGTTCATGCCTTTCTTTCCATAGTATTTATTCTTTTTGCAAAACCTTATCTTTAATGGATATGAAATCAAAACAGCTCTATGGTAATGATGAAGTACGGGATGTTGAAAAAAGGAAAATAATATGAAAAATTATATATATATATTCCATATATATTATATATATATATATATATATATATATATATATATGTCCCCCCCTTCCAATTTCATACATATCAGGAAAGCCAGTTGCAGGGTGGCCAACTTTAACATTTTCTTCTCCTTGAATTTCAGATTCAAGACCTCTTCCAGATGTAGCCCTGACTGGGAAGTGTACCCGTGAGTGTGACGAATATGGCCACTCAGACTCCTGCTGGATGCCAGTCCGTACTTCTCCAGAGAGGAAGAAGAGCCAGCCCAAACTCTCCACTTTCATGCCTGTTGATGAACGAGGAAGCCAGGAAAAGCTGGCCAATGGCGAGGCCGCCATCATGGGTGACCGCAACAGAAACCTCCTGAACAAAAAGTTGACCTCGTCCTATGAGACCTTCAGTGCAGCTAGTTTCAGCAAAAATGAGGAAGCCAACCCCGAGGATATTCCCCTTACAAAAACAGGGGAATACAAGCCATCTCCTGTCAATACTCTCACTAGAAGAGAAGTTTACCTGTAGGCTCTAAAGGAGAACAACAAAGTTCTTTTCATGTATGAGAAGGAGAATAAGGGGCAAAAAAAAAACCTTACAAAGAAAAACCGTTTAATCAAAAAGAGGGGGCTACCAAAGAGACAAAGCTTTGCCTGCCACTTCTGCCTCCAGATCAGGCCTTTAGTGATACTGTTAGCCTGATTGTAATGTACAATGTAGAAACCATCCTTGTTACTTGCATGTCTAACCCCTTCACCGATTATTCCCAACACCTGCTATCCCTCTTCCCCATCCCCCTCCAAGGAGGAAAAAAAAAAAAAAAGATGGTTGCAAGTTTTCTTTCATGGTAACAAGCCTGATTAGCAGAACACAACACACTCTCATTATCCCTAAGCCGAAGCATGATTTTGTCACTTTGATTTAGTTCGAATGCCATCCGGCTGGCCAAAAAAATAAACGTGAAAATAAAATAATACTAATAATAACGACAACGACGACCACAACAAAACCAAAACCAAAAACAGATCAGGTAAGATGTATTTCAGACTTACCATCAGGATATGATTAATCACCATGAAAGGCAATCCCCCCAAAATGATAGAGTCCCTGTAGAGGTACAGTTCTTATAAAGGGGGACTCTGTAAGAGGCATATTGAGAATCTCACAGGTGCCATATTCTAATAACAGAGACTGACAACTAGACAATACCCCGCTGGAGATTGCAGTCCCAAATTGGCATACGTTGTTCTTTTCAAGTCAGGAGTATCAACTTCAACCCCATACGTCCATTGAATATTTTTTGTATGGACACAATCTTGGCCAATTACAAGTCAATTACACTAATTATAACTTGTAAAAATTATATATATATATATATATATATATATATATATTTTTTTTTTTTTTTTTTTTTTTTTTCCGAACGGCACCACTATTACCAACCAACTGGAACAATTGTCATTAATTGTCATTAAAAGGCCAAAGATCACACGGCAGGTCAGGGAAATCATGAGGTAGATTTGGTCTCGACATGGAAATTCATTAAGAAACAAAAGCAACCGAACCCATGCGCCCACAGAAATACTCCAACACTAGCTTATTTTATGTTGTCTCCATACCCGAAAACAGGCATTCTCTTGTAAAATGGATTTTCTTTGAAAGCTCAGAAAATGAAAAACTAAAGTGATGTATTTTTGGTATTAGAGTAGGTGATTAGTTTAGGTTCAAGTTTAGTTTCAAAAAAGCATATTAGCAGGGAAGATTCCACTTTTAAAAATCGTATTTGTGGGAAGGTAGAGAAAGAAGGATATGTGGGCATACAGTCTTTTAAGTTAAACTCACTGTTAACCATTTTAGAATCCAGGTTGTGCTTCCTGGCCTTATTCTTTACATTTCAAAATACCAATTGTAGTTTTTCATGTGTTTAACACACTCTTTCAGATAACGCAAGTGCATTAATTCTGGATCCTGTGCAATATGGCACTCTTAAGACTCACAACATTGAAACAAGGTGACACCCTAATTGATTTGTCACAAGTGTGATTTTGGACATTATTTAATATGAGTTAAATCCAGACTGAACACGAAAGAAAGGAGTTCTGGGCAATGATATGTTTCCTTGTATGTACATCTCAATGTGGGAAAATATGCAGTTTTTTTCAGTGTAAAAAAAAATCCAAACCAGAATATATAGATTTTGAGTCATTTGTTCTATAGAAGATGATTTAACATAATTGGAGACTGAGCTGGGACATTCAGACAAAAGTGACAATCCAGGGGCGGAATAGGGGATAACAGGTGAAGAGAGCAAATGTTCCCAAAACTGAATGTTTGCAACCTGGTTAAGACATAGGCTGATGGCTCTCTAGCAAACTGTAGAAATAGTGTAGCTTTGGATAGTTTTATTCTTTACAGAATTTCTTAGACTATAAGGTGAAGCAGCCTGGACTAGAGGTTGTGAACTCACTATTAAGTCATCAAAACGTTTATCTTTAAAAACCACTTCTCTGTTTGGTGGGCTACTTTTTGGGGGTCATTTCCTTCTGCTCTTTCTTAAATGGAGTTTTCATTTGGATGTTAGTTTATGTATAATAGTTAGGATGAAAGAAGATATGTAATTGAAACAAAAACGTTGGACTAAAATATCAATAATTGAACATGTTTATGTTTGATTATTATTTACATGATGGAAAGATGCAATTCTAGTACTTTGTTAGGAAACTGCATTAAAGCAGTTCTGCCTTGTATAATCTGTAAGTACCTATTAAGACAAAATACTTCTAAAGATACTTATGAAATGTATACATATTTTTTCTTGCACGTTACGAAGCAAATACTCAATTGCATAACACAGGTGTTCAACAAACTTTTTTTAATGCATTTTTTTCTTTCTTTCATGAGACACTTGAAACCATTAGATAGCTCATTTCACTCTATTTTGAAACCCTTCTGTTGTCTATAAAGCTAATACGGGTCATACTGGACCTTCGGATTAATTGGATCCACATTCCCCAATGACATTTGCACCATGTTCAAGACAGCCATGTCATTGTCATTTAACTCGTGATCCTCTCTTTAGAACTAAAATGGGTGTGAAAGAATAAAATTCCGTGTACTGTAAGTATTCGCAGTAATTCTAGTAGAATTAGCTCTCATAACATGTTTATTATATAATGAGCTGGCATGACACAGAAATATATTTTGTGTTTGTATGACTTTTATTTTGAATAGTTTAAATCTGGTGCCACTCCATATATAGAGTGCTTTTGAAAAAAATCAATAAAAAGACACAAAAAAAAATAAATGAGTGAATGCAAAATAAGCAACTGTGCCTTTTATACCTGTTGTTATGGTAAAAAAACGGTTGTTGGGTTTGGACAATGAGGGAAAATGGGCTATTCCCGACTTTTTTGATCTTGTATATTTATCCATGTTTATTTTCTGAAAATAATAAATAATATATTAAAAATTTGCCTTCTGACAAACTCAGATAATGGACCAGTCTTAAATACCGTTCATTCATAAAACAAAACTAAGGCATTAATTAATATGGGCTGCTTAATTCTGACTAGAAGGCTAAAGCATTTATTGTAATAGTAACACAGAGAGATATTATCAGGGGTGAAATCAGTCCATTCTGCAAGGTCAAATATTGATTTCGAATTTCTGTTATTTCCTTTTCGTTGTTATTTTTTCTTTTAGCTGCTGTTTCATTTTGGTTGGACAGTATATCAACCATACTTGTTTTCTGTACACAAGAATCTCAAGTGAAGTTTGCATGCATTATACATTAGACACATTTATAAATTAATGAGTAACTATATAAATTTATGTATATTAAAATTTAAGTGTATGTCCATAGCTTCAGTCTCAAATCTAATGCTCATTCTGAACCTCCAGATATCATTTCTGTATGGTTTCTGACTGGCCTGCTGCCTGAGTTTCAGAAAACAAGGGAGGCATTATTTTTATGGAAAGAAAAACTAAGAAGGTACTGAAGATGTCTGGCTGAAAGGCTACCCTAGGAAGCTGTCTTATAAGAAAATAAAATAACACACAGACCCAAAGAAGCCGCCAAGAGTCAAGCTATCCCTAAAAACAGGACTGAGAAATCCAAAGACCAAGTAATTTTAGGTATATTGTATCAATGATAAATATACAATGTGTCCTTAGGAGGGAAAAAAAAGTGAAGATGATCCTGAATATTCTAAAGCTGGTTAGTTGGGACCCAGGCAGAGGTATAAGTAACATCTGGAGGGAGGCATCGTTTTTTCAGCTACCTAGGGTTTACTTTCAGGCAACTTTTCCTACATTTTAAAGCACTTGCATTCAGTGTGGTACGATCTGTTTGTAATGTTAATCATTGACTATTGTTCTGCTACTTGGATGTTGATAGTGAAGCAGAGAACAATTTATCATCGTTTATTATAAGTCACTATGCACGCAACTATGCTAAACATGACGAAATGTATTAAACACTCGTCCAACTATTTATGAAATACTTTACATAATTTAATTTGCTTTTGTACAGTTTTATGTAAATAAATTGCTTGTCATTTTTGTCTCTGCAAATTAAAATATAACATGGTCAAATGGTTTCACACTCGTAAGTGTACTTCTCTGTTGACAGGTAATTCCAGTTTGATTGGACGAGAAGTGAATGGATGCATGTACCAGGTTGATTTAAAATGGTTTGAGTTCTGCTAAATTAAGATGGAGTAAAGAAGATAATGCTGCAGTAATTGTTGATTTAGAGGACACCATGCATAGCTGTCATATCACTTCACTTTATAACGGAATAGAACTTGGACTCTTCAGTTTCATCAAAATAATCCCTAAGACAGTTACCTAGCTAGCTTTTTACATGTTAAGTGGACAGTAGAAGAACTTCTTATCATGAATATGAAGATTGATCTTTTCAGGCGTTATGTAGAGAAATTTCACATTTAAGGTAAAACATTCTAAGTCAAATGTATCTGTTCAGGAAATGTTTGTTTTTAGTCTAAAACAGTGGTGCGTACAAATACATGAGAGACTTAAAGAGTCTTACATTATGTGATATGTAGAGAAAAAACTGGAAGCAAAAGATAGAATTTTTATCTTACTCATTTTTTTCTTTAGTTAAGCTTCCTCCGCTTTGTATATTTTTTCAATCAACTACTATATCTATCTATCTATCTATCTATCTATCTATCTCTTATGTTTACTTTTTGCAATCGGATTATACCCCTAACTATAATGGTTATCTTCTTTATTTAGTTGGTGTCTATTCAAACAGGCAAATTCTCTTCTCTAATCCAGCTCAGCGACTTAAAAGGGAAAGAAAATACTTTCTACGTATGCTAATAGATTCCATGGTATTTTTGTCCCATCTCACCACCGCACTGCCAACACCTACCTGTGTGGGAAAATAGTCATTCTCAAGATCCTTGCATGGAAGTTTCTCTACCATTTTTTTTTTCCCCCTTGCTTGGATGAAAATCCAACATACTTTATATAGAATGGCATATTCTTTCTTTAGTCAAAGATATCTTTGTAAATTGATTGTGGCTGGCAGCCTTCCTTCTCTGAAGAAGGAATTGAGAGTGTTGCATGTTGAGAAAGTCTGCTGCAAGTTGTAATGAGGTGACCCAATGATATATGCATTCATTGGGCTTTCTGCATTCCTAATGGTGAGAACCAAACATCAGTGCAGAAGTCAGTGGAACAGTAATAAAATGAAATCACTGTGTTTTCCTGCTTAACATTTTCTATTTAGATTTGGCCAATATATATTTCTCTTTACCCTAAAACTGCATTCTTAGGTTTAAAATATATTCTTTTTAAAATCTCAAAAATGTAAAAATACAGTGTTACATTTAGAAAGAAGGTAGACCCGAGAAGCAGGCCAACGAAAGTTATGTGCATTGCTTCCAAGGCTTAAGTCTCATTATTCTATCATCTCTGGCTCTTTGGAAGAGTTTCATCTGGTTACTTAGAAGCTTGACTTAGCACAACATTATCTTGCATTTATAGAACACATTATGGTTTACAAATGCTTTTTAAGATTCATCTCAAAATTCCCGTAACACCTGCCATATAAGGTGAAAGAAAGCTATTATAATGACGAGCCATATATGAAGGATTTTACTCTTTAACAATTGTTCTCAGGTTGAAAAAAGTTTCAACATAAAGTTCTGCCGAGACTAACATTTTCCCCCTGCTTGCTTAGGTACCAATCAAAACATTTTGCATGAGTTAGAAGAATGACAAAGAAAAGAATTCTCCTCATTTACCTGAATAAAATAGGCATTTGTAAAGTGGGAATTTGGGGGATGGGGGCGCTAATTATGTAGATTGGCAGGTAATTATCTTCACTTGACATTGCACAACATACCCAGCAGTAATTGTAATTTGTATGGGATTTCTGACAGCAAATTGTAAATCTTAAAAACAGCATAGCCTAATTTCTTCCTGCTGAATACCCCTGGCCTAATCTATCAGGCCAAGAGGTTTTGATGGACACTGGCTGGATAAATAGTCTAGGTGTGAGGATATGAATGATCACAACCGACCGTCAGCCTTATCAAAAGCAATCAGAGAATTGTAGAATTCTCAGAGTTACTTTGGTTTTAAACAGGCTGATTTTACAAAGAAATTTATTTATTAGTTTTTGTCTTCTCCCTTTTCTCTTTTTATATGTTATCTTGGGGTGTGTGTGTGTGTGTCCCCACCTTAAAGCTCTTTGCCATACTTTAAGTTATTTGCTTTGTGTTTTTCTCCTCTCAAAAGTAAACCTAATTTTCCCTGGAGGTGGTAGGATGGTAGGTTGCTCACAAAGGACCAGAGGATTTGCAACCCAATCAGCTTTATTTTAATGGAAATTTACAATATCACTACTTGAGCTCTTAGAAGGTAGAGTGAATAGAGACTGAACTTCCATTTGTTTACTTTCTCTTATCTTCATCCCTATTCTAATACTTGTTTATAAACTGCACGGAGGAAGGTGATTAACAAAGATAATATAAATTTTCCAAGCTGCAGGGAGTGAGGAAAAGATATGAATGTAAAATGTGGAATGCTAAACATTTATGCTCTCCTTTAACACTAACTTTATTTTTTCCTGTTGTGCGGCTGCTAAATGGAAATTTTATTCATTGGTTGAATTTAATAAGTGTGACCTGCACAGAAATAATTTTGCCTATTTAATGAAACTCCTGTGGGAGGATGTAGAAGATGCTTAATCATTCATAAATGTAAAATTTGCCCCCAACCCTCTCAGGTGATGCTGAACAAAAATTATAGTTCACTTGTGATGTTCAGTTTTATTTTTTCCATTAAAAGTTATGATTCAAATAATCCATTACCAGAAAGGTCATGAGAAACATGTATGAGGTCAACAAATAAATGTCAGATATGATCTCAGAAATTAATATGGGCTTTGAAAAATAAAAATGTAGGGTGCCTGGGTGGCGCAGTCGGTTAAACGTCCGACTTCAGCCAGGTCACGATCTCGCGGTCCGGTCCGTGAGTTTGAGCCCCGCGTCAGGCTCTGGGCTGATGGCTCCGAGCCTGCAGCCTGTTTCCGATTCTGTCTCCCTCTCTCTCTGCCCCTCCCCCGTTCATGCTCTGTCTCTCTCTGTCCCAAAAATAAATAAAAAACGTTGAAAAAAAAATTAAAAAAAAAAAAGAAAAATAAAAATGTTAATCAATATGCCTAATTAAAAAAAAAAAGAAAAAAAAAAAGAGTTCACTAAAGAAACACCTGAATAAGCAATCTAAAGGAAAAGATAAAAACAAGATGTTTTATTTTGGTAATTTAACTGAAATTACATTACAATATCTCAGACTTGGTAAATTAGTAGCTTGATTAGATAATGTCAGGTTTTCTTCTAAGTGTGTTTTATAGAATATTACACAGACCATTTTTATTACAGTTTTTATGGATTGTTATAAAAATTTGACTGTGTATTTAAACCGTTTATAATACCTTTGTGGAAAGGAAGGGAGGGCAAAAAAAAATAATAACTGGAAAAATAAAGAAATAAGATTATAAGATGGCCAGGTCATTTACTTTGTTTTAAACCTAACTTTAAGATAGAAACAACTATTTGAATACATGTCCAGAAGGTACAGTACAACTGGAATATACTAGATTCGTATTTCTTAAGCTGGAGTTTATGATTCACTGAGAGACTATAGAGTTTTAGAGATCCAAGTATTCTATGATAATTTTTACAGATTTGAGTCTTACCAAATGAGGATCAAAGTTATCTTTCAGTATAGTTTTCAGTGATAATTCTTAGTTTAAGAGGAATTTAATAGAATAAAATATTTACTATGTAAATCAACATTTATCCATGTTTGTGGGGACAATTGCATTCTCTGGAGTTCAGAGGGATCTTTTTGTCTTTTTTCTTTACGGGAGTCTATATTTTATTCAGTTGTGAGAAACATCAAAACAGATTTGGATAAGAAGCAAAGTATTAAACAATATGAATGATTAGACTAAAAGATATAAGCATATACAAAGGTTGGCAAACTTTTTCTGTAGAGGGCTAGATGGCAACTATTCTAGGCTTTGCAATTCAAGAAGCAAAATCAAAGATATTGTGTAGGTATTTATATGATGAAAAAAACCACATTTCCGGATTTTTTCAAGTATTTATTTATTAAATTTTTTTCATGTTTATTTATTTTTGAGAGACAGAGAGAGCATGAATGGGGGAGGAGCAGAGAGAGGGAGACACAGAATGGAAAGCAGGCTCCAGGCTCTGGGCTGTGAGCACAGAGCCCGACATGGCACTCAAACCCACAAACAGGGAGATCATGACCTGAGTCAAAGTCGAATGCTCAGCCAACTGAGGCAGGCATCCCAGATTTTTTTCAGTTATTTAAATGCGTAAATACCATTGTTAATTAGGCGAGCAGACATACAAAAGCAAACAGTAGGCTGGACATGACCAGTGAGTTATAGTTTGCTGACCTTGTTATATATCAAAAACTACCTCAATTGATACCAATTTGAGAGTCCATTACTAAAATTCTTCTTCTTATACCTTACTTCAGTATGTCCCTGTTTGACCCGGACAGTGCTGGTTTACGTCTTTGTCCAGTAAAGTCACTAACAACAATTACCCTCAATATTAGATTATGTGGTTACCCTAGTTATCAGGGATATTCCTGACCAGCAATGTAAAAATCTCACCCCTAGATCACAAAAGGTGGACTTTGTAAGAGATGAAAGTCAATGTGCATAGAGTCCTCAGGCAACTTGAAAAGAGCTCATAATCTTCTTGATGCAGGAATCATCATCATCCACTTCATTAAAAAAAAAATTTACAGTGTGTCTTTTTCTGGAAGGTCCCAGTTTGGTTTACATTTAGGAGATTTGCTTTTTTCTTTGGATCAAAAACTTTAAACATACTTCCACTTAAATGCCACAAATAAGAGCTCATTATATTACGTTCAGTAAAAAGTAGTATAAAGTGTCACATTTAGAGCCTAATATACCCGAAATAAAAAGAAGAACTACTGTGATGAATGTCATAGAATTCATGAAATGGGTGACTTTTTTTTACATTAACAATATAAAAAAAGAGAATATTTTGAAATATTCTAAAATTATGGGCAGTTGAGTGAAGAAACTTAAAAGTAATAAATGAAACAATTTAACTGTAAAACATTGGACACTTTTCACCTGATAATGCTCTCAAAGAAAATTGTATGTAAAAAATGTATATAATCAGTCCAGTGTGATACTTGACATTAGGTATTTCTTATGACAGTAAAGTAAATATGATATGCTACATAACTTCAGAGATTATTGTTACAATGCAAAGGAAATAATCTTCATGTAAAGCCTAAATCTTAACTCTGCTAACCCTGTAAATTAAATGTGAAGTTTATATTTTGAAGACAATAATATATAACCACGCAGAAAAAAAAAAACTGACAACTACAGTGAACCTATTATTCAGTATTTCATCACCAGAGAAAACATGGATGGATGCTTCAGTGTGCAAATTAGATTATTTCAATGAGTTCTCCAATATGACTGTCTCTGACCATCCATCTGGGAATTACGGTAAATTTTGACTACGGTAGTCAAGGATAGTTGATTTTGTTAAACCTCTCGAAATGAAGCTATTGAAAAAACTGCTATAAAAATAGTGGCCAATCTAAGAAATACTGGACATTCTCATTGACTAAAAAATAATTTGGGAACATAACTAAAGAAGAGAAGTGATAAATTCTCAGCCGCAATGGACAGGGGCTATCAGTCCATAGATGGTTTAAGAAATACAAAGGGCAATTGAGAATGCTACGATATTGGAACACTTGCTTCAAGGCTATAGATGTTATTGACAAAGAGGATGAACAGGACCAGTATTAGAGCTCTTACCAAAGAAACTCATCCTTCACTGAGTCATCTTGTTTTGTAATACTTGAGCTATGCTCCTGCCATGTCAATTACCGGGATGCAGAGAGATGTTTAGTATCCTGCCTGTTGCCATCTTTCCTTAAATTGCCTGGCATACTCCAGGCTCATTTTTTTTTCTATTTTTCTCCATCTTTTATTGGATGAAAACAAATAGTGTAACAGATGATTTGATTTTTCTCTCTGTTTAGGATTTATATGTACTTCACAGCCAGCATTTTGTTATCCTCGGGTTTAAAGGCTCTAAGTCATCAGAGAAACACTCCCACTTGACTATAAATGTAAGTCAGACGATTATAATGACAGTGTCACAGGTGGAAAAATAACCTTCACTCTATTGTAATCAGATCCAACACTGACAAAGAATCATACATTGCTTTGGTGTTTCATTGGAGATGAAGGCCCCAGTTTATATTTTAACTTTTTGAGAAGGGCAGGAAGATATGTCAACAGAAGGATATACTGGGGTTTAGTTTCAACCTGTGTCACAGATATTTAAAAAAATGATTCAGTGTAGTGGGCTGGAGCCAAATTATTAGAAGTAAATTGGAAATGGCATTTGCATTCCTTGTTTTCATTGGACTCATGAATAGAAGGCTTTGATCTCTGCATACTGACTCTCCCACAGTTCCATGACAAAGAACTCCCAGAGTATCACTCCTTTCACAAAGATTTAAAATAACCAGCATAGGGGACACAGGTGGCTCAGTTGGTTAAGCATCCCACTTTTGATTTTGGCTCAGGTCATGATCTTGCAGTTCCTGAGATCAAGACCCATGTTGGGATCTGCATTGACAGCTTGGAGACTGCTTGGGACTCTCTCTCTCCCTCTCTCTCTGCCACTTCCCTGCTTGCACGCTGTCTGTCTGTCTCTCTCAAAATAAATAAATAAACATTTTTTTTAAAAAAGATTTAAAATAGCCAGCATAGAGAAATCAGATGGAACATATTTATTTCACTCACACCATGGTCAACTTCAATCCAGGGATGTCTAGATGTTCCCATTAGGTCTCTCTCTCTCTCTCTTTTTTTTTTTTTAAGCTGTAACCTGATTCAATTTTAACCAGTATGCAAGTCACAGTTATAATCATATCTGGCACAGTGGTAATTTCTAGGCTAAGATTCAAATCAGAAAGTGTATCTCAATCACATCTTCTCAAAGATGTGATGCTACTTCTCAGTCTTCTCCAGTCGGGCAGGTAAACAACTTCTGAAAAAGTTGCCTGTTAAAATGGTCATTGCCATTCTGGCTTTCAAAGGTGTTTCTCCTTTTTTTTCAAATGCATAAAGATACTTTAATTCGGAGTGAAATTTCTTAAAATGTATCATGTTCTTGAGAAAAGTTGCTCACACATTCTTTTCCCCTCTAACCTTTTTAACATTGTGCATTTCCTCCAGGAAATGTGGATATAATTACTTAACAGTGATATATGAGATATATCAAACATGATGCTAGATATCTGGGGAATAGTGATTGTCAAGATATGGCTGGTTCCTTCTCTTATAGAGTTATATAATATAGGTGGGAGGCACCCAGAGGAAAAACACATTGTGACAGAAAGAACCACACAGTACTGGGTGCTTGGTATATTTAATGATGGGAAAATAGAAAAGTTTAGGTAATTATGGACTTTAAGTGGTAGGAATAGCCAGTTAAAAAGGCATCCAAGATTAGGAATGAGGATGCAGGTTTTAGGCAAAGTTAACTGTGTCTGAAGACCAGGGGGTCTGAGACAGAAGGAAGATTTGAATAATTCAAAAAGGATCAAGATGGGGAAATAGAAAGGAATAGATATGCAGGCGTTTGGGGTGGCAAGTGAAAGGGTAAGAGGCAAGTGTAATGGGGATGGTGGTAAGAAGGGGATGAATCCCCAAAATGTTGCTCTCTGTCTCCCTTCCTTAAAAACAACAAAACCACCACACAACAAAAGAAAACAACACACACACACACACACACACACACACACACACACAACCCTGAGTATTTTATGTTCATTATTTTTTAAATGTTTATTTATATTGAAAGAGAGGGACATAGAACGAGCAGAGGAAGGGCAGAGCGAGAGGGAAAGAGAAAATCCTAAGCAGGCTCTGTGCTAACAGCACAGAGGGCCTCTATCCAAAGAACCATGAGATCATGACCTGAGTTGGATGCTTAACTGACTGAGCCACCCAGGCACCCCCCAGAGTATTTTATTATTAATTAATTGCATTTTGTATTGTTTTTATGTTTCAAAGAATGAGGCATTTGAAGATTGTTTCAGTAGTTGTGAGAAAAATGTTTAGGGTCTTTCTCAGCAGCTGAAACACTGCCCCTCAAGGAACTGAAAGGTTATTCACTATATCATCTAGTTTCAACAGTCTGTTCATATCCTGACTTCCATGAATCTCTTCATCTCTTCCTGGCTACAGCTGTGACTTGGCCCATCTCTGCCTCCACTGTCATTCCTGCTGTTGTAATCAATAGTTAGCTGTTTTTAGACAGGCTTTTCCCAATATGGTAGCCACTAGCCACATGTAGGTCTTGTCTTGTCTTGTCTTTTCTTTCCTTTCCTTTCCTTTCCTTTCCTTTTTTTCTTTTCTTTTCTTTTCTTTTCTTTTCTTTTCTTTTCTTTTCTTTTCTAAAATTTATTTTAGAGACAGAGAGGCAGCAAGCCAGGGAGATGGGCAGAGGGAGAGAGAGAATCTCAAGTAGGTCCCACGCTCAGCATGGAGCCTGATGTGGGACTCGATCCCACAATCCTGGAGTCTGATGCTCAGCTGACTGAGCCACCCAGGTGTGCCCACACGTGCATGTTTAAACATGAATTTAATTCAATTAACATTCTTTGGTCTCAGTTCTTTTATGGTCTGACTCAGTTAGACAAAATTATTAAGTTCATAGGTTGATGGTCATCTTATTGGCTGCTTTCAGGCCATCTTGCCGCAGTCTGTTGAGTCCAGTAAGAGATGAAACAAAACGTGATAACCTAACCATGAGGGAATCCCTAAATCTGCTGTGTTTAGTGGCAGAAGGAGGCTACAGACATCATGTCAGATATCATATATTCCAAGAAATATTTTCAACTATGCTTAATGCTGAAGATACAGAGTTGAATAAGATATACCCCATGAATACAAGAAGACTGTACTGGGAACATTGGTAACACTAAATGCAATTATAAATACCACCGTAGAAAACTGCATATGGTTCTTATATATAAAAAAATGATAATAAATTTCTCTGGCTAGGGCAAATGGTGAGACTTATAAAGAAGGTTTATAAAGGTTAACATGGAAGGATGAAGAGTAGTTACACAGACAATAAGAGGAAAATAAATATTCCAAGCATAGGAAATAGCAATACTAAAGGCTAACGGTAGAAAACAGAAATCAGGGGCTGTTCCTTCCAGCATTCAGTATTCCCAGGGTACAATGAGGAGGGGCAGTCTTGTAAGTTCCCTACGTCTTCCTTTTTTTTTTTTTAACATCCACATTGTATATGATTTAGTCTTTTTAACATTGTTTTGATACATCAACAATGGTGGATATCTGCTCTTCTCATCAATCAAGCAACCCTTCTATCTTATTTTACTAAAATAACTTCAATATTTCTTTGCCAGTTGCCTACAGCTAAAGGTCTCCATTTTCTTGTGGTCACATGTTGGGCAGATGACTCATGTTGGGCCAATTTGATTCTCTCCCCAAGTGAGAGGAGGACCCAAGGTCAGAAAATGGTTTGGGCTTAGTGATTCTGATTATGGTGTCCTAAAGTTTATTCCATGTCTGCATTCTAGAATACCAGAGTTGTTTCCAAAGAGCCCTATAAGAGTTTACTTACAACCTGCCTTTTATTGAACACTTTAATCCTAACACCTGCACTAGGTGCCTAATGACATCGATTGAAAAAAAAAATCAAATACTTGAAAACAGAAAACAGATGTATATTCTCAATGTTCTCTTCAGACTGTTTATCTACCTCTCCAGTTGTAACAACCCTGATCTCTTCACAGCCACTTTGTGCCCTAGTTAGGTGTATTCAATATTTCCAAACTTGCCTTGTATATTTCAGCATCTAGGTCATTTTCCCCCATCCCCAAAAGTGTGTTTCCCCAAACCCTGTCCGAATCCTGCCCACGGTACCATATATAGATTAAGCTTAGATTCCTGACCACTTTCTCCGATTATCCATCTCAGAATCATCTCTCTGTTCCTTGAAACTTTAACCTGAAAGATAAATAGCATTTCTTCATTTGTCATTTCCTACAGAAGAGAGTTTCACAAAAATACTCCTGGCTTCTTGCCCCACATCCCACTCTTCATCACAGCAGAATGAACTGATTTATGGATGAGATATATTTGCCCATTTGCCCATTTTCTTTCTTGGATCCAGAGACGTCTTCTTCTTCTTCTTCTTCTTCTTCTTCTTCTTCTTCTTCTTCTTCTTCTTCTTCTTCATAAAGAAATAAAAGCCCACAAGGAATTATTTGACCACAGGGATTATCTTTTTGTTTCACTACCTTGCTGGAATATTTATTTCTTGTATTTATTTACATCCCATCCCACAGATCTTGTTACCTAGAGATAGAGATAGAGATAGAAATAGAGATAGAGATAGAGATAGAGACAGAGATAGAGATAGAGAATTTAAAGGTTTTTAGGCAAATTCTCAAGATTTCTTGTCACACAAATGCTGAGAGAATCATGCCACTTAAGATTCCCAAGACTGATAAAATCCCAACACTCCCCATATTTGGAAAACACTTATCTTAATGTCTTGTCTTTGTTTTTGAAGTCTTCTTTTAATAGGGAAAAATATGTTCCGATAATATAAAAGTTTTCAAGAGTGACATTACATGTCATTATGGAATAATATTCTTGGAAGTAACAATACATTTTTTGCCAAATCATTCAGCTTATTCCAACAGTCTCAACATTCCCTAATGAACTAGTTTTGAGTGACTGGTTGCTGATTAATAGAGCTCTTTATTCATTGTTTCTGAAAAGGTAGTATGATTTGTAGTAATGCGAAGAGCCAGGAAAAAAAAGGGGGGGGATCATAATACCTTTCTTTAGAACCATTACTGAATTCTATGTTCTGAGTTTTATATATAACAATTAGCAACACACAAACACACACACCCTCTGCCTGCTCTTTTTACTGTTTCTATGCATCTCAGTTTCTACATATATAAGATGACATTAACAGTGTTGTGAGTTGCTCAGGATAAATAGCCACCTGCATGCTTAGCTATACTATTTTTTAAAACCTAGGCAATGACTAAGAAGTTTATAGTAAAGAAGAACCTGTGTTAGTCAAACAATAGAAGTCTATAAATATGTGAAGAACTTGGAAGGAATGAGATTATGGCAGGTCCTTGTGCTTGCGATAAAAAATAAATCTGTTTAGGTTTCCATTTCATTAGCTGTGATGTAAGTGATCTTAATTTTAGTTAACTTGGTGGATGGGAGGGAAACTGGTGGGAAGCCTAGAAATTTCTTAATGTGTGTTTAATTTCATGCTTTCACATTGGTAACAATAAGAACAACAACAATACAAGCCATGATAATATATCAACTATCCTTATTCCAGGCCCTGAATATCATATCATCCAGTAATTACATCTAAGTAAATATAAAAATTAGCTTTTATGAGCCTCCATTTTCAGATGGGGAAACTGAGTCTCAGTCACGTTAAATTGGCTATTAAGTGGAAGATCTAGGACTCCTAAACCATATCAGAATGACTTCTAAGTCCATATTTTATATGCTTAACCATCATCCTCCATCATTTTCCAATGCAGACTTTCAAATCTGTTTCAATAATTGTGTCTTGTGCAGAGAGCATTTTCCTTAATTAAGCTAGCATACACATTGAGGACAGGACAAGAGTTTCTCAGCAAAATTTCTCAACAGTGACACTATTAACACTTTGGCCTAGATAAATTTGTGTTGTGAGGGGCTGCCCTCAGCATTTTAGGGTGTTTGGGTCCATCCCTGGCTTCCACTCACTAAATGCCAGGGGCACCTCCTCCTCAGTCATTTAATAAAAAAAAAAATAAATGTCTCCACACATAACAAAATGCCCCCATGTCCACCCTGCAGAGTAGGAGGGGTCGAAGTTTCCCCTCGTTGAAGACTACTTCTCTAGAGGTTCATTTGCTTTTTAATATGAAAAAATTCTAGGCTGGAGTGTTGATATTGAGAAACACATGTTTTGTGGCATCTGGCATGGTATACAATAATGTAGAATTTTTGTGTGAAAATATAGAGACCTTTTTCCTAATCCAGTATGCCATTTAAGAACAAAAAGAATGCAGGAGGTTATTTGTGTTCTGATCCAGAGTCAATTGATCTAGAGTCAATTTTATATGCATACATTTAAGAGAATTCTTAGAACTTCTCTCTCTCCCCATCTCCCTTTCTTTCTGTTTTCTTCTTCCCTGGATCCCCCTTCTCTGAGCCCTCTATACCCTTCTTCTTTTCCTTCCTGCCTTCCTACTTTCGTCCTTCCTTCCATTGTGATCTCTCTCTCTCCCTCCTTCCTTCTTTCTTTCATCCTTTTATTTCTTCTTTCCTCCTTCCACTCTTACTCTTGCTCCTCTCCCTGTATTCCCTCTCTCATTCCTTCCTTTATCCTTCCCTTGCTGAGGCAGGTTAAAAAAAACACTTTATATCAGTACATGCTTTTAATTTAGTCTTGAATGTTCTAGTCAATTTTGGTAATTAACAAAAAGCAAAATATTTGAGAGGTTGTGAGTTTGTGTGAAACTTTAGACTCCAGAATGACTTATATTACATTTTCTACAAATAGCTTGCAAATATATTTTATTTTAAGAGGAAATGACATATAGCCATTGAGGTAAAAATGCCAGTTGCTACAAATGATGCTTGTATTTAAAAACACTATCGGTACTGCTGATAATTTTGTATAGATAATATTTTACTGTTTTTTTTAATTCAACAGAGAGTGCTAGGTCCAACAATTTAAATGATACTTATTAAACACAATAAATCAAGGACATTTGGAACCATTTACTACCTGTTTTAAAAAGTCATTCTCTTCTTTCTGTATTCCTTTGAGTCAATGGGAGCACCACGATAGTTATGATGAGAGGAAATGTTACTTTCTTTCACATTTTGCTATCTTTTCTTATTTGATGAAGAAACTAAGATTTTGTTTTGTTTTGTTTCATTTTTTTTTTTGTTTTGATAGGGAGAGAGAAAGAGCACACATGAGACCTGGGATGGGGCAAAGAGAGAGGGAGAGAGAGAATCCCAAGCAGGCTCCACACTCAGCACAGAGCCCTACTCGGGGCTTAATCTCACAACTGTGAGATCCTGACCTGAGTAGAAATCAAGAGTCAGATACTTAACCAACTGAGCACCCAGGTGCCTCAAAACTGAAGATTTTTAAATGATTTATCATTTTAAATGGTAAATCCATGCACAAGAAATACAAGTAAATCAAAGAGCAACAACCTACACTGCCTAGGCAACAAACATAACAAAATTTAAAGTCAGAGGATATTTTGTTCACTTTGATCACATTAGCTACTTATATAGTCTATTAAAAATCCTATAGATGTGACTATCTGGTAATAAAATCCATGAATAGATTCTAGTAAACAATTCTATCCCCTGAAATAATTTGAACTCTTAGCAAGTTATTGAAAGGGAAAAAAAGCCAACATTGCTTATAAACATGTAAAAAGACCACATAGCTCTATTCTTTTTGAATCTACCTTTCTTATATCTTTTAATGAATTTAGGTTTAGAGGTAATTTTACTTACATCTCAGAGCTGGGGGAGAAGCAGAGATAAATCCTTATTCTAGTAGTCTCCTCTTGAACTTTTTAAAGTTTTTTTTTTTAAGTTTATTTATTTATTTTGAGAGAGCGAGAAGGAGAAGGGCAGAGAGAGGGTGAGAAAGAATCCCAACCAAGCTCCACATTCTCAGTGCAGAGCCCGACGTGGGTCTTGAATCCATGAAACCATGAGATCATGATCTGAACCGAAATCAAGAGTCAGACACCCAACCAACCACCCAGACACCCCCATTTTTTTGTGTGAATTTTGCTTAGCTGTTTCTATGTCATAAGAGTGTCCAGTAAAGAGATGACATTTGTAAAGATTTTCTCCACATAGAGCTAACTAGGATAATAACTAAGCGAATAACACACCTCTGATCTGCATTTGGAAAAAAATAAAACAGAAGCAGTTTTTATCCTCAAAATGTTTTTCCAGGAAGAGATGCATGGTGGGAACTGTCGATTATTGCCAATACAATAAGTGACCTGCAAAGGAGAGTTTTGCATTACTTTTCCACTGGAGTTCTCATACGGCTTCTCTGTTGTTCTTGATGACTATTTGCACTTAGTGCTAAACGTCTTCAACTTATTTTATTATTATTTTTTATTATTGAAGTATAGATGACACACAATTTTACATTGGTTTCAGGTGTACAACATAGTGATCAGACAACTCTATACATTGCGCTATGTTCACCCAAGTGTAGCTACCAAATTTCCCCATGCAAACACTATCCCAATACCAACTATATTTCCTATGCTGTAGCTTTTATTCCTGTGTCTTACTCATTGGATAACTGGAAGCCTGTATCTCCCACTTCCCTTCACCCATTTTTTTTTCATCCCCTCACCCTCCTCCGCTCTGGTAAACATCAGTCCGTTGTCTGTATTGATGGGTCTGTTTCTGATTTTTTGTTTGTTCATTTGTTTTAGTTTTTAGATTCCACCTATAAGTGAAATCACATGGTGTTTGTCACCCTCTGTCTGACTTTTTTCACTTAGCATGTGCTAATACCCTCTAGGCTTATCTGTGTTGTTGCAAATGACAAGATTTTGTTCTTTTTAATGCCTGAGTAATATTCCATTGCATAGATACCACATAGTTTTCTATTTGTTTATTAATGGACACGTGTTGCTTTCCTATCTTAGGTATTGTAAAGAATGCTGTGGTAAATATAAGGAAACATATATCTTTTTGAAATAGTGTTTTGTTTTCTTTGGTAAATATTCAGTAGTGAAATTATTGCATTATATGGTATTTCTACTTTTAATATTTTGAGGAAACTCCATACAGTTTTTCACAGTGGGTGCACCAATTTACATGCCCACCAACCGTTCATGAGGGTTCCTTTTTCTCCATATCCTCATTGATACTTGTTATTTCTTGTCTTTTTCAGTCTAGTCATTCTGACAGGTATAAGGTGATATGTCATTGTGGTTTTGATTTGAATTTCCTTGATAATTAGTTGGGGATAGTGGGCATCTTCTCATATATCTGTTGGCCATTTGTATGTCTTTTTTGGGAAATCTGTTTATTCAGGTCCTTTGTCCATTTTCTTTTCATCTGCCCATTTTTAATCAGATTATTTTCTTGGTTTGGTTTGTTTGGTGTTAAGTTGTGTGAGTTCTTTACATATTTTGTATATGAATCCCTTATTGGGTTTACAAATATTTCCTCCCATTCAATAGGTTGTCTTTTCATTTTGTTGATGGCTTTGTTCCCTGTGCAAAAGCTTTGTACTTTGATGTAGTCCTGATAATGTATTTTTTTCTTTTCTTTTCCTTGCCTCAGGAGACATATCTAGAAAATGTTGCAAAGGCCAATGTGCAGAAGATTACCGCCTATGGTTTCTTCTAGGAGTTTTATGGTTCGGTTCTCACATTTAAAATTTTTTAAAATGTTTATTTATTTTTGAGAGAGAGACAGAGCACGAGCAGGGAAGGGGCAGAGAGAGAGGTAGACACAGAATCTGAAGCAGGCTTCAGGCTTTGAACTGTCAGCACAAAGCTGGATGTGGGGCTCGAACTCAAGGACCACAAGATCATGATCTGAGCTTAAGTCGGACACTTAAATGACTGAGCCACCCTAGTGCCCCTCATTTCTCACATTTAGGTCTTTAATCCATTTTGAATTTATTCTTTGTATACGGTATAAGAAAGTGTCCCAGTTTTATTCTTCCACATATAGCTGTCCAGTTTTTCTAGTCCCAGAATGCCAGAGTCCAGCTCCAGCAGGTCCAGGGGTTCCCGAAGGATGAACGGCATTGGCGAAAAAGTGAAAATGAAACAAAACTAAAATAAACCAACTAAAATACAAAACTATGATTTAAAAAAAAGCTAAAATAAAAAACTAAAATAAAAAACTGAAACAAACAAACAAAAAATGGACACAGACAACAGGAGTGCATTGATCTGGCCACTTTATTGTAGCAAACGTAGCATTATATATGCTAGCGATTTCCTAGTAGCATACGTCATCTAAGTTTTTCTAACATTACTTCATTTTTTTATAATTTTTTTAATGTTTATTCATTTTTGAGAGACAGAGAGAGACAGCATGAGCAAGGAAGGGGCAGAGAGAGAGGGAGACAGAATCCGAAGCAGGCTCCAGGCTTTAGCTGTCAGCACAGAGCCCGATGCGGGGCTCGAACTCACGAACTGTGAGATCATGACCTGAGTCGAAGTCGGGCGCTCAACCGACTGAGCCACCCAGGCGCCCCATAACATTACCTAATTTTGAAAATGTTCCTATGTGTAATCAACCTTTAAGAAGTAACATGGCGATTTTCTTGTAATGTTCCTGCATACCCTTTGATTATTGATTAATTTCTTACATTATTCCATTATGCACTTGCCTTTATCTATAATTATCTATAGTCTATAAAGCATTTGCTTTGCTGTTCTCATGAAAGGCCCTCCATTTCTCAACACCTCAAGTGGAACAGTTACAGGGACATGACCTCCTAACCACATGAGGCCAGAAGAACAATGTGTTTGCCTCATTCCGAGGTGCCAGGAAGGGGCCGAAAGGACCTTAGAAACACATGACTCACACATTCTCAGAGAGACAATGCACCTAGGAATTAATGAACCATTCTGTACTGAAACCAACTAGGTTCAGTCATTATCTGGAATGCCTCCGGGGGGCCAAGTGGGCCTAGGGGTTGAAGTCACCTGTGCCCAGAGATACACTCCTTAGTTGCCAGAGTGGGGCTCTCAAATCCATGCCTCTCCTTAGTCTGCCTCCTTTGCTGGGAAACGTATGAGACTATCCTTCGTGCAAGTAAAGGAGTCTCCATAGGGAATGTCAAGGGCTAAATGTAGGGCTGCACAATTTCTTGTGGAACCTTATTTTCTTCCCTAAGGGTTCTTTTCCCAGGGGGCTTGTCGAGGGCCATTCCCCAACAGCCAATACCCCAGGTAGTTTTTTTAAGGCCAAATTACCTAAAAGCAGGAGTACAAGAAGCTTCCCTGTCGGTAGGCCGCCTTGCAGTCACCAATCCATCCACAGCCTGGGCCTTGCCATCAGGCTGGGATAGCTCCGGCTTCCAGCACCAGAAGAAACTCTCTCTTCCCCATTTATATTCTTACCTACTTTTTTGTCGATTAATTGACTATGTAAACATTGGTTTATTTCTGGTCTCTCTATTCTGTTCCATTGATCTATGTATCTATTTTTGTGCCACTAGCACATTGCTTTCATTATTATATTTAGGCTGTTTTTCTTAAAGTTTCCATTTATTCAGGAGGTATATCTGTCTGTAATAAAAGAAAGCCGAGGTTTAGACATGTGATCATTTGATTATTCATGGATCTTTCCGCTCAATTCAATGATCGCTAATTTTAAAATCAGCATAAAGTAATTGGGTGTATACATATATACACATACAGATATACACACACATGCACATACACACAACTTACTATATGTCTGACTCTGTTTCAAGAGCTTTACTAACTTTAAGTTATTTCACCTTGACAACAACTCTATGAGAAAAGTAATGATCATCATCTTTTCAGGTAGAGAAACCGAGACACGGAAAGTTTCAGCAAGTTACCCAAGGTCACCCAACAGTGAATTACAAATTCAAAACAAGGCCATGGGATTCTAGAGTCTATGTCCATCACCACTATGCTCAGTCACCTCATTGACAAATGAAGTCACATTTATTCCAGCCCTTCAGATATAGAATAGTTGGCTATTTGTACATACCCTCTCAGAAAGTGGAGTAGAGGCTTTCTAATGTTCTGGATGAATGTCTCCTTCAGAAAATGTCTTCTATAAATCAGAGACATCTCAGTATCTTGAATAATCTAGTAACACTTCGGGGGCTAGAGAGAAACTAACTTCAGAAGGTGTCCCAGGTGAATAGAGTGCGAAGCTTCATGGAATCTTTGCAAGGAGACTTAAATAATTCTGGAGATTCTGTAAGCACAGTTCTTGGCCTACTTAAGACCATTGAATTTCTGTGAACTATAATTTCTATGTCTGTTTGTTTATAATTGACATAGCTCAAACTTCAGAGCTGAGATTAAAAAGGATTCAAGATATAGGGTTTGCAAGAAAATAAGCCCAAGTCAATCAATATGAATGTTCAGATGTTAGATATGTATGTCAGATGGTCAACTTTGGAATTATAAGGACCCCACTTAAACATAAGAAAATCTGAAGCAAATTTAAGCTAATTAAATTGTTATGTTCTTTCAAATGTTCTTCTTCTTCTTCTTCTTCTTCTTCTTCTTCTTCTTCTTCTTCTTCTTTTTTCTGACTCCTAAAGAAAACCCGGGAGGGAATCTGGGATTGGCCTACTGGTGGATAAACGATCTTTGAGGTGAAATAGAAATGATGTCATGATTTATAAATGGAATTAAAGTTGGTCATGGGTGATGTTCACTTACTAACCAAAATGTTCACTAATTTGAAGAGGGAGGTGTAATTTTTATTTCTGTAGTCTCCAAGATGGATTCAGCTGGCCATTGAGACCAACAAAATGGACAGACTTCTCACCTTGAGTTCAAGTCCCCAGAGGATAGATAACATGTCTATACTATTTAGGATAATGTCACCGGAAACTAACCCAGTTGATGGAACATAGTTGTTGCCCAATCATATGTAACAAATAAAGGAAGAAAGGTAGACAGAGAGGGAAGGAGGGAGAATGGGAGGGAGTAAAGGAGAAATAGAGGAAGACAGCCTTTTAAGTAACTTACAGAAAACATTATTGGAATATTCTTAATAGTCTATTCTCTAATGAAATCTTCATCCTAAGGAATGGTCTTCAAATTTTCCCTGTGAATATGTTCAGAAATTTTAGCCTGTTTTAGAAGAGCAAATTCATAAAATAACTTCTCTATTTTAAACTTTGTCCTATTATTTTGTAGAGAATACAATTTTCTCACAAACATCTATAGACATCTATAATATCCGTGGGAGACATACAAAATTATTGCAGTTAAGTACAATACTTTCTCTCTTTTTTGATTGGCTCTAAAATTGTAACTTGTAATATTAAAAAAAAGAGGAGATAAACATGAATCATCTCTGAGAGTTTGTAAAGACAATGAATACAGCAGATTGCAACTTAATGGATTTTGATCTAAGCTCTGGGAAAGTTCTTGTTAACAGTCATAAAACCAAGTTTGAGTTCTTATATATTCCAGGCAAAATTCCATTATCCTAACCCATTCATTTAACTATTCAGAAATGTTATAGCATGCCCCAGATGCTCATCCAAGATTTGTTCAGCGTTTTTACAAATAGTTTCTGTCTCCTAAGATAGAGGCTCTTTCTATGATTAAAGACATTTAAGCAAATAGAGAATAAGCAGGCTCTTTGGGTCCATTTTGCATTCATGAGATCCTTCAAGTCCTTACAAAAAAAAAAAAAAAAGAAAGAAAGAAAGAAAGAAAAGAAAAAAAAAAGCCATCTTCTAATCCCAGGATGACTGATGTATTTCTGTGTTGTGGTCACAACATTGGGGGGGAAATCAAATTCTTAGCTTTAGATATTTTTGCTTTATGATATGCCACCATTGCAGATCCTTTTAAAGGCTTGCTCAGAACAGGGCTTGTTTCACACAGTGTTTTCCTGTGAAAAGGCAGTGGGTGGAGAGGCTAGAAGGTTAATACATGAACAGAGTTCAGTTACTCTGCTTCTCCTCGTTTCCAGGCATTTCATTTGAGTTATTTATAAATAGACACATTAGATGTCCTGTTATTTTGAATAAGTATCTAGTTTTAATTAGGCAAGGTACATAAGCATTTTAATTAGATATCCAAATACATCATCTGAGATTTTTCCTCTCAGAAATAAAAGTAATTTGATTTCTTCCTCATTAAATATAAGGGCAGTAAAATCTTATGAATAGATTTTCAGCTCAAGAGATTGAGATCTTTTCCGTCGAACTGTAATACATGCACAGATTATTTCCTCTTAAATTTCTCTAAGCTAATGAAGTGTATGAAAGTAATGAAGTCAAGCCACAACTTGTTAAGTGTAGTGCAGTTTTCTAACACGACAAAGGAAGAGTTAATACTGAAGCCTTGAATTAGAGCCTACTTTGCTATCTTGCTTCTTAAATTTAATATAAAAGTCTAACTCTGTGTGTGAATGTGTGTGTGTGTGTGTGTGTGTGTGTGTTTTATATGAGATGAAATGAGGAACAGTATCATGTCATGCCACTGGAATACATCTGATCCTCTCTTCTCTGTCACTATGTATGCATTTAACTATAAAATTAGGACATGGGGCTAGGAGAAATATCTTTAACCATAAAAAATTGGACCTTCTAGACACTGCAGTTTTCAGAATGTCTTGAACATATCCTAATTGTGGGGCTGTCACATATTTCTCATTGGACTCAACCTACTAAAATTTTCTGTGATACTGCTCATAACCCTTGGTTTCTTTCCATGGATGTTAAAGCCCGGACGACATAGCAGTACACACAGCAGATGCCGTCTTCCACCTGAGGGTAGTGACAGGAGGTGACAAACACTGGTGTGAAGTCCAGCTCTTCAGCTCTTCTACTCACCAGCAGGGGGACCTGAGACAAGTTATTCAACCCATTGAAAAGTCACTTTTCTCCTCCACAAAATGCAGATTGTATCTACTTTGCGGATGCATTGCAGGTTGTAGAGAATGTAGAGGCATCTGGCATCAGATGAGTACCGATTAAATTGTAGTCACCATCATTTTATCACTGTGGCTCTACAACCATTTATTTCTCTTTGTCTTCTTTCTGTTGTATGTATTTCAATTGGCTCAACCTCTAATCTCTGTTATATGTCACTTATATCCAATAAATAAATAAGTAAACGAATGAATGAATGAATGAATGAATTCCCTTGTACACAAGGAATTGACAAGAATATGATTTGAAGGGCCTAACTCTGGACATCTTCTGGGAATAAACATTATGTATTTCAGAAACTACTTTTTAAAAGTATCTTTTCTTTTTTTCATGGCCCAATTCAAGAGGCATCTCTCTGAAACTAGCCTTGGTGGTGAAGAATTAATTGCTCTTCATCTGACTTCCTATATTACAGTATACACATTTTTTGTTAAAATACTGAAATTGCATTACATTTTGGTGATTGGATACATGTGTCTGCCTTACAAGATTTAATTTCCTATAGGTAGGTGTTTTTTTTTTTTCTTTTCCTGTCCCAGGAGGATATCCAGCCTAGAATATTTGTCTCGTTGACATTATAGAAATAGATGTTTTGTTTCTCTTAAAAATTGATATGTAACCTGTTCTCAGAATACAATTCTATAAGCAACCTTTGTGGAACATTTTGCAACAAGTGAAAATTTATGCAGGATTTCATAGATTGGCATGAATTAGGGATTTAAGAATTATTTTACTTGGATGAAATTGTAAGCTCATTGTATTTACATATCTTCCTGTTCTCTAATCTTTTGCCACCTTAAATAGTCCAATATATTATGCATGCAAATAGAGCTATTTAATTCAAATTCCTGAACTAAATTCTGTTGTCTTAATTTCTCTCTTAGTTGCAGAATGAGTATTATTTGACATCTGGGAACAGAGGAGACAGTTTCCCAGATGTCCTCTGGTCTCTTCCCTGAGTTACTTTTCCAGGTAAAACCACAGGTTGTTGGCATTTTTCTAGCAGCCCTTGAGTTGTAAATAAACTAAACATATCTGATTTTAGGGACTTTTTAATGTTCTATAGGATTACTCCTAAGAGTCCACAAGCCCTTCTTAATAGCTGAGGCAATTAGATTAAATTGGAGGGGGTCTCTAACTACATGGAATTAGGATAAGATCAAATTAAACGATCTTCCATATATATATATATATATATATATATATATATATACACATATCCTCTCTTGATGCCTTCAAAAACTGAGTTTCCCAAACCCTATTTTCTCACAGAACTAAAGATATTCTTCAAAGTGAAATGTTTGATATTTTAATGATTAAAAAAGCCAAAAATGTTAATACATAGTCTCAACTTGGATATTTGATAGAGACACTTTTTTAAAAATACTTTTCCTAAGGATAAATCAATTTAATTAGCAGTGGGTAGATTTCTTTTTGAAAACAAGTGTTTTAGGTTTATTTATTTATTTTGAGGGGAGGAAGAGAGGTGGGGAGGGGCAGAGAGAGAGGGAGAGAGAGAATCCTAAACAGGCTCCACACTGTCATTGCAGAACCCAATGCAGGACATCAACTCACAAACCAGGAGATCATGACCTGAGGTGAAACCTAGAGTTGACCGCTTGACTGAGCCACCCAGGTGGCCCACACTGGGTAAATTTCTATAGGATCCTGTGACTGGGTCCCACTGCTCTGAAAATCAACAGTGGAATATTTACGATTAGAATTACTTTTGTGTTCCATGTTAGGAAAGCCTCTGTTTTTGTCTGCTCCTCTCTCCCGATTCCCCCATGTGTATGTATATATGGTGTGCACGTCTTGTGTGAAACATGAGAACATTCTTATCTCCATGGCTCGGCTAATTTTGTAAGAGATGGCAACAGCCATAACATAAGGAGATATTTTTGGATTCAGACACTGAACTAAGCCAAATATTTCATACACTGCAGTGTATCCACATGGAGCTGAAAAACACAGCTTTTATGTTTCATGGAGTCCCTTAAATCGAAATAAATTTGAAGTAGTCTGCAAGGTGAGTAGAGAATATTTCCTTTGTATTTCCTTCTTTGTGTTTGTGGATTTCTAGTTCACATAAAGGATTATCACATGTACCCTGTAATAACTTTCTTATATTAAACAACTTAAGGACTGATAACACATTACATAGAGAAAGGTTTTATCATGGTTTTATCATGTTCTCTACTCTTTCTGGAGGATACGTTACTCATAACAATTCCTCTGGTAAATTACTCGTTATGATTTCATAAAATCTTTCCTGAATTTCCAAGCATAATTTATCACTTCAGATTGGTATTACCTTGATAATTAGTACATATCTCCCTGCATTTGTTCAACCAAATTGGCCAGATGCCAGTAAGTTCCAGAGACTATGCTAGGTGTTGATTTAAAGGAATAGAAGGGCACATATTACAGTTTTCTGGTCTTAATATCCACTTTCCTTCAGTACACATGGGTTTCTCTTAATTATGGTTGCTCTTTGATTAGTACAGGCTCCAAACTCTTATCTTTCAGTGGTAGGGATTCACCTTGTTCTTCTCTCCTCCCATCTAGATATGTCCTTTGAATTTTAGCTGAATTCCCTCATTGAAGAATTCAACCTCCCGAGCCACAGCACCCATGCTTGAACACAACCATGGAGACCTTTTTCTCTGAAGAAGCCACAAATATTCTTCACATGAGAAAAATAAAGGTAATAACAAAATTAACAAAGAGGTTTACAAGTTCATAGAATACCGATTATTTGCCTCCTGCTCCTGATTCTTCCAGAAAGGGTGAATGGAAGCCATAATGAGGGTTCAGAATCCAATCTCCTTCCTCTGTCATCACTTTGGTGAAGACACTTTGTTCTTTCCTCTCTTGATACTGACATGTTTGAGATGAAGTCACCATAAAGGCCAGACAGGTGATCCCTAGTTTCAAACTAATGGCTAGAATCTCCAAGGCTTCTGGGTGAGCCAGCACTCCATTCACGAGGCCTCTACCCTGATTACAAATGATTTCTGTGTAAATTTATTCATTCTTACCCCTCTGAGAAACACTTATAAGTTCTTACATTTTCAATCAACCTCTATATTAAAAACCCCTATCCTTTCCTCAGGACTTTTGAAGTGCTCTGCCTTCAAATACGTGGCATTTCCTAGAGGAATTTATTTTCCTCTCTAGATTTAGCTACTTAGGTTGAGCAACCAGACGTCAATTTAACTTTGCCTTTTTGTCAGGCATCCTTCAAAATATCTTAACACTACTGTCGATCTCTCTGATTATTAGAGACCAGATGTGCACGGGGTATGTCAGGAATGCAGCATTTTTTAGATCTCCAATTGATAAAATAGCTAATAACAAAGCTTATGAAACTTATTCAGCTTTTAATTTTGATCTGAAGTTTTTTCTTAGCTCACCCAGGATTGGAATTTAATAAAAAGACATTCCCCCAACTCTGTTCATGGAACAAGGGATTGTTTTTGATTTATTATATTAGACATACCCTGAAAGGGCAAGAAAGTTCAAGAAATGCTTATAAACAGACCAATAATCTTGAGTTTTATAAAAATCACCCAGCAAATCTATAGCCCCAAGAAGCCTCCTGACCCTGATATCTCTAACCCAGAATCAGTTTGGAGAATGTGCCACGCTCCCCAAGGGTTATGGACTGGAATGTGCCCCTTAATCCCAGACATATCTGGACATTGATGAGAGCTGATATACGAGTAGACACATGTTTTTAATCATTTACTTAAGTGTCTTCCATATTTTGGACACATTCACTTACTTGATAAAAATGATAAACTCAAAGGTAGCTATTCACATAAGTTAGAATATTTTTGTTGCAAATAGTAAAAATGTACTTGAGCTAGATTAAGCCACAAAGGAGGATTTGTTCCAAGGTCATAGGCATGTTTTTTAGAACTCAAGGGAAGGCAGGGTAGGTACTGCAAAAGAAAATTGGAGCCTTCTGAAATTGGGAAATTCCCTCTGTCCCTCCCTGTCTCTCCCCCATAACCCCTTTTTCTTTCTCTCCTTCCTAGACAGGTTTCCTTCTTTCCTTGCAGTCAAGGTACATTAGCTTTTCTGCTGCTTAGTCTGTAGGGAGTCATGTGGCTCATAGTGTGTCTTAACATGTCTTCTGTTTAAGAGACTAACTCCCGCTGAGACTGGGGTCTCTTATTCTCAATTCTAAATCCCAGAGAAAGGGCTTCTGATGGGCTCCACTTGCGTCATGTGCCTGCTGCCCCAGAGGTCAAGTCCTCAAGTACAGACTTGACTTCTAGGGACCAATCTGGTGAGTCAGAATTTCACCAGATCATAGAAACAATTCTAGGTATTTGGAGTGGGAATTAAAGGCATTTACAGGTATTAAATGTGGGAAAACTGTAGGTCAGAAAGGACCCTTTTACACAAGAAATATTAAAAGCACCTGAAAATAGAGACTGTCATCAACAGAGACTTTATCTTTCCTCACAGCGTCCACGTGAGTGTGTGGTGAGTACGGAACTTACTAGTGCTTAATTGACTGATAAGCTGGCAGAGCCCTTGAATGTTGAATAATTGTATTGTATCCTTTACTTGTAAATACAACTGGTAAACAATGCCCAAATTGCCAAAGTGAGTAGTCAGAACTGGAAATTGTGGCAGACGTAGGCCTTTGGCTACCATTAAAACAATCAATAATTACTAATAAATTGTAGCTCTTCAGTTCTGGATTCAGCTCCATAAAATATTGCACAGGACAAAATATATGTGGAAAGGAAGAGAGGAAGAAAAATAAAAATAAAAATATCAGGGAGAAAGTAATTTGTAAGGCGAAAGACATGCTAGATTTCCTGACTTCATTTTTGTGTGTTGGTGTTCGTGTACCTCGGATTATATGCGACCTGCAATGCAGATACATTCCACGTATCCAGTGAAATTTTTGCAGGATGAAAATTACACATATAAGGGACACCTGGGCAGTTGAGCCAATTAAGCGTCTGACTCTGGATTTTAGCTCAGGTCATGATCTCATGGTTTGTGGGATTGAGCCTGCATGGGGCTCCATGCTGTCATTGCAGAGCCTGCTTGGGATTCTCTCTGTCCCTCTCTCTGTCCCTTTTCCACACGTGCATACTCTGACACACACTGTCTCTCAAAATAAATAAATAAATAAATAAATAAATAAACTAAAAAAAAAAAAAAAAAACTTTAAACTTTTTTTAACGTTTACTTACTTTCTTGAGATAGAGACACAGAGCGGGAGCAGGGGAGAGACAGAGAGAGAGGGAGACATGGAATCTAAAGCAGGCTCCAGGCTCCGAGGTGTCAGCATAGAGCGCAATGCAGGGCTCGAACTCAGAAACCGCGAGATCATGACCCGAGGTGATGTCAGACACTTAATCGACTGAGGCACCCAGGCGCCCAAACTTAAAAATAAACTTTAAAAATTACACATATATGTGTTTTTCTTATATTACAACAAATTATTTACAAAGAACGTTTAAAGACTTTTTAAATATGTATATATATATATATATATATACATATATATACAACATATTGTATGTATATTGATTTTAAATGAAAATAGTGATTTTAATGCTTCAAAAATGCACTCTAACAAATACATACTAATTTCATTTTAATTTTACACTGTTTTATTTACCAGATGAGTACGCAAAAATTTAGAATGTTATTGAGTTACTGAGTGTCTCAACTAAAAAGTGGTAGAGAAAGGGTTTCTTTTCTTTTATTTATTGTGCATTCATGTTTTTTTTTCATTTTTTATTAAGAATTTTTATTCTGCTTTCTGAGCCTTTGATTAAAAAAAATAGAGCAGTTTTAGGTTCACAGCCCTCTTGACTTTGTCTTTCTCAGAACTGCTTTTAATTTTAATGATGTTCAGCTTACCCATTATTTCTTTCATGGTTTGTATCTTCAGTGCTGTATCTAAAAAGTCATTGCATTACTCAAGGTCATCTAGGTTTACTCCTATGTTATTTTCTAGAAGTTTCATAATTTTGTGTTTTACATTTAGGTCTGTGATCCACTTTGAGTTACCTTTTGTGAAAGGTATAAGGTCCATGTGTAGATTATTTTTTGTGTATAGATGTCCATTTGTTCCAGTGTTTGTTCAGTGTCATTGCCCTTTCTCCTTTGTCAGTGATTATTTGACTATATTAACGATGGTCTATTTCTGAGCTGCTATTCTTTTGCATTGAATCATTTGCCTAATCTTTCACCAGTACCTCACTGTTTTGATTTCTGTAGCTTTTACAAGCCTCACAGGTGGGTAATGTCAATCTTCCAATTTCAGTCTTCTCCTTCAGTATTGTGTTGTCTAATTTGGGTCTTTAGCCTCTCCATATAAACTTTAGAATCAGTTTGTCAATATCCACAAAATAACCTTCCAGGATTTGATTGGGATTGCATTGAATGTATAGACCAATTGGGGAGGAAGTGACATCTTGAAACTATTGAGTTTTCCCATCTATAAACATGGAATATCTCTCCATTTCGTTAGGTTTTCTTTGGCTTCATTTATCATTGGTTTTTGTACTTTTCTTCATAAAGGTCTTGTACCCATTTTGTTAGATTTACACCTCAGTATTTCATATTTTCAAATCTAATTTAAATGCTATTATGCTTTTATTTTAAATTCTACTCATTTCTTGCTGATATCTAGAAATGTGATTGACTTTAGTATATTAATGTTTCTTCTGTAAACTTGCTAATAATTGCTGACTAGTTTCAGGAGTTTGTGTGTTTTTCAGATTTTCTACATAGATGATCATATATCGTCTTCACACTAAGACAGTTTATTTTTTTCCTTCCTATTCAAGGCACCTTTTATTTCTTTTTCTTGTTTTATTGCATTGACTAGAATATCTAGTATGATATTTACAAGGAGTGATGAGAGGGCACATCTTTGTCTTCTACCTCATCTTGTGGGAAAACTTCAAGTTTTTCATCATTAAGTATGATGGTAGCTATAAGTATCTTTAGATATTCTTTGTTTTGGGGGTTTTCCCCCCCACAATATTTTACTTAAATTAGAGTGTAGTACTGGTTTCAGGAGTACAATTTAGTGATTTATCACATACCTATACCTATCACATACCTATACCCAGTGCTCATCACAACAAGTGCCCTCCTTAATGCCCATCCCCTATGTAGCCCATCCCCCCACCTACCTCCAGTAGCCCTCAGTTTGTTCTCTATAGTTAAGAGTCTCTTATGGTGTGTCCCCCTCTGTTTTTATCTTATTTTAGTTTTCCTTCCCTTCCCCTATGTTCATCTATTTTGTTTCTTAAACTCTGTATATGAGAGAAATCATATGGCATATGTCTTTCTCTGACTGACTTATTTCACTTAGCATAATATACTCTAGTTCCATCCACATTATTGCAAAAGGCAAAATTTCATTTTTCTTGATGGTTGATATATATATATATACATATATACATACATATATATACATATATATATATATGTATGTATATATGTATATATATATATATATATACACACACACACACATACCACTTCTTTATACATTCATCAGTCTATGGGCATTTGGGCTCTTTCCATAATTTGGCTGTTATTGATAGCACTGCTATAAACATTGAGGTGCATGTACCCTTTTGAATCAGCATTTTTACATCCTTTGGATAAATATCTAGTAGTGCAAGTGCTGGGTCATAGGGTAGCTCTCTTTTGGATGTTTTGAAGAACCCCCATACTGTTTTCCAGAGTGACTGCATCAATTTGCATTCCCACCAGCAGTGCAAAAGTGTTCCCCTTTCTCTGCATTGTCACTGACATCTATTGTTTCCTGAGTTGTTCCTTTTAGACATTCTGACAGGTGTGAGATGGTATCTCACTGGGGTTTTGAGTTGTATTTCCCTGATGATGAGTGATGCTGAGCATTTTTTCATGGGTCTGTTAGCCAAAAAAAATATGAAACTCTTCACAAATTTGCGTATCACCTTTGTGCAGGGGCCATGAGAATCATTCCAATTTTAGTATATGTGCTGCAGAAGCGACCACTAGATATTCTTTACCAAGTTCAGGGAAATCCCCCCTTTTTCTAGCTTACTGAGAATATTTATCATGAATGGTTACTAGATTTCACCAAATCCTTTTTCTTTTTTTGCATCTAGTGCTTTGATCATGCAATTTTTCTCTTTTAGCTGTTGATGTGACAAATAACATTAACTGATTTTGAATGCCGAACAAGCTTTGTGTGCCTGGCGGACATTCCACTTGGTCTTAGTATGTAATTATTTTTATACATGGTGGGTTTCAATTGTTTAATATTTCACTAAAGATTCTGCATCTATGTTCATGAGAGATCTGTAGTTTTTTTCTTATTGCATGGTTTTTGCAGCAGGGTAATGTTGGCCTCAGAAGGAGTTAGGAGGCATGTCTTCTGCTTTTATCCTCTGAAAGAAATTGTGGAGAATTGGCAAAATTTCATCCTTTAATGCTTGGTAGTATTCACCAGTAAACCCACCTGGCCTTGTTCTTTCCATTTTGATAAGGTTATTAATTGTTGATTCAATTTCTTTAATAGGTATATGCCTGTTTCAATTATCTGTATCTTCTTTGGCAAATTATGTTTTTTTAAGGGATTGGCCCATTTCACCTAGGTCTTCAAACTTGTGGGTAGACCAACTGTCTTAAACCAGGTTTTCTAACATACAAATATGTAACTAATCCTAACTCAACTTAACTTTTCTCCCAGTAGAATGGGCCTAGAACACTATTTCTAAACAAAAATAACGATTCAAACAAAACAACCATTTTTCTTCTTTAAAAAGGAATAAATTCTAGAATAACTATCAGTTATCTCTAAAAAAAGTCATCTGTATTCAATTAAATACAGTCAAGTTGCATCACAGTTGCCTTTTACTTACAAAATTAAATTAGAAATGGAACACACTAACAAACACAAGAGATAGAGACAAAAATTATTTTATTCATTATGTATTTATTTATTTTAAAGATTATTTATTTATTTTGAGAGAGAGAGAGAAAGAGAGAGCAAGCAGGGGAGGGGCAGAGAGAGGGAGACAGAGAAAGAGAGAGCAAGCAGGGGAGGGGCAGAGAGAGGGAGACAGAGAGAATCCCAAGCAGACTCTGCACATCAGTGCAGAGCCCGTAGCAGGGCTAGAACCCGGGAACTGTGAGATCATGACCGGAACTGAAGTCAAGAGTTGGATGTTCAACCAACTGAGCCACCCATGTGTCCCAGAGAAAAATATCCTTTTAAATGGTGTAGGATATATTCCCCAACATTCGACTCAATAAATAAATGTCTCAGAATTGTGAAGAACTAGAATGGAAAATTGCTTTTCCATTACTTGGCCTCGGTTCCTACATATGTCCCACAGTGTGAACTAATCACCATACTGAGTGGGTTTCTAGTATTTAGATATATGTATTTTTGAAAATATGGCTCCTGAATATAATCCAACTACTTCCTTTAGTGTTCAACTTGAAGAAACGACAACTTATTCTAAGGAATAAGATGGAAAATGTATCTACAACTTCGTGCTGATTTGAACTTAACGAGAGGAAATGTTTGGGGCTTTCAAGGCTATTATTGACTCTCCTTCTCACACACACATTATATAATATATATATGTATATATATATATATAAATTGTATATATAATTGTATATTTATATTATATATAATATGTGTGTGTATTTGACTTCATAATTTTACTGTAGCAAACCAGCATAACTACTAATCTATAGCCCACTGATGGATATCAGCTATAAATAATATGCAAGGTATGATGATAAAATAATTCAACTTAGTTTTGGCCAAACCTATTAATAAACAAGTGTGAATTAGCACTTGTTTTCTTATCTCAAAATCTATATATATTAAGGTATTTTCTAATTTCTCTTTTTGGAATATCCTTTGAAGCTTGCTCAAATCATTTAAATTCAATTAATCTTGGCAGGTGGCCATTCTTAGCAAGTAGGCTTGGTTTCTAGTAATAGGAGAAATTCGTCTCATGTAAGTGTTAGGCACTTAAAATTGACAAAATTATTTTAAGACAAAATGTGTGGTGCCTCTAAATTAACAAGACTTGCTTCATTCTTATGGCTCATAATCTAGTTCTGAGAACAAGTCACAGGAATAAATTTCAAGATGCTGATGGGTCCTTCGCTGGAATTAGTCAATAAATATCACGACCGTTGTAAAGAAGACAACACATATTGGATGTAATAGTTCTAATACATTTGCTTAAATCTTCACTCTCTGGTAGCCAAATACCTTCTACTTTATTTAAAAAAAAATCTTAGCTTTTTGTAAATGAGCAGTATGAAATAGCTACACACCTTCATCTGCATGATGTTTCTAAACTTGTGAAAATAAGGCAATTTTCCTCCCCCCTCAATCCTATTCCATCTAAGAAAAACTTTCATGCAGGTAATTGTTTCTTATGATTTATTTTCATTTTTTTCAATCTTTTAAAAGTTTATCTATTTTGAGAGAAAGTGAGCATGAATGGGGGAAAGGCAGAGAGAGAGAGAGAGAGAGAGAGGGAGAATCCCAAGGAGGCTCCAAGTTGTCAGCACAGAGCCTGACGCGGGGCTCAAACTCACAAACCGTGAGATCATGACCTGAGCTGAACCCAAAAAGTCAAACACTTAACGGACTGAGCCACCTAGGCACCCTATTATGGTTTCGTCTTCTGCAATTCTCCAAAAGAAAGACCACAATGTGTCCTCATGTATCAGCTTTATAGAGAATGTACGCTGGGTATGCCTTTATTTTTCTTTGAATCTTGGACTATAAAATCAGAACAGTTTCATAAAAAGTAGGGCTGGGAGTAGCTGAAGTGAGTGGGGCACTTACTTTGGGCACAAAGTTTAAGGAGCTCAAAACATTTGGTAACCAAGATAAATAATATTTATGCATTATAGCTCTAATATATAAAAATAAATATGGCAACATTTATATTTTATAAGTGTATATTATGTATTTGTATCTTATAAATTTATAAATCTCTATTTGAATTTTATCATATAATATTTTAAGCAAATTGTTAAATCAAATTTAATGAAAAAAGTCAATAATGTACACATTTTAAATCTTTAAATAAACATTGGCTTATTTATTTGTTTTGTCACACTATCATATTGCACAAGGAAATACTCCTTTATAATCAACCTAAAGTTCCTGGTCTATGTAGATGTTATGTTTTACTGGATGGCTTTATGATTGTTAACATGTCTGTGTGGGAACAGATTGGATAACATCAACTCTGATATATAGTAACATCTTTTTTTTTTAATTATTGTAGAAGTTTCATTAGCTTTTTCCAATTGGTTCTAAACACGGGAGAATATTTTGATATGTGTATACAAGGAAACATGTTTTCCTCACACTCCAAATTTTTTCACAGCTGCCTCTTGCTAACAAGCACTGCTAGAGGGATAACATTTTAGCTTCCCAAAGGTTATGTGTATGGTGTGCACCATCATCCTGTGTTATATTATGAAGAGTCCAGAGAGTAATTTTGGTAGAAATCAACTCAAATGCCAGTTTAGACAAAACTATTACCGTGGTTTTTTAGGTAGACATATTATTTCAGAATAGTGTGAAAGTATCCGAGAACAGAAATAATGGGAAAGCACAAATACCAAGAGGTAAATACTATGGGGTACCATTCTAAATAGAAAATTCTGTCTGTTCTTCAATATTTAAATAAGTGTGCTGTTTATTCAGCATATGACCTAATTCAAATTATTTACAATTCAAGTATTTGTGTCTACTGTGGATCTTGTTTTGGATGTTTAGTCTAAAATGGTTCCCCTTGTTATTTCTTGTATACTGTATACAACCTAGATTAGCATAATCACTGTGATTAACATTAATTGAGGAACAGAAATGAAAATGGTTGCCGAAAGCAGTTTGGATGATATGTACAATGGTAAAATTTTGTATTGCATGAATACTCAAATTATAACATTTGACTTTAGTTCTAAAATCTCTGAAGCATTAGTGGGAGAATAGAATTTGGGGCATAGATGAATATACAAATGTAGGCTAGACAAAAACACAGATGTGATCTATACAGAATATATATTGCTGTACTAATATATTTAACTGGGAGGGACTGTAATATTATTGGTACTATAGACTTTATAATTATGCTAAGATGTGAGTCAATCCTAGCCTTAATTGGTAGCTGTGTAATTGTAAGTTACTGTCTTCCTCCAAGGCTCAGTCTTCCTGCTTGTAAAATGGTATATTAATATAATTTACTCAGTAGGGTGGTTGCAAGTCTTAAATGTAATTATAAATGCAAGTTTTTTGGCATAATGTTAGACAAATGATAAATGTTTCCTAAATATTATCTATGGTATATCACTTCTCTGACTTCTTTTTCTGTTTCATCGCTTAAGGTCATATTTGTGCTCACAAATCTGCATTTTATTTCATATTCCTTCCACTAATAGCTTTCGCTGTTTGCACTGTTTTTGGATTTCACACCAGTTTAAATTGGATAACTCTACCTCAAAACACAAAGGATATCCACATCCAAAATATTAAATTTGGGACACATGATAACAAGACTGATCTTGGGGATCATTTTTTAATGTATACAAATATTGTACACATTATACAATGTGTGCACACCACAATGATGTTCACATAAAAGTAATAGGATATTGTATGTCAGTCATATTTCAATAAAAACATCAATTTTGAGGGGTGCCGGGGTGGCTCAGGTGGTTGAGCATCTGACTCTTGATTTTGGCTCAGGTCAGGATACTAGAGTTGTGGAATTGAGCCCCATGTCAGTCTCTGTGTTCGAGCCTGCTTGAGTCTCTTTCCCTCTCTCTCTCTCTTTCTCTCTCTCTCTCTCTCTCTCTGCCCCTCTCCCCTGCATGTGCTCTCTCTAAAAAAACAAACAAAACCCCCCAATTTTGGGAAGATAGCCAATGCAGTTCATTACTGACAGCTAAAATTTATATGTATATTCATTTTATATATATATTCAATTCAAAAACTTAAATGTAAACACAGTTAGGAAAGTAAAACTACCTGTTGGCTTAAGTTTTCTGATAATCAGATACCTTCTGTGATCATTAACAATAAAGTCATAGAAAGAAAGTTGTCCGACTACTAACCATACAGGAAGTTTGATTAAGCTTCCGCATCGTGACTGTAGACGAGATTATCCTTCTTTCTGTTATCAATCACTAGGAGAAATTGGCTAGACTTACAAACATTTCCTAACCTTTGTCTACCCAAGTTTAGAAGTAAAAAGTTGATAGTGCCGGTTCAACTATGCAGTCATATCAAACACAACCTAGGATTTTTCCTTCTTTCTGCTCTCTATGGTTCTCATATTTTTGGTCTTTTAGTTTTAAATTTATTCCTTCATGGTTACAAGAAGGATGCTCAAGCTCCAGATATCAAGACCTAGTTCTAAAGAAGAGTGCAATAAGTCAATTTCTCATGCTGTTTTCCTCTTAGTGAAATTACTTTTGCACAAAGACCCTTAGCAGAATTTTCCTTCATCCCTTTCATGATAAAGGGTGGTAACCACTCCCTAAACAAGAGGTTTTAGGCCTACTGTCTCCAAGATCAAGGGATTTCTCCCGATGCCTTAAGAAAATCAGGTCTCTGTTAGCAGGCAAGTGGTGTGTGAGCAAATATTTTGCCTGTCACATAGGGCTACACACACACACACAACACACAATTTAACCTATACAACATAGCATAATGTTTACAAAGAAATATCATCTCCCTTCACACTAACTTCCTAATTCTTATTTTTTCATTTGGCTCTGAAAATGTTAGAAATTGTTAATAAATATTAGAGTGGTAATAAATTACAGTTAATACTTCTTTAATCCAAGTTCTTCTAAAACAGGTTCTATTGGAGATGAAGGCTTTGCATATTCAATTTTGAATACATACCTGGTTTCTTGAGGTAAATTGTTATATCCCTCCACTTCCCATAAACAAATAAGGAAAATAAAGAGCAAAAAGAAAAAAATACACACAGGGAACCAGATGATGAATACAAAATACATGTCAAGCATGCCAATCTCTTAAAGGTTGATCATGATATTGGCTTTAAGCTTCTTGGCAACCAACAGGAAAAGGAAAATCTATCAAGCCAAAACATTCATATTCTCCAGAAGGCAAACATGAACTCCTGATTCACAGGAAACCCAGATACTCTGGAAACATCCAAAGGCATTTCCCCAAGGTTCTGATAAAAAGAATAATGTATAACCCAGTGAATCGTGGTTTCACTAACATCCTTACAGCAAACACAGGGCTGCATTTCTCAGGCGCAATTTCTTATGAGTCCCTTCAACTTGAACAATAGCAAACCACCTAAGTGTAATTTAGTAAACACAATTCTTGGTCAGGGGCCATAGACCTGGCAAATCCTGGAACAGGAAGGATAATAGAACAATGTGTAAAAAAATCCGTCTTCCCCTCTCTCCTTTGCAAATTCATCTTCATAAATGAGAGTAACAGGACAGGAAATGTACAAACAAATCTATCCGGCCTCACAGTTGGCACTATAACTGTGGTCAGTTTGAGTTGGTTTATTATTTCTAAAGTTCTCAAGGTCTCAACAAGCTAATAGTTTTCTTGGGTTTGTGTTGGTTGGATTTTATCATCTATTAAACAGCACATTAAAAATTTTTGAGATAGAACAGAGACTGAAAGATTCAAGCAGTCTCAGAACAAACCATTTAACTTATTTTTTTAATTTACTTTCTTATAAATATTTCCTAAAGATAAATCAAAGATTTTAGCCATGAAAAACTCTGCTGAGCAATAGTGTGTCAAAAGTTTACCTTTGATCCTGACCACTGACTTTTATATCTATAAGTAATTAAATATTTAAGGAGTTAATTCATTTCCAACCATTAATTTTCATCTCAGGTTAAGTGGTTTGTCTGTTTGACTTAATTTCAAATTACCAGGACCTGAACTTAGACATCATTTGGCAAAAGATAAAAATCTCAAGGGTCCAGGAGCCCCAATAATTAATTTCTCTTATGGAGGTGACCATTCAGGCTGCATAAAGAGCATCTTTTCAGTGTAACTTTTGAACCTTCCACAACACATGTAAAGACAAAAAAACAGACAATTTATAAGACTTATGAGTTATGCTATTGTTTTTCAAAATAGCTTTATTTTCACATTATAGTGTATCTAACACCTAAAACTTGATCCCTAAGTTTCTTTTGTTTCTTTTATTTATTTGTAAGTCTTGTTTCCTTGGAAAATATCATTATTTGTTCATTTTGCAATAAAAAAAACCAACTTTTTTATTAAATCTCTGTCAGCTTTTCTATTGCTTGCCTCCATATTTACCTTGGAAGCACTGAAAATGTCTTTGAGCAGTTAAAGTAAAAAATTACTATTTAGTTAGCTTAGCAAGTTCGAAATGTGAATAAAGGCATGCGTATTAACTTCAAAAGGTCACCAAAATTGCAGGTGCAAAAATGCAGGTGTAACTAATTAACCTCTTGAGCAAGCAATTGGTTGATTGCAGGTGCAATTAGTGAAACAGAAAAAAAGAAGGATGGTGGAATCTTGTTGAAAACTTAATTTCAAGTTGTATGAGTTTTCAAAATACATTGCAATCAAGTTAAAAGTGTCAACAATTAAACTTGCTAACATTTGGCTTTAACAGCATCTATTTTATGGTGGTAAAGAAAAACAAACACTTTATTGAGGAAAACTATAGGGTTTTCATTTAATGTCTCTGTCAAAAAATGCTTGTAACTCCTCAAGAACTAGGTTCCTCTATATTTGGTTATAACAAAGTTGAAAAAAGAAAAAAAAAGTCTGGTATCTGAATCAGTGCTTACTACCACTTTGAATACTTAAGATCCAGTAGACAAAATCCATTTCTTCCCTCTTCCCAATATTCCAGAGTTATTTCTTTTTTGAAACTGAATAACCACCAGAAAGAGTGTAACTGTGTAAATTATCATCTATTTCCTTCCCTTCCAGGAACTCAAAAGAACAAGAAAAAAATTATTTTAAGAAAAACTAGAAGAAAGATACAATTCACAGGCTTTAAAATAAGAACAAGTCCTACTAAAAACATCTAAAATAGGGCAAAAAAAATGGAACTGGAGGAAGTAAAGTGAACTAAAAAAAATAAAGAGTAGAGAAAGGGCCAATTGGTGACTGATCTCAGACAAGACCAGTAAAACACATTTCCTGAAAGCAAGGGGATCATCATGAAGTGAAAAAATGGAATCTCTTGTAGACAATAAGAGAAGTGGAAATTGGGGTGAGGAGGGCCAACAGGAAGAAGCTTCTGGGCGCTAAATAATGGGAAAAGAGGATGCAGAGAGCTACACAGAGTTTAATAAAGTTGCATTTGCAAGATGATTCCGTCACAAATCAAAGGGAAAAGAGCTTTGTTTTGTGAAGCCTGCAAGGTGACCCTGGTGTCCTACTTACCATAAACCCCATGTAATCCTTCTGAAAGGGGGCCAGTCACAGAAAAGGCAAACTGTTCAATGAGGGGTGATAAGAAAAGTAGCAAGCACAGCATCAAAGCCAAGATATAATAAGCAGTTCGAAAAATAGATGCAGAATTTTTAAAAAGACAAAACAAGTGCACCCAGAATTTCTTATTTTGAGAAAGCAGATGGAAATTATAAACTAACATTATACCAGGAACTTTTAAGAAAAGAATGAAGCCTCCTTGATCATCTCTTTGAAGGAAAACCAAGCAGCAGAGATGAAAAGCCTCAGGAAAGTGATGAGAGGTAATGAGATGGAACAAAAGTGCTGAAATCAGAATGGAAGAGAAGAAATAAACAACATCGTTATCAAAATAAAATGCAGAAGGATTTAGAAGCAGGAAGGACAATCACAATATAGGTAAAAAGAGTAGAAACAAGAAAAGTGGTAAGAAAGAGAGAGAAGAAAATCATCATAGAAGGGGTATGTGGGTGGCTCAGTCGGTTAAGCCTCCAACTCTTGATTTCGTCTCAGGTCATGATCTCTTGGTAGTGGGATCAAGCCCAGTGTCACTTCGGATTCTCTCTCTCCCTCTTTCTGTCTGCCCTTCCCCCAACTCTCTCAAAATAAAAAACAAACATTCATGGGGTGACTGGGTGGCTCAGTTGGTTAAGCGTCTGACTTCAGCTCAGGTCATGATCTTGTGGTCAGTGGGTTTGGGCACCACGGCAGGCTTTGTGCTGACAGCTCAGAGCCTGGAGCCTGCTTGGGGTTCTGTGTCTCCTTCTCTCTCTGCCCTCCCCCACTCGCGCTCTATCTCTGTCTCTCAAAAATAAATAAACATTAAACATTTTTAAAAAAGATAATAACTATAGGAGATGAACACAGGAGGCCCAACACATGTGTTTGTATGTGTTTGTACCCAGTGAAGAAAGCCAGAAAAAATACTGTTTCATGAAGAGTATTTAAAGTATAAAAGACTATTTGAAGGTAAAACAATACATTTCAAGAAAAATAAAATAAAAATTTAAGACTATATAGTCAGAATATAAAAACTATGTTTTTAGGTCAAGTGTGAGAAAAAATTGTCCAGAAATGGTCAACATCGAGATGCATCAGAATAAAATAAAGGAATTTAAAGGCAGGATCTCTTCAAGGGGAAAAGCTGAGGTTAGCCTTATTTTCCTAGAGCAAACTTCAAACAATGAAGCCAGAAGCAACCTCCATGATAGTGGAGACAACTGTGAACTGAGATCTTGTGTATACCAAAACACCTTTCTGGAATAAAGATTCTGAAAACTGTTTTGACTATGTAACAATCCAAACTAAATCACATCTAGATAACATTTTTCCCTTTTATATTGGCAAAAATCCAAAAGTGTATCAATATAATCTGTTAAATAAAGAGATAATTTTTATATGCTAAATATAGGAGGATAAATGGTACAAATTTTGTGGAGGTCATATTAGCAAAATTAATCAAAACTGCCTTTACATATCCACTTTAATCAAACAATTCTATTTGTAAGAATACATTCTACAGATAGCATTGCACCAGAGAAATGATGCATGAAAATGTTATTTATTGAACAATATTTGTCATAACTAATGATGGAAAATAAAATAGATGTAGGGGGTGCCTGGGTGGCTCAGTTGGTTAAGTGCCCGACTTCGGCTCAGGTCATGATCTCACGGTCTGTGAGTTCGAGCCCCACGTCGGGGTCGGGCTCTGTGCTAACAGCTCAGAGCCTGGAGCCTGCCTCAGATTCTGTGTCTCCCTTTCTCTCTGCCCTCCCCCACTTGCACTTTATCTCTGTCTCTCTCAAAAATAAATAAACATTACAAAAAAATTTAAAAAAAAAGAAGAGAAAATAGATGTCTACCAAATTAGGACTATTTAGATAAATGTGGTTCAGTCACAGAATGGAATACTATACAACTATAAAAATGAATCAGAAAGTTCTTTATGTGCTAATATAGAAGGATTACTAGAGACATTATGTGGGGAAAAACTAAATACAGAATAGCATGATTACTCTATATTTTGCATAAATATATAGAATTTTATACTAATAGACTGCATAAACACAAGAATTGTTAATAATGGTCACTGTACTTTTAGGAGAGGTAGCAAGGAAATGAGTGAACATGAGACAGAGAAGAGGGATACTTTTAATTCTACACTAATTATTTTATGTAGTTTTCAAAATTTATTGACTCAGAATAAATTACCTATTCAAATAGTATGGAAAGATAATGCTGTTTCAGATGCTATTTGCTAAGATCAATCAATATAGTTTAATACTGAAAATTGTTATCTGTCTCCAAGTTTTTTGGTAAGCAAGACAAGACACACTTCATTAAATATATTATATTTATATAGTTTTGTTTTTTGTCTTTGTCCTTTTGTAAGAGTTTGATGAGATACTTTTTCTTTGGATTCTCTGGATAACACTTCATTGTTTCCTTTTAGATTACATTCTTAGGAATTCCTTAGTAGACTATGAGCACCTCATGGGCAGAAGCATTTCTAATCATGCTCATACATTTCCTGGAAGAGTGTCTGGCACATTCTAGGGGCTTAACATACACTTGATAAAAGAATGAGTTCATGTGGGAGTTAATAAACAAGGACCCTTTGATGTCCTGGGGAAAACAGGCAAACGCGAATGTCTGTTTCCTTTTTAGCCAATCTTCTCCTCTTTCTGTTATCAACATCTCTCCAGGTTTGTGTTTTCATCCATGGGGTTTATTTCTTATTTCTAGTGCTTGCTGCTCTGTACTCAGCAGAATACCCATTGAAAATCACCTGTATCTATGTCAACAAGTTGCTCTGATAACCTAACATATTCTGATATGATAACGGGATAGATCTAGAAAGGCATACCTAGGTTATTTACGTTTATTTTGATGAGGGTTTTAGGGACACAATGTCCTTATATTCTAGCTTTTTTTTTTAAAGAGATTACTAAAAAGGAGGATTTCAAACCAGATGGGAAGAGAATTTAATAAACAGCAGATATAATCTTAGGATGAATGTCAAATTAAACTTCTTTATGTGGCCACTGCTTCTTGGGGGCGGGGGGAGGAGCATACAGTTAACCTTGTTCACCATAACCCTCGATGCAATGGCATTCTGTCAGTTAGTCTCAGGACTGGCCCTGATGGGATTCTCACAATCTCACAAGGCAGTGATTCCTTGCTCAGCAAGTCTTATTGAAAGCCCATGTGATAAAATATAATCAATTTTCCCATGATTTTTGTTTAATACTCCTTGGTCTACTCTTTGGCCTTCAAAATAAGACATCCCTCCACAGCAAAGCTTTTCAAATATTTCAAGGAACTGGTATCCTGTCCTTCTTTTTTTTTTCTCTGTTTTCCTTTTCTTGTTCCTTTACATTTCAGAAAAGTGAGTTTCACTATTTTTGCAAATTTCTGAATCTCTATATTCTTAAATTTAACTTGTGGAATTTGATTGGTTCTATCTTGGCTAATCTGGCTTCAGAGAAAACTCATATAGACATTTCATACAGCCTTGAAAAATTGCTTAATATGAAAAAAATGTTGATGCTATTATGCATGCCTTCCTAATAAACTGAATTTCAATTCGTATGCTTTAAATATACGTCAAAGAACAGACCCATAAAAGTGCCATCACTCTCTAGTTTATTCACTTAGATGCTGAAATTTGCAGCCAGTTAACAAAATAGAAAGCAAAATAACCCTAGAGTTCTAAAACTGCTTTAAAATATAAACTCAAGAAACAGAAGTACTGATGTCATTAGCTTATAGCTAGTAGAAACAGACACTAATGAAAAGGTACTTTATCATAACCAGACGTTGGAAATGCTCTTAAAATTGAGTTGGTAAAGGAGAGGGAATAAGTTATTAGATGCCAAAATATTACAATAAAATCATCTGTTCTATATCTTAGTATTTTCTGCCACTATGTGATATGGTATGCGTTTTCAAAAATCAATTCTGTATTTTGAAACCTCTGCATATGATGTCAAATGGTTGTCACCAGCTTGAACACACTAAGCACAGTTCTTCTAAAAGTAGATTGTATTTATGGGAAACAGAGAAGTTACCATACTGGATGAAATGACCAAGCAACGGCAGCTAAACCCTACAAAGGGAAGAATTCCTTGTTCCTAAGGGTGTGGTACCAGCTAGTCAGCTGGTCTGGAAGCATGAAGCAAAAGAATGGGTGGTGGCTCTAAGCCAGAACTTTTCAAAGAGAAAAGGAAACAAAGAGAGAGTACTCCAGTTTATAGTCAGGCCAACTGTACAGTACATCCCACTCTTTCCAGTGGCCTTTTTTAATTTTTCAACTCCCAACCACAACTAAGAAAGAGTGTGAGAACCCTTCAAAAGATCTCTTAGAGCATATTATTGGAAAATCTTTGAGATATGTTTTTATAAGCCGGGGAGACAGATGACAGGAAACTCAAGGGGGAAGAAAGGAAACATAAAGGAAGGGAAGGGAAGGGAAAGAGATGGCTTGGAGACACTTGAGAAAACGCAGCAAATGTATGACATCGTGTTGTGTAAGTATAGAACCAGAGGACAAAAAAGGTACTGGATCCTTCTGGAATATCCTTCTGATATTACTGAATGTAAAGATAGCAGGTGTCTTAGGATATTTCACTGATATGTTTAGAAGGACATTTATATCACTCACCTTCTAATGTTATGATACGAAAATAGGGGCATTTAAAGAGACCAGGCAAGCTTTGAACCTAGTGTAGGTTCACACATATTCTGATTGCCAAATTCTTAATCCTTAAAGTCAAAGAGGATGAATGATGTTTTTAATTATCTAAGAGACAAAAATCAATCAGTAATCATCTCATGAAGAGCTTACAAATTTAATTCATCAAGCAGTTTTAAAATATTTAATCTGTACAGACCATTATGGTTATGACATAATCAAAATTGTTCTTGGGGAAATGGTTCATTCATTCACTTGTTTTTTATTCAACCATTTATTTAAAAATTTACTTGAGTAAATTGTTTCAAATATTCAAGGCACTAGATCTTGTCCAATAAAACATATAAAGTCCTTTTAAATGCTATTCAGTGGTATAAGTTAATTTTGAAATAAATATGCAAATTCCTTTCAGTGGATTAAATGTCATAATACCGTAATTTTGATTCAATAAAGGTTTAAGAATCATGTCAATGAGTCTTTATCACCATTTAATTTTCTCAATTAGTTTCCAACATTAGACTCTTGAATACTTACTCTATCTTTAGTATACTAGGTATACATTAAAATTTTCACTTTTTTCATATAAAGAGTATTATGAAGAGATCACAAAAGATATGAGAAAAGGTCATCTAAGGGAACCACAAAGGTGGTTTTCTGATATGAAATTTTAGTAATGTAGTATTTTTAACAATACGATATGTTACCCAAATTGTTAGGCTATGATCCAATACGGATTCCTAACTTTTAATCAAGCCATTAGAATTCTACTGTACCAGAAACTGCTACTTGTCCAATAATATCCATTGTTTTCCTAGTCCGTTTTGGAAGAGAAAAACAAACTCAACTCTATTGGTCTTTTGTTACAATAGCTTCGATCATGCTTTAACTAAAAACTCAACTCTGTCATTACCCAGCTTTGGTAATGTTGAGAAATTATTTAGTCTCTTTGCATTTCAGTGGGCTACATGTACTCTGGAGATTTTTGTCCAGCTCTGAAGTCCATGAATCTAAAGTTGTAAGTGAGTGGCTATGCAATTGTAGAAAATCATTGGTATTTCTCACCACAACCACCTCAGCCTCACGATACCTGAAGGGTCAAATTAATTTAGTGAAATAATTGTCCAAGTATTCCTTGGTAAGAACATTTTCATTTCAAAGTCTACCTCTCTTTGAATGATTTATATCGCCTAAGACCCATTCTTTGAAACTATGTGACATTAGCATACTTCAGGTCATGACTACTGATTGCTCCTACACAGTCTGTGTGGTTGCAATAGAGAAGGTCCCAGAGAAGTATGGGCATCATAAAGCAAGTTGAAGGAGAAAAACATTATTAGAGGAAAAGGTAAGCAGCAAGACTTTCTCTCACAAGAAATGAGAGAGAACAGAAGAGGAAATTTAATATTTGTATAAAGAATGTCTGGTCCAACACACTTAAGAAAGACCATGGTCATAGTGGATAGCTGACCATATTGTTGATTTTCAAAAGAGTTGTTAGTGACTATTGAGTTCAACTGATTACAGTATATTACTAATGAGGCCAAGGTTCAGTCCCCATGTGGGCCAGTTAACTGTGCTCTGTTTCATAGGCACACAGCATGCCCCTAACTTTGGCCAGCTGTCTCCAAATGTGTGCTCTTTGTCAAAAAGAGACCAGGTGTATATGGGTCAGAGAAAGTCTACTCTCACCACTAGGAAAAATTCTCAAGGCAGATGGCAGGTCAGTGATGTCATGTTAGCATATGAAGGGTGACATGTGTTCTCATATTGAAAAGTGAAGTGGAAATTTTTCAGTTATCCAATTGTAATTGAGTATTTCAGCTAGAATTCCAATGGAGTTTTGTTTATACGGTCAACATGAGGGTCTGTGTGATTTACTAAAGGCAGGACAGCTCCAGAGGTCTCAATCGTAATGTCTTTGGTGAGGAAAGAGATACTCTGGCTTTCCATGTGACAATAATGGAGTGGAAGAATGGTGGTGAATGGAGTAATTAATGCTTCACTTAACAGGATAGGAAAATATCTAAACAAAAGTTCATTCACCAGACTCCTGACTTATTTGGGCCTGTTACCCAGAGAAATAAAAACAGTCACATGGTGGATGAGTCTTATGCACACGATGGTAGAACAAAATATATTGATTTCATGAAAACCGCTCATAATACTTAGTATTTGTATTGTAATTATTTACTTAAATGTGTATTCCTTTAGTAGATATCGAATTCCACAAAGGAAACAAAATGGCTTGTTCATCTTTTCAATACTAGAACATAATATGAAATGTGGCACCCCATCCATAAATAGTGAAAGTTTTTGTAAGGCCATAGTGTAAGCACAATATTGTATAACAGTCTCAATTATCCATAATATTAATTTTACTTTCAGAAATGTATTTAAATTCTGGTGTGTTAGAAGTTTATTAGCATAAATAGATTAAATTAGATATGCAAGAGCATATTCCCAGGAGTAGGGAACACAAAAATAAACGTTCATTTAATCTATATAAATTACAACAATTGAAAAATAAATTCAGTTTTACTGTAACTAGACTTTATCATGGAAATTAAATGGACTTCAGTTTTGTGTACATCTCAACAGAAACATTAAAGAAAAGGATTTGATTCATTGCTAGATTTTATGTGAAGTTAAAGAGGATGAAGATAAAACACAAATACACATTAATTAAATCACACAGAAATTTCTGGATGAAATAAAACAATTCTTTACAGTTTCTAGGTAATGGCAAAAGTGTTTCTGGCAAGGAAGCGTAATTAACAGCAGTGTTAAAGCTTTGCTTTACATTCTTTTGGCAATTGGGTCTACTAAGTTGAAAGCTGTTAAGCAGAGTATTTGAGTTTCATATTAATTTGCATTTCACTTGACTGCTTTTTACTGTTGTGTAAGCATGAAACAGAGAGGTCTGGGTTCAACACAACAAATTACTGTACAAAATAAAAAATTGCTACCCAAGCAGCTTTGGGTTTCCACTGGGTCTGTCATGCTGCGAGTAAAAAAGAAAGAAAAAGAAAAAGAAAGAAAATAAAAGAAACATGGATTCTTAAGAGGCATTTCAGCACCAGATCTGCACTATCAAAAATAGTTCTCGAACACAGAGTTATCTAGAAATTCAGCAGTTTGCAAACAAGAGCACTAGGGAGTAGTTTTTTTTTTTTCACACTAAAATATTTTTGCTACACATCAGCAAGTCCTTGAGGAGAGCCTGCTGGCTCCAAAGTCCTGAAGTTTGCTATTGAAATAGCAAAGTAATAATATTTAGCCATTGCTAACAGGGAAGCCACGATGCGTCTGCTCTTTGTAGTAACTACTCTATTTGACCAAAATAGCTTCACCCCTGGAATCGAAAAGCGTGACTTCATTTTAACTCTTGTTTCTTAACCTTTGATACCCTTCCTTCTTCTTTTTTGGAAGTCCTAAGTATACACGGTTAACAAGTATCTATTATTTCCATAGACATTAATCACAGAATATAAAATGCAAGATGAATGATTGCCAAAAACAGTAACTCCTATTGCGTGTGTGTGTGTGTTGGTGTGTCTACAAAAGTTTATACATTTACCATCAAATTCTGTGTTTTGGTTAAGAGTTGGCAATGATAATACTAGAAGCAAAGGGCATCTTGCTACAAGTGAGGGAATTATTATCTAGGTCTGTTGGTTCTCTCACCTATTAGAACCTGTGTTATTGCATAATCATGTCAGTGAAGTATTTAGAATATTTCAGCTTCCTTTTTCCTAGGTCATCTTCCCTCCACATATTAATGTGGGCTTCAATATTTATGTTAATCTAATTAATCCATATGCCCGTAAGGTAATCTAAAATATTTTACAGTTGTTTGACTTCTGACCTTATTTTAATGTACTTGTGATTTTCACCAGGATCCTGCAAAAGAACCGATATGCTTAAAATATAATTCCATAAGCAGGTGGATCACAACTCTTTACTGAAGGAGCTCTCATATCGTCAGCCTTTCAGATGACAAACCAAGCTCTCTAAATATTTGTTCATTAATGAAATAAAACGATATCAGTTTAATTCATTTCCATTTCATGTGTCCTGTGTTTCAAAGAAACTTTGTAGTTCACACTTTAAAGGTTTCTCTGGAGCTCTGTGTCATAATTTCTGTTCTTTTTCTAACTAGATACAAATTAAGAAAGTCATACCGAATGAGGTGTTGGGCACCCCCTAAAATCTTTCTACTCATTTGATTGAGAATTTGGCTGTAAATTTCAGTGACTGCAAAATAACACAATAGATACCACTAGTGGGACCCAGGGGCTGTGACATGTTAATGAAAGAGATTGTAGGTGTCAGATTGCTGATGGATTCCAGGACTATTTAGGGCCACTAAGAGCCTGTCACAGTGGGAGAAGCTGCTGTGTAACACTAGGTTTATCTTGAGACATTCAGACAGGGAGATAAAATGCATATTAATCCCTAAGGATAAACCGTCTTTCCTGTTGTATTGGATAAGGATCTGTTTTGTCAGAGTTAGCCTAAATGTGGGCAACTGGAGAGAAATCAGTGGTGAATTATTTGGGGAGGGATAGGGGACAGAAGAGAAGCTAGAAGAGTAGTAAATAGTGTCCACCTTACTTTGTTTATACATCACAGTGCTGTCCTTTCGTCCACCTTTACTGGGGCATCTGCATTTTGAGTAGTATAAATAAACTTGATATTTTTATTCTCTTCTAACTCCCTTTTGCCCAGGATCTGCTTTGGAGAACCGGCAGAGAAAGAGAGTAACTAACGGACATCTCCAAACTCCAACAGGCATCGGGATCCTTCACATTGAGTTCCTTGAGATTACGGACACTGTATTATTTTGTAGGCTTCCTCCATAGTGCCAAGCACCATATTAGGAAAAATAGGCACTGTGTGCATATTTGTTGAATGAGTACCCAGGGATTATGAGGTTTATACCTTCTGACTGATGCCAACAGTTGTCCCATATTATTTTTATTTTCTCTGGAAAGGAACATTGCTACAATCAGATCATAAGCCTTTAGATGAAGCAAAGCAAAGAATTTTTCTTTAATTAAACAACCATGTTCTGTTTGCCAATGCTATGCATCACCTGTTTTTACTTAATGTTTGCAAAAGCTAAATAAATGTACTTATTACAATACAAGGACATTAGCCTGGAGGGTATCACAACAGGTGACTGTTAACTCCCAGCAAAGGGAGGATTTGGAACAAAAATCCAAAGAATTATCTACTTATTTTGAATACTACCCCACTGGTTCTGCTTAGAAAAAAAGGTTAGATGACCTCTTACTTTCTTTTCAGTTACGATTACATAATGATAAGTTTAGAGCCAAGGGGATTTTTTAAATATTGGCTAACTTCCCATGCTAACAATGCAGTGTTGGAAACTGTGTTGCAATGACTCTTTAGACACTGTGCTCATTTTTCTAAGATTAATTCCGTAAACATAGAGTTGATAAATGCTGGTTCAGACTCTTATATACTAGCCAGGAAGCAAATGTTTTCTACAGTTTAGATCTATTTTAAATATTTACATGCTTTACATGTCAACAATATTCTATTTTTCATGAAGTCTTCCGCATACTTACTCTCCTTCGCCAAGGCAAACGTAAGCATAATTTTTAAAGATGGAATCAAAGTATTTTTTAATACTCATTTCAAACTCTTTGCTGGTCATGGAAGTTTTTCCCTCACTGCCTGTGGGGATTTGTTTCACAGTAGAATCTCTAGCACACTTTCCCATAAGTTCTGTCCTACGCTATGTGATAGTCATGCTTGTTGATTAGATTCGTTGCAATTTTACTTTTACTTTGTTTTGTCCATTGAAGTATGCTTTACATAAAAACAAAATGCACCTGTTTTAAGTGTTCATTTGACTGAGTTTGTGAAATTTATATGGCAATGCAACCACCATGCAGAGCAAGATACAAAACCTTTTCATCATCATTTCCAAAGCTTTTTGTGCATCTGTAGTCAATTCCCATTCTCCAAGAAGCGATTTTTGAGTTCTTCCAGTCAACAAAATGTTTATTACTAATGGTATCTCATGATTATAAGACAAAACCGTATATCCTTTCTCTGTTGCCCAGTTAGGGGAGATATTTATTTACCTTTTTCAGGAATTGATAACATTATCAGAACTGGGCTCCAAAGTGTGCCAATCTACGGCCCTGGCACTAATATAGGAGTTTTCCAGGTGCTCCACATCCTGCCAGCATTCGGTATTGTCAGACTTTTTAATTTGAGATAAAGAGAATGCAATGATATCTCATTGTTGCTTTAATTGTATTTTACTGTTTAACAACATTGAGGATCTTTTCAAGATACTTGCATATCTTCTATTTCAAATGTCTGTTCAAGTAGTTAGGCCATTTTTCCTGGATTGTTTGACATTTCACTGTTAATGTGTGAGAGTTATTTTAAAATGCTGGATACAGTTTTTTTTTTTTTTGAATTATATTTCTTATGAGTTTGTGGCTTAATAGTCTTAACAGTGCTTTTTGATAAGCAGAAATTTTTAATTTTGATGAAGCCCAATTTATCATTTATTTATTTATTTATTTCGAGTACCTTTGTTGTCTAGGCTACAACATTTTCAACTATTTTAAGATTCCAAAGATATTCTCCTCTACTTTTTATCTCCTGGAGATCTGTGATTTTAGCTGTGATATTTCAGTCACTGACTCATTTCAAATTAATTTTGGGGTATGGGACGAGATATAGAAGAATACTTTTTGATTTTTTTTTACTGTTTTTAAAAAGTATTGTTGACTCACAATGTTACATTAATTTCAGGTATACAGCATAACGATTCAATAGCTCTACATGGTATTCTATGCTCTCCCCAAGTGTTGCTACCATCTGTCACCATACAGCACTATTACAGTACCCCTGGCTATATTCCCTATGCTGTGATTTTATTCCCATGATTTATTTATTCCCTGATAGAAAGCCTGTATCTCCCACTCCCTTTCACCTATTTTGCCCATCCTTTCACCTCCCTCCTCTCTGGCAACCATCAGTTTGTTCTCTGCATTTATGGGTCTGTTTCTGGTTTTTGAGTGTGTGTTTATTTATTTATTATTATTTTTTACCTTCCACATATAAGTGAAATAATATATTTGTCTTTCTCCGTCTGACTTATTTCATTTATGTCACTTACTTTAGCCTTTTCAACAAATGGTGTTGGAAAACGTGGACAGCAACATGCAGAAGAATGTAATTGGACCACTTTCGTACACCCATATACACAAATAAATTCAAAATGGATGAAAGGCCTCTTTGTGAGACAAGAAACCATTAAAATCTTAGAGGGGAATACAAGCAGCAACCTCTTTGACCTTGGCTGTAGCAACTTCTTACTAGACACATCTCTGGAATCAAGAGAAACAAAAGCAAAAATGAAATATTGGGACTTCATCAAGATAAAAAGTTTCTGCACAGCAAAGGAAACAACAAAACTAAAAGACAGCCTGTGAAATCGGAGAAGATATTTGCAAGTGACATATCTAATAAAAGGTTACTATCCAAAATCTATAAAGAACTTAACAAACTCAACACCCAAAAAATAAATAATCCAGTTATGAAATGGGCAGAAGACATGAACAGACATTTTTCCAAAGAAGACATCCAAATGGCTAACAGACACATGAAATGATGCTCAACATACTCATCATTAGGGAAATACAAATCAAAACCACAATGAGATACCCCCTCACACCTGTCAGAATGGCTAAAATTAACAACAGAGAAAACAACAGGTTTGGGTGAGGATGTAGAAAAGAGGAACCCTTTTACAATGTTAATGGAAATGCAAACTTGTGCAGGCATTCTGGAAAACAATATGGATCTTCCTCCAAAAGTTAAAAATAGAACTACCCTATGACCCAGCAATTGCACTACTAGGTATTTACCCAAAGGATGCAAAAATACAGATTTGAAAGGGTATATGTAACCTAATGTTTATAGCGGCATTAGCAACAATAGCTAAACTATAGAAAGAGCCCAAATGTTCATCTACTGATGAGTGGATAAAGAAGAAGTTGTATATATATACAATGGAATTTTATTCAGCCATCACAAAGAATGAAAACTTATCATATGCAATGATATGAATGTAGCTACAGTATATTATGCTAAACAAAAAAATTCAGTCAGTGATAGGCAAATATATGTTTTCATCCATATGTGGAATTTAAGAACAAAACAAATGAACATATGGGAAGGGAACAAAGAGCAAGGGAAGCAAACCATGAGACTCTTAATGACATTGAACAAACTGAGGCTTGCTGGAGGGAAGGTGGGGGATGGGCTAAATGGTGATGAGTAATAAGGAAGACACTTGTCAGGATGAGCACTGGGTGTTAGTAAGTGGTGAATCACTAAATTCTACTCCTGAAACCAATATTCCAGTATATGTTAAGTAACTAGAATTTAAAAATTTGAAAAAAAAGACTTTTTATCATGAATGGATGTTGAATTTTGTCAAATTTTTTGTATCTATTGAGATGATTATATGATTCTTTTATTTAATTCTATTAACATGAATTTTAATACAGATTGGTTTCTATGTATTAAACCGTCCTTGCATCTCAGGGATTGATCCTATATGATCATGATGAATGATCCATTAATGTGCTGCTGATTTCAGTTTGCTAGTATTTTGTTAATTTTTTTCATCTATATTCATCAGGAATTTGGCCTGTAGTTTTCTTTTTCAGTTTTGGAATTACGACATTGCTGGTCTTGCCAAATGAGTTTGGGAGTGTTCCCTCCTCTTTCTTTTTATGGAAGGGTTTGAGAAGGATTGATGTTCTTCTTTAAATGTTTGGAAGTTCATCAGTGAAACCATCTGATCCTGGGCTTTTCTTCATTGGGAAATTTTTTGACTGCTGATTTAAACATACTTACTTTTCATTGGTCTGTTCAGATTTTCTATTTTTTCCTGATTCAGTCTTGGTAAACAGTATGTTTCTAAGGGTTTTTGTTTGTTTCTTTGTTTGTTTGTTTGTTTGTTTCTTCTATGTTGTTCAGTGCTGGCATGTAGTTTATACTAGCCTCTTAAGATCCTTCGAATTTCTGCATCATCAATTGGAATATCTTCCTTTTTCATTTATAAGTTTGTTCATTTGGGTCCTTTTTTTTCTTTTTCTTTTCTTTTTTTTTTTTAACTTGGTAGTCTAGCTAAGTGTTTGTCAGTTTTGTTTATGTATTCAAAGAACCAACTCTTAGTTTAATCTTTTCTATTGTTTTCTGTTCTCTATGTCATTTATTTCTGCTCTAATCTTTATTATGTTAACTTTCTTCTGCTATCTTTTGGTTCAGTTTGTATTTTTTCCCCTAGTTCCTTAAAGTCAAAAGTTAGGTTGTTTATTTAAGATCTTTCTTGCTTCTTTTTTTTTTAAATTTATTTTAATGTTTATTTATTTTGGAGAGACAGAGAGACAGAGCGTGAGCAAGGGAGGGATAGAGGGAGCGGGAGGCACAGAATCGGAAGCAGACTCCAGGCTCTGAGCTGTCAGCACAGAGCCTGACGTGGGGCTCAAACCCACGATCTGTGAGATCGTGGCCTGAGCTGAAGTCTCATGCTTAACCGACTGAGACACACAGGTGCCCCTGACCTTTCTTGCTTCTTAATGTATTTATTGCCTTGAACTTCCCCCTCAAAAATGTTTGCTGCATCTCATAAATTCTGGTTTGTTGTGTTTCCATCTTTGTTTATTCCAAGGTGCTATTTTATTTTTTATTTTAGTTTATTCTTTGATCCATTGGTTGTTCAGTAGAGTGTTGTTTCATTTCCATGTGTTCTGAATTTTCCAGTTTTTTTGTTTGTTTGTTTGTTTTTTTCTGTTTTTGCATTCTAGTTTCATGCCATTGTTGTCAGAGAAGATAATTGGTATGATTTTAATCTTACTGAGTTTGTGAAGACTCGTTTTGAGGCCTAACATGTGATTTATCTTAGAAAATGTTCTGCATACTCTTGAGAAAAATGAAATTTCTGCTGCTGTTGGGTAGAGTGTTCTGTATATGTCTGTTAGGTCCATTTGGTCTGTAATGTTGTTCAGATCTGCTGTTTCTTTAATGGTTCTTCCATTTTTGAAGTGGGGTATTTAAGTCCCCAAATATTACTGTATTAGTGTTTATTTATCCTACTAGATCTGTTAGTTTTTGCTTTATATGCTAAGGTACTCTGACATTGGGTACATAAGTATTTACAGTTGCTATATCTTCTTGATGGATTGACCCCTTTATCATTATGGAAGGATCTTTTTTTGTCTCTTTTTACCATTTTTAGTTTAAACTCTATTTTGTCTAAGTACAGCTACTCCTGCCTTTGTTGGTTACTATTTGCTTGAAGTGACTTCCATTCATTGACTTTCAGCCCTCTTGTGTCTTTAAGACTAAAGTCTCTTGTAGGCAAGTTTGGTTGGATCTTGGTTTGTGTGTGTGTGTGTGTGTGTGTGTGTGTGTGTGTCCTTTGTTTTTTGGATTTTAATTTATTCAGGGTTTCTCTGTCTTGACTGGAGAATTTAATGCACCTAGGTTTAAAGTAATTATTGACAGGTAAGGACGTACTATTGCCATTTTAACTGTTTTTTGGTTGTTTTATAAATCCATTGTTTCTTGTCTCTTATCTTGCTGTTCTTTTTCATGTTTTGATAGTTTTTTTGGTATTCTTTGACTTCTTTATCATATTCTTTTATGTAATTCCTATAGACTTTCCTCTTGTCATTACTATGAAATTTATATTAACATTATAATTCCCTATTTCAAGTGAACTACAATGTGATTTCAATAGAATTCCAAAAAAAAAATGTATAAAATTTCTTTTCTCATATTTGTTATTGCTGTTACAATTTAAATATTTTTATATTATACACCTAATAATGTATTATTAAAATTATGGTTATTTTTTACTAATTTACTATGTTCATGTTTTTAACTTATAGAGTTGTAAATGAATTATGCACCATGATTACCAAATTATAGAATCTAATTTCGAATATACATTTACCATTATCAATGAATTTTATACTACCTTTTTATGTTTTTATCATGTTAATTAATGTTCTGTTACTTCCACTCAAACAACTCCCTTCATCATTTCTCGTAAGTCAAGTAGACTGGTAACGAATTCCTTCAGCTTTAGTTTGCTCAGGAAAGTCTTTATTCCTCCTTTATTTCTGAAGGACTTCTTTACTGGGTATAGTATTTCCAATTGACAATCTTTTTCTTTCAATATTTTGAATAGGTGCTCCCATTCTCTCCTGGCCTAGAATGTTTCCTTTGAGACATCTGCCTATAGTGTTATGGGTGTTCCCTTGTACATAACTTTTTTTTTTTTAATCTTACTGCCTTTAGAATCCTTTTTTTGTCTTTGACTTTTGACAATGTAATTATAATGTGTTTCATTTTAGCCCTATTTGGGTTTAACTTATTTGGAGTCCTCTGGGCTTCATGGATCTATATGTCCATTTCTCTCCCCAAATTTAGGAAGTTTTCTGCCATCATGGCTTTCAATATAGTTTCTGCCCCTTTCTCTTTCTCTTCTTATTTTTCTATAAGGTGAATATTGTTTCTTTTTATTGTGTCCTATATGTCTCTAGGTTTTCCTCACCCTTTCATTTTGTTGTCATTTTGTTCCTCTGACTGGATAATTTGTAATGTCCTATCCTCTGGGTTGCTGATTCTTTCTTCTGTATGATCCAGTCTGCTTTGAAACTGTCCCTTGAAATTTCAGTTTAGTTATTGTATTTTCACCACTAAGATTTCTGTTTTGTTTTGTTTTGATGGTTTCTATTGCCTTATCGATCTCATTTGTCCATGCATTGTTTTCCTAATTTCATTTAGTTGTTTGTGTTTTCTTGTAGTTCATTAAACTTCTTTAAGAGAGTTATTCTGAATTATTTGACAACTCATAGATGTCTATTTCTTTAAGATCAGTTATTGGAGCTTTATTGGTTTCCTTTGATGGTGTCATATTTACCTGGTTTTTCATGATTTTTGAATCCTTACCTTGGTATCTGTGCATTTGAGTAATCAGGTTCCTCTTTCAGATTTTACATGTTTCCTTTGGTGGAGACAGATCTTCTTTGGTCAGCTCAGTTTGCGTCTCTGGGTGTGTATGCTCAAAATCTCCTTGGGCAGATGGGGCCTACTATTATGGTCTGTTCTGGGGATGAGACAATTGAACACTGATAAAAGGGGAGAGAGGGATATGCCACTAGCTGAAAACAGATGGATAGAACTACTGAAGTGATTTCCTACCAAAGTGAAGCTGCAGGATGGGCTCTGTGGTTACCCTCATTCTCTGGTCAGGTTTACTAGATGGTCAAGACTAGATATTATATTCAGTTGTAAATGGGGCCATAAATGAGCTTCTCTGCCCTGCAAGAGCATCACAATAGGACACAGGGTTTGTACACCTTGTTGCTTAATGACCTGAACCAAGCAAAGTGTGTACTGAATTTCCTGGTTAGGTGAGACCACCAGTTTTGCTTGGCAGTTGGGGGAATCTAGGAATTCTGTTCTCTGTTCAAATGCCATTGTAAGCAGTGCTGTTGGATGGGCTATGCAATTTCCTGTGTACTCTGGTTATATTTCCTGGTTGGTTTGACTGGAGGCTGTATTCATGAGTTAGTAGGGCTATAAATTTGTGTTCCTGCCCACGTACAGTAAGAGAAGCAGCTATAAGGTCAGTAAAACTCTCTGTTGTCTTACTTCAAGCCTACCCTTACCCCAGGTTTCCTGGCCACACACTGACTTTGCTCTCCAAATTACTGGCTCACTTGCCATTGTCTCAGCTCAAGCATTCCTCAGATGCACAGCTTCCAGTCTTCTTTGGTCAGATGGGGCCAGAAGCCACAGTAGGTGGGTGGAGCTATGTCTCATCTGCCTTTGCTAGGTGGGAAGAGGAAGGGTCACTCCAGGCAACTCTCAATTTTGCAAACAGTTCTCCAGGAGGGAGGAACTGAGAGCTACCCACAGTCCTGGCTATCAATTAATCCCCTTCCCTATGCATGGCATAAGAATTGTCCATCCCCAGAACTGGCTTTGCACCTGGAGGTGATCACCTCTACTTGCCTGCCTCTCATCTCAGCTCAAGTATTGCTGAAACACATAGCTTCCAAATGTCCTTGCCAGCCCTTCTGTTAAGATGTGTCCGGCAGACATTCTCCACAGTGGATGGGGCTGTGTGTGACTCAGTCTCTTGCCAAATCATGGGCAAAACAGGCTCTGAGGCTGGAAAAACTCCTCATTTGAGGATGTGAATCAAGAAGATCTGTACCCCACTGAGTTCCCTGTTCAAAGTGTGCCAGCAGCTTGGTTCTACAGATGAGCAAAACCCCTGGTTGGGATTACCATTTGGGTACTACAGGTATAAACTCAATCTGCTCAAATCTGTGTGGTAGTTTTGCAAGCTCCTCCTCCCATCTCCATCACAGTCAGCTTCCCATGGGTGAGCCGTGCAGATTCTCCTGCAATCTTTGTAAGGTGAGATCAGAGTAGGGACTCCCAAGAAGTGACCCACAACGTGGGTAGAGGGGCGGGGGTGGGGGTGCATGGTTGTGGCAGTAGCTGTTCTTCCTGGATTCTCTTTTTCCATTAAAGGAGTCAGAGGCTCAGGAGAGACCGCTCCACATGGTTAAGTGCTGGCCTGGGTGAAAGGCAGTGTAATCAATGTGTAGCTACTTCTCTTACTCTTCTAATGCCGTCTATTTTGGTGTCTATGGTGCAGGGAGATACTTCAGCCTCACCCCTATGGTCTAGGCTTCTCTCAGTGGTGTCTTGTTCTTGCATAGTTGTTAATTTTCTTCTTGTGAAAGGGAGCAGAGTCAGAAACAACCTACATTGCCATGTTGGTGATGTCACCGTACCTTATGTTTTCTTTCGTTTCTTTTTTCATTACTTAAATACATGTACAAACACAGAAAACCACAAAGAATAACATAACAATTTTTATAATCCTATTTTCTTTTAAAAAAAGACCTGGCCATATTTCCAGAAGCAAATACCATCAGGAGGTCAGTGCATACACTTCTAGCTTGCTTTTGTACGTTTACATACAGGTATTTTTATATGCAGCAATTTCAGTTTGGAGAGTGGGATTTAAAAAGTATGGATGTTAATGCAATTTGCTTTTTTCACTTTTTATTTTGCCCTTGAAACCTCTCTCTCTCTCTCTCTCTCTGTCTCTCATATTCTGTGTGTGTATGTATATGTATGTTTCTTTCTCTCTCTCTCTCTCTCATATATATATATATATATATAATTTTTACATATAATATACATTATATATAATTTTTTTATAATTGTCCCATTAATGTTCCACATTCTATTCATCTACTCCTCTAATGATGGGAAGTTAGTTATTTCCAACGTTTAGTTACCACAAACAATGCTGTGATTGATCACCGTCCCTAAGTTCAGCCATCTGCTGTGATTTCTACCACCAGATGATTGTCATTATGGTTCTGGATCTGGCTTTCTAATTGCATGGCTGGCTATTCTCCCATGATCTATTCACTGGACCTCTCCTCATGGGTCTGACTCACCATGGTACATGTTCTCAGCACTCAATTCCTAACAAAGGAACTTTGGGAGATTATTGAGTTCAACATCCTGAAACTGAAGCCTTCTCAGATCTTTCTCAGAACAGGTAGTTTGTTCAAGAGCATGAATTAAATAAAATTGTTATTATTTCCAATGGTTTCTAGTTTTTGCTGTTTGATCAGAGGTTATCCTAGTAGAATTTCAAGTTTGTGTGTCTTGTTTTGAAACAGACTGGCTATTAATTGTTGTTCTTATTAATATTTCTCATGAATCCAGTTTAGAAGTAAAAGATACTATTGTTGTTTTCCCTAATATTTATTTATTTATTTATTTATTTATTTAATTTTTTTTTTATATTGTAGGTGAATCCAATTCAGGAAACATTAGGCAGTCAGTCATTGTTGGAACTGTAGCTACTCAGTTCTATAATAAAATGTGTAAGCATTTGTTAATCATTATCTATGTTCAATTTGCTTTGAAAAGAAAAATCAATGAGATCAGAATCACCAGGACCTTACTTACAATTATGTTTGCATTATTACAGTCTTGTTCTATTTCGCCATGAAGTTTATGCCTGCAGTTTCCCTGTTGGACTCCCACTCAGGGTGGTTTAAGATTGCATATCTAAAAACACATGCCCAGGCCCTGAAACATTTAAACATGTTAAAAATCAATTTTACCTGTGTGATTCCCAGCTGAATGCCACTTCTGATGTATGTCAGCTTCAAAAGAAATTAAAAGATAAGTAACATGATTACAATCAGATTAGCTTGTCTAGGAAGACAGACGAGATTGCAGAGTTGTCTGAGTGAAGATACTTCTTCCTAGTGAGACCAGTTTACATTACATTAAATAAAAATGAGTTTCCAATATGTGTACTATATAACAAAGTGGGTAAATGGAAAACTGTTCCCTTGTGACTGAATATGAGTCATGGAAACTCTCTCTTATTTTCTGACTATTCATGAATTTACTGCCTGTCAGGACACTTTATGAGATATCTTAGAAAAAAATGAATTATTCTCTGAGATTTGTTGCTCAAGCTAAAAGAATTATATCTTTGATTAACACTACTCGTGAAAGTCAAAAAAGAGGAAAATCTTGGATCTCAACTTATTCTATGTTGTAGAATAAGATAATGAAAAATATTTAGAGAGTAACTTATGACAAGGGTCACTTCTAACCAGCCAAGAGGAACATACATTAATGAATATTAATTGGACAAAATACAAGAAGGTGGGCTCAGTTGCAATTAACATGATATCCACAGTGGAAAACAAAAAACAAAAAACAACTCCTGACCCTATTAATCTTATTTATAAAATAATTTTTACTTTTGTAGGTAGAGTAAAAAGAAAAAAAAAAGAAGATCAAGTAAAGTTTTATAGGACATGTACAAATAATGAAGCATTGTTTATTCAAGCAAGTGTAAAGATGCCACCTTAAGCTATTTTTAATAGGCTTTAATTATTTTGTTTATAAAGAAAAAATACCGGAAATCAAAATAACTTAAGTATCTTCATGATTGGACAATAATATAGTTGCCTTGATATTTGGACACTCCTATGAGTAACAATGTTCTAGCAGCAAGTTTTAAAAATAAAAAAGGAAAGCACATGACAGAACTTCCAAAGTTAGAGTAAGAAATCTAAGAAGAAAGAAAGGAGTAATGTAAAATCACACCCTAAACATGAATTATTTTTACACCACAGTGAAATAGTCAATTTTCCAAATGTTTTAATCTAAAATTCTCATTTTCCCCAAACACAAGTTTTTCTTCTGTCTTTTGATTGCAATTTCTATACTTAAAGTTGTTTTCAAATTGCACAGAGACATAGAGAAACATATCTTTGAACTATTAGTGCATTTAGAATAATTTACTGGCAAAAATATTATTAAATGCCTATTTGTAATTTATGGTATTTGCTAATATTTGCATTATTCACAAAAACTTTACATAGGTAAAATATCCATTATTGATTTCAACTGACTTTTTTTTTTTTTTTTTGAGACAGAGAGAAGGTGAGCAGGGGAGAGAGGCAGAGGGATAGAATCTTAAGTAGGCTCCACATGCAGCACAGAGCTCGATGTGGGGCTGGGTTCCATGTCCCTGGGATCATGGCTTGAGCCATGTTGGTCACTCAACCAACTAAGCCACCCACGCACCCCTAAGTGACCTTTTTTTAATGGAAGGTACAACGATAGCCTTTCTTCGCACAAAATGTAAAAGAAAAGGAAAGGCAGAAAAGTGATTGTTAGCGAGGAATATTGGGAAATATTTCAAATAAGCTTTTTTCTCCTTCTAAATATAAAGCCTTAATTTCAGAGAAGTCCAGTTGTACATCTAGCGTAAATATCAGATTGCAACATGCCAGCATTTAAGAAGCTCTTATATCTCTGGTTTAGGTCATTTTCCCTTTAAAGTGAGTTTAGATATTATTAGAAAAAAAATGTGAAGAGCTCAGCTTAGTGCTCATCAACAAAAAGCAGCATAGACTTTGGACAAAGCACAGTGATCCTCATGAATGTTTTGAAAAACATTGATATCAGTCATTGGTTACTCCTTCCGTTATCCGGATATTTAATTGCTAGTAGTTATTTCCAAAAATCAATAGTTGTCTCATTTTTCAGTAAACACCTTTACGTAGAGTCTTTGGAGACTAAATTAATCCAATTTTTATGATGTGATGTATTTTATGAGCAGTTTGGAAGGACAACCATCTTGGAATGCAGCAACCTTGGTAGGAGAGCCAAAAAATATATGTGTCTTTGAAACCAGGTCCAGATATTTTCTGGTTCTCTAGCTTTGTTTCTCCTCTTTGTCTTCTATTTTGTTTTTCCCTCTATGCTACAATTTTCTCATCTCAATTGGGGTTAGTAGCATCTTTTCATGTGGGTGTTGTCATAGATGATTAAATGAGTAAATCTGTGCACAATGCTTAGCGTGTTGCCTAACACATAGTAAGCATTCAATATCTATTGCTGTTATTCTCTTTATCTACCACATACCAAGCATGTTACCCATATGTAATGTCAACTATATTGAATGTGTGTGTTGTGACACTGTCACAGGATTGCCTGAGATAACTAATTTTTTTTCCCCCAGTTTGTGTCGTTTACAACTTATACACTGAGGCGAATATATTTGAGATGCCCTTGTGATGTAAAGTCTTCTTAAATTATGGGTTATCCACCATATTTTGGGAGCAAAAGTGATGATATCTCGTCTATAATTTATCTAGGGCTTTATATTTATGTTCCAAATAATCTCTCTTTTTTATTTTTTTTACTTCTGTTTATATATTATTTTTAATGTTTACTTATTTTTGAGGGGGGGGAGGGGCAGAGAGGAAGAGACAGAATCCAAAGCAGACTCTAGGCTTTGAGTTATCAGCACAGAGCCCAATGAGGGGCTCAAACTTATGAACCGTGAGATCATGACCTGAGCCAGTCAGCCGCTTAACTGACTGAGCCACCCAGGTGCCCCTTTTTACTTCTATTTAACATTGCATTTCATTCTTTGTATTTCTTTTTATTTGATTGGTTAAGGAATATTCTGTTACTAAACCAGTATCTTGAGATATAAATTCAGCTAGAAATTAGAAACTCTTGATTAAGATTACTTTGCTACATTTTGACCTATCCAAATCCGACCCCCATTCTAGGCTTCTGGGCTATTTTCTCAGGACAAAACTTTTGTCACTCTGGTTTCATGAGTCTCTTGAAATATCAAGTTTAGTGAATGTTTTGCGTTATCTACTGGTTTCTTCATTTAGTGCTTTATGGGTGATGTTGTGTGACCCAGGACTATGAATACAGCAGAAGATAACCATGGTGATGGGTGATAACTAGACTTAAAGTGGTGATCTTTTCTCATTGTTTACAAATATTAAATCATCATGTTGTATACCTGAACCTAATAGAACGTTGTATGTCAACAAACATTTAGTAATAAAAAAAATAAGCCTGGTCTCAGATTTCTGTCACCCACATTTTCAGTTGTAAAAAGTTATCCCTAAAAAACAGATCTGAAATTATTTCTTGATACCTTTTGTGTAATGTACCTTTATGATAGGAGAAGATAGGATTCAGTAGGCAAAGAGGGAAATATTAGGGCCAGAGGATGCTGGGTGGGGAAAGACACCTACTTTGGAACAATGCTGGGAGCATCTGACCACAGCAAACCCCTTCAGACTAAGGTTCCTCTTAAGAATGTAACAGACCCCACCTACTCCCCCTCAGGTTTCCCTTAGGAATTTGACAAAATAACCTAAATATGGCCATAGACCACCCCCTCATACAATGGGAACAAGCCAATCGGCAATGGAAAACCCAGCACCTAGAGCTTTCAAGCAAATAAGGGTAGAACCTGAGAAAGTACAAGGTGGGAGGGAAGGGGGAGGGATGACCAGAACCTTATAAAACATGGACTCTTGTCTATAGTCCTCAGATACTCACTTTTGAATGCCCCCTCTTTGTTCTTGTCTGTTAAAGAATTTATTGAATAAGCATGAAACTGATTTTCCTCTGTCTGCCAGGTTATTAAACCCTTGAGACATAATTAGGGAATATAAGGGCTCAACTTACTGGTAAAGGAATTGTTAATGCTTACTTCACTAATAAGGGACTTTTTCAGAGAGTTTCAAGAAGAAAAATTTTTCTGATTTTTATTCTGAAGGAAGTCCTTGAAATATTCTAAATTTCTCCTTTAAGCACATTCACTGCAATATTTCCTACTGTGGAATATTATGTGTGGTATCTTAAAAAAAGATGTACATCAGTATGTGCAAGCATAGAGCATTTCCAAGAAATAGTGTGTAAAAATAATAAATCTCAGAAAAATAAATAACAGGGATATTATTAATGTTATGTAAAAATTATACATATAAACGCTTTCTATGTATCTATGTATCTATCTGTCTATCATCATCTTTTTATCTATCACAAGCCAAAATAGTAAGCATGCATCTGTAGACACATAGATATGTGTGTAAATGCAGAGAAAAACCTCAGGAAGAATATTTAACTCATGTCAAACAGGGCTAGTGGTAGGGAATGGGGAGAAGTCTGGGATTACTAGCAAGAGACAAAGGAGAACAGATTTATTTCCAATATTTTTATTTTTAAAGACTAATGCATTTACATATTATTTCAGTACCTGGAGATTAATTTGAAGAAAAAAAATAAAGCATTTGTGTAAAAGACACTACATTTTAAATGTTTTTCTCCATATCTCCAAAGAGAGATTAGTGAATATTTAGTTTGAATTGGACACTATACTTGTAAAGTTAACTTAGAATGGACACTAAAATTACAAGATTCTAGAAGAAGTCCATGAATACATGTTTTAAATAAACAGTCATCCTAGTTGAAATCATTCTTTTTTATCATCATTAGCATCATCCATTTTTGTTAGGGGATTATCATATATGTACATGCCTATATGCATATGTATATGTATGTTTGTGTTTGTGTATAAAAAAGAGAGGCTGCGTGGGGTGCCTGGTTGGTTCATTTGGTTGAGGGTCCAACTCTTGGTTTTGGCTCAGGTCATGATCGCAGGGTTCATGGGATTGAGCCCTGCATTGGGCTCTGAGCTGACAGCACAGAGTCTGCTTGTGATTCTCTCTCCCTCCTTCTCTGCCCCTCCCATGCTCATGCTCTTATGCTCTCTCTTTCTCAAAAAATAAATAAATAAATAGTTAAACAAAACAAAACAAAACAAAAAACAGAGAGTCTGGAAAAACAAACTGTCCATGAAAGTTTATTATTTTTGTTGTTTTGGGATGTTAGGACAGATACATTGCAACATCAACTGACAATAAGAACATAACTTAGTTGCAAAATGAGCCATAAGCACAAACATTAAGGATGTTCTGACCTCTAGGAGAAAGATATGGTTGGCAAAGTGGTGCCATAAATTATATCTCAAATAACAGAAGAAACTTTCACAGATAGAATGAATGTAAATGTACTCAACGTAGGGGATATGAATGAATCAAAGGATTAGAGGATGGCGTATATTCAGAAGATGCTAAATAAACATTCTGATGTATCTTGGATATTTGGACTCAAACAGTTTTAAAGTCTCACATCAATTAACTATTGAATGGTGGTTAATAATATTTTTATGTAGGACTAATGAATAACCTACCTCTTAGAGGAAAAAACAAATTTAAAACTGTGCCTTAGAAGCTCCAGTAATACATTATCTCTTGGCCTTCGTTTGCCCATCTCTATAATGTGAAGATTTCAACAGATAGTCACTATGGTTGTTGTTAGGCATGTAATTTTCTGTAGAGATTTTGTTTTGGGTTTTGTTTCTAGATTCTCAAGCCTTGGGTTGACTATTTCAGAGGACTCAAACCTCAGTCTAGTCTAATTCTGATGGAAAACATAAAATTATAAGGAGAAGAGTGGGCCAGGAATCAGGAAATTTCGATTCTAGTACCAGTTTGTCCCTCACAAGTTGTGAGGAACGAGGTCAAGCCTTAAAATCTTTGGACTTCAGTTTCTTCCCTACAAAGCTGAGATAATAATTTCGAAAGCTATTGCCAGCATGGTGTGCAAATCAACACAATAAACATATGCAAACGCTTGGTAAATTTAAAAATGGTCTTATATAAAGCATTATTATTAAATCTGAACATTGGTAATAAAAAATAAAACACTTCGAGCCACACTGCCTCTTATTATTCCCTGACAATGATTCCTCTGTGTTACTGTACCTCTGTGTTTGGAATGCTCTTTGACAGGATTATCTGCAGGTCTCTGTTTTCTTACTTACTTTAATTCTCTACTGAAATGTCACCTTATCACAGAGGCATCCCTCCCCTGATATCCTTTATCAATTAGCAACACTCACCTAATCTCCCTTGCCATGCGTTATTTTATTATATCAACCACAGAAATATTATCAAGTTATTCACATTTCTAATTTTTGTAATACTCCCTTTCCCCAACAAACATGAGTATAAAATCCATTAGAACAGTGATTTTGGTTTGGTTTACTGTGTATCTCTATTCCCTCAAAGAGTGCTTGCCATGTTGTGGGCACACAATAAATATTTATTGACTAACTGAACAAATTTATAAATTGTTTGAGGGAGATTTAAGTTAAAAATATAAACAAAACTAACTTTGTGATTTTTTTTTTATCCTTCAGCAGCTCACTTAGTAAGCTTTTACGTCTATCAAGGAAATATTGAAAACTCACCCAATGAATACATCACGCCAAAGTTTCAAATTTCCTCTTAGTTTTGCTAATATGATTTATTTTTAGAAAATTGTGTAGCAATGTCTGAGAGGAAATGGGTTTCAGCTGTGTCATGTCAAAACAAACACTTATATTGAGAACTTTAGATATTTATAAGCATTAAGGGATCCATCATTGAATAAAAGCCAATTATCTGAATACAGATAAATTCCAATTGTTTGTAACAATCAGTTTAGAAATGCATGGAAAACATTTAAAAAAAACAATCACACTTATTTTATCCACTTACCTTAAATGCTATGCCATGCACATTATAGATGTGTATATCTTCACATGTCAAAACTGTATGGGATAACTTGAATGCTATAACTTTTACCTTCAGGTTCCTCAAAAGAATAGAGAAATTGGTAAGGCTAGAAAGAGTTTACATTGAAGAATGTGAAGCAAGCCACAGAAGTACTGTGTTGACAAGACAACAATTGTAATAAATTGAAATTTGACTGTAAATAGCAAATTCTTGATTATTTTTAGTATACCTTTAGAAGACAGCAACTAGGATCCACATATCATTGACTAGGTAGTATTCTTAAGAGTAATGTATTATTGGGAAAGCCACATAATCTTAAATCTATTATTTGTTGAACTTAAAAGCAAACCTTTCAGCAATTTGTAGCAATGTCACCAGAAATTGATCATCTCGTCAACAAAAATAGTTTTGACATTTCCAAGTGAGTCCTGCTTCTTTACATTAATAAAATTCCAACATTTCTAGAAATATTAATGGAAAATGTCAACAACTAAACTGATATATGGTGCATACTGTTCTTTTGTTTTTCAAAATGCAGCAAATAAAATCCTTCCAATCTACATATAGCGTAAGTAGTACACGAAGGACTGTGTTAGCATTTATTTTAACACAAGCCTTTTGAAGACACGAAGACACTAACAATACTTATTATCTAGACAAAGTCATGAACTGCATAAAAAACATGACAGTGTCCTTGGAGTTAATGAAAGTTTAAAGAGGTCTTTAGGTTATCTGATAAAAGCAAAGTTTCAAATTCAAGGAGTTTAAAAAAAAAAGGAAAAGATCCGGGTAGTAATAGAAGTTCTCACATGGAATCTGCAGAAAGACTGAATTTCACGTCATCAGCGAGCTTCCCATAATATCATTAGCTTTAGCTGTTAATTAATTTTGATCTGCAAATGCTATCTAAGTGTGTGTGTGGAGGGACGGAACAAGTGGATGAAATATTTTTCATTTATGGATATGTCAGCCTTTGATGTGCCCAGAAGGGAAGTTTTTAACCCTATGGCTAATATGTATAGTGGTTGCATTGAGTGAGATGACAGAGCCATGAAGACAAATTTGCAAGGCAAAAGAAGTTAGAAAGAGTTTCAGAAATGATGAACTTCCTACCAGAAACATGTTCATTAAAGATAGCTTCCTTAAGGGGCTGATATAAACACAAGATCCTAAGGACCCTCAGAGTAGATTGTTGGTTGTCTATAACACATCTGGCTAGAAATGTACCCCTGAAATAGTGTTTGACAAAAACACGAGATAGCTATGTTGACAAACCTAAGTAGCCAAGGGAGAAATGAACTCAAGTGTTGGGAATCTAAGGACTTAATATCTCATATGAATATTGCAATATTTCAAGTTGGATGGTTTTGTTTGAAGTTTTTTCATGAAAAAAAAAAATTGATGTTTGTTATACTATACAATATTTTTAATTATCAACAAATGCTGGGGTGTATCTTACTTTTTTTGATAGTAAATGGAGGATTAGCTGTTACATTGAACATATCATCTAAAACAGTATGGGCTGGGATTTAAAGTAGGTGATATCATCCTAGCAATTTTTTCATTGCTATGTTTTCTTAATATTCTGCAAAATTTAGCCTCACATTAATACATAACATAAGTATTATGTTTTTAAATAAGTAACAAACTAATTTTTTCATTCAATATACTCAGGTTATTACTAGGATGTGCTGCTTAAGAAACTGTCTAAGAAATGAAATATTAGAGGAAGTTTAATTTTGGGGGTGAAGGGTGAGTGGAAAAGGGAAATGCAGAATTGGTTGTTATATAGTGAACTAGATGGCTCTTTGATCCACAGATCAGTCTTTCTGAGTGCTTCAATGCAATAATTACCTGGTTTTTTTTTCTTTGAAGAAAATTAATTGAGGATGTTTTCCATTACTTTGCCATTGAGGCTGTTACTTATACCCCTAATAAATGAATTAAGAATTCCAATCAAAGCACAATTCCCATGATCATTTCTCCTCATTCAGTTCTTACATTTTGTTTTTGTAGTTTGTTGCCTTGTTTTGCAACTTTTTTCAACTTTTTTTTTTAATTGCCATAAAAATATATAGTGTTTTTGCCTTAAAGTTGCCCTTAAGGAGTATTCAACCTTGAAAATATATCCACAAATCTACCCAATTTGGTGGGATATTGCTGATTAAGATGAAGGAAGACTGAATCCATTCCATCGATGGACCTTTAAAGTACTTTGTATTCCTTATTTCTGTCCCCTTCATGAGGAAGAAACTAAGTTAGTAAGACCAATATAGCTTTGGGTTCAAAAACTGTCAGCACAGGGTGTGGCAAGGTGTTTTTGCAGATATCCTTTTGACTTTGTTGTAAATCAGTTTCGAACATGAATGTTAAAAACACTGGTTTTTCTTTGTGCGAGACTTCTGATTTTATCATTCCACTGATCCCCCTGTGATAATTAAGAGACAATAAGTTTGAGCCATCGTTGGTGATTTATGCCGGTAATAATCTGGGTTTATAAAGAATTTGTTTTGCGATGGCACTCACATTCTTTGAATCCCCATAAATGTAGCTCCATCTGGGCATAGTTCTGGCATTTATTATTATTATTTTAATGGCCAATTTTGTTTGCTAAAAGAATTCACACGCCCGGTTAAAAAATCTTCAACATCTATTTTTCTATATAGCAACTTTTAAATTATTTTTAAGAAGCTATCATTATAAATATAAACAAAAATACAAATACAAATTGCTGGTATGAAGTAAGCAATTGTCTTTCAATCAATAGCTCAAGAATACCTTTTGAGGCTATTTAAATGCATCAGTTTTTGAAATAAGGTCATCTATTTTAGCTGTGTTTTTTTTTTGATGCAAAACTGATTTACCTATAAAAATTTAAAAAGCAACCAAATTTCTCCTATCAGCATAAGCTTTTCCTAGATTATAAAACTTATAAATAAGAAAATGAACACCTTTAAATATTTGCATCTTAAATTGAACCTGTAAATGTGTTGTTTCTGTACAAGACAGCTCTCATTTTAATTGAATACTTTTTAAATTTTTATTTGAATTTCAATTTTTTTCAAGAGAGGGAGAATGGAGAGACAGAATCCCAAGCAGGCTCCATGCTGTCACTGCAGAGCCCAGGGTGAGGCTTGATCCCACCAACTGTGAGATCATGACCTGAGCTGAAATGTTCGGACACTTAAGTGACTGAGTCACCGAGGCACCCCTCAACTTTCAATCTTTAATGAAAATGACATCAAATGCTCGTACAGCAGCAATGCTTTCATACATGTAGTAGTTTGTCTTCCAATATGTCTGCAATGATTCCTCCCATTCCCATGTCCACCCTCTTACAAAGTGACTGCTACTAATACCTTCATCAGTGAATATAGGTTATATCCCATGACCATGGTGACAAATTAGCCTACATTGGGAGACTTAAAAAAACAAAAAAAATTATTCTGTCATGGTTCTGGAGACCAGAAGTCTGAAAACAAGGTGTCAGCAGGTCACACTCCCTCTGAAGTCTCTACAGGAAGATCATTGTCTCTTCTGGCTAACAGCATTCCTTTGTTGCTGCTTCCTTCCATTCTTTGCCTCCATCCTCTCCTGGCCTCTCCTCTTCTCTCTCTGCGTCATCTTCTTTTCTGTTATAAGAATCCTTGTCTTTGGATTTAGGGTGTACCTGGAGATTTCTAGGATGATCTCATTATAAGATTCTTTGATTTAATTACACCTGCTAAAACCCTTTTTTCAAATAAGGTAACATTCACAGGGTCTGGTTATTAGGACGTGGACATATCTTTTGAGAGGCTGCCATTCAATCTAGTACACCGTCCTTTAAATCTGGACTGGCCTTGTGATGAATTTTGACCATTAGTTTATGGCATGATGAGCATAGATTCAAGTGGCATTGAGCTTCTGTGTTTATTCTATTTGAATGCAGCCCTGATAGTGTTATGTAAAAAAAGTCTAGTTTAGTCTACTGGTACATTAAAAGCCTCATATAAAACAGAGTCATATTTTTAGCAGAGTCCCCCTTCACTTATACCTACCACCAACTGCCAGTTATGTGAGTGAAGCTATCATAGCCCATCTAGTCCCAGTCAAATATCAGTTGACTGTAGCTGCAACTTGATCCAGACAAGTTACCCACAGAATGGGTCGTTTTTAAAGCATCAACAGGTAACGGATACAGATGCGATCACCTAAATGAAGGATGGTGCAAAAACAAAATTCCCAAACAAGTGGCATTGGCTTTGAGGCGGAATGGTGGGAATAGGCTGAGGAAATTGCAAGGCTGGAGAGATAGTAAACAAACTTTGGTGGGTGCTTAAAAAATAGGGAGAAAAATGTTAACTGAGACTGAAAAATAGGTGATTCACCTTATGCATTTGTGAAAACAAAGTCATCTGTAGTAAGTTGAAAGAGAGAAAACCCATCTAATGAACACGTGGATCTAAGATTTTCAAGCTCGATGTTGAAGAGGTCAATTGATTTATTTTAGCGTGTCCTCATAAGGTTTTATGTGTCACGAGACATAAATATTCTTTTGGCTATCTATTGCTGTGTAACAAAACAACCCTTGTGCTTGGAGCTTAAATAGAAACTATTTGGTCAGGATTCTGAAGGTCAGTTTGGATTAGGTTCAGTGAGGCAAGGGTTTCTGCTGGTTTGGCCTTGGGTCATTCATGCAACTGTGGATTTAATACCTAAAATGGTATGTCAACAAATTGGGCAATCTGGAAGAAATGGACAAATTCCTAGAAACATAAATGACAAAAACTGAGACAGGAATAAATAGAAAAGTTGAACAGACCCATAACCAGCAAAGAAATTGAATCTGTAATCAAAAATCTCCCAACAAACAGGAGTCCAGGGCCAGATGGCTTCCCAGGAGAATTCTATCAAACATTAAAAAAGAGTTAATACCTATCCTTTTGAAACTTCCAAAAAACCCAAATGGAAGGAAAACTTCAAAACTTGTTCTATGAGGCCAGCATTACCTTGATTCCAACACCAGACAAAGACCCCACTAAAAAGGAGATCAATTTCGCTGATGAACATGAATGCAAAAATTCCCAACAAGATACTAGCAAATTGAATCCAATAACATATTAAGTAATTATTTACCACGATCAAGTAGAATATATTCCTGGGATGCAGGACTGGTTCAATATCCACAAAGCAATCAATGAGATACATCACATTAATATAAGAATGGATAAGAACCACATGATCCTTTCATGCAGAAAAAACATTTGACAAAATAAAGGATCCTTTCTTGATAAAAAACTGTCCAGAAAGTGAGAATAGAAAGAACATATCTCAACATATATGAAAGACCCACAGCTCATATTGCCCTCATTGGGGAAAAATTGAGAGCTTCCCCCCACGGTCAGGAAGACAACAGTGATGTCCACTCTTACCACTGTTGTTCAACACAGTACTGAAAATACTAGCCTCAGAAATTGGACAACCAAAAGAAATGTAAGGCATACAACTCAGCAAGAAAGAAGTCAAACTTTCACTTTTTGCAGACGACACGACGGTCTACATGGAAAACCCAAAAGACTCTTCCAAAAAACTGCTAGAATTGAAACATGAGTTTAGCAAAGTCACAGGATATAAAACCAATGTACAGAAACCTGCTGCATTCTATACACCAATAATGAAGCATCACAAAGGGAAATCAAGGAATTGATCCCATTTACAATTGCACCAAAAAAAACAAAAGCGACCTAGGAATAAACCTAATCAAAAAGGAAAAAGGTCTGTACCCTGAATACTATATAAAGCTTATTAAAGAAACTGAAGAAGACAAAAAGAAATGGAAAAATATTTCATGCTCATGGATTGGAAGAACAACTACTGTTGAACTGTGTATACTATCCAAAGCAATCTACACATTCAATGCAATCCCTATCAAAATAACAGCAACATTATTCACAGAGCTAGAACAATTCTAAAATGTGTATGGGACCAGAAAAGCCAAGTGGCCTAAATACCCAAAGTAGCCTAGAGCCTACTTCAGATTCTGTTTCTCCATCTCTCTCTGCCCCTCCCTTGCTTGCACTCTGTCTCTCTCTCTCTCTCTCTCTCAAAAATTAATAAACATTAAAAGGAAGAAGAAGAAGAAGAAGAAGAAGAAGAAGAAGAAGAAGAAGAAGAAGAAGAAGAAGGAGGAGGAGGAGGAGGAGAAGGAGGAAAGAAAACCAAAGCTGGAAGCATCACAATTCTGGACTTCAAATGGTATTGAAAAGCTGTAATCATCAAGATAGTATGGTATTGGCACAAAACAGACACATAGATCAATGGAACAGAATAAAGGACCTAGAAACGGACTGACAACTATATGCCTCTTCTTCAAGGAAACAAGAAAGAATATCCAATAAAAAAAATAGCCTCTTCAACAAATGGGGTTGGGAAAACTGGACAGTGACATTCAGAAAAATGAAATTGGACAACTTATTTACAGCAGAAACAAAAATAAATTCAAAATTGATGAAAGACCTAAATGTAAGACAGGAAGCCATCAAAATCCTAGATGAGAAAACAGGCAACAACTTCTTTGACCTCAGCCACAGCAACTTCTTACTAGACATGTCTCCAGACACAAAGGAAACAAAAGTAAAAATGAATTATTGGGACCTCATCAGGATAAAACCTTCTGCACAGCAAAGGAACCAATCAACAAAACTAAAAGGCAACTGGTGGAATGGGAGAAGACATTTGAAAATGACATATCAGATAAAGGGTTAGTATCCAAAATTTATAAAGAATTTATCAAACTCAACACCCAAAAAACAAATAATCCAGTGAAGAAGTGGGCAGAAGATCTGAATGGGCACTTTTCCAAAGAAGACATCCAGATGGCCAACAGACACATGAAACGATGCTCAGCATCACTCATCATCAGGGAAATACAAATCAAAACCCCAATGAGATACCACCTCACACCTGTCAGAATGGCTAAAATTAACAACTCAGGAAACAACAGATGTTGGTGAGGATGTAGAGAAATGGGAATACTGTTGCACTGTTTCTGGGCATGCAGACTAGGGCAGCTGCTCTGAAAAACAGTCTGGAGTTTCCTCAAAAATTAAAAATAGAACTACTTTCTGACCCAACAATTGCACTACTAGGTATTTATCCAAAGGTTCCGAAAATGCTGACTTGAAGGGGCAGATGCACCCCACTGCTTATAGTAGCAGTATCAGCAGTAGCTAAATTATGGAAAGGGCACAAATGTCCATCAACTGATGAATGGATAAAAGATTAAAAGATGTGGTGGATATATATATATATATAATGGAATACTATCTGGCAATCAAAAATAATGAAATTTTGCCATTTGCAATGACATAGATGGAACTAGAGTGTATTATGCTAACTGAAATAAGTCATTCATAGAGAGACAAGTTCATATGATTTTACTCTTATGTTCACTTTAAGAAACAAAACAGATGAACACAGGGGAATGGAAGGAACGATAAAAATAAGATAAAAACAGAGGAAGGCAAACAATAAGGAACAAACTGAAGGCTGCTGGAGAGGAGGGATGGATGGACTCAATGGGAGATGGACATTAAGGAGGACACTTGTAGGGATGAGCGCTGGGTATTATTTTAAGTGATAAATCACTAAATTCTACTCCTGAAACCAGTACGACATGATTTGTTAAGAAACTTGGATTTAAATAAATCTTAAAAAGAAATTAAAAAAAAGTAAAATGGAAATTTAGATAGTACTTTAAGAGAGCCTCTCTTCTGCATGAAGTTGGTGCTTGCTGTCAGATGGTTGTTCTGGAGGCCTCCAGCTGAGTCAACTTGCCTTGTTCCATGTGGCTTCTTCTCCTCCATTAGGCAGGTTGGGGATTCTTATATATGGTGATCTCAAGGCTGATTTCCAAGAGAGAAAATAAAAGCTGCAAGACCTCTTGAAGACAAGAGTCAGAAGTTTCACCATAGCACCTCTATCGAATTAGACTGATTTCCATCTCTTCCATAAAAAGAACATATAGTTAGTGAAATATGCTCTTTAGGTTAACTACTGTTTCTATAAATTCACTAAAAATAGTTACAGTACAGCCAAGAGATTCATTGTAAAGTTCATTTATTCTCTTTGAGAGACCACAACACGTCTATTTCAACATTCAATGATTTAAAGTCATTTTGAATTTCCCTAATTCATTTGAATAAGTTCATACCAAGCTTCCATTTTCTCACATGTCCAGTCTAAACTTCTTATCTATGATCCCAGCGTAAAATATAATTAAGTATACTCTAGTTTTAAAAAGTAAAAAGAAAAATATAACAGTTTTTCAATATTTAAATGAAATGTTGAATGTTCAATTATTTTTTAACCAAAAATTTGATAGCGCACAATTGTCGATGACTTTTGGTTTGTGAACAATATATGTGTGTGTATGTGTGCACATGTGTTTGTACATGTATACATGCATGTGTGATCATAAATGGAAATAATGACATGGGTTCATAAAATGATAAACTTAAAAAAAATCCAGTGACCGTGTCTCATATTTTCAGGGAATTTGACTGGGCTTGGGGGTGGTGACTAGGATTAGACTGTAACTGTTGAAATAATACAATTCATTCTGGCTGAATCAAGACAACAAAATTAATGACATCGATGCCATATGATTCTTTGAAAGCACAAAAATACCCAACCTCCCAATACCTGATTGCATGCAAATATTGGTATTTTCATGAAATATTTTTTTAAAGGATAATATTGGCTATACCAGAAAAGTTTCTTTAGTTTGGTTTGCCCAACTATAATGTTAATTTTTTTTTTCCTTGAGGTCTTTGAGTAAAACTGATATTTCCTTAAGATTGTTTATGGAGATTATATGCTTATCTCCAGGCTAGCCTCTGGATATGTCTGTTTTTAGCATACACTAGTTTGAGAAATGTAGCTTTAGAAGATGAGCTGGGCTGTGGTCTTTGTGGAATACATAACCAAAGAGAAATTACAGTTTGGAGATTCATTTTAGAGGGTAGCATAAACATAGGCTTATGAACCCAAACCCAGAAGTGGGTAAAATGCAAATATGAATGTCCCAAATCAGGCAGCACACCGGTGGTAACAATAGCAACAGTCACAATAGCATCAGAAACAGGATCTTCTGTTACAGCTAAATCTCAAAGTCAAGGTTACGGTTAACCTATCTTTTGAGATATATATAAAGTTGGCTCAATTCCCCCACTTCTATTCTCTGGACAATCCCACGCTGTTTCCTGGATTTCTTTGTGTTCTTGAGTCCTCATTCTCATGGGTTCAACCCTAACCCAAATTGTAGGAAGCCTTGTATACTAGTTTCCTATTGCTCTCCTAACAAACTACCACAAAGCGAGTAACTTAAGACAACATAAATGTGTTGTCTCACATTTACAGCAGTCACAAGTCTCACAGGGCTGAATCAAGGTGTAGGTTGAGCTGTATTCCTTTCTGGAGGCTCTAGAGGAGAGATAGTTTCTTTTTACTTTCCAGGTTCTAGCAGCCAACCACATGACTTAGACCCTGGCAACTTTCCTCCATCTTCAAAGCCAGAAAGAATGAGTTGTGACTTTGACTTCATATCACTCTGGTGTCTTCTGTGGCCTCTTGGTTTCATTTTAAAGGGCCATTATAATTACTTTACACTGGGTCCACCCAGATAATCCAAGATATTATCCCTATTTTAAGGTCAGCTGATTTAATGACTTTTAGTCCATCTTCTACTTTGATTTCTTTTTTCCAGGAGTTAGGGTATGGACATCTTTGGAAGACTCTTATTCTGCCTACCACATCTTCCATGGTTGTTTTCTTTTCCCTAAGCTCAGTTTTGCCATATCTGGGCCTCAGCGTCATGTCCCTGATTTCCACATAGCATTGATAGAAACAAAAGACTGTTATAAATGTTTGAGGTGATGATTTACACTCATATGATTAAACCAAACAGAACATTAAATGTTTTTTGTTTCAGCAAAGTAACATCATGCCAACTAGAAATGTGACTTTTTTTTTTTGCTTTCATATGGCAGCAAAAGGAGTCTCTTATTTCTTTAATAATTTGGAAATAGGACATTATAGAGAAACCACGGAGAAAAAAATACAATCTCATATGACTATCACTTTGTACAAACATTCCTTGCAGGTGGGGAATGTGTGTCTCCATCCTAAAGTGGGTATGGGAACCACAGCATCCATGACAAGTTGACAGGACCCTCATCAAATTAGTGTGAAAAGGCACTAGCCCTGTTTGGAACATTCTCATAAAAATTTCATTTTATAGCACTATAAAAAACAAAAGCAAAACAAAGCACAAACAAAAACAACAACCTGACCAGGATTCAGCCCTAATTTAAGTCAAAGTCATATTTGTCGAAGTGCTGATATTGTTTTGCTGGAAACCATCCTGTCAGTGAGATAGCATTGACATGTGACATGATATTAAATTACACTTCAAATAAAGATGTTAGTGAACCCCAATTTTGTTATCAATAGAATGTCATTTTTGGTGGTAGTCTAAGACCCAGGGTTTTAAATGAATATTAGCCAAGCAATCATGGTAATTCCATTCCCCACTGCTCATAATTGCCTTATTGTAGATAGAGATATGACTCAGTTTATGGCCACACTTATTCTTTTTACTTCTCTTCTTCCTGTTTTTGGATGATACCTAGTATGAACTTCAGCAGAGGAGTTGACTTTCAAATCCAGATGGCCAACAGATACATGAAAAAATGCTCAACATTGCTCATCATCAGGGAAATACAAATCAGTACTACAATAAAGTATCATGTCACATCTGTCAGAATAGCTAAAATTAACAACACAGGAAACAACAGATGTTGGAGAGGATGGGGAAAAGGAGAACCCTCTTACACTGTTGGTGGGAATGCAAACTGGTGTAGCTACTCTGAAAAAGAGTACAAAGTTTCCTCAGAAAGTAAAAAAATAGAACCACTCTATGACCCAGCAATTGCACTACTTGGTATTTATCTAAAGAACACAAAAAAATACTAATTCAAAGAGATATACGCACCCCAATGCTTATTGCAGCCTTATCAACAATAGCCAAATTATGGAAAGAGCCTAAATGTGCATTGACTAATGAATGGATAAAGAAGTGGCATTTATATATATATATATATCTCTCCATATATATATATATCCATATATATATATATGGATATATATATATCTCCATATATATATATCCATATATATACACACATATATATACATATATACATATGTATACATATATATACTTATATACATACACACACATGTATATGATATATATATATATTGATATATATATATACACACACACACACACACACATATATATAACCTTGCCATTTCCAGTGATATGGATAGAGCTAGAGAATATTATACTAAGTGAAACAAGTCTGTCAAAAATGACAAATACATATGATTTCAGTTATATGTGGAATTTAAGAAACAACAAATGATTAGAGGAGGAAAAAAGAGAGGAAAACCAAGAAACAGACTCTTGACTATAGAGAAGAAACTGATGGTTACAAGAGAGGAGCTGGGTGGAGAGATGGGTGAAATTGGTGATGCGGATTAAGGAGCACACCTGCCATGATGAGTATCAGGTAATATACGGGAAGTGTTAAATCAGTATATTGTACACCTGAAATTAATATCACACTGTATGTTAACCAACTAGAATTTAAATAAAAACTTTAAAAAAAGGAACTATCTTTCAACTATGAGGATAAACAACCTCTTGAGGATTACAAACGCATAGATGAGAAAAGACTGAGGTCCCTCATGGCATCGCTGAGCCACTGGTCCAAGAGTGAAAGTGCTTTGTAGGGGGGCGCCTGGGTGGCTCAGTTGGTTAAGCATCCGACTTGGGCTCAGGTCATGATCTCGCGGTCTGTGAGTTCCAGCCCCGCATCTCGGGCTCTGTGCTGACAGCTCCTGGCCTGGAGCCTGTTTTGGATTCTTTGTCTCCCTCTCTCTCTGCCCCTCCCCCACTCATGCTCTGTCTCTCTCTCTCTGTCAAAAATAAATAAACATAAAAAAAATAAAAAAAAAAAGAAAGTGCTTTCTAGGAAAGTGAGATCTGCCTTCTGAATGAGAAAATAAATGCCTTTATAGTTCCACCTACTTTTATTTGATATTCTGAGTCTTCTGACAAAGCATAAGTGCTGCAAAGTTACACTTAAAAACAACAAAATCATTATAAAATTTAAAAATGTAAAAAATGGTGGGTGTCTGGGTGACTCAGTCAATTAAGTGCCGGGCTCTTGATTTCAGCTCAGGTCATGATTGCACAGTTCGTGGGATCAGGCCCTGAGCTGGGCTCTGTACTGATAGCACAAATCTTCCTTGGGATTCTCTCTCTCTTTCTCTCTCTTCCCCTCCCCTGCTCAGGCTTTCTCTCTCTCTCTTTCTCAAAATAAATAAATAAAACTTTAAAACAAAAGGGAAAATCTGAAAGAAGCTGTCTCAGTTCATGCTGGCATAACAGAATACCACAGACTATATGGCTTAAACAACAGAAATTTATTTCTCACAGTTCTAGAAGCCGAGAATTCAAGATCAAGGTGCTGACAGATTTGGTTCTGGTGAGACCTGACTTCCTGGCTTGCAGAGGGCCTCCTTTTTGTACTGACATGGACCTTCCTCTATGTTCACACAGAAAGAGCAAGAGTGAGCTCTCTGATGTCTCTTCTTATAAAAACACTAAACCTATTAAATCCGAGCCTTATCTTTATGACCTCACTTAACCTCAATTATCTCCTTAAAGGGACTATCTCCAAATATAATCAGTTAGGGGTTAGGGTATCAATATGTGAATTCTGGAGGGGCACAAATATTCATTCAGTCCATTTAACTTCAGTCCAGAAGGTAAATATAATAAATGTCATAAAGTATAATCACATTTGATCACCTTACATTTAGTGAATTTATAATATAATCAAATGTAGTAAATTACATATAATATCGCCCATAATATATATAATTGTATATTATGAAAACATATGTGTCTTATATGATTAATAATATACAATATATACCTTTTTAGGTCTGACACAGATGAGATTATATAAGATAGGTTATGGAGTATGTAATCTATTATCTATTACATAAATTAAATATATTATGTGTTCTAATTAAAATCCAATAACAATCATATGTACATGTTTTTATCTTCTTTTTGAACTTGAAAATGTGTTGAAAATATCCCTCTTTAAATATTCTTATTTTCAGTCATTACATATATTTTGCTATTAAAGTAATAGTAAAATGAAAGTTATGTATATAGCTTCATTTGTATCTCTGAATATTATTTCCATATGGTGAATTCCTAGTAGTAAAATGATGATATTTTTAAGAATTTTGAGATACTACCAAATTTGTTTCAGGGGGGAAAAATAAGCATTAATGGTAGAGATTAGCAATTTATTGCCTCCATGAAAATACCACAGTTTCAATTATTTTTAACTGTTCATTTTGATAGCAATAATATAGCTTCTCATATTTTGTTTGCATTACTATAGTAACTATGATATTGAATTCAATTTCCTCATATAGGGCATTATTTTTATTTCAATCTTTATATATATATATTTTTTTCTTTTTATTTAGAATGATAAATGTCAGGGAACTTTCTGAGATGCTTAAAGGCCAGCCTGTAGCCTTGTTGTTATTGGAGAACTTGACTCAGGAAACAGAAGAGCCTGATATTTGTATTAATCCCTTGAACAGAAGCATATTATATTGTTTGTATAAGTTTAACAGGCAAATGATGTAAACCTGAGCATGTGAAGTATGTAATACAAACCAGACCGTATTCTCTCCTCTGGCAGGATCAACAATCATCCTCCCAGGTAGCATATTGTGTACATTAGAAAAAGCAGCCCCTCCACAGCATACCTCATTATCTGCAATCTGCCAACAAATTGTCTAGTTGACAAGTCTGCGATATTCAAATCTATAAATCTATAAGCACTGTTAATGCAGTTTGTCCAGTGGAGTTGGATCATATACAATTTATACGTATCAGGACCAATTAAGGATTTACCACATGGCCAACATATATTTTGAAGTATTTTCAGATATTTTTTGTTCTTTTAAATTATTTACTTAGATGTATATTTAATTTGTTTCCATATACACTCACATATTTATGTACATTAGCACACGTAAATCAATGCATGCATGGACATATATGTGTGTGTATATGGACTGAAAAGTTGTGTCCCTCTCCCCACCAATTCATATGTTGAAAACTAATCACCAATGTGATGGTATTTGGAGGTAGGATCTTGAGAGCTGTTTAGGTCATGAGGCTGGAGCCCTCATGAATGGGATTAGTGCCTCATGAATGGGATTGTTAGAAGGGGCCAAGAGCTAGTTCACTCTTTTTCCACTATGGGAAGACCCAGTGAAAAGCCAACCTACTACAATACTGGAGGGGGCTCTTACCAGAACCTGACCATGCAGACACCATAGTAATGGACTTCCAGCCTACAGAACTGTGAGAGATAACTGGTTTTGTTTAATCCACCCAGTCTAGGGTGATTTGTTATAGCAACCCAAACTAACTGAGACATACACACACAATATACATGCATATACATATACATGTTTTTACATGTACTATATCTATTAATCTTTTCTTAAAACTTCTTATTTTTGTGTAATACAAAAAAGACTTTCCTTATCCCATGAATAAATGTATGCAATTTGCTTCTAAGTCCTTTGTGGTTTCTTAGTGAAAATCAAATTCATTCTAAAAGAAAGTAGCATTTTAAAATTACCCTATATATTTCTCCTTCTTATTTGCAGTTGCAATTTCAAAAGAATTAGAGAAAAATTCATCCTTTTCCACATGGACATAGAAATCCTTATTTCTCTCTCTCTCTCTCTGTCTGTCTTTTTGTAAATATATTTCTATATTCATATCTATCTATAGGTGAAACATTTAAGTTCTACCTTCTTAGTGAATTTCAAATCTATAATTTCAATTTTATTATCAGCTACCATCACCATGTTATACATTAGATCATAAGACTTCAGGTTTTATTTAATTTTATTGCTGAATATAGACAGAACTCAGACAACTGAATAGCAAAAAGACAAATAATCTCACTGAAAAATAGGAAGAGGAACTGAATAGACATTTTTTTGAAAAAGATATACATTTGCCCAGCAGGTACCTGAAAGGTGCTCAACATCACTCATCATCAGGGACATGCAAATAAAAGCCACAATAAGATATCGCCTAAGACTTATTAGAATGGAAAAGACGAGAGATAACAAGTGATGGCAAGGATGTAGAGAAAAGGGAATCCTTGCATAGTATTGATATAAATGTAAATTAGAATAACCACTTCGGAAAACGGTATGGATATTTCTCAAAAATTACTACCATATGATCCAGCAATTCTGCGTCTGGGTATATACGCAAAGGAAATGAAAAAAGAATATTAAAGAGGTATCTGTACTCTCATTTTCATTACAGTGTTAATCACAATAGCCAAGATATGAAAACAAGTTGTGTACATCAAAGGTTAAGTGGATAACGAAAGTGGACACACACACACTCACCCCCCCACACACAGAGTGGAATATTATTCAGCCATGAGAAAGAAGTAAATCCTGCTGTTTGCAACAATATGGATGGAACTCGAGGGCCTTACGTTAAGTGAAATAAAGTCAGACAGAGAAAGATAAATACGGTGTGGTATCATTTATATATGGAACCTAAAGAAAAATAAATAAATATTGAACTGCTAAAAAACCAAGAGCAAGGAGGGCTCTTCTTTTACAGGGAGGAAGTGAACAAGGCGAGAAAAAATGAGGTAAAGAAGAATAAAAAGGCCAGGCAGGGTCATCAGACAGTTGATTGAGAAACGTCTTTGCTAAAGTCAGCTGATTTCAGGAGGGATTGCTAAAGAGAGGAAGGAATGCCAAGGTCTCAGGGGTGCAGGGTGGGTGAAGGAGTGGGGGTGGGCAGAGGCCAGACTAGTTAGGTTAATTTAGTAGGCATTTTATGCAGATAGGTCAGTGAAGACAGTTCGTTAGTCAGAACAATGGAGAAGATCTCTGCCTGGCCTATGCGGAAGGATAGTTCTTTGCAATAAGCAGTTCCTGAAACACAAAGCTTGGGAGGATTTCTTGATCAGTGCTGTTTTCCGGGAGTACAAGCCTTCTGTAAAGTTCAACATTGTCAGGTCCTTTACCTTCCGGATTTTGAAGTGGAAATTGCCCCCTTCATCATTTAAAGATGTGTCTCCTACTCAGTTGGATGATTTTTCACCTGATGGAATTGTTGTTTGCCCTACTTTCTGCTTTTGTTTGTAACCATCTGGTTTTTCCTGCCGAGCCTTCACTTTGAATCGTTTTAGTCATTTGCTTTAAGTTTCTCTGTAAGCAGCATTTGGATTTTTCAATAGGAAATGTTAACTCATTTATACACAGTGTAATAAATAATTTATTTCATTTCTGTCACTATTGAACATTTATGACGGTACTTTTTCCACTGTTTTCCATTTTTTATATAGGACCATTTTTTTTTAATTTCATTGGACTTTTTTCCCTGATTATTTGAAAAGCATACATTACATTTTAGACTCTGTATTTGGGAGAAAGATAAAGGTCTATTCTCTATCATTTGGCCTATTTTTTCTTCCCTTTTAACACCACTTTAAAAAATAGTTAAAGGATTTAAATCAACAGAACATGCCTAGTTGTTGGTCAGAACAGATCTTTTTTTGGCTTGCAACAAACTCCTTCAATAAGCTAAATGCTAGTCTTCCTCGAGATGAAAAATTAAAAAAAATCTTATATTATCTGTTTTACTTCTTGTTTACAAACAAATAATTACCACTGTATTTTATATGTCTTATTAGTTTTATATATTTCTGATTCTCTGATTTTTAAAATTCATAGTAGTGTTATGAATTATAGAAGTGCTACATTTGCAATAAATCTAATTCACATTTTGTTTTGCAATGCAGCTATGAATATATTTTTCTTGTGTTGCCTTTTTTTTAGGAGATGGTTCAGAATGTTTAGACATTTTATCCTTTTATTCCTGATAATAGTAAAATGGAGACTTGATGACCTCAATACAAAGAGACAAGTTTGCATATGTCCTTTGACTTTTTTTTAATGTGATGACAGAATAACTTACACCAGTTTACAGTGGTTTTACTCAGGGATATGCTATAAGCAACATAAGTTTATATTATATCTGAATACACACAAGCATATGTTTAGACAGATACATATCTAGGTAAGTAAATGTAAAAAAAATATGAAGTAACATTTAAAATATGCAAAGACACCAGATATTTTTGTTCTGTTCTCTTTAATGTTTTTAATGTTGTCCCAACACAATACATTTATTTCAAGTTTCAGTGTTATTGGTATTATGCAGTGTAACTGCACTAAACGTACCGAATGAGATTACGATGCAGCTTTTTAGCACTCAAAGAAATCTTAATTGTTAAAATGTCCGGCGACATAAGGGGGCATTGCTCATTCTGGACAAGGGCAAGTGAAGGGGGTTGCCACTAGCTTTCAGTTAAGTCTCAGTAGGATAGCTCTGTCTACCACTTCAACTAGTCCTCTGGTTTATTGGGTTCCCTGGGGTACAGTGAGCATCCAAATTGAGCTGATGAGTAACCTACTTACATTCCCCCTCCTCCTTAATAACATTTTCTAGGCAAATTCCCATTAAGCATTGCCCAGGGGAATCCTCTAAGAGCTTAAAGAAAGGGAAGGGGCTTCTCTTAAATAGATTAATACCCATAGAAGAAGCACCAGGAAACAAGCGAGAAAGAAACTTCAGGCATGGAATAGTATTTTTTTTTTTCAGGTCAAAATCATAGACATCTTTAGCAGCGTATTTCCCAAACTTTTAGTCAGACCTATTAAGTTGTTCAGAAAATCAGACTGATGAGACTCAATCAGCGTTATTTTAAATGAATGAGCAGTAAAGAGAAAATTCCAGAAAGCGTTACCTATAGCATTGTTTCAGAAGAACTCCTTTCCTTGTGTATGTGTATTTGTGTACAACATCATGATGTAAAACGATATACTCATTCTAGGTAGTAGTTGTCAAAGTTTGAAAGTCCCTACCTTGTAGGATGTTGTGTAGACACTTTAAGTTCAGTTTGCTTCAGAAAAGTATTTATTTATTTTTTAAATATTTATTTTCCACTATCCCAAATATGGAAAAAGTTATTATTACGTGGCTAGAGCCAGAGGAATTTATACCTACATTTTGGACATTTTACCCCAAATCCTGCTGCTTATATCACATTTTTGCTAAAGAATTATTTGTTTCCTTAACTTTCTTTCCTAAATCTGACAGCCAGGCTTCCATTTCAGTCTGTATATTGTCTGCCAATCTTTTATCTCCGGCTTCATAAAGTACACATTTTGGTTAGCCTCATGGGAATCTCTAAGGAGATACTGCAGGAAATTTCTCACTCTCAAGTACTATGTTCTTTTCCTTCTGTAATGCTACCTCAACTTTTTTTTTATATTGATTTTATTTTCCTTTCTTTTCTATCCCTGGTACCCCATCCTTGAACATAATGAGTCTATCCCACTATTCTATTACCTACCAAATACTATAAGTGAATTCCCCTTGATTCCTTTAAATATTTATCAGGATGGCGTTAGATCTTGCGTATCAGATCAGAAAGTGGAGAGCTGGTGGGTATAGGTGAGTGGCAGTACTGTAGAGGTCCATACCCTGGAAAGGCCAGGAGAAAAACTATGGAAAGGTCATTTCTTAGGAGGAAAAAGTGTATGTTGATATGTCTTTGCAGGTCTCTTTCCCTCTTATACTCTATTAAGCAGAAATTTACAAGAGATTTAAGAAGCCAGTACTCTGTTCTTCCTAACATTTTTATCATTTTTATTTTTCTTATGAAGCTTTTTTTTTTTTTGGAGGGGGAGGTGTTTCTTGTTTTCAGATGTTAATATCGGTTTTTGTCATTTCTGGGAGTGGGAGATTACATAGTGTTAAAACTTTACTTTTTTCCTAGAAAATAATTATCATCATACCTTTAATATGTCTGTGCCTGTGTTTGAGTAAAATTTATCATAATGCTCCAAGAGTCCTATTTATAAAAAAATTTGTTATCTACAGTTTAATTAAAATAATTTTCCATTTTACTTCTTAGAAGTTTAAACCCATTAGGGTTTCGAGAGATAGCAGCAGATGAATTGAATGCAATTTGTGCCAGGCACTCGGCTAAGCCTTTCATGTCCATGTGACAAAAATGCCCAGCTCTGTACCGCATCCCTTTTCCATTCTTGGGTACATGGATTGTATTTCCCAGAATTGTTTGTAGATGGCTACAGTCATGTGATTGAGATCTCTCCCTGAGTAGAAGTAATTTGCCACTGAGAGGCCTTGCCCACACAAACCTGCCATGAGTACTTCTTCCCTTTCTTTCTCTTTTTTTACAGTCTCAGCTGTGGTCAGCCTTGCTCCTGCATAATCACATGACGGACAGCCACTCGCCTGACCTCAATACCCATCCAATAATTTTACGTGAATAGGAAATAACGTGCTAGACTGTTAAACCACTAGAATGGGACCTTATTGTTTGAGCAGCCTAGTCTATTTTTGCCGTCTCATTTTGTTCTCCAGATAATATTGATTTTACCAATGAGGAATCTGAATTATTTAAGGCAAAAGTGCAAAAGTCCATATTTCAAAGCTAGTTTGCTAACTCCAAAACCTGTGTTCTACTGCCTCATTTACAGCTGTTTGTAGCCAATTTACTGGGGAGTGTCAATTTAGGAGAGCAGAAACAGGAAATGGTTTCATTTCCCTCCCCTTCCCCCCATGAATACCAATACTTGTGCTCTGATAAATCTTCATTTCCCTACAAAGTATTAGAAACGTATGACAATATCTCATTCCAACTCTATGTCTTTTAAAATACTGTCCCTTATACACTTTCACTTTTAAATGATTATTCTCTTCATTTAAAAAATTCAGAATTAAATCAACTCAAAATGTCTCTCCTATGTTCCCTTTACTGCAGTATAGTTGTGCTGCTGCTTTTAGGTGCAGAGGAACATTGGCTTTGCCTGGCATGGTTTGACCATACCTCAGGAGAGAAACCACCTGGGCTAGAACCCACCTCTGGTATTGAATCTATTCAATAGGGTCTGTGTGTGTGTGTGTGTGTGTGTGTGTGTGTGTACATGCATGAAGAATAAATAGATTAACGAGGTACAAAATCAAGCACATTATAAAGCTTCACAAATGTTAGAATTTAAATTTGTGACTGTTTGCCTTGACCAGTGGCATTGTGCCACATTTGTCTGTGCCACTATCATGTTTCTCCCCTGCTGGGATCATCAAGACAAGGTCATAGCCCCAATCTGTTCTTCTCCAATGCCAACCCCCACATCTGTGCCTCATTTAACTCCTACATGACTTAAGAACTGCTCGTGTACGGTGGAGAGCTATGTTCTTGCTCTACTCCTGCTGTCTCTAACATGCTTTCCAGGACATTTTCTGTCACTGTCCAACATCAGTTGTGATATGATCACTTTCCCCCCACTAGTAGAGGGAAAATATTCACAACCCCTCCCCCAGATGTATTATTTTCTTGAGTCCTTGATTTTGAATTCTTTGAGCACAACACCTAACAGACTAAGCCACCCAGGCACCCCTGAATGTTTTTCATTATTAACTGTGGAGCTCAGTAGTCAGCTTCAGGGATACAAAACCCAACTCCAAACTAACACTACCTGGTGACATTTTAATGAAATGGGTTGGTCAAGTCCAAGGAAATCAGCTTGTGGTACAGTTGGGCTTAAAAACCAATCTCCAGGCTCTCAGAGCAATGTTTGTTTGCTTGTTTGCTATTTTTTCTAGAACTTTGAGTGCCTCTGTAATGTTTTTAAGTAGAAACAAATAAAACAGCAAATATATACACATATCGATACATAAACATGCGTACATATAATATATATATTTTACTTTGAAGGAAAAAATGGTATCTCTACCTTTAGACCATTTAACAGGGAGAAGAAAAGATTCCCCCCTGTAGGTGATGGCAATGAAGAATCACAGCTTTTTTGAACATGCCACAAGAAGGCAGCAGAAAGCAAATGTCACTGTGGCTATGATGCTTTTCATTAGCTCTGGAGCACATTTAGGGTCATCTTCCTATAATAGAGTTTAATATGGATTTCAGCATCACAGTATTCACAGACTTAACCTTCTTTAATGAGGCCTGTTTCCGAGCGTGGTCTTTTCCAGCTTCTCCATCATCTCTGTTCAATATCAATTTGGGTTTCAAGCTGCCATCATGGGAGAGCACTAGAGGAGCCCAATTTCTTTTCTCTAAATAGCCTAATGTTACAGTTTTTACTGCTGCTCACAAACACAGCACCCACGTACATTACATGTAGATTCACAAGGGGCAACGTGAACTTAGCCTTTAGGAACATTTTTTAATTCATATTCCCTTGCAACACAGCTGTGAATAACAGTAACAACAAAAGCTGGTGGTTTCATGGATGTGTTTGGATTTATTGTCCTATAGTTTGGAATTTGAAATCAAAGGTGGTATTTTTCTCTTAACATTTGTGTAAGTATCTCAAAAATAAGAATAAGGTAATAGAATATGTTTTCTCCGGTAGAATTATTTCCATATATCCACAAGTTTTTGTTTCTTAACTGTAATCCCAAACTCGGTCTCCAGAGCCATTAGAGACTGTTTGAGGGAAATTAATAGGTTAGGCTGAATAATGATGCACTTCAGTATTTTCACCTCTCTGACTTATGAGTTAAGTATTGTTTTGTGAAACATTTGTTCATCTAGAGTTTGGGTACCACTCAGCCTTCCAATTTCCTCTCCTTTGCCTGCTCTTTTTCTCACACTATCTTACAGAGATAAGCATATTTGGTATGTTTTGATTTTACTACTAGACTATTCTTGTTTCAGTGAGTTTTCCATTTCCTGTTAATTTTGATGCAACGGCTTGTTCATATTAGTTGTGAAGAGAACACAGGAGGGTTGAAAAAAAATTAAAACTTATTTTGTAAAGAGTTTTAGAGAAATCACTTTTAAGTGATTTTAAGGAAATTGGAGGGGATGAGTTGGTAATGAAGTAAAGTTGTTTTCTTTGGTTGTGCACTTTGGTATTTAGAAATCACCTTGAGTAAGAAAAGACAATGAGAGAACGATAAGGAAGACACCTCCAATATATCATCTTGTGATAATAATCAGTGAGCCAATGAGTATAGAGAAACAAAGCAAATACAGTATTCTCAATTTAACATCATTTACTTTACTACAGATTGTGCTATTACTGTTTATGGGAGACATAAAATAATCTCTTTAAATGATATGTTTATAAATGTTATGTATGCATGAAGTATCATGCATTTTTCACTAAGAGAACCTATAAATATACTACTGGGCATAGTTACCAGAAGTCAAACAATGTTTGTGCCATGAATTATGATAAATAAAAGATATTAAGTTCACCTCGCATTTTGTAATTGTTTCCACACATCTGGGTGCCATGAGCCCTCCAATGAGTTTCTATTACTCTTAGAACAAAAAGCCAAGGGGTGCTTCTTGGGTGGCTTAGTTAATTAAGTGTACAACTCTTGATTTCTGCTCAGTTCATGATCTCAGGGTTTCATGAATTCAACCCCTGCATTAGGCTCTGTGCAGGCAGTGTGGAGCCTGCTTGGGATTCTCTCTCTCCCTCTGCCTCTGCCCCTCCCACGCTCACACTGTCTCTGTTTCTCTCAAAACAAATTTAAAAAACTTAAAAACAAAACAAGACTAAAAAGCCCAAATCTTGAGGTGCCTGGGTGGCTCATTCTGTTAAGTGTCTGACTCTTGATTTTGGCTCAGGTCATGATCTCAGGGTCATAAGATCAGGCCCCGCATCAGGCTCTGCATTGGGTGTGGAACCTTTGTAAGATTTTCTTTCTCTCTTTACTTCTGCTTCTTCTCTCTCTCTCTTTGTCTTTCTCTCTCTCAAAAACATTTCAAATCTTGAACATATACAAATGGCCCACATAGCCTAGTCCTTGTGTCTCTGTATCTCCAGTCATATATTGTGTTGCTATTGTCCTCAATCTCCTCTTTGCTCCCACTATGGCCAATTTTTCAGCTCCCCAAATTCACCATGTTCCACCCAAGGCCTTTACATGTATTTTACAGATATCCTTTCCTTTACCAATAATGCTTCCTCTTTGCCATTCCCTTCATCACCCATCATACAGTTGCTTCTATAGCATCTTTCACTTGCAACCAAAGTGATGGGTTTGGTGAGGTCCTCTGTGAATTCCACCCCAAATTTAAATTTGGTTTTCCTGGAAATATTCCTTTATAGACTTACATATTTCATACCATAGCACATAGTTGTATATTTACATGTAATATTATATGCTGAAATTATTATTGGCTACTGGGAGTAAATTTCTTGAAGACAAGAACCCTTTCAATCGTTCTCCTGTACTGCTTACCCCAGTGACTAGTACAGAAAAAAGAAACTTATGCTTGCATTAGCTAGGCGATAATTGAACCACACTTGAGTTCAGTTGGTAATTTAGAAACAACTTGAAACTGAAATTTGTGAAGGTTGAGATAACACAAAAGAGCAAGGGGATCTCTAGATGTGGTAGAACTAAAGTTGTTTGACCAGGAGCAGGGATCAGCTTGGAGGAAGACTGTCATTGAGTGTGCGGGATGCCTGCCTTCTGGAATCTCATTTGTAGGGTCACGTGGCTGGCAAAGACAATTCTACCCAAATGCGGCCCTTAGGGGAATTCAGGCTAAAATGTGTAAGAACAGCCCCAAAGGAAACGTAAGTAGTTTCTTCTTTCAAAAGTTAGGGCATAATAGATATTTATAGTCACAAGATAGAGTATTAAGTCAAAAAGTCCTATGGCTTTTCTTTTTTATGATTAAAAAAAAAGAAAAAAAGAAGAAAAAAAGGACAAAAAAAGGTAGAGAGAGAGAGAGAGAGAGAGAGAGGGAGAGAGAGAAAGGAAAACCAGGCCAGGTTCTTGCTTGGCACAAAGAGACTAAACCAATTTCTATGCCTCTTCTATTTTTCATACATGCTGCTACTGCTTCATTCATCACTCTATGTTGTAACTTATCTGTTTAAATGTATTTTTTATCTACCAAGCTCCGAGCTCCTTTGAGGATAGAATTACATACTTTTTAATCAATGCATTCATTTACTTAGATAAGTGTTTTACAAACTTATTTAAAGAATATGATGCTTAGGACAAGATAAATTTTACTCTTCAACCCAGGACTCCTGAATCCCCTCACACATAAAATTTCATAAGAAAAATAATACTATCCTTACTTTGTTTTAGGCACTCTGATATTTTCTACCCACTTTAACTATATTTTGATTTTGGAAATACAACAGTCATTGTATGATCAGTTCAATCAATTTCATTACCCAGCAATGTTTTGTGACCGCAGCTTGGAAAATAGCATTAGACGATGAGCTAGATGAAGGCAGGTACCGTGTCTGTCCTCAACCATTAACCATTGACTGGCACAAAATAAATTTGGTGAATACACTAATGACTGTATCTTTAGCACTTAGAAATACTGTATGACATGGAATACATTGGATGCTGAATGAATGTGGAGAGAAGGATTTGAAGGGTGCATGGGACACTTCTATATTTTGAGTTTCCTAGCATAACATAAATAAATGAATGCCAAAGTCATACAACTTTAGTCTAATAAAATGTGCACACTGAATCCATAAACATTTAATGTTAAATTAAAAATTAAATAAAATGGTGCAGTTGAGTAATATAAACAGAGAATTTGTAAGATTATTGTTTCAACTACAAGCAGTATGGTCCACTCTTGAGACACAACAGGAGTTTAATGTTGTTTGATGAACATCTTCTCTTAAAACCCTGACAGTGCATTTCTGCACCTATGTAACATTCTACATGGATATGTCCAAGTTCAAGTGTGAGAACTGTCAAGAGTATGAGATACCCTTCACGTGGTGGTTCTCTCTGAGAGAAGTCTATGCTTAAACTTAGAACTTTAGGAAGAACCTTTCCAATTGAGGAATACCTTGGGAAATGTTTCTGCTAAAATGAAAATATGCAAATTGAAAGTAGTATCATATTTAGTAGTGAAGAGTGATATAAGCAAGCTGAGCTAATTAAAAATACACACACACACACACACACACACACACACACATACATATATATATATATATATTTGAAAAAGGAAGTACACTATCTCTTGTTCAGAAAGACAGCCTTAGCTAGGACACAATGGCCATTTGAGTAAAGCAGGACTAAGGTGCAAGAGTCCAGGAAGATATGGAGGAGACACTGACATTTGGAAAGTTAAGAAACATGTAGGCCCAAATATTTCTGCATGCTTACTCTTTCAATTTTTGTTGACAGCATCCTCATTCGTTGAATTGCTTCTCAGCCAATCTTTGTCTCCATAGTACGGTCTTTTCTATGCTACGTCCGGAATGAGCCCTTACTCATCATGTCATTCCCAAGCTCATGGTGTTTTAATGACTCTTGATAGCTATGAGAGGAAAAATCAAATCAAAACCATAGACTAGTACATAAAGTCATGCTAGGTTTGGCCTCTGCTGAAGTCCCCTCCTTCTTCCTCCAGTTTCTCAAAAGCATCATGAGCATCACCAATGAAATTGGGCTCTCTGTTCCCTGAATATACTTGTTATTTGAAGCCTCTCCCTGGCAAAGTCTTCTTGCTTAGGACTGCATTTTAGTTTTTATTTACCCTTTAAAACTTAATTTATTTGCAACCTGCCTGGGGAAGTCTTCTCGGCACCCCTGCCCCTGGCCTCTGGAGCCATAGGACGTTCTCAAATACACACAGACTGGTAGAGTGGTAGCAACTGTACAAATGTTAAGGGGAAGCAGTGCTTCCCAATTTGATTGGGAATTGTTTCCAATTTTGTTATCATTGTCCCTCCAGAAACTTGTGCAAGCGACTTAAATTCTGGAAATTTCAAATTTCTCCATAAAATGGGGATATAATGGTGCCACATTTTGAGGTTTGTGGAGATAACATGTATACAAGCTAAATGGGTTCTTTGTCATTTTCAGAAATTATATTTTCAATTTAAGGGAGGTAGTTGCCTTCAAATCTTAATTTGCTTTGAAGAGATAGCTTGTCATGTTCTGCGTCCTGGTCTTGTTCTTTCCTTCATAAAAATAATGATGGTAACAATACAACAACGAACTTTTACATAGCACTAATTGCCAGACATTATTCTAAATGTTTAGCACACTATACTTCATACAACACTATGCAGTAGGTTCTATTATTATTTCCATCTATGGAAAAGGAAACCGAGTCTCAGAGATGTTAAGCACTTGTCCAAAAGTCACAAATCTTGCACATGTAGGTGCTGAGTTTTGGCTCTAAGTTGTCTAGCTCGAATTTGTGTTCCTAATCACCAGTCTTTTCCATCTTTGCTGTCAGTCTGTTATCAGACTTTAGCAGTCTGGGACAAACAAGGACACTTCTCTTAAGACTCAGTCTCCTGAACTGTGAAATGGGAGAAATAAAACCTTTTGAGTAGTGGACATAAAATGATAATGAATGATACACACTTCAGTGCATAGCACACGGTAGGCTGTAAGTGCAAATTTACGCCAGTTCCCTTACATTTAAATGCCTGTCTCTGATCAACTATAGATAATGCGAAGTATATCTGTACATATTGCTTCAGACTATATGCAACCCAGTTTCCTCAAAACACATATTAACAGATAAGGAGAGGGTCCTTTTATGTTTCCAGATTTATTTACAAGCATGCCACCTCCGTGTCTTCCACACACTGTAACCACTCCTCAAGATAGTGGCTCATGATTTTCTAGAACATACCATGCAATATTAAGACTGTAACTTCATTCTGGGTATTATCTCTGTTTTGAATTCTTTCTACTCTCTTCAGTGACTTACAAATTAGTCATCCTCTAAGGTCTGGAATTCTTTGGAATTCCAGGCGTTGGAGCAGCATCAAATGCTCGGCTCTGCTCCCAAGCAGTTTAACCTGCACACATTCCCTTTGTTTAAGGTTCCATGTTAAAATTTCTGTTTTCTTTATCTCCTATGAATGATCTTCATTTTGGAGTGTCCGTGTCTTATCCATCTATGTATCCTATACATTATCAAACACACAAGTATTTCAGTGACAGTTTGGTGACTGGTCTGTCCACTGTCACTGTGGGTATAGACTGATGGAAATAACTTCATAAATGGACTTGTCTTCTCAAGTTTATTTTGTTGTTTAAAATGCCTAGAAATTTAATACTATTTCCATTGTAAAAATGCATAACAGTTATTTGAGCAATGTGGATGATTGCATGGGAATAGATTGAGTGATTAAAAGGCATAACTTTATAAATATCCTATCTGTATTACTTCCAAAGCACTCTGCCATTAAGACGTATTTATAGAGTCTGGCTAATTCCAGTGTGGAATTAAGCGAGAATGACAAATGTTGGCTTTGGCAATGTTGAATCCCAGAATTAGACCTCATCTCCAAACCTATTTCATACTTGGAATCTTAGAATTTCCCTAAGACTCCGTATTTTTTTCTTGAAATCATGAGATGTTCTATTAAAACCAATCTTACACTTCAAAGAGACTCTCTTTTATGTCAGTCAATATTCAGAAGTCTTATATGTCTGCACCCCCCATAAAGTATCTTTTGTTTTTCAAAATGGAGTTTTTTTTTTTAAATAGACTGTTATGTCACATACCAATAAATGACTTAGAAAGAAAAGTAAAAATTTCTTGAGGGGGTGTGATCTGATTTGGTTTTTATAAAATGATAAAAGGAAATTCATGTTAAAAATGACATTTAAAAGCCATACCAAAAAGGTTTCTGAAACAAAAACCATTTTATTTGAAAACGAAATATCTATCATTAAGAGAATGTATTAAAATATCGTTTACTGTGGTGTAGTAATTCTGTGGTCTGCTTAAACCCAGGCTTCAGCTTTTGGAAATGAGGTCCAGTTGCCACACTGTAATAATGTTTGTCTTTATTTATGTGCCTATCCATTGTCTTTGAAGTCAGGTAATAGCTACAAATCAAATGGCATATTCTCATTCCTTGTCACATACCCTGCTCCTTAAGTATTAGTATAAACAGATGTGGCTTTCCCAAAGCTATTGTCAGCAATGCACTACTTTCGGTGACAATAAATCTTCCCATTAATGATATTAGGGAATAGAATTGGTCTTTTGCACTTTCTTCTTCCCCTGCTCTATTTTAAGGCAAGGCCTTTGTAAACAAACACTTAAATAGTGCAAGGTATTACACGCTAAGAAATAAGCTTGATGCATTAGTTTGTGGTGAGGTTGGGCTTGGAAAAATAAAAGGAAATAATGTGATCAGTGCAGGAAGGGGAAAGAACGCTCTGTACAACACAGGCAAACTGACAAAAGGCAGAAAGGTTTAGTTTTATTTATAAAAGCCTTTGCATGTTCCAATGTATATTAAGAAATGACCTTCTTGAACTCAGCCTGAATGGTATTAAAATGCTGACAGAGAGATGAGAAGGAAGAGTGTGCCAAAACATTTTCCATCAATGGTGATGTTTTCCACTTATTTTACCCCAGATAAAAAGGAATAAGGGAAATGGAGAATTTGCTGCTTGTCATTTCAATAGCAAATAAAGCCCTACCTAATAATACCTCTCAGAAGGTTGTTGGAAATTTATTTTTTATAAGCTCTCATGCCATGTGGGGGGGAAAAGTTGGTTGACTTTGATAAATAAAATTTAAACCTTCTAATATCCCTTCTATGTAATAAAGCAAGGAAAAAATTCTGTTTGAGATTTGATCCCATATAAAATGTAATGAAAACATGTGCAGAAACTTTGACTTACCTCAAACCACTTCCACAGCTTTCTGGAGCCAGGGATCAGGACTGGTTTCATAATTGTCCTTCCTTAACTTCTTCCTCCCCCTCCTTCTTTTCCTTCCTCTCCCCACCCCCCCAAAGGAAGCTCATTTTTACAAAAGATTCAAGATAATGTATTTGAGGGCTTCAAAAGACTAAAAATTAACCAAAATTGTTAAAAGGCAAAGATCTGATCTTGTAGGGTGCTATCTTTCATTTCCATTTCCTCTGCCAGAAAGCCTTCTCTGCCTTTGATGTTTCTAGCTCCTGTTCATCATTCAAGTTCACTTAAAGAATGCTCCAAAGGCTTGGCCATGATTATGCTGTAAGGACACACAGCACCCTTTGCTCATTCCCATCAGATCATACAACACACTGGAGTTGCTGTTTTCCTATTGATATCTTGCCTCAATGGCAGCCTGAGAGTTGAGGACAGAACTGTCAGGAACATTTACATTTGGGATGAGGAAGAATGTAGTAAAGAAGAAGCACAGAGTTGACACAGAAGGACCAGGAACATGTCACATATGGGACAAAAGGACTAGAGAGTGTAAAGAAGGAAGGGCCGCAGCAACGTTAAATACCGTTAGGAATTTGGAGAATGAAACTACTGTTGAGCACCACCATCAGGAGACTATGATGTCCTTTCAGAGGGTAATTCTTCTCTGATAAGAGAAGGAGAAACCACTGCAAAGTTTTAAAAGTAGGTGAAGGAAAAAAGTGAGGCAATGTGGGCAAGCTATTCTATTATGATATTTGGTGGTGAAAGAGTCATAGTGGACTAATCTGTGGGAGACACATTCATAAGGAATGACCAGAAAAAATTCTTTTCGGTATGGGAGCTCAATGTGCCTCGAAAGCTGGGGAAGAGATGAGTGAGGCCTCCATTTAAAGGGATGATATCCACGGAAAAAGGCAGACTTAGCTTTGACATGAAAGAAGGGAATTTGTTTCTCAAAATTGTAAGTAAACAGAAGGTGTTCAGCAAAGATACACCGAGTTGGAAAGGAAGACTGATGCCTTCATAAAATTCTGTTGGCAACTGGTTTTGCATAAGAGTATAGGAGCATTAGGGATGGGCATGAAGGTTTGAGGTGAGGATGGGGAGAGACTTTTTGGGAGATTGTGGGAGACAGGAAGTATGAAATTGACAGGCAACATGAAGAGACCAGCCACAGTTAGAAAGCAATGATTTACAATGAATTCAATTAGCAGATTTTTGTGTGTGTGTGTGAATTTCCAGGAATGCCAGATAACTTGAGAGAAGGGAGTGGAGATTGAAAATGGGGACTTTCTAGGGCTGCCGATTGACAAAAAGTGTGGCCTTCTAAGCTGTAGTAGATGCATTCTTTAAAAGCTTCTCATTTGTATAATCTAGAGGCAGAGTGAGGCACATGCCAGGTCATGTCTTGAAATGGCCCGAGTTTTTGAGTCTCATATTCTCACCCTTCATTCCAGGTATGAATCTAACTCGCAGTTATTGATCAAATTTCCCTGGCACCAGCATGAATTTGCTAATACGGTAGGAATAAGGTACAGCCAGGGTTCTGCATTGTAATGAGTACCCCCAGGTGATTCTGACACAGGTGCTCTACATTATGTATTGAGCAATATCACTCTAATCATGAGAAATTTTGCTCTAATTACATATTGAGAAATACTGACCTAGGAGAATAGGGAGTAGGTCAAGGGGCTACAGGTCACAATGATAATGAACAGGTTGGGCTGTAATTAGAGAGTAGGGAAATAAAAGAAAGGAGTTGTAAAAGAGAGGTTAATTTCAAAGAGTGAGCGTTGGAAATGGAGTTATTTTTAAAAAGCTTATTACATTTTGGAGGAAAGGGAAGGCTCTCCTTCTGCCCACCCCTCTGTCTTGCTTGCTACAATCCAAGAGGGACCTATTTTAGAGAGTTTCAGGACAGTAAATTAGCCACATTTAGTAGTAGTTGGAGCTATATTGCATTAAACATTCAAACACATGGGTATAGCACTATTCTGCCAAGTAAGAGATTTGGGGCCTATTAAAGGGTTTGCCAAAGAGACCAGCATGTGGAAAGAGACACTACACCAGTTAATAACAAAGTTGTGCTTGCATTTTCCATTTCTCATTGCTCTTTTGTGTGTTGTTCTTCCTCCAGCAGGCTGAACTTAAACAGGAAGATTATGAATTTGAGGTTTCCTTGATCTTGCAACAAAATTCAATTTATTAAAATCTCAAATCACACCAGATACCTCTATCAGAGGCGGAAGACTTGCAATGCAAAAATAAAATTGCCTTCTTCTCATCATTTTATTATTTTATCTGAACACAATGCTTTAAAAAAAAGATTGAATGAGAGAAAACATACAAAACACTAGGCAGTGTGCCCACTAGGTAGTTAGCCCTCAGTGAATGATCTGAACAGGGCACGTTAATGAGGACCAGTTTTGGCATTACTCGTCACCATTCCAGTAAAGAGATGCCAGATCTCTTGCAAAACCAGTGAGTGTTGATATATGGTTGCCTGTTGATTGGAACCTTGTGACATAAACTCATTCAAAGACAGAATGACAGAAGCTCTGTCATGTTAACATGTGGCTTCTGAGACCATCTTGTGCACTGGTACTTTATAGACAGGAGAGGAGAAGCAAGAGAATAGAAGATCCCATGAGAGGCATCGATGAGGTAAGAGTAGAAGTGGTAGAAATCACTTCAGTCCACGTTCACACGCCCTTTGCTAGAACTCAGGGACATGGCCACATCTAACAGGCAGGCTGTGAAATACTGAGGGAAAGGAAAAGAATTTTGTTGAACATGTAGCAGTCTCTGCAGAGTAAATACCTCAAGATCACCCATTCAGATGCTCCCAATAAGACCTTTGAATGATTTAAAGTCATTGTTAATTAAAGACTGTTCACGGGAGCTCTGGTGAAGTCAGGAGAGGTAGAGAGTACCCAGGGTGGACACCACCATGTTGGACCTAAGCAAATGGTTTCTGTGGCACAAACTTGGGCGGGTCTTGAGGCCCCCTGAGCCTGCAGCCTGGTGGCTTAACCTTCCTGTGGTTTCCTCTTGTTCTCTGTGAGATTCCTGTGACATTCCATTCTCACAAATTTCATTACCCAAACAAGGTTTTATTGTCTATATATCATCACCTTCTTTCCTGAAAATTCTCAACTTCTTGCTGTCATTATAGAAACATGGAAACTATCCAAGGGCCAGACTTTCCTTTCAGTCTCCTCAAGGAGTGATTTTTTTTTTTTTTTTTGCCTGCCATATGGTATCTTGTCCCTTCACTTTCTACATCAATTCTGCTTGTGAGCAGAAACTATCAGAAGCTGTTGAAAATCCAGATTTTATCAGATTTATGAATGTGTAATTTATAAGTGAATATATCAACTTCATAATGTGGGTCCTATGTGGAATTCAAGTTTTAAGAGAATATATATGAAATACACACATATGTAATACACACACACACACACACACACACACACACACACACACACAAATCCATCCATCCATCCGTCCACCCATAACCTAGAGCCTCTAGAATTGGATTGGGTAGGTCAAACTTTAATATTTGTTACAGGCAAAATTCAGGGATGGTTCAACAATACTCAGTCATCAAAACATTGACTTTATTCTCCCCTTGGTAGTAAAATTACTCCCACAGTTGAGGCAAACCATATATGATAACCTTGATTGAAAGAAGACTGAAACTTTAATCTTGTGAATTGCAGTTGAAATTAGAAAAAAAATATTTTCCCAAAGGGATTTTAGCCAGTTTTCTCTGAAATCACCTTCATCTACTAACTAGTTACTACTACTAATTACTAACAAGCTCCATCACACAAAGTCCAAAGTCTGTCTACGTCTTTCTTTCTGAAATATTTTCTTCTCATAGACATTTTGTGAGGATTAAATAAATTAATATGCATAAAAACTGTAGAATAGTGTCTGACATTTTGTAAATACCAAATACTCATAACAATACTAGTCATAGTAGAATAATTATTACTATTGTTATCATTGTTATCTAGTTGCTTGGCTTTAAATATAGTCAGTTCTGCCATTAATGCTTATTTTGAAAATGCAAATTTGTTTAATGCAATTTTCATATTAGGAACTGATTTGAGTACATTTGCTTATTTACAACTTTGTCATAGAGAAATACTAGGTAAGCGCAGAAAATCACTCAGTTGAACTTAACAGAGTAGGACTACACAAAATGCACACATGCACACATCTCCTGATGACAAGGAACCACATCCATCCATATCCGTTGGTACAATGTTCCTTTCAATTCAATAACATTCTTCCCATGACTTTACAATCTTGAAACCACGAGCTGCAACCCTTTCTGTGGTCAGCCTGGTTCAGTGACTACTCCTCTCCTTTTAGTTTTCCCCTTCTCCCTTCACTCTATTTTTTTGTTTGTTTTTCCTCTCTTTCTCTGTTCTTTTTCTCCCTTTGGGCCTTTTTTATTTCACTCATTTTCTATATTTCTTTTGTTCTCTTCTTCTTGCATACAGCAAGCAAATTCCACAAGTAATGTTAATAAAATTCATGACTTTTTCAAGGTAAAGTGTCATGTTTATTATACTAGTTATATATTTCTTTTTTTTAAGTTTATGTATTTATTTATTTATTTAAAGACAGAGAGAGAGAGAGAGAGAGAGAGAGCACATGCGCACACATGCGCCCATGAGTGAGGGAGGGGCAGAGAGAGAGGGAGAGAGAAGATCCCAAGCAGGCTCCACGCTGTCAGTGCAGAGTCTGATGAGGGGCTCGATCCCACAACCCTGGAATCATGACTGGAGCTGAAATCAAGAGTCTGATGCTTAACCAACTGTGCCACTAAGACACCCCTTCTAGGTATAGATTTCTTAAACAAATAACTTGCATAAAAGTGTGTTACTGCTTATATGAGATACTGGTTTTTAAAGTTTTTATTGTGTTATTCATGACGATTTTGAATTCTCTTTTTGCATTTCCATCAACAGTGGTTTTAATTATATAATTTAGCATAACCATAGTGTAGTGATAAACAACAACAACAACACATACGTGACATCATAGGATCATGGAAATAACTGTACCATTTCTAGGTTGATTGGGTCCAAACATCAATATAGCTGTCAGTTTCATACTTTAATATCCAAATATCTGTTCAACATATTCACTCACCAAAAGGTAAATCTTTATTTTCCTACTAAACCTTGTTGTCCCACTTTTTCCTGTGACTGTCAATAGCACCACCCTTAACTCAGTTGTTGAAGCAAAAATCCAAAAGTCTTTCATAATTTCTCCCTTTTCTCCACCTTTACATCAAATTCCAGAGACAGTCCTATTGGCCATACCTTTAAAATTTACACATAATGCATTAGTTATTACATTTCTTACCTCTAAAACTGGTCATAACCACTATCATCTCCTACTTAGACAAGGAAAAATGGTCTAATTGGTTTCATTGCTTTTATTATTGTCATCATCACCCTGTGGCCCACCTCATCAATCTATTTTACACACAGTAATGGGAGTAATCTTTTAGAGTTAGATTGTTTTATTTCTCTGCTTAAAATCTTCCAAAGGACTTCAATCCACATCAAATAAAGTTCAATCTCCTTTGTCTATATGTCCTAATAATCTGACTGCCTTTCTAACACCATCTCCTAACCCTCTTTCTCTCCTTATTTATGATCCTGGATCACAGGCTTTCTGCCTTTTCTAGAAGTGGAAGTCTAAATCATTTTGTATGTCAGGAAGAAAGAATAAAGCAGGGCAAGATTTGATCCAGGCAATAAAGCAGCAACTACTCAAAGGTAGGAAATGTATTCAATCTTGTACCTGAGGTTTGATCTTGTCTTTGCCCCGTTAGATTATGTATTGTTGTCTGTTGGAAACATTGTTTATGTTTCTTAGAAACACTGTGATTGGGTTAAAAGTAGGATCTAGTTTCCTTTCTTTAGTTCTTTGGGAAGGCCATGCCAGACTGTAATGTCTTATCCCATCCTCAGTCACTCTCGATCCCCTTTCCCCTGCTTAATTTCTTCATCATACTGAGTGAAGTAGTCTTCCTCATTGTGTCATTTTATTTGTTTCTGTCTTTTCAAATGGAATGGAATGTAAACCCCATGACAGCAGCAACATTCCACTTGTTTACTGTTTTATCCACCATGAAGAATAATGCCCGCAATCTAGGAAGTATTTAATAATATTTAGTGAAGAAATGAATATATGGCAGCTTCCTTTGTGTAACCAGAACCACTATTAAATCATAGGGTCCCCTTCCTTTAAAGTGTCATGACATTTAAAGATACTCTTTCTCCCATAAAGATTCTCCTTCTCCCAAGAAGCAAACATCAGAAGATTTGGAATCCAGAAGTGTGTCAAGAGTGGGGGCGTGAGCTTCTTCCCAGTTTCTACACATGGATCTTTCATTCCTTCTTCCCCTCTCATAGGGCTTTATTTGGTTCCTCCCGAGTTGGAGCTGTAGGAAAGAAGAAAAATAAAGATCTTCACTGGTCCCATCATAATCTTTTGTTAGTGCAACCTGGGGGAGGCAGATTTTAAAGGTGGATTCATGTCTTGTGGGTTGTTTGGAAACCACAATGGGACTCTCTGTGAACAATTCCACTGATGTAGATAGATACTGCAGCTAGCTACTCAAGGCTTTCCCTTTGGCCTTGTGGCTTTAGTAAGTTATTTCTTCATTGTGGCCATTTCATTCCCTTGGGTCTTTCTGTTGTCCTTGTGGGCAGGGGACTGCTCAAGGTCATTCCATCTGGTTTTGGCAGAATCCACCTGACTCAGGAGAAATATATATGTCATTGTCCTGCCAACACTGGTAGTCAGTCATACCCAAGACTTCCTTTCCTTACATTCCACCAATGGGCTAAGCATGATACAGCCAAAATCTCTGGGTTTTAGACATATCTAGGTAGGTGAAAAGCAGAAATCCCACCTTACATATGTCTCTCTTTTTCTAGGGGAACCTTGTAAAGCTCTCCAAATGATTTTCTTTAGTAGCCATCTCTTAGATTGAATGAGAGGGAAGTACCCTCTCCTCCTGCCCTTGGGCAGAAAGGGTTGGTGAAAACACAGAGTAGGGGAATGAGTCTTTCCAAAGAAATTCTCCCCTCTGGCCTTTACTAGCTGAAAAAAGAAAAAAAAATTGTCTATCTATCTATCTATCTATATGTATGTATATATATATATGTATATATATATATTTTTTTTTTTTTGTCTATCAAATAGCCTCAGAATAAATGGTATGTGCCGCCTGAATGAGTTACAGTATCTCCTAGCAAGTCTGCAAAGTTGTCTGAGAACCTCATCTGAGGTTGTAGGATTTAGAGCCTTGTCCTCTATCACAGCCCTGTGAAGAAACTTGAGACAGTGTAAGGGTAACTTTTAACATTCTGTGACATAAACATTCAATAGTGCTATTTTTATTAAGTTTTAAGTGGAATTTACTGATTCCGGTAATTGGGAAATACATGGGGAAGTCAGGCTTTAGTTACATTTGGATCCAGGAACTCAAATTCAAATTATGCCAACAGTTTTTGTTCCCTCTCTCTCTTTCTCTCTCTCTCTCCCTCAACCTATCTCTATTTCCATCTCTCTATTTTTTTCATTCATGCTTTTTTTCACTCTCTTTTTCTATTTCTTTTTCTTACTAGATTCTGTTTCTTGATGTATATTGTCTCTATTATAATAAAAGATTCTTTCTGTATGATGTAGAAAACGGATATCAATAGTATTGCATTCATTTTATTCCAGTATTGCAATGATAGAAATTTTAGGAGAACACACACACACACATACACACACAATCTTACTCCTGATTTATTTAACTATCTAAAAGATGCTGTTTGGTTCTACTTGAATTATGTACCCTTATGAAACAATCAATATTCCAGAAACAGTAAGACTGGCCTACATTGAGAAATGCACCCAACTTTTGGCCACGGAGAATGAGCATCACAATGGAAACATCTACCTCTACTATATAGTGGTATGAGGGGAATTTTCCAACGAGTTACAAAAACTAGAAAATTAAAAATAATTGTTGGCAGCGAAATTACAGTAGCTACTAAGTGTATATAGCATGCTTTTACAATATAGTTGCTTCATACTTTTCTAATCATTTACTTCTCCTTCTCAAATAAATAATTGAAAGAAATTGATGCTGTTGTCTTTTTGATAATTAAACACTGAATATGCTAGAATAAATGTAAACTAAATGAACCAGTAAAATCTTGATTTCTCTATAGAAAGGAAAGATAATACCAAAGATAAGTTACATATGTATTATCCATCGTACTTGGTCTTTGGAAGACTCATATTTCTCATTAAAAAAACACAAAATTTAGGTAAATTTTCAGAAGAGCAAAAGGAGATTAAAATAAACAGTACTAACATTAATAGGGCTTAGACAAGAAAAATAGGACAAGTCACGATATTTTATTGTGTTAAGCCATGAAACACCACATGATTACCAAGTACTGTCATTGGTTTAATGTCCTGCTAATCAGAAGAAATTAGTCCTGTTTATTTCTCATTGTTTTTATTTTTATTAAAAATATAATGTAAATTCTTAGAAATTGTATTATAGTAAATATTTCATAGTATATTATAGGTGTATTTAATACAACAAAGTATATTTGTCTACTATCAGCCTTAAAAGTAAAACAACTAGGGGCACCTGGGGGGCTCAGTTGGTCATGAACCTGAATCTTAGTTTCCACTCAGGTCATGATCTCAGGGTTCCTGAATTCCAGCCCCAGGTCAAGCTCCAAGCTGACAGCACCTGGAGCCCGCTTGGGATTCTCTCTCTCTGCCCCTCCCCCACTGGGTTGCTCTTTCTCTGTGTCCAAATAAATAAATATACTTAAAAAAAAAAAGGAAAATAACTAGCTATCTTCCCAACAAAATAGGTTTATTTAGGAATAACAGAAGAAATGTAATTTGGGACATATAAGCTATGGCAAACAATAGACAATCCAGAGTTTAAAGCAAAGGAATGCTATTTCATGGAGAAAAAGGAGGAAGCTGGGAGGGACTGCTTCGAATGAAAGTCCTTTGGAGGAAAGTGAGAAGTCAGGGTGCTGCCGGTGTCTCATTGGCTAAGTTGTGGTACTTTCTCAGTGGCTGAGGTTTTTGCCGGGCAAAGAGAAATTGCTCCTTTCTACCGCTGGAATAGTAACATGGGGTTTTCCTGTTGGGAATGCATGAGGTAGGGCATGAGGGCTCCTGCTGCTGGAATCCAAACTCGATTTTAAACGCGGCTTCCTCTACGACATTTCACAACGCTTACTTTATTATTAGCAAAATGAAAAAACAAAACACAAAAAACAACAAAAAAGATTGGCCTAACCCTGTCAGCCTACCTATTCTTACTCTTTTATTGTATGCATACAGTTGCCAACCTTTTAGCCACAGAAATTTATTTATTTATTTATTTATTTATTTATAAATGTTTATTTATTTTAAAGAGGAGAGAAAGAGGAAGCAAGAGCAGACAGAGAAAGGGAAAGAGAGAATCCTAGGGAGGCTCTGAGCCGGATGAGGGGCTTGCTTGATCCTAGGAACTATGAGGTCGTGACCTGAGCTGAAATCAAGAGTTGGAGGCTTAACCAGCTGAGCCACCCAGACTTCCCTAGCCAAAGAAATATACTATGTGACATACCAAATGTATTATAACTCAGAAGTGGGATTTTCACCCAGTGAGGGTTTATTTAAATAAATCTGTTGTCACTTATAGGGAGCATTTTTTTTTTCTTTGCAACATAGCCTGTGGTGTAGAAGCGTTGGTGACCATAGTCCCTAAAGAGAGATAAAACAAACAAAGGAGGAAACAAACACCTGCTGGAATCATTTTTGTTTTGACTAAAGAGGCACCTTGATATTCAGCTAGAGGGAGGACTATGCAAGTGAAAGAATGGAGACAGTGATTAAAACCATGTTTCCTTGCCAGTGGGGGTTTGATACACGTTTTATCACTGTTTCTGAAGGTAAAACAAGAAGGTATGTAACCTTTGTATTCCGCGGCCACAACATTAATCTCCTCCAGAATGAAGACAGAAGGTCCCAGTGTGTGGTGCTTATAGAACAGATATATTTTAATAGGCCAGAGCTTGATGCTATCACAAACACTAACATTGGCCAAGTTTAACTCGAAATAAGATCTAATCTTACAAATAACTGAAATAAAATGTAGAAAACATTGGTTTTCAAATTATTTAAATGCTTGTAAACCAAGTGAGCCACTTCCTGACTCCATCAACTGGTCCTTGTGAGTTAATAGGTTATGATACCAGTTTTGTTTGTGTTTTTTTCTTAATACTAAAATATATTTTAAGATGGTCCTCATGGATTTTAGCTAGATGATGCGTCTCTAGAAAGGGGAGTTTATCTCCCGGAAATTTCCATGGTACTGTAGGGGAGAAGAACTTTTTCCTTCCCCACTTCTAGGTGTTTTTGGCTATTAAATTTGTCAATTAAATTGACATAAGACAGGGGCTTCTGGGTGGCTCAGTCGGTTAAGCGTCCGACTTCGGCTGAGGTCATGATCTCACGGTTCGTGGGTTCAAGCCCCGCATCGGGCTCTGTGCTGACAGCTCAGAGCCTGGAGCCTGTTTCTGGATTCTGTGACTCCCTCTCTCTCTGTCCCTCCCCCACTCGCACTCTGTCTCTCTCGGTCTCAAAAATAAATAAACATTTAAAAAATTAAGAAAATAAATAAATTGACATAAGACAGATTAACCAGAGAAAAGTGAGTTTAATTTTATACACATGGCAGCCCCACAAGACACGAGAGGCTCCAAGACAGTTAGGCAATTGAGGCTAATCTGGCATCCTGAGTGGAGGGGAAGGTGTGGGGGGTCTGGGGCTTCAAAAGTAAGGAAGACGAGTCACAGGATGATGGGAAGAACAAATGCTTGGTAAACAAAACATGTTATGCCATGCAGAGACAACGGTACATAAAGAGGAATTTGAATCAACAGTTCCTACCAAGCTACCCACAGCTTATCTATCACGTTTAGCCCTTACTCTGCAGTTATCTCTGGTGACAATGCTATTCTTGGACCAGGCCTTCTATCTAAATTTTTAGAGGCAGTTAAAAGAGAGGTACAAGATCTCCCTGAGACTTCTGGGTCCTGTCTTCAGCTCAAAATAATCCACATGCCAAAGTGGCACGTTTTGGGAGGCTCCTTCTGAATGCCTTTAGTACCTGCTTGCTCAGAAGCACCACGTAGTTTGGGCAGGTGTAGGAACACTTAGTTCTGGAATGCTAGTTGACTCATTTGAGGAGTGTATTAGTAAGTTATCATTTAGAACATAGCTAACACTGGAAATTCAGTAGAAGAGAGAAACTTTTTAAAAAGGAGCACCTTTTGGGTTCTAAGTGCTTGGTTTAAAAAAATCTCATTTATTCATCCTTGAAGTTATTTAGATATTATTATTTTGATTCCCCCCTTAGTACAGAAAAGGAGATAAAGTTTATGGAATGCTTTAAGTAACTTAACATAGCCTATTTAATTAAGAAAATACTAAGTTTCATAAAAACTGAGATCTGATTCCAAAAAAATCCATCACATAGAATATCCATCAGATAAAATAAACACTCATAAAATAGTCAAAATATCAAAAGTCCACCAGGATACGTTCTGTGTCCAGTTGACAGTCCCTAACACCTTATTTAACTGCGGTACTACTGACCACTTCAGACAACCTGGGTTGCCATGGAGCTAATGTTCTTAGCTTTGTGTCTGACACAGAGAAAACAAAGTTAACAACTATGCTCTGTATCCTTGACCGTATCCCAGTGACGCCATCTGCATTAACCAGAATAAAGCCTTGCTCACAGCTACAGGTGAAGCTAACTGATTCAGGCAGCTGCCTGTGATCCATTGAGACATCAGCTGGGCCACCGTGGTCTTGTGTTTTGTTCTTCCTGACACATGACTGTCATGACCATGATGGCAGAGGAATAAAGTTCTGGAGTGTGAATTTTGTTCTTGGTTCATTGTCTGGAACTATCACACGGTCCGAAGTAAAGGCATCCAGGCTGGGAACCGTGTGAGAGCATATAGAAGTTCAACCAGTAGAACATATTTTAGTCACACTAGTCTTATAGCAGGGAAATATTTATCTGATTAGTAGTGCAACTACTGGATCAACAGTAATTTTTCTTAATGTTTATTTATTCGAGAGAGAGAGAGAGAGGGAGACAGAGGGTGAGTGGGGGAGGGGCAGAGACAGAGAGGGAGACACAGATTCGGAAGATAGGGAGACAGGGGTTCCAGGCTAGGAATGATCAGCACAGAGCCCGACTGGGGGCTCAAACTCACAGACCGGGGAGATCATGACCTAAGCTGAAGTCGGACTCTTAAACAAGGGAACAAACCAGGCCCCCCTGGATCAACAGTGATTTTAAGTTAATTTTCTAACACTTTAAATAACACTTTTATTTAAAACCCTTATCTAGACTGTGATATATTCTGGAAATAAATGTATATTAGACTAAATAAAAATTTGTTTTTAGTCCCTGAAATGGTGGTATTGAAAGTAGAAGTCATGTTTTATAGTAAACATTAAAATGGCTGACTTTCTATCTCATGTATCTCAACTGTTAAAAGCATGTTGTAAAATTTTAACTGATAATGTGTATAAATTATTCAGATTTGATCAATGAGGATATCCTACATTTACTTCAGTTATACATTTGATCATTTTGTTCAACAAATATTGACTAATACGTTATAAGTTATTTAATTATGCAAAGTAATTTTAATACATACATTATATTAATGTCTTGACTTAAATATCCATATACAAGCTTTTGAGGATTGCAGAGTTTGAATAGCATTATTTTTCTCCAAATAAGGGTAACAGTCAGAGAGGCAGAACAATGGATATTATAACGTCAGAAATCTCCTTCCAGTATGTTTTCATATGGGGTATGACGTTAATCCAAATAAAGACATTTTTCTCATTTTTGACTGACCTAGCAGCAGCTACTTGGTTGAACTTAGTGGAAAACACAAGATAAATGAGACAAAGGAGAAAATCAACCTGTGCTTTAAATATTGTCTCAGATAATATAAAAGTTATCATGTAAAAATTGTCCTAACGTAAAAAAAAAACCCTACATAAACAACTGCAAGCTAATAAAATATCTTTTTTATCAGTCTACTATAAATATGACAAAGCAATTCACGTATTATTTTCATAGAGGGAATAATTTATTCTACCAATTCCTGAGATTATGTATGTTCCAAATGATTGTGGTCAAATTGATTTTTATATAGATATATGCTAAATTTTCACTGTATACATAATAATGATGATAACAGTGAGCTATCATTTATTGAAAGCTTACCATATCCTAAGTATTTTTTTAAAGACTGATTATGGATTGCATTCCTTAAACTTTAGTACAATCTTATGAAGCTTATTATCATCCTCTTTTGCTTTTAATAAAATCAAGGCATAAAGATCAAATAATGGTATGGCCATATTTGAGAATACTAATGTGATTTACATTTCAATTAGTCACATAAAATGGTTTCCTGCAGTTTTCTACTATTAGGGCTTGATGTTGAGCTTATCACTTCGGAGAAGGACAAGGGGATTCCACTCAGAATAAATTGCTATATCAACTATGAGACTTAGAGCTGACTTTTTGAGTCCATATTAATACAATATATTAGAAAAGTAGGTTTCTTGCAGAGAAAAAAGACGTTTTTTTCTTTTTTTTTTAATCTCCAACTTGTTTTCTATCTGGAACCTGCCTAAAGACTCAAAGCATAGAGATCGACTATAAATAACAGAGAGAATTCAGATTTTGATGAAAGACAAGTTCCTAGTCAAGAGAAAAATAAAAGACGATCCATACAGAAAAAGAGGGGATGGAAGAGGGATGTTGTTATATTCTTGCAAATCTTGGCTTGTCACCACTTCCAAAATCTTGGGATCAATGGAGTGTTCTTTTGAAGAGTCTGGAATAATCTTCAGTCTTGTGCTGTTAACTTCACCCTACACAAAACCTTAGTAAGAAAAAGAAAGAAGGGCAGGAATAAAAAAAAAAGGAAGTAAGGAATGAGGGAAGGAAGGAAGGAAGGAAGGAAGGAAAGAAAGGAGGGAGGGAGGGAGAGAGAGAGGGAGGGAGGAAGGGAAGAAGGAAGGAAAGAAGGAAAGGAGGGAGGGAGAGAGGGAGGGAGGGAGGAAAAAGATGGTGGGTACAAGGAAAGTAGGAAAGAATGAGACCAATCCTCTTCAAAATCTTTTCTTGTTCCTGGGACCAAGCTGAGAATAAATTACTGGTTTTCAACTTTAAGCACACATTAGAATCATCTGGAGAGGTTTTACGAATTCTGCCACGAAGGTTAAAAACAAATGATTTCAGACAGTGACATAGGATATAAAATGAATCAGGATACTTGGCTAGAGAATGATATTTCTGAGAATGTGGTTAGTAGAAACTTGTTGCCATTAAATTATAAATTCTAAGTAATGATAATGAAGGTGACAGTGAGGTTTAAATTCCTCCTGGTTTTAAATTACAATAAATTTGAGTCTTTATTTTAGAAGAATATCTTCATAATTTTATTTTATATTTTTAGAGTGTGTTTTTTGGAAATCCAGCATTGTCACCATGATTTTTTTTCAAGAAAACAATATTACAGATTTACCTCAAATTAAAATATTATGATTCAGCCAAACACTGGAAGATTATTCGCCTATCAGCTTTCTTAGAGACTATTAGTCTACTCAAACTCCAATAACAAAACACTGTAGACGAGGTGGATTATTTATTTTCTCTCCGTTCTGAAAGTCGAAGATCAAAGTGACAGCAGAATGGCTTCTGTGAAACTTCTCTCCTTGGCTTGCAGATGGTGCCTTCTCACAATGTCCTTACATGGCCTTTCCCAGGGTAAGTAAGTATGCGGAGAGAATGAGAGAGGTCTCTGGTGTCTCTTCTTCTTTCAAGGTCACCGATTCTATCAGATTGAGACCTCACTCTTATGTTCTCATGTAACCTTTATGACCTGCCTGAGTTATCTGCTTACAGGTGTTTTCTCCAAACACAGTCACCTTGGGGTCAGAGCTTAAATTGGCTTACAGGTAACCAAATTCTCAGTGATTACAAATTGCATACACATCTGGAATGAATGATAAGTACGTTGCAACAAATGAAGGTATACAAAGATCCTAGTAGGGTATATTTTACAGATATTTATATCAGGAATAGTTGAGGAAATTGTCTTTCTTTAATATTTTTATTGATGTAACTAGGTCACTTAATTCCTAGACTAAGTCTCACAATGAAATATGGCCTTTTGTAACTGATATAAGTGAAAACTGGTGTGGCCAACTAACCAAAAATTCAGGAGATTGCCAATTGGGGAGATGAGTGGAGCATGAAGTGCATTTACAAATGGTAGTCGTTTGGTCCTAGGAAAGGTTGATGGAATATGGTTCTTGAAAAGTCCAGACACAACTTAGTTGGTTTGCAACCACTAAGTGGTTGAATCATACTTTACTAAAAAACTGGTGATACTGAGACAAACACCAGGATGAAATTGATATGACATGGATCAAAATATTTGTGTCACCAAATTCCAAGAGGGAAGACCCACATTAATCAATACGAAGCAATGTTTTAAATTTTCTATGAAAATTCAAGAACATAGAGACAATAGGAAACACTAAAAAAATGGAAAATAACACTTCTTTGAACGTAGGTTTTTATAGGAATTAAAACTTACATATTGAGTCAAAACTCAAAATAAAGAAATTGGTTATGTTGAATGTTTAACGGCATCAGGTGAAATTAGCTAGCCATAGGCATCTAATAGTATGGACCGTCTTGCTAATATGTGGGAAATAGTATTTACTGACCCTTGTGATTTGTATTTAGCACCGTCCTTGTGATAACCTGTCATTAGAATCAGAAGTATTCAAGTTTCCATCTAATACATTCACTCAGTTAGCCAATGGCTAAATTAAGCACTGAACTCAGGTGTCTCTGACTCTCTCCATGGTTTCTTCTTTTAATAAAATAAATCTTCCAGTAATATACAAGTATTTTCAGTGGGGTCCTACTGCCCAGACAATCTCTTTCTCCCCTTAGGTTGATACTAAGATTTAATTTTCAAAGAGCTATCTTATCTTCCTCATTTCCTCGCTTTAAAAGCACCTTGCCAGACCTCCCTCTCCAATGCTAACCAAACCAATGCTTTGATCCATTCAACAGTGACAAGGTGTTTCATGTAATTCTTCATTTAGTGAGTGGTAGAGATGAGAATCTTCACCCCATTGATAATTTATGTCACTTGCTAAAGGCTGCCTGGTAGCCTTAAATAAATCATATGTGTCTGTTTTGTATCTTCCTTCTTGGGTCATCAGTGTCTTGTCACAACTCATTCTGGTGCTTCCCAGAGTACCTAGCACCATGTAATGCCCTGGGCATGCACTCAATAAATGGTTGCAGAACCAAACTGAAAATCAACTAAACCATTATTAGCTATTGGAAAAAGAAAAGCTAAATGGAAGGGAATGCATGTATTTTCTTGTATATCTTGATATTTTATAAAAGCAGAGATAAAATATTGACCAGAGTTCAATATAGGTAGAGTATATCAGAATTCAAACAATATGGATAAGATATATTCTTACTAGTTTATCTTGTGGCTAAGAAGGGGAGAAGTTTATTGCTTGGAGGTTCAGGGTATGTATAGTTTTCTAATTTTAATCTACAAGATCTCTTAGAAATATATGTGGCAATTTGGGAATATCTCTCCCTATGAAAAGACTTGTTTCTGTTTCTCCATGTTTATATGAAATTGTTTTGCAAAATATGTGAAACTGAATACCAAAAAAGATTGCAATAAATATGCTCCCTTTTATAGTGATTTTTCTTTGTGATTATTGAGCGTAACTTAGCACTGAAAGATTGAGAACAAAGAAGGGGACAAAGATTCAAGATGAAAACCTTTTGATTATGTTAACCATTAGGAGATTTGCAGAGTGAGAAGTATGATAAATTACTGCTATCCAGTTTTACCCACAGTTGACCTTTTTCATGTGCTACAAGAAAATTTGGAAGAGGCTGACTCCCAAAAAATACAGCTCACTGCCGGAAAATTTGAATTTCATTTCCTGAAATGTCATTGGAATAAAGCATATCTTCATTGTTAAAGGATTTCTCATTGTAGCTGGACAAATATGCTAGGGTGACATTCAGAAAAAAATACCTGTGATGTTTCAGATCTGGTTTCAGAAACCAGTACATTCAACATTGGGAAAAGGGGAATTGTATCATCTCATCTGCTATGAGTTGCACACCCCAGAATCTTGTTCCACGGGGGCATTGTGTCACTGGAGCTAACTTCCATGGCCACAAAAATTTTTAATGAAAGGCTCAGCAGCAGCGAGCAGCCCTTAAGGTGAGGCAGTGCTACAGTTTTACAACCTTAACCAGGCCTGCATAATAAAACCATTACGGAGCCACAGTAAATATTGTAAATCATACATTCTCACCTATAAAAGTTCATAATGAACTGAGTATAAATATCAGTAAAACACACGAATAACAAAACTACTCAAATACATACTGCATATTAATGAAGATGGAAGGCAATTCTTGACTTCTCCAGGGTGCAGCTTAAAAGGCTCTTGCCAGCGGGAGAAAAAAAGTAACAAATAGAAAACAGGCTGGAAAGCAGTGCAATCTCATTTAGTAACATTGCCACCATCTTAGAGCAAATACTTCAGTTTTCTCAGAATATAGGATTTATCCAGTTTCTTTTTTTATTATACATATTCACTTAAGAGTTGCTGAAGCAGGTAGATGTTACCATCTCCTCTATTACTTCTTGTATGTAGAACCCTATAATTTTTTCAAATGTCTATCCTGCTAGCCTGTGACCTGGCCCTTCTCTCAGAGCTAAATCCTGATGAATTGTGACCTTCTTTCAGAGCTAAATCCTGATAGATTGTGAGCCTGTCCTTTCAGGGATGAATCCTGATGAATCGATTCTAATCATGTAATTATATTTCTCTTACCAGTGATTAGTTTAGGAGCACTTACGGAATCAGATTCAGTCAATGCCACATGGATGTAGAGATTCTTCCCTGGATGATTTGTGTACTAAATATGAGGTCTTGAGTCTAGTAGGACAATGGTTCATGGTAACCATTTTGTAATCATGAGTGGAACATGTTTTTGGATGAAACCAACATAGGAGTTTGGTATAAAGACAAATAGGAAGAACCTGAGTCTTGATAATGCTAGCAGACTGCTGAATTAACTTACCTCTGAATATCTTTTAATGTGAGATAATAAGTTTTCTCAGTGTTTTAATTAGTGCAGTCATGATTTGCTAATACAGTTGAGATCAACCTCATTGATATAAGAATTTCAGGGGGGGATCACAATCTATAGGAAATGCTAATTTCAAAGACAATTATTTAAAAATTGCCAGTGGAATCTATGATACCCTTTTATCACAAAGTAGAACACAGAGATTACTAGACCTACTTGGGTTGTATGAACAAACAAATTTAGACTGTATAGTTCTTACATCTTTTTTATAAGAAATGTTTTCATAGTATACATTTTTCAAATTTTATTAATTCTTTAAATTTTTTTTTAATGTTTTTATTCATTTCTGAGACAGAGAGAGGCAGAGCATGAGCAGGGGATGGCCAGAGGGAGAGGGAGACACAGAATCCAAAGCAGGCTCCAGGCTCTGAGCTGTCAGCACAGAGACCGACGTGGGGCTCGAACTCACAGACTATGAAATCATAACCTGAGCTGAAGTCGGACGCTTAACCAACTGAGCCACACAGGAGCCCCAAATTTTATTAATTCTTAATAGCTTTTTACTTTTTAGAAAATCAGGAAAATCGCATAGAATCTTGAGAAAATAAATACTAGAACATTTTAAATACATTTTGAGAAAACATGATTTTTTTTTCATTTTCTGATACATCATTATTAGCATTATTCCCCTAATCTTAATTCTAATGGATTAAACAAAAGGATTAACTTGAGTTTTATAGCATTTTTTGCCCAAATAATTACGATTATATAGTGGTTCACCATTTTCCCTTGACTCTACGTTCAGGGAAACAAAACTGTACAATTTCTATAAGTAAATTACCAACATCTATATCATAGTTATTTTTGTATTCATGGTTAGAGATTTTGTTTACAACAAACCCATATACAAGGAAGACATTGCTTAATTATTACATTTCTTAGACTAATAACATGAAGTTGTCAGTTGAAGTCGCAGCCTTTGTAACCAGGAAATTGCAAAGGACATGACCTGAGATAGATTCAATTTCTTTTAGCCTATGATATTCTTATAAAATTTTCAGCTAAAATATAAAAAATGATAAATACACCAGAAAAAAAACATATTATATAGATGCAGTAGTTTATAACATTAGTTCAGAAATTGATTTTTTAAATTCTGATTAGTTATTTTTCATTGGTGTTATGCCAAAGATAATGCCTACTCCATAGACTTAAAAGAATATGTTGTGTTTTCATATAAATAATGTACCTAGTAGTCTTAATATTTCCACTTTTTGAAACTGTATAGGGGCAAGTGATTTATAGATATAATTTATTACCTCAGTAATTAATTATTATCTTATTACATATCTATTATATATCTTTAGCTAGCTAGCTATCTCGACACTGTGCTGAGTATTGAGGAATTAACTATCTAATTCTGAAACATAGGAGAGAAACTATGGATATATGTAATGAACACACACACACAAAAACACTACAAATTATGATAATCACTCTAAACAGAGCAATGCAATGTCTTCTGTTACGCTTTCATTTATAAAGTGACAGGGAGGGGAGTGTATTTTGATAGCTTTTGCAGAGAAGGCTCAGTCATAGAAATAGTATTTCTGGGACCCAGAAGATAAAAAGGAGATGATCATGCAGGAGCAGAGGAATTGATCTAGAAGGTATTATCAGCACATCCACAGGCCTTAAAGCTGGAAAGGGCTTGGTCCATTTGAACATAAAGGGGTCCTGTGTGGATGGATCATAGTTCTTATATTTCTATTGGAATCAATCTCCCTCTTTCTCTCTGCCTTACTCTTTTATGCTCTCTCTTTCATTACAGGAATAAATAAATGAAAGCCCTACAGCCTGATTTTTATAATTGTATGGTTGAGGTGTCAAGTTTAAACGAGAAGAGTGAATAGAACTGGGCCAAGAGCATTTCGCTCCTTCCACTTCCAATCAAGTTCCAAGTGCATGACCATTTTCTATCCAAATGCTTTCCTTTATGTTTGCCTTACCAATCAATCTTGCATCCATGTTTCAGTTTGTAAACTGAATTATGTTTTTATGCCTGAAGCTTGTCCAGCAACTTTTCCAGTGCATGTCTTGAACGAGGGAGAGTCTTTTAATTATGGTAGAGATTGGAGTCCAAAAGGAGATGCACACAAGATCTTACCTGTCACAGCCTGACAAATAGTATTTGGCTATGTGGCCCTTATTACTTCAAAGGGAGGACTGAGTGCACAGGTTTTGGAGTTTGATGTGCCTTTGTTTGAATTCTGCTCCAGTCCCTCAGTTGCTGGGTGACCTTGTACAAGTTATTAGATCTCTATCTGTATTTTCTTCATCTTTAAATAATCACAATAATAGCTACGTATAGAGGATGTATAACCACAGTGCCCAGTAGTTTAGTATTTACTATGGAGGCGATGCTTGGATGTGGTTGCAATTACTTATCTTGACTATTTATCCACTTATTATTTTCTAGACTAATCTGAAATTTTCCCAGATTTTTTTTAATGTTTCCAGAGATGCCCATTTCATAATGGCCAGACATTATGACTAGCAATCCATGAAATGCTCTGAAAATATACATTGCTCTTAATACAATTATTGTAGTTCATTGGAATATTAAGCGATTATTTATAAAGAAAATGGAAACAAGTAGGACAAGTGGTAAAAAATTAATTATAAACATACACATCAAAACCTTAATTCTATTTACCTATTTAGTAAATATTTATTAAGTACCTGCTATACAAATATAAAACCATTATTTAATGGAATTATTGTAAAAAATATAGTTGTTACAGATGGAATCATCACAGAGTAATGATGGATTTTTATAACATTTTGTATACATTTTATACATGAAAGTGTTTCTTTCTTGACTTAACAAATATAATTGGGCACCCATGTAAACTCAAGATTGGGTGCCTTCTAGTGGGAAGAATGTTTCTCTCTCCCTTTTTCCCTCTCTCCCCCACCCCTTTTCTCCCCTTCTGTCTTTCACTCCCTTGGTCAGAACAGAAAATTTGGTTGGCACATCTGTATGTGACTCAGCAATTGGTTCCATGGGAGGGGGTAAGAATATATGTAAAATGATTGGAGATAAGCAGATCGGGTTTCTCATGGAAAGGAAAAGGAGTTACATGTGTGTGGAGTAAATATGGAGAGGTGAAAGTAAACTTTTCTTCTGTTGACATGAATTAAAGATATCCATGAAAAGTTATGGTTTTAAATCAATCTCTCAATAACTAGATAGGCATAGAAATTTAGATTAATGTGTGTGTGTGCATGCATCTGTGCATAGGTATGCACTTAGGAAGTGTATTTTCTTACTTGCAACTGAAAAAGCTTAGAAGCAATGACACTTCTGTAAGGATGAGCATGTTTAACACCTAGATCTTGGTTTCTGACTACCATGTTCCGCTAAAAGAAACCAAGACTCTTTGGGGGAAACAGCTTGTTCCAGAACTAGAGAGGGAGAGTACCAGAATCTAAGGAATTGCTCTCACACACAAAAAATAATATGCTAAAAAGGTACAAAAAACAGCCTGCAGCAAATCCTGCTGACCAAATTTTGGACAATTTGAATATCAGAATACAGTAAGTTACTGACAAATTGTAACTCCCTCAATAAAATAAGAATCAACAAGGTCATACTAGTATACACTCAAAAAGGAATAAATGTCATGCCTTATCAATGGATGTTAAATCAAGGGGGTAGAAATTTAATGCAAGAACATATTTTCTCCTTATGAAATAGCTATGTTACTTATTGGTTAATAAGTCCCAAATAATTATCCGCCTTACCGTGGAGAAACTTTCAGACACCACCATGCTCCAGAGATAAAAGTTAACATCAGCAGCCATAGGACAAATCAGCATTTGTGTGTTTCTGATATCAGGCGCTGCAAGGAACCTACCAGCACTCCTGTGATATTGGTGATAAAAGCACCTGATCTGAATGTAACTGTGAGGTGTCATCACATTAGCCTGAACTGAGGGACGTTCTATAAAGTTATTGGACTGCACATTAAAAAAAAAAAAAAAAGTGAAGATAATACATGAGGAGAAAAGAACAAAAAACTGCTCTATTCTGTGAAAACTAAAGATATTATAACCAGGTGCCACCTGTAATGTTGGATTAGATCCTAGACGTTACAGAGGGGGAAAGAAACACACAAAAACCTAACAGTGAAATCTGAATGGACTCTGGATTTGACTATACTATTACATCATTGTTAATCCCTGATTTTAAAGATTGCTCCATTGTTATGTAAAATAGTGTCATTGTATGGAATACCCATTGAGCTATGAAGGGATAATGGGGCATTATGTCAGCAGGTAACTCTCAAGTGGTTCAGAAAAAAAAAATGTATTAGGTATAAATATAGATGGGGGAATAATATGATAAAATGTGATAAAATGTTCACGTTTGGAGAATCTGGTTAAAGGGTATATGAAAATTCCTTGTCCTATTGTCCAGAAAGTATAGAAAATTTCCATATACTCCCTGACCCCACACAGACACAAACTTCCTCATTATCAACATCCCCCACCAGAGTGGTACATTTGTTACAATGATGAACTCACACTGACATGTTGTTATCACCCAAAGTCCAGCCTACCTTAAGGTTCACTCTTGGTGTTGTATGTCATGGGTTTTGACGCATGTATGATATTTATCCACAATTACAGTATCATACAGAATGCTTTTGTCGAGCTAAAAAAATTTCTGTTCTCTGCCTATTCATCCTACCATCCTCCTAAGCTCCTGCAACCACTAATCTTTTTACTGTCTCCATAGTTTTGCCTTTTCTAGAATGTCATATAGTTGGCATCATACAGTATGTAGCATTTTCATATTGGCTTCTTTCACCTAGTAAATATGCATTTAAAGTTCCTCCAGGTCTTTTCATGCATTGATACCCTATTTCTTTTTAGAGTGGAATAATACCCCACTGTCTGGATATACCATGGTTTATTTATCCATTCAACTATTTATCCATAGTTTATTTATCCACTGAAAGGCATTTTGGTTGCTTACACGTTTTGGTAATTCATGAAAAAAACTACTATAAACATCTGTATGCAGGTTTTTGTGTGAAAGTTTTCAAATCTGTTCCATTAAAGGAAAATATAGGCAAAATGACTTCCACAGGTTGAAGGAGCCCATAAGATGGAGGAAAAAGGCCAGCTTGGGGGAAATACAAGTCCAGCTTGGGAAGAAATGGTCTATTAAGGGGACTTAGGTACAGAAGTATGTCTTAGGCTATGGTTGCAAGAGAAGTAGACTTCCACAATCCCACCTCCTTTAAGATCTGCTTTTATAGCTCTAGAGGCTTAGAATACATGCCAGGGGCCACCCACACAAGAGGAGAATGTTTAAGAATAGGTGTCGAAAGAAAGAAAGAAGAAAGAAAGAAAGAGAAAAGACAATAGGGGTGTGTCACAGTGACATCTCCAGAGCACATCAAGGATATTATGACTCTAGGGTATGCATAAGGCTATGGTTAAACAAAAAAGGGAGAATGTGTGCGTGTGTTGGGGGGAGGGGGAGTTGTGCTCAAGAAGGTTTCTGGTCAAAAATACCCTGGACCGAGAGGGTTTCTGGTCAAAGATACCATGTTGGATCACATGACAAGAGTATACTTAGTTTCATAAGAAACCACCACTAACTGTCTTCCAAAGTAGCTGTTTCTTAGAATTCTGTAATAAATTTCATTTTACTTTTAAACTGAAATGCAAAGAGTAGAAGAGTCTCTCAGACAGAGCGCAGAGCACATGCAAAGGCCCTGGGAAAGGACAGAGTTTAGTATATTAGAGGAAGTGAAAAAAGATTTAGTGTAGCTGGAGCTAGCACAAAACTGAGATTGGAGACAGAGGGAAAGCAAGGCATACAGCCCAGTTTACAGAGTCAAGGTCAGACTGAGCCTGCAATGATACGCTTGTTGGACATTTCCTCATTCCCCATCTTGCTTTTTCTCCCATACCCTTACTAATTTTTCCTGGAAATATTTTCCTAATATGCCACTTACACCTGAATCCTTGCCTCAAAGTCAGCTTTTGGGAGACTAACAAGTTAAGCTTCAAGTCCACTGCATAAAAAACAGAGATATACAGTAATGCAATATTGTTTTCAAGGTGTTATGATTAAAAGATGTCAGAGAACATTATATGTTTAATGAATCATAGACTTCTTAATGTGAAGTCCATAGTAAGCTGGCTAAAAGACATAGTCATACAGTTTTATTGCTGAGAGAAGCACCTTTGAAATCATCTCATGTAATCTTTTCATTTTACCAATAAAGTGAGGCTCGAGCAATTTGGGAATTCCTATCAAGAGCTTGTCAGAAAGGTCACATTTTATGACCCTGTAATCCCCTTTTTATGGAAGATAGCCTAAGTAAGTAGTCATAAACTCAAAGATTTATGTATAGAGATTTTCATCTATTATATATAATAGTAAAAAATTTGGAAGCCATCTAAATGTCCAAAATATGAGAAAGGATAAATACATTACAGACTATGTGTTGACATATTTATTCATATAATAAAAAGAGCACTCTAAAAGAATATTTAAGAGATGTGAAAAGGCTCACAAGTTTAAGTGGAAAAAAATATATAAACAAACACATTCATTAGAAGAAAAGAATGGAGGGATATATCAACGTTTTAATAGTGGGTATCTCTGGATGGGTGATTTCTTTTTATGCCATTATTCATTTTCAAAAATTCTCCAGAGTAAGCATACATTACTTTTATCAGCATTTATTAAAAAAAAACAACAAGAATATAAATAGTATCTTACAGAATTAAAAAGACATGTTGCAAAGTCAAACAGACATATCACTGCAAGGCTGGGAATCCAAGAATGTTGATTCTTAGTCTTGGTCTCTATTCTCTCATAATGTTATTTTTTTTATTATTATTTTATTTTATTTTATTTTATTTTATTTTATTTTATTTTATTTATTTTTTTAGTGGAGCAGAAAAGGTCAAAAGTGAATCATTTGGTTCACCATTACTTAGTGACATCATGGGATAGGTGGAGGTTGTGTTAAGAATCTAATCTTTTAGCTCCTCCCTTTCTGCCTTCCTCAACTCCCTCTCTCCTTTTGCTTTTTCTTCGTTTTCATTTCTTGCCCCAATCCATTTCACCACTTTCCTAGATCCACCTGCCTTGTGCAGCAGAACTTTTTTTTTTTTTTTTAAGGGACACGCCATCAGTAATTTTCCACATAAGTAGTTACTTGCGGTCATTTTAGAAAAGGAGTAGAACTTCTTTTCTTCTTTAAATCATAGCTTCAAAAGTCCATCTTAAGAGAGTGAGCACCCATTGCTTGGTAGAAATGTGTTAGGAAGAACACTGTGGTTGTCCCTGTAAAATTATTTTTCAAAAGCACTCTCTGGGAAGCAGATAGATATATTTGTACAGGGCTCAAGAAGCTAATGGAAATAATTTAAACTCTTCTGGTGTATGATTATGATAATGAGTATGGAGTATGATTATTTCAACCAAGTTGTCACCTAACATTTGTGGGTCTTAATGTAAAAGTACAATTGAAGGTCTGCTAAGCACATATCCTGACACTTAAAAGTGATAACTCAAGACAATAAATCTCATACCTTGATGAATATACCTTTATAGTGACCTGGAAGGACAGGTTTGGATTTAGAATTTTTGTGACCATTTGGAGAAGACTAGTACACAGACTCAACCTACCCCGTTGTCTTTCTAATTGCAACTCCAATGCTCACTAGGAAGGAATTCATGCACACACACTGGAATCCCAGGTCATGTTTCTAAGTCTATTCACATCTTTATTCAGCCTTTCTGCTGGTTGTTCTTATGTCCAAAGGTCTGACCTGTATGGAATGATCCACTTTTCAGAGAATGGCCTCAGTGAGGAGACCCAAGAAAATCTTGGAAATTTTGATTCTTTGAGAATGGATTTCTGTGGGGTCCTAGATATTCAATTCTGGGCCATGTATTCTTGAGCCTGTGAACTCCTTGATCCAAGAATTAGATGTGGCCAGAGAGGGCCAGAATAAGTCCCATACTGTGTGGTACCCAGCGCCTGTGAGTTTCCCGAGGCTTAGCATATAGGATATCAGAAAATTATCATCATTCAACACTCGTGTCTAAAGCATTCTCTCCCTTTTTTGACTTTCATAATTGAATTTTTTATGGAGAGAAGTATAGATTTACATGAAGTTAGAAGTTAGAAGTCATATAATTGAGTTTTTCAATTTCTTTGAATTCTCACTAACATCTGGTAATATCATTATTTATCTTAACCATTCTAGTAGATATGGCTCATTGGTAGTAATATTTTTTATGATTTTAATTTATATTTCACTGATAACCAATGATATTGGCCATTGTTTGCATATCTGTTATCTGTATATCCCCTTTGGTGAAAGGTCTGTGCTTCTGTTTTGTCCATGATTTTTTTTTTTTTTTTTTTGTGATTAGATGGTTTGTCTTTACGTCTGAGTTCTGACTTCTCAATATAATCTTGATACTAATCCATTTCAGTTTGTCTGATATGCAAACATTTTTGTGTGTTTTCATTTCAATTATTATGTCTTTCTGCTGGATTGATCCTTTTATCATTATGCATGTCTCTCTTTTTTTCTAATACCTTTTTGCTCTGAAATTTACTTCATCAAATATTGACATCAACATAGCCACTTCTACATTTTCATTAATGTTTTCATGGTGTATCTTATTTACATCTTTTAACTAAAACCTACTTATGACACTTAATTTGAAGTGCATTTCTTATCAACAGTGCAGTGTTGAGTCTTGTGTTTTTTGTTTTTTTTATCTCCACTATATCAGTTTCTGTATTTCAATTAGTGGATTTGAACATTTTCATTTAAATATAGATTTGCTAGAGTTTAAGTTGCCACTCTAATTATTTGTTTTCTCTTATTCTCATTCTTCTGTTTCTGTTTTCTCGTCTTCTTGTTAGTAACTGAAATTTCAAAAAAGAATACTTGATTATTTACAGGGCTATTGAGTTGTATTGGATTAGTTTTTGTAGTGGTGGTTGTGGATATTACAATATACATATGTTACTTATCACATCCTACTTACATTAACATTTTATTACTTTGAGTGAATTTCAGAGACCTTACTTTCATTTCAATTCCATGACTTTCCCCATTCTTAAATATCATTGTCTTGAGTATCGGATGGCGTTATATTTCATTCCAGTCATCAAATCTGAGTTATAAAATTCATGAGGAAAAAGATAGCCTATTGTCATTCCACTGCTCCTTCTTATTTGTTAGTGTTCCAAGGCACCTTCAGGTCTGGATTAGCTTCTGTTGAGCAGAGACACATTGTTCCTCTCATCCTGTGCTCCCAAATGCATTCACTTTTTTTTTTTTTTACAACATTTTAGACATCTCCTTAGGTTGACTCTTTCTTTATTCCCAGCATTTATAGCTGCACTTAGCAGTGCAAAATGTGTATCTTTATGTATAATATTATGTATAATACACATATTTTTATATATTATATATACACTATAATATTATATTACATTATGTTTAAATACATATTATCACATGTAATCACATATCATATAATAAATATTTAAATCATTCAACAAGTAATTTCCAAAAGCAAACATAAAGGGATATCTAAAACCGGCTTTATAAAAACTAATAAATTCTAATAAGAATTTAAAAAGAGAAAACAATTGTTTTATTATTTTTTCTATTTTTGAAGTTACATATATTCAAAGTGAGTGACTTCTTTTGAATGTAACTAACTCTTTACTACTGTCATTCATGATTGAAAATTATCTTATAAATGTTGATTCCCAGTTTCAGTTGTATCTTTAATGAGTACTAGCTTATCCTTTCTTTTGCTTTTTGTTCTCGTGCTTGCATCATCAAAGTAAAAATGTGACAAATATTTTGAGGCTGGATAGTTCATAATTTTGTTGCATAAAACATAGCATTTCTGTTGCATCATAATTGCAAAACATTTTAATTTATAGATTAATAAACATCATTTGGAATAGCCTACTCAATGAATTATTTCATTTCTAAATTATCTATTCCTTGCTATACTTTCTATACTCACCTACCTTCAGCAGTTGCCTATTTAGAAGTATATCAGGTAAATTTTGGCACATATTGTGAAATTTTTTTTAAATTATGTTTTCACTACAAATTTTTCACTAAAATCTTAATCATAAAAATGAAGGAACAGAGAGGGGCCAATATGGTGGAGAAGTAAGGGGAATCGATACATCCGGCGTCTCTCAAAGAAGTGTAGAAGCCAAAGGACTTTGAACACGGGAGCCTGGGAGGAATAGAGACTGAATCTACTAGGAGGTAAACGGGAAAGCTGGAAAAAAGATAGGTGGGTAACTGTGAACTGGGGGAGATAAAAAAAAAAGGCCTCATGGGCACGGACGAGAGGAACCCCCTTCTGCAGAGAGACAAAGGGAAGAGAAAGAGCAGCTAGGGAAGTGCAGGACCTTAGCTGGACCGGAGAAAGACCTCCGACTGAGACTGAGAAGGATCTGGTCTCTAATTGCAGGCTTTCTTCGGACTGGGGCCGGCTCCCTGTTCACGCACCTGGGGAGGAGGGGAGCCAGGGGCCTGGGTGCGATGGTAGGTCAGGGGCTCAATCTGCAGCTGGAGAAAGTGGTTCCTTTCCTGGAGGGCTGTGCGACAGCACAGAACCTGCCTGCATCCTCCACCCCTGGGCGCAGTGGCTGGGCCAAGGGCTCAGTCTACAGGAGGATAAGGTGGCCATTTCCCTGGAGTGCTGTCGGAAAAGACAAAGCCTTACTGCATCTGCCACCCCGGGGGCTCGCCAGGAGGGCAGAGGCTCTCAATCCGCAGTAGGAGAAGTTGGTACTCCCTGAAGTGCCGAGGCACAGACAAAGCCAGCGGGGACCACATATCGCTGCACTGAGAGGTGCTTCCCCAGGGCCAGAGCTCACAGAGCAGGACTTTGAATCCTAGCCAAGTGCAGGGTCAAGGGAGTTGGTGGAGCAGGAAGGACCGCCCCGTCTGCACCCAAGGCACAGTGAAGACGACTCAAAGGGAATCCACTGGGTCTGGCTCTATGAAGAAGAGACTGGGGGATCGCCATTTCCTCCCCCCCCCCATCCCACCATACCATCAAGGTGGGGCCTGGGGCATCACTCCCAGGCCCATAGTGGAGGTGGGGTCACATTACGCCAAGCCACGCCCCTTTGCAGTGGTTAACTGGGTACCTACCTGAGCGGCACAGACCCTGCGACAGCTACTACCTACAAGAGTGGCAGCATTGCCTGGATTAACTCTAGGTCAATTCTAGATATATAGATATATTCTCCCTCCACCTCCCGCCTATTTCTCCTCCTTATCTCTTCCCTCCCCTAGGCTGGTTGCTCTGGTTATTGGTCTGTCTAAACAGGCATATTTCATCCATTGTCTTAATACATGTTTACACCTCCTGCTTTACACTCCTTTGTCTCACTATATATAACGAGATTATATATATACATATATATATGTATATATATAATCAAGTATGTATGTATGTATATATAATATATATATAAGTATATATATATAAGTATATAAGTATATATATAAATATGTATATATATAATCATGTATATATATAATATATATATTATATATATAATCAAGTCATATAGTTTCTCTCTGTCTGGGTAACTTTATCTTCCTTTCGTTTTCCCCGCCTCCTTCTTTATTTTCCTTTCTGTTTCTCCGGATTAAGCCTTTTAGTCTCTCTGCCTAATCAGTGTTTATTTTTTCTTTCCAATGCTCCTGTCATTTCTCTCTTTGTATGTGCTCTTCCATTAGTACCACCTTCACCCTCTTCTTTACTTGTAGTAGGTGTTTTGGGGTTTTTTGTTTGTAGTCTTTAGGTTTTTGTTTTTGTCTATTTGTTTATTTGTGTTATTTGTGTGTTTGAATGTTTTTGTCTCCTGTTTGTCTAGCTGTTTTCCTTTAGAGGGCTACTCCAGGGAACAAATCAAAGCACACCTGATGGAGGGTCCAAAATATCACTACGAGTAGGGTAATAAAATAACCAAAGTCACAACAACAGAGAGCAAGTAACAATCTCCAAAAAAACACCTCCTGAAGGGTGAGGCCCTGGGCAGTGTATGACCCTCCTTTAATAAAGCAGTGCTCGCAGGTGCAGAGTGCACAAGCTTTTAAAATGCATAAGGGACAGAAAACTGGCCACAATGATGAAACAGAAGAATTCTCCTCAAAAGAAATTCCAGGAAGTAGTGACAGCTAATGAATTGATCAAAACCGATTTAAGCAATAAAATGGAAAAAGAATTTAGAATAATAGTCATAAAATTAATTACCAGGCTTGAAAAAAGCATAGAGGACAGCAGAGAATCTATTGCTACAGAGTACAAGGGGCTAAAAAATAGTCATGATGAATTAAAAAATCCTATAAAAGAGGTACAAAATAAAATGCAGGTGGCCACAGTGCAGACTGAAGAGGCAGAGGAGAAAATAGGTGAATTAGAAGATAAAATTATGAAAACAAGGAAGCTGAGAAAAAGAGAGATAAAAAAAATCCAGGAATATGAGGGGAGAATTAGAAAACTAAGTGATGCAATGAAATGGAACAATATCCTTATAATAGGAATTCCAGAGGAGGAAGAGTGAGAGAAAGGGGCTGAAGGTGTACTTGAACAAATCATAGTTGAGAACTTCCCTGATCTGGGGAAGGAAACAAGCATTGAAATCCAAGAGGCACAGACAACTCCTTTCAGACATAACTTGAATCCATCTTCTGCGTGACATATCATAGTGAAACTGGCAAAATAGAAGGATAAAGAGAAAATTCTGAAAGCAGCTAGGGATAAACACGCTCTAACATATAAAGGGAGACCGATAAGACTAGTGACGGATCTATCTACTGAAACTTGACAGGCCAGAAGGAATGGCAGGAAATCTTCAGTGTGGTAAACAGAAAAAATATGCAGCCAAGAATTATTTACCCAGCAAGTCTGTCATTCAGAAAGAAGGAGAGATAAAGGTTTTCCCAAACAAACAGAAACTGAAGGAATTCATCACCACTAGACCAGCCCTACAAGAGATCCTAAGGGGGACTCTGTGAGTGAAATGTTACAAGGACCACAAGTACCAGAGACACCACTACAAGCATGAAACCTACAGATATCACAATGACTCTAAACCCATATCGTTCAATAATAACATTGAATGTAAAAGGACTAAATGCTCCAACCAAAAGACATAAGGGATCAGAATGATTAAAAAACAAGACCCATCTATTTGATGTCTACAAGAGACTCATTTTAGACCTGAGGACACTTTCAGATTGAAAGTGAGGGGATGGAGAACTATCTATCATGCTACTGGAAGTCAAGAGAAAGCTGGAGTAGCCATACTTATATCAGACAAACTAGACTTTAAATTAAAGGCTGTAACAAGAGATGAAGAAGGGCATTATATAATAATTACAGGGTCTATCCATCAGGAAGAACTAACAATGATAAATGTCTATGCACCGAATTCGGAAGCCCCCATATATATAAAGCAATTAATCACAAACATAAACAACCTTTTGATAAGAATGTGGAAATTGCAGGGGACTTTAATACTCCACTTACAACAATGGATAGATCATCTACACAGAGAATAAATATAGAAACAAGGACCCTGAATGATACATTGGATCAGATGGACTTGACAGATATATTTAGAACTCTGCATCCCAAAGCAACAGAATATACTTTCTTCTCAAATGCACATGGAACATTCTCCAAGATAGATCACATACTGGGTCACAAAACAGCCCTTCATAAGTATAAAATAATTGAGATCATACCATGCACACTTTCAGACCACAATGCTATGAAGCTTGAAGTCAACCACAGGAAAAAGTCTGGAAAACCTCCAAAAGCATGGAGGTTAAAGAACACCCTACTAAAGAATGAGTGGGTCAACCAGGCAATGAAAATGAAAATACAATAATCCAAACGCTTTGGGATGCAATGAAGGCAGCCCTGAGAGGAAAATACACTGCGATCCAGACCTATCTCAAGAAACAAGAAAAATCTCACATACAAAATCTAACAGTGCACACCTAAAGGAAATAGAAGCAGAACAGCAAAGACACCCCAAACCCAGCAGAACAAGAGAAATAATAAGGATCAGAGCAGAAATAAACAATATAGAATCTAAGAAAACAGTAGAGCAGATCAATGAAACCAAGAGTTGGTTTTTTTAAAAAAATAAACAAAATTGATAAACCTCTAGCCAAGCTTCTCAAAAACAAAAGGGAGAGGACCCAAATAGATAAAATCATGAATTAAAATGGAATTATTACAAGAAATCCCTCATAAATAGAAGCAATTATCAGGGAATACTACAAAAAATTATCTGCCAACAAACTGGACAACCTGGAAGAAGTGGACAAATACCTAAGCAACCACACACTTTTGAAACTCAGACAGGAAGAAATAGAAAATTTGAACAGACCCATAACCAGTGGAGAAATTGAATCAGTTATCAAAAATCTCCCAGCAAATAAGAGTGCAGGACCAGATGTCCTCCCTGGGGAATTCTACCAGACATTTAAAGCAGAGATAATACCTATCCTTCTCAAGATTTTCCAAAAAATAGAAAGGGAAGCAAAACTTCCCGATTCATTCTAGGAAGCCAGCATTACTTTGGTTCCCAAACCAGACATAGACCCAGAAAAAAAGAGAACTACAGGACAATATCCCTGATGAATATGGATGCAAAAATTCTCAACAAGATACTAGCAAATCAAATTCAACAGCATATAAAAACAAGAATTATTCACTATGATCAAGTGGGATTCATTCCTGGGCTGCAGGGCTGGTTCAATATTTGCAAATCAATCAATGTGATACATCACATTAATAAAAGAAAAGATAAGAACCATATGATCCTGTTAATCAATGCAGAAAAAGCATTTGAAAAATACAGCACCCTTTCTTAATAAAAACCCTCGAGAAAGTCAGGGTAGAAGGAACATACTTAAACATCATAAAAGCCATTTATGAAAAGCCCACAGCTAATATCATCCTCAATGGGGAAAAACTGACAGCTTTCCCCCTGAGATCTGGAACACGACAAGGATATCCTCTCTCACCGCTATTGTTTAACATAGTGTTGGAAGTTCTAGCACCATCAATCAGACAACAAAAGGAAATCAAAGGCATCAAAATTGGCAAAGATGAAGTCAATCTTTCGGTTTTTGCAGATGACATGATACTATACAATGAAAACCCGAAAGACTCCACCAAAAGTCTGCTAGAACTGATACAAGAATTCAGCTAAGTCGCAGGATACAAAATTAATGTACAGAAATCAGTTGCATTCTTATACACTAATGAAGCAATGGATTCTTATACACTAATGAGCAATGGCTCATGGAATGGAAGAATAAATATTGTTAAAATGTCAATACTACCCAAAGCTATCTACACATTCAATGCAATCCCAATCAAAATTGTACCAGCATTCTTCTCAAAGGTAGAACAAGCAATCCTGAAATTTGTATGGAACCACAAAACACCCTGAATAGCCAAAGTAATAATAAAGAAGAAAACCAAAGTGGGAAGCATCACAATCCCAGACTTTAGCCTCTACTACAAAGCTGTAATCATCAAGACAGCATGGTACTGGCACAAAAACAAACACAGAGACCAATGGGATAGAATAGAGACTCCAGAATTGGACCCACAAATTTATGGCCAATTAATCTTCGACAAAGCAGGAAAGAGTATCCAATGGAAAAAAGACAGTCTCTTTACCAAATGGTGCTGGGAGAACTGGACAGCAACATGCAGAAGAATGAAACTAGACCACTTTCTTACACCAGTCACAAAAACAAAAACAAAAACAAAAACAAAAACAAAAACAAAAACAAAAACAAAAACAAAAAATACAAAAAAAAAACCAAAGTCAAAATGGATGAAGGACCTGAAGGTAAGACAGGAAACCATCAAAACCGTAGAGGAGAAAGCAGGCAAAAACCTCTTCGACCTCAGCCACAGTATTTCTTACTTGACACATCTCCAAAGACAAGGGAATTAAAAGGAAAAATGAACAATTGGGACCTCATGAAGATAAAAAAGCTTCTGCACTGCAAAGGAAACAATCGACACAACTAAAAGGCAACCAACGGAATGGGAAAAGATGTTTGTAAATGCCATATTGGATAAAGGGCTAGTATCCAAAATCTATAAAGAACTCACCAAACTCCACACCTGAAAAACAAATAATGCAGTGAAGAAATGGGCAGAAGACATGAATAGACATTTTTCTAAAGAAGACATCCAGATGGCCAACAGGCAAATGAAAAGATGCTCAATGTCATTTCTCATCAGGGAAATACAAATCAAAACCACACTGAGATACCACCTCACTCTGGTCAGAGTGGCTAAAATGAACAAATCAGGAGACTATAGATGCTGGAGAGGTTGTGGAGAAACGGGAACCCTCTTGCACTGTTGGTGGGAATGTAAACTGGTGTAGCCGCTCTGGAAAACAGTGGATGTTCCTCAAAAAATTAAAAATAGATCTACCCTATGATCCAGCAATAGCACTGCTAGGAATTTTCCCAAGGGATACAGGAGTGCTGATGCATAGGAGCACTTGTACCCGGATGTTTAAAGCAGCACTTTCAACAATAGTCAAATTATGGAAAGAGCCTAATTGACCATCAACTGACGAATGGATAACGAAGTTGTGGTTTATATATATAATGGACTACTACTTGGCAATGAGAAAGAATGAAATCTGGCCTTTTGTTGCAACGTGGATGGAACTGGAGAGTGTTATGCTAAGTGAAATAAGTCAGGCAGAGAAAGACAGATACCACATGTTTTCACTTATATGTGGATCCTAAGAAACTCAACAGAAGACCAGAGGGGAGGGGTAGGGGGGGAAAAAGTTATAGAAAGGGAAGGAGGCAAACCATAGTAGATTCTTAAATACTGAGAAAAAACTGAGGGTTGATGGGGGTGGAGGGGAGGGGAAAGTGGGTGATGGGCCTTGAGGAGGGCACCTGTTGAGATGATCACTGCGTGTTGTATGGAAACCAATTTGGCAATAAATTTAATATTAAAAAAAAAGAATAACTCCAAAAAAATGAAGGAACATTATCTCTTTTCTTTTAGCAAAACATGATGGTCCAGATGATTATCACAAAATACTGCATGTTTAAGTCCTTCTTGTTGAGTGATTACCTAGAGAGAATGATAGATTTTCTTTTTGTTCTTATACATACTTAATTCACATATCAGTTATTGAATTTGAGAAGATTCATGCAGAACATCATCATCTAAAGACACGCAGTAGAAAATTTCACTTACACAATTTCACAATCCTTAGAGTCTAGACTGTTGGCTCTTTGCATTCATCTTCTGATTCATCTAATTATAGTGAAATATCTTCTGACAATTTTCTTCTCTTTGCCTTTAAGAAATGAAAGTAATAAATTGTGAACTTGAACTGTGTTTAATGAAAGTTAAAAAGCCAATGACAAATATGGTGCTTCTAGTCTTCTTTTATAGTTTCTTGAAATTTGATGCAATACTTTAGTCTATGCAGTAATAACACTGAAAAACATTGAATTACCAGCAGTTTATTTCACTATTGTGTTACTCTTCTAAAGAACTATATCATTCTGTTTTTTTTTATTATTTTAATCTACTTTAGCACATTCGAGAATAATTTTTGAGTAATGACTAAGTAGTTACAGTGATGGCTAATGCTAATGATTAGCAATTTAAATACAAATAGTGATGAAATATAAAACTTCTTGCAAGATATAAAAAAAATCACTAAGATCTCATAATGTATCATAGATTTTTACAAAGTTTTGTAAATCGTATGGTGATTTCAAGGTAGAAATAATTTAATTTTATTGTATTAAAAATAAGTCATTTTTTTCTTTTAAAGACTTCTAAGAAAGAACAAAATTTATACAATATCTATTATAACAAATAGAGTTGCTCAAAAAACAAAAACAAAAATTGGGTTCAATGTGTTTTGATGTCATCTTGAGGGTAATGGAAATATGTCAACTGATTTGCCATTGCAGAATAGGATATATAGGATTTTACAAGGAAACTTATCATGAGAGATGAGGGTACTATAACTCATGACTTAAATTTGAGTCTTGAATTATAGAGTAATAGCCTTTAAACATTTTGAAAAACTTTGAAAAACAACGTAAGTTCCTGGAGCATTCTGAACTTGTCATACATATTTTTAAATGCATTTAAAGAGTTTCAAAAGAGGTAATTTTTGGAACATTGCAAATATTGAGATTTCAAATAAAACATTGTATCATTCTTCAATTCCTAGCCATAGAACATAAATGACAGTGATCTGATTCCTACCGTATCCTTTCAGAAATATGAAAAAATTCTCCCTTAAAGTTGGAGAGTGTTAAATCTTCTCTTTTTATCCTTTAACCAGGATTTTCCACACAAAATTTAGCCTTAGCTTAAAGGTATTTTGTTGATCATCCTTTTATACTTCTCTGCAGCTACGTGTACATATATAATTGGATTTATTTTAATAATAGTTACCATTGCCTCCAAGTATTATTTTACTTCTCTGGCTAGAGTAAATCTAAGGGAATTATTACTAGTAATCAATTTGTAATATACTGCACATTTTCACAAACAAAATTAAATTTTGTCCGGTGATTCTCTTAATGATATGAATTGTTTGGGCATCTAATTATTCTTATTAAAATTATAGTAAAATATTTCTTGGTGAGGAAGGACAGCTTGAATTAATGCACTTGTCAAAATATCCTCTGGGAATAGTAAGTACTACCATATATTCGGAGCATAAAAGGAAAAGTGATAGTTTGTAAGCAGAGTCTTGATGTAATCAGAGCTGTTCTTTCTCAGGCCGATTTAATAAATATAATAAAGTGTCTGATGATAGCCTCTCAATACTAGCCACTTTCTGTAGAGAAACTAATATTTGCTTGTGGTTCAATTTATATTTTTGACATGGAGAACTATAATAAACCAAAGGTTACAGCATGAATATTGTATGGTAGAATCTGGAGAAATGACCCAGATCTATCTTAAATTTATAATGGACCAAAAATATTACCTGAGAAATGGACAATAGGCTATGAACTTCCCCTATAGTTTTTTTTTTATTTTTACTTCCATTTACACATTTTCATGTTTAATACTTTGATATTCAATGTTACTAATTCCCCTTTAAAATTTACCTCAAGGAAAATCAGTTATTCTTACTAAAATGCAAACTTAAAATGTTGATCAATATTATCACCTTCATTATTGCCATTTAGCAAAGAAACAGAAAAGCTGGCTGCCAACTACATCTAAGTAATTTATAACAGCACTATTTATTCTTTTTTAATCTACAAAGTTTGTTTGGAATTCAGTCTATTTTATAAGAACTCATTTTTCTCTATTCTAAAGTACTGAGGTTTCATTTGAAAGGAAATTTGTTTGTTGGGATAAAAAATTTTATTTTTCCAAGGGGAGCACCAAGGTAAGCATATGCATGCCTAAATCTTTACATAATTCTTTATGTTCTTGAATATATACATTGATGTGAAATCTCACAAACATAATTTTATAGGTCTTAATGTATCATTTATTAACCAAATATCATAATCTACTATGCTAAGCTCTGGAACATGTGGATATGTCACAACACATGGAAAAGGAACTTTGTAGTTTAGACATTAACACTAGATTACCACATAAACCCATTCAAATTACATGAATCCTTAAAAGCAGATAACTTCTCCTGTGGTCAGACATAGATATGACAACAGAAAATGAATCAGAAAAAGGTAATGTGAGACCCACCGGACCTGTACCATTGCTGACTTTGAAGTGGAGGAAGATGGCCTTAGGCCAAGGAATGCACACAGCCTTTAAAAATTGGAGAAGGCAAGGAACTGGATTATCCCAGCACGGATTCCAGAAAGGAATGCATACCTTACCAAACCTTGATTTTTGTTTCATAAGACCTGTCAGATTCTGATCTCCAGAACTGTAAGATAATAAATTGGTGTTGTCACTAAGTTTGGCTATTATCCAGGAAACTCACAAAGTTGGGGGAATCCCATAGGAAAATGTGTAAGAGAAACAATACTCATTTTTGTACAAGCCTTTCACTGACCGCTGCCACATATTTTGTGTGTCTGATAGTTCCTTCATAAACTTGTCCAGTCTTTTAAAAACATTATAGATCAAAAAACAAAAATTATTGTTATAAAAGTATGTACTAGGAAATAATATAATTCTATTAACAACAATAACAACAAAAATTAACAACCCAACTTTTTAGTATTTGAAATAAACTGAAAGAATCTGAAAGAAACGTTTTAGTATCTGAGAAAAATACACCTTATGTATTAGATAGAATAATACGTGTGAAGGTTAGTGTAAATGCTTTGCATTTATGGTAAAGCTTTGCAAAGTTGTTTCTAAGCAAATCTCACTGGAGAGAAATAACTATTATAGCATTGTATTATTTATATATCCCTGTGTAACAAGTCACCCCAACATTTAGCAGCTGGAATGACAACCATTTATTATCTCCTATAATTTGTGACCCAGAAATATGGATGCCATTTAGTGAGGTGCCTTTGGTTCAAAGTCTCTCATGAGATTGTTGTCAGGGTGTTGGCCAGATCTGCAGTGTTATTTCAGGATTTCATTAGCTGAATTATCTGCTTTCAGACACATTTTATTAGCAGAATGTAATTTCTTGTAGACTATTGGATTAAGACCTCAGGTCTTTAATGTCTGTCACTCATGGGACTATTCATAGGGTTCTTCACACAAATGGCAGCTTCCCTCAGTGTGAGCAATCCAAACAAGAGAAAGCAAGAGGAAACCAAAAATGGATGTCACAGTCTTTATAATATAGATATCATATCACACCTCCCTTATTCTATTCTTTGAGGCAAGTCACTGAATTCAGCCCACACTTAAAAAAGATAAGGTTACACAAAAGCATGAATGCTATGAGGCAGGGACTGTTAGGAGCTATCTTAGAGATGGGTTACCACAAGAGCTCTTCAGACTCATTGCTTTTTGTTAACTATTTTCAAACAAACAAACAAAAAACAAACAAACAAAAGAAACAGCTATTCAACTGGTATGTATTCATTGCTTCCTTTATTGCTTTATGAATGAGGATTTTAGAAATAGATGGGCATTGAGGAGGGCACCTGTTGGGATGAGCACTGGGTGTTGTATGGAAACCAATTTGACAATAAATTTCATATTAAAAAAAAGAAGTAGATGGGGAAATTTAATATACATGATAAATATACAAATGCAGTCTTATTCAAAACCATACTTGCTGAAGGAAAGTATATTAAATACCTCCAAACCTACAGTAAATTAAACATAGCGTGTGCATTGGTTTCCTAGGGCAACTGTAACAAAATACTACAAGCTGGGTGACATATCAACAGAAATGTATTGTCTCAAAGTTCTGGAAAGTAGAAGTCTGAAGTCAAGGTGTCAGCAGGGTTGGGTTGGCTCCTTATGAAGGCTGTCTGGAAAAATCTAAGTCTCCCTCCTAGATTTTGGTAGCCTCAGGTGTTCCCTGGCTTATAGATGGCGTGTGTTTTCACATCATCTTTCCTTGGTGTGTCTGTCTCTGTGTGCAAATTTCTCCTTTTTAGAAGGATACCAGTCATATTGGATTAGAACCTACCTTAATGACTTCACTTTAACTTGATTACCTTTAACTTGACTTAAAGAACTTAGCTTCCAATAGAGTCATATTCTGAGGTACAGGGGATTTTACATCAATATACCTTTTTGGGGGGTGCAGTTCAAACTATACCAGCCTTTATTACATATTTTCATTATTATCATTCTTGTACTAGGAGATAAATCTGTCTCAAGCAGTCATGTCATACCTCACACTGTTCTATGTGTGGACCCCAGATGGCCAAAATCCACATTCTGTGAATGCTGCAGAGAAATAAGAATTGAAAAAAAAGGCAAAAGATGAACCTTTCTTCCAGAAATGCTAGGAAACCAAACTCATTGTTCAAGAATTGGCACACAAGGCTGCTAATTACCTCTGATTCAAAAAACAGTTTGTGGTCACAGAAGCTGTGCCAAAGTCCAGTATACTGTGTCATAAATGTGGTAAAGAATGACAATGGATGGCTTTTAGTTAAGAGAATAAAAAATTGTGGCAATATTTTCTTTTGTATAGTGGTACCCAAACTGACTTTTCTATTAAAGGTGTGCTCAAATTGTTATTTTAAAAATTTGTATGTTGCTTTCATTGGGTACTGGCACAATTGTTTTATCAGGAAAATAACCATTTACATTTTCAGTTTTGTGAAGTTAAAATATGAAATACTATGCAGCAATAATCTGATAGTTAGGATGCTTCTTTATGGCAGGCCAAAGTAAAATCTAGATTTGTCTTTTAGAATTATTATGAGTGTTTTAATGTTTTATTTTTGTTTTGTTCTCATTGCCCTTTAAAACAATTCTAGTATAGTTAACATACAGTGTTATTTATTAGTTTCAGGTATATGGTATAGTGATTCAACAATTCTATATACTACTCAATGCTCATCAAGATAAGTGCATTCTTAATCTCTTTCACCCATGCCCCTACCAATCTCCCCTCTGGTAACCATCTGTTTGTTCTCTATAGCTACTTTTTCAACTAAATACAGATAATTTGTTTCTACAGTTAAGACTGAAGTCTCCACGTTCAGTGCCAGAAACCTTAAGTACTCAACTCAACTTTAATTTAACTATATCCAAATTCTTTAATCCTTTGAATCATCAATAAAAATAGCTATAACAACATCAGTGAGAGTAAAAAAAAACTAAGCTGACTATGTAATTATATGAAATAGTCTGTTTCATCACAAAATTGACTTCAAAAATGATACCTTAAAAAGTTTGAATTTAAACATATTGATATGTATTTGTTTTTATATAGAAAGATTATCTTTACATTTGGGTTCATTAAAGAAATATGTCAGATATGTCTATAATCGCAGTTAAATTTGATGAATTCTATGATACATCCATTGGGTTCCATAGAAAGATAAGATAGGAGTGCAGTCTTGGGGGTTAGCACTTGTGAAAGTTAAGGCAGAATTGGACAGGAAAGCTCTTCAGAACATTATACTGAAATGGAAATTGAAAACTGTAAAAAGAAAAAAGAGTAAAGAAGTAGGATTGAGCAGTGAGAATATCCAGTGAGTAGACAGATTAGACAGCCTTGGCCAACCCAACTGGGAGCTCCAAGGCAAAGATTATTCATTAAATCAGACCCCTGGTGGACAGCAATGGGCAATCCCTTGTATCTACACCAAGACTAGTCACCTTGGCTCCAAAGGTGATATGGATCCTAAAAGCTCTTCAGGTAGTCTTTCAGCTAACAGCACTCCTTGCAACTGGCTAGCAAGTCATTTCTTGAAGGAAGATTGCATGGGTTCACTTCCACGGCTACCCTAGTCTATACATCATATTACATAGATCCATCTCTGGATGTATATTGGCATGCACTTTTCTATGGTTAGTATTTGCCCCCTCCAATAAACTTTCTCCTATTCAATTTTATGCTTCAGCCTCTTTGATTAAACACATTCGAAGTCCAGTCCCACAGGTGTAACCGTTCCTGTTAATTCATCCTGGTCAATTGTTTTTTGCTTTGTCAGCTTTATTGAGATATATGTCACATACCATAAAATTCACCCACTTAAAGTGTACAGTTAAATGGCTTCTTGTACATTCACAGGTTTGTGCAACCATCACTAAAATTTGTTTTCAGAATATTTTCAACATACCTCAAAGAAACCTTGTACCTATTAGTAGCAATCTCCATTTCTTCAACCCCCATCCCCAGGCAATTGCCAGTCTACTTTCTGTCTGTATGAATTTGTTAATTCTAGACATTTCACATAAATGGAATGATGTAATATATAATCTTTTATGCTGTTTTTTTCCCTTGGCATTCAACTTACAAGGTTCATCCATATTGCAGTGTGTATTTGTACTTCATTCTTTTTTTATTTGTATTTATCTTTTTATTTATATCCATTGTATGGGTATACCTATGTATATACTAAATCCAACTCTATGTTTAGTATTTTGAGGAACTGAAATGTTATTTTCCAAAGCAGCCAGCAATGCATAAGGTATCTAAATTTTCAATTTCCTCACCAACACATAGTGTGTGTGTGCACAGTTTTATATATCTATACTTAAGCCATCCTAGAAGGTATAAAATCTCACAATACAATTTTCACTTGCATTCTTTTTTTTATTTTTTAAGTTTATTTATTTATTTTGAGAGAGAGGCAGAAAGAAATGCAGAGACAGAGAGAGGGAGAGAGAGAGAGAGAGAGAGAGAATCCCAAGCAGTCTCCATGCTGTCAGTGCAGCACCCTACACAGGGCTCTAACTCATGAATGGTGAGATCATGACGTGAACGGAAACCAAGCATCGGATGCTTAACCAACTGAGCCCCCTAAGGGCCCCTTTACTTGCATTTTTTTAATGACTGATGACATTAAGCATATTTTCTTGTGTTTATTGGCCATTTGTAGATCTTATGTGGGGAAATATCTGTTTAAATCATTTGCCCACTTTTTAATTGGGTCATTTGTCTTATTATTGTTTAGAGGTAAGAGTTTGTTATATATTCTGGACATCAGACACTTATAAGTGTCTGACTTAAAAATATGTTGCCTTATCAATGACAACACTGTATTAATCACTTTAGCTATGTACTAAGTTGTGAACTCAGGAAGTGTGAGTCTTCCAATTTTGTTCTTTTTTATTTTTTAATAGTTTTGGTTATTCTGGGTTCTTTGTATATCCATACAAATTTTAATATCAATTTTTGGGAAAAAAAGGGGGTAGTTGGTATTTTAATAGGGGTTAAGAAGGCTGCTTAGACCTTCACATGGATATTCAGTCCTAACCATTGGAATTTGTAAATGTTATCCCATATGGAAAAGGCTTTTCAGATGTGATTGAGGATCCTAAAAAGGAAAGATCATCCAGATTATCTGGATGTGTCATAAATACATTCACAAAGATCCATGTGAAAGCAAATCAGGAAAAGACAATGTGAAGATTCAGCAAAAAGGCTTTTGAAGATGTTGGCTTTGAAGATAAGAAGGATGCAGCCACAAGCCAATGAATGCTGGAGCCACCAGAAGGTGGAAAGAAACGAGGAACTGATTCCCTCCCAGAGCCTCCAGGAGGAGTGTGACTTTGCCAAAACCTTGACTTTGGCCAGTGAAACTTATTTTGGACTTCTCTGGCCTCTAGAACTATAAGAGAACAATGTCTGTTGTTTTAATCCACCTAGTTTGTGGCAATATGTTACAGCAGCCACAGAAAAGTAATATTAATGATTTCTGAGGAAAGACAGTCTGAGAAGGTGATATTTGTATAAAAATATGATGTTATGAGGATTTGAAGGGTAAAGAGGTCAGAAGCTGGATTTAAGGACAGATTAAGCAGATTTTTTTCAAGGATTTTTATTTTTACTCTTAAATTCGGACTTACAGTCACAGGGAAGTGACATTTGAGCTGAGTCTTGAAAAAACAGTTTAAAATATTACAGGAAGAGGGAATAATATATGTAAAGGCTTGAAGGCATGGAAAATTTAAGAATACTCTAGGATATTAAAAGATTTAATACTGTTCTGCATGCACCTATCAATTAGAAAGAGTTAAGAGCAAAATATCTCCTTTGGTATATGATAATGTTAAGCCATAAAACATGTATAGAGCAGTTCTTTTTCAACTTGAAAGTCTACTACTTGCATGGAAGAAAAGTGATCTATAACCTGTACCCAGATGATTAAATGGTGTTCTTAAAAAGGTAAGGGCTCTTCTTGGCAGGAAAACTAGAAGTTATTTCATTTGATTAGGAGTCATACTGAGGCTGACATCTTACCCCAGGTTCAGCTGCATCATGATTCACTTCCATGGGGTATCTGAAAAAAATTTAGCAGCAGTTCAGAAGTTCTTTATTTAAGGTTCATTACAATTCAGTACAAAGGTACACATGCATTTATCTATCATCTATCATCCCTATCTATCTATCTATCTATCTGTCTATCATCACTTACCTATCTTTGTATCTACCTAGGGGTTACTGTATCTTAATCTCAGTGAATAATGGGATTTGAAGTTCATTGTTGCTGATTTACTCTTTCTGGTGAACATATACAGGTATTCATATTTCAAGTTCTTCATGAATGATACACATATGAATAATAATAGAAATATTTACAAGGGATTAATATAGGCCAGGCATTCTTTAAAGAAACATCATATGTATTATCTCATTTAAAACACTTACATCAGCTTACTTATCAGCCCCTTAATTACCCTTAACCCATAAAACCCTCACTATGAGACCTAATCAAGGAAAAGGTACTTTTAGAGCATGAGCTCCCCTTCTCCATTCTCTGGCCACTGAATGAATTACTTGCTTGCCATCAAATAGCATTTGATTATTTGGCAAACAGTATTGAGTAGGAAAAGAACTTACCACTTCTGTAACACTGTGATGTATTAGTTATCCATTTTTGTCTAGCACCAACCTTCAGTTAAATATAACCTATGAACCAGGCCTGAGATCTTTCCTCTATCATTTGGCTGAAAGGAACCCTTACCTCCATTAGCTGTAAGTTGAAGAAGAGTCATCAGGGTCATAGAAATTGTTGACCAGTTATCTGTCTTACTATTCATGTAATGTACTATTGCTTTCTGGACATGCCCCTACCTAATCCCAAATATGTTATTTTATTGTACTATGGATTCCCCACTGTGTTTACTTAACTATACGGTATTATGAGTTTCATAATTCCCAGCTCATGGCATGCTCCTTGAGTCTCATGGTCACTTGGTGTTCCCAGATCAGCCCTACTTGAAGCTCTTATACCTTACAATAAGATCCTGGTCTTATTACCTTTACAGTCAGAAGATACAGGTGATGGCAGTCTCCTTAAAATTTGCAAAACCTGCGAATGTGTTCCTTTTATAATTTGCTTAAACTGGCAGCGAGGTGCCCTCAACTTATAATTTTCCTCTTACAGGGCTTCCGTTGTAGTTAAAATAAGTCCATCTACCTCAAACTTTTTAAAATAACTTTGCCCCATGCCTTTCCAGTGACACAGCTAATACATATCCCAAGGCCTAAGTTTTTGCCTTGATTTCATCACAATTAACCGTAGGCAAAAACCTTAACAATTTTTATGCCCCCATACTCCAAATGTCATCACTGTCCCACTAATAAAGTTGTCCTAATAGTCATTAAAAAAGGGAGAAATCCATCCCAATTTCCCATGTTGAGGGTCTGATTTTGAATTTGATTCTCTGGCAAATAGAGCCAGAGGCACAGGGCTTGTATGCTATTTCTTTATAAGAAAGTATAATTTCACACGGCAAAAAAGAACAAGTGGAATGAGGCTTATAAGGCTTGTAACATCTCTATCCCCTCTAATTGCTCTTTCAAAGAATCTTATAATTAATTGTTCTATGTCTCCCTTTAGACTAAATTGCAAGACCCTTCAAGACAGAAACCCTGTCTTGTTCACATTTACATCCCAAGCACCCAAGCACAATGCCTGGGTTGTGATGTTTAATAAATGTTTTTTAAGTGAGTAAATATTGGGGATATGTGCAAGGTTTCAAATGAGTAGTACCATAAAGCAGAATTAAAAAAAAAAAGCCCTCCTGTGTGGGAAGAGAACCATGGTGGGGATACAGGAGGGCGAAGACAGATTTGGCCACTGAAAGGAGAGCTGTGTTGAAGCCACATTGAGCCGTGATGCTTATTTAATGCAAAGGAGTAAGTCGAAAATACTCCTTATGTCTTATTTTCTCTTATCTCTCCACCAAAATAGAGAGTGGTGGGTGAGCTGTGGGCAGCAACTTGAACGCTTGAGTGTTCCCAGGGAAGGATGAAAAAGCAAGGGAAAGAACTCGTAAATTGCTCTGGGAAGATGAACTCCTGGAGCTGCTGGAGTCTTTTGTTGCTAATAAAAATGTGCCAATGAAAGCTTATGAGAGCTGTGTGTTGTCCTGCTGAGAACCAAATCACTCCATTTAACTTGCCTTGCTAGGGGAATGAATGCTGTTGGTAGCAGGCTTATTGGCGAAACAAACCATTTTATCCATTTTCAGTGTTTCCATGCCTGAGGACCATTGCCACTAACCTCTCCGCAAAGAGCACAAGTCAACAGGATCTTCCAGCTAGACTTGTGCCTTAGTTATTGCATTAGCTCTTGCTGTTGAAGGACTTCAGTTTAACAGTCCTTTCCAAACAGATATTTCCTCTCTCTCTTGAACACACCATGCGGCTCACCTGACACCTCTCTGATGACACAAAGATTTTCAAATGTAAGTTGGCCAGGGGTGCCTGGGTGGCTCAGGCATTTAAGTGTCCAACCCTTGGTTTATGCTCAGGACATGATCTCACGGTTCGTGAGTTCGAGCCCCACTAGCGCGTAGTTCTCCCACTCGCGCTATCTCTGTCTCCCAAATAAATAAATAAAAATAAATAAATGAATTAAAAAAATAAAAATAAAGTATAAGTTGGCCAGTATCTGTTAAAGGAACATATTGCCTTGAAAGTCTAAATAGAAAGAGTGATATTTAATGACTAGGCTTTAAAGTGTAATATTGCAATGGAAAGTGGGCATCTTTTTCTGGTTTGCTGTAAAATGACTGGCAAAAACAGGCTGCTTAGACTTCTCCTTTGTGACAAGTTCTAGAACGCACCCCTTACCCTTCCACCCCACAAACTAGTTTCCTGTCCTCCTATTTCTCCCTCTGCGTAGACCTCTCATGGTATCATACTGTTTTCTTCCTCCGTAAACTCTAAATTCTTTGAGGTTTGGACCTCTATCTTATTCATCATTGCATTCTCCATACCTAAAATGGTACTCACTAGGGACATGTAGGTGTTTGGTAAGTATTTATTAAGAAAATCAAGGAGCAAAGCTCATGGACATAGAGCCCTGATCACTTGTGCAAATGCGTTCAACATTAATTTTCATTTCTCTCACCTGCAGAAGAAATTGTTTTCCATAGGTATCCTCCAAGTACTTCCTAATCAGTTACCTGATACAAAGCTTCACGTCTCAGGCTTTATGGCTTTGATCTTTGGGATCTCTGTTCACATGTATATTCTATTTTGCAACATGATATTTTAAGCTGCTGCTTTCCAAAAGTGCGAACAGCTGAATCCTTTTGCTGTTCTCGCTGAAGTGATTGTCACTTTCTCAAAGGACTTAAACATACACAGTGCAGCTTACTCACATTGCTTTTTAACAAACTATCTGCCCCTTAATGTATATACCAATGACCACGAGTTATACTTAAGAATGGGTATCACACAAATAAGGAATAAAAGGACTCCCTGTCGAGAAGAGGGGCAAGACAGAAGCAAAATTTTAATCTGTGGTTTCCCTTGCTCCTGCTTCTCTTCCCAAGATTCTCCACTACTAGGCAAAGTGTTCTCAAAGATGAGCAAACTTGGGTTTTGGAGGAACTCAATAAACTTCTTGCCGTATTCCTTTGGAAGGATCAAAAACAACACTGGATTTAGAACCATAAAGCGTTCCAAAAGTTTATAGGTAACTTGGTTGTTTGAAATTCAAAATGCATTTTGCCTGAAGGAATAGTTTATCTATCTTGGTTGTGTTCCCACACAAGCTCACAGAAATCTATCTATCCTTCTAAACGCCAGAAGCGCAGCGTGGTTCACATAGCACTACAGAACCTGAGCACAAGGAAGACAATGCACATACTTTAAATAAATCCAAATTTCCCCTGTTTCTCCTATCTCTCCCTTCACTCCCAGGGAGAATAACAAATGTTGGTGCGAAAGGTCTGATACCAAGGGGAAAGGGTATAGGAGGATAGGTTTAGGACAATGAACGACTTGAATGGAAATGCTGGACAATGAGGAGTAGATTCCAGGAGTTTCAGGCTGGTGGAGAAGAAGCAATGAAGATCAGACTCTCTTCCTCAAATCCTTCCAACTGTGCCAGATCAGGTGAAAGCTTTTTGTTATTTTATTCTGACTAAAGACTCCAAACAATGACTAACTTCGCTTTTCTGTCATCTATTGAAGTGTCTCTCATTGATGGGCTAGATCTGACTCAAATTAGAAACAGAGTTATCTCTTTCTCTCTCCCTGTCTCTCCCCATCTCATTTTCCTTTCTCCCTCTTTTCTTTTACATTTTACGTTATCTTAGATATATTTGTTTTGTAAGATATGGAGTAGGATTTAGATTTCTGGAGTAAAGAGATACAGCTTCATAAGGACTTGTCAAATACTTGGGGTGATTCAGTTGGTTAAGCATCTGACTCTTGATTTTGGCTCAGGTTATGATCTCACATTTCATGAGATCAAGCCCTGCATTGGGCTCTGTGCTGACAATGTGGAGCCTGCTTGGGATTCTCCCTTTCCCTCTCTCTCTGCCTTTCCCTGCTCATGTGCTCTCTCTCTCTCTCTCTCTAAATAAACTTTTTTTTAAATTTTTTTTAACGTTTATTTATTTTTGAGACAGAGAGAGATGGAGCATGAATGGGGGAGGGACAGAGAGAGAGGGAGACGCAGAACTGGAAGCAGGCTCCAGGCTCTGAGCCATCAGCCCAGAGCCCGACGTGGGGCTCGAACTCACGGACTGTGAGATCGTGACCTGAGCTGAAGTCGGACGCTTAACTGACTGAGCCACCCAAGCGCCCCTCTCTAAATAAACTTAAAATAAAAATATTTGTCAAATACCTGTGTAGATAAACATACAACATAAATTGGACATGCCGAAGAGCTATACTGGTATTATTGGGAGTCAAGACGTCTCAGGAAAGACTGAAGGACAGAAGTGGGAAATTAATGGAGATTCGGTTTATCTCCTTTTCTTTTTCTTTCCTCTTATAGACAGTCAAGGCTCATGATCATGAGCTCTTCTTATTTAGTCTGGTAAAGAAGTTTCAGGAGAGAGTGTACATTGGAAGAAAGAAGATACATCACTCCAGGCACTATATTGTGGAAAGAGTAAGAAGAAATAATGGAAAAGTATCTGTTGGGGGAGGGAAGCAGTCAGTTAAGCCACCTTAGTCGAGGACTGCCTGAATACATCCTAAAGGCAGCAATGGCCTACTTCATTAAATGCAACACAATGTTCTTGGACTAGGGTGTCAAAATAGAAAAGTAATTGCTAGTCTTATTATCTTAAGCTGCATATGCCATGACCTGAAAGTCAGTATGTAACAAGAAATGTTCCCTTAAGGAGGTGAACATAATTTCCTGGAAAATTAACATAAGTAAAATGAATAAATTAGGAGACAGCATAAAAACAAATATCCTTCACTTTCTCAACAATACATTTGCTAAAAAAAGATAAATGGATTTATATTTATTTTCATGAACTGGATTTATGTGTATTAAGATAAGCCTGTTATTTTACACTGAATCTTCCCCCTAAGCAATAACCGTACAGGGACAATGAGTGTATAAAAGCTTGACAGGTTAATCTACCTAAAAATAATACAAAATTTTGAGGAGGGTTCGAGGTGGTAGTACCAAAGGATCCTGAACTCAACTCCTCCATGGACACAACATATCTAGAGCTATGTATGGAACCATTTCCTCTAAAAAGGACCTGAGGATTAGCTGAACAGTACCTCCACATGAAAGGCAGCACCTAGACAGGTAGGAGAGGCAGAGACAGTCTTGCAAGAAACCCCACGCCAAATGCAAAACCCCACAGTTGGGAGGAATCTCATAACATGAAGTTTTTCCCTGACGTGGTAGGGTTCCACATGAGTTACCCCAACATTTGGCAACTACACTGGACAAATGTGGCCCTAAAGCATCTAGCCTTGAAAACCAATGGAGCTTACTTCTAACAGAGCCATAGGGAAGAGAACTATAGGGAAAGGAAATTTTTCTGTTAAAGGGCTTTTGCACATATCCACCATTCCAGGGACCCAGCACAAAAGGAACAGTTGTAAAGTCACCCAGACCATAGGCCAAGGATACTCATTTGTTCATCTTAAAGTATCTGCCAAAGAGGCAGAAACCTACTGGGACTCTTTCCAAGATAGAGGCACTGGTGCGCATCATTACATTAATTAAAGAAATTGAAGGAGACCCAAATAAAGAAAAAGATACTCCATGCTCATGGATTCTAATGTCATTTTTCACAGAAGCAGAGAAAATAATTCTAAAATTACATGGAACTATAAAAGACCTTGAATAGCCCAAGAGATCTGGAGAAAGAAAAACAAATGTGGAGTATTAGAGTCCCTGATTTCAAACTATACTACAAAGCTAATAGTATTGGCATAAAAAACAGACACATATTTCAATGGAACAGAGTAAAGAGTCCAGAAACAAGCCCATATATGTATGGTCAATTAATTTATGACAAAGGCGCCAAGAATGCACAATGGGGAAATGACAGTCTCTTCCATAAATGGTTTTGGGGGAAACTGAAGAACTGCAGGCAAAAGAATGAAAAGATCCACCATCTCATACCATACACAAAAGTTAACTCAAAATGGATTACAGACTTGAAAGTAAGACGTGAAACCATAAAATTCCTAGAATAAAGCATAAGTGGTAAGCTCCTTGATGGCAGTCTTAGCAATATATATATATATATATATATATATATATATATATATATATATAGGATCTGACTTCAAAGGCAAGGATAACAAAACCAAAAATAAACAAATGAGACCACGTGAAACTAAAATTTTTTGCACCATGAAGGAAGTCATCAAAATAACAAAAAAGGCAACCTACTGAATGAGAGAAGATATTTGCAAATTTTGTATCTGATAAGACATTAATATCCAAAATATGTAAAAAATTCATATAACTCAACAACAACAACAACAACAACAACAACAAAATACCCCAGTTAAGAAATGGGCAGAGGACCTGAACAGACATTTTCCCAAAGAAGACATATAGATGGCAAAAAGGCACATGAAAAATGCTCAACATCACTAATAATCAGGCAAATGCGAATCAAAATTACAATGAAATATCACCTCATACCAGTCAGAATGGCTATTATCAAAAAGACAAGAAAGGGTGTGTGGATGACTCAGTCAGTTAAACATCCAACTCTTGATTTTGGATCAGGTCATGATCTCACGGTTCATGAAGAAGTAAGTGTGGGTATGGATGTGAAGAAAGGGAATCCTGTTACCTTGTTGGTGAGAATGTAAGTTCGAATAACCAGTATGGAAAACAGTATGGCAAATCCTCAAAAAATTAAAAATAAAACTGCCTTATTAGATAGCTATTCCACTTTTGGGAATTTATCTAAGAAATACAAAAAACACTAATTCAAGATACCACTATGTTCATTGTAACATTATTTATAATTGCCAAGATATGGGGGCTCCTGGTGGCTCAGTTGGTGAAGCGTTCCACTCTTGGTTTCGGCTCAAGGCATGATCTCACGGTGGTGGGACTGAACTCCACATCGGGCTCCACACTAAGTCTGGAGCCTGCTTAAGATTCTCTCTCTCTTTCTCCCTCTGTCCCTTCCCCACCTCAAAAAAAAAAAAAAAAATAGCCACGATATGAAACAACCTAGATGTCCATTGATGCATGAATGGATAAAGATGTCATGGATACATGATAGGTAGATGATAGATAGATAGATAGATGATAGATAGATAGATAGATAGACAGATGATAGATAATAGGTAAAAATATTGTTTTGGGGTGGTCAAAATGAATAGAGGGGCTCAATTGTATACAGACACATAGTAACAGATTTATAATGGTGATCACATTGTAGTGTATACAAATACCAAATTATAACACTGTGCACCTGAAACATATAATGTTACATAGCAATATTACCTTAATATAAAAAAATACAGAATTAGCTATAATTTACTCAGTTAACAGAACATTTATTGCACATAAATACTTTAGTGGTTGAAAGCCATGTACCATATGTTAACAAAAATAGAGAAATCAGAATAGAGCTATGATCAGAACCAGTTTAAATGATATATGTTCTTAAAAGCTTGATACTTTCAGTAATATGCTGAAATCATTTTTGTAATATTTTTTAGCATTTTTATATATGCATCTCTTTCCTATTACACAGTAATTTATATAAAAATCACTTCCACAAATACTTAGTTTCCCATCTCATGACTTTTACGTTTTGAAATCTTTGCCATTTGATATATTATTAAATAGTTAAAATAAACTCATTAGACTTTAAACATTCTCTTAGAACTTGTAGTTTAGCGACTAGACATTGGTTGTTAAATACAAAAAGGGGTGTTGATAGAACACATATTGTGAGAAGAGGCTTTCCAATTTATAAATTAAAAATGTCCCCCTCCCTCAATAAGGTTAAAATAAAAGATGAGGAAGCAAACATATGACATAGTTTACTGGTACAGACTTTAAGCAGTTTCTTGACAATAATTCTAATTAAAGTTGCCACTGCTTTGACCTGATTAGACAGAGAACAATAGCATTGCTACTCTTTGTCTACCTTAGGATGGTAAGCAGCTGATGATATATAATATCTTTTGACAGCCACGTTAATTATAACCTAGTTGAATGTATTTTTTTAGAGTGGAAGTTTTTAAACAAAAGAAGAGGAAATTGTAGCGAAAGCTGTCGGAATACTTCTGAATATCACTAATGACTGTATCTAATAGCTAAAAAATGTTAATTTTCTTGAGCTTTTCCCCTTATTTTTACAATGTTCTCAACATATTTTCCACAGTTCCAGAGGAACATTTGCATAAGAACATCTGAATTACCAAAGTAGGTCAAAAGCAGTGGTCAATCTTTCCCAAAAGTAACATTTCAAGTTTATTTGCTTCTTTGTTTATTTGATTTGGCAAAGTGAAAACAAATGCCCCTCTATAAATTAATGAGTTTAGAATTCTTCCATTCTGGCTTTGTCATGATAGTCCCATATTGGAACCAGTGCATTTTATAGGCTTAAACATTAGTAGTTTAATGGGTGAGGAGTGCACAAAGTGATTTCCATTCTAATACTAAACTATCTCATGGCTTTATAATGCTATTTGAAGAGGAATTTTGAGAATAACTCTTTCCTTGACCCCCAAATGCCAACATATACATATTAAGCACCATAAATCATGTCTAAAAATGGTATTGTTGAGAATTTTTAAGCAATTTGAGCATATTCCAGACAACTTATGTATATGGCTACCTTGATCACATTTTTTCTTTCTTCACTTAAAACAATTTATATGAAATTGTTGAAGTATCAACATTTTCAAGTTCTGAGTCAAGTCTAATCCTTCCAGCCAAAACAAGAATTGGTAATCATTCTGTTTTTTAATCATAAAAGTTCTATCTATAGCTACAAGGAGTTTAAAGACAGCTCCGGTAGTTTTTATTCTCTATTTTCCCCATTAATCATCAGAATTAAAAGTTAGCTGGAGTATCTATGATTTCATGTGATTCTCCATGGGTTTGGCTTAATTAGGTATCAGTTGATTGAATAAAATGGAGATAATTAATATTTATTCACTAGCTGTTTTATGCATGTTCCATACTTGGTAGTGTTTTACAATGGACTGAATTATATTCCTCCCCACCCCACCCCAATTCACATATAAAGCTCTAACTCCCAATGTGACTACATGTGAAGACGGAGCTTTTAGGAGGTAATTACCACTAAATGAGGTCATAAGAATGAGATTATAATATGATAGTATTGATGGCCTTATAAAGGGAAGAGAGAAATTCTCTTCCCACAACGTGAGGACACAGCCAGAAAGCTGCCATCTGCAAGCTGGGAAGAAAATCTTCACTAGAGCTTAACCATGCTGGCACTGTGGTCTCAAATTTCCAGCCTCCTTAATTATAAGAAAATAAATTTCTGTTGTTTATGCCGCCTTGTCCATGGTACTTTGTTTTGATGGTCCAAGGTGATGAATACATGGGGGGAGCAAAAAAAAAGACTGGTCCCCACTCTTTATGATGACATTTAAGGTAGAAATTTATATAGTCACTTAGAAAGTTCGAATTCCTATACTGATGTCATACTTTAGCATTAACATTTTATAATCAAGTAGCATGTAATAAAGTAATGATAATAGACATACAAACCCAAATGTAGTTTATGACGTGTTGTAAAAAAAATGCACTTTAAGTCAAAACGTTTCTATCTAAATCCTGTCTATACCCACTATAACTGCAAGAATATGGTCACATTTCTTAAATATTTTGAACCTCTTATCACTTACCTATGAGACAGATGAAAGTAATTCTTGCTACACCCAACCTATAATTTAGGGAGGCTAAAGTTCAATGATTTCATGCTTGCATAATTACTTTTTTTAATTTTAAGCTTCTTGAAATAGGTAGAATTCTAATATGTTCCCTGAGATTTCCTTCCCCTGATGTGCATGCTCTAAATAATCCTCAGGACTATGAATATAATGGATTTTCCTCTGTGATTAGTTTATACTACTTGGCACAGCTGACTTTAAGAAAGGGATGTTATTCAGTTAGGCCTAACTTAATCATATAATCCTTTTGAAAGCAAAGTTTTCTCCAGCTGCTGGTAGAAAACAGAGTCAGAGAGTTGAACTATGTGAAGGATTCCATTTGGTGAACAGAGAGGGGTTTACATAGCAAGAAAACAGGGCCTCAGTCTTATAATCACAAGGAACAGAATTCTGGCAACAGCAAGAGTGAGCGTTAAAGCATTTTTCCCCCAGAGCCTCAAGATGAGAACTCAGTCTGGCCAATATTTTGATTTCAATCTTGTGATAAACTGAAGAGAGAACCCAGTCATGTTACAAACTGTGATGCAATAAATGGTGGCTTTTCAGAAGTTTATGATAACTTGTTACACAGCAATAGAAATCTGGTACAGCCCTGTAAAAATAAGAGCAAAGCCTATTAGTCCTAGAAATACTGTAGCATAGTACATTTGTAGGAAATGCAAAAGTTAATTATAAATAGGAAAACTATGGGAAGATCTCATTGAAAAGATGATGCATGAGTCATTTACTTTCAAGCATGGCTTATATTCATTTTTCTAGCTACCTAGTTATGTTTTATATATACAAAAAAATTCCTAGGGCAGGGGATATTACTGCCATGTCAAAGAGATTATTGGACACTTGAATAATAGAAGAATTAATGTTGTGTTATAGCAAAGAAGAATGCTGATAAAGGCAATTTCTGGCTAAATTTTGGTAAATATATATGCTTAGATGCTCATTAAAAATTTGGACTTCACTAGGCAGAAAATTAAAGATATGGGGACGAAGAATGAAATATTGTAGCAATAGAATTAATAATACTGTCTCAGTAATTAATTAGATTATGTGACTGAGAAGGAGGAACTGACTGGGAATACTTATTGCTTCTGGTCCTATTTTCCGTCTTTGTTTATCTGATATGCTATGGTGGCCATCATAGAAATAGGAATGTCAGTAGAATGGAAGTATATAGTCAGAGAAGGAAAGACTACCTGCTACAAACATATAGAATCACAAAAACCTCAGTGGTTAATACTGGTTAAGCTTATTTCTGACTCGTATAACAAAACAGTGCTATAATTTTGGGGGTCACTTTACATGCTCTGGTTCAAGGATACGAGTTCTTTTCATCTTGTAGCTACTTTATCCCCAGGATCTCAGAAATGTTTCCCGGATGGTCTGCCTCTAGCTCACAAAGTGAGACATGGAAAGAATTGAGAAGTGGTTGGGAATTTTTAAATAGGCCAACCCTAGAACTGGTATATATTCCGTTCACCTCTATCCCATTGGACAAAACTCAGCCATATGGGCATAGGTAACTACGAATGATGCTAAAAAGTGCAATCTTGATGTTTCCACGAAGAAAAGGAAACACATTTTAGAAAGTAATTGAAGATTCAACAAAAAGAAGAGTTAATAGAAGTTGTTTTATTTCGAAAATGTTGATAATGAGTGACCTATTTCAATATAGCTAGTAGAAACAAGAAGTTGGAAGTATGGTTCTGGAAGAATTTGGTATATAAATCACAACTAAATAGAACAGCATACCCTTCTTTGTCATTGTTCATTTTGTAAAATTATAATGAGTCTTTGAAATTTTGTCTAGTTTTTAGTGTAAAAATATGAAATAATTGGAAGCAAATCTAACAATTTCTGAAAAGGGCAAAAATGTGCTTTTTCCTTCAGATGTTCTTACATTTAATAAAAGTTCCAGCTTCACTGAATAATAATTTTAAAGGTATAGAGATGAAAACCAATTTTCACATGGTTGTTCCATGGTTCAGATTGCCACAGGATAAACAATATAACCAATTTTGTACACAGTCTGTCTTATGTAATAATATTACATTTGTAATTGACTTTTCTGTGCTTCTAATTATAGCTGCAGCATGTCAAGATAGTCACTAATTCAAGCAATTTAGCTAAGCATTCCTAATCAGCTAACCAAAAGCAAAAATATTGAACATCTAAAGCATGTTATATTACCTCATACAATGAAAATACAAAAATACAAATGTGTTAATTTTCATCTGGAAGAGTTTGGAAACAGACTCAATTCTGTATATCTACGATCTATATAGGTTAGTGGGTAAGATAGTAGCCTTGAAGCAAAACCTCACACATCTTCAACTTTCTTTCTGAATGTTCCTTGTTTTATTTCTAACTGACAGAAGGATCTCCCTTAGGGTTCTCTTAAGTGTACCCTGTTTCTCTCCAACCATCTCCAAAGCAACTTCCAGGTCATTGTTCCACTGTCCTCTCTACTCATTCCATCAGGTTATGCTAATAATTATACACTCTTGGTGTGGTCACCCACTCATCAGTTTCCACATAACCCTTGTCCACCTTTCAATTCCTTGAAAAAAGTGGTGCCTGGTGCACTGGTGCTTCCTCTAAGACTACTATCAAATATTTGGTGATTCAACGTTTTGTGAAGATGATCCTTCCATTATTGTGGCCTCTCAGTTCTTTGGCCACCTCTCCTGTACTGATCCACAGTCTACCTTAGCCACCCACTCCCATGGACTTACCCTAGACCTTGTCATCAATAGTAACTTCTTCATTTGCAATCTCAATTTCAAGTATGATATTTTGTGACAACTATTATTATAGTTTGGGTAACAGAAGTAAAGATTCTGAGCTAGAGACTGGTGTGAGGAGATTTATAAGGAACACTCTTGAGATCGGCAACTGCAAAAGGGATTAAGAAAATAGGACTACATCAGAAGTGGTTGATGGGGCGCCTGGGTGGCTCAGTCGGTTGAGCGTCCGACTTCAGCTCAGGTCATGATCTCACACTCAGTGAGTTCAAGCCCCGCGTCAGGCTCTGTGCTGACAGCTCGGAGCCTGGAGCCTGCTTCGGATTCTGTGTCTCCCTCTCTCTCTGTCCCTCCCCTGCTCATGCTCTGTCTCTCTCTGTCTCAAAAATAAATTAATAAAAACATTAAAAAAAAAAAGAAATGGTTGAGTTGTAGTGCAGTCTTAAGAGAACACTCAGATAACTTTGCAGGCAGTTATGAAAATGAGACGACCTTTCAGATTTGTGCCAAATGGAGGGTAGAGTCATTGGACATGGGCTTTTCTAGGCAGGGCCATAAATTCTGATGAAGTTCTTTACAGCTGAGCATATACCTAAAATTGGTGATAGCTGAAGGGTTCATCTGACAAAATTCCCTTTTTCCTGAAAAGTGATATGGGTGGTTCATTACAGCATTCACAACAATGAACATGTGTTTTGCTCAAATCAACTTTTTTTGTATAAATTCTAGGATTCCTGTGGGCCTTGCTTTTAGGCACCACCTGAAGAAGGAAGGTTAATAAGAACTCTAGCATTTTCTGCTGAAGCTTATCTCAGAGTAAAAGCTAAATTTTCTTCAGCCTCAGCTAACATCCTTGGTGGTCTTTGTGGCTTATCTGTTTACTTGATCATACTCTCATTCCTAAGAATTCTGAGCCTCTGATCACTATGACATTTTCAGATAATGTTACTGTCTTTGTCTATTTTCCATCAACATGTATGAAGGGAGTACAAAGAAATGTCAAATTGATCACATAGGTGGCAAACATACTCATTGCTAGCCTCATGTGCAATAGTATCCTACTGTTTCTGAACAAACAAGGCTATCTTTATGCCAAGATAAAAACTCCTCTTCTTTCCTTCTGTTTCTTTCACTCAAGGAGTCCAAAGTGTCCAAACAGCAGCTACAGCTTCTGATTCAAAGTAAATCTTGATTTATCCACTAATGAAAATTTTCTCCCTATCGGAACAGCCTCTACACATGCAAATCCTAGAGTTTCAGGGATAGGAAGAATAGATTCTTCAAATGAGTCACCAGAAATAAAGGTAAGCAGGGTCATTCTTGTTTAGTTTACTTGGCTTTCAGATTTATGTATTCTACCCAACAAGGTCAAAGCATTGTTCAACCTACAGTTGATTCACACTGTATCCAGTGTCTTGTAGAATGGTACATTGTCCTGTCCTTGCAAAAATATTACCTTCAGTGCTTCAGTGGTGCATTGACAAGCCACTCAATCTTTTATCAGACCAAAAGCATCTGCGTAGTGGAGAACGTCATTGACCTATGCTCACATCTCTTTTGCTGTACGGTTCCTTGATCTCACATGATAGTATGTGAAATTCATGGTGGTAGATCAAACACTCTGTAAGTTATAAAAATATGGCACTTGCTCAGGTCTTGCATGTAAGAAAAGCAAATCCACATACAGAATATGTATGCCAAATATGCCAAAAGAAATTGCCTGACTTCTAGAATAGAGGAGACCTAATGTAGCTAACTTGCCGTAAAGTGCCCGAGTAGTCTCATCAAAGGATGGAAATACATCAGAGACCTTTGATTGGCTTCTGTTGATTATAAGGTACATCCAGTGGGGCAGTAGCTAGAGCAGACTTGGAATAAGTTCACAGACTCTATTATTGCTATCATAGCTACTAACACATGTGTTGTGGCTATATTGGGATGTCTGATAAGAGATACTGCTTGAGAAAAGCAGCAAAGTCATCTTGTATACCATGCTGTTGCTCTTTGATGGGCATTAATATGAGATACATGAGACTTTTTCCCTCTCATAAGACCATTCATGTACCTCTACTCCAGAGTCCCTTGTATAATCTACAACTTTTTGTCATTACATATCCTTGATGGCTGGCCAAACCATTTGCCACTACCCTCAAGTCTTCATATGCTTTTAAACTCAGACTACTTGTCTTTTCAAGCAAAGTAGATAACGATGTTCCCAGTACCTGAAGCTCTGAACCATTGCTAGAATGTTTCTCTCACCAATGCCTTTCAAAGTGATATGTACATGGTCTGCAAAAGAGTTGGCCACCATTTTTTTAGCTAGTATCCCCAAAACAAACTAATGAATTTGTGAAACAAGCCCAAGCTTCTCTTCCTCACAATCGTGAGAGATCCCCTAATCCCTATGAGTATAGGAGTGAGCTGAGGGAGAGGCATTTTGGCAGCTGTTGCAACATTCTGTGCCCTTTGATTGTGCTTCTATTCATTCTCAGTAGTTCTTCCTTCCTTCAGTGGGTCACATCTACATCATCTCCTTACAATGATATCTCTCTTAAATAAAGTCTTCCACATTGTATATTCCAAGGTGCAGAATTGCATTACATCCTAGAGCTGCTGAAGGTCCGTGCTCTGATTTCTACCCCAAACTAGGAGCCTTTTTACATCACCCATTATATGAGACAGAATAGTATTCCACATTTTCCAGGGAATATACTGCCTGAAGAACAGAACCTGAAGTGGTCTACCAGGCCTACCTTTCATAACGCTTCCTCTGGAGAGGTAATATACCAATAATTTGTCCCTTATGTTTGAAAGGGTATCTTGGAATAACACATCACTAGACTCACAAAATGTTATTGATATGGAAGTCATCTGAATTTTTTAGGGTTTTACCTTTACCCTTTATAGCACATTAGTTTTGGCAAGCCATATAATGCTTTAGCCACTTTGAAGAACTACTTTGTACACATTTAAATTGATTTGCAAGTTATCAATATAATAAAACAATGTGACATTATAATGGATGTTCAGACTTTCTGGATCTCCACAGACTTTATTGTATCAAAGATACGTAAGTTAGTGTACAACTAGGGACCATCACTGTATATAGTTTTTCATTCTATGTGAATATGAACTATTTCTGACACACTTTTCAGATAGAGATAGAAAAGAATGCATTCACTCCTTCAAAGATGACATACATATATCATAGACTGCATAAATCTTCTCTAGTCAAGAAGCCACATCTGGCCCCATAGTAGCAACTGGGGCTAATACTTTTCATTTGCAATGGTCTGTTGTTGTCCTCCAAGTTCTCCCTGGTTTGGCAGGCAGACTTGTAAATTAAATGGAGATTTGATGAGAACCAATACTGCCTTTTTAAGGTCTTTAGAAGTAGCATTTCCTTCATCCACCTACCAATTACCAGGGATTTCTATTCCAAGTTTACATTCAGGATCTTGGGAACTTACCACATTGGGCAAGATATGTGCACGTGGAAGAGTATATGGATTATGGACTCAGCAGCCCACTGTTATTCAAACCTGGGTGAGGATTCCTTTTATTATTCATATCTCTTATGCTTCCTCTTCCTTTGATCCTTGTACTTTGCATCCAAATGTCTTTGAAATGTTTTCACATTTCCCTTTCCTTATCACTTGAGTAAATGGTTCTTTGTGGGAGGACTGGGGACATCATTACAATTTACACTTGTGTAGTACTTTCCATTTGAGTTAATCACTGACAACTAGCTTCAAGTTCACAGGGAAACTATCACCTTTCTTGCAATCAATGAACAGAATTCATTTTTGTTAATTTTTATTTACTTGAGAGAGAGAGAGAGAGAGAGAGAGAAAGAGAGCAAGTGGGGAAAGAACAGAGAAAGACACACACACAGATTCTGAAGTATGCTCCAGGCTCTGAGCTGTCATCACAGAGCCCAACGTGGGGCTTGAAGTCACAAACCACGAGTTCATGACCTGAGCTAAAAAGTTGGATGCTTAACCAACTGAACCACCCAGGTGCCCCTGAACACAATTCTTGATGGCACCGTATCCCATCTCCTGAGGTCTTCGCCAGGGTTGAAAAGCCTATAATCTGGAAGATGACTCAAATCAATAAATTATCCTTTTCCAACCCACTGTACTTGATCGAGCATCTTCAGATTCTAGTCTCATACATATTTTCATGGCTCCTGCTAATATATGCTGGCTGAATCCTGAAGCTCCTTTGGGGGTATAGTCTCTTTCCTCTCTAATCAGTCATGGAATGCCTTTAGACAGATTATGTTTGTTAGATTATGAATCTTCATTATTGGCCTGTGGCCAGGGAGAGAATATTGGGGCAGGGCTTGAGAAATAATATTGTCTTAAGTGGGGAAGGTTATACCTAAGAGATCTGGAAATTAGGATTTTTTTTTTCAGGGGTGATGGGATCAGTCAAAATGTTTCTATTCTGTATATTAGGGGTCGACTCTTTCCCAGTCCAGGTCTTGCATAGGAGTTCAAACTTCTTGGGAGCTTGGGTATCCTTACCCAGTAAAGTCCTGGGCTTGATCCTCAACTATATCTGTGTTATTGTCTTATATATAAAAGATGAGAGAATTTCTATATGCTATTAAAGAGGCCCTCTAGAATTTCAGTCCTAGAGTTTAGCTGTGCTGCAACCAGCTTTTCCTTATCTTTGCTTCAGAGCATCGAATAAACTCAACCATAGCCACCTAATATTATCTTTATAGCTACTTTCTCTGCCATTTTTCTCAAATATCTGATATCTACTAATGCATTCACTTTCGACAATATACCATTTCAGTTCACCACTAGTAAAAGATTTAACAACTGAAGCATCAACTGGAAATAAGGCTTCTCTGTGCTTCACCTACAACCGATGATGGGGTCCTTATTAATATCTAGGTGGCAGGTGATGCAATTCTTATATACAATTCCAGCATCTGCTTTCTTGGCCCCATTCCAGTATCAATTGTTGTAGGTTGTGTTCCCCAGGAATCAGACTCTGAGATGGTGGTTAGCATGCAGGAAGTCTATTAGTGAGTGCTTTTGAAAATGACACAACAAAACAGAAACACTGTATAAGGGAAGGAAAGTAAGAAGGACTGGACAGGAGGATAAATCATATAACCTCAAGGGAGGTATTAAATGACCCTTCAAGGATGTCTGAAAATTGGGTGACTGGTCAGACCTTTCTCACACTGGGGCAAGAGATCCGGGCCTTTGTATTTCCTCAGTTCTATTAGCTGGGCTAATAAGTCTGTTACTTTCAAAAGGAAATCTGTGTGGTGCCTCATAATGTCTACCATATTCATTTCTTTTCTTTCTAACTGTGTTAGAGTGCTAAATGCTATAATAAAGAATGCAAAATCTCTCTGGCTTAACACAAGAAAATTTTATTTATTGATCCCAGAAGAGTCCAATGTCAATCAGGAGTGGGGACGAATTCTTTTATATGCAGTCAATTAGGGAACCAAGCTTCTTCCCTTTTCTGGCTTTGCCTTACTTTAGCCCAGTAGTAACCAATAGAACTTTCTGCAGTATAACAACTATTATGTATTTTAACTGAGCAATATGGTGGCCAATTGTCATATTTGGCTATTAAGCAGTTGAAATACGGTGTGACTGAGGACCTGAATCCTTAATTCTATTTAATTTTGATTTTAATGTAAATAGTAATTTTTACAGACATTGTAGTGAAAAGAGAAGGAACTCATATGACGTGACTTTATGTATCAAAATTAAAAATGATATACCAATTTTACTTGTATTCCATTAACCAAAACTCAGTCCTATGGCTATTTCTACTTGTAAGAGAGACTTGAAAATATGTTCAGCTCTGTGCCCAGTAAGAATAACAGAAAATAGATATTAGGAAGCAACTATAGCCTCAGCCACACTGGGTTCTAAAAGTCTTCGAATCACTGGGTCCTAAAATCCATTCCTCCTACTATTTTTTTCACCTAACTTTAATAAGCAGAAAATGTCCATGTCTTACTATCTGGAGCCCATGGATATTTTCTTTTACATGGAAAAGGGACTTTGTAGATATGATTTGTTAAAGACCTCAAGATGGAGAGATTATTCTGGATTGTCTGGGTGGACCTAATATAAACATCAGGGTTTTAAAAGAGGAAGGGAGGAGAAAAATATGTCACTTATGAGACATGATAAAGACTACCTCTATTGATGGCTTTGAAAATGGAGAAAAGAGGTCAATAGCTAAGGAATGTCAGCTGCCTCTAAAGCCAAAAATTTGTGCACAAAGAATTGGTTTCTCCCCTAGAACCTTCCAGAAAGAAACTCAACCATTCTGACATTTTGATTTCAGCCAAGTGAGATTTGAATCAGACTTTTGACCTCCAACTGTAGGATGATAAATTTGTGATGTTCCAAGTCACTAAGTTCGTAGAAATTTATTACAGCAACAAAAGAAAACTAATAGCATCATGTTTTAACTCTTTCTTGCTTACCTTGAATGCCTTGGTGTCTCATTAGAATTAATCACATTTCGTTTCTCTTACTTCATCACACTCACTTGCGGACACAAACCTGCTTACTCTAACTCTCCACCTACTTCAAGTATGCACCTATGCTATACGATATGGTCACCAAGAATATGCCATCATATGGTCTGACCTCAGTGTTTGGATTGCTAATTTTGGGGGGTCCTTAGCTCTCTCCAGCCATTCTATTACACTTGTTTACTCTCTGCACTTTCTCACTGTTCCAAAGGAACACTGTACATCTGTACTTTCTCTTCAAATGTCTAGGAACTTCTACCCCATTCCCGGGCTCAACCAACCACCTTGTGTCTTTTCGTGGTTTGGGTTTTTGTGTTTGTTTGTTTGTTTTGTTTTTGCTGAGAATAAAAAGGAAGATAATGTCTACGTGCTGTCACAACCACTATTGTACGCCTACCAGCTGCCAAGCCTATTGTCTGTCACTATGGGTGAACTCCATGTGCTTCTGATAAAAGCCAGCCTTTCCACTGGAGCACCACATCCCAGACACTGTTACTACTCAAGAACATCGGTCTAGCCTTGTTGCCAATATCCTCTCTCTATGTGATCATTTGATAAGGCAAAAATCTTGCTGAATTGTTCATTTAACGTAAAATCCTCTCTTGGCTTCATATTTAGCTCCTATGCAGTTACATAAATATATTTTATAGAGTTGATATTATTTCATACAGTTTATTATTCTTCTATTCTTAAACAACCACCCCCAGTTTGTCTCCAAGAGAACATTATCTCTTTATTCTTTTGCCATCTCACTGGCAGTTTGGCAGCTCTCCTCCTTTTGCTGAGTCCTTTTGATCTTCTTGAACTTTAAATTTTGGAGTGGTTCAGGGATTAATCTTTTGGTATCTTTTTCCCCCAATGTACTTTAACTTTTTCAGAAAATTTTATCCAAATGTATTGTGGAAAATACTGGTCTGATAATTCCCAAAGTATATCTCTACTCCTGAATCCCAGACCTGTATTTCCAAATATTTACCTGATATTCCCATATGAGTGTTTATTATAGATCACAATCTAACATGTTTAAAAGTTAATTGCTTATCTTCTCCCAAACCCCCGTATACTTCTCATCATACACAGCCACCCCATTCTTCCACTTCCACCAAAACCCTTGGAGCCATCACCCTTGGCACCTCTTATTCTCACATCCCATGTCATATCTATTAACTAACTTTGCTATACAACTTTCGAATTTTTTTTCAGAATGTCAAAACTACATCCACCATAACCATTACTGTTCAAGGTACCACAATTCCCGCCCCCCCCCCCCCCCCGCCTAGTTTTTTCCTAACTGGTCTTCTGGTTTGCCCTTATATTATTCAGATATTTTTCTAGCACAAACCAAAAGTCATCATTTAAAAATATGTCAAACTATGCCCTTCTACTTTTAAAACTTTCTGAGGGCTTCACATTTTATTCAGAGTAAAAGCCAAAGTCAATACAAGAGCATTAAAAAAAAAAAAAAGAAGAAGAAGAATAGAAAGAAAAGGGATCAATTAAACCTAAGCAACCAGAAGAAAGGAATAGAAAACAAATAGAATAAGTCAACAAAATCTTCAGAAATAAAAAAGTGATAAAATTTTAGCAATGCTGGATAATAAAAAAAAAGAGAAAATGCAAATTATTAAAATCAGAAATCAAAGTGGAGACATTACTACCAATGTGACAGAAAAAAAGGATTATAAGGGTCCCTGGGTGGCTCAGTCAGTTAAGTGTCCGACTTTGGCTCAGGTCATGATCTTGCAGTCTGTGAGTTCGAACCCCACATTGGGCTCTATGCTGACAGCTCAGTTCCTGGAGCCTGCCTCAGATTCTATGTCTCCCTCTCTGTATGCACCTCCCCCACTCGCACTCTATCTCTCTCTCTCTCTCAAAAATAAATACATATAAAAAGAAGAAATAAAGGATTAAAAAACAAGTGTGATGAACAATTATACACTAAAAGTTGGGTGATGTACATACAATGGACACATTCCCAGAAACACAAAACCTACAAGAATTGAATCATAAAGAAATAAAAATAGACCTATAACTAATAAAAACATTTAATTAGTAATGAAAACCTCTCTATAAGAAAACCCTTAGACCAGATGGCTTTACTATTTAACAGATAAAGGGCAGTCTTTTCAACAAATGGTATTGAGTAAACTGAATATCCATATGCAAAAGAATACAGTTGGGTCCTTACCTTATATCATATCATAAAAAATAATGAGGTCAAAATGGATAATAAACCTACATGTAAAGTTAAAACCATAAAATCATTAAAAAGAAACATAGGGGAAGAGCTTTGTGACATTAGATCCAGCAATGATTTCTTAGATATGTCATGAAAAACACAAGGAAACAAAAGAAAAATAGATACATTGGACTTTATCAAAATTAAAATCTTTTTCACATTGAAGGGCACTATTAATAAGATATAAAGGCAACCCCAGAAAGGGAGAAAGTGGTTTTACATCATATACCTGATATGGCATTTATATGCAGAATATATAAAGAAACTCCACAACTTAACAATAACAACAACAAAAACAAAAAGCATGATTAAAAACTAAGCAAAGAACTTTAGTTAACAGTTATCCAAGGATTTGCAAATGGCCAATAAGCACATGAAAAGATGTTCAACGTCACTGATCATTAGTGAGTGCAAATCAAAACCACAATGAGATATCTGTTCACACAACGTAAGAGGGATAGGGAGAGTACCAATAAGCCCCCAAATATCCAGAGTTGGAAAGGATGTGGAGAAGTTGGAATCTTTTGCATTGTTGGTGGGAAAGTAAATTCGAGAATGAATACTTAGTATATAGAATGATACATTACATTAAATAAAAAAAAAACTTGTGGTTTTAAGTTTTGTAATTCTGCAGAACATATTTTATAAATTAACTCGGTTGAATTGGATTCCATTTATTTCTTTATTTCAAAATGAACACACTATGAAAAACAGTATGGAAGTTCCTCAAATAATTGTATATAGAATTACTATAGGATTCACGAGTTCTACTTCTGGATATATACACAAAGGAACTGAGAACAGGAACTCGAGCAGATATTTGTACACCAGTGTTCACAGCAGCATTGTTCACAATAGCCAAGAAGTGTTAACAACCTAAACTTCCATTGACAGAGGAATGAAATGACTGGGATGTAGTATATATGTACAGTAGAATACTATTCAGTTTCAAAGTGGATCAGATTCTAACACATGCTATAATATCGGATGAATTTGGATGACATTATGCCAAGTGAAACAAGGCAGCTACCTAAGGAATTTTCTTGTATGATTTCACTTATACGAGATATCTAGAATAGTCAAAATCGTCAACACAGAAAATAGATTAGTGGTTACCAGGGGCTAGGGGGAGGGAGGAATGGGGAATAGCTATTTATCACATACACAGTTTCAGTTTAAGATGAGGAAGCAGTTATCCAGTGGTGGTGATTGTTGCACTACAATATGGATGTACCTAATGCCACTGAAAGATGTGCTTTAAAATGGTAAAAATAGTAAATATTATCTTATGTATATTTTCCATAATAAAAAAACCTGAACAATATGCACCTCTATGATTTTATGTAGCATAAGTATAAACCTCCACCATTATATCTCATGTTCTTCAACATGCTAGACATTTTTCCATCTCAGATCATTCGTACTTACTATTCCCTTTGCCTAGATGCTCTCCTTAATGTTCCTCTTTCACTTATTTATTATTTTTTTACTATGTAGTGTTTAATATTATCTGATAAATAATATGTTTATTTGTTAATTTACTTCTATCTTTGTCCACTAGCATTTAAGATCAGCAAGACCTTACCTGTTTTATTTAGTGGCATATGTTTTGGTTTCTATAAAAGCAGCCAGCATGAAATAGGTACTCAATGATATTAGTTGAATGGATAATTGAAAACTTGAGGAATAAAACTTTTAATACCACATGTGATTTCCAATCCTACCATGCATTTCAGCATTAGCAATTATGCACATTTTGCTGGCTTGCTTTATGAAATTGGCTAAACCTTCTTTCACAGAGTAAGGAGTGTAATTGCTCATATCAAAGAAAATGATCAAAATGTTTTCCAACTCCCTCTTTTATGTTTCTTTTTCTTTGCATTGTTGTACTAATTTTTTTTCTAATTAAAGAATTATCACTGATTTGGGCATGTTAAAGTACTTGAGAAGATTGTGTCACTCTTTCTCTGAAAAAAGAAATGACCAATATGCGGGACCAGCTTATGCACACACACACACACACACATACACACACAAGCACATTGTATAATGGTTTTTCATACAATTCTTTTTCTGGGGCAGTAGGAGAATCTTTGCCAAGAAATCAATATTTGGAATCCGTTTAGATCATTATATTTGAGTGACTGCTACCTGCAAATGCACAGAACAATAGGTCTGTCAAATGTAATCATGGGAAGAAAGATTTTTTTTTTTAAACTGGCATTACTCCACAAGAAAATTTAGTAGCATGACAGATCAGTAGATAGAATAAGTGCTCTGTCAAGCCTTAACATACTGCCCAAATAATATACAAACATATCTGTCCCAAGTCAGGCAATTGAAGCTGTAGAAATATTTCTAATATGTGTTTGCTTTGTTTTTTAGATTTTCTATCAATCAGAAGTCACTGTGCTTGGATGTAAGTGATGGAGGAACGCCATTTTGTGTCTTTGCACTTTTTACTACCAGCAAAATGACATGATGGATCTGTGAATATATTCACTCATTTTCCACCTTTTAATAAATATGCTGTAAGTGCTAGATAAATTAAAAATGAATGCCAAAACAGAAAATGAGCAAGCCTCAGGAAATTGCCAAAAGCATTACTCCTAGCAAGCAACTCACATATTAAGGCAAATATTGGGAAAAACCAATGAACTTGCGTTGTCACCTTATCTCATCATCTTGTAGTGTGATCTTCAATGAAGTGTCTTAATAAAGAAATGGAGGGAAAGAAGTGTGAGGTTAGAGGCAGAGAACTGCACCATAAAAATGTTCAACAATTTGGATTGAAACACTAAAAACATTCAAGACGTGGTATCAGACTGATAACTTTCAGTTTCTTTGTTATTCTGATATTGATTGAATTACTGAATGTAGTGGCTCCTTTTTTTTTTTTTTTTTTTTTTTTTTTTTGGTGAATATACTGCCAGAACCATTAATTTCCACAAAGAATTTACAGAAAACCTAGAATATATGAAGTCCTGTGCTAGAAACTACATATTTATTGATAAATGGAGTATGAATCTTACCTGTAATCACTCTGATACAATGTAGGAGAGACTGACGTAGAAACAGACAATTATCGAAAAGCCTCAAGAATAAACTGAATAATGATATTCTAATTTATGATCCTTCTTTCTATCATGAATAATTTTACCAATATGAAACATCAGAGGGCACTTGTTTGATATTTTTATATTGCAAAATAATTCATTTATTCCTTATGCATCTAAAAGTGAAAACTTTGTGAATGAGAAAACTTTGTTCTTTGCACTTGTATGTCAACTGATGAAGTAGCTGTTAAATTGATTTTCCTCTTGAGAAGTTACAACTGAGTCTTTCTTATATTAAAAACAGAAAAGTAACTACTACATATACAGTAAAGAGAGTTTCCTTTGATGTAATTTGACAAAAATATAAAGTAGGAAACTTTTAAAATATAGTCATTTTGAGAGTGAATATTTAGTATATAGAATGATAGGTTATATCAAATAAAAAAGCTTATGGTTTTAAGTTTTGTAATTTTGCAAAACATATTTTATAAATTAGCTTGGTTGAATTGAATTCCATTTCTTTATTTGAAAATGAGCATACTGACCCCTCCACAGGTTTTCTAGATTTTTGTTTTTTGTTTCTTTTTTAATTTTTTTTGAATGTTTATTTACTTTTGAGAGAGAGAGAGAGAGAGAGAGAGAGCGAGCATGAGCGGGGGAGGGGCAGAGAGTGAAGGAGACACAGAATCCGAAGGAGGCTCCAGGCTCCGAGCTGTCAGCACCGAGCCTGACGCAGGGCTCGAACTCACGAGCCATGAGATCATGACCTGAGCTGAAAAGAGAGACAGAGCACAAGTGGGGTAGGGGCAGAGTGAGAGGGAGACACAGAATCTGACCCAGGCTCCAGGCTCTGAGCTGTCAGCCCAGAGCCTGATGCAAGGCTCGACCCCACAACCCACAACCCACCCACCGTGAGATCATGACCTCAGGCAAAGTTGGATGCTTAGCCAACTGAGCCACTCAGAAGCCACTGGTAGATGATTTCTAAGGTCACTTTTAAAAATTATCAGCCTATGAATCTAAGAGAAAATCACTGGAAAGTGCAATCAATTTTGATACTGCAGGACTGCATTGTCTGCAACTGTTTTAATTTTTAAGGAAGTATTTTATAGTTTAAAAGTAAGTATTTTATTTTCCATGTAAGTACAGTGTGGTATTCTCGGGCAAAGCATAATTAATTGGTCTGTTGGTGGTTCAGTAACTGTTTCCAACGTTTCCTCATATGGTGCCTCAGAAACTCCTGTCTTTCATAACTCAAACCAACATGCCTCCAGTTTCTTTTCTTTTTTTTTTTTTAAGTTTATGTATTTATTTTGAGAGAGAGAGAGAGAGTGGGAGAGCGAGAGAGAGCATGAGCAGGGGAGGGGCAGAGAGAGAGAGAATCCCAAGGAGGCTCTGCCCTGTCAGCACAGATAGTGAAGCCCCATGTGGGGCTGAAACCCATGAACCCTGAGATCATGACCTGAGCTGAAAACAAGAGTCGGACCCCTTAACCACTTAACTGCCTGCCCCACCCAGGCAGCCCGCCTTTGTCAAAAAAAAAAAAAAAATTGTTAGTGATTTCTCCAAAGAGCCAGAAACTTACTTTCTCCTCCCACATAATATTAATCTGTGATTTTTACAAATATGTAAGATACGTGAAGAACAGAAGAGAATTGAATTTGGTATTTTTTTTTTCCTGAAAGTCTCCTCTCCAGAAGGCAGTGCTTCCAGGAATGGTCGCACACTGTCAGCTCATTTGTGCTGCCACCTCGTTCCCAGAAGAGCATCTGTGGATTTTTGGAGAGAATGCTATACTTCTGGGAATGGTGCCCAGAACATGCAAGCCTCCGTGTCATTTTAGAAAGTAGAGAGGGGCAATACAATCTTCATTTGCTGCAATCTTTTATAGGCAGTCATCAGTCCCCCCGGCTAACAGCTGCAATATCCGTATCTTCTTATTTGTGGATTTCGAAAACAGACAGACTTTTCCCACAGTGTGAGTGTGGGATTTTCTGCCCTTTCTTCTCCTTCAAGCCTACCCTTTCCCGTTCTCTTTTCACTCTCAAGGGGGTAACACAAGCATTAACGATGATGAAAGGGACTCCTAACATCCATGGGAAATATGTGAAAGTCAAGTGAAGTTATTATTTCCCCTCAACTCAAAGGAACACCTAAAAGTATTAGAAGATTTTACAGGTATGTTATATATTTTATTCAAGTTTAAGCCTTACAGATACCAAATCGTTAGTGTAATATTTGGGTATTTTTTTTGAGTTCATTTATTTATTTTGAGGGAGAGAGGGGGAGAGAGAGAGAATCCCAATCAGCATGGAGCCCAATGTGGGGTCGAATCCACGAACCACAAGATCATGAACTGAGTGGAAGTCAAGAGTCAGACGCTTGACCAGCTGAGCCACTCAGGTGACCCTGAGTATTTATTTTAATGCACATTAGAAAAATATAATTAACACCCCCGTTTAATATTTAATAAATATTTTACTGCTTTAGCCTGGAGCTAAAGTAAATAGTGACGTGGTCACGTGCTTTAGTATGACTCGGTGCTCAGAAAGTCCAGAAAAGGTTAATTAACCTCTTAAAATGAAATGTTTTACCATTATGGTTTGTCAGCATGAATAGTAGGGTGATATAAGTTGGAGGCATGGGTTTTCATATACTGATAACATATAGTATCTTAGTTTTTTTTATAAGAGTATTGTGACTACATTTCAAGAAGTTAATATTAAGCCTCCCAATTATGCATAAATGAAATAAAGTTAAGTGTGAATGGGAATAGGTTTTGTACTGTTTGTGCATGTGTGTGTGTGTGTGTGTGTGTGTGTGTGTGTACGGTTTCTTCTCTATTGAACCTATTTCATATCAGTGGTTGAAAGAAGAGAATGTTAATACATAGAAGTAAAAGTTACTTAACTATGATATGAGGAGTCAAGAAGTTACTATGATTAACATTATCAAAATAATTTCAGGTACATAGCATTGACATTAAATTTTAGCTATAACTACTATTACTAATACACTATTAATATTGTTAGGTTTGACTGTGATAAAACCCTTGCATGTCCTCAGAGAGAGAGACAAATTAATATCCTTAAAATTCTGTTCATTTTGTAGAAGCAACAGCTGCAAAGGAAATACTGAAAGTATGATAAAATATTTACAATGTAGATTTTTATGAAACTGTAAATAAGAACAAACTATTTCCTTTAAGTTTAAGAAAGGCTCCCCAATTCTGATACGATATGCTCTGACCTCAAGCAGCATTGTGAAACTTCCAAAGAGTAAGCAATGTGGAAAGATGTCCAAGCATTTTAGAAACTTGTTAACACTCTAATTGGATAGAAATGCTGATATTTTCAAATGCTCATTTATCATGTTTTACTTCCTTGCAAAAGCTTATCATTACTGGCGTGATTTGTAAATAAACTTATCATATCTGCTGCCAAAGTAGTTTAGAATAATAAGCAGGGACAAGCAAAGGAACTGGTAAGTTGGTCTGTCAAAGAACACAGTTCATTGTAAAATTACAGAGATAGCTAAAATCTTAAGGCAATTAATACTATCACAACTAGAATAAAACCTATTCACTCTAAATGCATTAATCCTCTGGTGTGATTTTTAGTTAGTATTCAGTGTAGCATAAATGAGTTAAATCCTGTGACCATGCAGATCTTAAGTTGTGACAGTTTTGCCCAGTCAGGACAACTGGAGTAGAGATTTTAGAACTTATTTAATAAATTTGTGACATAATCTGAAAGTGATTTATTGGCACGAGCACAAAGAGCACTCCAGTCATAGTAGGTATAAAAAAGAATGTATTCCACATAGATTCTATCACAGGAAAGTAATATTCCATATCCCACACCAACAACCCTCTACTCCATGCCATCCAGGAAATGTGGAAGTCTCAGGAGACATATAAAAGCAAAAACACCCTATCACTATAAAGAGAGGCCACTAAACTCTTGAAATGTTTTCTAAAATTTGTCTAGAATTGTGAAATTGCAACAATTAAGGTTTTTAGTTTTACTAACATCCGCTTTTTTTTTTTCCTGAAAGCCTCCCCTTTTCTATTGAGGCAAAAGAACAACTTTGGTGTGTTTTTGTCTTTGTTTTTTTGTGGTTAAAACCTTTAATATGTGACATTGTCTGCATCAGTAGCACTGCGTTTGTCTATTAAAATATTTTGCAGATCTATCAGCCCTGTGGGACAGCCTTAATTTAATGTCTTATAAAATCCATTTATATCAGTATTCCACATTCAAGACAGACTGAACTCATTGATGGCAAAATTGGAACATCAGCCATCAAGCCTTGACCATGGTATGTGATATTATTTTATGTGTTGGGAGGACTTAGTTATAAACTCACCGGAAGTACTTCGTGTTGAACAGTATTTTGAACATTCCAAAAAACGTTGTTGGTGAATGGCCAAAGTAAAAAGTCTTCACATATAACTTCCCAAATTGGAAAGCACTTTTGTATCACTAAGAAATGCTTTTGTCTCCAGTTGCTGCAAACATCACCAGATTCCTTGACACATTCAGAAGAACGCAATTTGGGGAACAGCTCAGATGGCCTCTTGAAGCAGAAGTTTGTTATTCAAAGCTGCTGATCTTATTTTAATTAACAATGAACACTCAGTCAGAATTTATCACAAACAGCAGCTAAATAAGTGTTCTAGTTTCCAAATATGTATATATTTCAGTTGGGGTTCTCAGAATTGATTAACATAAAAAGGTTTATAGCTTATCTTGTTAACGTAAGCTTCAGCTTAAATAAATTTGAAGGATCTAAAACTTGATTACTGGGTAGTAATAGACGTTTTCTTTCTAATTCTGGAAGAGCTAGTTTTTAAGTGTGCAACTGTTACATCGATTCATTTAATGACGATTTTTGTTGATCTTTAACATTTAATGATATTTTGGTATAATGGCGTTAATTATTATAATAGTGATAAAAGCACGCATAATTCATTTTTAGGCAAAGAATGTATATAAAATACTAAGTAAATAACAGTATAGCTGGTAAACAATTAGAGCAAAAAAAAAATAGGTGTTGTATGTAACGTGACAATTTGGTAAACTATCCTAAACCAAAAAATAGAAAGATAAATCTTTCTTGATGTTTAACCCACATGAAAATAATGACTGAATGATCATGATGGAAAATCTGCCATCCTGTCTGTCAAGTGCATAAAGAATCTGCTTAACTAAATTCACACAGGCTTACTCAAATGCTTGTTTGACAGAATCGTTTGTGAGAAAGATCAGTTTTCTGGATCAAATTGGAAATCCCGTAAATCCTTGATTCTCATTTGTTAGAGATTTTATTACATTTAGTTTACAAAGAAGTTATCAGTATTAGAGTTGGTATAATAAATGTATTGCTATTGATGATAAACATATGCACAACATTTTGTTTCAAAATGAATTTGATGTATAACCCTTATGCCATTGGGGAGATATAACTGTATAATGTGGAAAGAAAATAAATATATTGATCAGAGTAGCTGAAAAACTTTGCTTAGACATTTATAAATATTTCCAGGCCTTAGAAACAGTTGTTTCAAGAATTTGAGATCATGATAAGTGACTTGCCACATGTGATTACTGGACAGATTTCATTAGTCAACCTACCCACCCAACCTACACACCACACTTGGCATCAAACGTTAGGACAGGCTGTGACAATAAAAGTGACATTCAAGAGCATAGCTACTTCTTGGCACAGCCAGCCATAATCTTGGTGCTTGAATAAAAAGAGAACTGTTGAATACATCAACTACGTCCCTTGGGAAAAGAACACTACCCAGAGAAACACTTAACAGCGAAAAATGCGTATGAAGAAACGTATTATCAATATTTGAAAGAAGAGAAATATCTACAGGACCAGGTGGTCAATCTTCACTTGCTACAGTTATCTAGCATTATCTGATTATTGGTTCCATAACCAACAATAACCCTAAGATAGTAACCCTAGTCATTCAAGATTATTTCACCTCTTTTCCTCTAGATAAACGCTCAGAGGCAATATTTCATGTGTCAAACATTTGTCCCAAGGACAGATTGTTGGCTCTGCAGACTTTATAGGAGTATTCTGATTTTCAATAAGTTCGTCTTATAAGGATGAAAAAAGAGACATGATTCTGGGTTTTCAGCTTAGGAAATTCAGACATCCAAGTACTTATGTGCTCCAAAATCTGGTCACACATTAGTTTTCTTTTCTTTTCTTTTTTTCTTTTCTTTTCTTTTTTTTTTTTTTCTTTGATACTATGATGCCAAGATAATTACGTCTCATCACACTTGCTTGGACATCAGTGATTTAGAGGTATCATGCTATAATTCCTTTTGGTAAGATTTGCCTATACATGACTCACAGGGCATAAACATCTTCAATCCTGGAATATTAGAGCCAAAAGAGACCTTATGAATCATTCAATTCAATTTGTTCACTTTAGGACAGTGAACTTACAATTCGAACAATTTCAGTACTTTTTTTTTTTTGCTTTTTTAAAAACTTAAATATTGTAAGAATCAGTTGGTACTATAGCTAGCTCTAAAACTCAGGTGCCTCAATTCCCAAACAAGTGGTTACCCACTGTCAAAGGGTTTCTCATATTCCTGAATTTAGTGTTTATTTATGTCAAAAACCTGGCTTTGCATTTTGTTATGTAACTAGTTAGGGGTGATAGCATTATGTTGAAGTCACTCCATTAAAGGTTTTGAACATTAGCGAAAGAGGCACTTAAGTGATTGGTGGATTGAAAAGATTCAAGTTGGTGTGTGTCTTCGGAAAGCTAACTATCAATATCCAGGCCTTTACTAAGTACCAGACATGGTGATAAGTGCTTGACATATGAGAGCCTAAATAGTAGCCAACAGTAGTGATACGAAGGTGAAGAAGGGGCATGTGCTCAGTGATCACTGTGCCAGACATTATATATCTGCCAGACAATACTTTATAAGGTCAACTAAAATATAACCAAAGCTACTCATGAATTAAAATATCAAAAGCTACCATATTTTGAAGTGAATACTGTATGTTAATCACTTTATAAATAAGTTCCTTTGATTTCCATAAAAACACCTCTGCTTTTTTGCCCCAGAAAGCAATTGTACATAAGAAAAATAAGGCTCAGACATTTTGACTGTGGTCTACCAACCAAGCTCGGTTCCTCAGCAATATGCTCACATGTGCATATCCTCTCAACATTCATTTATCTTCATGATTGTCAAACTCATTAGCTTATTTTCTTCACGATGTTTCAGCACATGATATTCCCTCTGCTTAGAATATTGTTTCGGACATCCTTTTCATTGTTCTGCCATCTATTTGTCTCACTAGACTAAGAACACCATAGATTTGGAAAGATCTTTCACATTTGTATCAGAATTTAGCATAGTATTGAACATAGATGAAGTACTCTCAATGACTTTTTTTTAACACAAATAACATTCTTTCACCTCTAGAGCTGATGAATACTCTAGTGAACAATTAATAACATCTATCTGGATGTTTCTAATTATATTCAGCTGCGTTCAGTCATTTAGAAAGAATTGTTTCACAAAAAATTAACACTGATGTTGTTAAACGGTCCCATCTGTATTCTGGACCTTGTGTATTAGTTACCTCTGACCATAGTTATAAAATAGAATTCTACTTTGTGATAGCTCTGTATCAGTCAGTGTTTTCCACAGAAACAGAACCAATGGGACACATACATATCCATAATAACAGATATACTTTCAAGAATTGGCTCATGTGATTGTATGGGTTGGCATTTGTGCCAGCTGGAAACTCAGGCAAGAGTTAACGTTGCAGTCTTGACTCAAAAATCCATAGCACAATCCAGTAGAGTAGAAACTCAGGATTTCTATGTGAAGTTTTGAGGCAAGATTCTGTCTTCTCTGGAAAACTCAACTTTGCTCTTAAGGCTTTCAACCGATTGGATGAAACACACATTATGGAGTGTAATCTCCTTTATTCAAAGTCTACTGATTGTAGATGTTAATCACATCTACAAAACAACTTCACAGAAATATCTAGGCTAGTATTTGATCAATAACAAGACAATATAGCCTAGTCAAGTTGACACATAAAATTTAACTATCCCAAGCACCACAAATACTGGCTAAAATTAGTACTTTAACAACAGCGCAGACCTGAAGCTTCCAGAATATCTCTCTATGCACTGTGTAAATCCTCGCTAAGTCTAAGTGGAGATGGTTGAAGATGGTTTGAGGTTTCATTAAAACCTCTGCCCACTAGCGCCCCACCAGTACTGATGACTGTGTGTGAATATGCCACAATTTGAGCTATAAGAAATCTGGTAAATCTTGGCCACCAGTCTCTGTCTACAATCAGCTCTAGAGGGTCCTTGAAATCAGCACTATCTTCAGAGCATTAGTATTTGCGTAAGGGTATGACCTGTGATAGAGAGATACTGGATACTTTTTCTGTATCAAAATAACTGAAGAAGACATGTGATTGCTAAAATCGATGGTTGAAATGAGAAAGAGGAAACTCCGAAACCTGTTGAGAAATCTACTTTCAGGAAATTTTTGCCTGGAATTGCCCTGTGAAATTGATATAGTTTCCAAAGTATTCTTGATCTTTGGAAAAGTGGTTGTCATTGTTGAGTTATGCCCAAGACCTAAGGCTCTGGTGTATTTCTAATTCAGTTTTCAATTTCAAACACAATGCTTAGGGCATAAGCATAGCACTTAAGCAGTGATTTCTTGTGAACAAATCCTGAATTTGCCACTTTGAGGACAGTCATGATGATGCATTATCTGCTGTTATGAAATGCGATATGATTTATGAAAAAAGTAATTCTTTATATGCAGAAAACTCAGGTTGGATGGGCTCTATACTGGCCACCCTCTGCATCCCTACCTTAAAAACAAGCCTAAGTAATATGTCAGAGAGTAATCACTCAACCTGCTAAGCCCATTTCCCACAAGTCTTGTACTATCAGAACCTAAATGGATATGCTGTAATAGCTGAAATCTATGCCAGCATGAGTTATAGACTTTTATGGAAGTAGTCACTAAATAAACATTTCCAGAAAAACCCTACATATATGTTGATATGCATAAGACTTAAGGATTAGCATAGGATCACAACAGAAGTTTATAAAGTAATTAGCACAAGTGAAGTAGAGCTATAAAGGGAGTCGCAGAACTTCTTACCTTTCTTAACTGAGTTAAGAAAGTTTCTTTGACCTGACCTGAATTTAACTTTTACTTAGAAAGCATTTGATATCTCAATTCAAACTACTATTTTTTTTTTACTAAGAAACCAATATTTTAAGGCAAATGCAATAGTAACATGCGACCAGAAGTTTCTCTTCACTGCCATGAAGGAATGATGACTCAAAAGTCAGTAGCTGTTTGACATTCTCAGTGGCATCTGCACGCTGGCAGATTTGAACTTACTGAATGTCTGTTTTTAGTATGCTAGTAGGAGGAAACCTCTTTTTTTAGAGTGATCTGTTTTGTTTATTTTCAATATGGAATGAAAACAACATATGGGTTCTAGCAAAACAGTTGATGGACTTTTTTTTCCCCCAAAATGATTTAAATGAACTATTTTTACTCCACAGGGTCAGTTCACATTTCAGAAAAGAGATCATTTTCGGATCTCTGTCAAAAGCACAGGTTTTAAACTGGATGACACCTTCTGCCCCACTCATTATTTTTCCAGGAGGTAATAAAGAGCTTATTGGTAGTTTCATCAGAAGATCGAACTTGAAGAACCCTCTACTTTTTTTTCTTCTTGCAGTGATTGGGATATCAAGGTTAGCCCAGAATTTTGCATGAATAAAAAGAAAATCTTCTTGTAGGAGTGGTTATTATTTGGGCTGTTATTTTATCACTACCCTTGGAAGCTGTCAGTGGTGCCTTCAGTTACCCAGTCTTTTAATTTTTTTCTTCAAGAGTCAATTAGCAAGGAGAGTGGACCATTCTCCCCATTGAGCATAGATACTTTTTCTTGCTTTTTCTTAAAAGGCAGGGTAATGGAGACTTAGTGTGTATGTTTCCTTGAAATTCCCTTTATACACATTTTCCATGTTGTAGTGAAAATGAACTATACATATATGACACTGAGCCTCACTTATTTATTTATTATTTCTTTGTTTGTTTCTGCAATTTCAGATTACCAATTTGAATTACACGTGTCGGGCTTGCTAGTATTGACCACTTGCCTCGGGGAATTATTGTTGAAAGACAATTTAAAACATTTGATTCTGAAGAGCATAGCCTCTTAGGATAGCAAACATTTTATACATCAACATATTTTTGAATTTTAGAGTACTATAGCAACACATCCAAGACCAAGCTTTCTTAAAATCATGCTGATGTTTAACTCATGAAATACTATTTGCTGTGTAAGATCTGTATGGAGAAAACAGATTGTTTCTTCTTCCACTTTTATTGTGTACTTGTTAATCTATTTCTAAAGGTATTATGCTAATTATAACGCTACTCTTCACATTCAGAATCCGAATTGCTCATTTTCAAGTTCTCCTTTTTTTCAAATTGTAATCTGTTAATTACTTGTTTAATGGAGTGTGTAATTACCTACTTTAAGTTAGGAAACTGTTTCCATTTCAAAGAGAGAAACCTATTTTAGAAATGAAAGAATATAAATGCAATCCTTTTTGATACAGAATATAACTCTTTACTTCCCTTAATGGTTCTAAGTGAGAAAATGAGATTGAAAAACAACTCATTATATTTTCTCTTTATGTCTTTGTGCATACCACATCAAACATAGGTGAAATTTATGACAAAGGTAACAGTTGTCATTTAGCTACACTTTGCAGAGTAATTTTACACTCCACTCATGCCATGTAAATGACTAATCGCCAGAGTAGAAGGAAAACCAAGTTAGTAATGTGATACACTTTTGAAAGTACTTTCTTTTTTTTTTCAAATACTAAGTCAAAGGAACAAACTGAGTCATAAAATAGAGTCAGTGAGGGAACAAGATATGAGAAGTAGAACAACTTAGGAAATACAACAACAATAAGTAATGTTAAGTTATGGGCTTATACATGACTTATATGGTTTGCACGAATGATTTATTTATTTATTTTTTCTAAGCAACAACAAGTATAAGGAATAGCCAGAGTGCTCTTATGTCACCTCTGAAGGAACTGAGCCTTATAGATTTTAAGTAAAATTGGCTATTGTCACTGAAGCAGAAGTAGTCTTCATACTATAAGTCGTTGCTTCCAAACAAATTGCTAGCTACTATCATGGAAATAACTGGATCTATATACTCTTACGAAATGAAAAAAGAATGGACTTTCATAATATGCTGATAATGAACATTTATTTGCTTGATGGTCCATGTCGGGAGTTGGAAATTGATCAGAAGAGCTCATGTTAACAAAATCTCCATATCATATGAGAAAAGAAGCAGTAAACCAGGCCCCACCTTGCTGAAAACGTTTGTAATACAAAAATATGTAATACTGGGACCTACATGAATGCCTTGAGAAACTAGTGGCTAGATAGAGTTATATCAGCAAAACAAAACAAAACAAAACACCACAGAAGTCAATTAAGGAACTTCAAATTTTCTGTTTCCATAATAGCAAGAAAAAGATTTTAAAAAGTAAGAAAAAAATGGCAAAAATCAACTTCTTCTGTCTGCTAGAAATTAGAAGGCTTCTAGGAAGATTGAGGAGGGGTTAATATGAGAAAAAAGGTGGGACTACTGCATGGCTCAGTCATTTGAATGTCCCACTTTTAATTTAAGCTCAGGTCATGATCTCATGGATTTGTGGGAGCTACACTGACAGTGCAGAGCCTGCTTGGGATTCTCTCTCTCATGCTCTGCCCCTCCCTGTTCATGCTCCTTCTCTTTGTCTCAAAATAAATAAACAAACATTAAAAAGGAAAAAAAAATAAAAAGGCTAAATCTCAATGTCAATATTTTTTTTGGCATTTTTTTAATCTTGTTCTTACCATTTCTCTCTCCAGTAGCCCTAAACTAACATCCTACAAACATGGTGAAATCCAGAATTCTAGGCAATAGCAGAGGGAGAAGGAAAGGCTGATGCTCCTTCAAAGTTTCGTCCTCAATAAATGAATAATTTTTGTCTGATGATTCCCTGGAAGATTCTACTTGTAAACATGGCTGTATTTGACCTGAGCTGAAGCTCCCCCAGTGAGAAAAGGCTTCTCTTTGGAGGTGTGTGTTGCAAATATTTAGAGATCATTGCTTCTTTTCAGAGCTATCTGAAACAGTGAGGCCAAACAAGGAGTTAATCAAAATGCTTAAAATGAAAAGCCAGGGAATGAGATATTCATAGGGCCTTTTAAAAACACCAAAAGTATTCTGGGAATAGAATGATAGGTACACAGGGCTCTGCACACGCTCAGGAAAAACTTGAGAAGGCCCTGAACTCAACACTGGCTGACCTTGAGAATCTGAGAAATTAGGAAGTAAAAGCTAAGATAGAGTTTTCAACCACCTATTGGAGACATGTCCCAATATGTATAATCTTTCAGATAACACTAGGAGACTTATTAAGGGAATATCTATCCATTTGTCCAATAAGTTCCCACTAAGTTAATCAGATATTTCAGTAGCCACACATGACAAAGAACACAAGCTTTAAAGATTTAGTTAAAAAATATCAAACAAACAAGCCAAAAATTCAAAACAAAACAAACAAGCAACAACAACAAAAACACAGCAACAACAACCAACCCTGAGAAGGGAGAGAAACCTTAGTTCTCACATTATCTTATAGAGTTGTCACATTACATTATTAGAAATGTCCAATTTGAAACAAAAAATTATGGGGATGCAAAGAATTAAGAAATTTTGGCTCATACACAGAAACAGATTTATCAATAGAAAGTATCCTTGAGGAAGCCAACATGTTGGACTTACTAGACAAAGACATTAAATCAGCTTTTAAAGATATGTTCTGAGAACTGAAGGAAACCGTGTCTAAAAACATAAAGAAAAATATGAGGATGTCATCTCACCAAATAGAAGGTATCAATAATGATCTAGACATGATACAAAAAAGAACAAAATATAAATTCTGGCCTTGAAAACACAACTAAAATATTCAATGGAGAGCATCAATAGCAGGTTTGAGGAATTGGAAAAAAAAATTACAAATTTGAAATTCATTTGAGATTATCTAGTCTGAGGACACATAATGTATATTTAAAAAAAAAGATAGAATTTTTTTCAAGTATTAGTGTCTGGAAACTTCCTAAATTTGATTAAACAAAAACAAAAACAAAATATTAGTTGACACATCCAAGAAGCTCAACTAATATCAAGTAGGTGAAATTCAAAGAGATCTACATATAAATAATTTATAACCAAACCACTGAAGCAAACATAAAGAGATAATCTTGAAAGCAGCAAAAAAAAAAAAAAAAATGACTCATTATATATATGGAATTGTTAATAAGATTAATAGCTAATTTCTCATCAGAAACCATGAAATCCAGGAGGCAAGTGAGAAGACATACTCAAAGTGCTGAAAGAATGATAGTCAACTAAGAATACTATATCCAGCAAAATGATACTTCAGAAATGAAGTAAAAATGAAGCATTCTATACTGAAAGACTTAGTAGTCACTGGCAAACCAGCTGTAAAGAAATACTAAAGGGAATCCTTCAAACTGAAATAAAAGGATACTAGATAGTAACTCTAAGTCATATGAAGAAAGAAAGAACTCTAGCAAATGTAACTACATAGGTAAATGTAAAAGACAGTGTAAAAATATGTAAATGACATATTTTAATAAATTTTCTTCTTCTGAGACAACTGTTTAAAAGGCAACTTCATAATGCAATAACTATATAATGTGTTGATGGCATAAAATGAGCCAAGATGTAATTTGTACAAAAATAGCAGAACAAAGGAGAGGGAAGATAACTGAGATGTAGAGGAGAAAATTTTTTATGCACTATTGAATTCAAGTTGGTATTAGTCTAGACTAGAGTTTTGTAAATTAAGTTAACTGTGAATTTTATTAAGAAATAACTAAAAATTATAGTAGAAGACATGACAGGGAAATAAAATGGTCTGCTAGAAAGTACCAATTTAACACAAAAGGCAAAATGCAGGAATACAAGACAAAAAATATGATACAGACATACACACACACTCACACACACATAGCCAGGAACATATGGCAAAAAATAAGTCCTACATCATCAATAATTACGCTAAATGTAGATAGATTTAAAATTTCTATTAAAAGTCATGCTTGGCAGTATGGGTTAGAAAGAAAAGGTGACAAAACATGATAGAACTATATATTGTCCATAAGTGATACACTTTAGATTCAAAGACATAAATAGATTGAATGTCAATGGATGAAAAAAAGATATTCCATGAAAACAGTAACCAAAAAAGAGCTAGAGTGGCTGTACTAATACAAGGAAAATAGACTTGGAGACAAAATTTGTTATTAGAGCGAACAAACATATTTTATATTACAAAGGAGTTGATGCAAAAGTATATACATACCAGTATAAATGCACATGAACGAAATTATAGAGCTCAAAATATGTGAAATAGAAACTGTCAGAATTGAAGGGACAATTCACTAAAAATGAATTTACCTCAATACCCATCTTCCAATAATGGATAGATAGAAGATATATAAGGAAAGGGAAGATTCAGATAATACTATAAACCAATTAAACCTGATGTATATCTGTAGACCAAAAAGAATAGAATGCACATGAAACATTTTCCAGGATAGATTATTTGCTAGTCCATAGAACAAGTCTTAATGGAAAACATCAATAAAAGAAATCTGGGAAATTTATAAATAAATAGAGATTAAACAACACACTCTTAAACAGCCAATGGATCAAAAATAAATCACAAGGAATATTAGAAAATAATTTTTGATGTATAAAAGTGAAGGCACAGCGTACGGAAACTCATGAGCTGTAGCAAAATCAATTCTCAGTGGAAAATTTACAGCTGCAAATGCCTACATTATAAAAAATACATGTACAGTTAAGCAATAACCTAACTTTCCACCTTAAACTAAAACCAGCAGACCAAAGGATCCTAAAGCAAGCAAGGAAGGAAGTCATAAACAGTAGAGTAGAAGTAAATGAAAGAGCATATAGAAAACAAATAGACAAAAATCAACATAAATTTGGTTCTCTGAAAAGATCAACACAATAGAATAATATTTAGCTAAACTAGCTATTAAAAGAGAGAGAGGGCTAAAATGAAAGAAGACACATTACCACTGTCCTTACAGAAATAAACAGACTTATAAGGGAAGTCTATGTCATCAAATTAGATAAACTAAAGGAAATGGACCAATTTCTACAAAGATGGAAATTACCATAGTTAATTCTATAAGAAATAGATAAATTGAAAAGACCTATAACAAATAAGGAAATTGACTCAGTAATTAGAAAAGTTTCCACAAAGAAAGGCACAGGACCAGATGGCTTCACTGTTAAATTCTACCAAACGTTTGAGAAGAATTAACACCAATCTTTCACAAACTCTTCCACAAAATAGAAGAGTAGGCAACACTTGCCAATTCATTCTATGAGGCCAATTTTAACATAATACAAAAGTCAGATAAAGAATTTACAAAAATATAAGAGAGAGAGCTGTATCTCTTATGAATACATACGGAACTTTCTCAACATTCTCGACAACATACCATCAAAACAAATACAGTAACATATAAAAAATAGCATTGCAAACCATGACCAAGTGAGATTTATTGCATTAATGCAAAGGTGGTTGCAAAATACAAAAAGCAATGTAATACATTATGTTAATACGATAAAAGACATATACTTGATCATGCCAATAGATGCATAAAAAGCATTTGACAACATCTTATATCTTTTAATGATAAAGACACTTAAATTCAGAAGAAAAGGGAATGTCTTTACTCTAATAAAAGGCATATGCAAAAAAGAGTTAATTTTGAATAATTGACTGTTTCCTCTATAAGATCTAGAGCTAAAAGTCATCCAGATTGGAACAGAAGAATGAACGTTATTTCTGTTTGAAGATGCCATGATCTTGTATATAGAAAATTATAAGGGATACATTACAAAATAGAGCTAATAAATTAAGTCAACAAGGTTTAGGACACACGGTCAACATAGAAAAAGCAATTTCATTTTTACACTAGCAACGAACAATTTAAAAATTAAATTAAGAAAACTTTTCAACTTATTGTCAAAAGAATAAAATATTTAGGAATACATTTTTTTAAAAATGTTTGCAACTCTTGTGCACTGAAACTATTAAACATCATTTTAAGATACTAAAGAAGACCTAATTAAATGGAAATATTTTCCTTTTTATGGATTGGAAGATTTAATATTTTTTTTAATTTTTTTTAATGTTTTTATTTATTTTTGAGACAGAGAGAGACAGGCCATGAGGAGGGGAGGGGCAGAGAGAGAGAGGAAGACACAGAATCCAAAGCAGGCTCCAGGCTCTGAGCTGTCAGTACAGTCTGACGTGGGGCTCGAACTCACAGAGTGGGAGATCATGATCTGAAGTGAAGTTGGACACTTAACCAACTGAGCCGCCCAGGTGCCCTGGAAGATTTAATATTGTTAAGATAGCAACACTCCCCTAATTCATCTACAGATTCAGTGCAATCTCTACCAAATATGTTTTTTCTAGAAGAAATTGAGTAGATGATTCTAAAATTCATATGGGAATTAGAGGAACTCAAAACAGTAAAAACAATCTTGAAAAAGAACAAACTTATAGTACTTACACTGTCCATTCTCAAAAAGTTATCACAAAGCTAGAGTAATCAAGACAATGTGGTACTGGTATAAGGTAAACATACAGATCAATAGAATTTATAAACAATTGATCTTATAGGCAATTGATTTTTGAAAAAAAATGTTAAGCTTATTCAAAGGCAGAAAGTGCAATCTCTTTAAACAATGGAGCCAGTAGAAGGAGGTATCCATATGCAAAAGAGTAAGTTTGCATCTCTACCTCACACTATGTATAAAAAACTATCTGAAAGTGGATCAAATATCTAAATATAAGAGCTACAAGTATAAAATTCTAGGGTGCCTGGGAGGTTCAGTAGGTAGAAAGTCTCTGACTCTTGATTTCACCTCCACTCATGCTCACAGGTTTGTGAGATCCAGCCCAATGTAAGGCTCCATGCTGAGCTTGGAGCCTGCTTGAGATTTTCTCTCTCTCTCTCCCTCTGCCCTTCTCTTCCACTCGTGCTCTCTCTCTCTAAAACAATAAAAATTTAAAAAACTATATGATTCTTAGAAGAAAAGGGAGTAAATCTTCATGACTTTAGATTTGTCAATGGATTCTTAGATATTATACCAAAAGTATGAGCAACAAAAGATAAATTCAAGGGTCACCTAGGTGGCTCAGTAGGTTAACAGGCTGACTCTTGATTTTGGCTTCGGTCATGATCTCATGGCTTGTGAGGCTGAGCCCCAGATTGGGCTCTGTGCTGACAGCTCAGAGCCTGCTTGGGCTCTTTCTCCCTCTCTCTCTCTCTGCCCCACTCATGCTTTTTCTCTCCCTCTCTCTCAAAAATAAAGAAACCTAACAAATTCTTTCAAAAAAGATAAATTCAATTTCATAAAAGTTAAAAACTTTTGTGCATCAAAGGACAGTCTCTAGAAAGTGAAAGATTATATAAGGGTAAAATATATTTGTAAATTACATATCATAATCATAGATACAGATTTAGAATTCAAAATTTATAAAGAGCTTCTAAAACTCAACAAGAAAAAGCAAGCATCTCAGTTAAAAAATGAGCAACGAATGTGAATGGATATTTCTCCACAGAAAATACACAAATGACCACTTAGCATATTAAACCATGCCTTACATCTTAGTCATTAGGCAAATGCAAATCAAAACTGTAATGATATGTCACTCCATACTCACCAGGATGGCTAAAATCAAAAGAATGGACAAAAGCAAATGTTGGCAAGGATTTAGAAATATTGGAGCCCTCATGCATCATCATTGGAGAAAATAAAAATGGCACAGCCCTTTTATAAAATATTTTGACAGCTCTTTGTAAATGTTAAACATAAAGTTACTGTATTTCCCAGCAATTCTACTCCTAGATATATATATTTGAAACAACCGGAAACAAATATTCACACATAACTTTGTGTATGAATATCTGTAATGTATTTATACTAGCTAAAAAGAAGAAACAAACCAAGTATGTTTTAGCTGATGAATCCATAAACAAAACATGATACATCCATACAGTGGAATATTATTTGACTATAAGAAGGGATGAAGGATGGTTACATACTATAACTCGGATAAACTTTGAAACCATTGTGCTAAGTGAAAGAAGTCAGACACGAAAGGCCACAGTTTTTAAAATTCCGTATATAGGAAATATTCAGAATAGGGAAATGAGTAGAAATGGAAAGTAGAGTAGGGGTTGTGCAGGGTTAGGGGATGGAGGGAATAGGGAGTGACTGCAAATGGGTATGGGGTTTCTTTGTAGTAATGAAAAGCTGTGTAATCAGATAGAGATCATGGTATATGAATTATGTCAATTAAGAACCTCCCAAACTAGTGGTTGGTGCCTATTTCAAGGTAAGTATCTTAGTCTTTACCCCATCTCTGTGAAATGAGGTAATAAACACACTGGAATTCATGCCATTTATCTATCGCTTCATGAGAAAAATAAGGTTTTTCCACTTAAATCCCGCATGATGAGATATATATTTTTTCCTCCAATGTATTGATTTGCTTTGCTGATTTGTTTGATCAGAATTTATTATTAGAATGATTTATATCCTGTGTATGCAGATATAAGTTTAATAAAATGAAAGAGATGGAAATGGCCCTGAAGTAAGTTTGTGTAAGACAAGCTATCTCTTCCAATTTTAATGCACTGAATTAAAATATATTAGAGGTTTAAAATTGTTCTGGTTAGTAATTGGTAGTCACAAAGTCTCTTAAAATTTTTTTAATGTTTTTATTTATTTTTGAGACAGAGAGAGACAGAGCATGAGCAGGGGAGGGGCAGAGAGAGATGGAGACACAGAATCCCAAGCAGGCTCTAGGCTCTGAGCTGTCAGCACAGAGCCCAACGCGGGGCTTGAACCACAAACTGTTGAGATCATGACCTGAGCAGAAGTCAGATGCTTAACCCACTGAGCCACCCTGGTGCCCCGTCACAAAGTCTCTTATAGGAAGAAAAGCTTTGTTTTTGTTCGTTTTAATGAATTTCTTTATTGTAGCTAATCATATCCCCTGCTTTACATACTCCATTTTTGTTGAATATTTGTAATGAATGTTGTGTTCATTGAGAATCTCAATAACTTTCCACAGTGTGGTTTGAATTATGTCAGATTATGAGGCACAGACACATGCTGTATTAAATAAATTATGTTTTACCTTGATAATTTGTTCAGATACAATTCTATTATCTGTCCTAATTATATATCCATTATTATTTACTTTCATAATGTGATCTCATCTTTTCAATTCCTTTTCTCTTTTACACTATTGACTTTTACTTTTTTCACCCTTATTGCTGTGTTTTCACATAGAAATATGTGGCAATCATTCCCTGAAACTCCATAAATGTAATCTTTTAAAAATGTTATTTTTTTAAGGAATAAAGCAACTGTAATTATATTTCTCTAATGGAAGTTTAAATATCTGCCATGGCTAGAATATAAAAACATTTTTAATGTTTATTTATTTATTTTGAGAGAGAGAAGGAGAGTGCAAGCGGGGAAGGGGCAGAGAGAAACGGAGAGGGAGAGTCCCAAGCAGGCTCTGCACTGTCAGTACTGAGCCCGACATGGAGCTCTGTCTCACCAACCATGAGATCATGACCTGGGACAAAATCAGGAGTCAGTCACTCAACCGACTGAGCCGCCCAGGTGCCCCGAAAAAGAAAAAAATGATCATATGAATTTATGTTTGACAAGTATCAACACCAAAATATCACTGGATATTGTCTGATGGTTGAATTGGTAGATAGCAAAGACGTTTAATACGCTGCAGTGATGTAGGAACTATTCTGATACTACCAAAAGGGTTTTTCTTCTAAAAGGAGTAAACTGTCCAGTAGGAACCAAGCGTGGGAAGAGGATGAAAGAATGAGGTGATCAGACACTAAATTAGCAAATGTTTTACCCTGAGGCCCATCTATTGTAGGACGGCCTTTAAGGAGGGGTGGTGCGCTGGTTGAAGTTTCATCAAAGTTCAGGAGCCTCGTGGAAACAAATACATTTAATTAAAATTTGGCTAACAAGCATTTTGCCCTGACTGATTAGCGGGAACAAGCAGTTCAGCTAATTATTGATGAGAGAAATAATGGAAATTTGGAAATCTCTCTGGCCTTGTTATAGATGAGTCGGGAAGACATTAGTAAGTCTTACCCAAGTCATATGCAGAAGGGTGTTTCTTTACAGTAGGAAGGGTGGGGGAATTTCTTAATAATTGCTATTTTCCAGGGTCAGAGAGCTCAAGTACAATTCAACATTGTCAGTCTACCACAGGATAAAAATATGTGACACATAGAAACACCGATATAATGATTTTCTCCACGAACCCCTTAAGGTTGTGAGTATACTGACTCCCGAGGACTTTGCTTTCTTTGGTGACAGAAATTGCAGTCCTCTTCCATTTGCCAGATCTAATGATTGTGGCCAAACTATGTCTGGGAATGAAGTTTCCCAGGCATTGCATGATCTAAATATATACATAACTTAACAATGTTCTCTACCAGGAGGGCATTTTATCAAGGTCTTCTTGATTATAGTTTTCCTTTATTTGAACTCTCCTGTTTAATTTGTATGTCAAGTTTATTCCAAAAGCAGAAGCTACTTGCTAAAAGCAATTGGAGTGATGTGGTTGACAATATACTTCCGCCCAAATTTATAAATACAACACTGCTTTTATATGCACGTGTTTAGTTGTTGTAGGAAAAAGGCCCAAAGCTTCCAAAGATACTCAAAATATTTGATGATCTTCAACACATGCCAAGAATATGTCTTTGGCTTTGTACACATTATGCCAGTACGAGTATTTTGGCTTGTGGGATAATTATACTTTTTATTGAAAATTAGTCAGTTGGCATTTCAGTATTGTATACATCAGTGTCATAAACCCAATTAACTTGAGGCTATTCCTGAAAATGTGACTATACTTTCAGTGTATCTACAAAAAACAAGTCAATAATCTTGAGAGACTCAGTACAAAGACTTCTTGCTAAAGTCACCAAAGCAATCAATTCCCTGGGGACTAAAAGTACCAGTATCTATAGACCCCCTAAAACATGACACTTATTGGGGCACCGGGTGGCTCAGTTGGTTAAGCAACCGACTTCAACTCAGGTCCTGACCTTGCAGTTCTGAGTTCGAGCTCTGTGCCCGGCTCTTTGCTGACAGCTCACAGCTTGGAGCCTGCTTCGGATTTTGTGTCTCCCCCTCTCTCTGCCCCTCCCTCACTCATGTTCTGTCTCTGTCTCTCTCTCTCTAAAATAAATAAACATTAATTTTTTTTAAATCATCACCCTTATTGAGCCCAAATATTTTGTTGTTATTTGGATTTCTACAGTCTGTGTAGTTAAAAAAGATGAATTTGATGCACTTACTGTGACAACAATGATTTGCACAAGAAGAGCATCTGAGGGAAAAGAACTGCAATTACATGTCATAAATGGAAATTATTAATTGCCAAAGTGTCACAATTAAATGCATATGAAGCTGAACGTTCACAATTCATTGCAGCAAAATGGTTGGGAATAAATCAACATTTACATGTACACGTACATTTACATGTACAAATACAGCATTTGCAATGGTTTCACTATATGGGACATTTATATAATTTTTTAAAGTAAATATTGTTGGTTTAAGATGTTTATAGTTATATGATTTCTTTATACACTGAAACATCTGTGCCTGAGCCATCGCCATACTGCTTTCAGAGAGTAATCAAAACTAGTTCCAGTGCATTGAAGAAAGGATTTCTGAATCAATGGAAATTAAGAATGCCTGCTATAGTACGGAAACTGCTATTTGGGTTAAATATTTTTAATTTATGTAGATAGAGAACCAGTCTCCTGAGTTTAAAACTAAGCCACAATTTTTAGTGTGAATTTTATTAATGAGCGAAGATGCATTCTAGATAACATCATATATATATATATATATACACATATATATACATATATGTATATTATATAATATACATATATATACAATATATATAGAATATAATATGTATATTATATGTATATATATACATGTATATATGTATATTATATGTATATATACATGTATATACGTATATATGTATATATGTATGTATGTATATATATGTACATATATGTATATATATGTGTATGTATATGTGTATATGTATATACATATATACATGTATATATGTACATGTATATGTATATACATATACAGGTATATAATGTATATATATACCTATATATGTATATGTATATATATTTATATAAACATTTATATACATACATACATGTGTGTATGTATATATGCATATATATGTATATATGCATATATATATACATCTTTATATGTATATATGTATATATGTATATATATGTATATACGTCTTTTATACATATTTCATGTATGAGCTATATTTGAATACATTGATTTTGTATGGCTTACGTATTTCATGTATGACGGGCAACCTTGCTATGGGTGTGTAAATATTTGGATTAAAAATGAATTGAGTGCAAAAATAAATTTGCTCTATAATTTCAGAAGCTAAAAGGGTGCTAAAGCATACCTCCAGAATAAAGGAAGAAGTAGTCACTAGGCTTTTTTATTTTTTTTTGTTGTTGTTGTTTTGGAAATTTGGCATGTTACACTTTGTAAATTTAAGGCATACCTTGTATTATCTTGATAAATTTATACATTGTAATATAATTGCCATTGAGCGATATTTTTTCTTTTTTTTAAGTTTTTTTATTTTACTTTTTATTTTTTAAAATCTACACTCAAATTCGTTAGCATATAGTGCAACGATGATTTCAGGAGTAGATTCCTTAGTGCCCCTTACCCATTTAGCCCATCCCCCCTCCCACAACCCCTCCAGTATCGCTCCATTTGTTCTCCATATTTATGAGTCTCTTCTGTTTTGTCCCCCTCCCTGTTTTTATATTCTTTTTATTTCCCTTCCCTTATGTTCATCTGTTTTGTCTCTTAAAGTCCTCATATGAGAGAAGTGAATGGAACTGCAGGGTATTATGCTAAGTGTAATTAGTCAGAGAAAGAAAAAAATCATTGAGCAATATTTATATTAAATTGCAATAGTGTAGAATTATTGACTACTTTCATTATACTGTGCATTAGATCTCTATGGTTTATTTACTATATATTATAGGTTTATACCCTTAAACACCATCAGTCTTACCTCTTGGGTCCCTATGCCCTGGTAACTACCATTTTACTCTCTGGTTTTATTTTTTACGGGTTTGGTTTTTTGTTTGTCTGTTTGTTTTTAATTTTTTTAATGCTTATTTTTGAAGGAGAGACAGAAAATGAGTGGGGGAGGTTATTTGAGAGAGGGAGACAGAATCCAAAGCAGGCTCCAGGCTCTGAGCTGTCAGCACAGAGCCCTATGTGGGGCTTGAACTCATGAACTATGAGATCATGACCTGAGTCGAAGTCGGACACTTACAAACTGAGCCACCAAGTGCCCCTGTCTATTTTTGATTCCACATGTAAGTAATATCATACAGTACTTGCCTTTCTCTGACTTTTCTCACTTGAGATGTGCTCAAGGTCCATCCATGTTGTTGCAAATGGCCTGATATCTTCCCTTCTCATGGATGAACAACATTTTGTTGTGTATATATAGCACATATTTATAATCCATTCATCCATTGATAAGCATCTGGGTTGTTTCCATACCTTGGCTGTTGTGAATAATGCTGTGATGAACATGACTTGCATATATTTCATCAAAATTCTCTTTTCTTTTCCTTTACGTATATACCTCGAAGTGGAACCGCTGGATTATATAGATTTTTTTTTTTGAGGAACCTCCATATTGTTTCCCATAGCAGTTAGACTAATTTATATTTCCACCACAGTATATAAGAGTCCCTTTCACCACATCCTCACCAGCACCTGCTGTCTCTTGTATTCTTGATGATAGCCATTCTAACAGGTGTGAAGTGATCTCTCACTGTGGTTTTGATTTGCATTTCCCTGATGACTAGTGATGTCTTTAGCATTGTTTTCACGCTTCTGTTGGTCATTTTGATGTCCTCTTTGGAAAAATGTCTATTTGGTTCTTCCACCCTTTTCTTGGAGCGTTTTTGCTGCTGCTGTTGTTGTTGCTATTGTTACTAAGTGGTGCTGGTTTTTTACATATTTTGGATATTAACACCTTATCAGATATATGGTTTGCAAAATTTTTCTTACATTCTGTAGGCTGTCTTTTCATTTTATTAATTGTGTGTTTTTCTGTGGCTTTGAATGAGATATAGTCCCATTTGTTGAGTTTTGCTTGTGTTTTTTGTGGTTTCAATATATCTAAAAAGAAAAACCACTAGAAAGACCAATATCTGTGAATTTCTTTCCTACTTTTCTTCTAGGAATTTTATGGAGTCAAGGTTTTATGTTTAAGTCTTTGATTCATTTTGAGTTAATTTTTGTGAGGGGTATGAGAGAGGGGGTTCAAATTCTTTGTTATGCATGTGTTTTTCTAGTTTTCCCAGCACCTTTTTTTTTTTTTCAAGAGACTGCCTTTCTTCCATTGGGTTGCTGAATTCCTTGTTGAATATTAGTTCATCATAAATGCCCTGATTTAGTTGTGGGCTTGCTATTCAGTTTCATTTATCTATGTGTCTCTTTTTGTATCATTATCATTCTGTGTTTATTACTATGGCCTTGTAGTATAATTTGAGATCAGGAAATGTGATATGTCTCACTTTCTTCTTTTTTCTCAGGATTCCTTTGGCTCTTCTGGGTCTTTTGTGGTTTACACAAATTTTAGGATTGTTTCTTCTAATTCTGTGAATACTGTCTTTGGTATTTTGATAGGGGTTGCGTTGAATCTGTGGATGACTTTTGGTGTATGGCCAGTTTAATAATATTTATTCTTCCATCCATGACCATGGGATGTCTTTTCATTCACAATGCTCTTTTTAAAATTAAACGTTTATGATGTACACAGCTAACCAACCATGCAGTAAATTAGGAAAATCCATGTCAATCTTGTTGCTTTGGGGGAGCATTTATATTTTGTTGCTATTAGTGAAACTGCTGATAAAAATTTAGAGAATATATACAATAGGAAATAGGAGAAAAAGCTAAACATGACCCAAGTTTAATATAAGAAAAAAGTGAAATTGTCCCTATTCTTTAGAGAAAGAACATTCTTTAGAGAATGGAATTAGAGAATTACTGGTTAAATTGATGACCTGGCCTTTGAGCCTAAGAACAATAAATTTTTATTTTTTGTAGAGTAAGATTATAAAATACTGGAGAAGTCAGGGTGCCTGGGTGACTCAGTTGCTTACACATCTGACTTAGGCTCAGGTCACGATCTCACTGTTCATGACTTTGAGCCACACATTGGAATCTCCACTTTAGATCCTCTCTCTCTCTCTCTCTCTCTCTGTCTCTCTGCCCTTCCCCTGCTCATGCTCTCCCCTCCCTCAAAAATAAAATAAACATTAAAAAAAATACTGAAGTCTATCTTTTAGCAAATTTCATTCTCAAAATGAAGTAATTATTAAATGAGAAATTATTAATTTTGTGAGCAGAAAAAATAAACCCATATTGATGAACAAATATACATAGTTGAGCTCACACACTGGTGTATAAACAAATAATAAACTGAGGTTTCCATATATAATCCAACATCTTACTTTATGTTGGCTAATTTGTGAATCACTTGTTGAAAAATGATTTAAAGATTACTTGATATTTACGTATGCATATGTGTGCATTTATTTATTTAAATTTTACAATTAGTGGGTTGAAATACCATGTATTTGTTAAAAGTTTTTGTTAGGGAAATAAAACAAAAGTAACAGTTACTTAAAAGCTTATTCCTCAAATATCATCTGAAGAGATTAGACTGTCATAGGAAGATCGGGAGATAAAATTCCTGGGGTAGTTGACACAGAAACTGATTTCAAAGAAGTATTTATAAAAATTATATTTGGGGACTTTTAATTTTTTTGATAGCTCCACACATATGCAGTGAATGTTAATTGACATGGATAAATGTAAAAATTATGCAACTGACAGAAGAATCTGCACCTTTATTCTCTTGATCCAACAAACTAGACTAAGATGAAAAGGTCGTTTCTAAAAGTTTACCCGAAGACTAAAAAAGCAGGCTTCTTAGGCTTGTTATAACCTTCCCCAACTCCCCTCCCCACTTCTTAGAAAGCAGTTTTCTGGGAGCCCTAAACAGCTTAGTGGCTGGGGCTCTGGCTACACTTTCAAAGGGGATTTGACAGTTCACAAGATATCCATACATTATCCTAAAGAGAATCTCTGTACACTTAAATACATTTGTAAAATACCCTAAACTACTAAAAGGAGCGTCATCAAAGTTTATAGTAGAAAGCTGAAGGTGGACTGAAATTATAAGGAGATGGCCAAGATGGATAATATTTATCTAATATTCTGTTTTTCTTCTGTAACATTCTACTTTAAAGGACAAGTTACCCATAGGGTCTTTGTAGAATAATTTTGCATCATAGACTTAAATAAATCGATATATATGGATATGTATATAGATTTTTAAATGAAAGTATTCCAGAACATTAACAGGGTTTAAATCTGGGTGATGGTAAGAATATTGTTACCTACTGAAATTTGTTCCCCCAAAATCATATGTTGAAATTCTAAACCCCAGTAGCTCAGAATGGGACTATATGCGGAGATAAGCATCTAAAAAGGGAATTCATGTTAAGGAAAAGTCATGTGGGATCACCTGAATCAATCAGATTGGTGTCCTTATAAGAAGAGAAGATTAGAACATAAGTTAGACACCTATGATGTCTACACACAGGGAAAAGGTGATATGCAGACACAGCAAGAAAGTAGCCATCTGCCAGCCAAAGAGAGAGGCTTTGACAGAAACTACGCCTGCTGATACCTGGATCTTGGACACTTAAATTTTCAAAACCGTGAGCAAATAAGTTTCTGTTGTTTAAGCCATCCAGTCCGTGGTATTCTGTACAGCAAACTAGTACAGATTCTAGGTCCATATTTGAATGTTTATAACGGGTCCCCTGAAATCCTTTTACGAGGTCAATTTGATCAAAGTGATACTAAAACATTATTTGTATCACCCCTTCCCCACTGATAACTCTGACATAATGGTAAAAAAAAATGACCGTGGATAAAACTTCTGGCACCTTAGCATCAATCAAGACCGTGGCAAGAACTGTACTAGTAACCGTTGTATTTTTCAGCTCCACACTCAGAAGAAAGCATGACAAAGCAGTGACAACTGTCACACATACTGTTAACATACTGTTGCGTAACAAAGTATGACAATTATTCCCAGGAAAATCAATAGCAATTGTTTGAATTATAGCTGAAGTAGTAGGTGTTTTCTGTTTGTTTGTTGTTGTTTTCAGGGAATATCATTTATATTTGAAAGAAGGACTGATTGACAGATATTTTATTTAGAACTGGGTATTTGACAAATATTTTCTCAAAAATTAAACGATGTGATTTCATGTCAGACGACTGTAAGTGGATTTGCCAATACCAAATTGTGAACGTTCAGAGTGAAGACTTGAATTTTGGAAAATCTGAATACCTCTATGAGTTTGACAACTTTTCAGTCCTTAAGAACATTGGTAATGAGACAAGAGGTGATATTTATAAATGATATATTTTTTTAAAATTATAAGATGAAATGTGTGATCACTTATAGTATTTTAATCACTCAGTGAACCAATGCCTTCTAAATGACAGTGTGTGATGTCACAAAATCAAGCAGGGCAGCTCCTGGGTGGCTGAGTCAGTTGAGCATCCGATAACTTCAGCTCAGGTCATGATCTCATGGTTCATGAGTTTGAGCTCTGCATTGGGCTCACTGGTCAGCATGTAACTTGTTTCAGATACTCTGTCCCCCTCTCTCTCTGCCCCCCTCTCTGTCTCACAAAAATACATAAAACATGTTTAAAAAATCATGCAAGGGTAAAACATCCTTTCACAGTGCATGGTGGATCAATGAGATTTTGATGTAACAAAGTATGACAAGTTTATTTACATTGTTTCGGATTCTATACTGCAAATAAACTTTAAAGTAGTCACCATTTCACAAGTTTTAGTATAGTGTAAAAGACAAATATCAACAATGTTCTGAAAGGAAATTAAAACACCCCTTTCTTTTCCAACTATTTGTATGAGTCTGAATTTTCTCCACATATTTTAATTAAAACAACATATTGTAGGGGCGCCTCGGTGGCGCAGTCGGTTAGGCGTCCGACTTCAGCCAGGTCACGATCTCGCGGTCCGTGAGTTCGAGCCCCGCGTCGGGCTCTGGGCTGATGGCTCAGAGCCTGGAGCCTGTTTCGGATTCTGTGTCTCCCTCTCTCTCTGCCCCTCCCCCGTTCATGCTCTGTCTCTCTCTGTCCCCCCAAAAAATAAATAAACGTTGGAAAAAAAATTAAAAAAAAACAAAAAACAAAAAAACCACAACATATTGTAATGAATCCAAAGCAGGCACAGATAAGAAAATTCAGTTGCTTTCTGTTGAATAAGATATCAAATTTGCAAAGTTGTAAAGCAATGTTATTTTCACTATATTTTTCATTTCGAAACATAGTTATTTTTCATAAAAGTATGCTATTTATGTTTAATGTAATAAGTTTATTATTGTTATTTTAAGATAAACTGGTGCATAGTGGTAATTTCTAATGTAGTATTATAATATATACATAAATTAAAGTCACTTGAATTTTTTGATCATTTGTATTAGTGTAAAGGGCTCTGAAGACCAAAATGTTTGAAAACTGCTTAAGGTAATAGTTCCATAGAAAGATACCTAGCCTATATAATTGAATGTCTTAATATGTCTATTAGCCCTAAGTATATTTCCATTTAGAATTTAGTCACATTGTAAGCAATTCATTTCTTCATTTAGTCAACAAATAGGGCACTATTCTCGGTGATTGTGATATAACAGAGGGAAAGTAAACAAACACCCTCCTTTCATTGAGCATATGCACTAATAAAAGAGACCTAAATATATAAATAAACAAATATATAGAATAATATATTTCTCTATTATAGATATACTCCTAAGCCAGTTATAAAAATCTTGATTTTAAAAGAAATCATATCATACCCCATATGAATTTTAAGCCACAAAATATGAGAGTAGATATCATCAACTCTTTGTGATGGGTTAGCTTCTAATTTGAATCAGTCATTTTGGCCCATCCTTACATGAATATCTGGATGCAAACCAGAACTTTCATTGGCCAAAATGATGCAAAAAAAATGAATTTAAACTCTGAAATCTATTCCATATGGCCCCCTTGGCTATTGAGTCAACTGATTTTATTTCATATGCACTCTGGACTTGGCCGTGTTATTACACATTCTGTCTCTCCTAGGTCAATGCAATCTATTTGGACCACAACCTAACTGTGATATCTTTCAGGCTGAAGGAAGGAAATTAACTTTGCTTGATGTTGTGAGCCAAGTAGGGTCAGCTTTCCTCCATTTTATCTTTGTGTTTTTTCCCACTGATCTATTTCTTGAGCTGTAATTTTCTTCTTCTCCTTCTTCTTTTTCTCCTCCTCCTTCTCTTTCTTCTTCTTCTTCTTCTTCTTCTTCTTCTTCTTCTTCTTCGCCACTAGTCTAATGCTTATTTCCATCTCAAAGATTCAAAGATTTAAATCTTGTCTCTCGCCATTTAGTATTTGAAGATTGAGAGTATTTGAAAAACCTCTCACAAAAATGGCAGTGAAAAGATTTATTAAATTCGGTCAGGGAATCAATCAGTATGTTTTAAAATTTGTTTGTAAGGGATCAATTTTCACCAATTACTACCAATTGCTTTCTGTTGAATAAGATATCAAATTTGCAAAGTTGTAAAGCAATGTTATTTTCACTATATTTTTCATTTCATGCAAATTTGATATCTTATTCAACAGAAAGCAACTGAATTTTCTTATCTGTGCCTGCTTTGCATTCATTACAATATGTTGTTTTAATTAAAATATGTGGAGACAATTCAGACTCATACAAATAGTTGGTTTGTGTTTGGTTATATCAGGAAAGTACAATACTCTATAGGTATTTAAAAGAGAACATTTACAAAAGGAATGAGAAACTTTAAAACACATGCACAAACACATACATACCCATACATTGAAAAGCTTAGGAGCACAAAATCAGAGCTATTGTCCCTCATCAAGAAGTACAAGAAATGTCGGAAACCGTCGTGGATGATTTTGGTTGCTGGCAGCAACCATGTCAGTGATTATTTGGACAAGGCTCAGGAGTTACTGGAAAACCTGTGTCCAGTATCTGCTAAAGACCGTGAGCCGTTTGTTGCTGTTACAAGAACAATATTAACAGTTGCTGCTCCTTTGCCTTATAATTCACATGTAAGTGCTTCTCATTATGGAATTTAACCTATGACTTTGCACGCTTGTGATTCTGGGAAATGTAGTTCTCAGGCGGCCACGCCCTGTGAACATACAAGAGTTTGAAAATGAGGTTGGTCACTGGAACACAGAAATGGTATTGAGCATGTTACGATGATAAATATACAAGAGAAATGCTATGTAGTTAAAACCTAAAGATAGGAAAAAAGAAGAAAAAACACCTCTATTACTTATGAGACTTTTGGTGATCAAAACAAATAGACATTATAAAAATCTTTGTGTGGTGATTTCATAAGTCAAGTATTTTACGGAAAATATAAGATTTAGTAAAAGAGAAAGAATATTAATTCACAAAGGATAGCAACAGATTTATTTATTAGGTCAAGGAATTATTATTGTGGTGACCCCACTGCAGGTTTTGGGAGTGGGGCATCATAATCACAACAGACTCCCTGCTTGCTAAGAGCTTACCACTTCTTCGGGGAGATAGATAGCAAAGCAAGTAACCGAGACACTTTTACTTAGGAGTAAATAATCAGATGATAGAGATTGACAAGAAAGGCCATTCAGATAGAGTAGTAAAGAACAGGCTCTCTCTGGGTGTGTGATATTTGTGTTTTGTTATTTCTTGTTGCTATTTTTTTTTAATTTTAGTTTAGAGAAAGAGCACACACAGCAAGGGAGAGGAACAGAGGGAAAGCAAGAGAGAAACTTAAGCAATAAATGGGGCTCAATACCAAGACCTTGGCATCATGACCTGAGCTGAAATCAAGACTCAGATGCTCAACTGACTGAGCCACCCAGGCACCCCTGGGTATGTGATATCTGAGCTGAGTCTTGGAGGTCAAGAAGAAACAGGTCCTACACTAAGGGGAAAATTATTTCAGGAACCAAGAGAATAATAAGCCTCAGGCCCTGAGAGGTGAGAAATGTCTTCATGTGGTCATGAACCGAAATGGAAGCCTCTGTGTCTGGAAAATAATGAGAACAGTGGAGAACAGAATGAAGAAAGGTCATTCTGGTGTGAAATTGATGACTGAATAGTGTAGATTATGAAGATAAAGTAGTCAAAGTGAGCTCACGTAAGCACCCATAGTTCTCTTAAGAGGCTGGATTTTTTCTGAAAGACATCTGAGAAGCCAGTGAAGGATTTTGAGTATTGGCGCAGAGACTGATACTGTCTGATGGACGATTCACTTAAGGTTTCGGGGTGGATAATTTCTAAAGTGAAAACAAGAACTTGGTACATTTCATGCACAAAAGAGTTAGCAAAAAAAAAAAAATCAATCATTATCAGAGGATAAATACAAAAAAGGCACAGAAAGTTTACTCTTTTCTGAAAAGTTAACTAAACTTTTAATAAAATAATTGAAAGAAGATGAAGTTTAACTAAATTCTCACTTGCCCTTTACTTAATTTAAGGTGTCACTTTTGATGAATTACTTACCATTGTTTCTGTATTTCCTTTTTGTGGTTTTATGCATTATATTATGCTTGCATGTTTCTTATAATTGGTTGTATTCTTTTATGTAATCAGTTCTTAAATTCAATTTTTGTTATACTACATGATTTCATTGCTCTTTTTATTGTCAACTTTGTATAATTATTAATGCCTTTGTTCATTGCTTAGGTGATTTTTCCCCCATGTAGCACCTAAAAGAAAATAATAAGTTTGAAATGTTGGAAATAAAAATCTGTAAACTATGAAGTAGTCTGCGCAAATCCTCTGAGAAAGGGACAAAGGGATCATACTGCATATGGAAGAAAGATTTGGGTCAAAATTCTAAAGAGAAAACCCCTGGCATAAACTAATAAAACATAAGGTATGCCAGAAACACAAAATAATTATTTTTATAAGACTTTTTATTCCATAGTTAACTTGCTACATTATTCAGTCTTGCTATTATTAGTGGTCATTGCCATTTTATTGTTTAAAAATTTTTTTTTAAGTTTATTTATTTACTTTGAGAGACAGAGAGCATGATTGGGGGAGAGGCAGCGAAAGAGGGAAACACAGAATCCCAAGCAGGCTGCATGCTTCCAGGGCAGATTCCAGTGTGGGCCTTGAACCCACAAACCATGAGATCCTGACTTGAACAGAAACCAAGGATCAGAAGCTTCACTGACTGAGCCACCCAGGTGCCCCCGGTCATTATCACATTAAATTAGTTTATGACCTATTTTGCGTAGGTCGGTGTCCCAGGTACTGGAAAGATAAGTGGTATTTCTTTTGAAATGAGTCTCAGAAGAAAACTCTCCTCTGGTGGTGTAAACAATATTTACTTTGCAGAATTTTACTGTCAAGGTTTTCAATCCAAAATATGAAAAGACCAATCTAAATTAAATCTGGATTGAGGACACATATAAACAGATGCTAGAGAGGCTCAGAATGGAGATAAATTTTGAAAAATATATTAAATATTTAAAAATTTGTATTTGTTTATACCACAGATGGAGAAGTTGAAAAATTCCTTGTTAAAATGTAATCCCTTATGTGTATAGAACACTATAGTTTCAAAGCTTTTATGCTTATAATGTTTCATATGAATCTCAGAATAATCCTGAGGTAAACAAGATAGCTACTTTCCCAACTGCATGAATGTAGCAGGGGCCAAGTAGATAAGAGACTTACATATGTCTTGTATGTGGTAGGTATGAGCTCAGATCCTCACCATCTACTGAAGACTTACTATTTTTTGCTTAGAAAAGTGAGGGAAAAGTAAGTTGAAGTCTTTAGACTATTAAGAGAGAAATCAATTGTGAGCCTTACACTTAAGTATAAAAGAAACTGAAACTCACCAGGGCTGTTTGGTGTTATTAAGAAGGTACAAGGAATTTTGTTTCATGAAATGTTTAGAAAACAAAACAATAGAGACTATTATCCATTAGGTACTAACTATGAACTAGATCATTTCTCCACACATATTATCCTTTCCATCTGAAAAATGAGGAAATATACTCATTGTCCCTATTCTATCAATTTGGACTATTCGTTTTTAACCCACAGAAGCCACTCTGGCTAATTTAAGGACTTGATTTGATGATATTAGAAATCCACCAACTCTCTGGAAGAGCCAGGGAATCCGGCTTAGAAGCTGAGCAACCAGGACCTATGCCACCCTGGGACACACTTCAGAGACCCCACTGTATACGACACAGGCAGAGGCCATACACATCCCGTGAGAGGCCACCCCTGGGAGCGATGCCACCTGTTTCTCTGCAGTGATCCACTACCTTGACCAGAGAGTTCATTGCTCAGAGTGCCTTCCCTTCCCCAGTCAAAAATCTCACAAAGATGCAACTGATTCATTAAATCTAGACCACGTGACAGAGTGAGACCACTCTTGCTGGCATAGCCAGGTTTCCAGTTCTGTGTTTTGGTTTTTGTTTTTCCTGAAAGCAGTCCTGACAAAGTGGTAAATTCTCCAAAGAACCTCTGATTGGAAGCGATTGGGTGCCAAAATCAGGACACATGTTCACTCTACCACCGGGGTAGATTTTTAAATGGCCGTCCATTCTTCCCTTTTGTAGACTCAAGCCTTTACAATGGGAGTATTGCAGCCCCTCCTGTCAAAAGGTAGACCATCTTTCCTCAGACTTTGAATGTGGTCAGGCCTCATGAACAATTTGCACAATGTGATGAGGTAGTTGTTGTGCCATTTCTAAGTCCGGGCCTCAAGACGATTTCTACACTTCCGTTGTCCCTCTGTTGTCCTTGCTGCTGCAATGGGAACAATTGCAAGCTAACACCGCCCCCCCCCCCAAGATTAGAGACCACACAAGGCAAACAGTGCTGTCACAGTTGAGGCCCAGGACAAGGGAGAGGCCAGGAAGACACCCCAGGCAACCTCCAGTTGACAGCAGATGCCCGTATGTGCAATGTTGAGCATCCAACCTGCGCTATGGCAGAAGAAACACCTAGCCAACCTGCAAACCATGAGCCCATTGACGCTTGACATTATAAGCTACTAAAACTTGAGGGGGCTTGTATGCAGCAAAAGCTCCCTGAAGAACTTACAAAAAAGTTATTTCCATAAGGCGTTCCTGTACATAATGGGCTTCACATGCTCAAAATTCTTTTGAAAGGTAGGTGTGGGTAAGGTAACCTTTTCAGATTTTGGACCAACGAATTGCATGGCTCTTCATGTTCCCCCGTGGCTCACTGCACGCAAGAACTTGAGGTTCCATTGTGCGCTAGACTGTCTTGAGAGACAGCCAAAAAGGAATGTCCTCCATATCGTTTCAAATCACTCTAATGCCAACATCGCTTTCATCATCACTTTTTAATGTAATTTGCTATATGTATTTCCTCATGCTCTTAATGGCACATGCTGTGTATTGCAGCGTTCTTTTCTCAGCTCAATGGCCTTTCAATAGCTGTCTATTGTAATATTTGAAACATAGTCAACCTCCCTCTGATGGCAGGGGTAATGCAGTTTAATGAAACATTTGTAAAGCCCAATAAACCACATAGAAGGCATGTGTTTTTAAATTCTAAAGTAACTTACTGCCACCATGAAGAGCATATTTTTTCCCTGCAACTGCATAGTTTGATGTTTCACCCAATGAGCCATACACCTTGTGTCACATGAAAGGAAATGTTAGGTCTGTGAATGACTCTCACAGAGAAGAACTGGCAAGTTATGACACACTGTAGAAGCTTTCCTCAACCAGTTTGGGAGTTAACTGAGAAAATAACACAAATTGCTAAGAACTTTCCCAGTAATGTTCTTTTATTTTATGATGGTCATGGTAACTTCATTTTAGGTTTTTTTGGTTTTTTTTTAAGACTTCATTTTAGGTTTTAAAGTAATCTCTACACCCAATGTGAGACTTGTGCTCACACCCCGGGATTAAGAGTTACATGTTGGGGCGCCTGGGTGGCTCAGTCGGTTAAGCGTCCAACTTCCGCTCAGGTCACGATCTCATGGTCCGTGAGTTCCAGCCCCGAGTCGGGCTCTGGGCTGACGGCTCAGAGCCTGGAGCCTGCTTCCGATTCTGTGTCTCCCTCTCTCTCTGCCCCTCCCCCGTTCATGCTCTGTCTCTCTCTGTCTCAAAAATAAATAAATGTAAACAAAAAAAAAATTAAAAAAAAAAAGAGTTACATGTTCTACTGACTGAGCCAGTTGGGTGCTCCAATCATGGTAACTTTAAAACCTCTTTTTGCCTAGAATTACTTAAATATTATTATTTAATTGCATCACATTATTAACGGAATCCAGGAAAATTAATGTATCTCTAAGTTCTCCTCAGTTAGGGTCTGTCGTATCTGAGATCGTGCTGAGACCAACGAACCACACATTTTCAAAGGTAAGATGAACTTTTAGGTTAATACATATTGAGCGCTTAATACGATGCTTTGAAGGTAGTAATTACCCAATACATTAGCTGTTGTTATTATTATTACTACTATTGGTATTCAACCCTCACATTTTAAAGTTGAGAAAACAGACACTTCTACATAAATATTGTCAATAATATATAACCTTACAAATTTCCTGTGTTTTATAATTAAAAAAATATTTTCAGTTGCCTTCTATCATCCAATATAGGGAAGATAGACAAGACAGATAGCGTTCCTGCACTCTATCTACTGGCAGTTTATTGTGATCTGTGCCTACACACAGGTTAGCATGTGTTTTGGACTCCAATCTGACTTCCAGGGTAAGTCAGTTCTTGGCTGGTTTTTATTACAGTCCACTTCCTGATAAGGAGAGCTGTGCACATACTAGAAAAGACAGGAAGGGACAGAACCGCTCTGCTCTGTTCAGTACAGAAGTGAAGATTTTCAAGTCTCCAGTGGAAAATCTGGGAAGAAGAAAGGCAGGAGAAGAGGAAGGGAAGGGAGGGTAAAGGAAAGAAGAAAGAGAGAGGTGGATGGAAGAAGGAAGTTAGGAAAGCTGAGTGCTTCTTGGAATAAGGATGCTAGATAAGTACAAGATGCCCAATTAAATTAGAATTTCAGATAAGTATTAAATATTTTATGTACGAGTATATCCAAATGGTGCATGAGTATACATACATCCATGCATACTATCCATATTCAGGTGAACTCCAAATTTAATTGGGCATTTTGTATTTACATTTACCAAATTTCACAAATCTATGTTAGAAACAGGAAGGTGAAAATGTGTATAAATTAAACTTGGATATTAGGGGATGTGGAAGGTTAATCCCTCCTTATCTCCCCTACAGAGGCGGTGCATCTCTTCTTACATGACTGCTTTTCTGTCTCCTTTACTGGATCATTCTCATCTTTGCTTGAATAGCTCAAAGATCCCTCAAGGAGAACATTATCTAAAACCAAAACTCATGACGTTACTATTCTGGTCTCTGCTGAAGTGTCATTCTCAGAGAAATCTGTGAATCTCCTGTTTAAAATAGCTTCATCGCCTCCCCCATTACTCTCTATTTCATCTTGTTGTTTTATTTCCTCTACAGAATGTAGAATTTAAACGACCTTATTTATCCGCTTGCATGTTTCTTTGCTACCTGGCTCTTCTCACTAAAGTGGAAACTGTACGAAAGCTGGAAATGTGCAGCTCTTGTTTAAATTAGTATCTTGGTACCTAGAACAATGGTGACTCACAAATCAGTATTTAATAAATGTTTAATAAATTGTCGAATAAATAAATTACTCCCTAAACCTAGCTCTAAAAAGTATCTAATTTTCCAGGTTCCATAAAATTAACAGTCCTTCTTGAAATCTTTTTGCCTTCAATGTGCATGTTCTGTTAGTTTATAAACTTTATCGGTTACCTTTTACATATTTTAAAGGTGAGCTTAATTCCCCCCATTTCCACAATTATGGCGCTACCTCAGATACTATCAAAACTACTTTGGGTTCATCTATAGCTTCCTAAATAGTGGGTTTATATCCTCTGTTGGTTCTTTCCAGAATTTTCCATAGTATAGTGGGAGCGATCTTATAGAAAAGCAAACTTTTCGTGTCACTCCTCCCCCACCATCCCCAAAAGAGAATTCAAAGCAAACCTTAATTTATAAATCCGTCCATCCACCCATCATATACATACATACATAAAGACCCACACAACTCACTCATGATTCAGGATATGGCCTTTAAGAATTTGCCAGCCTCAACCCAGCCCAATATTAGTGCTCCGTGTTTTAATTTTTGCTCTCTGTCTTTCCCTCTCCCTCTCTCTCATCTTTGTTGTATGCTTGACTTTTAAGGCATTTCAACTGAATTTAGGACGTGTGTTTTTAAAATTTTAAATAGAATATCATTATTAGTCTGTGAATGACCTTCTCTTTTTGTATTTTTTAATCTTTAATATCATAAACTCTAATTCATCATTCAACTCAAGAGCTAAAGCACTAACACATTTTACATCTATCTATGGTCTTTTCCCCATCCCACCTTTCTTTCAACCCGAGGCAACTACTATCATGAAGCCCAGTGTGTGTGCGTTTGTACATGTGTGTAGATTTTGCCTGTTGGCCAAAGCTCACCTGGGGCCCATTTCTGTACAGCCAGTGAGCTAATCATTTTTAAAGAATTCTAAAAAGATGCAAAGAGGAATGTTATATTGAAATAATTTTCCACTAATATATTGTTAAAGCACTACATTCATATTTCTCTATGTCTCCAATAGCCCATTTATTTTGGCTGGCACATATTTCATTGAGAGTATACCATACTTAATTATCCATTCCTAAGTGGTGAGTATATATCCTCTGTGGAATCTTTCCAAAGAGTTTCCCATTCTGTAGTGGGAGTGATCTTACTCTTACTTAAGAAAAACGTACTGTCTGTAAGCCTCCTTTCAGTTCTCCAAACTATACATTTTGATTGTATGCATACCAACATATACACCAGCTCTGAAAATTAACTCTGTGCTTTCAGTGCAGAGCCTGCTTGGGATTCTCTCTCGCCTCCCTCTGCCCCTCCCCCACTCACGCGCTCTCTCTCAAAATAAATAAACATTAAAACAATAACGTTTATTTATTTTTGAGAGGTAGAAAGAGACAGAGAACAGGCAAGGGAGAGGCAGAGAGAGAGGGAGACACAGAATCTGAAGCAAGCTCCGGGCTCTGAGCTGTCAGCAGAGAGCCCAAAGCAGGGCTCCAACCCATGAACCGTGAGCTGAAGTCAGAGCTTAAACACCTGAGTGACCTGGCACCCCTCAAAAGAAATAAACTTTAAAATAAAGTTAAATTAAATTAAATTAAATTAACTCAGACTTTTTCCTTGAATCTCAGCTAAATCTTAATTTCATAGGGAAGCATTCTTTGCTTTCCCCAACCACATTAATTATCCACTGAAGTAATGTTTTATATGGTTTGGTTTCTTGCTTATTCCATTAGTCTTTCTCCTCCCTTATATTACAAGATCTGGGCAAAGCCCATTGATCTTTTTGCTGATTATTTATCCCCAGCACCTAATATAGTGCTTGGCATTTAGAAGATGGCAAGTAAATATTTGTTAATTGAATGGATGCAGTGAATAGTTCTCACTAAGATTTTTGTTTGTGTAAGTTCTCCTAAGACAACTCATGCTGGGTTGAACTCTATCTAGGTAGAAGTGAGTACACGAACAGATGGAAAAGATGAAAGTGTATGAGAAGGTAAGAACAACGGACATCTGGGTTGTTTTCACAGCTATTACAAACAACTGGTTAGGATCATGTAGAGCCTAATGGGGACATAGATGCAACAGTAATTCTTTCATATTAGGTCTGCAAAGTTTCACACGTTTGATCTAGGTCAAATGTTGACAATTGAAAAAAATTGAGAAGAATTAGCTCCCTCATTTTTTTTATTTGAAAAATGAGAGAACTGGATTAAATGATTTCTAAAGTGTTTTTCAAAGCTTCATTTTAGGTTTTTATGTTTTGCACACATTAATTAATTCATTTACAATAATTTTGTTTTCCATGTTAATTGGTATTTTCTCAGAGGCAACATAATTCTATCAATGAACTCATACTTGGTATCAGTGTGCACAGGGTGCCTTAACACCTGTTTTCCTGACTCTGTTTTGTCTGAAGAGAGACTAACATTAGGTCATCTTGCTCCTACAGTGTTTCCAGAAGCATTTTATCATCGCTACTTCAGATGAATATTAAAGCTTTCCTCTCAAAGTACAAAACAAAACAAAAAACAAATAAAACCAATTCTATCCCTCTTTTATTACTGTAATGACTCTTAATTTTTATTTTTAAAATTTTCTTTTGATATTAATAGTATCTATAATCATGTACATAATGGAGCATCATATGACACCTTCCCTGATTATTCTGGCTGAAGATTCCTCTTAAGAAAACACAGAAAAATGTTGGCTCAATTCCTGTTAGCAAAACCACTGGTTTAGATTAACTTTTGCAATCCAGTTCTGAACTCTAGCTTTGCCATTGGTTAGATCCACTATTTACCATCCATCTGTATTCTGTCGTCTCACAATTTAGCCACAATTAGAGTGAGATTATTCTCTCCACCTCCTTTCAGAGAAAAAAAACAAAACAAAACAAAACAAAAAAAAACAAAAAAAAACCCTCCTGCATTTAAGACCAAGCAAATACAAAACAATTGTACAGGTGCTCTTTTTTTCTTTTAAAAATTTTTTTTAAATGTTTTATTTATTTTTAAGACAGAAAGAGACCGAGCATGCGTGGGGATGGGGCAGAGAGGGAGGGAGACACAGAATCTGAAGCAGGATCCAGGCTCTGAGCTGTCAGCACAGAGCCCAACAGGGGGCTCGATATCATGAACTGTGAGATCATGACCTGAGCCGAAGTCGGAAGCTCAATCGACTGAACCACCGGGTGCCCCCAGGTACTCTTTTGAGGTTTCTTTGAGGATATAAATAATCAGTTTTAAAAAAAATTAAAATATCTCCTAAAATTTTTGTTTTAAACCTCTCACAAAGCTTAGCACCCTGTCTGCTTCTATAATGTACTAAGAACCTGAAACGAGTATTATCAGCTATATGGTTGTAAAGTCGAAGTGGAATGTATCTCATCTATACTTACATTCTTCTATTCAGAGTTTACTTTCAATCACTTGGTCTTACCACTAGATGGTGGTAAAACTAGTAAGGCATTCATTGTGCTTGGGGTAGAATACCATAGAATGAGCCCGAAGAACTGATGCTTAGGGGTTTATTGAACGTAACATAATAAATTAGTAAAATATGAGAATAGGAATTTCCTGAACTTGAAATGATGAAGTATATTCTCATTCTCATTCCCGTCCCTTCAATCTCAATTGAACCATATACTTTCTAAATATTCACATATTCAAACTTAATTGCCAATTGAGCTCTCAAAAAATACACTAAAATGGTATTTAATTTTTATCTTCGCTTTGATTTGTACAATGGTACTATTATGTTTACAAAACATTTTCTAGAAGATGGGATTTGTGGGTTACATTATGTAACTGCTTAACACTCATATTTATATCTATATCTATTTATATATCCTATACCCCCAACTTAAAGATTTCTGAAATTGAATTATTTACTCTCTCTTCTATCACCCACAGCAACTATTATGGCAATATAAACATACTCAGTTGTATTAGTCAAGATTCTCTAAAGAAATAGAACCAACAAGGGGTGCCTGGGTGGCTCAGTCGGTTGAGCAGCAGACTTCAGCTCAGTCATAATCTCATGGTTTGTGAGTTCAAGACTCACATCAGGCTCTGTGCTGACAGCTCAGAGCCCGGAAACTGCTTCAGATTCTGTGCCTTCCTCTCTCTCTCTCTCTGCTTCTCCCCTGCTCACAAACTCTCTGTGTCTCTGTCTCTCTCTCTCAAAAATAAACAAACATTAAAAAAAGAAAAAGAAATAGAACCAACAAGATAGATAGATAGATAGATAGATAGATGACAGATAGATATTCATTATGAGGGATTCACTCACACAATTATGGAGGCTGAAAATCCCCATGTTCAGCTATCTGTAAACAAGAGACCCAGGAAAGCCAGTGGTGTAGTTCCAGTCCAAATCTGAAGCTCCAAGAATCAAGAGCGTTGATATCCAAGGGTGAGAGCAAATAGATGTCCCAGATGAAAAAAAACAAGTTTTCCTTTTTTATTTTTTTATCCCCTTCAGGTAACATCCAGTAACAAAATGGATGATGCTTACTAACACCGGTGAGGACAATCTTTTGTATTTAGTCTACCTATTCAAATGCTGCTTCTTTCCAGAAATACCCTCACAGACATACTCAGAAATGATGTTTTATCAGCTATCTAGGCATCCCTGTGCCCAGTCATCTTGACACACAAAATTAACCATCATGTCAATGTCCCATAAATGCTTGTTGAGAAACATGAAGTTCAGACTCCTGTTCAAAGCTTTAGTCAGTTCTGTGATCTATTTTAACAGGTCATCCAGCCGAAGGGCCTTTGGACTACTTTCCCTAGGAAATCTTTTTTGTTTGTTTGTTTCATTGTTAATAGAAACATTTATTTTGCATTTTATAGAGAACAACCTGAAGTCTGGATCATGGCTTGACAGTTACCCCGGGGTTTACAGACAATATGTCCATCTCAGAGTGGTTTAGGATTCCATACAAACACAGGCAGGAGTTGCAAGGGAGGAAGGAGGCACAATTGGAGTGTATTTCAATCTTTTTTCCTTTGTATTTAAATTATTTATTTATTTATTTTGAGAGAGAGAAACAGAGAGACAGAGAGACACAGAGAGAGAAACAGAGAGCACATGGGTGTGATTGGGCAAGGGGCAGGGAGAGAAAGGAAAGAGAGAATCTCCAAGAAGGTTCTGCTTTGTCAGCACAGAGCCTGATACAGGGTCAACCATGAGATCATGACTTGAGCTGAAACCCAGAGTCAGACACTTAATCGACTGAGCCACCCAGGTGCCCCTATTTCAATTCTTTCTTAAAGAAAAGACAGTAGAGCATTCTGAGTCACGAAAATCCGTGCAAATGGGGCTTCTAAAAAAACAAACACTGTACTGTGAACTCTTGGGCAAGGGGCTAGATAAGGACCTTGATAAATACAGGGGTATTTTCTTTTAACAGGGCAAGAGGAGGGAGGTCTACTAATTTTAATTGTTCTTATACCCAAGACCTGATGTTCAGAGGAAACCACTTCCAATGTTAAATAACTTCCCTGCTCAGAAAGAAGCGCTCATATCCCTGCAACCAGACTATGACGATATCATGCTGGTCATTAGCAAGTTCTTATTCAATGGCTCATAGTGTATTAAAATAAAGGGGAAGCAAAAGGGTAGAAGGTAGTCACTTGTGTTCCACAGAAGTGAAAAGCTTGGTTCATGTTATGCACTGATAAAGCCAAATGCCTGGAAGGGGCCACAGCTTAGACAGAGGTGTGTACAACCTGCTGAAGGAGGTCTCTAGTAAGGACCAAGAAGGGGAAGTCCAGAGCACCCTCAGGTTGAGGTGCAGTAGGTATAGCAAATCTGGAAGGAGGGAGGTATTAAAGTAATGGGGAATAGAACACGCCCAGATCTTAATTTCCATGGCATAATTTTAAAAGAGAAAATCAAATATTGGGTGCCAGTCACAACAAATGTCCTGGCCTTTACAGTCACCTGGTACCATAAAAAAATGCCAAAGATATACAACTAACCAACAGGTCTTGCTAGGAAGTGTCCATGTGCATGGGAAAGAGCAATGGGGCTTGTTAGAACTGATAATCTTTCCTATGGAAACAGATGGGGCAGAGTCTTGATTTGCAGGCCTGTGGAGGGCCGGGCTGAGTAGACTCAAAAGCTCTGAAGTGACTGCAGATTCCAGGGAAAGAAGAGCCAGATTCCCACTCCAGAGATGGTGGGAGGCCCAAAACTAACCCATACCACCTGCATTAGTGCCCGTCACCCTACAGTTGATGGGTGACCCACCAGGCATGGAAGAAGGGCTTAGACTTTTATCTTTTAAAGTCTTAATTTCTATGTTCACCTCAAACTTATTATCAGTGCCTCAGACACAATTAACTCTTAAGGCTTAAAAAACCCTCTAAAACAAAACAAAGATAAGCTTTTTTTTTAAAGCTCCCTCACTTTCTGGTAGTTAATTTCCCAAGTCTCCAGTGTTACCCTGACTTTAAGAAAACTAGGAAGGCCAAATCTTGGAAGTGATGACCTCACAACCAAGACCAGTTGGGGTTGAGTCTCCCTAGGGGAGACTCTTGATGTGAGATATGCTATAATCCCTTTTGTCTTCCCCTGGAGGATATCACATGCTCTTCCCTCTTACTGTTGTTTTACCTCTAGGCTTCACTGTTGGTTGTTCTGTTTTGCAGCCTTGTTACTTTTCAATAGCAGGTTTTGCCTTTTGTGGTGGGTTTCCTTGGCTAAGTATAATTACTGACTCTCCCACACACCCTTCCATCATATCTTCTGATATATCTCTACCATAAGTTGTTAAAGAAAGTAGGAGGTGCGTGGGTGAGTTCTTAATGAATATCATCTGTAATCCCATACGTTCCAGAATAATATGTAAAGAAGAGGACAGATCTTCTTTTGAGCAACCAAATATTTAACTAAATAGCAACCTGTGCTATGATAAGGCACTCTTCACCCAGGAAGCATGAGAAAAAAAAAATGTCTCACTTGTGCATTTTCTTTCATTGGTCAATCGTTCCTCTTTTACAATACCATAAAACAAGAGTTAAAATGAAATACAAACATATATTTCCTTCATGAGATTCTAACTTCCTTAAGGCAGTATTTTCAAATTTTTTTCCTTATCAGCTAGCCAGGAGTAGCAAAAATTTGGCCTGCTTCCTGTTTTATAAATAAAGTTTTATTGGCACAAGCTTTCTCCATTCATTTGCGGGTTTTCTGTGACTGCATTTTGCATTACAATGGCAGAACTGAGTTGTGACAGAGACCACGGTAGCATCCAAATCTTAAATTATTTACTCGTTGCCCCTAGCAGAAAAAGTTCGCCACCATTGATTTGGAGCTAAAAAAAAAAAAAAAAAAAAAAAATTAAATAAGTGAATTAATGAGAGTATCACCTATATTGTTGCAAATCTTGACTTCAAAGGAAAATGTTTGTTAAAATTGAGGTTTTGCTTAAACTATGAGTCGAGATTATTACCGATTTATCTACTGAGGATAAAAGATGAAATCCGATTTCCTTGATTTAGTCAACCTGCCAAAATAACTGATTATAGTAGCTTTTGTTTCCTTGTAGGTTGTTTTGGAAACTGTTATTTCTGAGGGTTTTAATTACTTTACTAAACTGTTGATTCATTTTGTATCATATGGGCTAAGTGTTTTTGAAATGTGTGGAGATTATTCATCCCACAAAGAAATAGTAATAATTTCTTGACACACAAGTCACATAATCGAGTAAAACAAAAGGTTTTTTTTTTAGTAGATTTTACTTTTTACAGCACCTTAGGTTCATAGAAAAATTGAGAAGAGACAGGGATTTCCCCACACATGCACAGCCTCTTCCACTATCAATGTACCCCCACCAGGGTGGTACATTTGTTAGAGCTGATGAATGTACATGACATATCACCCAGAGTCCTAACTTAACTTTAGGGTTTCTCTTGGTGCTATATATTCAGTAGATTTTGACAAATGTATAAGACATGTGTTTACCGTTATAGTATCATACAGAATTGTTTCACTGCCTTAAAAAAACCCTCTAAGCCCTCCCTAACTATCCTTCCCTCCTAACTAACCCCTAGGAACCACTAATCATTCTATTATTTCCATCGTTTCACCTTTTCTAGAATATTGCCTTTCCCAGAATGTTGTGCCATTTGAATCATACAAATAGGTAGCTTTTTCAGATTTGCTTCTTTTACTTATTTATGTATTTCAAATCCCATGTCTTTTTATGACTTGGTAGCTTATTTCTTTTTAGTACTGAATAATATTTCATTGTCTGGATGTACCACAGTTTATCCATTCACCTCCTGAAAGACATCTTGGTTGCTTCCAAGTTTGGCAATTATGAATAAAGCATCTCTAAACATGCATGTTTGGGTTTTTGTGTAGACATAAATTTTCAATTTATTTGGATAAATACCAAGGAATGCAACTGCTGAATTGCATGGTAAGACTATGTTTACTTTTATAAGAAACCGCCAAATGGTCTTCCAAAATGGCTGAATCCCCTTGCATTATTTTTTTAAAGAGAGGGAGAGAGAGCGAGAGTGGGGGAGTGGGGCAGAGGGAGAGAGAAAGAGAATCTTAAGCAGACTCCACACTCACCTCGAGGTGGGCTTGATTTTACCACCCTGGGACCATGACCTGAACTGATATCAAGAGTCAGAGCGCTTAACCGACTGAGCCACCAAGGCACCCCTGGACCACTTTGAATTTGTGCCAGCAATGAATGATAGTCCAGGATTTGGTGTTGCCATTGTTTTAGATTGTTGCCATTCTAATATGTGTGGTTTTGTTTTTAACTATACACTCTTGCAAGGATTTCAAAATTAAAAAAGATAGGCTCTGATTATTTGAGAGCATAGCAGAACATGCAACATTTCTCAAGATAAATCGGTCCCTGAAACATTTTACTCGGGATAGCTTTTAACATAAATTTCCCCAGGCAAATGCTGATAACATGTCTCTGGTGCCTAACATAATGCCTGGCACATAGTAGCTGTCTGTGGATATTTGCTGAATAAATGAATACTTGAGGCTGAAGCTCAGAGGGATATCTGGGTTGGCTGAAGTTTGAATGAATTTGGATATAATGGGATAATCTTGGGCCTCCTTACTGAAAAAGAAGCCAGCACTCATATGCAAGAAAGTCCCAAGACTTCAGTTGAAGCTATTTTATGAATGTTGTATTTTAATAAAATCAGTCAATCAAATGGTTAATTCTAGCATTAAAATAGAAACAGACATATGAGACTAATTAATTGCTTCTCTGTGAGTCCATATCTTTGGCCAATACCTTATAATAATGCAGTATTCTTTGGCAGCTAGTAGTTGCCGATGGCAGTTTTCTTTGTCAGAACTGTTATCAAACTGTGCTATTAAAAGAGATTTATTTAGTTCGATTTGGGTGGATGTGTAACAAATAAGCAGGCAGTCTAAGCTGTTGTCTAACATACAGGAATTTAGAGAGACTTTTCTTTATCCTCTTGGGTTAAGCCATGGTTTATCATATTTTGAATATGGTCTGAGCAAGTCTCTCCAGATGCACCTCATACAATTATATATTTAAGTTAGCATTTTATTTTGAAAAGGATATTTATATAACTTTTTATTTGGCTTCATATATGCATGTAATATAGGATTTTTGTTGACTTAAACACTTTTTCCCAGTTCTTATTTTAAATAACAAATTTCTGTTATTCTATTTTACCAGGAAGAAGCTAAATTCAATTCAGGTTTCAATGTTATCTTAATACTAAAAGTATGAAATAGAGTGGTGTTTAGGAATTTACATATTGATCTGCCTTTTAAGTCAAATTTGTTTGAGGATTCAATTTTATGGTTTTAATTTGTATATAGTTTTTAAAATTATTCTTTGTGGTAATAAACACCTTATGAATATTTCTTCTTCAGGTCTTAAAGGTTCTGATTTTCTTTTTTTCTTATTCTAAGAGAGTTGTAGGAATAGTTATTTCTACTTTGAAAAATTTTATAGATACACCACACATAATAAAAAGCAATTAAAGTTTTGAAATTTTACAACTGCTGTTGGAATGTACATTTCCATAGATGCAATTGGAATTTCTTACCATTCTCATCATAGTAATATATAATATTAGGACATGTTCAAAATGTTTTTTGATCAGGGGAAAAATTCCCATTATAGATGTGGAGGCCCTAAAAAGTCCTAGAATTCTTAGACATATGATACTTGGTGGATACAAGTTAAAGTTTAAAAAATAGTCCTGCATATAGAGCTTAGTAAAAGTGATTTGTAAGTCACTTTTTTTTTAGAACACTCGATCTATTTTCTCAGGGGACAATGCTATGGATAATTGGATTGAACTAGTCCCACAGGCTTATACAAGCCATAATAAATAAAAATTACCAGGGGGAGCCTGTCTGGGAGATAAGGCCAAAGAGGTAGAGATAAGACAATTGGAGGGCTTTATGTGATGTGATCAAATTTGAAAAAAAAAAATGCTGTGAAAAGTGGGAAACACTAAAGGTTGCCAGGAGAACTGAACTAGTTTGAGTTAAGTTTTAAAAACGTGTCCATATAGAGAGTGTTGCATGTAGGTAGGGCTGAAGTAGGGCTGACAAATTAGGAATCTATTACAAAGTTCCAGAAATTGCATACGAGCCTGAACTCTCTGATAATTCAACGTACACACAATGCTGAGCAAGTCCCCAAATGTTTAGTGAGTAAAACAGCTATCAAGGAGGAAGAGTAATTTCAGAGGAAGAAGGTAGTAGAAGAATGGAAGAAGAGTGAATCATGAAAGAAGTTGGAATTAGGGAGCCTAGATTGGAAAATAAATACAGGAAGGAGAAACAGAGACAGCATGCCCCGATGAGGAAGACTCAACAAGGAAATTCTAGGGAAGAGACACTGAACCAGAAAGTTCTTCCATCAAAGGACCATACCTAATCAATTCTTACATGCATGGAAAGCTATCTGCAAATTTTAATACACATACAGTTGCTATCTCTATGTTTACAAGTTATTTGGGTTTCAAGGAGTGACTGTACAAATGCCGTCTCACTAAGGAACGTTCCAACTGCTTTGCATATTTGTTGATTTCATATGCCATACCTCACATAAATATAATTATGGAGAAAATATCTAGTTCTATATACAGTTCTTCTAGTTCTTGCTATACAATCTTAATTGTATGTTGTTCATAAATAAAAACCTTATCTATGAAATCAGTGAATCTAGCAAGATGACTTTTAGAGTATCTCAGAAATATGGTTTCATGCCTAATATAGGACCCACTGCTGAATTATTAAGACAACACATGGTGGTATATATATATATATATATATATATATATATATATATATATATGATGAAAGATGACACATAGAGTGAGTCACATACTGTTTTATCTGATACAGCCACGAATCCATTCAAAACTATGTGTATAATACACTTTCTGATACATGAACTTGACTGAACATTAAAATACACATGGACCTTGATAATATACTCATGGATGAATTGACTGTGTACTTTCATTGGCAACTGTTCACACACAGTCTCAGCTAAAGTTAGTTTACATTCTCAAATGTCAGGCTAACTGGGACTCCAGCCCTCCTGGATCTACAGCATATCCAAGTATGATTTGTATGGAACATAATCCGGTTCTGGTGCCCAGTAACAATGTAAAAACCCAACAGCAAGAATTAAAATAGCTACATAGATATTTGTCACTTGTGGGATATGATTAAATCTTTTTTATACTATTTCAATTGTTTTCTTCTAGGCATTCCTAAATTAGCTTTAGATTAGAGCTTTGTCTCCTCATTTTGTTTAGCAGTTGGGTTAATGATCATTATAGCACTGTATTATTTTTTATATTATTTTTTGAGGTAAAATTAGTATATAACACTATATTAGTTTCAGGTGTGCAACTTAGTAATGTAATATTTGTATATACGACAAAATGATTACCACAATAAGTCTAGTTACCATCCATCATCATACCATTAACGCACTTCAGAACCTATTGCATCTACCCCCAACTACCTTCCCCTGATAACCATTGATTTGTTCCCTGTATCTATCAGTTTTGTTTTGTTTCTTAAAGTCCACATGAGTGAAGACATAAAGTATTTGTATTTAATTGTCTTATTTCACTTGGCATAATACTCTCAAGGTCCATCTATGTTGTTACAAATGGTAGGATTTTATTTTATTTTTTTTATGGTTGCATAATATGCAATTGTACATATTACGCATCCTCTTTATCCACTCATCTGTGATAGATGCTTAGGTTGTTTCCATATCTTGGCTATTGTGTGCAATGAACATAGGGGGGCACATATCTTTTCAAATTAGTGTTTTCATTTGTTTTAGATAACTACTTGGAAGTAGAATAACTAGATCATATGGTCCTTTATATTTAAGTTTTAAGGAAACTTCATACTGTTTTCCACGCTGGCTGCATCAATGTTATTTTCCACCAATTATGTACAAGATTAGTCTTTTCTTCACATTTTGTCCAATATTTGTTGTTTCTTGTTTTTTGGATGATAGCCATTCCAATAGGTGTGAGGTAATATATCATTGGGCTTTTAATTTGCATCTCCTTGATAATTAATAATGTTGAACATCTTTTGATGTGCCTGTTGGCCTCTGTATGTCTTCTCTGGAAAAATATCTATTTAGATCCTCTGCCCTTTTATGAATCAAATGGATGTTGCTATTGAGTTGTTCAATTTCTTTATATAGTTTAGGTATTAACTCCTTATTAGATATGAAACTTGTAAATAATGTCTCTCATTTAACAGGTTGTCTTCTAATTTTGCTGATGGTTTTGCTTGGTGTGCAGAAGCTTTTTAGATTGATGTAGTCCCATTTGTTTATTTTGCTTTTACTGCCTTTGCTTTTAAAGTAGGATCCAAAAATTGAATCCCAAGACTGATGTCAAAGAGTTCACTACATATGTTTTCTTCTAGTTCTATGGTTTCAGGTTTTAAATTAAAATCTATTACCTATTTTGAGTTAATTTATGTATATAGTATAGGACAGTGGATCAAGTTTCATTCTTCTGCATGCAGCTGTCCAGTTTTGCCAAAACAATTTATTAAAGAGACTGTCCTCTCTCCATGGTATTTTCATGGCTTCTTTGTCATTGATAAATTGTGTGTGTGTGTGTGTGTGTGTGTGTGTGTGTGTGTGTGTGTGTGTTTATTTCTGGGCTTTATATTCTATTCCATTGATCTATACCTGGTTTTATGTCAATACCACCGTAGTTTGATCAGAAAATGTGATACCTCTAGGTTTGTTCCTTTTACTCAAGAATGATCGGCTGTTTGTGGTCTTTGTGGTTCCGTACACATTTTAGAATTACTTGTTCTGGTTCTGTGAAAAATGCCATTGGAATTTTGATAGAGATTGCATTGAATCTGTAGATTACTTTGAGTTGTAGGGACATTTCAACAATGTTAATTCCTCAATCCATGAATATGAAATAGGTTTCCATTTATTTGTGACTTTTTCAATTTCCTTCATCAATTCCTTATAATTTTCAGTGTATAGGTCTTATACCTCCTGGGTTAAATTTATCCCAGGTGTTGTTTTTTCTTTTGTTTTTGTTTTTTTTGGATGGTTTTGTAAATGGGGTTTTTAGAAAATTTCTCTGATAGTTTCTTACTAATGTATAGAAATTAAACATATATCTATATATCAATTTTGTATCCTGCAACTTTACTGAATTCATTTACTAGCTCTAACAGGGTGTGTGTGTGTGTGTGTGTGTGTGTGTGTGTGTCTGTTTGTGTGTGTAGTCCTTAGAGTTTTCTGTATATAGTATCATGCCCTCTCCACCTAGAGATGGTTTTACTTCTTCCTTTCCAATTTGGATGTCTTTTACTTCTTTTTCTTGCCAAATTGTTCGGGTTAGGACTTTCAGTATATTTAATAAAAGTGGGGATAGTGGACATCCTTGTCTTCTTCCTGATCTTAGAGGAAAAGCTTTCAGCTATTGAATATGATATTAGCAGTGAGTGGGTTTGTCATATACAGCCTTTAATATGTTGAGATGTATTTCCTCTATACACACTTTGTTGAGAGTTTTTATCATGAGTGGATGTTGAATTTTGCCAAAAACTTTTTATGTGTCTACTGAGATGATCATATGACCTTTATCTTACATTTTATGAATGTGGTATATACCATGTTGGTTGATTTGTGGATGTTGAATCATCCTTGCATGCCTAAAGTAAATTCCACTTGATCATGATATATGATCCTTTTAATATATTGTTGAATTAGGTTTGCTAATAATTTGTTGATAATTTTTACATGTATTCATCACTAATTTTAGCCTGTAATTTGTGTGTGTGTGTGTGTGTGTGTGTGTGTGTGTGTGTGTGTGAGTGTGTGTGATGTCCTTCTCTGGGTTTAGTATCAGGGTAATGCTGGCATTGTAAGATGAATTTGGAAATATTTCCTTTTCTTCAATTTTATTTATTTATCTATTTACTTATTTATTTATCTTGAAAGAGAGCAAGAGAGAGAGAGAATGGAAGGGGAAGAGAGAGGGAGAGAAAGAGAATCCCAAGCAGACTCTGCACTGTTTGCCTAGAGCCTGATGCAGGGTTGGAACTCCAAACCGTGAGATAATGACCTGAGCCAAAGTCAAGAGTCAGATGCTTAACCTACTGAGCCACGCTGGAATGCCTGGAAACATTCCCTTCTCTTCAGTTATTTGGAAGAGTTTGAAAAGCACAGGCATTAAATCTTCCTTAAGTTTTTGGTAGAATTCAATAGTGAAGCTGACTGGCTCCTGGATTTTGGTTTTATATTACTGATTCAATCTTCTTACTAGTAATCAGTCTATTCAAATATTCTATCTCTTCATGATTCATCTTGGAAGATTGTATGTTTCTATGAATTATCCGTTTTTTCTTTGTTGTCCAACTGGTTGGTGCATAATTATTCGCAAAATTGTTCACAGTAGCCCCATATGATCCTCTGTGATTCTGTGGTATCAGTTGTAACTTCTCCTCTTTCCTTTCTGATTTTATTTAAGTCTTTTCTCTCTTTTTCTCTTGGGGGGGAGCTAGCTAAATTTTATCATTTTTTTAAGAACTGGCTTTTAGTTTTATTGATCTTTTCTATTGTGTTTTTTAGTCTCTATTACATTTATTTCCAGTCTGATCTTTATTATTATCTTCCTTTGGGATTTGTTCTTCTTTTTCTAGTTCTTTTAGGTATTAAGTTATTTTGTTTATATGAGATTTTTCTTTTTTTCTTTTTTCTTTTTTTTTTTTTGAGGCAGGCGTGTATCACAATGAACTTTCCTGTTAGAACTGCTTTTGCTACATCTACAGATTGTGGATTGTTGTACTTCCATTTTCATTTATCTCAAGGTATTTTTTTATTTCCCCTTTGATGTCTTCAATGAACCACTGGTTGTTTAGTAGCATGTTCTTTAGCCTCCAGATATTTGTGTTTTTCTAGTATTTTTTTCTTGCAATTGATTTCTAACTACATACAATTGTGGTCAGAGATGATGCTTGATATTCTAATCTTCTTCAATTTATTGAGACGTGTTTTGTGGCCTAATATATGATCTATCCTGAAGAATGTTCTGGGTGCATTTGAGAAGAATGTGTACTCTGATGCTTTATAGATGGAATGCTGTTTCTTGCTCTTTCTCCCTCTTTATATGTCTATGTCTATGTCTATGTCTATCTATATCTATATCTATCTAATCATCTATCTATCTATATCTATATCTATCTATATCTATTTACGTCTATTCATATCATCTATATAGACCATTTGGTCTAATGTGTTGTTTAAAGCCAGTGTTTCCTTACAGATTTTCCATCTGGATGATGTATCCATTGATGTAAGTGTGATATTATAACCCCCTACTGTTGTTGTATTGGTATCAATTTCTCCCTTTAGGGCTGTTGATGTTTGCTTTATATACTTAGGTATTCTTATGTTGGGTACATAAAATATTTTCAAATGTTATATCCTCTTTTTGGTTTTTTTTGTTTTGTTTTGTTTGTTTTTTTGTTTTTTTGGACAGAGAGAGACAGAGCATGAATGGGGGAGGGGCAGAGAGAGAGGGAGACACAGAATCGGAAACAGGCTCCAGGCTCCGAACCATCAGCCCAGAGCCCGACGCGGGGCTCGAACTCACGGACCGCGAGATCGTGACCTGGCTGAAGTCGGACGCTTAACCGACTGCGCCACCCAGGCGCCCCTATATCCTCTTTTTGGACTGAGACTTTATCATTACATACTTCTCTTTTACTACGGTCTTTGTTTTAAAGTCTTTTGTGTCAGATATAAACATAGCTACTCCAGCTTTCTTTTCATTTCTATTTTCATGGATTCTCTTTTTCCATCGTTTCACTTTTCATCTGTGTGCATCCTTATATTTGAAGTAACTCTCTTGAAGGTAACTTATAGATGAGTCTTTTTGTTTTGTTTTGTTTTGTTTTGTTTTGTTTTTTGTTTTAATTTGTAACCATTCACTCACTTGTGTATTCTGATTGAATAGTTATACGTACAGTTTGAGTCTAAAAATAGTCCACTAGCAGAATTTTTTCTTCAAGAGAGGAAATCAGTCTGTGTTCTCTTAAAGGCTTCGATAAGTCCCACCCACACAAAGAAACATCCAGAATAATATTTGACCAAATACCTAGGTACGGTGTCCCAGCCAAACTAACTCATAAAATTATCCACAACAGGCACATTTCATCTATAAGCAAAATATTCTACTGTGTTTTTATTTCCCTCTTCCAAAAAAGTTGTTTCTGAACCTGGAGTTAAACTTGTCAAATTACCTTTGGATGTAACAAACTCTTAGCTCAATGACAGATGCTGAATCTTACTTATTTTGGATCCTGGCATTCAAATAAAAAACAAAGTCTGAGAAAATTATATGCATAAATATTAGAATATGGATTAAGTAATTAAAATAGCTGGCATTAATAAATAATAGCATTGCTCAGCAGTATATCCCAATTTTTATTTTAAGGTATTATCTAAATAACATTAAGATCAAATGTCATGTAAACCTGGTCTGATTGAATTATTCACTTCTCAGTCAGTTGAGTTGGAAATACATAGAAAAACCACCTCAGGTGCCTGATACTCATTGGTTCTGAGAGGACTGTGGGGTGCTGCTATTTGGAGTGTCTTGTATACTCTATTGGAACATACTCTGATACTCAGTGCACATTAACTGTGACATTTGACTTCAGGTGCAAGATACCGATATGGAGGTCTATTCATTAACAGCCTGGAAATACCTGAAGTTCCTTTGACAGTCAGATCCGGAGATTTCATGAGTGACAGGAGTTTTGCACACACACATTTTACAACTGTGTCCAAAAAAAGACAGTCTTTTTTTTCTTCTTTTTAAAGAGAAAAACACTTAAAACTCTCCCTGTCAGAGTCAAACATGGATGGTGGTTCCAAAACACTAATTATAACTGAATAGTTAGCTGGAATTTGCTGAAGGCACTGCTCTGACTCATTTATCTACCATCGACTTTATGTTTCTGGAGTGAATGTCAGCCTCTCAATTGGCTAAACTTTGCATTCCCAGAAAGCCTTACAAGGGCTTTCAGTTCATGGATGTGAGAGCACACTGATAAAATTTAAAAAATAATGTCACTAATAAATTAACACTCTTGCTTATGTTGAGCACCTTGGCAGACCGGTTTACAGAACAGAAGTGGACCCTTGCTGTATTCAGTCCATCATATTGTGAACTGTGCAATCCTCATTGCTTCAGGGGATGTTTTGCTCACAATTCTCCTGATTCCATTGGATGACCCAATTACACATCTTGACTTTCTGCTCTTAGGTAGATATTGTTTTGGATTTTTAAATTATCACTTGCCTGGAGAATGCTTCAAGAAGGCTTCCTCCACCCCTCCCCCCCAAAAAAAGAAGTTCTGTAAATTCCTTAACCTGCTTACAAATCAATATTCTAAACACTTGGCTTTAATCACTCCGGAAGTAAGATTTAACGGTTTAAATTTTCTCAATCATGTAGAATCACTTTGTTTTGTTTGGTTTTGGTTTCATGTATTATGATTGATCTAGTGCTTTTAAATTTCAGCAGGGTCCATTCTCTATCAATGCAGTTTTTGGATATCATTGCTCCATCATTCCCTAAAGATTAATATTTGTAAGCTAGACCTTCCTTTTAGCTTTTTAAAAAATGTTTATATGTTTTTGAGAGTAGGGGAAGAGCAGAGAGAGAGAAAGAGACAGGATCTGAAGCAGACTCTGCACTGAGAGCAGAGAGCCTGATGCAGGGCTAAAACTCAGAAACCGTGAGATCATGACCTGAGCCCAAATCAAGAGTTGGATTAAATCCAAATCAAGAGTTGAAAGGCACCCTTAGCTTTTTCTTATAAGGCAATTTGTTTAAACTATTGGTTTTCAAAACATGTTAAGTATATCCAAAGTGTTCAAGAAGATTATCTGCTCAGCTTCAACCAACATTTTAACCTTTTGCATATATTTAGGGCTACACCATGATGGTCTCATTTCATTTAAACAAAGAATTTTACTGGGGAAAAAATAAATGAAGAAAGAAAAGTTTGCTCAACAGATTGTCTCAATTCCTGTGCCCCTTAATCATTCTTTCAGCTACTCATTCAGTGTAAGTTAGAACATAATAAAAGTCCAGAGAAGAGTTTGAAGCTGCAGGGTGTTTTGTAGATGACAGACATTAAACCTGAGGGACACATTAGGACATTTGTGATTAAGAAAATTAGTTAGGTGTGAGTGCCCCGGTAATGAAGGGTAAACACAGATTTGTGTATTCTCAGGGTTACTAAAGTATATTGGGATACATGTCATGTTTGGATTAATCCTGGTGGACTCAAAGGCAGATTATAGTGAGAGGCTGTGAGCTTCAGGGAATAGGTTTGTAAGTCTTGACAGAAATATGAAATCCCATGACCTCATTCTTCTCTCCTGGTAATGATGTTTCTAATTCATAGTATACAGAGCGTTGCCACTTCGTGCCTCCGACTTCTGAATAGGAGGCTTGGAGGCCTTCCTGTAGGTTCTTTTTCTCTGGAGAACATCAAGAACATATGGTTCCCGTGTATTTGAAAAATATGCTTCTGTATACAATGCCACACCACTACAGACTTAAGGTTACAATTAAGTTGGATTTATAGACAGTGGCTCTAATGTTTGGATTGAATGAGTGGAGGAGAAAGAAAATTTGAAATAAGTATAAAATAGAAGATTATATGGAAAACAGAAAAACAAATGAAGACAGGTCACCTGAGTGGCTCAGTTGGTTAAGTGTCCAACCCTTGCTTTTGGCTCAGGTCATAATCTCACAGTTGGTGAGTTTGAGCCCCACATCACTGCACTGACAGTGTGGAGCCTGCTTGGGATTCTTTCTCTCTCTCTCTCTGCCCCTTCCCTGCTAGTGCATGTGCTCACTCTCTGTCATTCACTCTCTCTCTTTCTCAAAATAAATTTAAAAAAACAACCAAAAAGGAACAGATGAAGAGCAGGTGATCTGAATGTTCAGTGGAAATAGAAAAAAAAAAAAGAGGAAGGAAAAGAGATGATTTGAACTTAGGCATTGAGGGCCAGTTTAGAACTATGTCTCAACTGTGAAAGTTTCTTTAAAGAACCATATTATTTGAATCAGGGAAAGCCTCCTGAATCTCAAAAAAATCTGGTATCTTGAGCTAAGTGTAGAAGCAATTTTAATAAGATAGAATAATATGATCCTCATAAAGTTCACCAAGAAATACTCCTGTCTGGAAAGATGAAACATGAGAGAAATCCAATGGTGATCATATTCCAGGTTTTAATGTGGTTTTTATATAAACTTTCTGTATTGATAAATGACTACTTGTATGTAGATGGGAGTTTGAATAAACAACTACATAATATAAAATTTGTTCGCTTTCTTAAGTATATCAGCACTAAAAAAATCAATCCTTGAAAAAAAGTTATAAAGAAGCATTAAAAATTTCTGAAGTCAGCAAGGGCAGAAGGACCGACTTGCTTTTTGTATTGCCCCTTTCAAAAATAGCAACAACTGTTCAAATTTTTAAATACTAATGTTACTTTGTACTTTAAAAAAATCAGCTTTATTGAGGTATAATTGACATACAAAATTATAAGAATTTTAGAGTATACATTGTGGTGATTGATAGAAGTATACCCTGTGAGAGAATTCCTTTGGTTTAGTTAATTAACACAGTCATCACCTCACCTTTTTTGTGTGGGAGAACACTTAAATTCTATTCTCATAGCATATTTTAGTTATGCAATATAGTGACATCATGTATGTCACCATGTTTTATATTAGACCCCCAGAACTTCTTCATCTTCTAACTGTATCTTTGAGGGTGCCTGGGTGGCTCAGTTGGTTGAGCGACCAACTTCAGCTCAAGTCATGACCTTGCAGTTTGTGAGTTCGAGCCCCGTGTCAGGCTCTGTGCTGACAGCTCAGAGCCTGGAGCCTACTTCAGATTCTATGTCTCCCCCTCTCTCTATCCCTCCCCTGCTCACGCTCTGTGTCTCTCTGTCTCTCAATAATAAACAAACGTTAAAAAAAATTTTTTTAACTATACCTTTGATCAACATCTCCTTAATTCCTCCACCCAGTCCCTGATAACCACCATTTTACTCTCTAGTTGTATCAATTAGGATTTTTAAGATTTCACATATAAGTGATGCCATACTTTATTTGTCTCTCTAAGTCTGGTTTATCTTAGTTAGCATAATGCCCTCAAGGTCCATACATGTTGTCATAAATTGTAGGATTTCCTTCTCACGGTTGAATATGTTTTATATTTTATTTCAATACTATATATACCACATCTTTTTTAACATTAGGTTTAGTTTATTTCATTTTTAATTTTTGTTTGACTTTATTTTAATTCTAGTGTAGTTAACATACAGTATTGTGTTAGTTTAAGGCGTACAATATAATGATTCAATAATTGCATGTATTATTCAGTGCTCATAAAGATAAGTGTACTCTTAATCCCCTTTCCCTGTTCTACCCTTTCCCAGCTCCCCCTTCTCTGGTAACCATCAGTTTGTTCTCTAGAGTTGAGAGTCTGGTTTTTGGTCTCTCTCTCTCTCTCTCTCTCTCTCTTTCTCTTTTTCTCTATTTTGCTTTGTTCATTTGTTTTGTTTCTTATATTCTGTGTATAAGTATGGCATTTGTTTTTCTCTTACTGATTTATTTTGCTTAGCATCACCCTCTTTAGATCCATACAAGTTGCTGCAAATGGCAAGATTTCTTCTTCTTTGTTTGTTTGTTTGTTTGTTTGTTTTAACTAGTATCCATGCCTAGGGTGGAGCCCAATATAGGGCTTGAATTCATGACCCTGGGATCAAGACCCAAGCTAAGATCAAGAGTCAGTTGCTTAACCACCCAGGTATGCCAGGATTTCACTTTTTATGGCTGAATAGTATTCCATTGTATACATATACCACATTCATCTGTGAATGGACACTTGGCTGCTTCCATAATTTGACTATTGTAAATAATGCTGCAATAAACATAGGGATGCATGTATCATTTCAAATTAGTATTTTCATATTCTTTGAGTAAATACTCAGTAATGCAATCGCTGAATCATAGAGTATTTTTATTTTTAATATTTTGGGGAATCTTCATACTGTCTTCCACAGTAGCTGCACCGACTTTAATTCCTGTCAATAGTGCAAGAGGGTTCCTTTTACTCCACATCCTCGTCCACACTTGTTTTTTTCTTGAGTTTTTGATTTTGGCCGTTATGGCATGTATGAGATGACATCTCATTGTGGTTTTGATTTCCATTTCCCTGATGATTAGTGATGTTAATAAGCATATTTTTATGTGTCTGCTGGTCATCTGGATGTCTTCTTTGGAGAAATGTCTGTTAATGTCTTCTGCCTGTTTTTAATTGTATTATTTGTTTTTTTGGGTGTTTAATTGTATGAGATCTTTATATATTTTGGATACAAACTTTTTATTGGATATGTCATTTGCAAATATCTTTTCCTATTCCGTAGGTTGTCTTTTAGTTTTGTTGAATGTTTCTTTCACTGTGCAGAAGCTTTTTATTTTGCTGAAGTCTCAATAGTTTATTTTTGCTTGTGTTTCCTTTGCCTCAGGAGACATAACTAGTAAGAAGCTGCTATGGCCGATGTCAAGGAGGTTACTGCCTATGTTCTCCTGTAGGATTTTGACGGTTTTAGTTCTCACATTTAGGTCTTTAATCCATTTTGAACTTATTTTGTGTATGCTATAATAAAGTGGTCCAGTTTCATTCTTTTGCATGTTGACATCTGGTTTTCCCAACACCATTTGTTGAGGAGACTTTTGTCATTGCATATTCTTGACTCTTGTCAAAGATTAATTGTGGGTTTATTTCTGGGCTTTCTAGTATGTTCCATTGATCTATGTGTTATATAATGCTTCTGTAACCATTTATTGATGGACTTGCTATTTTCATTTGAAAAGTATAAATAAATAAGACATTTACTAGTTGCTTGGTTGCATAATATAATTGGCTTTATTATGGAAAGAGGCTAAATATCCATCAACTGATGAGTGGATAAAGATGTGGTTTATATATATATATACAATAGAATACTACTTGGCAATGAGAAAGAATGAAATCATGGCATTTGCAGCAACGTAGATGGAACTGGAGGGTATTATGCTAACTGAAATAAGTCAGTCAGAGAAAGACAGATATCATATGTTTTCACTCAACTTGAGAAACTTAACAGAAGACCATGGGGGAAGGGAGGGGGAAGAATAGTTACAAACAAAGAGGAAGAGATGCAAACCATAAGAGACTTTTAAGTGCAGAGAACAAACTGAGGGTTGATGGGGAGGTGGAGGAGAGGGGAAAATGGGTGATGGGCATTGAGGAGTACACTTGTTGGGATGAGCACTGGGTGTTGTGTGTAAGCAATGAATCACGGGAATCTACCCCCAAAACCAAGAGCACACTGTACACAGTGCATGTTAGCCAATTTGACAATAAATTACATCAAAAAAAAGACTTTAAATTTGGAGTGTAGTTTTATTCAACTTGCTCCTATATTGATTGATATCCAAAGGTATATCCATAACCTACGGTAATATTTATGTAGTTATCATTATGGATAATGGCTGCTGATATAAATTTATCAACCTTTTCTTAATAATATGAAAAAGATATGTATTTTTGGTCTGATATTATTAAGAAATATACCCCCTACTCCCACAAAGAAAAGAGGGAAAAGAAGGAAAAGGGAAATAAGAAAAACAAAAACAAATACCCAGGAAGTATATGGGATCAAAAAAAAAAAAAGTAAATGGAACAAACACGAGAAGAATTTTTTCCCAGCTGATATTTTCTTAAAGTGCAATACATACATAGAACCAGAAAGAACACAAATACAGTTTAAAGCTATTACGAGATGAAGTACAGCATGAATATTTGTAATATTTCCAAGTACAGTACCTTCAACTTCTCTGATTAATTTGTGTCTTGATAACTTATCTCTTCTAAATATATATAATCACTTAATGCAACCATAAAAATAAGAATTTTCCTACAGCTTATAAACATTAGAACATTACCTTGAAGGAAAATTGGACAAGGATTCTAAAATAAAATTGTTGTAAATCTCTATTAAAGAAAAACTATCACAGCGCAGGGCCTTATACTCAAAATATGTCTGTTCAACTGAATTAAATTAGAATGAATTGAAAAAAATGACTTCTTTTTTGCTACCTTACGGTTGGGTTCTATTGAAAGAACTCCTGCTATTAGACCTTCTTTTAAGATTTGACATTTACCAATTCTTGTTCTTCTTTTATGTTTTAGCTTTAAAAACTTTTTTTTAAATACAAATTGTTAGCTGAATTTCATCTACTTATTCATTTTTTTGATTACATTTTCAACAAAATACAATGGTTCCTTGAAGAGCTTTTTTCCTTCTGAAAGTATCTCAGATGTTAATATCATGTGTTTTTGAAGGGCTTTAGCTTAAAACAAGTTTTAGGTTTTGTTGTTGTTGTTGTTGTTGTTACTATTTTTGATTTTTTTATGTAATAGTTAATTGTACAGGCTGGATAACTACTTTTGTTGGGGCTGGATGATCAGATTTAAACATGAGATTCTAAATTTTTTTTATGTTTATTTATTTATTTATTTATTTATTTATTTATTTAATTTTTGAGAGAGAGAGAGAGAAAGAGAGAAACGGTGTGAGCAGCGCAGGGGCAGAGAGAGGGAGACACAGAATCCAGGGCAGGCTCCAGGCTCTGAACTGTCAGCACAGAGCCAGATGAGGGGCTCGAACTCACAAACTGTGAGATCATGACCTGAGCCGAAGTCAGGTGCTCAACCAACTGAGCCACCCAGGTGCCCCTAAACATGTGATTTTATACCATGGTTCTTGTCCCTCCTCAAAAAGACTCAGAACCACTTGTTTTTGACTAAGAAATTCTTTTTAGTTGATGTATGGACACACACATAAAATTACACAAAATAAAAGTGCACGACTCTATGAATTATCATTTTAAAAACCCACATTTCATTTGTTAACATAGATACTGAACACACTGAGCCCCAGTTGTTAAAAAGATAGATTTTGTTTTGCAGTGCCCCTGTTATCAGTTAAATCTATTTCTACATGGACTGTTTCTTATCTCTTTTCCGTTTAATTTGGTCCGTTTGTTTATCATTGTGTCAGTGCCACCGTCAGACTTTTCAACAAGTTCTTTCTCCTCATTCTTTTCTCAAAGGTGTGTAGACATTCTTGGCCATCTGTAATTCCATGTACAACTTTGCATCAGCTGATGAATTTCTAAATATAGTTGTGCATTGACTTTGGTGGGAGCTGTTTGAACCTAGATACACAGTTGAGAGAGAACTGACATATTTTCATTATCCACTTTTGCAATCCAAACGACTTGTGTTTTCTCCTTGTACGTGGGTATTTCATCTCTCTCACTAAAATTTTATTACAACTTCCCACAGTTTTGTACATCTTTCTTTCATGTATATCTACATGTTAGATCATTTTATGCCATTATAAGTATTATCTAGTTTTTAAGTAATTGTGGCTGATGCATGTGAATACATTTTAATATTTCATATTGATTTTGTATCTAGCAAACTTGCTAAACTTAAAATTTTCAATTTTAAAATATCCGTGGTTCCATTTGAATTTTTTACTTAAACAAGTATTTCACCTGCTTCTAGTGAGGTTATTTCTTTCTGTCACATTTTTGTAACTTTTTTTTTTTCTTTTCCATATCTGTTTTTTCACTGACTAGAATCTCTGGTAGAAGTTTTGCTAGAAATCTCAGAGATAACTTTCAACATTTTACAATTAAGATGCTGCAAAAGTATTTTTTTGCTTATAGTCACTCTTTATCAGAATAAGAATGTTCCCTTTTCTCCTACATTGTATTGCTACTAAATGAGAAATTATTATTTTTAATGCATATGGAACGTTATCAAAATAATTGGCGTCCTGCAAAGCTACATGGAAAGTGGCTGTGGCCCAGTGCGTAGTGTAACTGATCGGGGCTGTTCCTGAGGTGAAGATCACTGATCATAAGTGGAGTGCTTCCCGATCCTGAATGCTATTTTGAAGAACCCTGACAGTATCTCATCTACTTCTGTAGCTGTAACACAGGCTTTGATTTTTCACCCTCAGGGGAGTGTTTTGCGACTCCCATTAACCGTGCACACTCAGCTGAAAGGAGAGGAACGATGCTAGATACTTCTATGTCATATTGCCATAGTCTTCTGGCCTATCAGGTGAGCCGTCAGAGGTGCTGTGGTTCCTCTTGCCACAAATTTCCCTTCGGGAATGTTGCTCAGGTGGCCTGGATGTGTGCTGCCTGCTTCACTTCCTCTTGTTTAAGAGACACCCTTGTAAAGATTTCTGAGCTAATGTGCCACCAAATGCCCTCAGTATGTTTTCCTATATTCCTGGATGAAATTTGCATGACTTGTATTTCCAATATTTGCCTGTTTTTTGGTATCGAGATTATGCTAGCCTAAAATTAAACGAAAACTTCTCAGGAGATGAGTTACTTTATTCTTACATAGAATAATAGTTCCTCTATGGCATGAAGACTTTATTGTCTTATGGACTCTGGTTTAATTTTTTTTAATGTTTATTTATTTATTTTTGAGAGACAGAGACAGAGCACGAGCAGGGGAGGGGCAGAGAGAGAGGGAGACGCAGAATCCGAAGCAGGCTCCAAGCTCCGAGCCATCAGCACAGAGCCCGATGCAAGGCTCGAACTCACAAGCAGAGAGATCGTGACCTGAGCCAAAGTTGGATGCCCAACCTACTGAGCCACCCAGGCACCCCTTATGGACTTTTGTTTAGAAGGGCTGCCTTAGTTTTTTTGTTTGGTATTAGTATATCTGTACCAGATTTTGTTTCGGTTGCTTTTGATATATTTTTGCCTATCCTTTAACTTTCAATTTTTCTTTGTGTCTTTTATTTAAGGGTGTCTCTAGTGACAATTTTTTTTTTTCTTAGTTTTAAAATGCATTCATTTCATATTCATTTTTGAAGCATACCTTCTCTCTATATAGAATTCTATGTTTGCAATTAGAAGTTTCCTTATAGAATGTAAAATGTTTATTTTTCATTGTTACTGTTGAGAATCCAGTTGTCGCTTTAATTTTTCCTTTGAAAATGTCTTTTTTCTTTAGCTGTTTTAAAAATATCTTTTCCTTTCTTTTTAAAAACAGTTTTATATTATATGTTCAGTTGTTCCTTTTTGTTATTATTTTCTTATATATTTGTTTTATTCTGACTGATATTGTTTCCGTAACATGTGCCTTCATACCTTTGTCAATGTTGGAATATTTACTTTCTCTTTAAATATTGCTTTTACCCATGTTTCCTTTCCTATTATTCTAAGATTTCAATTGCAAGTATGCTAGAACTTGTCACTCTTTTTTTTAGATTTTCTTATTCTCTGTTTTATTTTTTTTATTCCATGTTACATTATAGACATTTTCTTATGAATTAAGTTTCAATTCAGTAGTTCTCTCTACTATTCTATTTTGAAATCCAATCACTAAGTAGCTAGTTCCAAAATTCCCACTCTTTTAATATCCCACTTTTCTGCTGAAATTTTCCAAGGTGAATTTTATTTCCTTAAAAATATTAAGCATGTTTAGTTAAAAGTTTTCGGTAACTCCAATTTCCAACACCCTTGCGGATCTGTTACAATTGTCTTTTGTGTCTCTGGGTTTTTAATTTTTTTTTTTTTAATGTTTACTTATTTTTGGGAGACAGAGAGACAGATTGCAAGCAGGGGAGGGGTAGAGAGAAAGGGAGACAGAACCCAAAGCAGGCTCCAGGCTCTGGGCTGTCAGCACAGAACCCGACGTGGGGCTTCAACCCACGAAGCATGGGATCATGACCTGAGCCGAAGTCAGACAGTTAACCCACTGAGCCACACAGGCAGCCCTGTCTCTGGGTTTTTTTTTTTTTTTTAATTTTTTTTTCAACGTTTATTTATTTTTTGGGGGGACAGAGAGAGACAGAGCATGAACGGGGGAGGGGCAGAGAGAGAGGGAGACACAGAATCGGAAACAGGCTCCAGGCTCTGAGCCATCAGCCCAGAGCCCGACGCGGGGCTCGAACTCACGGACCGCGAGATCGTGACCTGGCTGAAGTCGGACGCTTAACCGACTTGCGCCACCCAGGCGCCCCTGTCTCTGGGTTTTTAATAACACAAGGTTGCCTTATCTTGCTTGGTTCTATTTTTAACTGGCGTCTGGAAATTATGTATCTATTATCTATCTATCTATCATCTATCTATGTAGGTAATTTATTTGAATATAGTTGACACACAATGTTACATTACTTTCAGGTGTATAACATGTGATTCAACTTCTCAGACCTGTAAGCACAGAGAACAAACTGATTGTTGCTAGAGGGAAGGGGGGCTGGAGAGATGGGCAAAATGGGTGAAGGGGAGTGAGAGATGCAGGCTCCCAGTAAGGGAACGAATAAGTCACAGGAATAAAAGGTACAGCAGAGGAAATGTGGGTCAGTGATGTTGTGATAGTGCTGTATGGTTACCGATGGCTGCTATACTTGCAAGCTTAGCATAACAGATGAAAATTACGTGTGAAGAAAAATGTAAGGATAATGTGCTGGCTGGGATAATGTTATGTTCTTCAAAGAGGATTTACAAATTGATCTTCCAGGTGGGGTAGAAGTCCCTGTAAACCAAGTTCAATTTTAGTCAATGAGATGGTTTGAACGTGGGCTTCCTTTCCCAGGGAGAACTGGCCTGGTGCTCGCCCATCATTACTACAAGATAATCCCTTTAGAATTGCGTTCCACACTGCGAGGGTGTCAGCCCCATCCTGTCCTGGGAATTCATTGGGTTTTATTCTCCTAACCCTGCAAGAATAATAACAACTCTGTGTATCTGCCCTCCTTCTTCTAGATTGGCAGAGACCTCCTAAAGAGAAAAACTAATTTGCCTTCACATGCGAAGTTCATGATTTTGGCATTTCTGGTCAGTTGTTGGCCCCACAATTCTTCACTATGTTAGTTCTCTTGTACCTTGAGTCAGTCCCCCCCCCCCCCTCATTTTTATGATTTTAGAGCTGTTGTCAATTAGAAGATTCGTTTGAATTTCTTTTCCTGCAATTACTGAAACGGACAATCCCGTATTTAGTTTAAAATCATGCTCATCTTTGGGGCGCCTGGGTGGCTCCGTGGGTAAAGTGCCTAACTTCGGCTCAGGTCATGATCTCACAGTCCATGGGTTTGAGTCCCCTGTCAGGCTCTGTGCTGACAGCTCAGAGCCTGGAGCCTGCTTCGGATTCTGTCTCCCTGTCTCTCCGCCCCTCCCCCGTTCATGGTCTGTCTCTCCCTCAAAAATAAATGGAAAAAAATAAAATTATGCTCACCTTTAGATGTGGAATTATATAGCATCTTGGTATTTTCAGGTTTATATTAAAAAACCCAGTAGCTTAACATGCCATTAAATACACAGTTAAATGAATGGCTAACAACTTCATAAAATTCTTAGATAATTAAACAGATCCATAAGTAGTAATGATACAAATGATGGTAGTTCTTGTGCACTTCCTTGCACCAAGCAGTTCTAAGTTGAGAAATGAACTCTTTATGAGAAATGAAGTCTTTAATATTCTCACCTCACGTGTTAGGTATATTGTTATTATTCGCACTTTACTGGCACAAACCGCAGCCCAGAGAAGTTGAACTAGCATTTGAATTCAGCATTCAAGCTATCATGCCTGGAAGCACACCCACCGTTTCTGGAAACCACTGACATAAACACGGACACGCAGACACATGTGTTGAACACACAGAACCCAAACTGTTTTAGTTAAGTTCTAGGAGAGAGGCAGACTACCTAAGCAATTGCACAGGACTCCTCTGAGAAGACCTGAAGGGGCACAGGATGAGACACCCCAAAATGTGCAACATTGGCATGAAGGCTATTTCGAGTTAAAAGTAATTAAAACCCAGCAGAAGCAGAAGAAGCTCTCTGCCCGCCCCCACAACTGCCTACATTTACATTGGAAAGGAGAGCCTGTCACAAGAATAGAGCTATAGAGACTCCCCTCTTTATCTAAGGAGCTCATCTACATAATAGGGCAACCTTAGTTTTCCAAACATCTTTCACTTTCTTGCCAAAGAGCTCCCTCCCTCCCTCTGGATCCTCGGATCCTGCCCCTCTCCTCAGCTCAGATAAGCTTCATGTTTTCTCACTCTCTTTGGAATCTCATGTGTATGTGGGCTTCCTGTATGTACGCCTATTAAATTTTATTTTCTTCTGATAATCTGTCTCATGTCAATTTGTTTCTAAGTCCAGCTAGAAGGACCATAGAGCAGAGGAAGCTCTCCCTCCCTGACAAACCAAAATCAGTTCCTCTAAATTATTCACTGGTGGGGAGGGTTAGCTGAACAAATAGTCACCGACTCTTAACTCTCTCCCCTTAAGTGACACCTTCTGGAGGTTCATTCACGTGGAACACTTCTGTCTTTATCCTCTCTTGGCCCCTGGGTGATACAAATCTCCCTTAAAAATATCACAATGTCAGTCTATTTGCAGAAAAAAAAATGTTATTTTTCTTTCCCCCCCAGAGCGGATCAGAGGCAAACTCGGATTTTCAAAAGGAATTTTTCTAAATATACAAGGGAGAGCAAAGAGGAACGAATAAAGAACGAGGCATTAAAAAGTACACGCGCTTAGAGAAAAGCATGTTTCTGTTCCTGTAGCATTTAAGCAGTTTATCAGGCTAAAACCCTCTGTTTTATTCCCCCAGAATGTTATACTCCAGCCTCAAATGGCTGGAGCCACCCTGCAGGCAATCTACCTGGCTTCATTCAGGTCCTTCTCCCTCCCTGGTTTTCCCCATTGGATGAGAACTGTCTTTTCTGTGGGGAGCTGGCCAATTGCCCAACTTGTCCTCTCCATGAAGAAGAAGACATTTCTAACCTGCTGCTGACCTACAATGCCCCCACTTAGGTCCAGTTTCACTGTGATTGACAGCCCTTAGCCTTCATGAAGGGAGCCGCGTGTATGCAGCCGCAAGAGAGGCATATTCTCTCACCATTTTCTACATGGAGGGTAGGAGCGGATTACAACTAGGCAGTTGACTCTGAATCTGTATCTCGGCTTCCCAGCTACAGGAGAGCCAAATTTTCCAACTCACTAGAAATAAGTAGGTCCTGGGGAACTGATGTAACCAAATTAATTTCATGAGAAAGTCATTTAGAAGCCTTCATGGCGATTGTATAATTTTAGCTGGAAAAAAGCAAAAACAAAAACAAAAAAAACTGTGTGGTCACAGTGACCATGCTGCCACACTGTTGTCATCAGCAACACATTCAAACAGTGACACTTTTTTTCACCATGCCCTCAGATTTTCAGGGTATACACGGTCTGAAGCTTCTGACCTTCATACATGGATAAAATCAATATACTCTTACTATTCCAAGACATTCATTCTACAGAGCTAACAATTACAATGCACGATCAGATTTATACCATTTCTCTTTCCTCTCTGGGAAATAAAAAATGTCACGCAGTCTCTATTTCTAACGTTTTGTTTTCTTTTTCTTCGGGAAAACATATATACCTGATTTTATTTTTTAATTAGCTGCATCATAGGAAGAAAGTCCACTGATTCCACTATTACAAATCTATTCCAGGTTGCTGCCCGGTATAAAAGAATAGAGAAATTTGTCAACTGTCCAACTAATTATCTCAGTGTATGAGAGCCAAACCAAATAATCCCAGTCCCCAGTGAATATTCTGAACTGAATTGTCCAGATAACTACCATGCAGATTCAATAAAAAAAAATGAGGATATAAACATTACTGTATTTGTTTCATTAATTCATTAATGCGTATACCTCCAAATTGTTCATCTTGGGCTTTCGGAATAATGATCACAATAAAAAATCATAAGAGCTAGCATTTATTGACTGAGTAAAATATGAGCCAGGCAGTGTGATAAGTGCTTTCTATGCATTCTCATTTAATTTTACAACAAGCCTATGAGGGAGGCACTCGCATACCTGGCATAAAATGGAACCTACCATTCCCAGATATCTCTTTAACTTTATCTGCGTAAACAGCTTTACACATATATTACGCCAATAAAATTTCCCATGCGTGGTATGTGGGTTCTTTTCGACTCGGTGTTTTTCCTTTTTCTCAAAAGCAAATGAATTTCCTTTTAGTCATCTTTTTGGCGTTTTTCTGATTCTCATATCCTTTCCTTTACTCTGATTGCTATCTTGAGTACAATGCCTGTCCCTGATGTTGAATGATGCTGAGAATCATGAATTTATATGTGAGATTCAGAATGTTACATAAAATGTTATTCCTTTATACTTCATGGAAATTGCTATTTCTGTTAACATTTAAGAAATGGAACAAGTTATGTAGAATAATGTCTGGTTGTGATGGGCTCTGCACACCTGGATAGATAAAGGTATGGGGAATGTAGAAGGTACGGTGTGCAAGTGGTTACCTGTCCAAGGGGTACCAAGCGTTGACTAGGTATGAACCACTGAGGAATACAGTTTCCCCACAAGTTAAAAGCCACCTAGGCACTGAGAATCCTAACTTATTACAATTAAGGAGTAACAGATGGCTGATAAATTCCCAAACAAAGTGTGAACAGAACACTTTACAAACAATTCAGTGGAGGCTGCATGCCTTCTTCAGCCTGTTGGAAAATTATTATCTATAAGGTGTTCCTTATTTTAATGGAAAGTCCTATGATACTGCAAAGTAAGCAGAGCTTCAAGTAAGACAGTCCTGGACTGAAATCCTGATCTTAATGATTACTGGCTTTGTGACCTTGGGAAAAGTGGTTAGTCTTTCTAATTCTAAAAGTAGGGTAATAATGAATCTTTTCTCTGCTTAACCTCCTTAATCTCTTTCAGGGAAACAGGGTTTCTTCACGGAAAATATTCGTTCTTCTTCCTTAAATATTGCATTGTTTGATCACTCTAGCAAAATTCATCCTAAAGGTAAATTGTTTTCACAGAAACAAATAAAAAAGCAAATTGTATTGCAGGAACAAGATGTCTTAATTTTCACCTTGATAGGAGAAGCAGAGGAAATGTCACCAGCTAGACCCCCCAAACCTGCCCTTTACCACCCACCTGCTTATACCCAATAACCTTTGTCTTAAATTTTTCCTTAGGCTCTTCTTTCTGGCTTACCTCTAAACTCAGGCAAATGAAACTTGGAACCACCCCTCAGGTGATGGCCACTGACAAGACCTGGCCAGGGCCCAGACCACCCAGATGGGTTGCACTAAATCCGTGACTTGTGCCTCACTTTGCAGATGGACCATGGAGGGATGCCCGCCTCCCCACCAATGACCAACCATTGCCTTTACCTCTTTATAATACTAAAATCTCTGCCAAGGAGGATCCTCAGCCCCAATTACATAACATAGAATGTACGTATAGGCATGTTTCCTTAAGGCACATACGTGACCTTATGCTCTCCTCTACATTCAAGACAAGGCTTCCCTATCTAAATATTCATCCTAATCCTAAACAAAAGGAACCCATCCACCCTCTTTGGAGAGTCACGGCGTTGGAAGCCATTTCCCGCGATATCCTTATTTGCTGCAAATGAAAGCTTTCTTTATTCAACAACTCAACCGGGTGGAGTTTCTTATTCAACAAGGAACAAACTCACTTTGGTTCAGTTATTAGAAGATTGAAGCCGGAGAAAGTCCCAATAGTACGACTATTTTTTCAGGGCCTCACTCTAGGGATTTTTAAATTGTGTTTCTGTTTAGCATCTCCATTTTTCAGATGAACAAGTAGAAGCCTTGATATAAAAACTGAAATCTATGAGGGGCGCCTGGGTGGCTCAGTCGGTTAAGCATTCCACTTCAGCTCAGGTCATGATCTCATGGTTCGTGAGTTTGAGTCTCATGTTAGGCTCTGTGCTGACAGCTCAGAGCCTGGATTCTGTTTCAGATTCTGTGTCTTCCTCTCTTGCTGCCCTTATCCCATTCATACTGTCACTCTGTGTCTCTCAAAAATGAATAAACGTCAAAAAAAAAAAAAAAAAGAAAAAACCTGAAATCTGAATTCTCAGCTACATGTGAATAGGAGAAAAAAATCAAGAGAGGAATTATAAATTGGGCAACTTCAAGATGCTTAAACTGTCAAAAAAAATTCGCTTAAGATGAAGGAATTGTAAATCAAATGATAAAATAACTAGGACCCCCGAAAACATATTCAAGTGCACAAACTTTCTTTTCCATAGAAGCTCAATCGATGTAAATCCAATTATATATTTACTGGGCTCTTTTTATGCCCTTGGCATTCATCTGAATAATGGAGACTATTGATGTTACTAAACCATATACCAACATTTAATTTTTTTTAACATGTATTTATTATTGAGAGAGAAAGACAGAGAATGAGCATGAGAGGGACAGAGAGAGGGGGAGATACAGAATCTGAAGCAGGATCCGGGCTCTGAGCTGTCAGCACAGAGCCCCACACGGGGCTCGAACTCACAAACTGCGAGATCATGACCTGATCCGAAGTTGGAGGCTTAACCGACTGAACCACCCAGGCTCCCCAACATTTACATCATATTCTTATGTTAAACTGTGGCTAGATAGTATCTTTAAGGTTTTGGGTTTGAGGTGAAAAAGGTTAGAGGAAATAAGCTATTTTTCATTTTCAGTAAATATATTCAGAACACTGAGGAGTCAAAAATTTGTTGTGGACTGAAAGAGTTGAAGTTTGGAGATAGGAAAAAAACCTGTTAAGTGGGGGAGGGATGCAGAACAACATGGAGGTAAGAAGTGTATAATACAAATGTAGGTCGTATTGCTGGTTTTTAGCATTTATGAACAGAGGTGTCTCATCAATAAATAATTGAATAAACATGCTAAGATTTCTAGTTAGTGATTTATATCCTTTTATTGTGGTTATTTAAAAATTTAGGGAGAGGGGTGTCTGGTTGGCTCAGTTGGTTAAGCCTCCCACTCTTCGTCTGGGCTCAGGTCGTGATCTCACAGTTCTTGAGATCCAGTCCTGCATCAGTCTCTGTGCTTACGGTGCAGAGCCTGCTTGGGATTCTCTCTCTCTCTCTCTCTCTCTCTCCCTCTCTCTGCCCCTCCTCTGCTCATGCTTTTCTCTCTCTCTCTCAAAATAAACATTTAAAAAATAAAAATTTTGTTAGAAGTGCCCTTACAAAATATATCTCCATATTTTTGTGTTTATGAAACTTATTTCTCTCACATCAGTATTCCTGGGGATCTACCATGAAAGCATTTCATTTTCTGTGGAAATATTATGGCATCACAGATAATGCCATGGAAGCAAACGTGGGTTTAATTGTCAATGGAAAGAGGCCATTTAACAGGTACCAAATCAAGTGAAAGAACTTGATTTCACATGAAACCAAGTGAAATAACTAAAATTTTTTTAATAGGATGATATTTCCGATTATCTTAGTATTTTTCTTTTTCCTTTTAGTCTTCCTATTTAAACATCTGAATTTAATTTATCTCATTTAGATTAAAACGATGCAAAAGTTGAGCACAACAATTCATTTTCAGGGGTGCCTGGCTGGCTCAGCTGGCAGAGCACATGCATCTTGATCTTGGGGTTGTAGGTTTGAGCCCCACTTTGGGTGTAGAGATTACTTACAAATAAAATTAAAATAAATTTCATTTTCATAATAAATCAAAGTCTGATGAATAATTGAAAGGATAGATTCATATCTGCTTTAGTTTCTTTCTAGAACATATTCATTTGGTGCTTAGCTACTCTTGGATTATAAAACCTGAAAGTGTGGGGTACCTGGGTGGCTCAGTCAGTTAAGTGTCCGACTTCGGCTCAGGTCATGATCTCACGGTCCGTGGGTTCGAGCCCCGCGTCGGGCTCTGTGCTGACAGCTCAGAGCCTGGAGCCTGTTTCAGATTCTGTGTCTCCCTCTTTCTCTGACCCTCCCCTATTCATGCTCTCTCTCTCTCTCTCTCTCTCTCTCTCTCTCTCTCTCTCTCTGTCTGAAAAATAAATAAATGTTAAAAAAAATTTTTTTTAAAAAATAAAACCTGAAAGTGTATGTGATACTATGTTTGTATATCCTCAATATTTTTGGAAATAGAAAGATAAAAAAAAGGAAAATATGTTAACGACATTATTGCTTTTTCTTATTCATCCATTATAAAAACATTTGCTAAAGAATTAAAATATACCAAATTCTACATTAGGTGAATAGTAAAGACTAAGTGACAAACAAAGCAGTTACTATCCTGGTATAAATTTTTTGCCTGACTAAAGCATCAAGATCAAGGTATTGTGAGAATAAATCATAAAGTATTAAAGAAGTAGGGAAGCAAGCGTGCATAATTTCTCCCAAATGAAAAAAAAAGGGCAACCAAAATTCCAGGTAAAACAGAAGAACAAGAAATTGCATGGTCTCAATAGGAAGCAAAGTGTAATATGGTGTGATTTCAAAATATTAGGGAATGGAGAGCTCAATTGTCACATAGCAGGTGCTCAATAACCTTTGATGAATGAGAGAACCAACTCATATAATAAAGAAAAATGTACTTGATCTGCATTTTGGACTCATTTTTTTGGGTTGCACAAGAACTGTAAAGTTAGTCTAGTCATTGGAAAGAGTACGCAGCAAAATATATAATTGGTTTTGCAATAACAATATTTACACAGTACAAGAAATACAGGTAGTGTCTGATGTAAAAACTTTTGAATGAACCTTCAAAGACAGTGTGGAAGATAAATGTCAATCACTGAAGAGCATGAACATGTGATCCATCTTGAAAATGTTAAACTTTCTAGGCCAAGATTCAATTAATTCCTGTCTCAGCTACTTGTGTATATGTCTGTACATATGTGACAGATGTTTCGAATTGGAAGGGGGGAATGTGAAGAACTGAAAGAAATGAATAGGTATTATGATATTCAGCTTATAGAGTTTTAACTTATAGAACTAAACATATAGAATTGAAAAAAAATTACTCTATAGCTGATGATTATTTTGCCAAGGAGATGTTACTGATTTAAAAATATGTACTTAAATAATTTTAATAAAATAAAGGTGAATTGAACAAATTTCAGAAAATACAGAAAAATGTATAGAAAAAACATAATTCAGTTCTTAATCCCCTATGTAAGATTACTATTGCTAACTTTTGAGTTTGTTTTCTAACACTTAAGTACATGAATATATTTGGTTCCCAAACTTGTAATTGTGCTTGTGTATTATTTTCCCCAGTACACAAATTATATCAAATAGTACCTCAAAATGTTTTTTCTGTTATTTTGCATTTTAATGGCAATTTAATATTTGTTATAGTATGGGCAAATTCATTTAACTATTATTCTTTAGAACATTAAGGCTTTGGAATAATAATTATTTTATCATTCGTTCTACAAAAGTCAGCATACCTGTGTCCATGATTATTGTCTTTACTTACAATTAGTCAAAGTTATCTCTTATTCTGTATTCTATCAGTTATGGAGAGGAAACCACTTCCAATGAATGGGAACAACATGGCTTGAATTCTTGCCAAAATTTTCTTTATCCATCTGTAAATCTCCTTTTCCTTTAAATGTGTGCCATTCGGGAGCGCCTGGGTGGCTCAGTCGGTTGAGCCTCCAACTTCTTCGGCTCCGGTCATGATCTCAAGGTTTATTAGTTCGAGCCCCGCGTTGGGCTCTGTGCTGACAGCTCAGAGCCTGGAGTCTGCTTCGGAATCTGTGTCTCCCTCTCTCTCTGACCCTCCCCCACTCACACTCTGTCTCTCTCTCTCCTTCAAAAATAAATAAAATTAAAAATAAATTAAAGATAAATAAATAAATAAATAAATTAAATAAATGTGTACCATTCAAAACATACACGCACATTTGAGATACTACCTTTGGCCATGAAGACTTTGGCCCAAATCAATTTGCCAGATGATTATATGTGTAAATGTTAAATACTGCAGTGACAAGGGAATGTTATACCTTGCATTGACAGTTAATACACTTCCCATAGGAGAAAGGTATATTCTCACATCAAACCATCAGTGTCCTTTTGGAAAACTGCTATACATAAATTCCACAAATGTTTAGATTATATTATTAGCAGTTTATAATCAGATACTGTTTTGTTTCTGGTACATGAGTCGTAGCCCTTCAACACACAATGTTATGGTTTATATAACTTGCAACTCTCATGGATCCCCCAGCAATGTCTATCTTAGTCTGGGATACAATGGGAGTGATAAATTCAAAAACACTGGTAGCTTCCACATGAGGGTTTTATAATGAATAAGGATCCTTAGTTTTACAGCTAAGGCAATGAATGCCTCGCTTTTTTACTCATTCCATTATTTTTTAAAGTATTTAAATGGCTTAAGTGTTTAGTTTAAGAAATTGTAAAAACGGAGTAAAACTCTGCAGGTATTAGAAGTATCCTATTTTACAGTTAATCAAAAGGTCAGGAGGCCTTTTGTGCTAAACAAGTCTCATCAGGGTAGTTCATTAACACAATTAGACAAAATGCATTCTCAATTTCAGCTATCTGTTCATTTTAAGGCACTTTCTGCCTTGCTTAATCAAATTAAACATGGGAGACTTTTCTTGGCTACATAATCAACATGTAAATTAAAATGCACAGGGATCTCCAAAGAATAAAAAAAAAAGAAGTTAATTATTTAATCGTTTTTTTCCCCCTCTATGTATTGGGTTGAGAACGTTTAATTAAAAGAGAAAAAGAAAAGTAAGTAAATATATCTCTAACATATGTTTATTTCTCTTCTATGGAAATGTGACTCTAATTAATATTAAAATGACAACAATAGAATATTGAATTTAATGTTTTTACAGTAAGGATTTAGACTAATCAAAGATTGTCATTTTATTTGGAAAACTTAATTGATGGAGATATAATGTGTTTTCAGAAAATGCGGAAGAGAGTTTTAAATACTATTTTCCTTTTATAAACAAGTGGCCATACATTTTTCAAATAGTCTACCTTTGTAAAAACTGAAAATATTGCTGAGGATCAAAGAGACAAACTGAGAATCCATTTGACATCTTATTAAGAAAGTTCAGGAATAGTTCATTTGGACTTTAATTTGCCATCCTCTGAGGTTTATGATGGAGTGAGTACAAAGTGTGATTATTGATTCTCCATCTCTGCAATTTCTATCTGCAGAAGATTATTGTGAATAAGTTCACTTTCCAGCTTGATTTTTCTGACTTCTCAGTAATTTCTGCCTATTTTCAAAATGTTAAAATGTTGAGTTCAGACAAATGCTAGTAATCTCTGGCTTCCCTTTTACTTTGCATAATCCTGCATAATATAAACTTTGTTTTTACATGAGAAGCTCTTAGGCCATATATTTCTTGATTGTGACTGCTCTGATCTGAATCAGTGCAAAGTCACTTAATATTCACTTAGAGATGCACTCGGTTATCTCTCACTTAGAGATCATATTGTTAACTTCAGAGCTGTCAACCAGCTACAAAACCAGTAGCGGGTTTTATCCAAATTTTTTTTAAGTTATTTATTTTGAGAGTGACAGAGACAGCACGAGTGGGGTTGGGATAGAGAGAGATGGAGAGAATCCCAAGCAGGTTCCGCACCACTAAGGCAGAGCCTGACATGGGGCTTGAACTCAAGAAACTATGAAATCATGACCTGAGCCCAAACCAGCAGTTGGACACTTAACTGACTGAGCCGCCCAAGCGCCCCCCCCCTTTTTTTTTTAATTTTTGAAGTTTGTTTATTTTGAGAGAGAGTGCGCTCATGCACACATGAGTTGGGGAGGGGCAGACAGAAAGGGAGGGGCATACAGAAAGGGAGAGAGAGAATTCCAAGAAGGCTCCATGCTGTCAGCACAGAGCCTGACACAGGGCTAGATCTCACAACCCTGAGATCATGACCTGAACCGAAGTCAAGGGTCAGACACTTAACCAACTGAGCCACCTGGGTACCCCAAATACCAAGTTCTATGCCAGTGATTCAGAAATGTTCTGAAACAACCCCTACAGTTTTGTACTGTATAAATGCCCTCATGTACTACTTCTCAGGAAGATAGATAATGTACTGATAGGTGGAAAGTTCACTTATCTACATGCTGTATGTATTTTGACAATGGGACATTTTGAGTGCTCTTCAATAGTAGCAAATCAGGGCCCCAAGTAACATTAATTCAGTGACCATTTGAGAAATGTGTGTGACTTGCTTGTTCTGGGTAGATGATATATAAACATAAATAAGACCTAATCTTATCCTTGAATAACTTATAATTAAGAGAGAAAAACAAAATCACGCCTTTTGAGATGGGGAGGACTCAAAAAGTCTTAGACCTTTTTGAAACTGAGTAATATTGGCTACCAAGGTAAAAGATAAACATAATAGCATGCAAATTTTAGGTGATGGCGTTCCAAAAGATAACTCAATTGTATAGTTAAAAAGCATATATCATGTGTTTGTATTTCTATACATACATATTTATCCTTGTTTGTTTATAATTAATTCATATAATGAAAATCCTATTTGTGGAAAGATTACACAGTACAATTATGTAAGTAAATGTGTATGTATGTATGTGTGTGTGTGTGTGTATATATATATATATATATATATATATATATAATTTAACAAACACATATTCTTATATGTTATTTATTTCCAATAACAGCCCTATGATTTACATATGATTTTTTTTAATGTTGATTTTGGGAAAGAGACAGAGTGGGGGAGGGGCACAGAGAGAGAGACACGGAATCTGAAGCAGGCTCCAGGCTCTGAGCTGTCAGCACAGAACCTGATATGGGGCTCGAACCCATGAAGTGTGGGATCATGACCTGGGCCGAAGTCAGATGCTCAATCGACTGAGCTACCCAGGTGCTCCCTACATATGATTTTCATTTCCACTATACAGGTAATAAAGCAGAAGTCCAAAGAGTTTAAGTAAGTTACTTGCACAAGGTTGTGTAGCTAATAAATGGGAGAACTGGGATTTGAACATCAGTAGTCTGGGAATAAAATAGAGGAAAGTCTTATGTAATAGAATAAGAAAAAAAAATCCTATCTTGCAGGGGAGGGGAGTCATTAACTGCTTCTAAGCAAAGAAGTGTCAAGCATCCAGAAGTAGTTCAGAATTTCAGGGTAACTGTGCTATGAAAAGATGAATTTGTTCAATCCTGTATATAGATAACACAGTCACAATGATCTTATTCGAGCATTATTTTTTTTTTAACTTGGGAAGTGATCTTTGGAGTGGAAAATCAATTATTATTTAAAAAATATTTTTAAAAAAGACTAAACAGTAAAGAGCCTGGAAATGACATGTGATTTCAGTAGAATTAAGAGAGCGTATGTGACTCTTTCTGGAAGAATTTAAGAGAGAAGAAAATGCCCTAGACAGTGTTGTGAAAGTTCACATTAACGTTGAAGTATTGTAGGCTTTTTTGTTGTTCGTCATTTGCACTTATAAATATTCATGAATTTCTCTAATTACACGCAAAACTAGCAGGCACCAGGAAAAATACTTTGTACTTTTGTTGATTGAATAAGTTGGAAAGTGCTAGATTAGAAAGAGCAGGCACTTCTCAATCGTTATTTATGCAGTCCATGCCAACAAATATATTTATATAATGTTTTGACTGACAGGACCTTTCCTTTTGTTCTTCCCATTTTTTAAAATTAACTAAGGAGAAATCTAAAGAAGGAAAAATGTGCCTGGTGGTAATCTGGGCCTCTAAATTTTTAGATCCACTGGCTAAGGAGTCAATTACTGGAAGTTTCCAATTGTATGGGAATCATATCAAAGCCATGGCTTTGTATTATTTACCCAAATAAACAACATTCTTTAGAAGCAAACAGGCAGTTTAACTAATGAAAAATGTAAATTCCAGCTTTGTGTGTTATCCATGAATGCTCTGATACCACAATTGTGATTTTAAAGTGTTTCCCTACTGTGAAAAGCGTCTTCGGCAATGATGTTGGATGTTGACTGCTGAATGTCAGAAATAATGATCTAGCTGCACTGTAATCTTTGCTGAATGAGTTCTATTATGTGTCACATTTAGAAGAGTATTTGTGTTGTTGAATGATTTTCAACTAATTATCAAGTATTGCTTGCATTTTATAGAATATAATAATCGCACAAAAAGTCTACTCTTAATACTGCTAAGTCCAATTTTATACATCATATTTGAAAAGTAAACTAAAATTGACATATTTACCAGAATCCATATATATATTTATGTGGATATATATATGTGTGTGTGTGTATATATGTGTGTGTGTGTGTATATATATATGTGTGTGTATATATATATATATGTATATATATATATATCTCATTATTGCAATATGGGCACAACATAAATGCTTTCCTTGTTTTCAAAAGAATGCAATTCAGATTCACTAGTAACAGCATTTTATTTGTGATTATTTTATTTTCATATAAAAAATAAGTGTAAGTAATATGAAGTAGGAAGGATTTCTTTAGAACATCTTGGCTACTCCACTGCCCCTCTCTGCCAGGCCAACTGGTTTATTTAGACTGTGGTCCATTCACAGATCAGCTTGCTCTAAGCCTTCATAAAAAGTTCTAATTATATTTGCTTAACATTGTTTAACATTTTGGGTGGGGATATAGGTACTGAAATAAGCTTGATTTCCTTTAACTTTCTGTTAAAAATAAACCAATTATATTGTTCTCATACTTGTTTGAGAGCTCAAATCATAGGGAATGCTTATCGTCTTCTTGGATGGTCGGCATTTTAAAAAATGCCGGGTGGTTACTATTTTAAAAACTGGTCAAAAAATGAAGGAAAGAAATTAAGCATTGACACATGTTTATCTGAGAACAGGGAACACAGTTGTGTGTGATTTTTTTTCTTTCATGTGCCTACAAACCTAACATATGTATTAATCAAAAAAAAAAATAGTAGCAGTTAAAGGGGGAAATGATGTTAGAGTTGTACCTATGAGTCTTGGAGAGGTAGAATATGAGAAAGATGTAAATGTTTTGGTTTGGACTTATTCAACATGAAAGTGTAAACTGATGATGAAAATAAGAATAGTCATTGCAAAAAGTATTTCCTGCATTCCAGGAAATAGATGATGCAATGAAAACGTCACCCAGTGGGCTCCTCTCACTACACCTCTGCTGCCTTGTGGGAAAATGCCTTTCAATTACTTCTGGGAATCCAAAGGTTATATACTATAAGCAATCACAAATCAGTCTGTTCCACTGTTACCCCATTCTCTCTTTCCACTTAGGGGACCCACTGCCAAAGTCCACTCTTTATGCCAACACTTGAAGAAGCCTCAATATTGACACCAACAAACAAGAGAAAGATCAAGGGCTCCATCTCTGGGCACATGCAAATGTCCCAGTGATACTTGAATGTCAGGGATGGGAAGTGAGAGGTACCGTATGTGTGCAAAACTGGGGTAAAGGACATGTACTCTGCATTGTTACTTGAACTGCTGTGGTAGCTCCACTTGTGTTAAGAAACCCACAGATTCTCCTTTTCATGATGCCATCAGTCGTGGTTTTCTAAATCATGTACGGAGAGAAATGGATACTTGTAAGTGTGTGCGTTGTGTATGTGAGAGAGACAGAGAGAAACAGAGACAGAGACAGAAAGAGACTGAGAGAGATACAGAAAGGTAGTTAATGAAAGGGTGTGTGTTTGTATTTGGTGTAAGTGGTTTACGGGAGGGTAGAATCCAAAGAAAGGAAGGAAATGTAGTGTTTACTTCGCAAGTACCTTAACCAAATTATTGGATTAATCAAAATTTTCACTTTCCAAAAGATCATCTTTGAGACCTGGGAGAGAATACCACAAGAAGTCTATTAGTAAAGAGAGTAGAAGATGATCCATACTTGAGGTTCAGGAAATACTGAAATTCGATTTATGCCAGATGTGTATATATTATGCAAACTAATGCCACTTTGCAGTTCTGAGGGAGGCCAAACTATCCATTTTTCATTACACCAGGATTATGATTACATAAACTGTATTTTTTGGCTTTAGGAAGAAGCAGGACTACCATCATTCTGATAAACCACAGATTCTTCAAACACACAAACACACACTGAGTTACCTTTGTTTACCTGCTATAATCAATGATACTCAACAGTTCTTAGTTCTTCCCTGACGACAACTTTTGGTTTCTAATCTGCTTCTAATATGAAAAAATAGTCTATTTAAAATACAAATTATGTATACCTATGTATTTTAGAAGGATAATAAGTATATTTGTTGAACTATCATAAACTTCCAACACAAGTCAAAAATACCACCTCACTATTCACAGTTACACTCACACTTAATATCAAAAAAAACAAGGATACTGAAATGCACAATTCTGGGACCTTCTAATTAAAGGTCAATGTAGGGATATGCAAATACAATCTCCCTTACAGATTATTCTTGGAACAATTATCATTCTTTTGACCTCAAGATGTCGTCTTTCTAGTCATACAATAACAAACACGTTGTTCCAAACAGTGAACTTATTTATTTACCTGTTGGTAGACCCTGGGATTATAGACGGTTTATTGAATTCTTCACTTTCAGTAAGATGCTTGGTATCCTGGAAATATAGTAAAAGTCTAAAACTATGCATTGGTTTATACAACAATGTACCCAAAAATAGCTTTTAGATATTTAATTGTAATTAGTTATGTAAAACAACTAAGTTATATATGATGATAGTTATAAAATACTTCTTACTAAGCTTTAGTGTTGAGTGAAATCTAACTTTTAGGAAAATGGTACAACCACATTTTTAAATATTTTACACTTTTGTGTACTTTGGAAATAGAAGAACTTGACTGATTAAAGCTGAAAGGTAGAGAATTTAAATTTTACTCTATTTTGCATATTTCACTCTCTTAACATATTTCCCATAAGTGTAATAGACTGTTATTTATATATTTAAAGTAAAACTTCCACATTTACAATTTATCATGTAGTGATTAATTATAATAAACAGTAATCTTATTTTGGGACTATTTTAAGAGTCTTGTTGATAATGGGATATGTGTAAATCAAGGGATAAGACACACTTTTATATCAACGGATGGGTAAAATCTAAGCATGAGTTTTTTCCTCAATGGAAAAGTTACAAGGCTTAAGGGATGAAATATAAAATTTGAAATGAAAAAAAAAAAATACCAATCTGGAAAGTGCATGAGAACAATAAGAGAAGGAAAGCTTTAATATTACATTATCCAAGTTTAGGAAGAGAATAATGCACATAAGTTAGTCAGAAATTTCTTCTAAAAGTTCAACATTTAAAAGTAGTTTTCATCTAGCTCTAGAAAGCTTATGATGACTGCATCAAAAAGTAATATCCTGGGGGCGCCTGGGTGGCTCAGTGGGTTGGGCGTCTGACTTCGGCTCAGGTCACGATCTTGCGGTCCGTGAGTTGGAGCACCACGTCGGACTCTGGGCTGATGGCTCAGAGCCTGGAGCCTGCTTCCTATTCTGTGTCTCCCTCTCTCTCTGCCCCTCCCCCGTTCATGCTGTGTCTCTCTCTGTCTCAAAAATAAATAAACGTTAAAAAAAATTTAAAAAAAAGTAATATCCTGGCCCATATTTATAGAAAATAAATTTACCTATATTCAATAGCACAAATTACAACACACATGTCCACATATGTGGGCAAATATACACACCCACACCCACACCCCATACTGGGCATCTATTGTATACCAGAAATCTTACCCAATCATTCACAAACACTTAGTCTATGAATTCACTGGCACCTCTCGTCCTTGGTGTCTCTACTTTCCTCTCCTTTTAACTCCATTCTGTCTTCACATTTGTTCTCCAAAAAGGTCATTACGCAATGCTCCTCTCTCATTATTGAGATTGCCTTATTTCACAGGAACCACCTGGGAAAAACCTAACTCTGGCTTACTCTGTTTAATTTGTTGGTTGAAGGTGATGGAGAAAGAAACAGATTAAAGCAGCATAAACCCATAATCTTTACACTTAGTCCTAAATATAACTCCAGTTATTTTATCCATTTGATAGCTTTAATTATCATATACATGTTTATGATTCTCAAAGCTGCATTTTCCAATGATATTGGTTGATGGATTTTTTTTTTCCTTTTGCTACCTGCTAGACATCCCTACTTTGAATGTTTATTTATTTATTTGGGTTGAGAGAGTGAGCAGGGGAGGGGCAGAGAGAGAGGGAGAGATCATGAACTGAGCCAAAATCAAGAGTCAGATGTCGAACTGACTGAGCCACCTAGGCATCCCTTGACATCTCTACTTTGATTTTCCATAGTCATATCATAGTAGCATATTTAAAACAAATATCATACTTTATTTAGTGGTCAGTTGTTAGTGGTCAGGAGAGTAAAAACAGTAGTTCCAGCATGGCTATTGAATAGTTAGGCTTTTATTTACAGCATAAAGCATCTATAAGACAGAACACTTGAATATACCTCCAGATACTCAAGTTCCAAGCATAACATTGCCAGATTAAAAAATTAAATAGAAACAAAGAAAGATAACAACAAAAAGATTCCAAATAAAACAAGTGTAGCTTTGATTGAATTGAAGGAATGAATATTTACCTTTAAAATTTTCAGGTTCTTGTTATTTAAGTCCCAAGAAAAACAAAATCTAAATATCATAAAAGAAACATTCTTTCATTTAGGGGTATTCTATTAATCAAATATTTAGCCTTCAATTAGCAGGTAAAAAGGAAAAAAAATTCAGCTAAGTAGACTGCGTTATTTTGACTTTTATGTGGTGATCTGAAAATTATTGCTGGTAGTTAATTTTTTGATTTGACATTATTTAAAACAAAACAAAACAAGAAAATCTAAGGGCACCTGGGTGGCTCAGTTAGTTAAGCGTCAGACTTTGGCTCAGGTCATGATCTCAGGGTTCATGGGTTCGAGCCCTGGCTCAGGCTCTGTTCTGAAACCTGGGAACCTGGAGCCTGTTTCAGATTCTGTCTCCCTCTCTGTCTCTGCCCCCACCCCCCTGCTTGTGCTCTGTATCTCTCTCTCTCAAAAACAAATATTAAAAATAAATTAATTAATTTTAAAATATTTAACTCTAAATTCATCACAATGATATGTGGGAGAATCGGAAGCATCTATTCAAACTGGTACACTGACACAAGTTTGAAGAGTAGCTAGAAACAAATTGCATACAACACCCATCTCCATGCCCATCACCCACTTTCCCCTCCCCCCACCCCCCATCTACCCTCAGTTTGTTCTCAGTATTAAGAGTTTCTTATGGTTTGACACCCTCCCTCTCTGTAACTTTTTTTTCCCCCTTCCCCTCCCTCTTGGTGTTCTGTTAGTTTCTCAAGATCCACATATGAGTGAAAACATATGGTATCTGTCTTTCTCTGCCTGACTTATTTCACTTAGCATAATATCTTCCAGTTCTATCCACGTTGCTACAAAGGGCCATATTTCATTCTTTCTCATTGCCTCGTAGTATTCCATTGTGTATATAAACCACAATTTCTTTATCCATTCGTCAGTTGATGGACATTTAGGCTCTTTCCATAATTTGGTTATTGTTGAAAGTGCTCTTATAAACATTGGGGTAGGAGTGCCCCTATGCATCAGCACTCCTGCATCCCTTGAGTAAATTCCTAGCAGTGCTACTGCTGGGTCACAGGGTAGTTCTATTTTAATTGTTTTTTTTTTCTTACTTATTTTTTTAACTTAAAAAAAATTTACTTATTATTGAGAGACAGAGAGAGACAGAGCATGAGCATGGAAGGGGCAGAGAGAGGAGGAGACACAGAGTCCGAACCAGGCTCCAGGCTCACAGAGCCCAACGTGAGGCTGGAACTCATGAACCACGAGATCATGACCTGAGTCTAAGTTGGACGGTTAACCAACTGAGCCACCCAGGCGCCCCTATTTTTAATTTTTTGAGGAACCTCCACACTGTTTTCCAGAGCAGCTGCACCAGTTTGCTTTCCCACCAGCAGTGAAAGAGGGTTTCCAATTCTTCACATCCTCGTCAGCATCTATAGTTTCTTGATTTGTCCGTTTTAGCCACTCTGACCGGTGTGAGGTGATATCTCATTGTGGTTTTGATTTGTATTTCCCTGATGATGAGTGATATTGAGAATCTTTTCATGTGTCTGTTGGCCATCTGGATGTCTTCTTTGGAAAAATGTCTATTCATGTTTTCTGTCCATTTCTTCAATGGATTATTTGTTTTTTGGGTCTGGAGTTTGGTGAGTTCTTTATAGATTTTAGATACTAGCCCTTTATCCCATATGTCATTTGCAAACATCTTTTCCCATTCCACTGGTTGCCTTTTAGTTTTGTTGATTGTTTCCTTTGCAGTGCAGATACTTCTTATCTTGATGAGGTCCCAATAATTCATTTTTACTTTTAATTCCCTTGCCTTTGGAGATGTGTCGAGCAAGAAATTGCTGCAGCTGAAGTCAAAGAGGTTTTTTTCCTGCTTTCTCCTCTAGGGTTCTGACGGTTTCCTGTCTCGCCTGCAGGTCCTTCATCCATTTTTTTTTTATTTTTGTGTATGGTGTAAGAAATTGGTCTAGTTTCATTTTTCTGCGTGCTGCTTTCCAGTTCTCCCAGAACCATTTGTTAAAGAGACTGTCTTTTTTCATTGGATACTCTTTCCTGCTTTGTCAAAGATTAGTTGGCCATACTTTTGTTGGTCAAATTCTGGGGTCTCTATTCTATTCCATTGGTCTATGTGTCCGTTTTTGTGTCAATACCATACTGTTTTGATGATTATAGCTTTCTGGTAGAGGCTAAAGTCTGGGATTGTGATGCCTCCTGCTTTGGTTTTCTTCTTAAATATTACTTTGGCTATTTGTGGTCTTTTGTGGTTCCATACAAATTTTAGGATTGCTCATTCTACCTTTGAGAAGAATGCTGGTACAATTTTGATTGATATTGCATTGAATGTGTAGATTGTTTTGGATAGTATTGACATTTTAACAATATTTATTCGTCCAATCCATGAGCACGGAATGTTTTGCCATTTCTTGGTATCTTCTTCAATTTCCTTCATAAGCTTTCTATAGTTTTCAGCATACAGATCTTTTGCATCTTTGGTTAGGTTTATTCCCAGGTATTGTATGATTCTTGGTGAATCATTGTGAATTATGAATGGGATCAGTTTCTTTATTTGTCTTTCTGTTGCTTCATTATTAGTGTATAAGAATGCAACTGATTTCTGGACATTAATTTTGTATCCTGAGACTTTGCTGAATTCATGTATTAGTTCTAATAGACTTTTTTGGTGGAGTCTGTCAGGTTTTCCACATATACTATCATGTCTTCTGCAAAAAGGGAAAGCTTGACTTCATCTTTCCGAATTTTGATGCCTTTGATTTCCTTTTGTTGTCTGATTGCTGATGCTAGAACTTCCAACACTATGTTAAACAATAGCGGTGAGAGTGGACATCCCTGTCGTGTTCCTGATCTCAGGGGGAAAGCTCTCAGTTTTTCCCCATTGAGGATGATATTCGCTGTGGACTTTTCATAAATGGCTTTTATGATGTTTAAGTCTGTTCCATCTACCCTGACTTTCTTGAGGGTTTTTTATTAATAAAGAGTGCTGAATTCTGTCAAATGCTTTTTCTGTGTTGATTGATAGGATCATATGGTTCTTATCTTTTCTTTTTTAATGTGGTGTATTACATTGATTGATTTGTGAATATTGAACCAGCCCTGCAGCCCAGGAATGAATTCCACTTGATCATGGTGAATAATTTTTTTTATATGCTGTTGAATTCGATTTGCTAGTATCTTGTTGAGAATTTTTGCATACATATTCATCAGAGGTATTGGAAACCAATTTGACAATAAATTATATTTAAAAAATAAAATAAATAAAGTATGGTATACAATGCCAAAAAGAAAAAAAAAACGAAACAAATGGGAAAGGATTGTGTTCATCTTCATGCTGACTAATCATATTCATAAGTCTGTCAGAATGTTAGGTTATGCAAAACCATGATCTATTAGTAATGACTTAAAAATAATTACACAGGGGCGCCTGGGTGGCTTAGTCAGTTGAGTGTCTGAATTCAGCTCAGGTCATGATCTCGTGGTCTGTGGGTTCGAGCCCCATGTCGGGCTCTGTGCTGACAGCTCAGAACCTGGAGCTGCTTCGGATTCTGTATCTCCCTCTCTCTCTGCCCCTCCCCTGCTCATGCTCTGTCTCTCTCTCTGTCAAAAATAAATAAACATTTAAATTTTTTTTTAAAAATACACATATTTCCAAAAACTTCTGTTCTTTTATTTATTTTTTAATTTTCCAAAAAGCTCAGTAGATATTTCTATTCTAACCTTACTGCATTGGTTGAGTGTCATCATTTTATATAATTTGCTGGCCAATAGAAATTCTGTGAAGGTAAAAGAGGAAAGTTTACCGTTATTTTTTAATTTATTAAAAAAATTTAAGTTTATGTATTTATCTTGAGAGAGAGAGAACATGATCAGGGGAGGGCAGAGATGGAGAGAGAGAGAGAATCCCAAGCAAGCTCCGTGCTGTCAGCACAGAGCCTGATGCAGGGCTCGATCTCATGAACCACGAGATCATGACCTAAGCCAAAATCAAGAGTTGGACACTTAACCAACTGAACCACCCTGCTGTCCCTAAAACCTTCCTTTATTTATTTTTTTAATTCTAAAAATCACACTGATCACCACTAATCCAAGTGAATATTTATGTCTTACCGAATGGCCTATCTTTAACGTGCAAAGATGAAAGAAGAGACATTCTCTTAACTTCACCTTTAGAAGAAGAAACATTTTATTTCTGTCATTGGTTATGGAAAAAAACTATTGCTTAATGCTAAGCCTTGTAGTGCAGTCTTTGTCTTGGTTTGATCCAAATTAGGTAGCAAAGCAGCTTTGCTCCTGGTAGTAGAGTTTACATATAGTTTATTATGTGAAATGTCACTTGAGAAAATAAAGTGTGCTTTAGACAAATATAATTATATGTGTTCTAGGTCAAATGTTCTTTCAGACAAAGGCACAATTCTTCGACATTTAATATGTAGCCAGGATAAATGGAGTTGAACCACAGCAGGGTGAGCCCGTGTGCACACATTAGAATGACTAGTCATTGGTAGCCTAAGTACTTTATGTCAGCAATGGGAAAGCCATAGAATGCAGCCCAAACCAAAGTCACAAGTGAGTTAGAAAGGCTTTTGCTCTCAAGTGAAACCAATGACAATGAAGCTACAAATGCTTGTTATTTAATTTATTCCAGAGAGAAGGCCAAAAGGTATTATTTTCCTTCCTAATGGTCGGTGGAAAATTACTTATTTGTTCTGGTTTTATTGCTTATCAGCTGTTTGCAATCTTTTGATTAATCTGAATATTGTTATGAAAAGCTCTCTCTGCAAAATTCCTTCTATCTTTTGAGTAAATACTAAATTGGAAAACAGCAAAAGAAATTCCACATGTTGCTATTTTGCCCATTTTGGGGCATAAAAGAATTCAATGTTTGGTGGTTGCATAAAGTAGGTGAAATATGTCAATCCTGTTTCCAGTAAACAATCCACATAGTTTCCATGATACTTAATTTAAAATGTGAAAAACAAAACATAAAATAACAACATAAAAGAATGCCAGAAACATAATTGTCCAAAATAAAATGTTTACTTACTTTAAATACTTTCTAGAATCCCATGAGAAGAAACTGTAAAGATAGGGATTTTTGTAGTGTTGTTCAGTGCTGTGTCTTGGGGACCTAGATTGGTACCCAGTACAGCATAGATAATAATGAGAATTTAAAAAACAGACTGAATAAGTGGCCAAATAATGTGAATAAACTCGTTCTAAAATTAAATGAGACTATGAATTATTTCTTTTTTTCTGTAAAATGCATTTGATGCTAACAATTAGCAGCCTGATATCACACCTTAAAATGGTAAATTAGAGCAGAGGAAACAAACACAGATACCATGTGTAATAGTTTGACCTTCTCTTGGTTACTAGAATAGAGAAGGAGATCAGATTTCACATGTTGCCCTTGTCATTGTACAGTTCTCAAAGACTCATCAGAATTTAAGAAAATCCTTCAGGGGGCACCTGGGTGGCTCAGTCAGTTGAGCATCCGACTTTGACTCAGGTCATGGTCTTGTGGTTCGTGAGTTCAAGCCCTGCTTCAGGCTTTGTGCTGAGGTCTCAGAGCCTGGAGCCTGCTTCAGATTCTATGTCTCCCTCCTTCTCTGCCCCTCCTCTGCTCATACTCTGTTTCTCTCTCTCTCAAAAATAAATAAATATTTAAAAAATTTTTAATTAAGAAAAAAAATCCTTCAGACTTACTATCACGTGAATGCAACATATTGCGATCATTTTTCAAGTTCTTGATTAATTCAGGTATTTAATACGGGAAATAAAACCCAAGTTTTAGATGTGATTGTAGGAAAGCAATCATCAAAGAGTGGTGAGAAATTCTGAACTGTATTTATGTAGATCATAGAATCTTAGAATTGGAATCAGACAGGAAGTTAGAGGTCATTAATCTTATATATGAGGAAAAGACTCTTCAATTACAATACACACAATTACAATACATTCTCATTTATCTGGATTCCAAGTTACTTGAAAGCTCAACTCCCTAATTTATTTTCCCACTTGACTTTTATGCGAAAGAAAGAAATTACAAATAATAGGAAAGATAATTAATGCATTTAAAGATGACTCTGGGGTACTTCAAGACCCTGAAGTAGCTTTTCAGTCATCAGTAAAGATCCAATTATCTTTAGTATCAGTTTAGCTTTAACCCTTGACTTTGTTTCCAGGCTTGGAAACCCTACCTTATATGGATGCTCTAAGCTGTGAGACTTGCAAGGGAATGTGTGGGTGTTAGATAAATAGGGAAAAACAAAGACTAAAGTGATGCTGAAGGAAGGGAAGAGAGGCACTACAGAAAAGACAGTAAGCAGGGGGCACCTGGGTGGCTCAGTCGATTAAGCGTGGGACTCTTGACTGTGGCTCAGGTCATGATCCCATGGTTCAGGCACTGTCAGTGCAGAGCATGCTTGGGATTCTGTCCCTCCCTCTCTCTGCTCTTCCCTCCTCCCATGCTTTCTCTCTCTCTCTCTTTCTCTCTCTCTCTCTCTCTCTCTCTCTCTCTCAAAACTAAATTAATAAACTTAAAAAAAAAAGACAGTAAGCAAAACAGTGCTTGTGAGGAATCCAAGAGAGAAGTAACGAGGGAAAGAAAACAAAATCTGAAGCAGATATGGCAGGAGACTAAAGAAGGGACTGGAAAATTCTCCACTCTGGAGGTTACAATATAACACATTACTCTCAGATTCTCTTTCCATTCTCCGAGAGAATGTGTTATACAACTCCTAACTCACTTTCTTAGGCTTCCTTACAGTATGCCCCAATTACCATTGTAACCTTAAAAGTCTCCCTGTTCCTCAAAATCTAACTTACATAATGTAAGTATCCTAACAGCCTGCTAGGACAGAATTCTGAGGGAACATCTCTTGGTCTGGTAATCACATTCCTGACCGGTGAAATGACAGCTTTTGCTTTAATTGCTTCTAGTATCAGGAGCGTCCCCATGACCCAAAAGATCTTTTAAAAACTTCTCCTAAAGGTTTTGTTCTCTTTCAGGTATTGACAAGTTTCGAACCTTACCTCTCTCTCTCTTTCCCACCCTTTCCTTTTCTTTTCACCTGTGCCTGTCCCAGCCGCCCCCCCCCAACCCGTCCTGATTGTCCTCACATTCTTCCCGTTCCTTTTCTTTCCCCCATGCTCTTCTTGCCAACTCGCTGCCCTCCTTCCCTCCCCTGCTTTCTCAATTTATAAGTTGTTTAAATACAGTGCAGAAGTCTATACTAAACTATGCCACTATGTTAAATGTTAGTTTAATGTCCACGTGTGTCACAATAATTATTCAGTACATGTAGTGAATGCATTCTTAAACAGTAATCATTACTACTTACTAAGAACAGGTAAAGCTATCAAGAGAGTCTCAAAACAGAATAACCTTTAACACATCAAAGTAATAAAAGAGTTTGTAGCTCAATTTATGAGGTTTCAAATCCCAACTCCTCGTTTTGAGAAAAGAGCCTTTTGGGTAGTATTTCCTACCCTCAGAGGATTGACTATTGCTACTTCTATATTTCACTATTATTTGAATTGCCGCTATAAAATAGTGACTTCAAATGAATTGGAGTAGCATAGGCAATATGTTCTCTAATTTTTCTTGACTTAAATCATACTTATGGAGCTTACTTCCTGTAAGTCATTTCTAAATGTAATGCAGTAGAAAACAGTGAGAGCTTTGACCGTAGTTCAAACTCTGACTTGATAACCAATGTTGCCACTCACTACTTTGTGACCTTGACTTCATTTCCTTGACTAAAAGTTCTTCATCTGTAAAATTGGAACAACAAAACTGATTTGCAGTGTTCTGAAGAGAGAAACTGAGGTTTTATGAAATGTTTTTTACATAATTTAACCTATTACATAGTGATCATGCATATAAATACAGACAAGTTGTTACCATTGACTTCTTATTAAAATATAATATATAATATAATTTGTTCTTATTGCCTGAAACTTGATTTATTTGTATTTTAATTTCATTTAAAATTTTTTCAATTTAAATGAAATATTGGGAGACTCCCCCAAATTACTGAAATTATTCACAGATAATCTAAACCAAACAAAATACATGTTAATTTGTAATTCGTCCATTATTCATCTCTTTAAGCCTCTCTTTCCCCAGATTTCACCAATTCCATTGAGTCAATAGGAAGAATTTTCCTTGACATCACGGATGCCCCTTTATTTTCTTTTCTAATACTGGTCCAGTTTAAAATGAACACAATTATATTTACATTTGTGCGTCATACTTTTGTAAGATAGATATGCTAGGACCACAAAGCCGTGAACATAAACACATTAAAAAATATTGGATAGTGGGGCACCTGCATGGTTTAGTCAGTTAAGCATCTGACTTTTGGTTTCAGCTCAGGTCATGATCTCACATTTTGTAAGTTTCGGCCCCACATCAGGCTCTGCACTGACGGTGTGGAACTTGCTTAGGCTTCTCTCTCCCTCTCTCTCTTCCCCTCCCCAGTTTGCTCTCTCTCTCCCTCTCTCTCTCTCTCTCAAAATAAATAAATAAATTTGAAAAATTGTGTAGCAAGATTTCTTTAATCATTAAGGTTTTTTTTCCAGTTTTTCGTACAAACACCATTTATTGACTGCTTATGGTAAAAACATATTGAGCCATCCAGAGAAGGGATAGTTTCCACTTCCAAAGAATTCAAAATTAATGTGTGAGTCTGTTTCACAATGGACTGAATTTTAACAAGTGTTTGTTGAAGGATCAACATGTACAAAGAAACGTATTAAGTGTTATGGAAGATACAAACATTAAGACAACAGAATGCTTCTTTCTGAGAGTTTTGTGTAGTTAACAAGTCACTATATGTGAATCACCAGTATATCCAAGACTGGTACTTTCAACAGCACTAATAGGGACGTCTAACATCATAACACTTAGGTTGTGCTAAACACACCTCTAGGTAGTTGTGGGTATTATCTCAATTGTATCACCTTAAAAATCCTTTCTGTTAAGTACTATTATTTTATTTTACAGATGAGGAATCTAAAATGCAGAGGTCAGACAACTTGTTCAATATCATATGGCGGCTAAGATTAGCAGCCCAGAGTTGAATGCATGTAAGTGGACTCCAGACTCTCAACTCAATCACTATGATACAGTCCCTCTTTTAACTGATGCAGGGAAGAAAAGAAATCTATACGTGCCATAGCTAATACAAATGGAATTAGTTGTAGGCTCTAGGACATAGCATATGGATTGAACGTTGAACAATAAGCATGGTTCCAATGGGCTGAGATAAATCGTGGAGTTGGTTTGAGGACGGAATAGTTCTAATCTGAGGAGATTCTATGGACAGTCGTGTCACAGTAAGATGCTGCAGGAGCTGGTCTATAAACAGTGATGGGATGTTTGGATGGAGAAAAGGCCATATACAAGGGGAAAAGTGGAAATCAAAGCTGGAAGATGTGACTGTACAAATTCTACAGCAATGAGAACACTTTAAATCTCTTACAAGGATAAAGCGCTGAAAACATAGACCACCTGACAAGGTATGACAGCCTAAGCGTTGTGAGGCTTTGAAGAGGTCACCATAGCTGTCTGAACCCAAAGAACTATGACTCTCCAGTCTCTGAAATCCTGCTGAGTTTCAGGCAGCCAGGGACGGTTATGCTTAAATGACTGCATGAAATCATTCTTAACATATGGGGCTCTAAAGTGATGCCGCGTGTTGTCAAATACACCAGTTACAACTGTCTCCAAGAGCAAAGGTAAGAACATTATCCACCCCACACACTGTGGCTTCGTCCTCGTCCTGTCACCGTCCGGATCCATCTGGGAGCTACTGAACAAAATGGTTGACTTGAGTACCTTCATCCTTGAGAAGGTGAAGCAAAGGATGAAAATCACGTCTTCACGTGGAGCAGACAACGGAAAAGGAAAGTTTTGAGTTTCCATTTACACAAGTCTGTCTCATGCCCTTCTTGAGAGAGCAGCAAATGGTTGCATTGAAACTGACACATATTTGGTAGTCAAAAAGTAAAATGACACCTTTTAAAGAAGAAAAACAACCTCAGAAAAGTTTGGCAGAATGATGTCCTTGGCCTTCAAAAAAAAAAACACAAAGCCCAGACAGAAGTGCTACACGTTCCTCTGTTCTTTCTTTCCCTGTGTTCCGCATTATTACTTGCTAAATCAATTGCAGCTGCTTACCTCAGTCCAGTGCATTTAAGCCCTTTCTTGGGGCCTCTGTAGCACCCTTTGAGAATTTCACCCATAACTCCTTACCAATTCCCTAAGCTGTCTTGACTTCTCTACCAGAAAATTGTTATTATATTTATAACAGCATTCGGAGAATATTTCACCAAGCTGCTAACGAAACTCACTTTCATACAACCAATGAATTATGCCTTAAATGTCTTTTTCTCTCTGCATGATGCCCTAGATTAATGCGCTATATAATGTTTGTAAATACAACCATGTTTCTTCTTTAAAAGTCATTAAGAGGGTTTTAATAAACATTGAAATGATCAATGTGCTAATTGGTTCCAGATAATGTTTATCAAATATTTAGGAAGAGGAAATAAAGTACTGTATGGCAAAAAATGCAATTCAAGTAAGTAGTTTTATTGGAAGAGATTTGCTTAAATAGGGATAGAATTTCAACACTAAGAGCTTTTTTAAATACAAATGGGAAAATGAGGTAAGAATTAGCTTAAGTAAAAGTTAATGCAACATTAGGTTTGCAAATTTAGTTGAACAAAGTTAGAAAATTTGAAGTTTATGTTACAAAGATAAATACAAATGGTATACTTTGGTTATGTGTGATAGACTATGTGGATTTTACCTTTATTAGTACTATTTGTTAGTAATGTTCTGTATTATAAAACAGATGACCTAAAAAATAATTTCTCCTGATTTTAAATCTGAAGGAGTCTATAGTCATAGAGAGGACACTTATACAACACAGGTCAAATTCAAAACGTACCCTAAGTTACACCTGTTTTCCCTTCATTAAATGAAGGAATACAGATACAGATACGGATGGAGGAAATTATCTATCTGTATGCATGAATGTATGTTTCTGTCCTTCTTGCACTATCTAGCAAAGTATTTCAAACTGCTATTAGAAATTTAAATTTTAGGGGCACCTGGGTGGCTCAGTCAATTAAACCTCCAACTTTGGCACGGGTCATGATCTCAAGGTTCGAGAGTTCGAGGCCCGCATTGGGCTGTCTGCTGTCAGCATGGAGCCCGCTTCAGATCATCTGTCCCCTTCTTTCTCTGCCCCTTCCCTGCTCTCTCTCTCTCTCAAAAATAAATAAACTTATAAAAATATTTTAAAAAATTAAAATTTAAACAATAGTAAAAATTAATGACGCGTTTCATTTTTCCCTTAATTCACCCTGCAAACAGAACAAAGGACAGAACACGTTTTGTTAAAGAATAACAGGGGTGCAGCTGTTGTCTGTGCTAAAACTGCACAGGAGAAGCAAAAAGACATTTGTGGGCCTGGAAATAATAATAGGATTATTATGTGCAGGATCACCTTTTACTATCTAAAAGTGCCCTAACATTTCCAATGTTCATAAAAATGCCTATGCTCCCAAGAGAACAGGAAGCTCTTTCAGACTCTACATGCTTCATGGCAACACCTATTCAAGTTTATTAGAAAAACTTGATTTAATCTCTATTCAATTTTCATTTTCAACTTTGTATCTTTTTTTTTTTTCCCCTTACAGTCAAATGGAGACAAAGCAAACTAGAGTTTTTCTGACCTGGGACCTAAGTTTGTCTGTTGCACTCACATTTTATTTTCACACATTTTATAAGGCAGTTAAACTGGCATCCCACCATTAATTTCATACACAATTTAGAATGTTTTTTTTTTCTCCAGCAGTTCTGTTATTGTCACTGAAGAATAGGATTAGAGGGGATGTGGAGAACATGATTTACAAAGGAAAAGTGTATGGTTAATATGAAGAAAACCATGATTTTTTTTTAAATATGAAATTAGCAGAAGAATAACATAAAATGGAACTCTTCATTTTAAGACTCGAAGATCTATGGGATTTTAATGAAATAAAGGTTCTGAGTGATGCCAGGAGAGAAAAATGAGAAAAACTGTATGAATCAGCTATAGATATGTAGAAATCTTATATTTTAATATGGAAGTTCTTTAAAAAATAAATTCTTACCGAATTTTCTGTGGTATAAATAGCTTGTCAGACAAATGTGTCATGGGAAATGACATACTTGAAAATATACATAATGGTTAGGTCACATAAATTTGTGATTATTCTTTCACGTGAAAAATCATTATTTAAAATTATACTTATTTTCAACATCATTATATATTTTAAAAATAATTTGATTTTATGATACAAATTAACGCTGTTGGCATAATTTATTCTTTGAGTCATGGGCACTCTAATGGCCACATTCACTTGGGTTATTATTTGTGTTTCCTGTTTATATTGTACTAAAAACACCACTAAGCAGTCCTCTCCTTCTCTAATCTATTATAATGATTTGTGCTGCACAATACTGAGAAGTGTCCACAAGATGAGTAAAGTACTGAAGAAAACCTCGCCTTTGCTAGAGAGCTACACATTTGCAATTATGTCAAGTTTAATACAATGCTGAAAACACCATACTGTTAGGCAGTTTTGCAACATAAAATGATGTGCAGTAGGAATTATTTCTTCCCTCCATGAAGGAAATGAGCAAGCCTTCTGTGCCTCCTATGTCTCAATCAGTAGAGTGCAGATAGGAGGTGACCTATCAAAAGTTCTTTGAACTATATCCCCATATCTACCTCTCAAAAGCCAAGGTCACGTTAAACAATTAAAAAGTCCACAAAGTACAGGAGAACCTTGGTTTGTGAGCATAATTCATTCTGGAAACAAGCCTGTAATCCAAAGCACTCTCATATATGAAAGCGAATTTCAAGAATGGTTCGCTCAGTTGTGATCATGTGCTACTTGGCATCATGTACTACTCGTATTGCAAGTACGTGTTAAAATGTATTAGAAATGCTTGCCTATCTTGTGGAACACTCGCAGAACAAGCTACTCGCAATCCAAGGCTTCGGTCTACTCAGTTGAAGGGCCTAGCTGAAAAGTGTGTTTTCCAAAACTCAAACCAGCAAACTTAGCTCAAGAGGGGCTTTGTGCAAGTTATTTAAACATTCTGAGCCTCAGTTTCCTCATTTTAAAGGCAGGGTTAATAAGATGTATTTGTAAAACTTACAAGGGACAATCCATTGTAGGAGGTTATTCCATTGTCTGTCATATGCCAAATAAATACTCAATAAGTGGTATATATGAGTTAGTATTGCCTTATATCATTTAAAAGGAAATAGTATGATCTTCCCTATTGAGTTTGTGTGTATGTGTATACACCTATTTATAGTATGTATACCTAAGATCGCACACACACACACACACACTTACTATATCTTATTTAAGAGAGCACAAAGTGACTTCAAGTTTTCGCTTTATTACTTGTTCTTATGTAAGCCAATAGGAGAGCATAACTTGCCCTAACAGGTCTCTGTCTATAAACGAATTTGTTAAAATTTAACTCAACTAAAATCAAAAGTTTTTTTTTCTTTTTATATAGCTTGCTAAACACCCTTGATGACACAAATGACTCCACAAGATCAACTTTTACACTTACTCTAGAAATTAACATTATAAAAATTGCTACTCATACACAGCATTTTATCCTCACAATAGTCAATGAATAATTGGTCAAGGCCAAGCTGAATTGGTAGAGTGAGGACAGGAACCCAAGTCCAAGTGTCTGTTTTATTTCTTATACCTCATCATTGGCCCATATTGCTGGGTCCCGCTAACATAATGTCTTGTGTAAGTACAGTGACAGTGATATGATCATCTCTGTGATACTCCTTTGCTACAGCTAGAAACAACTGACTTACCTATCATAGGAGCAAACATCACTGCTAACAGTTTGAATTAAGCTAAGGCTGGCTGGCAGGTCAGGTATGTCAAAGCCCTTAATGGAATGGAATCCCTAGGGGAATTTTGGTTGCATTTGTAATTTTCCACTTACACACGGCAGAATGGAAGATGCAATTTGTTTGCTTGATTTTTGCATCAGTCTTTTGGTTATTTTGAAATAAAGACATTGAATTAGAAATTTCTTTGGAAACAACTTCAATCTTTTATGAACATTACGTGCATTTACCTTGGAAATGATTAAACATTTATGCAAAGGCATTTCTTTTGTTTCCTACTTTCAATCTTAACAATTTTATTTTTCCTCTGACCGTCCATCATGACCTTCCTATATATTTCTTTCTCCAATTCATAATTATAGGTTCAGTTAACAGGCAACATGGAATATGGTAGAAAAAAAATTTAATTTGTTGAACTGAATCAGCCTGAATTTTAAAAACTGATTTAGTCACATTTTCTTTTCAAATACATTTTTTTTACAGTGGTTTTAGATTCACAGCAAAATTGAGCAGAAAGTACAGAGTTCCTTTATAACCCCTGCTCCCGTACAATGCATAGTCTCCCCAGATTTTTAAAAAAATTTTTTAATGTTTATTTATTTTTGAGAGAGAGAGACAGAGTGTGGGAAGCGGCGGGGAGCAGAGAGGGAGACACAGAATCCAAAGCAGGGTACCGGATCTGAGCTGTCAGCACACTGCTCCATGCAGGGCTTGAACCCATGAATCGTGAGATCATGACCTGAGCCAAAGTTGGACGCTTAAACGACTGAGCCGCCCAGGTGCCCCATAAGTCTCCCCAGATATTAACATGTACATCAGAATGGTTCACTTGTTACAATTTGTGAACCTACATTACCAGATCATTACCATCCCAAATCCATAATTTATATGAGGATTCACTCACTTAAGGTTCACTACTGATTAAATTTCTTTAATAGATATAGGACTTTTCTGATTGTCTTTTATTTATGTGGCAAATTACGTCTTTCAAGTTATTAGTCCATTTCATTTAGGTTATCAAATTGGTGAGCATAGAGTTATTCATACTGCCCATTTGTTATCCTTTTGACATCTATGAAATCTGTACTGGTTTTTTTCTCATTCATTTCTGGTGTTAGTAATTTGGGTCATTTTTTTTGTTTGCTGATTCTTGTTACCTTGGCTAGATGTTTAGTGATTTTAGAGATCTTTTCAAAGAAACAGTTTTTGGTTTTGTTGATTTTTTTCTATTGATTTCCTATTTTTAAATTCATTAATGTTTACTCTATTTTTTTAATTATTTCTTTTCTTTTGCTTACTCTGGATTTAATTTGCTCCTAGGATCTCTAAAATGGGAGATTCCTAACATGGAAGCTTAGATTATTGATTTTAAATATTTCTTCTTTTCTAATATGTGCACTCAATGCTATATATTTCTCTCTCAGTGTTGCTTTCACTGCAAACTTTGACAACTTAACTTTCCATTGGCATCTTGTTAAATATTTTTAAATATCTTGAGATTTCTTCTTTCTTTGACTCGTGTGTTGTTTCTGAGTCTGTTGTACAATTTCTAAGTATTTGGAGATTTTTTACTAACTCGTAAAAGAATGTTTTAGGATTTCTTTTCCTTCCAAAATCCATGAATAAAATGAATTACTTTTAAGCATATTTTGTTTCTCTATCTATTCAATTTTATTGTTCAAAATATATGCCTTTATTTTCCTTTGCTGATAATAAGAGAGAACATTTGAGTATATGTTGCATCACCTTAGCTAGCAGAGGGTTTATGAAGTATATATCTAGTCAGGCAGGAAATGCGACTGTCTAATAAAATCTTTATGAATCTCATAGAAAAATGTAACATTTAGAACTAAATATTCTTTTTTAAAGTGTTTTATTTATTTATTTATTTTTATTTTTGAGACAGAGGGAGAGACAGGGTGTGAGCTGGGGAGGGCAGAGAAATAGAGACACAGAATCTGAACCAGGATCCAGGCTCCCAGCTGTTAGCACGGAGATCTGCATGGAGCTGGAACTCACTAACCATGAGATCATGACCTGAGCCAAAGTCAGCCGCTTAACGGGCTGAGCCACCCAGGCTCCCCTAAAAACTATGTATTCTTCATTTCCCCCCTTGGTAGTTGTGGAAGTACCTTATAGGGCAACTATTAATTCCATAATGTTACTTACAGAAGTATCGTTTTTAGCACAGAACAGTTTTAAACGAAAAAGCCTAGATTTAAATCCGGATTTTAAAATTCTTGCTTTGTTCGTTAAACAAAACAAATAAATGTACACACCCGTGAACAAATCCCTTCAATGCTCTACAAGCAAAAATCAATGGTTAAATAGTGAGAAAAACAGTGTGTTTTTGTTCTTCTTACTGATCAATGCTGTGACAAAGACAGGAGCCTATGCTTTACATTGATTTTCTTATATGCTCTAGATTAAGGCTATCCCGTAGAAATAAAATGCAAGCAATCCGGGTAATTTTAAGGTAATAGTTTCATACAGAAGTAAAAAGAGACAAGTGAGATTAATTTTATTAACATGTTTCATAACCGCAAATATTAAAAATGTTGACATTTCATTGTGAATCAATATAAAAGTGAGACATTTTACATTCTTTCTTTGTGCCTTCTTTGAAATCCGGTGTACATTTCTACTTACAGCCCGCCTCAAATTAGATGCTAAATTTTCACAAGAAATACATTAACTCTATCTTAAATTTCACAGAATTTACTGATGAAATTTATAGACTTAGGCATCTCAGTTCTTCCAAATATATTGTTTTCCAATAAAGAATTGATTATCAAAAATGATTTTCCTTTAACATTTGCATTCATTTAAAAAGGATGGTCTTTTTAACAAAATAATTGATTCAGCTTGAAGAAAAATTATCTGCTTTAAATTATATTTATTTAATTAATTACATAAATTCACTCTTGTGTCAATTTATCGTATGAACATTCAATTCCGAATGTTTTACAAATTGGAAAGCAGCTCTGAATTTGTGAATATCAACAGAACATCCTTCCAATTTTACTGGAAATTTTACAGTTTATATATCATGCTGTTGGTCACCAGTGAAAAATCTTTGCTATTGATTCATGTTATGAAATTATGTAAAATTATTATTACTGTAAGAATAGTTGAGCCTTAATCATAAATAATCCTACCTGTCTAGTGAAGTAACACAGTTTTTCTTTACATGGAACTTCAAATTTAGAATATTTATATTTGTTTGACGTTAGTGAGCAAATGTAAATCACATTGCTATTTTTTTTAATCGCCTTTCATTGTGGAATATTTAGCAAGCATTCTTTTTGTTTCAAGAAAATCTTGACTGGAGAGCCTGGGTGGCTTAGTCGGTTGAGTGTCTGGCTTCGGCTCAGGTCATGATCTGGTCGGTGAGTTTGAGCCCCGTGTCAGGCTCTGTGCTGACAGCTGGGAGCCTGGAACCTGCTTTGGATTCTGTGTCTCCCTCTCTTTCTGCCCCTCCCCAGCTCATTCTCTCTCTCTCTCTCTCTCTCTCAAAATAATAATAATAATAATAATAATAATAATAATAAAATAAACATTAAAAAAAGAAAGAAAATCTTGAAATGGAATTAACAATATGATGAATCTTTATAAAACCCTTCTAATATTCAGGCAGTGAGTTTTTCCAAAATACAAATCACCATTATCTTCTATTTCTTTCAACAGTTTCGTAAACTGGTGATGATTCATAACTCTTGTACATATATATGCAAGAATATTAACCATTAATCCCATGATGATTTTCAAACAGTCTGCTTCCGTTTAATGAGCACAATTATCCATATACCTTAAAGAATTAAATGATGCTCTAAGAAAAACATCAGTCTCTTGTTTTAAAATTCCACTATACCTGGGTATTTGACCTGATATAATGACGTTTCTTGTATTATAATAGAGATCATTATTTCTTATGTCACACTTTTGATAGATGTTTTAAATATTTTAAATACCTATTCCATGGGTTGCATTACTAGTCCTCATTGACATTTAGAATTTCTTGAAGACAAAACACAATTCATCTAAAGCTAAAGAAAAGTAAGTACAATTTTGAATCAATTGATTTTTGATATTAAAAAAAAAGTCTTGTGTTGGTTGTACTGGGAATTCCTTCATAGCTTAATTGAATTAAAAACAATCTTTTCACTGGGGCACCTGGGTGACTCAGTCGGTTAAGCATCCGTTTTCAGCTCAGGTCATGAGTTTCGAGCCTCGCATGGGGCTCTATGCTGACAGTTCAGAGCCTAGAGCCTGCTTTGGATTCTGTGTCTGCCTCTCTCTGCTCCTCCCCCTTACGTGCTCTATCTCTGTCTCTCAAAAATGAATAAACGGTAAAAAAAAATCTTTTCAGAGGCGCTTGGGTGGCTCAGTCCAACTTCAGTTTCGTCTCAGGTCCTTATTTCATGGTTCATGAGATCAAGCCCAAACTCACACAACTTTGTATAGACATTAACCTTTTCACCATTTTCTTACAAATTAGCCATAACTGAAATAACCACTTCTTTAAATATTTTTTTAATGTTTATTTATCTTTGAGAGAGAGAGACAGAGTGTGAGTGGGGAGGCCAGAGAGAGAGAGAGAGAGAGAGAGAATCCAAAGCAGGCTCCAGGCTCCAAGCTCTCAGCACAGAGCCCCATGTAGGGCTCCAGCTCACGAACCCTTAGATCATGACCTGAGCAGAAGTTGGATGCTTAACTGACTGAGCCACCCAGATGCCCCTAAAATAACAACTTCTTATACTATCACTGAAAAATGTTTTTTTAACCTAAGTCTGTCTATTTTATAGCTGACCGAAGTATAAGCTCATACCCTATTAAAAGCAATACAAACTTTTTTGAACATTTAATTTTGAATTCAGGTTATCAAATTTACCGATTTTTTTTAATGTTGAAAGGAAATATTTCAAGGAATTTACCTGTTTTGCTGGAAATGTTTATTACTATTGCACACTTTGCTGTTTTTAATATTATTTTACCCAACAGTTTGTTTTCAGTTTGTTCTCTCGTAGTGAGTTGCAATGGCCACTGATGGTGGCATTTGAGGCAAGCTTTCTCCTAATCTTTTTATTTTTCATTACTGTTATGGTAGTCACAGTACAAACTCCATTCTGCATAGGTACTATGCCTTTGTTTTACATTTTAAAGTTTGTTCATATAGTTTTTAAATTTGGGAAATATTTTTGTATCATTAGAATAATCTTTCCATTTAAAGTTTACTTATTTTTAGTAATCTCTACACCCAACGGAGCTTTACCCCTCATAACCCTGAGATCAAGAGTTGCATGCTTTTCCAATTGAGCCAGCCAAGTGCCCAGATATTTCCATTTAATTATCAATAACCACTTATATCGGTATCACTGTAACTCACGCTCTCATAAAATATTTAAAAATCACATTACAGTATTACACCCTTGCATCAAAAAACAAAACACACCAATTCAACGGAATTTGTTGATACTAACTGGATTGTTGATATGTTTATTTATGATACTAGAAACCGTGCCTGAGTTCAACATGGGCACCACAATACAACGTCATCTTATGTAACACAATGGTTACAGTGAAATGTAATCCTGCCAAAAGAGCAATATTGTAACAGAAAAATATTATCAGGGCTCACATTTTTAACTTTAAATTAAAATGAATTTAATTGAAGTTTCAGTTCCTTAGTTGCACGAGCCACATTTAAGGTGCGTAGGAGCCACAAGTGGTCGTGGCTACCGTATTAGGCCCATTCCAGATGGTCCCATCATATTCCATAAAATTGGCAATCTCGATGCAATATAAATTCACTAAAATGTCAAAAATACCCAAGGGTATTTGTTGAACATACAGGCTCAATTCGACTATTGTCTCCACTCTCAAATAGAAAAAGAAACTATAAAATACACGGTTTGCTCAAAGTCGTCAAGGAAATTAAAAATTTTAAATGGCTTTTGTCCCCATGTCTTGTTTCCTGTGCTTTTGCTTGTCATTTTATATTACTTTGGTACTGTTCATGTTTAGTTCATACATTCTAAAATCCACCTTTCTGTGTACGTCATTCTTTTTTGCTTCCTTTTTTCTTCCATAAGTTATAGTTTAATTCTCTGTTTCACTTCTTATATGTCGTCTCCCTTCTTTTTCTTTCTTTCTTATTTTGTTTGGAAACTGCAATCATTTAAGGATTAGAATCACATTCTATTTAAGTGGGGCATCTTGCAAAAAATGTCTCATCCAGAGTGATCAAAAAGTATTATGATGTGCATCCACAGGAAGCTTTTAACATCCATCAACAGACTTCTTTTCTGGCCTCTTTTGTCATTGAAATGTGAATTCTGCATAAGGACATCATAGAAGGCTATAAGGTCAAAAGTGAAATATATTATTCTCTAGATGAAACACTATAATATGTGTGCTGATTATAATTAGCATTCCAAATAAGGGTATTTCAGAATGCCACAAAAATATGTTCTTTTATGCTCTTTTAAAATCTTCCACTTGATTTGTGGGTTGGAAGCACTAAAAGCAATTAAGGCCTTTGCCTTCTTTTCTATACATGCAATGTAGATAATTCTATGTTTGTTAAAATATCTCAAAGTAAAGCAGTCTTCTAATTTCAAGTGAGTGGAGACACTTTTGCTATATTCAACTTAAGCCATGTCAAATAATTCTCTATGGAAGATAACAAATAAAAATCACATCATAACTACAAATTCTTTACCAATTTTTCCTTCGTCTGTTATGTTAAATAAGATGGGGGAATATATTCAGTTATTCCTATTAAAAATCATAAATTGTTTTGTATCTATAAAGGAGAAATGGGCAAGGAGGGAAAGGAAGGAACAAAATCAAATGTACCAGCTAGAATGTGAAAGGGGATGTAGACTATTGATTGCATTTCCATATGATAGTCCAACCAGGTAAGTTTCTCATTTATAGATATTCCAGTCCTCTCTAAAAGATGTGAGATATCCCAGAACCTGGGGATAGAGTTTTCTGTTATTTTTAACTCATTATCTTATCAGGGGAGTTCATTGATCCTGTCTCCTCTGCAGCACCCTATCTGTGGAGGGTGTGAATATTTTTTATTTCAAGAATACTAGTCAAGGGTAGGCAAAACTACGACTTTTAGGGCCAAATCTGGCCTTGGTCATTGTATGCTCCGCCTCTAGCTAAGAAAATTTCAAAAATATTTAAGGTTGTTTAAAAAAGAAAAGACGAAAAAAGAAAAAAAAGAAAAGAAAAGAGAAAAAAGAAAGAAACAAATAATGTGGAACAAAGACCATAAGTGACCTGCAAAGCTTAAAAATATTTAATATGTGGCCATTTACAGAAAAATCTTCTAATCTCTGGTTAAGAGGACAAAGAATCCTTCTAAATTGGCAATATTATTCTTGGGTACAAGGTCTCGTTTCTAGTCCTCAACTGTATGATTTGATTATGAGTTTTTAATTTTTTTTAAGTTTCTTTATTTAGAAAGAGAGCGAGCACATGTGGGCTCACATGCATGTGCGGGGGCAAGGGGGAGAAGGGCAGAGAGAGCAAGAGAGAGACAATTTCAAGCAGGCTGTGCAGGGTGAGCACAGAGCCCTAGGTGGGTCTCAAACTCACAAACCCTGAGATCATGACCTGAGTGGAAATGATGAGCCAGACAACCAACTGAGCCATCCAGGCTCACCGAGTTTCTAAAACTTTTAAATAAAAAAACAAAAAACAAAAAAAAAACCAAATTACTACTTGCTGTGGATTCATATACAGTGTGATTATGTTATCACTAGTCCATTTTTCAGCAAGTTCATGTTCTTTCCTCCACTGAAACTGATTTCTGCCAATATTACAGGGGTTTTCTTATTTATTACATCTACTAAAATAATATGAATTTGTTCACTCAGCATCACTGTATATAATTCCTTAGAATATAATTACAGATAAATCTGTTAAAGAAATTCTATCCACTTTCTTTTCTGTGTTGTTTCATTTGTGAATCATCACCTTAGATAGCACCAGTAATCTAAGAAGTAACATCTTATTTTTGTGAGGTAGAAGTTAGACATGAGCAGTGGAAGGAATCCCCCCAGTCCTTGAGCAGGGGAATGACAGAGACAGGAGCTGACCTGACCTTGTGGCTGACAGACCAAGAAGCCACAGGTCCAGAGCACGCATTGTCCTCTTGCACGGTTGCCCCAGGGTAACCCTGTAGACTCATTATAATGAATTTGCCTAGTGGTTATACTCCCACATGGATAAAGGCTGCGATGATGCTTCTGGTACTAACCTTGTGGGATCAAAACCTCCCCCTCCCTACCTGTGGGAGGAGTCCCCCCCAAATGATTGAAAGCAGCCTCCATTAGAGACCACCCCACTGTGACTTTTAGCTCCTCCCAGCCCAGAGAGACCCAATAAACAAGGAATCCCAAAGCAACCTAGAGGCCAGTTCCACCTCGCCCCGACCTGCCCACTCTCCCTCCTTGAGAGCATTGCGCTTGCTACTTTCCTTCTGGCTGTCTTTATCGGCGCATGGATCTTCACGTAAATCTTTTCACGGGGAATGCCAGAACCGAGACCTCCATCCACACAACACAGACTTTCCCACCGGTAACATTTTTAAGTGCTTAATCAAAGCTCTGATACTTTAAAAGAAGCCAAATTTGTTCTTGCAGTGTTAACTTATTGTCTGAATATACACGGTCCATTATTTTCTTATCACTGACCTGCATTACCATCTATCTTTAAGGAAGTCACGTTATAGGAAATGACAGACTTGACCTCAAAACCTCTCTTCTGTCGTGCATATCATGTTCTTAAACTAGCAGGACATTTCTAGTGTATATAGAACTTTAATATTTGATTATTGCAGATTCTGTTTGAATAATAAACTAAAATACAAACTCACTATTATTTTCACGTAGCAGACTTTTGCAGATCAAAATTCTATATCAAACACCTGTAGTTCCTTTTAATGATGTTTTCACTACATTTAAACCTTACAAAGATTCTGAATTGCCCTATGTTTCTTTCCGTTTGCATCAGACAGATTATCTGAGGGTTAAAATGACCTGAAGACACAGCACTAATTACCCCAAAGATCATGCCTAGGATGGGGGTAACTTAAAAATGAGGCCATTTCCATAATCTTTCAAATGCAGGCAAAAAACACTGTTAAAGCTAAAATTTCAGAAGTTCAGTTTCTACAGGTCTGTGGGGGTCCTAGTGATGCATTTTTCATGGGATTGTGATTCTTTCCTATTAAAAACTAAAACCTACCGAAATCCCTTACCAAGTCAGGGCTTCTGGCCCCCCCAGGACTTTCAGGAAAACTTCAACTCTGCACAGGTAGTTCCAGGAGAGCTTGCCAACCGCACCAATCTTTCTTCTCCTTATTCAAATTGACATTTCCTCAGTCCTCTAGAAGAATATAAAAATTGCATTTCAATGCCCATTGCGTCAACTGTCCAAAATGAATTTCCTAAAGATTCCTGATTCTTCATTCATTACTTTTAAAGTTACCACTTAATAGATATTTACCATATGTAGAAATCCTCCTCTACGAGGATCCTCCTCCTATATGAAAAAAAGTATTGGTATTTTTATTTTAGAAAATAGAAAGCTTAAGACTTGATATTAGAATCTAAAATTATACAACTAGTGCTCTACAGAACTGGCATTTCATTCCAAATACTTCCAACTTAAGTAGCCATGAGACTGTTTACTACTTGACATTAAAATTCATTAATGGGCATGATACTTTGAATGGAGGCCATATATGCTACGTTCTTATGTCAGTTTGGGTTTTCCAAAAAGCAAACACCAACCTGAAATAGAAATGGGAAAAAAAAAACGATTGGGTAAAACACCCATGAAGAATAAGGGGGAAAAGCCAGGTGAGTCTTTGGGTCTGATGCAAATATAACATTTCTGAAGCAGAGAGGGAAAGAAAGGGGAATGTGTATTAAGAGTCTTGAACTATAGTATAGTTTCTAGAAAGGTTCATGGAGGCAGATAGGTGAGTGTGTGCTTAGGCCAAGGTTGCCACATGTTGCAAGAATGGGCCAGCCATGCTCAGTCCCTAGCTGAAAGCAGCTTGAGAGAACAAGATCTTCAGTTTGAAAATGGTGGGGTTGTCAATTACACTTCTTGCAGTAAGAGATCTAAATGGTGCGTTTTGATGACTGCTTAAATCCTCAAAGAATGAAAGATCATATATTTCAGATAAAAATTCAGGACAACGTGGCATGTATAAAAATGCATGGTATGCTAATTCCCTTGGTGCAAGTCAGTATGTGGGGGATAGGTAGGAAGCCAAGAGCAGAGTTTGAGAGGTCAATGCTGATGAGGTGTCTAAGAACAGAGGCTATGGAAGAAACATGTCTCTTGGTCAGCTCTGTAAGTACTGGTTCTGGTCAGAGAAGTTAAAAAAAAATCAAAATTCAAGGAAGGAGGAGTAATTCAAAGGGGGAATCTTCATTCAGGAAGTTACAGTCGAGTCTAAACTGTTTTTCTTAAACCACAAGAGACCTGAGATAGAAACACAGGAATTGAAGCAAGAGCATTCTCAGACCCAGGAGTAACGATTCCACTGGGCAAGTGGGATAAAACTGGTGAAATAATTGTGCATAAAGAGCAGAAAGGTCACGCAGGCCAATTGAGTAAAAAGGGGCAACGGCATAATGAAAAGGCAAAGGGCAAGACGCCACTTAAATTCAGATTTGCTCTGGAAAAATCTGCTATGAAAAGTGTATATAACCACTTCTGGGTTTGTGACCCCAACTACCCTTTGATGATAGATGTTGAAAATCTTAGGTTACCTTCTACATGTTAAATAATGTTTAAATATGAGCTAATGATGTAGTATACATATATATATATATATATATGTATACTACATATATAGTATGTGTGTATGTATGTATATATATTTATTATATATTACACTATAATATATATTTTATGTTGTATTTTATATATATATATATATATACATAATTTTTTTCAGATACTAACTCCTTTCATTAACCTCTTTCCCTCATTTCTTCTTTGCTCCTTCCTGAAGTCACTGGTTTTTTTTGCAAGACTTCTTCTCTCCCAATCTAACCTTTTGCCAAGAGTTCCTTGACAAGGATTTATTATTAACTAAGGTTAGGGAAGATGAACAGTGCTTTTTGTTGATATTCCTCTCAGGGGACTGCATTATATCAGGCTATTTTTAAGATCCAAAGGAAAGACTCCCAAATGAGCAAATGAGCTGTGATTATCATCCGATGTGAATAATGTTAGATTAAGCCATGACTCTAGAAACTGCTGTTTATTTGTGCTATTATCTTGCCTCAGGTAGTTCAGGGATAGAAAGTTAACTCCTAAATGAAATTTGGAGCCACGTATAGTTAAACTAAAGTAAATACACTAAACTTCAATATTCAAACTTAAGAAATTCAGGTAACAAAATGCTGCTGCTACAGAAACACACCTGATCTGATATTTGACCTAGTTTCACAGTTTGAAAGTCACTTAGCTTGCTTGTTTGTCACCACATTGTTTTTGATGTGCACTGCTTTAAAACCACACACTCCCATTTACATTCCTTCCTGTCCAGAGTACAGTTCAGTTCATCTTTTGCTGTCATGGTTATTTTCTTCTCTTAAACAATTGTTTATTTATTTATTTAAATTTTTTTAATGTTTATTTATTATTGAGAGACAGAGACAGAGCATGAGCAGGGGAGGGGCTGAGAGAAGAGAGAGAGAGGCACAGAATCTGAAGCAGGTTCCAGGCTCTGAGGTGTCAGCACAGAGCCAGACGTGGGGCTCGAACTCACAAACCAGGAGATCATGACCTGAACCAAAGTCAGACACTTAACCGACTGAGCCACCCAGGCACCCCTCTTAAACAATTGTTTAAATGTCAGGCATCATTGAAGTGTTTTCCAAAAAAACTAAAATCACAAGTTCTAATTCCTAGGGCAAAAAATATTAAAAGGCTTCAGGATGTGATTTATCTTAATTATCTTCTAGGTTCCTTTCCATTTCTAACTCCTGGCTACAGTTTCAAGGAGGAAGTAGGCACTTAAGCCTTTTTCTCTTTTTTATAAGCTTCCTCCACTGCAGCCCAATCTATTCTTTAAAGTTAGCACGCCAGGGCTTTCTTCAAAACAAAACAAAACTAAACTAAACAAAAAAACAAACAAACAAAAACAACTCTCCCATTCTAAATTCCAGTTTGGAAAGGAAGGAAAAAATTCTGGCTCAAAAATACCTATTTCTTAAATGTGAACTTTTTTCTTTTTCTTTTTTTTTTTAATGTTTATTTATTTTTTGAGACAGAGAGAGAGCATGAACGGGGGAAGGGCAGAGAGAGAGGGAGACAGAATCCGAGGCAGGCTCCAGGCTCTGAGCTGTCAGCCCAAAGCCAGACTTGGGGCCCAAACTCTTCAACTGCAAGATCCTGACCTGAGTCGAAGTTGGACGCTTAACCGACTGAACCACCCAGGCGCCCCTTAAATGTGAACTTTATATAGCAAGTAGGGTATGTGCCATTTCTTTCACACTCTAAATCAAACTTAAGTGTGAGCAGGAGACAAAATGACATTGAAAAGTAGTTTTTGTAACTTTTGGGTAATTTACAAATTTTCCTGTCAGTGGATATAAAGTCAGGCATATTTCACTGACCGATTGATCTAAGTCCTATTTCTGCATCGTATTCCCTGTAAAAAGTCTAAAAGATATATTGCTTGTATAAACGTAATCATAAGATGATAAATTTTAGTCTCAAATTTGCATGTTATGAGTGCTTAATTTAACGAATCTTCATGTTCCATTTTGTGACCGTATCCTCCCTCGTCTATTAGCTGTTCGTTTTTTACTAGTTACACAATGTTTAAAATACACTTGTCTTTAGTAATCAACTTAGTCCATCATGCATTCCATCTTGATTTTTCCTCTTTAAAGACATAGCAAGTATATGCTGCATTTTAGTATCTTAGTATAATATGAAGTCAGATGACATCAAAAGACGTATCATGCTGCTACAAAGAAATGTCCTCTTCAAAATTTTAATACAGAGTTACATAGGACAGACAGGACACAGCTGCATTAACCAGTCAGTTGAGAATAAATATGTCACCCTGTTTTCCACCTAGTGTGCATTTTTCTGTCACACACTCATCTGCCAAAACTTATGACTCTGAATTATGTTAACAATTTTGGTTTAGGTCAGTGCACACAATTTATACACCTACACAATAGCCTGTATTTTCATTCCCCTATTGAAAGTCTCTATTCAGCGGGGTAGATACATTTAGAAAGCTAAAGAAGAAAGAAGAGAAGTATGTTTGTGGGCAGTCTTCCTTAGTGATTTTCATTTAAGCTCACATACTGTCTGACCTATTTTACTTACGTTGCAGAAACATTATGAGAAATCCTTTTCAATCTTGGAAGAGTACTTGTAAAAAAACTTCAGTGGTACACATACATCCAAATATACAATGGGCAAACAGCTGAAGTTCCAGGTATCATACATTTCTTTCTTTCTTTTTGTTTTTCCTTTTCTTTCTTTCTTTTTTCTCTTTCTTTCTTTCTTTCTTTCTTTCTTTCTTTCTTTCTTTCTACTAATTTCTGCAGTAGAGGCACACACACATGTAAAAACTATAGGCAATCCTAAAAATATCAAGGACTCCTTAGCTATAAAAATAATATATGGGATATGGAATGCGTTGAGTCGATTCATTGCTTTTCAAGGGAACATACCCATTTTGACCCCTGAATAAATCAGCTAATGTCCTAAAAGCTAAAATTGAATTGCCCTTTCCTTAGCTTAAGTATAAATGTAATTATGGTAGAAATTATAAGACTCAGTATTCCCTAGGTGTGGAGACTTCCATAGGTTGATACTATGTGAATAAATGTATTTGCATACTTCTGAAATAAACTTAATTATTAAAAATGCATTATGTTTTTTTAAGCATGTATTCAAAAATGTGTTGTCTTTCCAGAGAACTCCTCACCTTATCTTTATAGGAGATACTTTCATGAAATTTATAGTCCTATAGGTTATCTTTTACCTGATTTAGGAAATAACCTATTATTATATTTTTGTTTCCACAAATATTGGGGACTGAATGACCCACAAGAATTTTAAGATTTTACATTTAAAAGGTAATTATTTCACTATTTTAAACTCCAACGTATAAAGAGCTTCAAAGTTGTCATTGCCATCCTTAAACCAACAACAAAATGTGGGGCAGATAATCAATATTTTCTTTTTTTTTCGTGTACCCACTACAGGCCTGTGGTTGTGGGGCAAACTGCCATCCTGAAACCTGGAGAGAAAGACCCAGCCATTGAGAGAAAGACTAAATCTGCTAACAGAGACCTGTTAGGTCTGTTAGGTCTCCTGTTAGACCTGTTAGGTCTCCCACTGGAGACCTAAACTAATGGAAATATGTAAATGGTAATGTTGCCTTAATTGCTGGAGTCTGTGTATGGACTAGCTGGACAGATAGAAGCTGCTTGTATATGTTTTACTCTCAGGAACCACGTGGGTTTTGTGTGTGTGTGTGTGTGTGTGTGTGTGTGTGTGTGTGTTTATGTATCTTGAGAGAGAGAGAGAGTGAGAGAGAGGGAGGGGCAGAGAAAGAGGGAGAGGGAGAATCTCAAGCAGGCTCTGCGCTGTCAGCACAGAGCCCGATATGGTGTTTGATCCCATGAACCATGAGATCATGACCTGAGCCGAAATCAAGAGTTGGATGCCAAACTGACTGAGTCACCCAGGTGCCCCCACATCAGGTTCTTACAAAGAATATCTGAAAAATGTTCCTTCATGACTGTAGTAGAGGAAAAAGGAAGAGTAATCATTGTGAAATCTACCCAAATCCTTCTAAATAATACATAGATATTCTCCTGGAGGAAAGACTTTGCCTAGGCTTTATTCCAGCTGAGAGAGGGGAGCCCCCTCCCCCAATCTAGTCACTCCCAGCCCTCCTAATCTCACCTACATGGAAAACAAAACAAAGCATTGTCAACAGGGGTCAGAATTCCAAGGATGTAGTCTGAGAACACTTGGGAATTCTATACCCAGGAAAGAGAATAGGAAACAGAAGGAACAAGTGTATAATGGGTGAAATACTTGTGGAGGTCACAGCCTGGGTACACTGGCCCACTAAACGACTAGATTTTAGTCTTCAGATTATATAGTGCAGCCCCTGTCCCACACCTTACCATCACATCAAAAGACTTCAGTATAGTGTAGCAAGAGTGAGTTCTAATTGAAAGGGTTACATGATATAGACTCTCTCCAAGGAGGAATATTTAGGGAAACCCAAAGTCAGCAGGGTATACAAAAACATGAACATTAAAAGAATGTGAACCTTCTGTTATCTACAACTATAACAAACATTAAACATACTCCAACTCATAGACAGATTAACATAAAATCTCACGATAACAGTCTAGATACCTCAGATCCTACTATTTCATACAACATGTCTGGCTTTCAACCAATCAATTACAAGACATGTCAAAAGGCAACAAAAAAAAAGTGCAAAAAGAAAAAAGTAATCATCATAACCAAACCCATATATAATAAACATGTGGGACTTATCACTCAGGAAATTTTAAATAATTATGATTCATATATAAGGACACTACCGGAAAAAGTAAATATGTTAAGCACACTATTGCAAGATAGATGAGTATTATAAGCAGGGGTATGGTAATTCTATGAAAGAATTCAAAGACAATGCTAGCAATAAAAAACATTGTAGGAAAAATGAAGAATGCCTTTGACAGATTTGACAGTAGACATGACATGGCTAAGGAAAGAATCAGTAAGTTCAAAGATAGCTAATTGAAATTGAAAGGAAAAACAATTAAGAAAAAAAATAGAGTACCAAAGAACTGTGAGAAAATTTCAAAACATGTAAAATGCGCAAAAATGGAACAGCAAAAGCAGATGAGAGAACAAAGTAGAATAAACGTTTGAAGTAATAGCAGAGAATTTTTTGTAATTAATGAAAGACACCAAACAATAGATTCAGGATGCTAAAAGAGGGACAGGCAGGATAAATACCCATTCAACCTAGAGTAACACATGGAGCCATATCATATTCAAACTGCAGAAAATTAAAGACACAGAAAGTCTTGGAAGAAGCCAGAAGGAAAAAAAAAACTTACTGTAGACCACCAAACATAAGTATTATAGTTAACTTCTTGCCAGATGTCATGCAAAAAGAGAATAAATTCAGGTATATATAATTTTGAGAAAAAAAAAAAAACCTTGGGGCACCTGGCTGACTCAGTCAGCTAAGGGTCAGACTTTTGATTTGGGCTAAGATCATGATCTTACAGTTCATGAGTAGGAGCCCCAGATGGGTTCAGTAGTAACAGCACAGTGACATTTGATCCCTCTCTCTCTCTGCCCCTTCCTTGCTCATGATGATTCTCTCAAAATGAATGAATGAATGAAGGAATAAACAAACATTAAAAAAAACCACCAAGCATGAAACCTATAGCCAGTAAAATTCTATTTCAAAAGTAGAGAAATAAAACCTTTCCAAAAACAACAAAAACAAAATAAAGGGGATCATACACACACACACACACACACACACACACACACACACACCAGTGATTGGTATGTGATTGGTATAGGGGTAGTGAGGGAGGGGGAGTCAATGTGAAAATGGGAGTCAACTGAAAGAGCTTCCAAAAGTCAAAGCTGGAAAACTGTGAAGTGACCCAAAGTATAAAATAAACATCCATGATATAAATAAATGATTAGGTAAACAAGTAAATCAGAAAGAATAGAAAAATCCCCATTTGCAGAAGAATTACAAATAATTTATGCAGAGCCTCCACTCTCATGAAGTTGGAAATAACTCCCTCTCCTTGAGTGTAGACTGCTCCTAGTGACTGCCTTCCATAAAGTATGCTAAGTAAACAGGAATAAAATAGTAACCTTATTTTTTATTTTTTTAAATTTACTTATTTTGAGAGAGAGAGAGAGAGAGAGAGAGCGTGCAAGTGGGGGAGGGACAGAGAGAGAGAGAGGGAGAGAGAGAATCCCAAGCAGGCTGTGCTGTCAGTGGGGAACTTGACATGGGGCTAAGTCTCACAACCCTGAGATCATGACCTAACCTGAAATCAAGAATTGGACACTCAACTGACTTGAGCCACCCAGGTGCCCCTAAAGAGTAACTTTAGAGTGCAGAAACATGACAAACACAACCTCAGCCAGGTGATCAATGATTCATTCCATCAGTCCTGATAAGATATGTTAATAGCATGTAACCTTGAAATGGTGTGATAAAAAGGGCACTTTACTCTTGTGGTTTTCCTTCTCCAAACCAATATCCCCCATCTAATTATAAGAAAAGCTTTCAGGGAAATCCCAAATGAGGGAAAGCCAGTGAAATACTTGATTGGTACCCCTCAAAACTGTCAATGTCATAAAAAAAAAGAAAGAAAGAAAAGTTTGGGAAATTATCATAGCCAAGAGGAGCATAAGTTAGATATGATGATGAGATCCTGGAACAAAAAAAGCTATTGGAGGGGTGCCTGGGTGGCTCAGTTGGTTGAACATCTGACTTCGGTTCAGGTCATGAGCTCACGGTTTGTGGGTTCGAGCCCCATATCGGGCTCTGTGCTGACAGCTGGGAGCCTGGAGCCTGCTTCAGATTCTGTGTCTCTTCTCTCTCTCTCTCTCTCTCTCTCTGCCCCTCCCCCGCTCATGCTCTGTCTCTCTCTGTCTCTCAAAAATAAATAAATGTTAAATTTTTTAAAATAAAATAAAAAAAAGGATATTGGATGAAAACTAAGAAAATTTAATAAAATATCCTCTTTCATTAATATTAATATATCAATAATTTTCATTAACTATCACAAATATTCCACACTAGTGTAAGATGTTACTAACGGGAACTAGTTGTGATGTTGATAAGAACTCTCAATGTTCTTTGCCACTTTCTTGTAAATCCTAAACTATTTTAAAATGCAAAGTTATTAAAAATATGACGTGTGAAAAGTGCTTGACATTTAATCTGATGAAAAAGCAAACATCTAAAATGATTTGTTTCAAGGGTATAGTTAGTTTTGCTATTATAGATAACATTCAACAAACCAATGACTCCCCAACCAATCTCTGACGCATTTTGTTGTGAAATTGGGCAAAATAAAACAAGGTAATGTATATACTTAACAAGCTTATCTCAATAATCAAAAAAAAAAAAACCACGCCCCAGAAGACACAGTATTTTGTTATTATAGGGATGAGGGCATATCCAAAAAGCTTTAAAATAATCTTTGGGGTACTAAAATATACATTTATAGTTTTTTAAAGAATTACTTCTCATATAAAGTTAAAATACAATTTAAGGCATTTGGATGAATCTCCAAAAGCAGGGTTAAAATACAGAAAACATAGAAAATGATTTAATTGACCATTGTGAAATATTGTCCTGTATTAAAGTATTCGGGGGCATCCTTAAAAATACCCTAAATTTCAATAACCAGGAGATGACATATCCTGTTTTTAAGGTTTTTAAAGTCTGACTAATGGTACAAATATAAGTAGACTCTTTGGAGAAATATATTTTTTATATACTCAAATTAATGAGATAAGGTTAAAGAAACCAAACTATGCTATTATATTTCTTGGGCTGCACACATATCTGGGGAGAAGTAGAAAGTAGAATTTTCAGTTTTCCTTCATATAACAACTTTCCTGTTTTATATGCTGCTAACTTGGTCAAAATGGTAATTCAGATGAAGTCTACCCAAAAGTTCTCTCATTTGAACTGATTTAAAAATATACTTAAATGGGTCATTTTGCCCTTCAGATTAATTTTCAATGTTTCTTGCATTGCTCGGCGTTTTTTTAAATGCCCACTAAAATGGCCAGATTAAGGTTGATTCCTTGATAGCTAAAGAGCATTTTTAGAGACAGTATACCTTTGATGAATATTTAAAATCCCTCATTTTAAAAATGCCAAATTGACTTCAAATGCTTTTAGATAAGGGTAGACAATTATATACAATTGAAAAATATATATGTTTATGGTTAGGACCACATATGAGAGATTCTGGGTTCTTATTTTTTTTTAATCTGAATTATTCTTGACAGGGGAATTGGGAGTGTTTAACACATAATCAGATCTTTAATCCTTTGCTTTTTATATGTCTACTACCAGTTTGTCCTTCAACCTTATTTCTCTCTAACTCTAAGTAAATAAGTAAGTAAGACCTGGTGTTTAAAGCCAATGATCCAGGCATACCTGGAGTTGGAACTTACTCCCTCAGAAAAGCTGCAGTCCTATAAATACTTAGGGCCACAGATATGAAAAGAGTAAATTATTTAGTTTTAAATGGTCATTTTGTTCATTCACTAGTTTAAAAATGTTTGTATCATTTCCTTTGGAAAAAATGTACGATGTTCTATCCAGGAAATTTAAAGAAAAATCAGAAACTGGTGGTCTTTATTATATATTAGGCTCATATATCTGTTTTGGGCTCCTATTGGTTCTGTTGTTTTGTTTTGTTTTGTTTTGTCTGCAATACTTAAAAATTGGAATGCTTCACATAAAATTGGAAATGTCCAGCTTTCTTGGCAAAATGAACATGTTGGTCAACAGCACTTTCTTTGAACCAGAGTGTTGGGGCTTCCTGGATTTCCTCCCATTTTGCAAAGCCATGGAGGCCATTCGAAAACCAGCTTGGAGAAAGAAATCTGCAAAATTTCTCACCGATATTGATTTTCTATACCTATTTAAAAAGAAATCCAAAGCTTTTATGCCCATAGTTTTAGAGCATCAGTCTAAATCTATTGCTCATGTTAAAAATCAAGTGTATTTGCATAGATTCATTCATTTTATCTCTTCCCTACGTTGTTTCATCTACATAGCTCCTGATTCCAAAAATGCTCTTTCAGCAAATAGATAAATATTTATAAGGTGTAACTCACAGAACTGTTGATCTGCCCTTAACTTTTCTTCTGCCTCACAGAAAAAATGTTTTAACCTAATGTTTAATGAGTTACCTTATATTGATTTTGTCCTCTTCTGTTTGAACTATTGTTATATCATTGCTTTTATACTGTAAGCAAAACACGGTTGTAAGATTCTATGTTAGAATCATAGGTTTCCTACTCATCGTCATGTAAATGCTAAGAAGAATTAGTGAAGCATCGAAAAGAGACATGAATGTAAATGATTCTTAAGTTCACAGTCCCAAAATACATACTTTTAAAAATGAAGTTACCAAGAAAAACACTGTTATGAGATAAAATCACATCTATTCATTCATATGTAACTCTTTTGCTTCTCTATTGTCTAGTTTTCCCCTGCATTTTGTTTACATAATCGAAGTTTGAGTATCAGTATTAACATTTCTGTTTGCCTCATAACAAAAAAGATGTTTTCTTACGTCATGAAACGTGTCTTAACAAACTGTAAGTGAGAATTTATTAAAAAGAGTTCTTATTCCTCACTAAAATTTTGGATTCATGTTGAATAAAACCATTGAGTCATGTTCCAATTGGCACTGGAATTATTATTTTTAATTTGATCAGAAATCCAATGTAGACATTTCTAAAGTAGATGCACCCAAATTTAGTGTAAAATTGCTCCAAATCAACTCCTGGAATATTCGATTTAGCTGCAATCATTTAACATATATAATAAAACAATATTATAAATGATATGTATGTTCCAATTATCTCAAACTTTTAAAAATTTAATTGGACTGCAGAAAACACTATTTGAAGGAAACTGTACATGAAAGACTGTCTTAAGAAGTAGACAAAGCTTAGCTGGAAGATTGCAACATGAAATTATGTAATTTATTCACTCTTTTTTCCTCCATAGTGCCTTGCTCATTCAGTGCCATAAGCAAGTTTTATGTAGCCATAGAATTTAACTTTAATTTCCAAAAAGTGAGCTAAATAATAGTGTTTCCTTCACAAAGAGGAATTAGTTTCAATATTGCTTATTAATTTATTTTCACAAGTATTTTAAGAAAATTTTGACACAATAGGGACATTGACAACACTGTATAAAATGCCTCAATCATAATGAAATTAGCAATAGATTCTGGATTTTTAAGTAGATTTTTTATTATTTAAAATTCATTTCTGGTAACCATTATCTTGTTCAATCTCTACAACTGGGTCACAGAGACATATTTTTTCTAAATATTGCAGAACTAGGAATATATTTAAGTGATTATACAATGTACCTAATGGCTCATTATGAATGAGTTAGGAAAACAATTTAGTTTAATTTTTTATGCTTTTTTTGAAATTTAAATTGTTATTTATTGATCACCTGTCATTTGCAAGCAGTTTTCCCGAGTTTTGGGGAGTAGAAAAATTAATTAAGATGCTGATTCTGCTGTTGGTGAGCTCCTTACATCATAGAAGAGATTTATGTTTTAACTGTAAGCCAAAAGGGCAATAAGATATATATCATAATAAAGTTATGCACAAGCAACGCTATGCTGGAAAACCAGCTCTCTGTAGGGTGAGAGGAAGAGCCTTGGTTTGCCCATTACTATAGTGTAAATATTTTCACCATGGCTGATTTAACCTCGTAGCAGTATAAATATCAGCTTGAAAATTCCTGAATAGTTAACAATCAATTGTCACAAGGGGTAGCTAGCTTCAGTTAACCACCAGAAGTGTGATAGAAGCATAAAGGAGGAATTGATTAATTCTGCCTGGAATAGGAAGGGAAAAGATTCAGAGGACGGAAAATTTGAGCTAGGCCTTGAAAACGAGCAAGACTACAGGACAGAAAACAAGGAAGAAGAATGGTCCGTGCAGAGGGAACGTTCTATGTAAATTTAAGAATGCTGAGATAGAAAACTGGAGGGGGGCAGAGAGGCGCCTGCATAGGAAAATCCCGAACTCACCTCTTCAGAGGGATGCACCAAATCTATGGTGATCACATATGGATCATCCCCCTGAAAGCTAGATGAACTGTTTTCTACAACAAAGGATAAAAGGACATCAAGATGAGTAAAAAAAAAGGCACATACATGGTGTCACAAACACCTCCAAATGTGGTGTGGTGACAAACAAAAGAAAGGATCTCACCAGACAGACATTTCTCTCAGAGGAGTGAGTGGCTAGTGTCCCACATCAGGTACGCCAGCACTTGGAATATGTACTGGAAAGACAAGACCCCAGAAAATCTAGCTGGGCAAACCAACAAGACCGGTGTCCAGGGATCACAGAGTGCTTTAGGAAATTGAGATTATATGTGAAGGAGATTCATTTACTAATCCAGACATGTTGGCTGGAGGGGCAGCCTACGATTGAGACCCTCCCCTGGGATAGACTCACTGGCAGATGCAATTGTTACATCCTTCATGTAGCCTGCTAGGACAGATGGGCAAATTCAAATATGACAGCCTCCAATCGCTTTTCTGGGATAGACAGGGACTACTGATTGCAGCACTTGCTGAGACGGGCGATCACAGGGAGGTGCAGCCTTCCCCACTCCTTGGGATGAGGAAGCATGAACAATCATGGAGTTCTCCCGCTCCTTAGTTAAGTTGGGCAACATGGGTGTTACAACACTCCCTTGCCCCCTGTCCAGGGCTAGTGGACATAAGCTCTTGCAGTCATCCTCCCATTCCCAGCCTAAAGCCAAAACACATGTGCAGACAGGCAATCTTACTGCATTGTTGAAGCACACGGGCATGTGCGGACAAGATATTTTCCCACTGCCTTTCTGAAGCCAGCATGTGTGCCAGCCCAAATGCACTCTCCAGCTGCATCGCTAAAGCCAAGAGGGTTAGAATTGCAGAGCTCCATGGGACTGTAACAATCGGAAAGACAGCTCTTGGCCAGGGCACCGCACAGACATCAGACTGAAACATAACCCCAGTCTTCCTGTGAAAATGGCCTATTAGCTTGCAACTTCAGCCTGAGGGACAGGCTACATGTTTCCCTTTTCCCTGGAGTCAAAAGAGGCATACCCAGGGAGATAAGCAAGGAGACACAATCTTGTGCCTCCACTTGGTCTTGTTATAACTTTGCAAAACTTCCCAGAAAGAATTGTCCCCCAGGGGACACCTCCAGATATCCTGGACTGAAAGTCAATAGGGATTACAGCTGTGGTCCGACAGGATTGTATATATTTGCATATTTTAAAAGCTGCTACCTGAGGGTATGGCTTCCAATCAGCCTGAAACTAGGTGCCAAGTGAAATTCCTCCCCTTGGATCACTGCCAGTTTTTGGCACACCCTCAACAACTGGTATAAATTAAGTATAAATCAGGAGGCTTAGATAATCACAAAAGTTTGAGAGACGAACAAGAACTAGGGTAAGGTTCAACATGAAAGATCATAACCTACACAAGGCTAGTTCAAGACTGAGAGAATTAGCTGTTTCGCCTAACACATAAAAACAAACAAAAATCTCATCAATAGATGAGAAAACAGAGAAATAGTTTCCAGATGAAAGAACAAGACACAAATTCAGAAAAGGGTGTTAATGATATGGAGACAAGTAATCTACCTCACCAAGAATTCAAATAGTCACAAAAACACTCACTGAACTCAGAAGCATAGATGAGCACGGTGAGAATGCAACAAAGAGACAGAAAACAGAAGTAAGTACCAAACAGAAGTAGCAGAGCTAAAGAATACAAAATCTGAATTGAAAAATACGCTAGAGTGGTTCAATAGCAGACTGCATGAGGTAGAACAGATCAACAAACTGGAAGGTAAAGCCATGCAACTCAGAGCAGCAAAAAGGAAAACTACTTTCAAAAAAAGAAGATAACTTAAGAGACATATGTGACAGCATCAAGCAGAATAACATTCACATTAAAGGGGGCACAGAAGAGAACAGAGAGAGAAAAGGACTGAATATGTATTTGAAGAAATAATGGCTGATAACTTTCTTAACCTAAAGAAGGAAGCAGAGATCCCAATCTAGAAAGCCTAGGGAGTTTGAAATAAAATGAACACAAAGAGGGCTACACCAAGATATATTATAATTAAAATGACAAAAGTTAAAATACCAGGCAAATCCCATAAGACTGTCAGGAGATTTCTTGGCATAAATGTGCAAGCCACAAAGAAAGGCCATGCCACATTCAAAGAGCTGAAAGAAAAAAAAAAAAAAACTTACAACCAAGAATATTCTACTTGACAAGGTTATCATTCAGACCTGAAGGAGAGACAAAGAATTTTCCAGACAAGCAAAAGCAAAAGCAAAAAAAAAAAAAAAAAAAAAAAAAATCATTACTACTAAAATAGCTTTATAAGAAACATTAAAAAGAACTTCTTTAAGATGAAAAGAAATAATAACAAAAGAAGGCATATGATATTAAAATCACTGGAAAAAGTGAATATATATAAAGGTAATAATCACTTATAAAGCCACAAAGAAGGGTTAAAGATAAAAGTAATAAAGTTAAATAAAACTATTATAATTGGTTAAGGGATACATAAAAGATGCAAAAAGTGACATCAAAAATATAAAACATAGGGGAGAGTAAAAATATAGAATATTGGAATGTGTTCATGTTTAAGTCACTACCAACTTAGACTGTTATGTACATAGGATGATATATATGAACCTCACAGTAACAAAAGCAAAAAAATTCTAGTAAATACAAAAGAAAATGAGAAAGGGGCCTAAATATAATACTAAAAAGGACATCAAAACCATAAGGGAGGAATGAAAGAGAAGAAAGTAATAGAGAAAAATTATAAAATCAGCCAGAAAACCATGAAGAATGTCAATAAGTAGATACCTGTCAATGATTACTTTAAATGTAATTGGACTAAATTCTCTAATCAAAAGAGTTAGAATGACTGAATGCATTAAACTAACAAGATAGATAGATGATAGATAGATAGATAGATAGATGATAGATTAGATAGATTAGATATAGATTAGATATAGATGATATAGATAGATATGTATATATATTTTACATGTATGTAATATCTTACAAAACTCACTTTAGAAGTAAAGACACACAGACTGAAAGTGAAAAAATGGAAATAGATATTCCATGCAAATGGAAATGAAAAGAGAGTGGTATAGCTGTACTTCTCTCAGAAAACATAACCTTAAAACAAAGACTGTAATAAAAGGCAAAGAGTTGCAATAAATAATGATAAAGGTGTCAACCCAGCAAGGAGTTACAACATTTATAAATATTTATGCACCCAATGTTTCGAAGCACCTATATATGTAGAACAAATATTAATAGACCTAATGGGAAAAGTTGACAACAATACAATAATAGCAGGGGCCTTTAATACCCACTTACATCCACCAACAGATCATCCAGACAGTTCAATAAGGAAATGTACCTTAAATGACACATTAGACCAGATTAATTTCATAGATATATAGAGAACATTCCATCCAAGAGTAGTAAAATACACATTCTTCTCAAGTGTATATGGAACAGTCTCTAGGATAAATCACATATTAAGCCACAAAACAAATTTCAGTATTTAAAACCGATATATCAAGCAAATTTTCTGGCCACAATATAATGAAATTAGATGTCAATTTAAAGAAGAAAACAGGAAAACAACAAACACATGAAGATTAAACAACACGTTACTGAACACCTATTGGGTCACCGAAGAAATCAAAAGAGAAAAAAATATGTACAGATAAATGAAAACAGATGCAATTTGGCAAAATCTATGGATGCAGCAAAAGTGGTTCCAAGAGGGAGGTTCATAGGTATACCTCAAGAAACAAGCAAAATCTCAAATAAACAATCTAAATTTATACCTAAAAGAACTAAAAAGAAGAAGAAGAAGCAGAAGCAGAAGCAGAAGCAGAAGCAGAAGAAGAAGAAGAAGAAGAAGAAGAAGAAGAAGAAGAAGAATGGATCCCAAAATTAGTAGAAGGAAGAAAATAATAAAGATCAGAGTGGAAATAAATGAAAAAGAGATTGAAATGACAATAGAAAAGATCAGTGAGATTAAGAGCAGTTCCTATAAAAGATAAACAAAATTAACAAATCTTTAGTTGGAGTGACCAAAAAAAAAAAAAAAGGGCACAAATAAATAAAGTCAGAAATGGAAGAGGAGACTTTACAACTGATACCACAGATATACAAAGGATCAAAAGAGATGACTGTTAACAATTATATTATAAAAACTTGGACAACCTAGAAGAAATGGATATATTGTGAGAAACATACAACCTGCCAAGACTGAATCATGAAGAACTAGAAAATCTGAATAGAGCAATACTAGTAAGAAGATTGATCAGTAATCAAAAACCTCCTAACAAACAAAATTCTAGGTCCAGACAGCTTCAAGGGCTAATTCTGCCAAGCATTCAAGGATGTAATGCCTATCCTTCTCAAATGTTTCCAAAAAAAGGAGGAAAGCTCCCAAAATCATTGTATGAGGCAAGCATTATAAAGCCTAATACCAAAACCAGAGAAGGATATCACCAAAAAATAAAACTATAGGCCGATAAACTTACTCAAACTAGATGCAAAATCCTCAACAAAATATTAGCAAACCAAATTCAACAGTACATTAAAAGGATCATACACCACGATCAAGTGGAATTTGCTTCAGGAATGCAGAATGATATAATTGCCTGATATATAATCAGTCAACATGATATACCATATTAACAAAATGACTGATAAAAATTGCATGATCATCTCAATAAATGCAGAAAAAAACATTTGATAAAATTCAACATCCATTTATGATAAAAATTCTCAACAAAGTGGGTATAGAGGGAATGTACATTAACAATCATAAAGGCCATATACAACAAATCACTGCTAACATAATACTCAACCTTGAAAAGCTGCACGTTTTCCTTCTAATATCAGCACAAAACAAGGATGCCCACTAATTCCACTTTTATTCAACATAGTATTGGAAATAGTAGCCGGAGCAATTCGTAAAAAAATAAAAGACATCCAAACTGGAAAGGAAGAAGAAAACTTTTCCTATTTGCAGATGACATGCTATTATATCATGTTATATGGAGCATACCCTAAAGACTCCACCAAGAACAGTTAGAACTAAATGAAGAATTCAGTTAAGTTGCAGGATACAAAATTAATAGAAAAAAATTTGTTGTGTTTCCGTACACAATAATAAACTATCAGGGAGACAAACCAAACAAACATGTTCATTTAAAAATGTATCAGGGCTGCCTGAGTGGCTCAGTCAATTAATCATATGACTTGGGCTCAGGTCATGATATCATGGTTCATGACTTTGAGCCCTGCATTGGACTCTGCTGACAGCTCAGAGCCTGGAGCCTACTTCAGATTAGGTGTCTCTCATTCTCTCTGTCACTTCTTCTCTCACACTCTATCTCTCTCTCTCAAAAATAAACACTAAAAAATTATTTTAAAAATTGCATCAAAATATGTAGGAATAAATTTAAGGAGGTAAAGGACATGCGCTCTGAAAACTATAAGACATTAATGAAAGAAATTAAAGAAGACACAAATATATGGAAAACTATTTTCTGCTCATGTTTTAGGAGAATTAAAATTGTTAAAATGTTTGTAGTTTCCGAAGTCATCTACAGATTCAGTGCAATCCTTATCAAAATTCCCACAAATTTTTCCACAAAACTAAAAAAAATAAATTCTAAAATTTGTATGGGACCACAAAAGACCCTAAAAAACTAACACAATGTTGGGAAAGAGAAAAAAAAAGCCCTAGGTCTCACATTCCCTGATTTCAAAATATATGACAATGCTATACTAATAAAAATCCTATGGTATTGGCATAAACCAACTCATAGATCAATAAAACAGAATAAAGAGCCCAGATATAAACCTACAGACTGATGGTCAATTAATTTACAACAAAAAAGTCAATAATATACAATGGAGAAATGATAGTGTCTTCAATAAATGGTGTTGAGAAAATTGGACAGCTATATGCAAAAAATGAAACTGGACCGCTATTCTGCACCATATATAAAAATCAAATCAATACGGATAAAGGCTTGAACATAAGACCTGAAATCATAAAACTCCTAGAAGAAAACATTGGTGGTAATGTCCTTGACATAGGTCTTAATGGTGTTTTGTGGTTTTTTTTTGGATCTGTCCCCAAAGGCAAAGGAAATACGAGTAAACACACACACACACACACACACACACACACACTCACACACACACACATGCACACACATGCACAATCAAAAACAAAAAAAACAAAAACCAAGAAGCAAACAAACGAAAAACAGGATATATCAAACTAAAAATTATTTGCACAGCAAAGGAAACCATCAACAAAGCAAAAGGCAATCTACTGAATGGAGGAAATATTCAAAAATGATACATTCAATAAGGGGTTAATATTCAAAGTATGTAAAGAACTCATACAATTCAACACCAAAAACCCAAATAATCAAATTTAAAAATGGGCAGAGAATATGAACAGACATTTCTTCAAAGAAGACAAACAGATGGCCAACAGACACATAAAAAGTGCTCAATGTCACTAATCATCAGGGAAATGCAAACTACATTGAGATCACATCTTACACTACTCAGAATAGCTAGTATCAAAAAGACTAGAAATATCAATGTTGGCAAGGATGTGGAGAAAAGAGTATCTTCAGACACTGTTGGTGGGAATGTAAAATGATATAGCCACTGTGGAAAACAGCATGGAGGTTCCTCATAAAACTAAAAATAAAAGTACCGTATGATCATGTAATTCCAGTTCTGGGCATTTCCCTGAAGAAAAAGGAAAAAATAATTTGGAAAGTTATATGCACTCCTATGTTTATTGTAGCATTATTTACAATAGCTAAGTTATGGAAGCAACCTAAGTATCCACTGATAGATTAATGGATAAAGAATAGATGAATGGATAAAGAATATATACATAATGTAATACCACTCAGCCATAAAACAATGAAGTCTTACCATTTGCAACCACATGGATAAAACTTGATGGTATTATGGTAAGAGGAAAAAGTCATAGAAAGGAAAATATTGCATGATGATGTGGAAATTAAAAAACAAAACAAACAAAACTATACCTACACTCATAGATACAGAAAACAGATTGGTGGTTGCCAGACGTGGTGGGGGAGGTGATTAGTGGTAGGGGGGCGGTGTAGTAAAAGGATGAAGGGGATTAAGAAGTACAAACCACCAGCTATAAAGTGAAGAAATCATGGGGCTATAGTGTACACCATGGATACGATAGTCAATAGAATTGCATTAATTTTGTAAGGTGACAGATGATAATTAGGGTTATGGTGGTGACAATTTCACCACATTTGGAAATGTATACGAAGTCAAATCACTATGTCATGTACCTGAAACTAATATAATATTGCCTGTCAATTCCACCACAATTAAAATAAGAAGTAGAATGAAGAGAATTCATGGTCTGCCTTGGCATGTGTGAGCAAACCTGAGGCTGGAACTCTGGAAGCTGAGTTGCACTGAGCCACATTTTTAAGAACTTTGAATGCTACAAAATTTTTGATTCTTTACATTGAAACCCAAAGTCTCTGGTGGGGCTAACAAAACCGATTTGAAGAACAACCAACAAAACAGTCTAAGTACACATGGATTCTGCTAAATGGCCAAACCTTCTACAAATAGGGCAACTGCTTAATTTTCACAGGAGTTTAATATTCTGACCAGTATTTACCTCATACTTTTTCTTACCTTCTCCACTGTAACTGTCTGATGAAGAAAAATAATTGATAAAATGCATGATGTGAGATATAGAAGAATGTAATCATAGTGCTAAAAAAGCACATTAAAGTAGAAAGTTAAGCAATTAATGCAAAATTCCAATTTAGAAGTTTTTTTTTTAATAACATTTCTTGTAACAAATATTTTCTTTAGACTGAATCACTTAAGAAGTATATCCGTGGTTCTTCTATTAGAGCAGTTAGTTATCTACATGGATGACATTTGCTATTTCAAATGGTATCATATTTATAAATAATACAGATATGTTAAATTAAAATAAGTATTCTCAGTCTGCTTTGCTCAATATTCTCTCTTTATGCTACATTTAAAAAAAAGCAAGAAGGTGGGTCAAAATTTGCCCATATCTGAATCTGATGTATCAGCTTTTCTCGAGGCAAAACTGTAAAGAGGAAGGGGAAATATTCAGATCTGGAATAAAGTGAATTTTTTAGCTGATTTCATTGTTAGATATTTATTAAATTTTCAAATTTAGTAATTTTATGTAATATATTTCTTCCTTCTGGAAAAGGAACCACCTTATAATCCACCAGAACAAAATCATCTGAATTTTAATAACTATTTCATTGGTCATTTTTTTTTCCATTAGTATGTTGATAGAAAATAAAAACATATTGACCTAAGGCTTATAAATGCAACTTCAGTGTGGGAACAATTTGTCCTTGACAAAATTTAAAAATTTGTTTTAAAGAGTTTATAATGCAGAGTTAGGTACTCAGAAATTTTACTCCTGTGCAAATAATCTTCCATGGGAGTGTTTGTGGATTATTACTAACAATATTATGCTTGGTTTCGTTTAAGCAAAATTCTATGAATTTGGTGTCTTATAATGAAATGAGCTCCACAAGAAGAGGTTAACAGGTTTCCCTTTCTATCAGAAAATAGAGCACTCCCTTTCATAGGCTACCATAGCAAAAACATGGAACCAATTACCATTTCACAAAAGTGAAAATCTTATTGGATATTTTTTGGTAGTGTAAAACATGTACTATTACAGACTTTTGGTAAAAGCACAGTGGCATAAAGCAGATTTTGGGTAGCAAGGGAAACCTGTAATTAGGATCCAATAAAGGCCATTTGACTGTCAAGGATTATTTTCCTTTCAATACTACAGTCTCTCCAGATACTGTTTCCCCAATGACCCTATATTCCTCTACTAATCTTGCTAGTTGGCTGGTCTAAAGATTTAGAATCCACTTCCAAAGTCTACTTCCTGTATGTTTGGAGAATTTTCATTATCTTTTTATGTATGCTTTCATCTTGCTATTTTAGAAATAATTTGGAGTATAATTGCCATAATTGCAAGGGTAGGCGTGTTGCTAAAAATTTGTTAGGGTAAATATAATTATGAAATTATGTACATATATTTGCCTTTGCAGTAACAGTAAGAGCTCACCTTTTAAGCCATTCTTGAGTTCCTTTTAAATTTCAATAAACACAAATGCATCAAGGCTTACTGAAACTCACAAAATGAATGAGTGGGAAGTTTTATAAGTCACTGAGATAGCTTATCAAAACAGTGTATCTTAAGGGTACCTTGGGTGGCTCAGTCGGTTAAATTTCTGTCTCTTGATTTACACTCAGGTCATAATCTCATGATTTGTTAGATCGAGCCCCATGTCAGGCTTTGGATTGATACAGTGGAGCCTGCTTGGGATTCTCTCTCTCCTTCTGCCCCTTACCCAATCACTATCCCTTTCTCTTCTAACAAAACAAAACAATGTATCTTAGACAAAATTTTTAGTCATAACATTTCCTTAGAAAATTACTGATGAGGGCGCCTGGGTGGCCCAGTCGGTTAAGTGTCCGACTTTGGCTTAGGTCATGATCTCGCGGTTTGTGAGTTTGAGCCCCGCGTTGGGCTCTGTGCTGACAGCTCAGAACCTGGAGCCTGCCTCGGATTCTGTGTCTCCCTCTCTCTCTGCCCCTCCCCTGCTTATGCTCTGTCTCTCTCTGTCTCAAAAATAAATAAAACATTAAAAAAGTTAAAAAAAATAAAATTACTAATGAAATGCTTTCAGTAATCTGAAACGCATTTTAAGACACAATTTTAAGATGATATATACAAATATTTTCAACTATGGGATTCAGTTCAAGACCTTTATACTACTTCATTTATAAGTTGAACAATAAACATAGTTGCTTCTATTTTCCATGTTTTGGAGTATTGTTATACTGTGAGATACCTCCTAAATGACTATTATCTTTTTTTCCCTAAATAAGTAACCCAAAGATTTAAATTTTATCTGTTTAATATTTAAAGGCAAAAATGTTTGTTTCTACATACCCTGTGTGAACATATACCTCCTGATGTATTTCTCTTGTGAGAAATCAGTGATTTAGGACTTAGAAGTTTTTTGTTTTTGTTTTTTTTTTATAACTTATAAGACAGAGCTAAGGGTTTACATGGGCTATTTTTTAAGAATGGAGTCATATTCAGTCTTTTATTTTCATTTCAACTTTAAGCATTTAACTGACAAAAACTGTATTAAGCTACACACTTTACCAAAGAAAGGTACTAAACATACTTTGGCAGAAAAGTGCTTCTATATCTGTTCAATTTAGATGTCTAATCTTACTCATGGCTAAACACCTGTTTTATTTATTTATTTGTTTGTTTATTATTTATTTAAAAAGAAATGACATCTATTATGTTAAAAGTATCAATATATAAACTCAATTTTTTCATCTTTTTATTTCCTGAAATTCCAGTAAAAGCCTACATAAAGGACTTTTCTACTTTTTGTTCTTAATTTGGTAAGCCTTATCAAATATAAATGTCAAACACCCATGAACATAATTTCTATAACTGTTCCCAATAACTATGATAAATCTTAAAGTTATTTTTCAAGTATCTGTGTGTGTGTGTGTGTGTGTGTGCACAAGAAAGGAAGGGAGAGAAAAAGACAAATTAAGAGAGACTGAGGTGAGATATTATCCTTTAAAATATCAAATCAGGCAATGTAATATATCTATTTCAAAGGATATTTCCATATTAAGAATGCTATTTCAATTTCTATTAGTCTAGACTATATCTGCAAGAGGCACTTCATGAGAAAGCTTTGCTTTTGAATTAGGGTATTAGAATAGCCTTTTTAAATCTATTATTATAGAATGAAAATGCCTGATATAAAAAAACAAGGATCAAATTTTTCTTATAGTGTTGATTTTCCTCTTTCAGGTTTTACCCTCTTTTTTCTGCTGTATTACTAATTTCATTATTTGGAGACTTTTGTCTGTCAAATGCTGATGGCTGTTGATTATGATTTTATAGGCACTAATGCTGTGAATGCTTTTGCATGATAAATGGGATAAATGATTTGGCGCAACCAGTGGTATTTGTATTACCTTGTTGCAAGCCAAGAAGGCAATTTGGTCCTGTGAATCTCAAATCCTTTAGAATCAGGAAGGTTTGTGTCGAGATTTAAGTTCTGCTATCTGTCATTAATAAAAGATTTAGGGGTGTCTGGGTGGTTCAGTTGATTAAGCACACAACTCTGATTTTGGATCGAGTCAGTAATGATCTCATGGTTCATGGGATCAAGCTCCACATCAGGCTTTGTGTTGACAGCATGGAGCCTGCTTGGGATTTTCTTTCTACATTTCTCTCTGTCCTTCTAGCACTTTCACTCCTCTCTCTCTCTCTCGTTCTCTCTGTCTTAAAATAAATAAATAAACGTTTAAAAATGTTTATTCAGATGCAATCCATATACATATAATTTACTCAGATATAATTCACATGCCATAAAAGTCATCTTATGAAGTATATAACTCAGTGTAATTACCACCACCATATAATTTTAGACATTTGTATCTCCTAAAAAACAGAGTCCATGCTCATTTACAGTCAATACCCATTCCCACTCCCCCATCCCCAAGACTTCAAAATTGCAAAACCATCTCAGTCTTTGTGGTTTTGCCTATACTGAACATCTCATATAAATGGAATCATATAACATATGAGCCTCTGTGACTAGCTGCACTCATTTAGCCTCATGTTTGCAAGGTTCCTTCCTGTTGCAGCATGTTCCTTCCTTTTACGAACCATTTATGGAATAATAAATAGTCCGTTGTGTTTTCATTTCTATTCACCTACCTCTATGTGTTTTCTAATCTATCTTACAATTTCTTTTATGATATACTCATCATTCAGAAATGTCTTGTTTACTTTTCATCTATTGTAAATTCACCAAATCTCATTTTAATTTAATTCCATTGTTATCCAAGAATATTTTTTAATGATTTCACTCTTTTAAAGTGTTTAATGTCTGGGGCGCCTGGGGGACTCCGTCTGTTGACTCTTGATTTCAGCTAAGGCCATGATCGATCACAAGGTCAGGGGATAGAGCTCTGCACACGGACACACAAGATTCTCTCTCTCTCCCTTTGCCCCTCTGCCTCCCAACCCCATGCTCTCTTGCCGGAAGCCGAGCTCTCCAACCAGCCTGATGGCAGGGCCCGGGCGGTAGACGGATCGGGACTGCAGGGTGGCCCTCCGGCAGTGAAGCTTCTTGTACTTCCACTTTCATGTAATTTGGCCTTAATAAAAGTACCTGGGGGATTGTCTGTTGAGGAATTGCCCTGGACAGGCCTCCTGGGAAAAGAACCACTGGGAAAGTAATAAGGTTCCGCAAGGAAATTGTGCGGCCCTGCATTTAGCCCTTGCCACCCCCTCTAAAGACTCCTCTACCTAAAGGAAGGATAGCCTCATGCATTTCCCAGCCAAGTAGGGACAAATGGATTTAAAAGACCCACTCTGGCAACAAAGGAGTGTATCTGTGGGCACAAGTTACTCCAACCCCTAGGCCCACTTGGCCCCCAGGAGGCATTCCAGATGATGACGGAACCTAGTCGGTTAAAGTACAGAATGGTCCGTTAGTTCCTAGGTGCATTGTCTCTCTGAGAATGTATAAGGCGTGGGTTCCTAAGGCCCTCTTGGCCCCCTCCTAGCACCTCGGACCAAGGCGAACACTTGTGCCTCAAACCACAAATGGTTCGGGGAAACAACAAAGAGGTCATGTCCCTGTCACTGTTCCACTTGAGGTGTTGAGCGGTAGATGACCTTTCATGAAAACAGCAAAGCAAATGCTCTGTAGAGTATAGATAAACGTAGGTACATAATGAAAATAAGAAATTAATCAATAAGCAAAGGGCAGGAGGGAACGTTATGAGAAAATAACCATGTTATTCCTTAAAAGGTGATTATAGATAGGAACATTTTTAGAATTAGGTAATGCTAGAAAACATAGATGACTCATGCTACAAGGAAACTGCTAACAAATATAATGCCACGTTTGCCACAATAAAGTGGCCAGTTCAACACACTGCTGTTGTCTGTGTCCATTTTTATTTTTGTTTTATTTGTTTATTTTTTTTTTTCACTTTTTCGCCGACGCCGTTCATCCTTCGGGAAACCCTGGACCTGCTGGAGCTGGACTCCGGCACTCTCTCTCTATCTCTCAAATAAAATAAAAACAAAAGTTTTATGGCCTAACATACGGTCTGTTCTTAAGACTGCCCCATGCACCTTCGAGAAGAATGTGTATCGTGCTGTTGGTGGGTGTTCCATAGATATGTTAGGTCTATTTGGTTTACAATGTTGCTGACATTTTCAGGTTAATATTCTTCCTAGTTTTTCTATTTATTAATAAAGTGGGGAATTTAAGCCACCGACTCTTTTTGTTGAATTGGTTACTTCTTTCAATATCGACAGGTTTTTACTTCATGTATTTCACGACTCTTTTCTTAGGTACATATAAATGTTTTATGTCTTCTTAATGGAATATGACTTTCATCGTTATACAATGGCCTTATTTTTTTCTAACAACAAATTAGTGTATCGTGTCTGATTCTGATGCTAATATATCCACTCCAATTGTCTTTTGGTTATTGTTTGCATGGTCTATCTTTTTTATTATTTTCAATCTCTTTGTTTCTTTGATTTAAATGTGTGTTTCTTGATGCTATCAAATACTTGATTATCTTTTTTGTTTTGTTTTATTATCCACTCTGCCAAACTCTGCTCTTTGATTGGAGTGTTTAGTTCATTTACATTACTATAATTACTGATAAATTAAGATGTATGCCTGCCACTTTACTATTTGTTTTCTATAATTCTTTTATTCTATTGTTCTTCTATTTCTTCATTATTGACATTTTTAGGTTAGAGTGCAAAAGTCTGATGTACCATTTTAGTAGCCTTGCCATTTCTGTTCTACTATTTTTTGTTATTTTTTTAATAGTAGTCCTGGAGATTACAATTAACATCTTAATTAAATTATATCTTAATTTAAGGCAAGTTAATTCAGATTAATATCAATAGTATAACAAATCCTTGCTTGAATAGTGTTTTATTTCCTTGAACCACATTTTCGCTATTATTGTTACACAAATAATTTGTACGTTTTATGTCCAGCAAAACAATCTTATAATTATTGTTTTATGCAGTGCTTTTCTTTTTAATCAGAAGAAGAAATGCATTACAAACAAATACATATTTAGGCTGCTTTTTGTAGTATGTTACGTAGTTACCTATAGTGGTATTAATTCTTCGTGTAGACTTTGGTTAATATTTATTTCAATCTAATAGACAGTCATTAGTATTTCTTGTAGGCCAGTACCCTAGAGATGAATGCTGTCAGATTGTGTTTATCTGGGGATATCTTAATTTATCGTTTTTATCCTGAATGACAGCTTTGAGTTATGTAGAATTCTTGGTTGACAATCTTTTGATAATCAGCACTTTGATTATGGCATTCCACTGCTTTTTGGTTTCTTTCCATGATTTCTGATGAGAAGTAAACTGTTAACCATATTGAAGATTCTTTGTCAGTATCTTTTCTTTTTCTGTTTCAGTTTCTGTCTTCGTTCTGTCTTTTATCAGTTTGACTATAAAATGTGTACATGGAGATCTCTTTATCTTAAAGTTTGTTGAACTTTTTGGATATGCATTTTAACATTTTGCATCCCCTTTGGGAAATTTTTGGCTATTTTGCTTTAAATATTCATTCTGCCTTTTCTTTCCTTTCCTTGGGGGTCTCCCATTTTATGTATATTGGTACACTTGTTTGTATCCAACAGATTTCTAAAGTACTATTTATTATAATGTTTTTCTATTTATCTATTTATTTATTATTTATTTATTTAACATAATCTTTACACCCAATGTGGGGCTCGAACTCATGACCCCAAGATCAAGAGTTGCATGCTTTCTGACTGAGCCAGCCAGGTGCCCCATGGTTCTATTAATTTTAATTTTTTGTTGTTATTGTTCTTCAGACTGGATAATTTTTTTAATGTATATTTATTTTTGAGAGAGAGAGAGAGTGAGAGGGGGAAGGGACAGAATGAGGAGGGAGACGCAGAATCTGAAGCAGGCTCCAAGCTATGAGCTATCAGCACAAAGCCTGATAAGCGGAGCTGGAACTCACAAACTGAGATCATGACCTGAGCCGAAGTTGGATGCTTACCCAACTGAGCCACTCAGGCTCCCCAAGACTGGATAATCTTAATGGATTTGTCTTCTGTTTGCTTATTCTTTCTTTTGTCAGTTCAAATATGCTTTTGAGTTCCACTAGTGACATTTTCATTTCTGTCATTGCATTTTTCAACTCCAGAATTTGTACTTAGCATATTGATAGTCTTAATTTAAGGAGTCATTGTTTTCAAATTTTCTTTTCATTCTTTAGACATGATTAGCTTAAGTTCTTTGAACATATCTGTAATGCCTAAAGTCTTTCTCTGGTAAATCCAATGTCTGGATTTCTTTAGTTTTTATGGACTGCTTTTTCTTGTATATGACCCATACTTCCTTGTTTCTTTTTGTGTACCATATTTTTGCTGTTGTTATTGAAAATTAGACAACTTTAATATCATGTGGTTACACCGGAAATGAGATCTCTTCTCCTTATAGTTTGGTTGTCATTTCTGTTTCTTCTTGATGGTGTTTTGTTTTGTTTACTATATTCCTTAATGAATTCTCAATGTCTGTCTTCTTTGCTATGTGCAGCCACTTAATTCTCTCCTCAGTTGTCCCAATGGTCATTTAATGATTGGCAGATATTTCCTTAAATTCCTTGAACCAATAAGTCTCTTAGCTCTTGCCAAAGTGCTGTGCATATTGTGATAGGTTTTCAATATTCCAGCAGGAAATTTACAGATTTGTCTTAACTTTCATTTCCTACTTGTGCAGAGCCTCAAGGTCACTGAAAGATGAGACATTAGGGCCTTTGCAGATTTTTCATTGGCATGCCCACAGCTTTGTACATGTGTGTGGTCTTCTAAACACCCGGTGACATGATTTTCAACCTTCAAGTGGATGTATCATCTACCAGTTTTTTTTCTTTTAAATGTTTTGGTCAACATCTTGTTAGCCTCAATGGTGTACCACCTCAGGAAGCTGTGATATTAAACAATCGCCACTGATATTTTTAAACCAACATCTTAGACATTTGCAGGTCGACAAAGAGTGAGTGCTGAGAAGAAACAAAGATAAACCCTGGGAATGAAGCTTTATAGTGAGCTTCTATTCAGGGCAAATAGTTGCAATCTTGGAGGACTAGAGATTTGGGGGGCTCCAAACTCGTACATTTTACTGTAGGGGACTCCAATACATTTTAGGTGGCTGGTTTTCATAGCTATCATGGGTTCAAAGCTGTGGAGCTAGATCTCAACCTGAGGTAAGAGACAATTGTTAAAAGGGCTATTACTGTTCAGGAATCCAATAAAGATAGCAATGACATTCATTTTAGCTATGAAAAAAACTTGTTGGTATGAAGAAGAAGAGATAATATGAATTTTCATGTCACTGAATTCTTTAGAGAAATACTGACAGGTACCTATACTGGAACGACAATAAACACCATAGAGCTTGTCACAATGTTGCCACTTTTTACTACTTTTATTTTTGTCCTGAACAGAGAACTTTAAGGTTGAATGATACCAAAAGAATTAGAAATACTAGTCAGAAATGGGGTTGCTATTCTATATGAAAGAGTACATGACTATCATAGGCCTGCGTGTATATTGTTGAGATTGGATTAAAAGAGAAATAAAATGTTATTAAAAAACTTCTAATAGAGATTTTGATAACTTTTTCCAAACTAGCTCACCTATTCTTATGTTTCCCAATTAGTGGCCATTTACATGATTCTAGTCCTACTAACATCTCTGTCACTGTCCTTGAACTGCTTATGATGCAGTTAACACAAAAATCCTTTAATATATGGAGTAGGAGACAGTATGTTACATTAAGAAATCTTCACTTACGCATTAGGAGTTCTTGATTCTTGTTCTATTTACGCTATATTTATGTATCTATGAGAGCATCCTGTGTGACTATGAAGTATACCAAACCTCATGTAGAGTGTATCTTTAACCAAAGCATCTAGATGTGTCTTCAGTAACCTGTAAATGTATTTATTATGCCTTATCTTCGTTATCATCAATTTGGAATTGATTTCTCTCAAAAGTGGCTTTGGCATTTAGGAGACATTTTCTTGAATATCATCATATTTTATCAAATGGATATAACACTTAGACTTTTGCAAACCCCCAAATATTTATATATTCTGTGTTTGGTGTCTCCTGATGACATCAAGGTTGAAAATGTAACTTTGAAATCTGATGCTATTTCTAGGAAGGTCACCTTTAAATAAGAACACTCTTTGCATGTGTCTTTTCATGTGCTATGTATTTGCTTCCTTTTTATACTCTATTTTACTTACAAGTTTTATTTATTTATTTTTAATTATTTTTAATGTTTATTTTTTTTGAGAGAGAGACAGAGACAGAGACAGAGAGAGACAGAGTATGAGCGGGGAGGGGCAAAGAGAGAGGGAGACCCAGAATCTGAAATAGGCTCCAGGCTCAGAGCTGTCAGCACATGGCCCAACGCAGGGCTCAAACTCACAAACCATGAGATCATGAGATCATGACCTGAGCTGAAGTCGGAAGCTTAACCCACTGTGCCACCCAGGTGCCCTTAAAGTTTTGTTGAAAAAAACAAAACAAACAAACAAAACACACAGACACACAGACACACACACACCAAAACAAAGCAAAATGTATTTTTTCCTTATGTCTCTTTTGCTTCATTTAGTTGTTTTCTTTTTCTTTTTATTTCATTGTTGTTAAATTTTAGACATAGATCGAGCTAGCTTTATAGAGAAGTGATATAAAATGAACTTTTCTCTCCCCAACTTTTCAGACCTGTAAAATGAGAAAACAGGAGAAAAGACTAGGGCCAGACACTATAAAATTATATGCATCTCTATTATGCTTTGCTAAGCTCATGAGTTGAGAATAATAGTAACAACTCTTCTAACCTTAAAATACTGTCAAACATAATTCTATGTGCTTTACATAATATATTAATCCAGAAAACAACCCTATATTGTTTCTAGTCTTTCTAGGGAGGTAGGTAAAATTATTATACTCATTTTACAAATGGGGAAGCAAAAAGTTCGCTGGGTTGTGTTCCGCCTGAGGTTACAGAGTAGATTCTGAAGTAGATGCTCAGACCTTCTTTCAAAGCACAAAAACTGTAACAACGGAAGAAATAAGGCAAGGGCACCAAAACAGAGGTCCTGTTTCTTGGCTTGCATTATCATGTTTCCTCCTTGCTGCTTTGGATCTTCAGGAAAATTATTCATTTTATTCAAATATAAAATTAGGCTGATCTACATGCTTGGCTGTAGGACCAGTCTCTGGTTTCCCTTGCCCTCTGCCTTAGCTGATGTTAAAAAAAAAAAAAAAAAAAAAAAAATCTTTATTCAGTTTTGAGAGACAGAGAAAGACAGAGCATGAGCAGGGGAGGGGCAGAGAGAGAGGGAGACACAGAATCTGAAGCAGGCTCCAGGTTCTGAGCTGTTAGCACAGAGCGGAACGAGGGGCTCAAACCCACAAACCGTGAGATCATGACCTGAGCCGAAGTCGGACGCTCAACCGACTGAGCAACCCAGTGCCCCTGTCTTAGCTAATGTTTTAAAGCATGTTAAGTGGGAAAATCTAGCTGACTGTTGCCCCATCAATTTTAAACATTTTCAGTTTGTCAATTCTACATTCTTTTAGGAGTTACTTGAAGCACATGTAAACTTCTAGTATCATAATGTATTCCACGGATTTTATTAAGACTTTGAGTTCATTTGGGGCAGGGGAAGCTCTTCTCTCCTGTTTATCTTATACTAGCTCCATACAATGCCCCATTTCTTCCTCTAGATGTAGTACTTACAGCCTATTTTAGGCAAATATCTATATATGGCTTCTCTTGGCTGAGAAAAGGAGAAATGTGAAAATGCCTCAGGCAAATACTAGAATTAATTTGATAGGACAGAATGAGCTGATTATCAGTGCATGATGGCATCCTCCCCCCCACCCCCCAGTGGGGAAAACCAAGGTAACAAGTTGTGAGGTGACTGGTCCTCAGGAAATCACTGACTATCAAAGCAAATCATGGAAGAGAGAACAATTTGATATCTTTATTGTTTAGTTATTACATAAAATGAAATCTGTAAACTACTTTAACATTTTTTTGCTAGTTTACATATGCACTTTTTGAAGTAGGAAAGTTTCCTAGCTACATTTAAAGATAGTAAATCAGACACAATTAAGCCATGATATTCCTTTTTATTAGAAGACCTAGAAACACGCAGACACACACACACACACACACACACACACACACACACACACACACCATCTATATGCATGCTTTTTGTTGTTGTTGTTGTTGTTGATAGGACTCTTAGGTCATTCTAAAACCTTTTATTCTTCCTTATCTTGCATTTTTATTTGAGTCACTAGATGGAGGTTTAGCGACTGTACTCTTAATGCTCTAACTCTCTAGTATCAATTTGACATATTTAGCCATTAATTTATTAGAAATAGGCATTGAATATACATTTTATGCCAGGCACTGTACTGAGATTCTGTGATAATAAAAAATAGTTAAGGTCACATCATCATGGATCTTACAGGAGGAAAAATAAAGCAAATATTACTCAGAAAATTGCAAAATAACGTAAAATTTCTACTGTGCTTAAGTGTGTTAAAATGGAACCGTAGAGTTATTAGAATCTACAATATATAAAATTTAATCTAAACCAGAAGGCATTTGTGCAATCTGAAGGAGGGGAAATCAGTGTGAACAATCAAGGACCCCACTTGGGAAAATGAAAAATAACCGGAGATTTGACTAAGAGTGGAGACAAGCTGTGTGGTTAGCTGTGGGTAAAGTATTCCAGATAGAAGAAAGAGGAAACCCTACTTTCGAAGCATCTTAAGTGCTTGGCATGTTTAGGAAGAGGAGGAGTCCAGTGAGGGTGAAAGAAGATAGTGTTGTGCTAAAGATTTTCTCCTTGAGCAAACTCCAACCAGACCCCTCTGAGCCATCATGCCTACTGAGCCTCAACCTTGGCCTATAAAGACTTCAACAAAAACTGACATAGACTCTAACTGTTCAAAGACACTTCTTTAGGAGAACCCCACCCTACCTTAAAATGTCTCCCTGAGAAAACTCAATGCTGACAAAATAATTTACTGTTTATCCTAGCCAAGCCCTGATAATAGGTTGTGTGGTAGGAGCATACCAGAGAGCAAATAGAGATAGGTTTCATATGTACCCTCTTTCCCACTTTTTGTAACATTTTATGCCCCAACTCTATTCAATTCCTTCTCCTTACTCCCTCAGTCTCCCTTTAAAATGCCCAGTCACCTCTGCACAGATTAGAATGGGGCTTAGCTCTTTGCTTATTGTTAGTAGTTAACTAAATGAAATGTGTTTTCACTACTTTAACTAATGTTGACTGTGCTTATCTTTGATAGTACAGTAGCACACAAAGCAAAACATAGTAGACAGGAACCTGGACACATTGAAGCTTGTCACTCATGATAAAAACTCTGGATTTTGCTTAGAGAAAGACAGGAATCCATTAGAGGGATTGAGCTAAGAAGAGGAAAGATAAGACACATTTTCCAACAATCTGTAGATTGAAACACCTGTAGGTGGGCAAAGGGGAAAAGTCAGGAGACCAGTAGGAAGGTGGTTCAGTGGTCCCAGCAAGAGATGATGGTGGATTAGTGTAAGTTAGTACTGATGAAGAAAATGTGAAATGATAAATGTCAGACGTATTAAAAACTAACACTAGTTGGATTTGCTAATCCATTGTGGAGTTACATTTTAATATGTAAGGGTTATTTGTATGCATAAGGAAAAGTAAAATATGATTTTACACTCTGCCCAGATATCTGTGTCAAATTTATAAATGATGATGATGTCTTTCCAAAATAATGATCCCGTGGAAGAAAAGACATTATTAGGCAATTAGCAACATCAGATATATGGTATACATTTCCCACTTGATTTTTTCCACATCATTCAAAAGTGCTAGGTGATGAAGATATAGACAAATTCAGCAGACTAATTAGCAGATGATCATGAAAAGGCAATATTACTGAGAGTTCTCTTACATAGGATGTCCTCTTTTGTTCCCAAAGAAATACTAGTACTTTTTCTTTCTAGACATTAAGAAAAATAATATGAGTTGAAAAGACATTCATATCTTTATCTGAAGAACAAACTCAATAAGCCAGGAATATTATCAGCTAGAAATTAGGTTTCTAGTTTAGTAGTCACAGCTGTGAAAAGTAGAACAAAAATCTAGAGTGATCTGGTATCTTTTTAAGAGATAATTCATGGCAAAATTTGCTTCAAGTATTTGTGGTGTATTATAAACATCATCCTAAATGTTATTAAGTGGCATGCACTTATGATAATTTTCCAGGCACTATGAATAAGTATGTGTTTTCTATTATCCATCCACCCATCCAATATTATCTAATAACCATGGAGATTTGCTGAATATATTTCTCATCTTTGTGGTGGAAAAGTCATATATCTGAAACATATGGTAGGACATAGTTTGAAAGAGCATGTTCTATTTATATTTAAATAATTGAAAAACTATTATTTTTATGATGCAAATAGAAAAAAATAATTGTCAAAAATTATGTTTCAAATGCTTAATTGAAACTTTGTGAATTCACACTAAGAAGTTTCTTTAGGAAAGTTAAAGTGTGGGAGTGTGTGATTTTTATGCTTATCCAAAAAACAGTGACTTCTAAGGATTCCATTTACTTGACAACAGATGGGCCCGAATTGAAATCCTCTTTCTACAATTTATAAGTTCTGTCACATTAAGCATGATATGTAACTTTTCTGAACCTCAGTTTTCTCCACTCTGAAATGGCATTAATAATATTAACTGCATGAGATTCTTCCACAAATTCAGTGTGATAATCAATGGCTTTCCAAATTTCATTGAAAACTTATAACTCAATAAGTACAAATATGTAGAGACTCATTATTTTGGCCTTACCGCAGTTCACTAACACTTTTCACAAGAAAATAAATAACAAATTAGTTTTTCTAATAGATGCATTACTGCAGCTATTGTCTAATTGTTGTCTACTTTACAAACAGCCTTCCTTTCACATTTCACAGTAGATGAAAAACTCAGGAAAATGACATCAAGCTAAAGTGAAAAATTTTTAAAGATGATACATTCATTTACCAAAAGTTATTCTTCTATTGGGTTCCAGGTACTAAGCTTGTTGCTAGAGGGTCAGTCATATACAGACATGAAACATATTTCCTCCATGACTGTCAAGGACGTTGGAGGGACACTTTTGGCAACACAGTATGATTTATTTTTATGACTTGTTCTCTTCTATATGTTTCTTTAAAGTGTTATTCGGTGGCGGGGAGACTAATAGCATTTGGAAGAACTTACTAGTATTCCTAAGCCACATTTATTGGTCTTCATAAGATTGATTTTCTGCACCCTAAACTTATTCATGGACTAATAGGATTAAGGATTCATAGATAAATTCTACTTTTCTCAAATTTATAGACAGGCTTTATGACATGACTGACTCTTAATTGCAACTGCGGAGGAGGCATAGGCTTTGTATGAACAAATCCAACTGGCTGAAGGTACAGATAACAAAGAGTTTTATTCTTCTCCTCCACTACCCTCTGATGTTCCAAATTAAATCTCCTTTCCCTGAAGTTTTTAAACTTCCTGGTTACATGCTATCATTAAATGTTCAGGCAGTTAAAATTCCCATATTCTGTCTGATTTTCCAGTCCACCAGCCTTGAGGCTCAGCAACTGAGAAATTCCTTTTCCTTTACTCTAGGGCTGGTCTGGTGATTTTCTCACCTGAGCCTTGACCTTTCAGAGGGATGGGGCAGGACAATGGGAGAGAAGACATGACAAAACTCCCTAAGATAATAGGTAACTATTGAAATCCTTTAATTGTTGTTGCTTCCCTTGGCTAAATCTGAACTGTGACCCCCTATTTTATATAATAGCCAGTCATACTCTACATGGCCCTTTGGGGACATGTGAGAATTCCAGAGAAGGTTCTGTAGGGAGCCTCTCCACTAGGTTTTTCTTGCTCCCTACTATAAGCAGTTACTTTCAGATCACACTCCCAATCTCTTACTGCTTGGGGAAACTCACTAGATTTTCTGGAGTAGAAACACATGAAATGGAGCATCTTTCATATGCCCATTGCCCATTTGCCATCTATAGCTCTTTTTTGATGAGGTGTCTGTTAAGATCTTTGACCATTTTTTAATCTTTTTTTTTTATTCTTGAGTTTCAAGAGTAACTTGCACACTTTGGATAATGATCTTTTCTTGCATGTGTCTTTTGCAAGTATTTTTTTCCCCAGTCTGTGGCTTGCCTTCTCATTCTTTTGACATTGTCTTTCATGTAGAACATTTTAATTTTAATAAATCTGAATTATCTGATGTTTCTCTCATAGATCATGCTTTTGGTGTTGTATTTCAAAAGTCATACCCAAGGTCACCAAGGTTTTCTCTTATGTGCTTTATATTTTGAGTTTTATATTTAGGTCTATGATCAATTTCGAGTTAATTTATTGAAGGATACAAGGTCTGTGTCTAGATAATGATGATGATGGTGGTAAGAATGATGATGATGAATGCATGTGGACATCCAGCTATTCCACCACCATTTGTTGAAGAGACGATTTTTGCTCCATTATAGTGCCTGTGATCATTGGTCAAGATCAATTGGCTATATTTATGGGGGTCTATTTCTCGGCTGTCTATTCTCTTTCATCCATGTCTTGTTTACTATAGATTTGTACTAAGTCTTGGTATCAGATTGTGTCAGTCGTCTAATTTTGTTCTTCCTCAGTGTTGTGTTGGCAGTTCAGTGTCTTTCACTTCTCCACATAAGCTTTGAATCAGTTGGTCAATACTCACAAAATAACTGCTGGCATTTTTATTTTAATTGGTATTATATTGAATCTATAGGTCAAGTTGGGAAGAAATGGCATGTTAACATTATTGTTTGTGTGTGTGTGTGTGTGCTTAAACATGTAATCTCTCTCCATTTATTTAATTCTACTTTGATTTTGTTCATCAGGTTTGTAGTTTTCCTCATAAAGAGCTTATACACATTTTTTAGACTTATACCTAAGTATCTCATTCTGGAGATATTAACACAAGTGGCACTGTCTTTTTTATTTCGAATCCATTTGTTTATTGCCGGTACTTAAGAAAGTGATTGGCTTTTGTATACTAACCTTGGACACAGCAAGGCTGCTATAATCTCTAATTGTTCCAGGAGTTTTGGGTTGATTCTTTTGGATTTTCTACATGATTATCAGTAATCTGTGAACAAAGACCATTTTCTGTCTTATTTCATTTTTTTAAAAAAATTTTAAATGTTTATTTATGTTTTTGAGAGAGAGAAAGAGAGAGCGTGAGCCGAGGAGGGGCAGACAGAGGGAAACACAGGAAGAGAAGGAAGATCCAGGCTCTGCGCTGTCAGCACAGAGCTCTACTGGGGACCCAAACCCCTGAACTGCCAAGCCATGACCTGAGCCAGAGTCGGCCACATGACCAACTGAGCCACTCAGGCAACCCTTTCCTTTTTTTATCTTAATGTTTATTTTTCTTTTTGAGAGAGAGAGAGAGAGAGAGATAGAGAGAGTGCAGGAAAGGTCAGAGAGAGAGAGGGAGACACAGAATCTGAAGCAGGCTTCAGACTCAGAGCCAGCATCACAGAGCCCGACACAGGGCGAGTCTCCAACTTCTGAATGACGACATCATGACCTGAGCTGAAGTCGAACACTTAACCCACTGAGCCACTCAGATGTCCCTGTCCTCTTTCCTAATCTATATACTGTATTTCTTTTCTTGTTTTATTGCATTAGTTTGAATTTCCAGTACTATGTTGAAAAGAAATGGTGAGAGGAGATGACAATAGCTTTCTTAAGACATTCAATGTGGTGCGTGACATCTCTATTCACCTTAAGTCTCTGCAGTCATTTATGATACAACTTTAGTAAACCCTGGCAAAGTGGGAAAACACAAAATTTGCAGGTGGATAGTGCTATGGCCTGGATATTTTTGTCTCCCACCCCCCACCATTGAAATGAATTTTAACACCCAAGGTAATGGTATTAGGAGGTGCGAGTCTTTGAGAAGGGATGAGATTAATGGCTTTTTAAGAGAGGACCCAGAGAGTTCTTTTGTCTCTTCTACATGAGGACACAGTGAAGCAGGTCCTTACCAGACATGGAAATAACTGGCATTTGTAGCTCCTTGATCTTAGACTTCCCAGCCTCCAGAACTGTGAGGAACACATTTCTGTAGATTGTAAACTACCCAGTATATGCTATTTTTATAGCAGCCCAAACTAACTAAGATAGATCTTGACTCAAATTAAAGTTTCACTGCTATTATTCTGGAAGCCTTGAGCAAGTTACTGAGTTTCTTTCTGTCCTGTTGTTTTCTCAAAATGTTGAACTAATCCAACCACTTCAGAGGGTTGTAGACTAGATTACAAATAATATACGCAGTCATTAAAAAAGTGACTAACAAATTATTGTTTAAATCTTAAGAATTGGAAGTCTTTCTTGAGTTACCATGAATTCCTTTATTTACTCTATAGAAAACATAAAGAGGAAGGTGTTAAATCAACCAAATTTGTAAATCTGCTAACAGGCTATTGAAACCATATGTTGAATAGACTGTAAGCAAGTCGAGGACAAGAGCTATAGTTGATTCATCTTTGTTTATTTAACACCTAACACAGTGTCTGAGTATGCTATGTTTTCAAAGATGTTTATTAAATCAAGTAGCAATGAGCCTGCATGAGTTTTATTACTTTATCCCAACACTCATCTCCAAACTTTTAATAAAGAGCCATGATTTTGAATCCTTACTTTTTCATGTTAAGAGGAAAATAAACCTGAAAAAAAAATGTTTGTCAGCCAGAAAGGTCTTAAAAATGTAAATCTGATAAAGCTCCACAATAGATTAAAAAAATTTCAGTAACACCCTTCAGTAGCATCCTATTTACTATATATATATACATATATATACATATATATACACACATATATATACATACACACACACACACACACACACACACACATATATATATATATATATATATATATATATATTTTTCCAGGAGTCATAAAATGTTTTTGAAAAAGATCATCTAGTAAACATGTTAGGCTCTGTGGTCCAAACAGTTTCTGCTTCAACTATGTAAGTCTCTTGTAGCATGAAAGCATCAGTATAGACAGTATGTAAATGAATGAGCTTGTCTTGTTGCAGTAACATTTTATTTCTGGACAATGAAATGTGAATTTATTAATACTTTTGATGTGCCACAAAATATTATCTTTCTTCTGATTGTGTTTTCTTTTTTTTTTTAAGTTTATTTATGTATTTTGAGAGAGAGAGAGAAAGAGAGAGAGAATGCATGAGCAGGGGAGGGGCAGAGAGAGAAGGAGAGAGAGAATCACAAGCAGGCTCCTCTCTGTCAGCTCTCACCAACTATGAGATCATAACGTGACTGGAAATCAAGAGTCAGACACTTCACTGATCGAACCATCCAGCTGCCCCCTGTCGATTACGTTTTCAACTATTTTAGAATGTATAAACTGCGAAGAAAAGCCGTACAGAGAAATCTTTTCTAGTCTCTGAAAATAAATTAGGTCTCCTTGTTATATCTTTCTTCCACACTGGGTATGTTTTCTTTCCTACCAGTTATATCAGTAGGTGGTTTTGGGTTGCTTCTATAATGATTAAAAATATGTAACTCTTACTCCATTAATCTGAAAGTTCCTTGAGGGCTATTTTGTTGAGTACTACACAGTGTCTTCAACCTCTTATCTAGTGCTCAAGCACACTGGACAGTTAATGCAGATTTATTGAGGGACTTACTGGTTCCTTGTCTATGAAATGCTTATCAAAAAAAATGGTTTATTGGTAAATGCCTTAATGGAAAATAATCAGGAATGGAAAGAACATTGATTTCTAAAATACAACAGGTTAAAAGATGTTGAAAATGTGATTATGTGACATATTCCGACTTAACCATCTCTACATTGATTAGGCACCAGACTAAAAGTTCCACCATTTTGCCTCACTTGGTACTGTTCTATATCGGCATTACATTGAATCATCACACTTCATTTACTACATTTTTTTTTTCTCTGTGACACTCAGAGCAAGCCCATGAAACTACCACATTATAATGTCCATTTTATTTATGAAACTCTCAACGATCAGAGAGGTTCAGTAACTTGTCCAACATCAAACAGCTAGTTAGAAGCAGAGCTGAGGTTTAGCTCTAACTTGAGTTTTATAACCCAAATTGGTAATATTTTAGCTACAAAGTTAGAGAAGATAATGACTTGATACTCTGTCCTTTTTATTCCTCTTCACCAACTCATGTTCTTCCTCAGTACTGTTAGCAACAAAATTTAACAAGGAAATTGGGACTTTCTGGTTCAGAATGATTAGCATGGACAAAGGAGGCAGAAAGAATGCATGAGAGAGGTTACTAAATCGACTCCAAATAAGTCCGTGTGGTTGGCCATGGGAGGAACATGTGTGAATTTTAAGCTTTTCCATTTAAATTTTAGGTCTTTTAGTCATAGAAATTTCCATTAATTCCAGCTTTTACCTGAGATATATACACATTTGTACTGCATTTTTTTAAGTGTAGAACACCAAGTCATTGCTTCTAGGCCAAGGCATTAATTAACATTTCAGACAGCAGGTTTAAATTTGCTTATCTGTGGAGATTTAAGAGACATCCCATTTGTAATGTGCACCCAGGGAGCAGCATTTATTATGATAGCAAGCCATTTGGGACAAAAAAAATTTTTTTGAGGATTTTAAGACTAATTTGATTGTTAAGAATATCCAAAGAGATATCAAGTTGAAAGTCATAAGCACTAATAAAACTACTTGATAGAATATTCTGATCCTCACAGATATTTCAAAAACTTGAGATGATGTTTATCATGAAGGATATTTTTTTTTGTTTCCGGGTAAGATTGAGACAATTCAGCATTTAGTGCACAATGTACATGTAAATCACTACATGTGTGTTTGTATGTATACATCCCAACTTGAATTAAAGTGGTAGTTTCATACTGATTTTGATGTGTTAGAGGGACCTCCAGGAGACTGATCGTTGCTTGAGATGCAGATCTCAGATGTGTATGAAGAATGTCCTGGGTAAAATAGTGGTTGTTGTTACAAGTCTGTTAAGAGGTAAAATGGTATCCATAAGGCTTTTGCATGGAGGGCAAATAATCAATCTTTGAAAGAACCAGTCCTAAGAAGAGAGAAATACCATCCAAATATAGTGACTCAGTAATCAGTGGGAAGAATCAATTCTGAACGCACATAGTGTTTTTCACTAAGATGTATGCCACTTTCATGGAAGCTGCACCTCTATCTACGGCAATAAATATGTGAAATTTATCAGTGAATGAAAGCAGGTTAAAATAGGCGTTGCCACACAACATAATTGTGAAACACTGGAAAATTTAACATAATACTCCCCCTTCTGTTTGGAGCACAGGATGGTTTAGTCCCCCATACCACATTACTTGCTCTAATAGTCACAACTACTCAATAGAATCAATCTGTTATCATTTCTGTATTAAATATGAAACACTTATGGAATTGAGAGAGTACACAACTTGCCTAAATTCAAATAGCTAGTTATTGACAGACTGTTTTTCTTTAATGTTTTATTTTTGAGAGAGAGAGAGAGAGAGAGCAAGCTGGGGAGGGGCAGAGAGAGAGGGAGACACAGAATCTGAAGCAGGCTCCAGACTCTAAGCTATCTGCACAGAGTCTGACATGGGGCTTGAACTCACAAACCGCAAGATTATAACCTGAGCCAGAGTCAGACAAGTAACCGACTGAGTTATCCAGGCGCCCCACAGAACCGGGTTTTAACACTACATTGAGTTTGATTACAAACTGGAAGCATACATGCACCCAACATACTGAGCATAATTTCGACTTATCAATAATGTCCATACGTGTGATTATAATCAGATGTGGCAGGGATATTTGATTAGGTCACAACTGCTTTATTATCAGAGGGAGACACTTCTGTATAACATCAGCATTTATTAGAGATTACAGTTCTTATCCTAAATATCAGCAATTGGTTTCTTAATATCTGGTTTTAAGAGTCGTGAGACATCTCTCTAGCTTTATGGACAGTAAAAGGTTTTGTAGTTGGTGTAGACAGACCGTGTAGCTTCAGAAGCACACATGGGACACACCTAAGGACTCCTAGAAATAACAAAGACACTTTGAATAAGCTCAGAACTGGTGTTATTCCACATTGCTTGTCCTTTCATAGAAGAGAAAAACGTTATTTCCCAATCACGTGGGTTTTTGCCCCAAAAGTTATTTTCTTTGAAGAAATTCTAGGCGAATCTAACCTGACTGCATACGATAGCTCATAAAAGGTCAAATTACTCCTAGTTAGATAATTTTTTTGGGATTCCAAAAGTAATAATTATTGATGCATCTCATAAAATACAAGTCTTCATGCTCTGGCTAATATCCTCCTTGGCTTATATGCAGCTACCAGGCATAAGAAAGCACTTCTCTATATTTTAGTCTCCCCATCCTATTGATTATAACCCATTATAACTCATTATAACTCATTGCTTCATTTCTTTCAGTCTCTCAAATTAGCCGTAGGCAAATTCATGTATGAACATGAGATGAAGGATGTCAAGTAGGGAAGATTATAAATATTTCTAGAACTACTGTCTTGCTTTTACATGAGAAAAAGCCTTTCCTTTTGTCTCAGTTTGTTTCCCTGATTTCCCTATGGAAAGAAACATATTTAATTCTGTTATTTATGAGTTAGGAAAATAAACCCTTCATTGCATATACTTCTACCCATAATTCACCGTTTAGAAAAATCTATGTTGCATTTGATAAAAAGCCCACATGGAAAGAACTCAAGGTAATGGGAGCTTTATGGGAATGAAAGTAGGGCATCTCTAGAATCTCAAAAAAAGAGTTTAACAACTAAACTGGAAGTCAAGGATGAGGCCTAGAATGTAAATCTTTGCCTTTCATCTTTATTCTCTATGAAAGTTGGTTTTTACTTTTTCGACATGTCATAAAATATAGTTGCTGACAGTTCCTGAACATTACATCTTATAATTTCAGTGGCAATAAAGAGAATGTTATGATTCTTTTTGAAATCTAAAAATCCCCAGGAAAATTTTTATTGGGCAGGCTGGCACAGGTACTTGCCATAGGACAAATCAACTTGACAATGGGTGAGATAACGCTAGAGCAAATGGAAGTTCCCGTGATAATCCTGTGGAATTAGTAGGGGAGAGTGAACATTATTATAGAATGACACTGTCCATTTAAAAAAAAAAAAATCAAGTGTTCCAAACGGTACAACTCTGTGCTAGTGCTCACCTCTGGGGGAGATGATTTGATATAATTAACTTAAACAAAAAATTCGAGGCTACGATTTCCATTATGCAAGAAAGTTCCTAAGATTTAAGAACCCTGAAGGAGGTAGCTCTCAAATTGCCAAGTCAACATTTAAAACTGTGCTTTCTTCCCTACATTGGATTTCTTTGACTTTCCTTTCCCTTGATCTGTGGTTGAAATGAAAGACTGTTTTTTACATTTATTGACCGCAGTGTGGGCCTCTTTAAAACTCAGCACTTCCTTCTGCATAGTTTAGCCTTATTTGTCCTGGAAAGCCACACATCATAGCCCCACTCTCTCTAAATCCAAGAGTTTTCTACTTTCAAATGTTCTTTCACTAAAATCATAAACCCTAGCGAAAAAATGATTAGAAAAATGTGTTTCTATGGCTTTTGTTTACTGATAGGAATTATTCATAACAAACATTTGCATTATCAGAAGTCTATCACAAAGAATATTTATTTTTATTTTTATGTATGTATGTATGTATGTATGTATTTATTTAAAGTGAGAGAGAGTGTCCATGCAGGAGCAGGGGAGGGGCAGATAGTGGGGGAGAGAGAGAATCATTAAACAGGCCCCAGAGTTGGTGTGGAACCCAGTGTGAGGATCTCATGATGATGAGATCATGACCTGAGCCGAAATTAAGAGTTGGATGCTTAACTGACTGAGCCACCAAGATGCCCTGAGAATATTTGCAAATTTAGATTTTCTTAATGTTTATTTATTTTTGAGAGAGCGAGAGAGAGAGGCAGAGAGAGACAGAGACAGAGACAGGAACAGAGACAGAGCATGAGAGGGGCAGAGAGCTAGGGAGACACAGAATCCAAAGCATTTTCCAGGCTCTGAGCTGTCAGCACTGAGCCCAAAGCGGGGCTTAAACTTATGAACCATGAGATCACGACCTGAGTCGAAGTCGGACCCTTAACTGACTGAGCCACCTAGGAGCCCTGGGAGTATGTTTAAATTCAGATTTTCAAAGAGTTATGGTTTCTCTATATGGGCAGTTCTTAACTGGACTGGAAAATTAGGGTTTTATGAAGAATTTATAGTTCATTGAAAGAGTAAAACAAGTTATGTATGTAGGGTTTAAATATGAAAACACAATTAAAGAGAGGTAGGGATGTCAAAGGATTTTTTGGTTGTTGTTGTTTTGTTTTTGCTTTTGTTTTTGTTTTTGCATAAAAGTATCCTTTAAAATTAATTGTCCCATTTACTGTTTTCCAGGATTAGCTACATTATCAAATCAGTATACGCTTTCGTTCTACCAATTTTACTTTTACTCTAGGCTAATATGAACTGGATACTCAGCAATAATTTTTATGTGCCAAACATCCAATAGTAATGTTGCCACTTGGGATTAACCACATGGTTCTATTTAAAGCTTCAGTGGAAAGTTGCCTCAAAACTTTGGATATCAGAACCTTTTCACTCAAAATACAAAGCTACACTAAAATGTCTTTCATATTTGGTATTCTACCATAATAATTTGTCAATGCATCTACGCATTTAAGAGGTACTTACATCCAACATATCTGTGACATTACTTATGAGAGATAGCTTTTTATTTTATAAGTAACAAATGCCAGTGGAAATCCATAGTTTTAACTCTACTATGTTATTGAGGATATATGAAAGATTCTACCATGTAACCTTTTGGCCTAAACAAGTGGTTAGACTTTTTGGTTAAGGATATTTTCGTAGAATTAAATGCTTATCAGAATATATAATATTAAGAGACTTTTTTTGCTTAAGTCTGAACAAAATGAAAACTATGAACTCCACAAGTGTTAAATTATCAAACAAATTGTACCATTGGTACATAACCTCCTATGACAAACTCTCTGGAAGCTCCTGGAAAAATAGATGTTAAGGAGAGATCATCAAAACAAGGTCTAGATAAGAGTTTTTGGTCAAAATCCAGTTTAGAATTTTCTCCCCAATATGGGTATAAATGAGAATATGAATGGCATTTCAAGTTTCTTGCTTGTTCTGGGAGTTTGGGTATTAAAATGCCTTAGGAAAAAAAGTTGAGGTATAGATCTGACATGTTAGGAGGAATAACATTTTTTACTTTAGTGAACCACAATGAAAGATAGCTATAAAATATTACTAAACCAGTTTCTCATCAGAAGCACTTGGATGACACCAATCTTTAATTTTTTTAATGTTTATATTTTTGACAGGGAGAGAGAGAGAGAGAGAGAGAGCGCGCGAGCATGAGTGGGGGAGGGGCAGAGACAGAGGGGGACACAGAACCGGAAGCAGGCTCCAGGCTCTGAGCTGTCAGCAAAGAGCCCAATGTGGGGCTCGAACTCCCCAACCTTGAGATCATGACCTGAGCCGAAGCCAGATGCTCAACCTACTGAGCCACCTAGACGCCCCTGGATGACACCAATCTTTGTAGACGGAATCCTATTATTAACTCCCCGTATAGAGTTGGAAAATAAAATCAAAGACAGGAGCAAAATGCATGCATTTTTAAAATAATTACAAATCAACAAAAGACATGTGCCTTAAATCAACAAATAGTATGTCAGTAACTTCTCCATGCTGAGAAAGGAAAATACAAATCCATTGATTGCAAATGTATATATGCAGAAACATGCATGAATTTACATATATATTTAGTGTGTGAAACCATTAAAAGAAACTCCAGAGACGGTCTGGGTGTGAATTTGAGCTCTGGTATTTACTAACCATGTGACTTTGCCATCGAACTGGTTATTTAATTTTCTGTATATAAATTTCATTATTTGTAAAATAGGAATAAAAACGGTACCTACCTTGCAGATCATGTAAATATCTAGTATATAATAAACACTATGTAAATGTTAAAAGTATCATATACATATATTTTTCCATATTTCTGAAGCCCTCTAGTAAAAGGTACAAGAAAAAAAAATGTGTTTTCGGACTCTCAAACTTTTGATCCCTGTTCTGTCATCACTTCCCACTTAACATAGCAAAACCTCAGGGAGAAAAAAAAAAAAAAAAACAGCAGTGAAGTTCATGGTTTTTCTGGTTTATTTGTACTTAAGAAGCTGCAGTACCCACAGGAGAAGCTCACAGCTTGGTATTTCAGCCGTATACCTCTCAAACTCCTCGACAAGGAGTAGGATTTTATTTAATTAGCTGTTGCCTTACCATGGCTGCAAGGATACGCCGCTGAGATTTGAAATCAAGAGTGTGAAGTCTGACTCTAGCACAATCCTGAACAAAACCAAATTCTGTACTGCCACTTGCAGTTCAGCAATGTTCTTCATCAGGAACATAATATACAGGAAGTACGTAAAAGTTTCCTTAGTGTGGCCTCCTCTGGCATAAAACTTTTTTTTACCTTGTCACCAACCTGGTGAACCACTCCACTTTACCAATCCTCTTATGTCTGTATTTCCTCCCATTTATCATAGAACATTGAAATAGTAACATATTCCATGTAAATATTTTTTTTTGCTGTGTCACTAATTGTTATCTAGCTATAATCATGATTTTCTTCTTGCCCATTTTTGTTCATATCACTTTGAATATTTAATAGTTGTTCCATTGCAGGGATGCCTGGGTGGCTCAGTCAGTTGGGCATGTGACTTTTGGTCAGGTCATGTTGTCATGGTTGGTGAGTTCAAGTCCCGTGTCAGACTCTGTGCTGACAGCTCAGAGCCTGGAGCCTGCTTCGGATTCTGTGCCCCCCCCCCTCTTTCTGCCCCCCTCCCACTCATGCTCTGTCTCTCTCTGTCTCTCAAAAAAAAAAAAATAAATAAAAAAAATATAAAAAAAATAGTTGTTCAATTGCATTTACACTAGTCTGGAGGATGTTCATCTTCCATGTTATCAAAACATGTGCGCCACTATTTGGGGCCTATTTGATGCTTGGATACAGATGTAGATGGATAAATATTGCAAACCTGTCAAATAAACTAGAGATACAACAACTTAGTGGAAAATTCTTCTTTGTATTTGCTGAAAACCAAAATTACTGAAAGTGAAATTCAGCTGTGAAGTCCTTTTATTTAAAAAAAAATGCTAACAGTTGTTGAATACTTAGAATTTTCCAGGCACTGCAATGGGCATCTTTTATATATTGTTCCTTTTCATTCTGATAATAACCCAGTGGAGTAAGACTGAGTAACCCAATTTGAAAGTTCATAGTTGAGAAATTATCCTCAATAGAGTAGGGAGAACTTGTTCATGACTTCATTTCTATACAATTAGAGCTCAAGATTTTGTGTTATTGTTTTTGTTTTTTTAATCTATTGAAGACTAGTGCTTCTATGGCATGTTGCTGTTGGTAAAATCTGCTTGGGGTAGATTGTGCCATGTATGGGATGTTTTTGAGAGTGGGCAAGGGGGTTTTACTACCCTTGGGAGCCCTCTGTCTGAGGAAGGTGGTATAAGTTTTGGAGGTATTAGTATTATTAAGCTTCAAAATTTCAAAATATATAATGAATTAGCTAACAATGGAAGTGCTCTTCAGAAAATGCTAGCTTACTTGTGAAACATGAATTTATGAAAGGGGAATTTTAGCATATTTGTATGTAATTTATGTACCATGCATTTACCCATAGTAAGGATAGAATTCAACGATTTTTAGTACCTCTGCAGAGGTGTGTGACCATCACCATAATCCAGGTTTGAAACATTTTTATTATTCAAAAACATTTCTTCATGCACATTTACTGTAAATGCTCCCTTGCCCACAGCATGAGGCAACCATTGATATGCCTTTAGTCTCTACACATTTGCCATTTCTGCATTTTTAAGATAAATGGTACAATATATAGAATTTTATGAGTAAACTTTTCATCTTCCATGATGTGTCTGAGCGTCATTCCTTGCTGCATTGCAGATCAATTGTTTGCTTCTTTGCATTAATGAATAGTATTTCATTGTATGGTTATACCACATTTTTCTTATTCACCAGTTGATGAACATTTTGATTGTTCCCAGTTCTTGGCTATTATAAACAATGTTGCTAGGAACATCTGTGAACTGGCTGTTGTGTGGAAATTATGCTTTCATAACCTCTTGGATAGATTCCTAGCTGGAAAATTTGAGTGACATATTAACTTTTTTTAAGTTTTTTTATGTTTTAAGAAACCACTTTCCTTAGTGTCTGTACTATTGTGGTAGGCAAAAGAATACCTACCCTCCAAAGAGGGTCAAGTTCTAATCGCTAGAATTTGTGACTATTTATGTCACATGAGGCAAGGGAATTATGGTAGCAGGGGGAATTCAGACTGCTAATCAGCTGACCTTGAGACGGCAAAATTATCTGAGCTTATCCAGATGGGTCCAATGTTACCTATAAGGGTCCTTAAAAGTAGGAGGAAAAGAGGAAGAGACATGAGAAAGACGACAGCATGAGGATTCCGTGCTCTTTTGCTTGTTCTGAGATGTCGCAGGTGCTATGTGAAAGGATTGTAGAGAGGTCTCTAAAAGCCAGAGGGTGGCACCCAGTTCACAAACACCAAGAAAGATCTCAGTACTACAACGGCCCGGAACTGAATTCTGCCAGCATATGGATGAGCAAGGAAACGATTCTCCCTACAAGCTTAAGAAAAGAACACAGTCCTTGATGACACCTTCATCTTAGCCCAATGAAACCCAAATGGGACTTCGGACCAACAGAGCTGTTAAGATGGTAAATGTGTTGTTTAAGTCAATAAGTTTGTAGTAATTTTGTTATAGCAGTGATAGAAAACTAATACAACCATTTTACACCCCCACCAGCAAAGTATGAATGCTCTAATTTGACATCTTTGCCAATACCCATTATTGTCTCTTTTTAATTGTAGTTATTCTAGTGGGCTTGCTGTGCGATGTTATATTGCTTCTAATTTAATTTTCCTAATGAATAATGATAATAGGCATTTTCTAGGGGGCTTATTTTCCACCCACATATCTTCTTTTTGTGGTGAAATATCTGTTTGATCTGTTATCTTTATTTTAACTAGGTGGTTTGTCATCTCACTAGTGAATTATAAGTGTTCTTCATATAACCTGTAAACAAGTCTTTTATCAGATAAGTTAGTTCATTTATGTGTATAGTATAAACTATATGTAAATATGGAATTCAAAATGTCTTAATACTATTTACTGAAGACGTTTGCCTAGGCATCTTTGAAAAAAAGTAAGTTGAAATACATGAAAGTGTTCATTTCTGGACTCTTAATTCTGTTACATATGTATATAATCTAACACTCTTTACACCAATACCATGTTTTCAATATTATAGCTTTGTAGTATGTTTTTAAAACGGTTTGTGTAGTCATCTAAACTTGGTTTTTATTTTCTAAAATTATTTGGGCTATTCTAGAGCCTTTGGATTCAATGTATATATTAAGATCCAGTTGTCAGTTTATGAAAAAAAAGCTGGAATTGTAATGGGAATAATTTTTGAATTTATCTATCTATCTATCTATCTATCTATCTATCTATACATATATATATATACACACACACACACACACACACACACACATATATATATATGCACACATATATTTGGGGAGAATTGCCATCTTGAGGTATTTCATCTCATAAGCATGATTTAGATATTGAATTTTTGTTAGCAATGTTTTGTACTGCGTTGCAAGTTTTGTTAATGCTTTTATTAAATTTATTCCTAAGTATTTTGTTCTTTTTCATCTTATTGTAAACCGACTTAGATGCTTGATTTTACTTGTGGCTTATTCATTTCTAGATTGCAGATACAATAGAGTTTTTATGCTGACATTTGTCTTAATTTCCTGAGACTGATGGAGCAAGAAACTGCAAACCAGGTGGCCTAAAACAACAGAAATCAATTCTCTGGGAGTTATGGATGCCAGGACTCAAAATCAAGGGATGAAAAGGCCATGCTTGCTCCCTTTGCAGGTTCTCAGGGGAGAATACACTTCTTGCTTCTTCTGGCTTCTGGTGGCTTCTGGTGGCCCCAAATTCCTTGGCATTCCGTAATTTGTGACAGTTATCACTCCAGTCTCTGCCTTCATCTTCACATCACCTTCTCCTCCCTGTGTCTCCCTTCTTCTAATCTCCTTCTGCATTCCTTTCATCAGGTTGCACGTTATTGCACTTATGCCCACCCAGATAATTAAGGATAAATTCCTCTTCTCAACCTCTTTAACTTAATATTATCTTATATTACAAAAGATGCGATTAACTCTTTGACATACAAGATAGCATCTACAACAATGAGGGATTCCAATGTGAAGTTATTTTGGAGTCCACCATTGGGCCTACTAAAAAAGTGCTCCTAGGTTTTTGGGTATTTTTTGTAGATTCTTTACAATGTCCTACATACTGCATCATATCATAGATAATCTGTGAATGACGACAGTCTTGCCTCTTCCATTCTGATATGGGTGACACCTATATATTCCTTATTTCACTGGCGAAGACCTCCAGTACAACATTGGATAGTTGTGGTGAGAGGTGAGAACCAACCAGGACTCCAACCTCAGACTAATGGAGCCCCTGTCCACCTCCCTCTCTTGCCACACGGATTGCTATTTTTGCTTACGATGCATTTGATAGGGCACTTCTGCTCTTCCTCAAAGTCCAGTGAACTGTCTCCATGAGGAAAACTTGTGGTTTTCACAGTTTGCTTTCCATAGTAGAGTTAGAGCTTTGACCAAACTGGGGGTCAGATGAATGATGAGAAATCACTGTTTAAGCACAGTCCAGAGTCTTACGCTTCTTAACTAAACTTCGGTACCTTTTCAAGAACCCACTTCTCGGTTATATGCTGTTGTCCTCCTCCAGCACGCTGAGCTTGTTTGTTTGCTTGTTTGTTTGTTTATTTGTTTCTTTATTTACGGATTGTGTGTGTGTGTGAGAGAAAGAGGACGCAAGTGAGGAAGAGGGCTAGAGAGAGAATCTTAAGCAGGCTTCACACTCAGCGTGGAGCCCAATGCAGAGCTCTATCCCATGACCCTGGAACCATGCCCTGAGCGAAAATCAAGACTTGGACACTCAACTGAGTGAGCCACCCACGCAACTTGAAATTTTTGTTTTCATGGGGCGCCTGGGTGGCGCAGTCGGTTAAGCGTCCGAGTTCAGCCAGGTCACGATCTCGCAGTCCGTGAGTTCGAGCCCCGTGTCGGGCTCTGGGCTGATGGCTCAGAGCCTGGAGCCTGTTTCTGATTCTGTGTCTCCCTCTCTCTCTGCCCCTCGCCCGTTCATGCTCTGTCTCTCTCTGTCCCAAAAATAAAAATAAAAAAGAAATTTTTGTTTTCAGTATATGTGTCCAGTTTTATAATTCCTTCACAGGGAAAGGATTTCCCAAGACTTTCATTTCATTGTGTTGAAAGTGCCCAATTCATAATACTTTATATTTGAATCCCACTTAAAGGCAGGGAAGTTCAAGACTGAGTATAATTTTAAAAGTCATACCTACAAAACAAACGTTTTCTCATTTATCTAAATGGTACTTTCTCCTTTTCCTAAGAGATAACATGTTGTTTCAGGAAAACCAGGAACTAACGGAACTAGATTTTAGTAGGATGATTTATTAGGCATGTAATTTAGAAAAGTTTCCTTAAATTCTCTGGTCTAAGTTTCCTCCTCAATCATGATAGAGGAGAATAAAAATATTTATACAGTGAATTTGTTGAAGTATTAAATTAAATACTATATGCAAACACACAGGGGTAATAAAAACATACAACATATGCATTTATGTAATCATTTCTTATATATAAACTAAAAAAATGTGTAACACTAAAAATTCTCTAATCTTCATGTTTTTTTTTTCAAAAGAAAGTTAAACATACATTAGCTCCTCAAGGTCTTGGTTTTAAATTATTAAGTTTCTCAGTGTTCCTTTAATTTTTTAAAAAATATTTTTATTTATTTTTGAGAGAGAGAATGAGAGAGAGAGAGCGATCAGGGTAGGGTCAGAGAGAAAGAGGGGGACACAGAATCCAAAGCAGGCTCCAGGCTACCAGCTGCCAGCACAGAGCTTGACGCTGGGCTAGAACTCATCAAATGCAAGATCATAACCTGAGCCAAAACAGGACACTCAACCCACTGAGTCACCCAGACGCCCCTCTCAGTGTTCCTTTAAAGGGAAGCTGCATGACATTGAATGTAGTAGTCATCAGGACTGGTCACAAATATTTCCTCTTCTCTATCTGAGATACAGTGTGACTATAATTTCCCAGGGGACTTGAGGTTCTCTGCTACCCCCTCATGACTTGCTTTGCGTAAGGAAACAAGAAGGGAATAAAATGTGATACTTTGAAACTGAAGTTTTAAAAGCCAAGCATAGTTTGCCACAACTTAACCTTTTTGTGTTGGCGGTCCAGAAGTACAAGTCTGTCTAAACAGACTCTCCTGCCAACCTACAAAGGACATGTTCTGAGTGACAAATAAGCTTTTGCTTTTCAAAACCACTGTGATTTTGTGCATGCTAGTTCGTGCAGTATAACTTAGCCTGGTCCAACTAAGAGTTCTTCAAAAGATAAGATATATTTGTTTACACACTTTAATATAAGCAATGCTCAGTGACGTGCTTTAAGGTACATCTCGAGTAAGGTTTTAAGTAAAATCTAGAATTATGCAAAAGTTTTATATATTATTTTTGATAACCCGGTTAAAGACCTTATGTTACATTGCAGATGAACTCTACAGTGACAAAATAATGGCAAACATAAATTGGTAGCTTAAAATATCCAAGCTAAAAGTCATTAAACTAGAATAAGCACTTGAAAATGAATATAGACTCAGATAAATGCATATATTTAATCAAACATTTCTGAAGGTACTTTCTCTAAACTGGGAAAGTCAGAAGCACAGAAATAAATGCAAGTAATTTGAGTGCTCTGCATTGGCATTTAAATACGAGAGAAAAAATGTTAATAGGATAAGTACCAGAAAGGATTAAGTGACGCTAAACACCAAAGAGGATTAGTTATTATCCTGCCTTTACAGGCACCCAAGTTTCATGTGGCCAAGTAGATAGGAAATGGAAAGCCAATGCTACAATATGAGACTTTTTTTTTTTTTTTGCAATAAGCTTATATTAAAATCAGTTTTATTATGCTACATAACTAAATGGTAACACAATACCTAAGCTTTCCTCTAGATAATCTAAAATGTAGTATACTTCCAATGTATTTTAGGGAAGTTTTATTTTATTTATTTATTTTTTTTCCTGTCTAAACGTTGCTTTTCAAATAAGCACATAAATTTGCAATTAAACAATAGCTAGTCTGGGCACCTGGGTGGCTCAGTTGGTTAAGCATCTGACTTTGGCTCAGGTCATGATCTCACAGTTCTGGAGTTCCAGCCCTGTGTTCGGGTCTGTGCTGACAGCTCAGAGCCTGGAGCCTGCTTCGGATTCTGTGTCTCCCTCTCTGTCTCCGCCTTCCTCTGCTCATGATCTCTCTCTCTCTCTCTCTCTCTCTCTCCCTCTCAAAAATAAATAAACAAATAAATAAATAAATAAAACAAGATAATAGCTAGTATATTTTGAAATGAATCATTCATACTGTTTGCATTATTCACGCCAGTAGTAACTACAGAGATTTACTGTATTATATTTCATTTATTGTATATATTTCATTGCAATAAGGTGATATATTAAAGTATGTACATGTATATATGCACATATACAATATCTTAGACATAAATACATGTTCACAAACACATTATCACACACCCAATTAACATTTAAATATCTCTGAAATTGTGATGTTTTACACTGGGTGAAAACCCATTGCTGCTATTATACAGTCAACTTTTGTCATTTCCTATGCCTATAATTGGTTGTCGTTCTTACTGGGATAACTAGCCAATTGTAATCTCTCATTATTTCAGTCAAGAAACCACTTAAAGATTATTTCAGAAAAGAATGAGAACATTTGCTGCCATAAGATAACCTTCAATTAGAATCATTGGCAGATCAAAAACATACTGACATAAAAGTTTATAGAATAGGCATCAGGGATTTGGAAAAAAAAAATGTGGGAGACAAGATGTGTCGACAAGAAATAGTGTTATCACTAACACTCTTGACACGGTGACCAATCTTGTTTGTTGTGGTGCAGCAACAAATGTGATTCAAAATTAGATTCAGAAAAATTACCTTTGGATACAAAAAAGATTTAGGAACATATGAAACAATTTACTTTGCTCAGATTTTCCTCTCTGTGTACATGGAAGAAGGATACAAGTTTTAAAAACTATCTCAGTAATTCTTAAACTTTTTCAGTAAGAATAAAATTTGAAAACAAAATTAATAAACACATTCTTCATTAGCTCATTAGCACTTTTTCTTAGCGTGACATAAAATAAAGGGCCGCTTATAGGTGATGACATCTGTATTTCCTGAAGTGTGATGGCTTATTGATTGCAGCTTTCTAAATTTTAGCACGAAAGGCAAGTCTTGTTGGCATTTCTACAGGGAATGTTATTTTAGATGTTAACTATTAAACTTCCAATGTAATTTCTAAATGTACGTTATTTTTTTCCATATTAGTCTATTTACTGACGTCAAATGGCATGAAAAAAATTTAAATTCAGACTAGTTCCTATGTATAGTCAGGGAGTTAATGGTTTGGGGAACAAAGCCAAAATAAATAAATAAATAAATAAATAAATAAATAAATAAATATCCTTACAACTTGCAGCCCATTGACAAGTCCTTGAGACAGGCAGAGTGACTTTCCCTTAGGAACTCAACTGCCTCGATGTTAATACTTTGTTCAGGCAAAAAACAATCTTTAAGTCTCCTTTAACATATAAAAATTGCTTTGAAAACTTCCTTTATCTGTACCCACCAAGACAGATGTTAGCAATCATCCTCCAAGGGATATACATCCCTGGATGTATATCAGTGGGCCACACCTAGGGTTTTGTTAGGCAGTAATAAATGTCTTTTTCCTAATAACTAGCCCCCTTAAGGTCCTGGAAACCATGCTTCCAAAATTGCTTAGACACTTAACCTAGCCCCAACCTCCTCCCAACTTGAAAGTATATAACTGGCCACCCCTCACAACCTCAATGTAGATCTTTCTGCCCACAGGTACTGTCCCTGTGCTTTAACAAAACCACCTATTTGCACAGAAAATGTCTCAAGAATTCCTTCTTAACTAGTTTCTCCAAACCCCAACATTTCCACACTAGCTCATATTACTTACCTAAGTAAGAGATTTAGAGTAACAGTACATTTTACTTACCAGTATCAAATCTCTATCCACAAATATCCAAAGACTTGGGGCACCTGGGTGGATCAGTGGGTTAAGCGTCCAACTCTTGATTTCGGCTCAGATCATGATCGCACAGTTCATGGGATTGAGCCCTGCATAGGGCTCTGCACTGAGAGGATGAGGTCTGATTTGGGATTCTCTCTCCCTCTCTCTCTACCCCTCCCCTGCTCACACACTCTCTCTCTCAGAATAAATAAACATTAAAAAAAATCACACAAATATCCTAAGATTTACTGAATTTTATTCATTCATTGATTCACTGAATAATTATTTGCTCAGTTTCTAATACGTGCCAGAAACTGTTTTAAGTGGGGGATTGCTATTTTGCAATGCTATTTTTGTAGAGCACAATCAGTTTTCTAATTTATGGAAAGTATGATTCTTTTGATAAAGAAAATTTCAAAATGAAAACTATTTATTAGTATTATGAATGACACCCTCCAAAGGTAAGAATTATCATTGATGATAATGATAGTTCTCTTTCAGGAAAGCAGAAACTATGCTTCTGATATTTAACAAAACATGTCTAGCTTCTGACCCAGTCCTAAAATTACCTATGTTAATAACTAATTAATAAATAAATGTTACCCTTACTATTATTAATACAGAGATCAACTTAGAAGGGTTCTATTTCTAAGTACATTAAAGGCAAGGAAAAATAATCCTGTATAAAAAGATTTTAAAATAACTATGCTGGGAAAGCAACAGTTGCATGAGCATGTATGTGTGTAGGGCATCATTTCAGTTTGGAAATGCTACACTTAGCTTAAGATATAATTTCTAGGCACTCCTGGGTAGCTCAGTTGGTTAAGCATTTGACTCTTGTTTTCAGCTCAGGTCATGATCTTGCAGTTCCTGGGATTGAACCCTGGCAGGTGGGGGGGGGGGGCGGTGAGGGGTGGTGGTGGTGGGGGCTCTGCATTGCAAGTGTGGAGGCTGTTGGGATCCTCTCTCTCCCTCTCTCTCTGCTCCCTCCCCGGCTCATGTTCTCTCTCTCTCAAAATAAGTAAATAAACTTAAAAAATAGAAATATTTTTTCTACACCAAGTTCCTGTATTCAATGGCACTTAGTCATGCTGTTACAGTTGCTACAAGAATAAATATAAGCTTATCTCTTTTCTTCAATGATAAAAGTTTAACTGTCAAACAGCGATCAGTACATGATATACCCAATAAGCGTACTGCATATATGAGATTTAAAATGATGAATCACAGATTTAAGAAAGGAGATAGAGGGATATCTGGGTGGCTCAGTCAGTTAAGCATCCGAGTCTTGATTTCAGCTCAGGTCATGCTCTCACTGTTCATGGGATCAAGCCCGGCATCAGGCTATGTGCTGACAGCGTGGAGCCTGCTTGGGATTCTCTCTCTTCTTCTCTCTCTGCCCCTGCCCTGTTTGTGTGCACGCTCTCTCTCTCTTTCTCTCTCTCTCCTTAGAAAATAAATAAATACACTTTAGGAAAAACAACAAAAAAGAAGATATGATGGTACTTTACACAGAATGACAATGTATCCCAATTCTCTCAGGTAATTTTCAAATTATTCTTGTTGTACCTGCATAATTATTGAAAAGTGTCCCCTTTCACTATCCAGAGTGTCCTAGTTTGTTCAAAAAGTCATATGATTATATGAAATATGCATTATAATATTAAAATATTTGCAGAATATTTTTATGTTATTACTTATAAGAACTCTTATGATCATTAGAGATTTTTTGCCCTACTTTTGATCACAACATATCTACTTGTTTAGAAGGATTTGATGGCACAGTGTATTACCTCTGATATTAAAATCTTATAAACCTCTTTGTATATTTTTATCAGACTCTTACTGGTATACAGAAGGCATAAATATGGAGTAAATAAATAAATTTGTAATTCCTCACATGCAACTTGATTATAAGACGTTTTAGAGATTGAGAACATACTAATCTCATAACACAGCTTCAATTTTAAGTCTTAAGACAGAAATCTATATGTGCCAATAAGTAATAATTTATATACATTAACACATATACATAAAGGGGTAACTGTGGGTAAAGTGTGTGTAAGCATTGTCATTCTTCCATGGGCAGGTAAACACAAATTCCACAAATAATCCAAGGTAAAATTTTAGTATAAAAGAAAAAAAAGTCATGTTCCTAAATGCTGTGTAGACAGAAGACCAAAGCATGTATGAAGATAGTTTCCACAGAATTCTCATCAACATAAGTTCTGCACCAACATTCAAAACTCAGATCATATCAAATAATATTCTTCCTAAAAATATCAGAGTCATTATTAAAAAACTATCTTCTAAAAAAGTGTCATCTATTCCTTAATTTGTCAAGACTGCCTATCAAAAAATAAATAATAAAAATTACAGTGTTGGAATTTTAAACACAAATCTATAAAAGTTGCTTTCAGTCTCACCTTCAACTTGGTAAGAACTTGGATGTTTGGGTGCCTGGGTGGCTCAGTTGGTTAAGCGTATGACTTTGCCTCAGGTCATGATCTTGCTGTCCATGCGTTTGAGCCCCAAGTCAGGCTCTGGGCTGACAGCCCAGAACCTGGAGCCTGCTTCGGATTCTGTGTCTCCCTCTCTCTCTGCCCTTCCCCGGCTCCCACTCTGTCTCTCTCTCCCACAAAAATAAATAAAAACATTAAAAAAAAAAAGAACTTGGATGTTTGTTGATCCTTTCTTTACAATAAGAAAAACCTGAATGAACTGAAAGCCAACACTTCTTCTTGAATTTATTAAATCACTCCAAATATATGATAATCTGGAAAAGGCCAACTATACAGTTCTATGCACACAGATCAGGGCCCAGAATTTGGTAGACTGAATAGATGAAGCACAGGGTGTTTTATGGTGTTGAAATGGTTCAGTATGATACTATAATTATATATATATATATATATATATATATACACACAATTACCATATATATAATTACCATATATATAATTACCATATATATAATTACCATATATATAATTACCATATATATAATTACCATATATATAATTACCATATATATGACATATATATATAATATATATGTCATATATATATATGGTAATAAGCATTTGTCAATATCCATAGAACTTCACAGTAAAAAAATGTATTCAAATTTAAAAAAAGAAGAGCAGTTGTAGAATCCCTGTTTGGAATGCAGAAAGTGACAAAAGATTCTAAATCTATTTAAAATGTGCTGAAACCACTCACTGAAGGGGATGAAGGAGAGGGTACTGATTTAATTTCAAAATGAATGGAGTGTATAAGACCAAAGGTTAATAGAGCTGTTCATAATCACCACATCCTAGTTGATACATTGGTTTCTCATGGGGTTAGGGGTTAACATTTCTGATACTACTACACATGTATGTTGGAAGCGAACAATGAAGTAGATGGTTGACTGATGGAGCCATATTTCTCACTGCTGTAGGGGGAGGATAAAGGTAAGCAAAGGATCGGGGCACTTGGTTGGTTCAGTCAGTTGAGCATCCGACTTTGGCTGAGGTCATAATCCCATGGTTCGGTTCGTGAGTTGAGCCCTGCATTGTACTCTGTGCTGACAGCTCAGAACCGGGAGCCTGCTTTGGATTCTCTTGTCTCGCTAGCTTTCTCCCCCTCCTCCACTCACGCTCTGTCCCTCTATCTCAAAAATAAATAAATGGTATTTTTTTAAAGATAAACAAGGAATAGAACACTGCATGTGGTAATGGATTATAGTATGAACTCATTTAGATTAACACAGATATAGTTTTCACATATAGAAATTATATCCATACATTTCGTACGTCTCAATTAAGAGACCATGGAGTAAATCATGGTAAATAACATCCAGATCTTGCGATCTAACATCATTCTTCCACAAAAGAAAACAGGGTTCCTTGGAGAAGGAGTTGATTCCAGGAACAGAACAAGAACTACAACATGGGCCTGAAACATGTCACACTGGCAGAAAATAAGAAATCTAAGCAAAACCTCTCTTCTCTACCTCACCTCCCATCTCCCCACCAATGATACAGTATGTCAGAGGAATACAGGAGCCAAATGAAAGTGCCCCCAGTCGCTAAAGCTGGGGCAATGTGAGCAAGAAAACAAGACGTATTGAATCACAACTCAAAGCAAAAAAAAAAAAAAAATACTCGGGCCCATACTGATAAAAATTAAATTATTGATTAAATAAATGAGTGAGAATAGACAAGCCTTTGTTGCAGAAGTCCAAATAATTTTTGTAGGTACCCTGAAAGAAGTGGAACATCGTTCTCCACTCTTTAAGTGTGGTCTGCACATAGTTGCTTTCTTCCAAAGAACAATATAGAAATGGAGACATACAGAGTAACTTTACACTGAAAAACAAAAACAAAAAGACCGACAAACCCTACCTCAAGCCAAGTGATCAAGGTTAATTAACATCAACAGCAGGAAGTCACTTCAATTGCATGTACAATTGATATACCCTTAATATATGATGAGAATGACACTTTGCCTCTCGTGGTCTTTCTCTCAAAAATACATTACCCCACATGGCTCAGTAGGTTAAGGGTCTGACTTTGACTCAGGTCAAAATCTCGCGGTTTGTGGGTTTGAACCCCACATGGGGCTCTGTGCTGACAGCTTAGAGTCTGGAGCCTGTTTCAGATCCTGTGTCTCCCTTTCTTTCTGACCCTTCCCTGCTCACTCTGTTTCTTTCTCTCTCAAAAATAAAAGAACATTAAAAAAATGTTACTCCAGTATAATCATGATTAACCAAAAACATGATTAAACATAAAACTCAAAGGAGGGACAGTTTACAGAAGACCTAACCAGTAATCCTCAAAAAAGTCAAAGTAATCAAGAACAAAGAAAATTTGAGAAGATTTTGGTGGTGGTCACAGTCATGAAACATCCCTGATGACATTCTGGACAAAAAGACATTAGGGGGAAAATGAGGAAATTTGAATAAAGTATTGTCTTAGTTTTTAACAATGCATCAATACTGATTCCTTGTAACAAATATTTATCTTTTTCTTCTTTCTTTTTCTTTCCTTCCTTCTTTCCTTGTTTTCCTTTTCTCTCCTTTCCCCTTCCCTTCTTTATGCCCTCTTTTCTCTGTCTTCGGTCTCCCTTTCCCTTTAACCTCCCTCCCCCCCTTCCCTCCTTTCTCTTCGGTCATTTAACTTTTTGGAAAAAAAAAAGTTTGATATAATTGAAAATATTTCTTGTTTAACAACATGGAAGAAAGTGAACTTAAAACTGTGTGCATAGTACTGGAGAATTTGAAAACTAGCGGGCAAACTTTTCAGTTTGCAAGTACAGTAAAATCTCAGATCTTTGACAGGTCCAGACACAGATGTCTTATTATCTTTTTGCAGAGAACTTTTTCTCAAGTCTTTGGCCAAACCTCCGGCTGAATGCACCTCCCTGAGCCACCTCGGCTATAATTCAGGGTACAAAAGAATCTTCCAGCTGACTCCAGTCTACTCACATAAACATGAGAAATAATAGATTATTGTTTTAAGTCACTGAGTCTTAGAATGGTTTGTTGTAGAGTAGTAAAGAACTGAACCAGTAAAGACATAAACAAATTATTCACAAAACAGGGTACCTACTGGTGGATCAATATATGAAAATACACCTACGTTTAATGGTTATGGGTTGGAAAATTAAAATGAAGTACAACTTCATAACCATTAATTATCATAATATTTAATGCACTTCAAATTCTAAATACTTAGGAGTATGTAGAACAACAAAGAGGAACAATAGTCGGTATTTTAATAGAAAATTGGAAACGGTCTAAACTTCTTAAACAAGATAATCTATTAGAAAAGTGATATACATTCTGAGCAGTGAAATCAAATCAACTAGAGCAACGATTATCAACCTCATTTAATTGCAGAAACATAATGCTGGTTTTACTTTACAAGTATCAAAAGGATATACACAGTATAATACCATTTACCTATATATATACATATATATATATACACACATATATATAAATGCAATATATATATTATATGTATAATACCATTTACATATATATATTGAAAAATGCAAAAATAATTACATGTTGTTTGTGAGTGTGCATAATGTGTAATATGGCAAAAACACACCCAAAAATGATAATCCCTAGTGAAGAGGAAAAAGTAATTTTAAGAAGTCCTCCCACACTAGCTGCAACTACATTCGTAAATATCTTTTTCCTGAGAAATTATGAAGCAAATATGACAAAAGGTTTCAATTTCATAGTTATTCTTAAGAAAAACACCAACAGAATATTCATTTGTCTTCCGGGTAAGAAATACAGTGTTAAGTTATTTCTGAACCATACCATGTTTTCTCTCCACACAGAAAAACTACTGATTTGCATGGACAAATTTTTTTTTGTATTTTTCTGGGAGGTTTGTCCTTAGTCTGAAGTGCTCTTATAGATTGGATAGAGAATATATGGAGTTTGTAACCTCTTCTGGACTGAAATGGTACGCCAGCTTCCTTATGGATAGACACAAATTAAGATTTATCCATTTTCTTTCCCTTTCCTTGCTCTTGACTTAATTGGAGTATTTGGCTGCCTGTACCTTTCTCTGCCAGCCTTTCTTCTTCAGTTTTACTCCTCATTTATAAAAAGATCTCAGAATAATTACAAGTCTATTCCTTCCTTGTAATCCAGGCATTTGGTGGTCAGAGTGACTACATTGGTCTCAAAGATCTTCTACTTCAGATTTTGAGACAACGTCAAGGCCTCTACGATGTCTGTCCTAAAATACTCCCATCATTCTATCTTTGACTTCCTCAAGGGATCCCATGATCTAAACATCAACCCATCCACTTGATTACGACTGAGTTAAATGGGCAGAACAGAAAGTCCACAGTAACAAACAACTAAGATGTGAAGCCATAAACCATTTTCCTCACACAGTTCAAACAAAAACAGTTGCATCACTGCAAAAATCACATTTGACAACAATCTCAAATTCCAAAGAAAAAAACTGTATGCTGAGCATACATCTATTATAGCTTGTTTCACACAAGCAAAGTCTCATTTCTTCTTCTATTGCTCAACTGTCAAAAATTGCTGCTCATTGTCTGTGGATGCGAGTAATCTCTGTACATTCGGCTAGTTCCCTTAGTCTCCACGCATCCTGTAATATTATTCCTAACAACTGGGTCAATTTATATTACTAGCCCTGCGTTCTCAAAATTTGCCAGGCTCGCAATTCACTAAACAGGAAACAGCACTACTCCCATCCTGGTGAGTGAGGAAAACTGGATATTCACTGATATGTGCTCCCCAAGTGCTTTTGTGCTCCTGGTAATGTCGCTGAGCTTCCTAGAGCCTCAGTTTCCTCATCTATGAAATAAATTAAATGTGATGAGACCTATAATTCTTTCCAATTCTACTTTTTTCTTACTTTTTTTTTTCTTTCTTTTCTTCTTTTTTTTTTTTTTTAGAGAGAGAGAGAGAGAGAATGTGTGCAGGGAGGGGCAGAAAGAGAGGGAGAAAGAGACTCCCAAGCAGGCTCTGTGCTGTCAGCCCAGAGCCCAGAGTGGGGCCTGAAGCGGGGCTTGATCTTACCAGCTGTGAGATCACGACCTGAGATGAGATCAAGAGTCAAGCAGCCAACTGGGGGCGCCTAGGTGGCTGAGTCGGTTAAGAGGCCGACTTCAGCTCAGGTCGTGATCTCGTAGTCTGTGGGCTCGAGCCCCGCGTTGGGCTCTGTGGTGACAGCTCAGAGCCTGGAGCCTGCTTCAGATTCTGTGTCTCCCTCTCTCTCTGCTCCTCCCCTGCTTGCACTCTGTCTCTCAAAAATGAATAAACATTTAAACAAAATTAAAAATAAAGGTCAAGCAGTTAACCAACTGAGCCACCCAGGCTTTCCTCAAGGTGGTTACTTTTTGCCAGGTATTTTGCAGTTGGCTCAGAACTGATTTACTGTTTCTGCCTTTTATCTGCCCTCTACAGCCAATTCATGACATAGCTCCCAGCAGTTTCTTTTAAAGTGTTTTATAATATGCTTGCCTATTTGGAATCCTCTGATATGTGGCTATAGTATACAGATTAAAAACTAAGGTCCCGCAGATGTGTTCCCAGCTCTTGCCTGACTGTCTTACTCCATGTGTCTTCCATCATCTCCCAAAATCCCTCTCTTACTCCTTGTTAGCCATACTGCCATCTTTTCTGTTTATGGTCTGGAATCTTCCCCCAGAGCTCCTTGGGTTGTTCTCTCCCCCCTTCAGGTCTGCACTTAAATTTCACTTTTATAAATAGCGCTTCCTGACCACCATATTTAAGCTGGCAACCTCATATACATCTCTGTCTCTTCTGTTGTTTTTTTCCTCTGTATTATTTATGCACTAAAATACATTATTCCTTTCTTTTTCCTTTGGTGGTAATTGGTAACAAATTGTACATTATTGCCTGCCTTGCTTATCATAAAGTACCTGGATTAATAAGGAGTGGTGAAGGCTTCTGTAATTTGTAAAAATCTCTATAACTGAAAAGTTTAAATTTCCAGCGTAACTGACCATTGGAAAAGAAAATATTACCAGACAGCTAGGCATTATTTTTTTATGTTATTAATCATCATTTTCAAATGGTGAAATATTAGAGCTTTTATAACTGTAGTAATGTTTAACATTCATAAGCTTGAAATTACAATGTTCAGAATGTGTTTTAATTTCAAGCTGTCTTTATTCGGTACTACACATAACGTGTGAAACATTTCCAGTCACATGACATCAGAGAGCTATCCATGTTGGCAAAGGAACGAGACTACAACTGCTCTTTTTCCAATACCTTTTTTGTAGACTCTATTGCTAATCGATGAAGGCATTATATTTCTGTAGCTATGACTGAGGTATATGGTGCATTTTGGAAACAAACAAACAAACAAGAAAACTTCCTGGTCCTGAGTTAACGTAGAAGTAATTGAATTTTCACAAACCAAGATATCTGACTTCCATGTAATAGCAAGCATGACGAGCAAATGATTGTGAGGGAGCAAATTTTGGATAATTAATAAGAGGGAACTTTTAGATGTCTTTCTAATTAAGGATTTTGTCTGGATTCCATAGCAAGAAAGGTACTATTGTGATTTTATATAGCTTGCCTTATTAGCATATACACAGATGACATTTATGAAGTTGAGATAGGGATAATAAGAGCTTCTAATACACACTTCAAACTGAGCAGTGAGAGGGGCACCTGGGTGTCTCAGTCAGTTAAGCATCTGATTTCAGCTCAGGTCATGATCTCATCATTCATGGGTTTGAACCATGTGTCTGGCTCTGTGCTGACAGCTCAGAGCCTGGAGCCTGTTTCAGGTTCTGTGTCTCCCTCTCTGTACCCCTCCTCCACTCACACTCTGTCTCTCTCAAAAATAAATTTAAAAAAATTAAAAATTAAAAGAACTTAGCAGTAATCATGAAGAGATTGGTTCATTGGTTCAAACTTCTTTAAGTTTAGGGTCCTTATACTAAAACTTAAAAATATAATAATCACTTATGATGCCTGGGTAACTCATTTGATTAAATGTCTGACTCTTCATCTCCGCTCAGGTCTTGACCTCAGGATCTTGATTTCAAGCCCTGCAATGGACTCCACACTGGGCAAGAAGCCTTCTTAAAATGATGATGATGATGATGGTGATGATAATAATAGTAATTACTTGGACTGTGAAGTTGAATCTGGGCAACCCAGTGTTAAACTCTGGCTCTGCCACTACCTAGAGGACTTACTATGCCCAAGTTACTGAACCTCTGAGCTTTATTTTTGTCATCTACAAATGGAGACAATAATATCTACTTCTATGAGTTGTTATGGTATTTAAATAAAACATGTGTATGAACATCTGACAAGCAAATACTGAGTACACAATAGAAGTCTACCAGGGGCACTTGGGTGGTTCAGTTGGTTAAGCACGCTACTCTTGATATCGGTTCAAGTTGTGATCTTACAGTTCCCAGGATTCAGCCCTGTATTGGGCTCTATGCTGACAGCGTGGAGCCTGCTTGAGATTCTTTCTTCCTCTCCTCGGCCCCGTCCTCCTGCTCTCAAAAAAAAATAAAACATTAAAAAATAATTTTTCTCTCTCTCTGATAATAAACATTAAAAAATCTACCAAATTTTCATCATAAATTATGCAAAGGTGTTGAAGAAATAGATGTCCCATTTGGTTATCTAAGTGTATTTATTTTCATTTTTAAATCATTTTTTTTCCTTTTTTTCTCCAGTTTATTTAACAAAAAATATCAAAATCACAGTTACGTGAGTATGATTTAGACACTTATTTAATCAAATTTTATTTTCTACATTTTCCTACATCTTTGTTTGTTTTATGATCATCTTTCCCCTCCCCCCCCCCCATAGTTATGCCTTTCCTGGTGTTCTATCTCTTGTCCAGAAAACTCACCTTTCTGAATTCCCAAATATCTGGATCCTGGCTGTGCTAGAAGGTAGGGGATGAGTCTCAATTTGCCCAAATGCTCTTCTCTGATGATTGAGCTTCTATTTTTAACCTGCTCTTAAGACATTTTTTTTCTCAATCTTAAAAAGGACATAATTTAGAGTTTTTTAAATTAATTGTAGTGGAAGGTGTGTTAGATTTATAGTTGGAACGTGTGGGTTCAGTCTTATCACTTACTCATTTAGGACTATCAAGGTAAGAGTCCTTATCCACAAAATGGTGACAATATTGCCTCTTTAAATGCCTTTATGAGTATACCTGTCAATTCAAAAGTACTAGAGAAAACACAAATTTATTATTTCTACTACTCTTATTGTTGTTCCTTCAGAATATCTCCCTTATCTTGTAAACTTGACAGTGATAATGATTCATATTTCTGAATTTTTGCCACATTTCTAACAGTTAGTACACAAGTAAATCGTTTAGTTTTTTTTAAAAAAATACAGAGTACATTGGGGCACCTGGGTGGCTCAGTCGGTTAAGCGTCTGACTTCCACTCACGTCATGATCTCACAGCTTGTGAGTGCGAGCCCCGCCTCTGGCTCTGTGTTTACAGCTCAGAGCCTGGAGCCTGCTTCAGATTCTGTGTCTCACTCTCTCTCTGCCCCTCCCCTGTTCACGCTCTGTCTCTCTTTGTCTCAAAAACAAAATAAAACATTAAAAAAATTAAAAAATACAAAATAAATAAAAAAAATTACAGAATACAGAAATACAAAGTTTTTCCCCCCCTCTGGTCTTTTTATGCCAAGAAAAGTATTGATATTTTGATGCACATTATCTTTCTCTATATATGTGAGAAATAAATCCACTGACTCAATCAAAGGAGGGAAGTGGAGACTGGGAACACAGTGAAGGGAAGCTCTAATCAGCATTCTTGCATGAGCAGGTGTCTGATGGGTGAGGCATACTCAGGGCAGTTACAGCAGGCAATTGATCTAGCGTGCAACTCCCTCCCTGATTCCTCATTGGCTGAGTACTAGAGAACTTACAGCCTTACCTATGCCCATATAAGGCAAAAAGTAGTCTTACTGGAACAAATGTCCGTTCCTTGAGGGGACGCAGAGGCTTCAATTCTTTGGTGCATGCTCATTGGAAAGCCCGCGAAAAATAAGCCGTGAAATGGAGAGGGGAAGAAGAACCAGGAAGTGAGGTGTCTAAGGATTTGGGACTTCTTTGCCGGCCCGGGCGGGGCGGGGGGGGGGGGGGTGGTGATTTGTACATATTTCCAATAGGTTGCAAACCTATTGATAAGTAAACAGCACAACTTTTATTTGGTATTTCTGAAAATGCGTTATCTCACTTCTGACAATATACATATGCATATGAATATACATGCATACTTTTAAAAATCAAAAATAGTAATGTATTTAATAACTGCATGTTAAACAGTTAATGTGCAACAAAGAGAGCAGGTTGGAATCTAAGAATAAATGAATAGATATCCATTGCCAATGAGGGAGTGTGTGGTAAAACTCCACAAACAGGGCAGAGCTGTGGTGTATTATCTTCATATATTCATGAAAGGTCATTATTAATGAGTCTTGAAATGGTTTCGAGGCAAATGAAGTTTTCAGATCAACTTCATGAAATTAGGATACGTACATACAAGCGGCATTTCACCAATTAATTATATGTTTAAAAGTCCTATAATTTGGTGACATAAATTTCTTTAGTTGACAAAAAATGACAATCATATAATAGAATGCACGGGTACAACATTTCGAAAGAGAGATACTTCCTTCTCTGTTATGTCTAAAGTAAACAAAACTGAATGGAATTTGTAACCTCTCTATGGAGAGCAAAATCTGCTTCTAATTGGGAATGAACCAATGAAGAATCATTGAGATGATTCATTCTTAAAATATGAGTTGCTCATTTCAAGAACATATGCCTGTAACCTGGTGAGCACTTAAAAATTGTCGCCATATGATAAAAGAGATTTAAATTGATCTGATTATACTCAATCAGGATCTCTTTAGAATTCAAGATATTCAAGTAGTTAATTGTATTCTGGTGCAGGAATCTCTACTAGTGTCTTAATACCATTTCTAAAGGATATTTGTCAAAGTGTAAATTCGGGTTATTGGTATAGTAGAGAAAATAAGACAAATTGGAATCTGGAGAAACTGTGTCTACGATACAGTTCCATGGACATTGGTTATAGGAATAGAAGGGAAGAAGAAGCCTTTACAATTTCTCACTTTCTTACTATTCTAAGATGTAAGAAAATAACGGATTTAGATCGTAGACACTTAACAAGAATAAAAAACAAAGAATATTTGTAATGGGTATAAATGTTTCTCAGTACATACATACTCTTACTTTTTTTTAACCACATATCTTAGAAATCAGGTCTTTGTCTTATCCCATCGCTCAATATAGTTTTGGATAAAGAAAACACACTTTTGTAGGTTCCATGTGTAAGTGAGATCATCAAGGTTTTTTTTTTTTTTTTTTTTCTTTTTGTGGCTGTTTTATTTTATTTAGCCTACTGTCCCCCAGGACAGCTTCATTCATATTGTTGTAAATGGCAGAATCTCCTTGAATACATAAAAGCTGAGAGTAGAAGTGGGGCAGGGAGATAGGAGAAATGGGGAGATCTTGTCAAAGTGTAGAACCTTGCAGTTATGTAGAATGAATAAGTCTAAAGAACTAATATACATCGTGATGACTATAGCTGATACTGTACTGAATACTGGAAATTTGCCAAGACAGTAGATTTCTGGTGTTCTTATCCCACACACATAATAGTAACTATGTAAGGATATGATATGTTAATTAGCTTGACTAGAGTAATCATTTCACTATGAATATGTATATCAAATCACCATGTTGTACATCTTAAACATATCCAATCTTTATTAGAAAATAAAATGAAGAAAATATGCAAATTAAAAAATAAATTAGGGCTTGAATACGTTAATAAGTAATCATTTCAACAGATGATCTTTAAATCTTAGCAACAGCAAGAACATACCTCTATGTTTCCTGGATACTATTTTGAAATATGTGGGAAAGAGAAATTGATGTTTGCAATGTACATAAATAGTATAAAGTGCAGAGTAAGTACAGTACTGTTCTCAAGATTGCTAATTTTTTCTACTATTAAAAAAAGGGAGTGGGGAGCCTGGGCGGCTCAGTGCGTTAAGCGCCCCACTTCAGCTCAGGTTTTGTCCCCCTTCAGCTCCCGAGTTTGTAGAGGTTCTTGAGTTCAGAGCCCGTGTTGGGCTCTCTGCTGTCAGCGGGGATTCTGGGTCTCCCTCTCTCTCTGCCCCTTCCTGGCTTGCATTCTCTTTTTATCAGGACTAAAAACTGAAAGATTATAGCCCTCACAGATTTCTTTTATTTTCTTAACTAAAGCAATTCTACTTTACACATGTTCCAAATGATGAAAAAACGGTATTATATTGGAAAGTGCATTGGATATGAAGTTTAGACGATAGATTTTATTTTTGCTTTTGAATCTCCATTCTCTCACCTGATAGTTATGATTCTGGAAAAACAACTTCACTGTCCTAAGCTGTAAGATAAAGAGAGAGGATAGGAAAGGTAGATTTTTGATTTATTCCTCATTCTAGCCATGTGTGTTGGTACCGTGAGAGGCGGTATAGCACAGTAGCTAACGGTCAAGTGTCTGATGACTGCCCAATACCACCAGTAAACACCAATCAATGACAAAATCAAGAAGATTTGAGGGGCGCCTGGGTGGCTCAGTCGGTTAAGCATCCAACTTCAGCCTAGGTCATGATCTCACCATTCCTGATTCGAGCCCCGCATCAGGCTCTGTGCTGACAGCTCAGAGCCTGGAGCCTGCTTCGGATTCTGTGTCTCCCTCTCTCTCTGCCCCTCCCCCATTCATGCTCTGTCTCTCTCTCTGTCTCAAAAATAAATAAACGTTAAAAAAAATTTTTAAAAAAAGAAGATTTGAGACTGCCCAACTGAAAAGTCCCTGTCTGTCCCACTCGAACCTTCCATCACCTTATGAAGGATTTCTATGAGAACTACTAAACAGCACGGAGAGATAACTGCTGATATTTATGATTAGCAACCATACTGAGACTGTGAATATTGTTTTCCCCAAAATTGCCTTATGTGGAACATAGGATTTGTTTCTACATTTGTTTGGTGTGTGATACTGGAATGTTGTCTATGAATAATGACTGTTTCCAGTAAGAAGCATGTTTTTATCACATCAATTCACTTTAGCCTTATCAGAAAAAGTCAGATCAAGGGTACAATGTAATAATGAGAAACATATGTAGTATAGAGTCACACAAATACAAGCTGCTTCTGGGTGATTTACAAGACCAGTAGAGAAATCAATGTTTTAGAATGGATATGCAGCATGAAAATGATAAAGAAAAATATGCTTCTTCCTGAAAAATGTTTTTTTAAGGATATCTTATAGACAAAAAAAATACATATTAAAAAAAAACTGTTGCCCTGTGGTCACTTTTCTTCTGTTATAAATGTATTTTATTTAATTTTTATTTTAAGTTTTTTTTTTAAAGAAATCTCTACACCCAATATGGAGCTCGAACTCACAAACTTGAGATCAAAAGTCACATGCCCTACCAATGGAGACATCCGGGAACCCCCAGAAGGCATGTATCTTAAATAAAAGTTAATAGGAGGTTCATTTTTACATGAAAGTGTGAGCAACTGTTTACCAAGCACAGAGCAGTATCTGCCCTCAAACAGCACCAAATGCCTCTGGTTGTGTTGTGATCACCTTGCATGGACTTCTGTACAAAGTTCCTACAAATAGTTTGATATTTGCTGATTCCAACACACTTATTATCTCTGTCCACTTTCACTACTTTCAGATGCTAAAGCATTTTAACCATCTATTGTCTTTGAAACAGCACCCTAAATTCCTTTAATTTGTACTCTCCTTTGCGTCCCTCTGTGAAATTCCTACTTTTTGATCTGTTGGCCTTCTCCACTGCAAGTCCACTAAAATGAGTATCTTTTCTGTCCACCCTTTTCTGATATAAACCCTGGTCTCTGCAAAATCCATGGCCTCTGCTGTGTTCCCTTCAGCCTCACGTGGGTAGTCCTTCAGCCATCGCACACTGACTGCAGAGAGGAAGACATCGAGAACAGGAATGCAGGTGTCTATGATAGATTTGTCTATGATATTATTCTAAACTATTAATCTTTTATTATTGAATAAAAACGATGTTAGATTCAGATCATCTGCTCTTACTATGTTCTTCCCTTCTTTGTTATCACTCTCAGTTACTCACTAAAGATTAAGTCCCTGCCTTTATAGCTATCCTTAACTTTGCCATTATCTTAGGTTTAACTACTTCATAAAATTAAGTTTTAATTCACATGTTTTGTGGTTTCTCCTCAACCCCAATGGCTTTAATCTTCATGCCACATACACCCTAATACACTTCATGGCCAAAATTTAAACTTTGTTATAATCCAGGAATTACCAACAGACAATATTTTCTACTAAAAAATTGCATTATCTGATCTCATGCTTCTCTAACTTTCAGTTTCCTTTTTTTAAATACACCTACCTTTTAACTTCATAGAGACTTTTTACTCCTGGACCAATCCCTTAATAGTCTAGCTTTCCTTTCTTCCTCATTCAGGATTCCAAAGCATGTCAATCGTTGTGTTGTTTTTATTGCTGTTTTATTTCCTTATTTGTAAGTATCTCTCAAACTTTATCACCTGGGCCCAATTGAGTTAGTTTAAAAAAAAAAAAAGATACAAAACAAAATCATGACCTGCCAATCTTTTTTAGTACCACTTTAAAACTTGTTTAACATATATTTCCAAGAATACTGGATTTTAAAAGATAAGTGTTACTATTTAGAGCAGTTTAAGGTTTACAACAAAACTGAGTGGAAGGTATAGACATTTCCCATATATTCCCTGTCTCCACACATGCACAGTCTCCACTCATATCAACATGATTCACCAGAATGGTACTTTCTTTTAACCAAGGATAAACCCACACTGACATATCATAATCATCCCCAAGTCCATAATCGCATGTGGTTCATTCTTGGTGTTGTACATTGTATAGGTTTGGACAAAAGTATAATTGGATATATCCACCATTATAATATGAAACAGTATTTTCACTGTTCTACAAATCCTCTATGCTCCATCTACTCGTCTTTCCTCCTCTCCAGCCTCTGTTACTCTCAACAAGTGATCTTTGTATTCTCTCCATAGTTTTGGCTTTTCTAGATGTCATATAGTTGGAAGCATACAGTACATAGCATTGTCCGAGGGCTTTTTTCCACTCAGCAATATGTATTTAATGTTCTTGTATTTAATGTCTTTTCTTGGCTTGATAGCTCATTTCTTCTATTCTAACAGATATGAAGTGGTATCTCATTCTGTGAGTGTATGTTTTGTAACAAATAGGTAAACTGTCCTCCAAAGCGGTTGTAGCCTTATTCATTTCCTCCAGCAATGGTAATTCCTATTGAAGAGAGTTCTCATTGTATATGAGAGTTTCCATTGCTCCACATCTTTGCCAACGTTTGCTGTTGTCAGTGTGCTAGATTTTGATCATTCTAATGCTAGTATAGTGGTATCTCACTGTTGTTTTAATTTGCATTTCCTTGATGACATACGATGTGGAACATCTATTCATATGTTTGCCATCTATATATCTTCTTTGGTGAGTTGTCTGTGAAGGTCTTGTTTGTTTTCTTACTGTTGAACTTAAAGAGTTCTTTGTATATTCTGGATAACAGTCTTTTATCAGATGTGTCTTTTGCAAATTATTTCCCCGTCAGCTGCTTCTCGAATTCCTTGATGTTGTCTTTCATGAAAGTTTTAAATTTTAATTAAGTGCAGCCAATCAATTATTTCTTTCATGAGTTGTGTCTTTGGTGTTGTATCAGAACACACCATGCCCAAGATCATCTACATTTTCTGTTGTTTTCCAGAAGTTTCATAGTTTTGAGGTTTTGTTTTTTTCATGCTGCCATTTTTTTTTATTTCACTTTTATGAGAAAATGAGGTTCCCAGGAAGAGGGACTAATATTAGGTCAGTCAACAAAGCCCACTTTGGATTTGTAATTCATGCTTAAGAGGAACCATCTCTTGAAAGCGCTCATCCTTCTGGGTCCTATGATCAGGTAACTTCACCTCCTTCTCTTCTTTAGACCTCAGACATTGGTTTCTTCATTTACATATTGATCTCCACCACTCATTCTCTTGCCAACGCTTCTCTCTAGTTATTTAACTTCTCTTCGATTCCTTCATTTTTAAAGGTATAGGGTTCCCCTAGATTGTTAAACAAAAATTTAAAAATCATGGGCCCTTTAAGCAGGTTTAGAGCTTTTCTGGTTGAAGTAGAGGTAGGAAGGCAGAGTTCACCTGGCTCTTCTTTTTTTTTTCTTTTTCAATATATGAAATTTATTGTCAAATTGGTTCCATACAACACCCAGTGCTCATCCCAAAAGGTGACCTCCCCAATACCCATCACCCACCCTCCCCTCCCTCCCACCCCCCATCAACCCTCAGTTTGTTCTCAGTTTGTAACAGTCTCTTATGCTTTGGCTCTCTCCCACTCTAACCTCTTTTTTTTTTTTCTTTTTTCCTTCCCCTCCCCCATGGGTTTCTGTTAAGTTTCTCAGGATCCACCTGAGAGTGAAAACATATGGTATCTGTCTTTCTCTGTATGGCTTATTTCACTTAGCATCACACTCTCCAGTTCCATCCATGTTGCTACAAAATGGCCATATTTCATTCTTTCCCATTGCCACGTAATACTCCATTGTGTATATAAACCACAATTTCTTTATCCATTCATCAGTTGATGGACATTTACGCTCTTTCCATAATTTGGCTATTGTTGAGTGTGCTGCTATGAACATTGGGGTACAAGTGCCCCTATGCATCAGTACTCCTGTATCCCTTGGGTAAATTCCTAGCAGTGCTATTACTGGGTCATAGGGTAGGTCTATTTTTAATTTTTTGAGGAACCTCCACACTGTTTTCCAGAGTGGTTGTACCAATTTGCATTCCCACCAACAAAGCAAGAGGGTTCCCGTTTCTCCACATCCTCTCCAGCATCTATAGTCTCCTGATTTGTTCATTTTGGCCACTCTGACTGGCATGAGGTGATATCTGAGTGTGGTTTTGATTTGTATTTCCCTGATAAGGAGCGACGTTGAGCATCTTTTCATGTGCGTGTTGGCCATCCGGATGTCTTCTTTAGAGAAGTGTCTATTCATGTTTTCTGCCCATTTCTTCACTGGGTTATTTGTTTTTCGGGTTGGAGTTTGGTGAGCTCTTTATAGATTTTGGATACTAGCCCTTTGTCTGATATGTCATTTAAAAATATCTTTTCCCATTCTGTTGGTTGTCTTTTAGATTGGTTGGTTGTTTCCTTTGCTGTGCAGAAGCTTTTTATCTTCATGAGGTCCCAATAGTTCATTTTGGTTTTTAATTCCCTTGCCTTTGGGGATGTGTCAAGTAAGAAATTGCTGCGGCTGAGATCAAGGAGGTCTTTTTCTGATTTCTCCTCTAGGGTTTTGATGGTTTCCTGTCTCACATTCAGGTCCTTTATCCATTTTGAGTTTATTTTTGTGAATGGTGTGAGAAAGTGGTCTAGTTTCAATCTTCTGCATGTTGCTGTCCAGTTCTCCCAGCACCATTTGTTAAAGAGACTGTCTTTTTTCCATTGGATGTCCTTTCCTGCTTTGTCAAAGATTAGTTGGCCATATGTTTGTGGGTCGAGTTCTGGGGTTTCCATTCTATTCCATTGGTCTGTGTGTCTGTTTTTGTGCCAATACCATGCTGTCTTGATGATGACAGCTTTGTAGTAGAGGCTAAAGTCTGGGATTGTGATGCCTTCTGCTTTGGTCTTCTTCTTCAAAATTACTTTGGCTATTCTGGGCCTTTTGTGGTACCACATGAATTTTAGGATTGCTTGTTCTAGCTTTGAGAAGAATGCTGGTGCAATTTTGATTGGGATTGCATTGAATGTGTAGATAGCTTTGGGTAGTATTGACATTTTGACAATATTTATTCTTCCAACCCATGAGCACGGAAGGTTTTTCCATTTCTTTATATCTTCTTCAATTTCCTTCACGAGCTTTCTATAGTTTTCAGCATACAGATCTTTTACATCTTTGGTTAGATTTATCCCTAGGTATTTTATGGTTCTTGGTGCAATTGTGAATGGGATCAGTTTCTTTATTTGTCTTTCTGTTGCTTCATTATTAGTGTATAAGAATGCAACTGATTTCTGTACATTGATTTTGTATCCTAAACTTTGCTAAATTCATGTATCAGTTCTAGCAGACTTTTGGTGGAGTCTATTGGATTTTCCATGTATAATATGTCATCTGCAAAAAGTGAAAGCTTAACTTCATCTTTGCCCATTTGGATGCCTTTGATTTCCTTTTGTTGTCTGATTGCTGATGCTAGAACTTCCAACACTATGTTAAACAACAGTGGTGAGAGTGGACATCCCTGTCGTGTTCCTGATCTCAGGGAAAAAGCTCTCAGTTTTTCCCCATCGAGGATGATGTTAACTGTGGGCTTTTCATAAATGGCTTTTATGATCTTTAAGTATGTTCCTTCTATCCCAACTTTCTCGTGGGTTTTTATTAAGAAATGTTGCTGAATTTTGTCAAATGCCTTTTCTGCATCGATTGACAGAATCATATGGTTCTTATCTTTTCTTTAATTAATGTGGTGTATCACGTTGATTGATTTGTGAATGTTGAACCAGCCCTGCATCCCAGGAATGAATCCCACTTGATCATGGTGAATACTTCTTTTTATATGCTGTTGAATTCGGTTTGCTAGTATCTTATAGAGAATTTTTGCATCCATATTCATCAGGGATATTGGCTTGTAGTTTTCTTTTTTTTACTGGGTCTCTGTCTGGTTTAGGAATCAAAGTAATACTGGCTTCGTAGAATGAGTCTGGAAGTTTTCCTTCCCTTTCTATTTTTTGGAATAACTAGAGAAAGATAGGTATTATCTCTGCTTTAAATGTCTGGTAGAACTCCCCTTGGAAGCCATCTGGTCCTGGACTCTTATTTGTTGGGAGATTTTTGATGACTGATTCAATTTCTTCACTGGTTATGGGTCTGTTGAAGTTTTCTATTTCCTCCTGATTGAGTTTTGGAAGTGTGCGCATGTTTAGGAATTTGTCCATTTCTTCGAGGTTGTCCAGTTTGTTGGCATATAAATTTTGATAGTATTCCCTGATAATTGCTTGTATCTCTTAGGGGTTGGTTGTAATAATTCCATTTTCATTCATGATTTTATCTATTTGGGCCATCTCCCTTTTCTTTTTGAGAAGCCTGGCTAGAGGTTTATCAATTTTGTTTATTTTTTCAAAAAACCAACTCTTGGTTTCATTGACCTGCTCTACAGTTTTTTTAGATTCTATATTGTTTATTTCTGCTCTGATCTTTATTATTTCTCTTCTTCTGCTGGGTTTGGGGTGTCTTTGCTGTTCTGCTTCTATTTCCTTTAGGTGTGCTGTTAGATTTTGTATTTGGGATTTTTCTTGTTTCATGAGATAGGCATGGATTAGCAATATATTTTCCTCTCAGGACTGCCTTTGCTGCATCCTAAAGCATTTGGATTGTTGTATTTTCATTTTCGTTTGTTTCTATATATTTTTTAATTTCTTCTCTAATTGCCTAGTTGCCCACTCATTCTTTAGTAGGGTGTTCTTTAACCTCCATGCTTTTGGAGGTTTTCCGCTTTTTCCTGTGGTTGATTTCAAGCTTCATCGCATTGTGGTCTGAAAATATGCATGGTATGGTTTCAATTCTTGTATACTTATGAAGGGCTGTTTTGTGACCCAGTATGTGATCTATCTTGGAGAATATTCCATGTGCACTCGAGAAGAAAGTATATTCTGTTGTTTTGGGATGCAGAGTTCTAAATATATCTGTCAAGTCCATCTGATCCAATGTATCATTCAAGGCCCTTGTCTCTTTATTGACCATGTGTCTAGATGATCTATCCATTTCTGTAAGTGGAGTGTTAAAGTCCCCTGCAATTACCACATTCTTATCAATAAGGTTGCTTATGTTTGTTAGTAATTGTTTTATATATTTGGGGGCTCTGGTATTTGGTGCATAGACATTTATAGTTGTTAGCTGTTCCTGATGGATAGACCCTGTGATTATTATATAATGCCCTTCTTCATGTCTTGTTACAGCCTTTAATTTAAAGTCTAGTTTGTCTGATATAAGTATGGCTCCTCCAGCTTTCTTTTGACTTCCAGTGGCATGATAAATAGTTCTCCATCCCCTCACTCTCAATCTGAAGGTGTCCTCAGATCTAAAATGAGTCTCTTGTAGACAGCAAATAGATGGGTCTTGTTTTTTTTATCCATTCTGATACCCTATGTCTTTTGGTTGGTGCATTTAGTCCATTTACATTCAGTGTTATTATAGAAAGATATGGGTTTAGAGTCATTGTGATGTCCGTAGGTTTCATGCTTGTAGCGATGTCTCTGGTACTTTGTCTCACAGGACCCCCCTTAGGATCTCTTGTAGGGCTGGTTTAGTGGTGACGAATTCCTTCAGTTTTTGTTTGTTTGGGAAGACCTTTATCTCCGCTTCTATTCTAAATGACAGACTTGCTGGATAAAGGATTTTTGGCTGCATATTTTTTCTGTTCATCACATGGAAGATCCCCTGCCATTCCTTTCTGGCCTGCCAAGTTTCAGTAGAGAGATCCGTCACGAGTCTTATAGGTCTCCCTTTATATGTTAGAGCACATTTATCCCTGGCTGCTTTCAGAATTTTCTCTTTCTTCTTGTATTTTGCCAGTTTCACTATGATATGTCATGCAGAAGATCGATTCAAGTTATGTCTGAAGGGAGTTCTCTGTGCATCTTGGATTTCAATGCGTTTTTCCTTCCCCAGATCAGGGAAGTTCTCAGCTATTATTTCTTCAAGTACACCTTCAGCACCTCTCCCTCTCTCTTTCTCCTCTGGAATACCAATTATGTGTATATTATTTCTCTTTAGTACATCACTTAGTTCTCTAATTTTCCCCTCCTACTCCCGGATTTTTTTTCTCTCTTTTTCTCAGCTTCTTGTTTTTCCATAATTTTATCTTCTAGTTCACCTATTCTCTCCTCTGCCTCTTCAATCCGAGCCATGGTTGTCTCCATTATATTTTGCAGCTCATTAATAGCATTTTTTAGCTCCTCCTGGCTCTTCCTTAGTCCCTTGATCTCTGTAGCAATAGATTCCCTGCTGTCCTTTAAACTGTTTTCAAGCCCAGCGATTAATTTGATGTCTATTATTCTAAATTCACTTTCTGTTACATTGTTTAAATCATTTTTGATCAGTTCGTTAGCTTGTTCGTTATTTCCTGGAGGTTTTTCTGAGGGGAATTCTTCTGTTTCTTCATTTTGGATAGTCCCTGGAGTGATGCGGAACTGCGGGGCACTTCCCCTGTGCTGTCTTGAATAACTTGCCTTGGTGGGCGGGGCCACAGTCAGACCTGATGTCTGCCCCCAGCCCACAGCTGGGGCCACAGTCAGACTGGTGTGTGCCTTCTCTTCCCCTCTCCTAGGGGCGGGATTCACTGTGGGGAGGCGTGGCCCGTCTGGGCTACTTGCACACTGCCAGGCTTGTGGTGCTGGGGATCTGGCATATTAGCTGGGGTGGATTGGCAAGGTGCACAGGGGCTGGAGGGGCAGGCTCAGCTCGCTTATCCTTTGGTGATCCACTTCAGGAGGCCCCCTACGGCACCCGGAGGGAGACAGATCTGCCAGAGGGATGGATCTGCAGAAGCACATCGTTCGGTGTTTGCCTGGTGCAAGCCAGTTCCCTGATAGGAACCGGTTCCCTTTGGGATTTTGGCTGGGGAATGGGCGAGGGAGATGGCGCTGATGAGCGCCTTTGTTCCCAGCCAAGCTGAGCTCTGTCGTCCGGGGGCTCAGCAGCTCTCCCTCCCATTGTCCTCCAGCCCTCCTGCTCTCTGAGCAGCGCTGTTAATTTACAAACCTCCAGATGTTAAGTCCCGCTTGCTGTCAGAACACTCTCTGTCCAGCCCCTCCGCTTTTGCCAGCCAGACTCAGGGGCTCTGTTTTGCCAGCGGGCCGCCACTCCGCCCCACTCGCTCCCGCCAGTCAGTGTAGCGAGCACCGCCTCTCTGCCCTTCCTACCCTCTTCTATGGGCCTCTCCTCCACGCTTGGCTCCAGAGACTCCATTCTGCTAGTCTTCTGGCAGTTTTCTGGGTTATTTAGGCAGGTGTGGGTGGAATCTAATTGAGCTGCAGGACGCAGTGAGCTCAGCGTCCTCCTATGCCGCCATCTTCCCAGAAGCCTCCCTTCCATAGTTTTGAGTTTTACATCTAGTGTATGATCCTTTTTGAGCTAATTTCTGTGACAGATGTAAGATTGGTATCTAGATTAATTTTTTGCATGTAGATGTCAACTTATTCCAGCGCCACTTATTGAAGACTGTGTTTGCTTCATTGTCAAGTGTAGTTTTAAGGAACACATTTTAAATAATGTATTTAAGTAACATCAATCTGCCACAAGACCCAAACATAACAACAATTTAAATTTCGTGAAGTTTTCTGAGAATTCAAGGGTAGTTACAGTATGTGGACCTATGGGCAGCACATGTTACATGCCTAACTAGCTATTATTATTATGTATTCCAGAATATTTTGATCACTACATCATACTATAGTATCTAAGCTCAAGAGTTCCTTGAAGGGTGTTGAGATAAAGGACCCATGCTTCCTCATGAAGGAGATTTGAGTATAACATTAGGTTAGACAAAACCAAGATCAATTGAGATATTGTATGTACAAAACACCGAATAATAATAATAGACCTAGAAGAGATATGAGGGAAGGGGATCAATAAAATTCTTCTGAAATAAAAGTGAAGAAAGAACATTTGAGTGGAGATGGAAACACCATAGAGGAAGTAGAGGGATTTCTTGTTGAATACCTCAGAGTCAAGCGAGAGGCCAATTAATCTCAGACTGAGGGTCAGGGAAGCAAATTTGTAATTTATTTTAAGTTTATTTATTTTGAGAGAGAGAGACAGAGTGAGAGAGAGCCCAAGGACAATGGGCAAAGAGAGAGGGAGAGAGAGAATCCTAAGCGGCTCTGCGTTGTCAGCACAGAGCCGGATACGAGGCTCGAACTCATGAACCTGGAGACTATGATCTGAGTCAAAATCAGGAGTCAGATGCTTAACCAACGGAGACACCCAGGTGCCCACCCGCCCCCAAAAGCAAATTTGATTGGAATAGATTAGGTAGTAAGGAGAAGAAAACATCAAATGTCATTTTACAGTATGTTCTATGAGTTAATCTAACAAAAAATAAGGGCAGAATATAATTAATAGACGTTTGTGTTACTTTTTTTTTTTTTTGGAAACTACCATTATCCTTCCTCTTCTGTGTTTTACATCTGTTTTCCACCTTTCCTCAAGTGTTGGGATTCAGAAATTGCTAAGAATTAACATTCCCTCATCAAAAGAGCCTCATAGTAAGAACTTGTTGGTTTTCAGTATGGGAAACAGCATATCTATTTCTAATTTTCATTTTTATATGAACTTTTTCAAATGTACTCAGTCATCTTTTATATGAGTATGTATGTACAGAAACTATAATTGAGCATATTTTAAATAGTAATGTCTACTTGATTTTTGTTCACTATTCCAAATAGCAATATCTGCTTAAGGAAAATAGCTTTTATTTCTTAAAATTAAGTATGTTTATGCTATTCAATTAGCATTTTTCTCCAGAGTCATGTATTTCCCTCAATTGCCTTGTCTTAAATAAATGGAAGGAAATCAGTTTCTTATAACCCACAATACTTTTCAAAACCCCTCTATTTTAAAATGTTTATATTTTTCTGGTTCCTTTATGGTAGTGACAGATTTTTCTTTAAATAGCAGAGAATATGATTTTTAAAATGAACATACCTAAAATTGTATTATTACTACACAGTCTGCTTCTTGATGAAAACTGGCATTCATATACATGTTAAGCTTTCATACTTGAAACTAATACATAAGTATGTAAAAGGATTTTGTACTTAAATTTCAATTATACATAAAACCAGTATGTTGCTGTCTATTCTGGTAACTGTACATGATATTGAGATAATTGTAGATATGCACTGAGAGACTTTATTTGAGGACTCCCAGCTCAACCATTAGTCATTTTTTGATTTGATGAATCACTCAGAATTTGTTTTTCCTATGTGGTAGAGGGGCGACAGACTTCTGCTTTACTCAACCCAAGGGAAAATAATTAAACTCAAATGTTTAAAGACAAATTGCCTGACACCAATGTGCACTCTACAGCACTATACAGATGTAAGATTTACAACGTATTATCTATCGAAAAATTTTTATGTGGTTGTTAAATAATTGTTCTGTACTAGTGTTAAGCACTTTTTAGTATTTACCTTGCATTTAATATATTAATCATGGGTCTAATACTTAAAATTAGCAACCACTATTTATGGAGTATTTACCATGTACCAAGCCCTGCATTAAATGCTTTAAATACTGGTATCTCATTTAAACCTCAAACAACCCTTTGAACTAGATATATTTGTTTAATCTTACAGAGGAGACTGAGTTTCAGGAAAGTTAACTGCTGCTATATGTCACAGCCAGAATTCAATCAGTTATATTTGATATAGAAGTCCGGCACATCTTGATTTAAAAAAAAAAAAAAAATCCATGAAAGGCATAGAGAGTGGTCATAATTGAGTTTCTACAGTGGGCTTGAGTGCTCACCTAACAGTAGGTACGTGAACTTGTGTAAGTTCCTCCGTGTGTCTGTGTATTTCCTCATTGACAAATGGGGGTAAAAGAGAAACTCACCCCATGGAGTTGTTACTAGGATGAGGTAAGATAATGTACATGTGTATAAAGCAGCTTATAAAAGTACTGTCATACAATAGATGTACAATTAAATGTTGATTATTTAATCTTCTTAGTTTTAAAGTTCTTCATTTAAAAAGGTTGATGAAAATAGCACTCACCTAAAAAGTATGTTGTAAGGATTAAATGAGATCATCAAAAAAAATTTTTTTAAATAAATAAGTGAGATCATCAGTAAAAAAAAATGTACAAAATGTTAAGTGCTTCTAATTATTCGATAAATGGTGGTTATTCTCATCATCACATCAAAGATTTATTCATTTTTTGTAGAGCTTCTTGCAAAATATTATAAATAAATTTAGGCAAAAAAATCTTAACATTTTGAATTCATTTTATTACTGCTTCTCCTTGCTCCCAGTCGAATACAGAAGAGTCCATCCACCTCTTCTGGAACATGATCTGTCCAGTGTAGTTCTGTTAAGGATCTCCCATTAAGTGCAAACATATGTATTTGCTTAAAGTCCTGTGGGTTGGGCCTATCTGTCACTTCAGGAGCAGCACTAAGAAAGGTCCCACAGCTCTGATGGAGCTCATTGAAATCCTACTAGTATAAGGAGAGAATATTTGTGTTCTTTTCTAAGCTCCAAAGAGATCAATGACATCAATAAAAATCAATAGTTGAGAGAAGTGACTTTGCTCTATATTTATTTGTGTGACAGTCAATGTTCAGTGAACATCCTTAAAATGGGCATTTAGAATAATTCCTTAGTCAATAATAGTGGAGAAAATAGATGCAGAATGGATGTTAGTGTGGGATAAGGGACAAAGACCAAAATGTGCAAAATATATTTGCGATGTAGAATGCGTATGTAGAATATGTGTTGTCTATGTTGGGAATGGTCATTTCCCTTAAAAGTTAATGTATTTGTGTATGAAGTTAGAATTAAGTTAGGAAAACTCTGGAATTTTAGACCAAAGATTTTCCATATTCCCATCAGCAGCTTCATAAAATGAAATACACCTTCTTGCTTGTTAATATACAATGGTAGGACTATGAAATACACAAGAGTTAAACTGGGAAGGAGTAGAAATTATGGGTAGGCAAAGAGAACTAAGTAATATTATTAAAGTTAAACAGGAATTCCAAAGACAATGTTAATTATATTTGTTTTTATGTTTTAATTTTTATTAAAAAAATTTAATGTTGATTTATTTTTGAGAGAGAGGCAGAAAGACAGAGAGACAAATAGTAGGGAAGGAGAGAGAGAGAGAGAGAGCCACAGAATTTGAAGCAGGCTCCAGACTCCAAGTTGTTAGCACAGAACCCGATATGAGGCTGGGACCCACGAACAGTGAGATCATGACCTGTGCCAAAGTTGGACGCTTAACTGACTAAGCCACTCAGGTGCCCCTCATTTGTTTTTAATATGGAGTAAGAAAAAGATTATTATTTTTTTTTCTTTTTAGTCTCCCAATACAATCAACCAACTTTTACTTTTTATATTTGAAAATTAAAGGTCAACCATTTCTCCCCTTGTTTAAGGAAGTGTGTGTGTGTGTGTGTGTGTGTGCATGTGCATGAGTAACACACGTGTACATACAAACATATAAACACTTTTCTCTTCTTTAACATTTGCAAAATGCCTAGAACAATACCCGAACATGCAGGCACTCAGAAAAACTAAATTAATATATTTCAAATATGGTTTGCTATCAAGGGCTCAGAGCATAGAGCTGAAAACTGGGGGGGGGGGGGGAGGGTGGAACCTTCTCACATGGACCACATGGACAAAGACTTATGGATAAATGGATAACCCAGTAAAAATGGGGGCTATTGCTCAAGAAGGATATAATGCTGGGGGATGCCAACTGAAACGAACAGGTAAAGGTATATGAGGTAGGTTGCAACAGAATACAGGTACTCTACATACATACAAAAGAATGTCTTCCAAATAAAATAAGAGACTGAAAAAGAGATAAAATATATGTGCAAATATAAAGTGATTTGAAGTTAAAAGAAAAAAAATGGTTGCAATTAGTAGAGTAACTAAAGCTGTGTGAGTCATATTACATGAGCCCTAAGAAGCTTCATGGAAGGCAGTCCACTTGGAGAATTACACAGGCTTCCTTTGGGTTGTCCATTTGATATGTCACATTTTAACTGAAGGTTTGACCAAATGAATTCTGTAGATGGTATTTCCAGGATAGACAAATCCAGGGAAACTATTTTTCTACTTAATGTCTTTTTGGCTGCTTCATTTCACCAGACTACATGCATTAACAGGTTTAAACACTATTAAACAGTGATAGAGATATGCACTCATCTTTGAAACACGAGCATAGCTAGTGATATTTCCCACTGAGAAGCTATCAGCTCTATAACTCTGACATTACAGCCCATAAATGTAGGACTGACTCCTCAGTAATTACTCTTTCCTTTCAGATCATCAGAAGGAAAATAACCCCATGTATTTATAGTCAACTCTATTAGGTATTCAATGATTATTTGTTGATTCATGCATTGATTTTTCATACAGGATGTTGTTATTTGAAGGAACTTGCTCGTGAGAAAAGATCTAATTGGATTGATTTTAAAGGCAGCAGGGCCTTCATAAATAGCTGATGTGTGCTATTTGTTGGCATTTGCAAATGTAGATTAGAGACCAGAGAGAGACAGAGAGACAAAGACAGAAACAGGGATGGGGAAAAAATGGACTCATAATGCATTTGAGCTTAGTTTATTAATAATCTTGTTCCAAAGTTGAGCTCAATATATTTACTCTTTTTGTTTCAAACAATGTGTTCACGCAAAGAAAAATATGATTAAAGAAACAAAACTGGAGCTAATTCGGTTAAAGAAATAAATCATATTGACAGAAGCTCATCCTAACTCCTACATAAAATAGGCTAAACATAGAGCTTTAAATACTAAGGTAACTGTGCTGAGGCCAATCTGGTGACCATATAATCCTGGAAAAGTCTTGCTATATTGGAAATATATAACAATGATAAGTGATTTAGCATGGTCTTGACAGTTTAGTAATATAATAGGAAAAATATTATTTTATTATTATTAAAATTGGTCTCAAGAACTTTAAGGTGTTATTTTGCAAACATGACCATAAATCCTAGTGGTCTTATTAACCTCATTTGGAATGAAGTCTGTTTCTTAAATTGCAAAAATATGAAAGCATTTTAAAATAAAGCCAAATCGTTTCAGTATATTGTCATCACTTCTTGTGGCCCTACGAGAAGGTGGAATTTTTTTTCAAGCTTCCACATCGTCATTTGTGGATAAAGATACTCTTTTAATTTTTGATAGGATAAAATGTCTAAATCTTTTAATCAATAAGGACTACAAGCAATGTGAATATGCAGGGAGTGTTGAAGCCATAGGCAAAAAGGAGCTTTGGAACATAAGGCTGTAAAATGGATTAGTAGGACAAACTTAACAGTATTTATTTCCCACCAAATTCTAGGATGAGTCTTCAGTGCTACCAGTGAGATTAACAAGCCACTGAGAGATCCCAACCATATTTATATGTCTAGGAAAGAAAACATATTTTAAAGAATCAAAAGGTCAGTTGCATGAAGATTTAAGACAACAGAAGTGAGAAAGAGAAATGAAAAGGAAAAAGAAAGATTAGGAATACAGGATGGGGATAAGGAAAAATAGAAGGTGATAGAAAATAAAAGATATAAGAAATTTTCAAAAGAGAGAGTCAGACCCAGAAGTTGTTGAGATACCATTGATTGTTCTATCGGTGTCTATCAGAAGGTCTCGTTCCTTGGGTTTCCTAAGCTTGATGGGTGTTTTGAAACTCAACCCACTTATTAAAACACATGGCCAATTACTTCAAGAGATAAAATAGTGAGGTCATTATGAGTATAGTTACTGGAGCCTGATGAATTGGATTTGAGTTTTGGCTCCGTTACTTAATTGCCATGATCTTGGGCAAGGTACTTAACCTCTCTGTGCCTCAGTTTATTCATCTATAAAATGGAATTATTAGTAAGATCTCTCTATGGGTTTGTTGTGTAATTATTTGCATTATAATATTCCATATGTCCAGAATAGTATAGAGGACCCTAAAAGTCCTACTGTTCACTATTATTAGCAGTACATTACCACTAGAAGGGCTTTCTTTTTTTTTTCTTTCTTTCTTACTTTTTCTTTCTTTCTTTTTCTTTCTTTCTTTTTCTTTATTTTACATTTTAATGTATGTTTGAACAATATTAGATTTACAAATAATTTGGGAAGATAATATAGAGAATCTCCATACATTCCACAACCAGTTTCCCCTATTGACGTCTTACAAATGTATGGTAAATATATTCTAATTAATAAACCAATATTGACATGCTATTATAAACTGAAGTCTATGCTTCAGGTAAAAACAAAGGATATCTGAATAATGTCTTTGTGCTACTCCAGGATCCTACTCCAGATACCACATTACATTTAGTTTTTATGTTTCTTAGGCTCCTCTTGACTAAGACACTTGCTCAGACTATTTTTGTTATTTAAGATCTTCAGATTTTGAAGACTACTGATATTTTATAGTATATTTCTTAGTTGGGGTTTGTATGATATTTTCTTGATGAGACTGGGATTATGAGGACCACAGAGGCTAAATATCATTTTCATCACAACATACCAGGGCTACATATTATCAACATGAGTTATCACTCTTGATGTTGTACTTGGACACTTGGCTTGACCTGAGTAAGACACCAAGAACTTACTCTCCCCTCTGTCCTGCCCATATTGAATATTTGAGAAAGATATTACTATGCATAGCCAACTGTTAGGATGTAGGGAGTTGCAGTTCATGTTTTCAAGGGTGGAGTTTTTACATAAATTGCTCGGAATTCTTCTGCATGGGAGATTTGTCTATTCTTCCACATTCTTTTATTTGTTTAATCAAACTTTTATTTAAATCAAAATTGAATCATGGATATTTGTTTTATACTTTTGGTTATAATCCAATACTTCATTTATTTTGCTGTTCAAAGTGTTTCAACTTTGGCCAATAGAAATTGTTTCAGTTGACTCTGTGTCTCTTTGACAATCATTGTGAGTGAGTGAGTGAGTGAGCAAGTATGTTTAGCACATCCTTACTTTCTGGAACCACAAGACGCTCTGAGAGCATCTGGTATATTGTCTGTCCTTGTTTTAGAATCAGCCATTTCTCGATAAGGCTCTGGTTCCTTTTATTAGAAAATGGTATTAAGAACCAAGACCTGAGTGCCACATGTGCTAACTGATCATAGGATAGTCTCTGTTTCTAGGCTTTCTCAACTGACAGAGCAGAAAAAAATTGTGTATACTGATTTCTGTAACTACATTACGCTACATGCATGTTCATACTGATATCTCTAACTTTAATCCATTACCACAAGAATCATTCTATCTTCCTCTCGTTGCTCATCTTCAACTTCCCACTCTGAAAGTAATAAATCTAGCTCTCACCATCCACCAGTCATTCCATTTATTCAATTCCAGTTTGCATGTTTAATAGTATTAGAACTGTTAATGCATACTACCACAGGAAATAATTTAATCAACTAGAATACAGATCTCACATGTGTGATTTTTTTGTTTGTTTGTTGTTTATTTGTTTTACTAAATCTTTGACTAAATCAAACTCCACTCATTTCCCAAGATACTTAGGTTTGTAACCCTTTCTCTTCCATCTCCTTTCATAGAGGTTATTTCATGTACTTTAAATACAGTTAGATAGTTTTGACACATTCTTCATTTCATCATGAATTATCCAACATTGTAAATGTGTTGTTTTTAACTTTTAAAAGTTTGCATATACTTTGCATGAGTTCGCATAAGTTTCACTTGTGTACTATAGTTCTATGGATTTTAACAAATGTATTGTTTCATTTGTCCACATTTATAGTATCATCGAAAATAATTTCACCCCCTCAAAATCCCCCTTTAGTTCCATCATTTATCCTTCCCTTTCTTCCACTTGAACCCATGGTAAATGCAACGCTCTTTAATGTTGCTGTTTTGTTGTGTCTAAAATGCCATGAAATTGAAACATGCAGTGTGTAGCTCCTTCAAACGTACTTCTTTCAAACCTATTTCTTTCACACAACTTATTTGTACCTTTCTCTCACATTTTTCACCTCGTGTGTCATAGCTTGATGCTAATTCCTTTTATTTTATTATTGTTTATCCATTCATCTATAGAAAGAAATCTCGGTTGCTTTCACCATGGATGATTACATATAAAGTTGCTTCAAATATGAGTGTAAGGTTTTTATTTTAGAACTAAATTACTCTGCTTCCTCTAGTTTTTTTTTTTTTTTAAGGCAGAAGCTTAGGCTATTGAGTTCAGATCTTTTTTTAATTCTAATACATGTCTTTAATAGTATAAGTTAGTATTCCCTCTAAGTATTTCTTCACAAGCTTCCCACAAATTTGATGAATTCTACAAATCCCACATGCTTTAATTTAATTTTAATTTTCATGTAGTTCAAATTACTTTTTAAATTCCTCTAAGACTTATTCGTCACATGTTATTTGGGACCGTGTTGTTCTATCATCAAAAATCGAGGGACTTTCCAGCTACCTTTAAGTTGGTGATTTGTAGTTTAACTCCACTATGTTCTGAGGACATACATTGAATGATTCCTGAACCTTTGAATGGCTAAAATGTGTTTTGTTGCTGAGAACATAGTCTATCTTTGAGAACATTTCAGGGGAGGTTGGGAAGAATATTTAGTCTGTTGCTCCAGATGTATTCAATAAATACCAATTAATTAGATCAACTTGATAGTTATCACTCTTGAGGTCAAATATATCCTTACTGATTTTCTGCAGTTTCATCTATTAATTTTTGAAAGAAGCATGTTTAAGTTACCAAATTTAATACTAGAATTGACTATTTCTCATTGCAGTTTTATCAAATTGCCTCACATATTTTGACAATGTATTGTTCGCACTATACACATTTAGAATTACTATTTCTTCTTGAGGGAACTGACTCTTTATAGTTATGTAATGACACTCTTTATTCTTTACAATTTTCCTTGTACTGGAGTTTTCTTTGTCTACAATTAAAGAGATACTCTAGCTGTTTTTATTTTATTTAATGTTAGTATGATATAACTTTCTTCATCCATTTACTTTTAACCAATCTGAGTTTATATATTTCAGGGGTTTTCTTTTAGATACCATACAGTTGGATACTAGTTTTTATCCACTCTTCCAATCTCTGCCTATTAATTGTGGTATTTAGACCATTCAGATTTAAAATTATTGATATAGTTGGATTAATATCTGCCATATTTGTAACTATTTTCTATTCATTTTACATGTTTACTGCTTTATACTCCATGGTGAAAACTTTAAAGTCTTTCCTGTAGGATCAGGAACAAGACAAGGGCGCCCATTTACCCACTTTCACTCAATATATTATTGGCAGTTCTAGCCAAAGCAATCAGGCAAGAAAAAAAATTCCCAAATTGGAAAAAAAAAAAAAGTAGAACCATCACTCCTGCCGATGACATATTATATACAGAAACCCTCAAGAACCCACCAAAAGTCTGTTAGAAATAATAAACAAATTTAGTGAGTTTTCAACATACAAAATCAATATAACATTTAGTTACTTTTCTATATGCTAATAAACTATTACAAAGAAAACTGGAAAGACAATCCTTTTTACTACTGCTTCAAAAAGAATAAAATACTTAAGAATGAATTAAACAAAAGGAGGAAGATAGTGTGCTGAAACTAAAAGACATTGATGAAAAAAATGAAGATGACACAAATAAATGAAGAAAATTCCTTTCTCATAGATTGTAAGAATATTGTTAAAATGTCCATACTACCCAAAGCAACATACAGATTCAATACCATCTCTATCAAAATACCATCTGACAGGGCATTTTTTTTCACAGAAATAAAACGAAATTCCTAAATTTTGTATGAAAGTGAAAAAGATCCTAAATAGCCAAATCAAACTTGAGAAAAAAAAAAAAAACTGCAGGTATAACACGCTGATCTCAAGCTATAATACAAAAATGATTTCAAAATGCAATACAAAATTATAGTAATCAAAACATCATGGAATTGGGGCGCCTGGGTGGCCCAGTTTGTTGAGCATCTAACTCTGAATTAGGGCTCAGGTCATGATGTCACAGTCATGAGATACAGCCCCACATTGGGCTCTGTTCTGGGCATGGAGTCTGCTTCGGATTCCCTCTCTCCCTCTCTCTCTCTCTCCCTCCCTCCCTCCCTCCCTCCCTCTCCCTCTCCCTCTCTCTCTCTCTCTCTCTCTCCCTCTCTCTCGCTCCCTCTCCCTCTCCCTGCTGCTCTCCTCCAATGTGTGTTGTCTCTTTCTCTAATAAATAAATAAATAAATATATAAATAAATACATAAATACATAAACAAACCAGTATGGTATCAGCATAAAATCAGATATCTAGATCAATGGAATGGAATACAAAGCTATGAAATAAACCCACATATGTAGGGTCAATTAATTTATGACAAAAGATCCGAGAATATACAATGGGGAAAAGACAGTCTGTTCAATAAATGGTGTTGGGACTGCCACACACGATAGACTGAAACTGGACTGTTAACTTATACCATACACAAAAATTAACACAATATGGATTAAAGATTTGAATGTAATACTTGGAACCATAAAACTCCTAGAAGAAAAGAGAGGTAACAAGCTCCTTGACATCAGTCCTGGTGATGATTGTTCTGGATCTGAATCTAAAAGCAAAGGAAACAGAAGCAAAAATAAACAAATGGGACCGTATCAAACTAAAAACCTTTGACACAGAAGTGGAAATCATCAACAAAATGAAAAGGCAACCTCCTGAAAGGAAGAAAATTTGCAAATCATATCTGATAAAGGATTAATATCCAATATATATAAAGAACTTGTACAACTCGGTACAAAAGTGTATTTTTGTACCAAAAAAATAACACTTAAAAAATAGGCCGAACCACCAAATATACAGTTTTCGAAAGACAACATGCAGATGGCCAACAGGTACATGCAGAGATGTTCAATATCACTATCAAAACCACACTGAGCAGAAATGCAAAGAGGAAAATTAAATTTAGTACAGTCATGCATGATTATCTCACTAGTCATCCTTATGGGCCTGTAATTTCCACCTTCAAAAAGAAAACATGCCAGAAAGTCTCCCTTTTTATCCACCCAGGATTGCCGTAATTCTTAGAACTCATTCCAGTAGCCCACATCAAATTAAATTAAAGATAGACCCAGACTGTCAGAGTTTATTACAATGCCTGACTTTAATTAAAATGTCTATAGGTTTTTTTATGCTCCTTATTCCAACAAAGAAAAACCCACACAAAACCACAGTGAGTTATCACCCTACCCTGTTACAATATCTATTATTACAAGGATAAAAAATAACAAGTGCTGGAGAGAATGTGAAGAAAAGGGAACACTTATGCACTGTTGGTGGCAATGTAAATGGTATAGCTGCTATGGAAAACAGTATGGAGGTTTCTCAAAAATTTAAAAATAGAACTACCAAATTCAGCAATCCCACTTCTGTGTATATATCTTTTTTTTTTAATGTTTATTTATTTTTGAGAGAGAGACAGAGCGTGAGTGGTGGAGAGGCAGAGAGAGAGGGAGACACAGAATCCGAAGCAGGTTCCAGGGCCTGAGCCATCAGCACAGAGCCCGACATGGGGCTTGAACTCACAAACTGTGAGATCATGACCTGAGCTGAAGTCAGACTCTTAACCCACTGAACCACCCAGGCACCCCTCTGTGTATATATCTAAAGAAAACAAAATCACTATCTTGACAGATATCTGGGCTCCCATGTTCATTGCAGGATTATTCATAATAGTCAAGACAATGAAACAGCCTAAGGGTCTATCAATGGATTCATGGATAAAGAAAATGTGATTTCACAGACACACACACACACACACACACACACACACACACACACAGTGGAGATTTAGTCATATAACAGAAAAAAACCTTCCCATTTTCAACAACATGGACTGACCTTGAAGGCATTACGCTAAGTGAAATACAGTCAGATAAAGACGTAACATATGATTTAATTTATATGTGATCTAAAAACAAAACAAAACAAAACAAAAACCAAGCTCATAAATACAGAGAACAGATTGGTTATTGTCAAAGTTGGGCAGTGGGCAAAACGAGTGAATGCAGGGGGTCAAAAGTTGCATACTTCCAGTTAAAAAATAAGCAAGCCATGGAAATGCAGGCACAGCATAGTGACTATAGTTGAAACACTGTATTTGTATATATATTTGAAAAGTTGGTAAAAGAGTAAATCTTAAAACCTCTCATTGCAAGTTAGTACGTTGTAACTATGAATGGCTATGGATGTTAATTAAACTTATTATAGTGATTGTTTCATAACATATATACAAATATTGAATCAGTATTTTGACCAGCTGAAACTGTTATGTAATATGTAAATTACACCTCAATAAAAACGAACAATAAAATGAGTGATATAATTGCATTAGGTTCTACCGTCTCAATGATTTTCTATTTTATATGTTCATTTTTCCCTTTTATCTGCCTTCTCTAGTTTTAATTGATCATTTAAAATGATTTCCGTTTGTCTTTCCTCTTAGGATTATACTTATTTTAAAAGATCAGTAGTGGTCTTAGAATTAGTAACATTTTTTAAAATGTATTTATTTATTTTGAGACAGAGAGAGAGTGAGAGAGAGAGAGAGCAAGCAGGGGAGGGGCAGAGAGAGGGAGAGAGAGAATCCCAAGTAGGCTCCATGCTGTCAGCATACAGCTCTATGCAGGCCTTGATCTCACAAACTGTGAGATCATGACCTGATCACAGATCAGAAGTTGAACATTTAACCAACTGACCCACCCAGGCACCCCAGCAACATAAACTTTTAAGTAAGTCAACTTTCAGAAAAGTAGACTATGCTGCTTCATGTATAGTGGAGATATTTTTAATAAGGTTTCCCTAATTTATTCCTTCTGTCCCTTTTGATGTTGCTTTCATTTCACTTATCCATATGCTAAAATCACCCGATATATTATTATATTATTAATTTAAACAGTATTTCTTAGTTCAGTTAAGAATAGGAAAATTTTTAAAGTACGGATTTTATGTATTTCCTCTTTGATGATCTTCCTTTTCTTTATATAGATCTGAGTTTCTGTCCTGTATAATTTTCTGCTAGATCCCTTAACATATTAATCATACTTATTTAAAATTCTCCATTTGATAATTTCAACATCTATGTCCCATTTGGCTCTTGTTATGATGAATACTTTGTCTCTTCAGATTTTTTCTTGGCTTTTTGTATGCTGTGCAATTTTTTGTTGAAAACAAACACAATATATTGGGTAACAGAAGCTGAATTATATATGCCTTTAGTTTGAGGAATTAGGTTCCTCTGGCTTGAAATAGAGCTGTGCTTAGTGTTTGCTATAGTTGTTATGTGGCAGATTGTAAAAATCCTCCTATTCTTGTTTTGTCTTTACTATTGTCTTTGGGCTTCTCCAATAATTCCTTCTCAAGGTGAGAATGCATCTGGTAAGTTTTCTTTTTTTTCTTTAGCTATAATCCACTGCTATTGCACTGGAATCCAATTAATGTTGTGGATTGCAGAGGAGGTGTCCTGTTATGATATCATTAAATCTTAGTTTTTCATGACCTTATGCCCTGAGCTGTGATATTTACATATGTTTTGTAACGTTTTAGCCTCAATTAGATGAGATAGGAAGGTTAGAAGGATGCAGTTGGGAAGACATCATCCACTAGATGGAATAACACTGTTTAACGCAAACTGAAGTTTGACCTTTGTGAGGCATAAAGATTTGGGTGTATTTCACAGTGGTTATTTTTTCCCCTTTCCACTGCCAGAGCCAGAAAACTATGTTGCTTGGTTCTTCACAGTGAGAGACTGGTAAAGTTTCTGGAGGTAAAACCCAGAGAAATGGGAACACCCACTTCTACTACGGTCTTTAGGGTGTCAGTTTGCTATGTGACCTTCATTGATGAGTGCAAGAAAGCTCATACATTTTTACTTTAAGATTTTTCTACTTGTAAAAATTAGAATGGCACACGCACACACACGCACACACACACACACACACGTGTATATGTGTGTGTGTGTGTGTGTGTTTGTAAAGGGTCAAAAAAAAAAAAAGACCGAAGTTTCAAAAAAAAAATAATCTGAAAAATTCTAATCTAGATCACTTGCGTATTTTTGTTTTTTCTGCCACAGGGCATTCATATGCTTGATGCACCTGTTGTCTCAAGTGGATTAATATAGAACAGGATAGAATACATTTGGGGTTCCACATAATATCCGTACACTGGCTATAAGGTAACAATTTTCTCTCAGAATCAGAGTTTTGCAACATTCCCTGGAGAAATGCTCCCTAGAGATTGACTCTCTTTTAACAATGTCAGCCACTAAAAAAATTAATTAATTTAGAGGGACGGAGGAAAATAAATGAAGAAAGTAAAGAAGTAACACTGAGGAAAAATCCCACTACCTCTCCTTACCTGATGTCCTCCGATTCCTCAATTTTGTTTCCTATTATCCCTTTATTCTTTTCTCACTAAGGAATAATAGCTTATTCACACTGATTTTCCAAATACTTGAAACTTAACTTTTTCAACTTAGAAAATTAATGTGTCATTGTAAAATGAGTCTGATTGAAACACATTAGGAGTTGGACTGGAAGATCCTATGGATCATCGTCGGCATCAACGTCAGCACTCAATTATCTTGAGTGATCCAGCACTGAGTCTCTATACTGTTTTGGGTACTGTTTTGTTTTTTTTTTTAACCCTAGTTTCAGAAAATTCTTCCTTGAGTATGGACTCCAAGACACTCCTCATTAACAGGGCACCTGAGTGGCTCAGTCGGTTGCACAGCTGACTTCAGCTTGGGTCACGGTCTCCAGGTTGGTGAGTTCCAGCCCCACATCCTGCTTGCTGCTACCAGCCTGTCAGCGCAGAGCCTGCTTTCGATCCTCTGTCCCACTCTTTTTGCCCCTCCCAGGCTCGTGCTCTCCCCTAAATAAATAAATAAATAAATAAATAAATAAAAACTTTTCATATTACCAAAAACAGGAGTTCTGTTTCTGACAGCCAGACAAAAAACAACCATACAGACTTTGCAAAAGCCACAAATCCAAAGAAAATGGGTCCCAAGATTCTTATCTTTGCCTTTTATTTACTACCATTGCTGCTACTACTGCTCCTTCTCGACTCTTCCTACTCATATAGTAGTCAACATTTCTTGATTCATATTATCCACGTATCTATATGATATTGATATGTATATCAAGAATTTTCAATGATGAGATAATTAAATCTCATAAGAGTAAAGTAACCTAGATATAAAGTAACACCCCCCCCCACCCCATACAGAATTAGTAAAAGGTGGAGTTACTAACCAAGCCAAAACCATTTCTTTCCAAGACATAATTCTAGCTACTGTCTTTTTGTCTTCAACTAGCTTTGGGGAGAAATTATTGTTTTTCCTTTTAAACTAATTAAGCTAACATTTCAATAAAAATAAATAAAATAGCAAAAACTTATTTTTTTAATGTTTTTAATGTATATTTATTTTTGAGAGAGACAGAGACAGAATGCGAGTGGGTTGGGCCAGAGAGAGAGGTAAGCACAGAATCCAAAGCAGGCTCCAGGCTCTGAGCCATCAGCACAGAGCCTGATGCAGGGCTCGAACTCACTAGCTGTGAGATCATGACCTGAGCCGAAGTTGCATGCTCAACTGACTGAGCCACCCAGGCACCCCAAAAAACTTCTAATGTGTAAAACAATTGGTCCATTAGAACAATATTCAAAACTGCATATGCAAAAATATTTTCAAAAGCCTTGTTTACTTCATAATTTGTAGGATAAAGGAAAAATATAATGTACTTCAAGAAATACTAAAAACAAAAAATGAAGCTTTTTCTTAAGTGAATATATGCTAAATACTTTGAAAATTCTTTAAAATTTCTAAGTATTTGTATCTTTACCAAAAATGAATTAAGACCTCAGTTTTATGATAAAGCAATTAAAATTAATCAGGAATGTATATACATCATTATTTAACTGGAAATCAGAAAACTTAGATCAACAAATGTGTAATACTAGGGGCTCCTGGGTGGCTCAGTTGGTTGGGTGTCCCACTTCAGCTCACGTCATGATCTCGTGGTTTGTGAGTTCAAGCCCCACATGGAGCTCTGTGCTGACAGCTTGGAGCCTGGATCCTGCTTCAGATTCTGTGTCTCCCTCTCTCTGCTCCTCCCCTTCTTGTGCTCTGTCGGTCTGTCTCTCTCTCAAAAAATAAATAAACATTAAAAATTAAAAAAAAAACCAAGTAAAACTAGGTGGGTTTTTTTGTTTTTTTTTTTTTGTCACTGGAGAAAGGACTTACCACGAATTTCTATTTCCTCTTCAGAAACTAATAAGGGTTAATTAAGTCATATGACTTAAGCCCTTCCAGTTCTAACGTTGCACATCTGGTTTTGCTAACACATGAATTCTTCAAAGATAACAAATCTTCCAGTTGATTTTCATTCACTACGTATTTCTTGCATTTGCATAAGAAACAGAAAGGATGTTCTCTATAACTGCTGTTGGATATCACAAAGCTCATTATTAACAGTGTGAATTCTGTAGGTTTTATTTTTCTGATTTTACATATCTGAAAGAAATGAGGGTTATTTATAGCAAGGAAAATTCTTTAACCTAACATTTCTTACTGAATTGATACATTTTCCATTTTTCCATTTTCATCGTTCTTGTGTAGAATGTCTTGCTTTTGCTTTTCAATAAATGAATTTACAATAGCCAGCAATTTTGTCAAAGATACGATTGATCTCACAGATTATTATAAAAGACCAGAAGCAGATGGAATAATGGGGAAAAAAGATTATCTGGCAGAACGCTTTTGTTGCTTGTGTTCATATAAAACAACCCATGGTGAAAATACGGGAGAAGAAATGATTACCATTGTACCAACCAGAAGAGCTAATGCATCTAAAGTTCAAAAATTGTCAGATATCTTCTTGTTTTTTCCTAGAATTTTGAAATTTACTTTCAACTGTATGAGGTTATAGACACGACTTTCTTGACCAATCTATCAATTGTATTAGTTACCTTTGTGTTATAACAATTCAAGCTAAAACTTGGTGGTTGAAAATCACATTGAGTTATTTAAATTCTGTGATTCTGAATTTTGGGCTGGGTTTATCTTTGTGTGTTTTCCCCTGATTTTGGCAAGACTTATACAGACATCTGTGGTCATCTGCCAGGATGACTGACAGCCGGTTGGTCCAGAGGAGTCTCCCCATGGATGGCTTATTTCTGTTCCACGTGATGTTTCAATCTCCTTTAGCTTAGCCCAGATTTATGCAAAAGGTGTTGAGGTCCACAATGATAGCAACAGTGGACACAAAAATGTCTCTTGAAATTGAGGCTTATACTTCTTACCTCAGTTCTCCTGCATTCTACTGTTCAAAGGAAGTCACCAGGACAACCCATACATATTCAAGGGATATAGAAATTAAACTCCATAGTTGATTAAAAGAGCTACAAAGTAGTACGGCCATTTTCTTCCTCATTTACTATACTGATAACAAATCCAATATGTTGACCAAATTTTAGGTGAAATAAAGGGGTGCTTGGGTGATTCATTTGGTTTAACGCCCAACTTTGGCTCAGGTCATGATCTTGCAGTCTATGAGTTTGAGCCCCGGGAAGGGCTCTGTGTGACAGTTCAGAGCCTGAAGTCTGGTTTGGATTCTACGTCTCCCTCACTTTCTGCCTCTCTCTCGCTTGTGTTCTGTCCTTCTCTGTGTCTCAAAAATGAATAAAGGTTACAAAGTGTTAACAAATAAATAAAAATAATATAATCCAGTATGAAGCTACATAGTAAATACCCAAATTTTGTTCCTAAAGAATAAAGTATTGGGGCGCCTGGGTGGTGCAGTTGGTTAAGCGTCCGAATTCAGCCAGGGCACGATCTCGCGGTCTGGGAGTTCCAGCCTCGCGTCAGGCTCTGGGCTGATGGCTCAGAGCCTGGAGCCTGTTTCCGATTCTGTGTCTCCCTCTCTCTCTGCCCCTCCCCCGTTCATGCTCTGTCTCTCTCTATCCCAAAAAATAAATAAATAAACGTTGAAAAAAAGAATAAAGTATTGTATTAGATATTCTGCAGATAAAATTTGGAACTTTCTCTGATGGCTACAACAAATGCCTGGGATATTCTCTAGAAAAACCAACATTAGTTGCATTCTGTTCGCAAGTATAGAACAAACTTATGGCAATAATCAATCTAATACAATTGAATGGGTATTAAAAATATATCTACCTAATGAATTGTTGAATAGGGACTAGTATTGGACACAGAACATGTATTTATTCATTTATTCTATGGATAATTGACCACCTAACTCTAGGGAAAGAACATGAACCATAAAGTGAAATAGTCCTGCTTTATTAGGCTTATATTATAAAAATATGATTTATAAGCAGCACAAAGAGAAACATTTCAGAACACCCGGTTTGAACATAACTAATGTTTCCCTTAGATTTTATACCTTTCTGGAAGTCTCATAAGAAAATCCTGCCAGAGGATTTTTTTTCTTTTTATGTTAAATTAAAGGGTCATGACAGTCAAAAAGCAGAAACTATCCAAATACCCATTTACTGATGAATGGTAAACAAGATGGAACATATCCATATAATAAGATATTTTTGGCCATAAAAAGAGGTACTGATATGTGTGATAAAATGGATCAACTATAAATACATTACACTAGTGAAACAATCTGGAAACAGAAGGCAACACGGATATAATGGTATAAATCACCAGTGACCGTGAATTCTCATTAGACAAAAGGGAGGTCAGAAGATAGAGAAGCAATATATGTAAACTGAAACAAACCAAAACCAAAACCAAACCAAACTAAAACAAAAAACTGTCAACATAGAATTCTATATCCAGAAAAATATATTTAAAAAAAGAAAAGGAAACTTCTGAGGTAGTTGAGGTGATGGGCCAAAAATAATAATAGTCCAATAATTTGAATTTCCTAATAAATAGTTAAAGACTATGATCTATAAGAGAAAAGAAAACCACACATATCTCAAGTTTTCAATGCAAGTGGAGGGTAGCAAAAATCTCCAGAAATGTCTATAAAAAATGCATCTGCAGAAAGTTTTTTTTATGCAAGACTGTTATTAAAAAAAGGAAAAGAAAGATCAAAGTATTTTAAATATAGTAACCCCAATAAAATATTATAAAGCAGATATTAACCTTAATACAACACTTCAAACTGAATACCTACAAATCAGTATTTAGAGATACAAATAAATAACTTGACTCAGAAATTCAAAAAGAACATAGATGGGTAGGAAAAGAACAATAAAACGAAGATATGAAACAAAGTTGACCAAGCTTATCAAAGAATGAAAAATAAAAGATAAACTAATATCAGGAATGAAAATCAAATGGCCACAGGTTTGAGCAAAAATTAATTCAAATGAACACTTAATAATGGGCATTGGAAAGGTGCAGCAAAACCACCCAGAGAATAAAAATGAGATATAGGAAGAAATAAAAAGCATAAATATCGTTAGAACCAAACTCATTGATTTTTGAAGACAGGCTAAAAAGAATCTAAATTATGTAAAATTGAAATCACAAGAGAATCAAATCAAAACAATGGAAGACAAGTGATATTTGAAACATATACATAATTATAATTATATATATTATATATGTGTGTTGTTTATAATATTACTGGCAAAGCTCTTTAAACGCTGTTTGAAGCATTCAGTAACCCAAGGAATTATATACTCATGAGTTTTTCTTCAGCAATTGACTAGAACAGGGGTCAGAAAACTTTGGTACATCATCATTTACACTGCATGCTAATGGGTACATCAAGGCACGAGATCATTCAAATTCAAAGGAAGTGAAAAACTATAGTCTTGACAGGGAGTTAGGAGTAGCTGTAAAACCATATTGCAAAGAAGCATGAATATAAAGAAATAATATTTGTAGATATTATTTCAAATAAGTTGCTACAGGTGGTATTTCATTATTACTTTCTCTTCACAATTAACATGCAAGTATTATTATTCTTTTCAATTTGCAGTGATGAAAACTTATTCTCACTGAAGTTAAATAATTTGTCCAAGATCACATCACTATTGAATCACTATTAAGTCTTAAGACTTAAGTCACTTTCTTGTGCTGGAAGTGCCTTTAGAGAGAATGAAGATATCAAATAAGTAAATTCTGAGAATTCTGAGAATAAGGAAGTAATTTCAGTATTTGTGGATATTATGCCTGTCTACATAGAAAGCCCATGGAAATGGTTTATAAACTACTAGAATTTAGAGAGTTTAGTAATGTAGGAAGTTACAGAATCGATACATAAACATGAATGGCTTTCTTGAATATCAGCAACAGCCAGTGAAATACAAATAAATTAAAACATATTCATAACAGCAAAACTGATGGAGACAAATTCTTATGTTTTATCCTGAACTTCAAGCTTAAAAATCCAAACAGTTGTATTTGGCTATTTCATACATATATCAGACTGAATATTGCAAAATGAATTCATCATGCTAATTTTTTCTCTTAGTCCAAACTGTACCTTATGGATTCCCTTTCTCAATTCATCACATTCCCATGTTCCTATCCAAGCAGGAAGCCTGAGGCTTTTGATCTATTTGATTATCTTCTCTCCTTACTTCTGACATCTGTCAGAATTATTTAATCAACTCCATGGAGGTGTAGAATTCATATAATGAACTGCACAAATTTTAACGTACACTGTGTTCAGTTTTGACTAATGTGTACAACTGTGAAAACACTACACTAAATTGAGGTATCAGATATTTCCAACACCCCTAAAAATCCCTTCATGACCTTTGTAGTTGGACTCAGCCTCCAAAGGCAACTGTTCATCTGAGATCAATCACAATTCAGTTTCACCTGTTCTTGAACTTGTTATAAATAGAACCGTACTGTATGTATACTTTTGTGTCCCACTTTTTCTAACATAATATTTTTAAGATTTATTGAGGTTGTGTAACATAAAGGTTTTTTTTTTTTTGCTGAAGATACTAAGTCAAATGTTTAAGTATTATTGTCTCCATCAGCACTTCTGTCATAAACCTGTCTCACATCTTTATCACTTCTATTGACTATGTAGATTACTTACATTATGACCTTTTCAAAAATCTTCATACTGCTTAGAGACCTCTTTAAAAAAGCATTAAATATAACTCTACAATCCTCTACCAAATATCTTTCAATGCATCCTCTCAAATAATTAAAACATAAGCTCTATACCATTGTACACATGATCATTCTAGATCACATCTCTCCCTCCTTTGCCTACCTTATCTTTCATATTTCACGGTTCTGTAATTGCACTTAAATACCCCACCTATTTTATTTCAGATCTACTTTCTCTTGCTTTGATTTTTTTTTCCGTATCTAAGTTTTCCTTTGCTTTCTTGTCTAGGTGAAATTTCTTTCCAACTTTGAAAAGGAGAGTGGCAATCGGGGAAGATATAGATATCTTATACAGATATACAGATATAGGGTAAAGAGATCATAATGTTTACAAAGCACTTGTTTAAAAAAACACTTAATGAGATAATATGGATGGATGGATGGATGGACATCTTGAAAGTAATTTTGATATTGTTTGACATAAATGCCTCCAGTGGATGGCAGGAGTTACCACTGGAGACCTAGGCTGTGTGGAGACTAAACGCTCTACTAAAGAATTCTGTCATTGTCCAGCAAAGTGATGAGAACTGATTAAACATTTCTCTAAACATTGTATTAGTTGTGGTTTGCTGTATAAGAACATGCATGTTTAATGATATAAACAATCTAAATTCATTCTCTCACAGCTTTGTAGGTCAAAAATCCCAGTTGGGTAGATTGCTTTACCAGACCCACATTTAGAAGGCTGAAACCAAGGTGTTGATTGGGCCCTTATCAAGAGACTCTGGGATTCAGGTTCATTCGGGTTGGTAGAATCCAGTTCTTCACAGATATATAGTTGAGATAACTGTTCCTTGCTGGCTGGCAGCTAGAGGCCACCAGGAGCTCCTGGAGACCTCTCTCTAGTTTTTATATATGGTTCTCTTTATCTTAGAACCAGTGATGGCACATCAAATCCTCTCACACTGGTAATCTTTTTGTGCTTCAGTGTTCTGCCATATTTCTTCTTATAACTAGAGAAGGTGTTCTAGTTTCTTTTTTTCTAACTTTTTTAAATTTTTTTATTATTTTTTTAAATTTTTTTTCAACGTTTTTTATTTATTTTGGGGACAGAGAGAGACAGAGCATGAATGGGGGAGGGGCAGAGAGAGAGGGAGACACAGAATCGGAAACAGGCTCCAGGCTCTGAGCCATCAGCCCAGAGCCTGACGCGGGGCTCGAACTCACGGACTACGAGATCGTGACCTGGCCGAAGTCGGACGCTTAACCGACTGCGCCACCCAGGCGCCCTTCTAACTTTTTTTTTTTGAAGAGCAGTTGCAGATTTACCAGAAAATGAGAGAAAGGTATAGAGTTTTCTCACATATACTTTGTCCCCACATATGTGTAACCTCCCCTATTAACAACATCACTCATCAGGATGCCATGATTTTTTTTAAACCAAAGATGCAAGTATAGTGACATATCATAATTGCTTAAAGCCCATAGTTTACTGTAGGAATCACTTTGGTGTTATACATTCTACAGGTTTGGAAAAGTATATAAGGACATGCCTCCGTTATTATAATATCATACAGAGAATTTTTACTGCCCTGAAATTTTTCTGTGTTCTATTTATCTCTGCTCCTACTCCCATATTGCTGGCAACTGCTGGCCTTTTTATTCTTCCCATAGTTTTGCCTTTTCTAGATGTCATATAACAGGAATCACACAGTATGTAGACTTTCCAGATAGACTTCTTTCACTTAGTCATATGCATTTAAGTTTCCTATATGTCCTTGCATGTCTTGACAGATTATTGTGTTTTTTTTTTTCCTTAACACTGAATAATACTTCATTTTCTGGATATACCACAGTTTATCCACTCATCTGCTTAAGGACATTTTGCTTATTTCTGACTTTTGGTAACTATGAATAACATTTCTACAAACATGCACATGAAGGTTTGGTGTGTTCATTTTTGTGTGACAGAAGTTTCCAATGCCTATGGGTGAATAGCAAGGACTGCACTTGCTCTAAGGTCTGATTGAAATAGATTGGAATTTGTAAGAAGCCTCTAAATTGCCTTCCAAAAGACGTGTATTGTTTTGCATTTATACCAGCAATGAATGAGAATCCTTGTTCTTTGACACACTCACCAGAATTTTTTGTTGTCAGTACCCTGGATTTTGGTTATTATAAGAAGTGTGTAGTGATACCTTATTATTGTTTTAGTTTGCATTTCCCTGATGATATATGATATGAAGCATTTTTTCATATGTGTATCTGCCATCTGTATATCTCTTTTGGCGAAATGTCTAATATATTTATTTTTAAACCAAATTGTTTTCCTTATTGAGTTTTAAGTATTTGTGTATTTTGGACAGCAGTCCTTTATCACATGTATCTTTTGGAAATCTTCTGTGTCTATTTTTCCAATCTTCGTGATATTGTCTTTTGCAGTTTCTACATTGCCTGTTGTACACTTCATAATTGTCCCACCATCCTTGGGTATTCGGGGTTGTTTCTTTCAGTCTTTATTCTCTTTGATTTTGGTTTTCAAGGATTCTATTGATAAAACCTCTATCTCAGAGATTGTTTCCTCAGTTGAGTCCAGTCTGCTAAGTCTAGCAAAGGCATTTATTTCTGCTAATGTTTTCAAAATTATCACTAGCATTTTTTTCAGTTCTTTATTAGGATTGGTAGCTCTCTCTTGCATTGTACATTGGTTTTTACATGCTGTCTACTTTATCCATCTAGCTATCCACAATAGTTAGAATGGGCTAGAGAGTTTTGAGTATTTTCCTTCAAGATCAGTTAGGCTCTGATAATACCCCTGCAGGTTGGTCTCTGGTTAACTAGCTTTTCTTGAGGGCAGACCTTCTTAAAAGAACAAGGTACTCTAGTATATTATAAAATGATTCATTACAGGGGTGCCTAGGTGGCTCAGTGGGTTAAGCATCCAACTTGGCTCAGGTCATGATCTCATGGTTCATGAGTTCAGGCTTTCATTGGGCTTTGTGCTGACAGCTAGGAGTTTGGAGCCTGCTTCATATTCTGTGTCTCCCTCTCTCTGTCTCTGTCTCTCCCCCAACTCATGTTCTGTCTCTCTCTCAAAAATAAATAACATTTACAAAATTAAAATGATTCCCTACATCCCTCCCACCTCACTATCTCCCATGCTGGAAGCCCAAGGGGATTTTTCCACAATGTTTATTGTAGGACTCAGTCAAGCTCCAGGAGTTAAATCTCACAGTATTAAGGTGTTTCTCTCAGACTGAGACATTCTGAATCATCAGCAATTTTCCAATTACAGTTCAGTTTTTCCTCAACAAGCATTGGCTCCTGAGGCAGTTTCTGCTTGTCTCTTTCAGTAAACCTAGACTCCCTGTATTCACTGGTCTCTCCAATGTTGGTGGCAACAGTTTTCTCTGTATTCTCTTTTAGTAATCCAAGAAAAGTTGTTGATTTTTCAGTCTGTTTAGCTTCTTGTGATGACAGATTGGTCATATCCAAGCTCCTTCCATGAGGAACTGAAAACCAGAAGTCTGTTTTCCTCTTTTTAAAGACCCATCTGATTACATCAAGCTCATATAGATAATCTAAGATAATCTCCCTATTTTAAAGTGTTCAGCCTTAATTACATTTGAAACATCTCTTTTGATATATAACATCACACATTGATAGGTTCCCAGAGGTTAACTCATGGACATCTTTGGGGGATCAAATGTGCTGAAGTTAGATTTAGATTTTAGATGATTTATTCTAAAGACAGGTATCAGTCAGATTTGTATATGACAGAGGCTTCTGGTGACTATATTACATCCCTCAACCTACATCTGATTTCAGTCTCATTTTGTGAGCTCAAATTAATCAAGCTATCCTTGTTTCCCACCTTAACCCATTTATCCTGCAAACTTTTCTGTAGAGTTTCCTGATGACAATAGCCCAGACTTACTGGGGAATTGGGGAGGTTTAAGGTGCCCAGGGGTAGATTTTCATGCATGAGAGAATAGAAGTTCATAGGTAATGGCCCCCTCCCCATCTTTTATGTGGATGATTCTCTACTTTGAACTCTTTCAAAGTTCACAATGGAAGTGTGCCTTGGTGCCCATATAAGCAACTTATTCCTTAGATACTGCTTCCTGTGATCATGCCCCAAATAGATTTTCAGTACCTAAGTCCTCATCTCAGTTTGTGTGTTTGGGAGAATTTTAACCAAGACAAAGAAAAGCTGTCTTCTTTACAAGAAGGTCATTGTAATGATTTATTTATGAGGCAATAGAAATCTGAACCAAGGCAGTGGCAAAAGGATAAATCGAAAATGATAATTTAAGACAACTGATAGCATTCAAAAACTGACTATAGAAAGGAAAGAGAAAGAATATTTGAGGTTAAATTCCAGAAAAGGAAAATGAAGAGAAGTGGGATTGTATCATATCCATTCCCAATGTGGACATTGAACTAATCATCTAAAATATGACATACCTTGACATTAACTAGATTTAGCATGAAATATGTAGAAAATACTTAATAATTTCAAAGTACTATAATAGCATATTGGTTAAGTAATTCTAATATAACAAAGTATGGAACATTTGTTAAATATATGTACTGTCAGGTACAGCTCTAAGCAGTTGATAGTGTTAAATAATTTAACCCTCTTAATAACCTCATTGGTAAATAATATTATGACCATATCGATTTTACAGATAAGAAAATTGAGTCATAAGAAGATTAAGCTATTTGCCCAACTTTACAGGGCTAGGGTTTGAAATCAAGGACATCTTGCTCTGGGGTTAGTGCTTTAGCTCCACATTACTCCATAACTCTTAGCATTGTCAATACTAGTACTAATTCTAGTAATAACATAAAGAGAAAAGTGTGTGATTGTGGTAGGTTGGAAAAACATGATTACAATATTTTGTGGTCTTTCTTTCACAAATTGGAGACTATTTCCCAACATTTTGAATTGAGACTGGTCCTATAACTTGCTATAAGATTGGGAAAATTCAGTATTGTGTGAGTTCCAGAGCATAGCCCTAAGAGTTCTTGTTGTTCTTGCTTCTGTTTCTTGTAAGCAACCTCAGCTATACTACTAAATGAGAGACCAAATAGAAAGAGGGAGGATCTACCAATAACCAGCACCAGGGCTTCAGATATATGTGAGCAAGACCTTAGTAAACCATCCATTTCCAGACAAGTCATCAGGTGATTGCTGCCATGTGGGTAAGTCTCGCAGATATCAGAAAAAAATAATAATAATAATAATAAATTAAAAAAAAAACCTGCCTGTTGTAAGCACAGACTGTTAAGAAATAGTAAATAATTCAAAGTCAACATGCTTTGAGATGGTTTGTCATGCAGCAACAGAGAACTTACTCATGCTAATAGAAAGCCCACTAATATGATTAGATGCAGTTGCTGTGGAAAATCACAAATGGCAAAAAGTTGTTGCTATATTAAGAGATAGCAATTAGACTTTAGTTTGAGAGAGGGAACAACAGGATTAACGAGAACAATAAAGGGCAAATCTACAATATTCTAAAGTATTCCTCCAGATAATATCTTACAATAGAGAAATAGTAGCTGACAAAAACTGAAATTTGCCAATAAACCATGTTTGTCTGTCTCTATAACTATTACAACTTCACATTATAAATAATGTTTTACATATAAAATTAATTTTAAAGATATAAAAACATCTTTAGAGAAAGGAAGATAAGCTTTGTAGTCAGGTTGTTTAATATTGTAATATCTACACTGCATTTTCTTATCTAGGTGGTTAGGGAACAGCTGCTCAATTTTTTTTTTGTCTCAGTTTGCTCATCTGCAAAATGGTATATGAGCATCTAATTCACATAGCTGCTTGTTAGTTAAATATAATAATGCAAATAGACATCTATTACAATATATGGCTTAAAAATGGTTTATTAACAATTGTAATTTATTTCTTGCTCATAATGAATGAAAACCCATAGGTAATTCTTTCATAAGGAACCTCGTCCCACTTTTTAATTATCTCATGAATTAAGATTTTTGCATTAGCAACTTCTATACTGTGGCACACCTAAAACAGTACAACTTTATTAATTAGCTAGTCCAATTAATAAATTGAAGGAATATTTCTAACATAAAATGTTTACCTCTTGCAGGCTTCAAGATCCAGAAACTGAGTTTCAACAGAATACTCCTTCAGGCAACTTTCCTCATCCAGAATCACATCTTGAGGAAAATTTTGATAATAATTTGATGTATCTGCATAAAGACCTTAGATGTTGCTTACTCTGGGCAAGCATAATCCAGATTCATCAACTGTGTAACTTGATTATATTCATACATATGTAATATAGATCTCCCTTTCATTGAAAAGTTTTAAATATGGTACTCAAGATACTGTTGTTCAATGTTGGGTGTCTAATTTCTGTACAAAGCTCAGCTAGGATGACTGGTGACTGACAAAATGGGATAACCAAGATGATGTTTATCAATTCTATGTGGACAATTCTAATTTATAATCATCTTTCTCCTTTATAACTATTTGGATCATCGAATACTTTGCATATGTACATTATTGGCAGTACATACTCCTTCCCAAGACTTACTCCATCTCCCATGATTACTTTATTTAATTATCTTCATGGCACTATAGGAAAACAGAACAACTTTATTTTGATTTTCAGAGAACTGAGGCCACAAGGCACAGTGCTGCCACCAAATTGAAAATACAGCTTCCTAGAGAAGAAATCTCCATAGGAACAAGAGTGACAGGGAAGGAAAACTTGAATCATAATTGATTAATTGTTGGAAGCTCAGAGGACAAGTTTTAGGGTTTAAACCTCCAAGAGGGCCCATTCATAGGTAGATACTGTTGTGGTCTTACCATTAGGAGTTCTACTAGTTTCTCACAGTAAATATCAGAGAAAAATCTTGTTATGCTTATGGAATAGGGAAAAAAAAGAAACAAATCTGAAACATACTAGAGCATTCTGTTTGCCCTTAGAAGAAACTGTATTATTAAAGACTAACTTGCTGGGGATTTATCATATCCTAAACTACCTAAGAGAAGGCATATCACCAACCCTAGCTCCCTCAAACCATTCTATCCTACTTAAATGGAGAGGGCTGAGAAGCACCAAGAAAGTTCTCATTTTAAGAGCATAAGCTCACCAACAGACTAAAATTTAATTATAGGGATCTAGAGCGCTTTCCTTCACCCATACCTAACCCTACATCACCAAAGTCTTATTTACTGCAATTTCTTTTTGAAAGGGAGAAAACATCAGAAACAGTCATACATGGAAAGAGTGTTAGAATGATCAGAAAATGAATTTTTAAAAATATAATTAATCAGCTAAGAGCAGGCTTTAATGGAAAAAAGTAGATACTGTGCAACAACATATGGATAAATTAAGTAGGGAAGAGGAATTTTAAGAAATAATAAATAAGTGAAAGAAATAAACACTAACAGAAATGATAATTGACTTTGATAGTAGTAGTAGACTGTCCAATAGTAGACTGGACAGCTGAGAAAAGACTGAAAAAGAGCATATGTTAGAATCTTCAAAAACCAAATATTGAAGAGAACAAAGACTAAAAAAAATGAAAGGAAATTTATCCATAGACTGTGACATAATTACAAAAGACAAAAATACACTTACTTGGAATAGAGAAGAAGAAGAAGAAGAAGAAGAAGAAGAAGAAGAAGAAGAAGGAGGAGGAGGAGAAGAGGGCAAGAAGTACAGAGGTAATATTTGAAACAAGTTCTTCAGAGAGGAGGAAAATGTAGTAGATCAGAAACTTGAATCTACATAAAGAAAAGAAGATCACTGTGGGGCCTCTGGGTGGCCCAGTTGGTTAGGCAACTGACTTTGGCTCAGGTCATGATCTCACAGTTTGTGAGTTCGACCCCCACGTCGGGCTCTGTGCTGACAATTCAGAGCCTGGAGCCTGCTTCAAATTCTGTGTCTCCCTCTCTCTCTGCTCCTCCCCCACTCATGTTCTGTCTCTCTCTCCTTCAAAAATAAATAAAAACATTAAAACAATCATTATAAAAATTAATTTTCTTAACTGATCTAACATAACTCTTTATTCAAGATGATAATAGCAATATATTTGATTTTATATGCACATATATATAGCATACATATTGCTTATGCATGCTTAACATAAGTGAAATTAATGGCAGCTATGACACAAAAGATGGGAAGGAAGAATTAAGATAATTTTGTTATTATAAAGTATTCACACTATATATTGAACAGTATACTGTTATTTGAAGTGGACTTGGTTTAGTTGTAAATGCATTTTGCAAACTCTAGGGCAACTACTAAAAAAATTTTAAAAAGGAAGGAAATTGAATCATAAAATGTCCACTTAAAGCTACAAAAGTCAGAGAAAGAATAGAAGAAAAAAATGTAATAAAAAGGGCAAAAAGAAAATAGAAACAAGCATGGTAAATATTAATCCAAACATATTAATAATCAATTTAAACATGAATGATAAAAATGTACCAATAAAAAGACAGGGAATGCAATGGTAGATCAAAAGACAAGATTCAACTCTATGTCACCTACAAACCCCACTTTAAATATAAAGACAAATATAAGTTAAAAAGTAAATGAATGAAAATACACACACACACACACACACACACAACACTGATCAAAAGAAAACAGGATGGGAGGGGTAAGTTAAGATGGCAGTGTAGTAGGAGGACCCTAGGTTTGACCTGTCCCTCAACACAGCTAGGTAACTATCAAATCATTCTGAATATTGAAGAAATTGACCCGAGGACTGATAGAAAAAACTGCACAACTAGAGGAAGGGGAAATGCTACATCAAGAAAGCTAGAAAGTCTGGAGACATGGCTTAGGGAGGAAGAGATCATGGGTGCTGCAGAAGAGAGGGAGCCTTGGTCACAGAGAAAGGCAAGAAAGAGTGGAGCACACAGGGATCCACACAAGAATAACACTTTTCCAAAGCCATTGGCTAGGAAAATGAGAAAGGCTGATTTTTGTGAGTTTTTGCAACCAATTATATTTAAAAAAAAACTGGAGTTTTGGAGATCTCTGGGCTTGGTTGGATAGAGAACTGAGTGTTGCCCTTCTCCTGGAGAGAAGGCAGGCAAGCAACCCCGCAGAAGACAGGATGATCTGAGGATCATCTAGGGTACACAGGGAGAGATTGCTTCCTCTTCTTAAAGCACATCTGTAAGAGGTGGCATTGCTTTTCTGGAGACAAAGGAGTGAGCAGGTGTCATTTCCCGTTCCCACCCCTCAGCATAGGTAAAGAGACACGTGCTGAGGGCGGCTCGCCTGGACACTGGCTGCAAGTGTGCTTTGTGCCAAATCCTCGGCCTGTGCTCTGGCATGACTGCCTTTCTGGATCAAATCTACATGGGTACCACTGTGGTGATACCCTCCACCAGAACACCAGCACAGGTCCTCACCACACAAGGTCCCTAAAGTCAGAGTTTTAAAAGTCAGCAGACTTGGCTGGGATAGAGCCCAAAGTGCACTGTGCTACTCCAAGCCAACAAACAACTCAGACACACGCAATATAAAAACAGCTATCTGAAAAACACCTAGGACACATGAGGAGAAATTATTTCCTCTTCTGGGAGGGCTTCACTGAGGTCAGGAAGCACAGACTCCTCTCTCCATGTACAAAGGAGCTGGCTGACTCCAATTCTCTTCCATTCCCCTCAGCATATATCAACTTCAGTAAACAGCATAGCACCAGCTCTGTCTGCCTAACTTGCTTACACAAAGTCTCACCTCCCCACACTCTGCTGGTACTGCTTTTCTCTGGCAGGTGTGCCTAAGGACCATGGGTCCTTTCCCAGAAGACCAGCACAAACCCCTACACATACCACGTCTACTGACCTTAGAGTTCTGCAGAGGTTCAGTTCTAGTAGAAATAGCATCAGGTCTCATTTAACAAACAGATCAGAGCACACTTAGTTAAAACTTGCCACACTCTGGTCAAGGTCTGAACACTGTACACGGAAGACAAGGAGAACCTCTGCAGGGGACTGACTTGAGGGATAGAACAGCCAAAACACACCAGTGAAGTACACACAGCACACAACAGAGACACTTCCTGAAGCACCAGGTCTTGGACATTATATGACTTCTTCTTCATAAAGCCATTACTCATAGGAGCAAGAAACATAACAGGATTTTCCAACACAGAGCAGAAGACAAAGATGTACACAAAATTCCAAGATGTAAGAATTCATCCCCTCAAAAAAATACAAAGCCAGAGATATAAGTAAAACAGATATAAGCAATATGCCTGATGCAGAATTTAAAGCAACAATTATAAGGATCCCCACTTGGCTTAAGAAAAGCATGGAAACTTCAGAGATACCCTTACTACAGAAATAAAAGAGCCAAAAACAAATCAGGCAGCAATAAAAAATATAATAACTGAGGTTCAAAGCCAAGTGGATGTAATGATGAGCACAAGGATGGAAGAATCTGAGGAATGAATAAGATAGAATTAGGGAAAATAATGAAGCTTAAGAAAAGAGAGAAAGAATGATAGAACATGAGAGTAGACTTAGAGAACTCAGGGTTTCCATCAAACAGAATAACATTCATATCATAAGAGTCCCACAAAAAGAAGAGAGAAAAAGGGGCAGACAATTTATTTCAAGAAATAATAGCTGAAAACTAATCTAATTTGGGGAAGGAAACAGACATTCAAATCCAGGATGCATAGAGAACTTCCATCAAAATCAACAAAAGCAGGCCCAAACCAAAACATATTGTAGTTAAATTTGCAAAATATAGTGATAAAGAAAAAATCATAAAAGCAGCAAGACAAAGCAAGTCCTTAACTTACAAGGGAAGTCCCATAAGGTTAGCAGCAGATTTCTCCACATAAACTTTTCAGGCTAGAAGGGAGTGGTATGATATATTCAACATGATGAATGGGAAAAATCTGCAGCCAAGAATACTCCATCTAGCAAGAATAGCATTCAGAATAGAAGGAGAGATAAATAAGTTCTTAGAGAAAAACAAACTAAAAGAGTTCATGACCATTATACCAGACCTATAAGAAATATTAAAGAGGACTCTTTAAGTGGGAAGGAAAAAACAAAAGTGATGGAGACTAGAAAGGAAAAGAAACTCTCCAGAAAAAAATGACAAAACTAGTAATAAAGTGGCACTAAACTCATATGTATCATAATCACTCTGAATTTAAATAGACTAAACACTACAATCAAAAAACATAAACTGCCACAATGGATAAAAAAATGAGACCAAATTATATGCTGCCTAGAAGAGATTCATTAGTTTAGTTTAGTTTAGTTTCTTTATTTTGACAGAGAGAGAGAGAGAGAGAGGAAAAGAAAGAAAGAAAGAAGAAAGAAAGAAAGAAAGAAAGAAAGAAAGAAAGAAAGAATCCACACAGGGGAGGAGGAGAGAGAGACAGAGAGAGAGAATCCCAAGTAGACCCCATGATCTCAGCATGTAGCCTGACACGGGGCTTGGTCCCACAAACTGTGAGATCATGACTTGAGGCAAAACCAAGAGTCAGATGTTTAACTTACTGAGCCACTCAGGCACCCCAAAAAACTCATTTTAGAACCAAAGAAGGCTGCAGATTGAAAGTAAGTGGATGGAGAAATATTCATCATGCAAATGGATATGAAAAAAAAAAGCCAGAGAAGCAATACTTTTATTGGACAAACTAGATTTTAAAGCAGACTGTACCAAGAGGTAAAGAACACTATATCATAATAAAGGGGATAATCCAATAAGATCTAACAATTGTACATATTTATGCCTCCAACATGAAAACACCCTGATATATAACAAGCATAACAAGTATAACAAATAATGAACCTAAAGGAATTCATTGAAAATAATACTTTAGTATTACTGGACTTTAATACCCCAGTTAAATCAATGGACAGATCATCCAAGCAAAAAATCAACAAGAAAACAATGGTTTGAAATGACACACTGGACCATAGGGAGCTAACAGATAAATTCCAGATATTTCATCTTAAAGCAGCAGAATACACATTCTTTTCAAGTGCACAGGGGCATTCTCCAGAATACATCACATTCTAGATCACAAATCAGGCTTCAGCAAATACAAAAATACTGAGATCATACCGTACTTATTTTCTGACTATAAGGCTATGAAACTTGAAGTCAACCACAAGAAAAAAATTGGAATGATCACAAATACATTCAAATTAAAAAACATGCTACTAGAGAACAAATGGATCGATCAAGAAATTAGAGAATAAATTAAAAATATACATGGAAACAAATGGAAATGAAAACATAATGATCCAAAACTTTTGGGCTACAGCAAAAACGGTCAAAAGAGGGAAGTATATAGCAATACAGGGATACCTCAAAAAACAAGAAAAATATCAAACAACCTAAACTTACACCTTAAGGAGCTAGAAACAGAACAACAAATGAAGCTTAAAGTCATCAGAATAAGGGAAATAATAAAAATTAGAGTAGAAACACAAGATATAGAAATTTAAAAAATAATAATGATAATAAAAAGTAAGACAGATCAATAAAACCAAGAGCTGGTTCTTTGAAAAAATTAATAAAATTGATAAACTTCCAGCCAAACTTATGAAAAAGAAAAAAGAAAGGACCCCCCAAAAATAAAATCACAAATGGGAGACAAGAAATAACAACCAATACCACAGAAATACAAATAGTTACAAAATAATATTATGAAAAATTATACGCCAACAAATTGGACATCTGGAAGAAAACGATACATTCCTAAAAACATATAAACTACCAAAATTGAAATGGGAAGAAATAAAAACTTGAACAGACCAATAACCAGCAAAGAAATTGATTCAGTAATCAAAAATCTCTCAACAAAGAAAATTCCAGGGCCAGATGGTTTCACAGGGAAATTCTATCACATGTCTAAAATAGTGTTAATACCTATTCTTTTCCAACTATTCCAAAAATGGAAATGGCAGGAAAATTTCCAAACTCATTCTATGAGGTGAGTATTATCCTGATTCCTAAACTACACAAACACTCCATTAAAAAATAGAACTACAGACAATATTCCTGATGAATATTAATACAAAAATTCTTAATAAAATACCAGCAAATTGAATCCAACAGTACATTAAAAGAATCATTCACTATGATCAAGTGGGATTTATTCCTGGGCTGCACGGGTGGTTCAATATTTGCAAATCAATCAACATGATACCACATTAATAAAAGAAAGGATAAGAACTGTATGGTCCTCTCAATAGATGCAGAAAAAAGCATTCGGCAAACCACAGCATCTATTCTTGATTAAAAAAACAAACAAAAAACAAAACAAAACAAAAAAACGGAACATAGCTCAACATCATAAAGGCCATATATGAAAAACCCACAGCTAATATCATCCTCAATAAGGAAAAACTAAGAGCTTTTCTCCATTATCAGGAGCAAGACAGAAATGAATGTCCACTCTCACCACTGTTATTTAACATAATACTGGATTTCCTGGCCTCAGTGATCAGAGAACAAAAAGAAAAAAAAAGGCATTTAAGTCAGCAAGGAAGAAGTCAAACTTTCACTATTTGCAGATGACATAATGCTCTGTGTAGAAAACCCAAAGACTCCACCAAAAATTGCTAGAACTGATACACAAATTCAGCAAAGTTGAAGGATACAAAACCAACATAGATAAATGTATTGCATTTCTATACACTAATAATGAAGCAGCAGAAAGAGAAATCAATGAATTGATCCCACTTACAATTACACCAAAAACTGTAAGATACTTAGGAAAAACCTAATCAAAGAGGGAAAAGATCTGTACTCTGAAAACTATAAACCTTTATGAAAAAAAAATTAAAGATTAGACAAAGAAATGGAAAAACATCCCACGCTCATGGATTGGAGGAACAAATATTGTTAAAATGTCTGTACTACCCAAACCAATCTACACATTCAATGCAACCCCTATCAAAATAACACCAGCATTCTTCATAGATCTAAAACAACTCATTCTAAAATCTGTATGGAATCACAAAAAACCCTGAATTGCCAAAGCAATCTTGAAAAAGAAAAGTTGGAGAGATCACAATTACAGACTTCAAGTTATATTACAAAGTTGTAGTGATCTGGGGCAACTGGGTGGCTCAGTCAGTTAAGCATCCAACTTCGGCTCAGGTCATGATCTTACAGTTTGTGAGTTCGAGCCCCTCGTCAGGCTCTGTGCTGACAGCTCAGAACCCGGAGCCTGCTTCAGATTCTGTGTCTCCCTCTTTCTCTGCTCCTCCCCCACTCATGCTCTGTCTCTCTTTCTGTCTCTCAAAAATAAATAAACGTTAAAAACAAAACAAAACAAAACAAAAAAACAAAGCTGCACTGATCAAGACAGTATAGTACGGGCACAAAAACAGACACATAGGGATCCATGGAACAGAGTAGAAAACCCAGAAATAAACCCATGATTATATGATAAACTAATCTTTGACAAAGCAGGAAAGACTACCCAATGGAAGAAAGACAACTTTTTCAACAAATGGTGTTGGGAAAACTGGACAGCAACTTGTAAAAAAAATGAAACTGGACCACTTTCTTACCCTGTGCAGAAAAATAAATTCGAAATGGATGAAAGACCTAAATGTGAGGTAGGAAACCATGAAAATCCTGGAGGAGAACACAAGTAGTAACACCTTTGACATCAGCCATAGCTACTTCATACTAGTTATGTCTCCTGAGGGAAGGGAAACAAAAGCAAAAATGAAGTATTGGGATTTCATCAAGATGAAAAGCCTCTGCACAGTGAATAAAACAATCAGCAAAACTATAAGGCAACCTACTGAATGGGAGAAGACATTTGCAAATGACATATCCGATAGAGGGCTAATATCTAAAATATATGAAGCACTTATAAACTCAAAAGCCAAGAAAACACATAATCTAGTTAACAAATGGGCAGAAGACAGAAAGAGACATTTTCCCCAAGAATACATACAGATGGCTGACAAATCCATGAAACACTACTCAACATCACTCATCAGGGAAATGTATATCAAAACTACAATAAAATATCTTACACCAATCAGTATGGCTAAAATTAACAACACAGGAAACAACAGTGTTGGCAAGGATGTGGAGAAAAGCAAACCCTCTTACATTGTTGGTGAGAATGCAAACTGGTGCAACCACTCTGGAAAACAGTGTGGAGGTTCCTCAAAAAGTTAAAAATAGAACCACTTTGGTGCACCTGGGTGGCTCAGCTGGTTGAGCGTTTGACTCTTGATTTTGGCTTAGGTCGTGATCTCACAGTTTGTGAGATTCAGCCCTGCATCAGGTCCACACTGACAGTGTGGAGCCTGCTTGGGATTCTCTCTCTCCCTCCCTGCCCCACCCCTCCCCTGTGCATGCTCTTCCTCTCTTTCAAAATAAATAAATATACTTAAAAATATAGGACTACCCTATAAGCCAGCAATTGCACTACCAGGTATTTACCCAAATATACAAAAATACTGATTTGAAGGGATACATGAACCCCAATGTTTATAGGAACATTATCAACAATATCCAAATTATGGAAACAGGCTTACTGTCCATTGACTGATGAATAGATAAAGATGTGGTATATATGCAACGGAAAATTTTATTCAACCATAAAAAAAGAATGATATCTTGCCATTTGTAAGGATACAGATGGAGCTAGAGAGCATTATGTAAAGTGAAATGAGTCAGTTAGAGAAAGAAAAGTACCATATGATTTCACTCATATGTGGAATTTAAGAAATATAACAGATGAATATAGGGGAGAAAAAAAAGGAAGAGGCAAACCAGAAAACAGAGTCTCAACTATAGAGAACAAATTGAGAGTTACTGGAGGAGACATTGGTGCGGGGTGAGTTAAATAGGTGATGGGCATTAAAGAGGGTGTTTGTGATGAGCACTGGGTGTTGACTGTAAGTTACGATTCATCAGATTCTGTTTTTAAAACTAATATGCTGTATGTTAAATAACTGAAACTTAAATAAAAACTTGAGAGAAGAAAACAAAGAAAGCAGGAATAGCTATAATAATTTCAGAGAGAGGTGACTTCAGAACAAGAAACATTAGGAGGCATTAAGTGGTACATTACAGTGATAAAGGAGTCAATTCTCGAAGACCTAGCAATGCTTAACATCTATGAGCCTACCAACAGAGCATCAAAACACATGAGGTTGGAGTGCCTGGGTGGCTCAGTTGGTTAAATGTCTGACTCTTGATTTTGGCTCAGGTCATGATTTTGAGGTTCACAAGATCGAGCCCCTATATCAGGCCCCCTGTGCTGACAGTTTATATAATAAACTGGATATTGATATCTGTCAACAACTTCATCCACAGCAGCAGATTGCACACATTTCTTAAGCTTGCATGGAACATTACCAAGATAGACCACATTCTGGTCCACAAGACATACCTTAACAAATTTTAAAACAATAAAAATCATATAATATCTGCTCTCAGAATACTATGAAATGAAGCTATATATTCACAATATAAGTCACTAAGATGAAAATTACAGAATAGGAAATGGAATCAATAATATTATAATAATGCTGTATAGTTACAGATGGTGACTACACTTACCATGGTGAGTACTGAGTACTGTTTACAATTATTGAATCATTATGTTGTACACCTGAAATTAATAAAACATTGCATGTTAGTTATATTTTAATAAAACTAGGCTGAAAAAATTCCAGAATGTTTAGATACTAAACAATCTACCCCTAAGTAGTACATGAGTCAAAGAAGAATTTTCAAAATACAATTTATTAAAATTTGTGGGAAGCAGTGAAAGTAATGCTTTGAAATTTATAGCATTGAATGCACATATTATAAAAGAGGGGCGCCTGGGTGGCTCAGTTGGTTGAGCGTCCCACTCTTGACTTCAGCTCAGGTCATGATCTCGCAATTTGTGAGGTTGAGCCCTGCATCGGGCTGTGCGTGGACAGTGTTGTTCCTGTTTAGAGTTCTCTCTTTCTCCCTTTCTCTGACCCTCTTTTGCTCTCTGTCTCTCAAAATAAATAAATAAACTTCTAAAAAATTAAAATAAAAAAGAAAAGAAGAAAGATCTAAAGTCAATAATGTAAGCTACCACCATAGGAAACTAAAGAAGAACAAATTCATCCAAACTACGAAGAAAATAAACATAGTAGAAATAAAAGAACAGAATCAATGGAGAAATAATTCCACAAATACAAAAATTATTTCTTTGAAAAAAGAATCAATAAAACTAATAAGCCCCTAGTCAGAATAAAGAAAAGAGACAACACAAATTATTAATATCAGAAACGAAAGATGAGACACTAGAACTTATTCCATGGACATTAAAAGAGTAGTAAAAAATATTCTGAACAACTCTGTGATTGTAAATTTGATCATCTAAATGAAATAGACCAACCCCTTGAAGGACCCAATCTGCCAAACTCACACGAGAAAAATATACCATCTGAATAGGCCTATATCTATTAAAGAAACAGAATCAGTAATAACTTTACAAAGCAAAAAGCACCAGGCCAGATGGATTCACTGATGGATTCTACCAAACATTTAATGAAGAAATTATACCAATTACTTACAAACTCTTCAAGACAGTAGAAACAGAGGAATACTTCCTAACTTATTCTACCAAATAACCAAAACCAGGCAGAGAGAAAACTACAGGTAAATATCCCTCATGAACACAGGTACAAAAATTCTTAACAAAACATTAATAAGATTCAGAAGTGTAAATCTAACATAATATCCAAGATTTCTCTTAGTCTTGAGGAAGACTATAGAACTCTGAAGAATGAAATCAAAGAACCAAAATGGAGAGATTATTCATGTTCAAAGACAGGAAAACTCAGTATCATTAAGATGTGAGTTCTTCCAAACTTCATTTAGATTTGATGCAATCCCCCCAAAAAAGTCCCCAAAATAAATAAACATTAAAAACAATTTTAAAAATGTCAAAAAGTATTTTGTAAACAAATTATTCACTCCAAATTCTTGTTTTAGTGTAAGAGAATGCAGTTTGTACATATAAATTTTAGCTCCACCGCGTAATGGCCCTGTGACCTGGGATAAATTATTTAAATTCTGGGTGCTTGAAGTCCCCTAATATATAGTGAGACTAATAATGGTACCTAATGAATAGATTTGCAAACTTTAAAAATTTTCTTTATAGTTTACTGACTGAATTAATGCAAAATGCTTAGAACAAATATCATACGATTAATAAATGTTAGCTATGAGTATTTTATTATAAATCAGAGGTCTATATTCACAGAACTCAGCAGAGGGTGGGGCTTACGTAAATTACTTGCAAGCATTTGATCATCACTATTTTAACTTATTTCTCATTACTCATTGACATAGAATTCAGGTCTTTATTTTAACATTCTAAATCTTGTCTCTTTATTTCAGCTTCAGTCCTAGTTTTGATCACCATTCACATTCTTCTACTACTTTTTTTTTGTCGCTTATATAAAAGCAGTTTAACTCCATGGAAACTGATAACTGTTTCAATCTAAGTAAAGTAAAATATTATGCACAACATTGATTTATGTACCAAATTGAAGTACGTCTTTTTGTACTGAAAAGCTTTGCTAAAATCCAGTGAAATATAAAACTCCTTGAAGGTAGAAACTTATTTCTGTTTTGCTTATTGTTGTAGCATCAATAACTAGGATAATCCATGACACACAATAGGTGCTCAATAAAAGAGTAAAAGGAGAAAAGATAATTTGTTTAGTACTTTCTTGGATGTCAGAATGAATGAATGAATGTCACAGCATTTTAATTCAGAAACTTGTCAAAATATTTTGTTTATGTATGTAAAGGAAAATATCATTTAGCCTTGGCTAATAAATATGGAGTTTCTACAATGAACAATCAAGAAACAATTGTTTCTAAAATAAACAATGATCGTTGTTGAGAATGGAGACTTATTTCAAGGATAACTTCATACTTTCAATGCTGTCTTAAGAAGAGGCTGTTTTCAAGGATGGGCATCATTCACTTCATTCCACAGAGCCTGGAAAGAGTCACATATACATTTCCTAATTTTTTCTTGTTAGAGTCAACAGCAAAAAGTCTAGGATTTTTGTTCATATTACTCGCTACAAGAATGAAAACTATGCTAGGCCCTCTATATTTTTCACATATATTAAGGTTGGAGTTAACATTATGGCTAAAGAGAAATTGAATTTATTTGATACTACATCTGTAAATGCATGTTGTGAAAATCGATGTTATACTATTGTTCTGTAAGTGAATATGTGGAGTAGAATTTTATTAGTCCATATGTATGTTTTATTTTTCTTTTCCTTATAGTCCTCTACGATTAACGTTTATTTATTTTTGGGACAGAGAGAGACAGAGCATGAACAGGGGAGGGGCAGAGAGAGAGGGAGACACAGAATCTGAAACAGGCTCCAGGCTCTGAGCCATCAGCCCAGAGCCGGACGCGGGGCTCGAACTCACGGACCATGAGATCGTGACCTGGCTGAAGTCGGACGCTTAACCGACTGCGCCACCCAGGCGCCCCTAGTCCTCTACGATTAAATATTATATATAATATATTAAATTATATATGTTACATGATAAATTAAATATTACATACATCTAATATTTTTGTATTTATAATACAAATTATCCTTGCTAATTAAGTGAAAAAGACTCTTTTTCAACCCTGGAGGATTATTTATCCCTACTTTGAACCTGCTTAATTTTGACTCAGAAAGTCCTTTCTATTCTTGCATCACAATTTCAGAGTTGGGACTTACTTGATCCTAATGTACGGAAAAATGTGACACTATAAAAATCAGAAAGGTTATTCCTTTGTCTCAGTTCTTCTCCTTTTGCTTAGAAGTGCCCATAATAACTGTCTTCCAGTTTTCAAAACAGGAGGCATCCAATTAAGCTGGAGTTACAGTTTCTCAAATGAACAGAGGAATTAAATTTAGATAAAAGCTAATATACATTATTCATCTTAAGTAATAATTATTTGACACCTCTTTGTTACATTTCCCATTATCTGCAAATAAAATATAACTAATAGGAAGTATAAAAGGTAAAACTCTCAAACTCCTTGTTATCTTTATTTTTTAATGTATGTGTTTTTATTCTGTTTCCTATCCCAATGACAATATATCTTTGATTGAATTCTAGAAAGTAAAATACATGTATATGTATACACATATATATGTATACACATTGTATTATTTATAAATATATATGTATACACACATGTGCATATATATATATATTTAAAAATAATACAATGTTATTACATGCAATAGCCATAGTGTATCAGCTCCTTTTTGAGAATTGAAATAATTTTATTGAAATAATATCACCTTAACCCTTGTGTTGAACATCTTTTCATTTTCCTCTATGCCAGGCAACAATAAACTTTTTCTGTAAATGGCCAAATAGAGACTAAATATTTTAGAAGTTGTGGACCATATGATCTCTGTCACAACTATCCCAACTCTCCCACTGTAGCATAGAGGAACCATAGACAGTTCTACACAAATGGTCATGGTTGTGCTGTAATAGAACTTTATTTTTGAAATGGGTAACAGACAGGATTTGACCACAGGAGTTTTGCTGATGCCTGTTCTATGCCATTTTAAACATGTGAGAACTATTTCACAAAAGTTTCCAACTTGAGAATAGAAAAAGGAACTGCTAATTCTGTCACGCTCTGGGTAGTTTCTTTCAGTAGGGAGCACTATGATATATTCCAGCATGAAATAAAAATGTGTTGATATTAAGAGCACCTAACTTTAGAAAGCAAACATTAACAGATCTGAAGGAGAAATAGACTGCAATATAATAATAGCAGGGAATTTAAATACCTCACTTTCAACAATGTAGGACTCATGGAAATATAAAATCATTAAGGAAGCTGGACATATATACTACATATTAGGCCTGACGGAGTTAACAGATATTTATAGAAGATTATAACCAACAATAGAAGAATACACACTCTTTTCAAGTACACATGGAACATTCTCCGGGATATAGCCTATGTTAGGCCACATAACAAGTTTTAATAAATTTGAGAAGAATGATCATATCAAGCATCATTTCCAACCACAGTAGTATGAAAGTGAAATTACAAGAGAAGTGGAAAATTAACAAATACTTGGAGATTGAACAACATGCTACTGAACAAAAAATGGATCAAAAATAAATCATAAGAGAAATTAGAAGTAAATATATTGAGACAAACCAAAATGGAAACACAGCATACTAAAACTTAGGTGATGCAGCAAAAGCAATTCTAAGACAGAATTTCAAAGCAGTACATGCCTACATTGAGAAAGAGCTCAAAAAACCTAACTATATACCTCAAGAAACTAGAACAACAAATAAATGCAAAGTTAGTGGAAGAAAGGAAATGAATTCAGAACAGAAATAAATGATAGAGACTAAAAAGAACAGATCAGTGAAACTAAGAGCTTTTTTTTCTTTTTTAAATTTTTATTTTTGAGAGACAGAGAGGCACAGAGCATGAGTGGTGAAGGAGCAGAGAGAGAGAGAAGGAGACACAGAATCCAAAGCAGACTCCAGGCTCTGTTCGAGCCCAAAGTGGGGCTTGAACTCATGAACCATGAGATTGTGACCTGAGCCGAAGTGGACGCTCAACCAACTGAGCCATCCAGGAGCACCCCCTCCTTCTTCTTCTTCTTTTTTTTTTTTTTGAAAAGAAAACAAGAAAACCTTTAGCTACACCAAACACACAAACACACACACACAAACAAAACAACAAAAACTGTTTTCAGAAATGAAAACAGTAGGTGTTACAACTGATGATACAGAAATAAAAAGGACAATAAAAGACTACTATGAATAATTACATACCAACAAATTGGGCAACCTAGGAAAAAAGGACAGCCTAAAATAAAGGTAATTTAGCTAAACTGGATGATGAAGAAATAGAAAATCAAACAGACTATTAGTAGAGAGATTGAATCAATAGTCAAAAACCTCTCAAATAAAAATCCAGGACCAGGTGGCTTCACTGGTAAATTTACCAAACATTTAAAGAAGAGTTATTATCAATCCTTCTCAAATTCTTCAAAAAAAGTAGAAGAAAAGGAAACATGCCTTTCTCATTTTACAAGGCCAGCATTACCCTAATATCGATACTAGAAAAAGGTCATCAAAACAAAAGAACATTACAGGTAAATATTCTTAATAAACATACATGCAAAAACTCTCAACACAATGTTAGCAAATCAAATTCAACAGTACATTAAAAGGATTATACATCATGACAAATGGAATTTATTCCAGGGATCTGTGATATACCAGATCAACAAAAGAGAGATTAAAAATGAAGGGTAAAATCTCAATAGAAACAGTAACAACTTTTGACAAAAGTCTGCATCTCTTCTTATAAAAATTCTCAACAAACTAGTTATAAAGTGAATACACCTCAACATATAAATCCCTTACATGTCAAGCCTATAGCTAATAAATATCATACTCAACAGTTAAAAGCTAAAAGACCAGGAATAAGACAAGGATGCCCAGCCTCACCACTTTTATTTATATTAGTACTGGAAGTCTAGCCAGAAGCAGTAAGCAAGAAATAGGTAAAAAGGCATCCAAATTAAAAAGAAAGAAATCGTGTCTATTTGCAGATGACATGACATTATATAGAGAGAACCCTAAAGACTCCAAAAAAGGTTAGCATTAATAAATTCTGTAAAGTTGCAGGATACCAAACTCAATATACAAAAATCAGTTTCAGTTCTATACATCAACAGCAAGCCATCAGAAAAAAAATCAAAAAGCAATTCCATTTACAATTCCATTCACAAAAGGAATAAAATATTTAGGAATAAATTTAACCTTGGAGACAAAATATCTGTACACTGAACTCTAAGATGTTGATTAAATATTGAAGATCAAAATAAATAGATATTCCATGTTTATGGACTGGAAGACATAATATTGTTAAACTGTCTTTATCACCCAAAGCAATCTATAGATTCAATGTAAGCCCTATCAAATTTTCAGTGTCATTTAAAAAAAAATAGAAAAAGCAACCTTAAAATTTGTATGGAACCACAAAAAGCCTCAAATAGCAAAGAAATCTTGATAAACATCAAAACTGGAGGCATCGCACTCTCTGATTTCAAACTCTATTACAAAACTATAGTAATCAAAACAGTATGGTAAAAGCATAAAGAATGGGTGTATTGATTAAGGGAATAGAGAACTCAGAAATAAATCCATACATATATAGTCAATTAATCTACAACAAAGCAGGCAAGAATACATAGTGGGGAAAGTAGTTAGTAAATGGAGTGGAGAAAACTGGACAGCCACATGAAAAAAGTAAAACTGGACCCTATTTTACTCCATACACACACACACACACACACACACACACACACACACACAACACGCACACACACAAAATCAATGCAAGGAGCATTAAAGATTTTGGATTTAAGTTCTGGAACCATAAAATTCTTAAGAAGAAAACATAGGCGGTAAGCTCGTTGACATCATCTCTGGTGATGTTTTGGGGGAAGCACAGTGGTTGACATCAAAAGTAAAGGTAAAAAAGAGCAAAAGCATTGGGGCACCTAGGTGGCTCAGTCAGTTAGGCGTCGGACTTCAGCTCAGGTCATGATCTCATGGTTGTTGAGTTTGAACCCTGCATCAGGCTCTGTGCTGTCAGCTGGGAGCCTGGAGCCTGCTTCAGATTCTGTATCTCCTTCGCTCTCTGCCCCTCCCCCACTCGTGCTCTGTTTGTCTCTGTCTCTCAAAAATAAATAAATGTAAAAAAAAAATTTTTTAAAGAGCAAAATATACAAGAGGGACAATAACAAAGGAAAAAGTGCAACATAGAAAAGGAAACTATCAACAAAATGAAAAGACATCTTACCAAATGGGAAAATATATTATCAAATCCTATGTCTGATAAGGGGTTAATATACAAAATATATAAATAACTTACAACTCAATAAGGGGAAAAAACATCCAATTAAATCTATAGAGGATCTGAATTCGCATTTTTCCAAAGACATACAAAGGATAATACAAAGGTTAACAAGTACTGGTAAGGATGAAGAGACAAGAGAATCCTGATGCACTGTTGGGGAATGTAAATTGGTGCAGCCACTATGAAAAACAGGTGGCGTTTCCTTAGAAAATCAAAAATAGAATTACCCTACAATCCAGCAATCCCACTTCTGGGTATATATCCAAAAGAAATGAAAATAGGGTATTGAAAGTGTATCTATACTCCCATGGTCATTGCAGCACTCTTAATAATAGTCAAGGTGTGGAAACAACCCGTGTCCATAAACTGATGAATGGATTAAAAAAAAAGTTGTCGTATTCACACAAGAGTATTATTCAGCCATGAGAAAGAAAAAAAATCCTGCCCATTGCTACAGCACGGATAAACCTTGATAACATTATGCTAAGTGAAATAGCCAGACAGAAAAAGACAAATACTGCAAGGTATCACTTATAGGTGGAATCCAAATTTACAATTCAAACTCCTTGAAAAGGCATAAAAAATGGCGGCTGGGGCTGGCGGTTGGGCGCAATAGAAAGAGGTTGCTAAAGGGGTACAGACTTTCGGCTATAAAATGAAGTAGGTGTGAGGGCCTAATGTACACCATGGTGACTATAGTTAAAAACACTGTATTATAGCTGAAATCTGCTAAGAGTAAAATTTAAATCTTCTTACACACACACAAAATAAATACGTCTAATAGTAAATGTTGTTGATAGTTAATTTGAGACAAAACTTGGACTGACAACAAATTCTCTACCTTGTCTGTGTTATAGTCTTAAAGGTTATGGGAAGACTACTTTCTAATGAAAACATGTTAATCTGACACATGGCAGGAAACCTGAGTTGTTAATTCACTGAAGTGTCTGTGAATAGATGTTGAGTGAGCAAATGCCAACGTGTATTAGTTTGCAGGCAACTTATATTTGAAAAACTATGAAATCCTGATTATCCCACTTATCTGCATGCCTCTATACTGAAGTGAAGGTTCATTCAATCATTAGATCTTTAAGCTAGGACCAAAATCACCATCAAGTAACAGATGGAGTATTCTCAATGTGCAATGTAAATTGGCTAAGGATTGAACATAATTGTGGTTTTCTAATACTTGCGTTGTTCTTTCCTACTAATTCTATACACCTACTTAAGTGAATAAAAACCAACTGCTCTCATCCACAGAATTCTCTGATGTAAAAAGATCTGTTTTCAATGAAAACATCTTGTTATTATTACTAAATGACAAGAAATGTGAAATGTTAGTAAAATGTATGGCTTTAAATATACCACAATAAACATTTTTAAAAAGGCGAGAATGTGGTATTACACCATAGTGGATTTAATTCTGGCATTGAGTTGTGCATTTATGAATACCCAAAAGACTTAGGTCTCTCCATACTGTGATTTACAGAGTATGGTTGATAATTTCCGTTACAAAGATTAAGTGGCTGTGTCATATATAAAAGTACATGTTAAAATCATTATTACCTTAAGATCCTTTGCCATCTGTTTTTTATTTCATTTATCAGTCTTTAATAAATAATTGTGACACTATTTCAACAAAAGACGAAAAAGTCACCTCTATGTATCAGTTAAGAATGGATGGAAATATTTTCTAGGGGAAATAAAATGATCCACACAGCATGGTATCTAGAGCATAATTTTAAGTGAGACTAGATTTCCATTACAGCCTTATGTTTTTATTAAAAAAGACTATTCAGCTGATGCAATTCTCCCAAGCGTAGGACCCTAGTTCTGCTTTTAATTGTAACAGATCTAAATATTAATAAACTCTAGCTCATATTAGTATCATATTTTTGGAAAATGGGTTCAAGTGGGACAATTATTTAGACTCAGTCCAATCGTAAATTTCTCTGGGAATCAAAAGATCTCTACCATAGTCAACAGAGAAAATTATAAGCAGAAAAAAAAATCTTAACATAGCTCTAATAAAATTAGCACTGAATATTTAGTCCTTTTTATATAACCAGAAATTGCTGTGCTCACAGCATGGTTGAAAAAAAAGTATACAGTTTTTAAAAATTGGAAACGCTATAGTGTTTGGCTAAGGAGAATCAAAGACCGTTTATTCAACAATTGATCCCCACTTAACAGATCACTGTATGGAGTGGGCTTTTGAATTATTTGAATACGAGTAAGCCAGGGTATTCTTTATAAGTTAACCTTTTAACTACTTCATAGAAATTTAATTTTGGAAAACAATTTTATATTGGCTTCTTAGTTTATGCTAGTACCAGAGACACTGAAAATCACATTCAATACACATTTGAATAGTCAACTAAACTGGCACAGTCACATACCATATAAAAATAGCACTTGATTGTCCTGATATTCATGAACTTCTCTCATAAAATGACTTCTTTTGGCCAGGTAAAAATCAAAGAGATTATTTTTCTCAAGAAGATGCAGTACAAGTAGCTAATATATGATTTTTCCCTTGAAACTAAATTTGTTTGTGGCTGTGGGAATATTACTACATTTGCTAGAGTAAGCCTTACTAAAACAAAAGTACAGAATTCCCAACTGGTCAAGGAAGATGCTGAACCCTAATGATAGATTGATAACCATACAACTGTTATCAAGAGTGAATGTGTTGTTGGGGTGCCTGGGTGGCTCAGTTGGTTGAGTGGCAGACTTCGGCTTAGGTCACCATCTCACAGTCCGTGAGTTCAAGCCCTGCATCGGGCTCTGTGCTGACAGCTCGGAGCCTGGAGCCTGTTTCAGATTCTGTGTCTCCCTCTCTCTGACCCTCCCCAGTTCATGCTGTCTCTCTCTGTCTCAAAAATAAAAATAAACGTTAAAAAAAAAAAAAGAGTGAATGTGTTGGCAAGGAAAATACATTATATCACATAACTGAAAAGTTGAAATAATCATGATCATAAGAGGTGCTCTTTAGGGAGTTTTACCATGAGTTAGGAACTGTGCTCAGCACTTTGCATGTTTAGTTTACATATATTCAGTACTTACTATTTGTTAGATTCTGTGCTAAGCATTTTTCTTTCATGGAAGTTCTAGGCTAAATTCTAAGGTGGCCTCCAGGATTCCCTATCTTGTTTTATATACATTGCTTCACTTGAGTATAGATGGAATGTGTTAATATGATATCACTACCATGATTAAGCTACATCGTAAAGCAAAGGCGAAGAAATTTTGCAGCTATAACTGAGGATCAAGATATTTTGTTTTGGCATTAAAAGGGAGATTTATTTATTTGTTTATTTATTTATTTTTAATGTTTATTTATTTTTGAGAGAGAGAGAGAGCAGGAGAGGGTCAGACAGGAAGACACAGAATCTGAAGCAGGCCTCAGGCTCTGAGTTCTTAGCACAGGGCCCAATGTGGGGCTCGAAGTCACAAACCCATGAGATTATGACCTGAGAAAAAGTTAGATGCTTAACCCATTGAGCCACCCAGATGCCCCAATATTTATTTATTTGTTTATTTATTTATTTATTTATTTATTTAGTTAGTTAGTTACTTACTTACTTACTTACTTAATTTACTTACTTATTGATTTGAGTTGGCCTACTCAGTCAGGTGAAACTTAAAGAAGGACTAGAAAATATTATTTTGTTGTTCTCAAAGAAGTAAGCTGCTATATTGTGAAAAATCCTGTGAGAACATTCCCAGCTGAGTCAGGAAGAACACTGGAATGTCGATCCTTCAATCACAGGGAAATGAATTTTGCCAACAACTACATGAGCTTGGAAGAGAAAGAAACTTATCTTGGCCGACATCTATATTGTGGCCTCATGAGACCCTGAGCAAAGGACCCTGTTAGCCATATTCAAACTCCTTACCTACAGACTCTATGAAAAAATGAATGGGTATTGTTTTAAGCCATAAAGTATTTGTTGACGTGTTAAGAAATAATAGAAGACTTATATGGTCATCTTATTTAATCCTCATGAAGTTGTCCTAGTTGATTTTGGCTGCTATAACAAAACACCATGGACTGGACGGCTTAATAACAGAAATTCATTTCTCACAAGTCATGAGGCTGGGAATTTCAAGATCAAGGCATCGGCAGATTTGGTGTCGGGTGAGAACCTGCCTTTGGTTTACATATGGCTGTCGTCTCTCTGTGTCCTTATATGGTGGAAGGGGAGGAGAGCTCTCCAGGGTCTCTATTATAATAGTATTAAAGATGTAAGTTCCTAAAGGCCTCATATCCAAAACCATCATATTGGGAGATAGGTATCAATATAGGGATTTTAGAGGGACACATACATTCAGTCTACAGTAGAAGGATTGTAAATATGAAACTTAAGGATGTTAACATCTGTACAATATATAAGAGACTCAAAGAGATTACATAACTTTCCCCAACAATACAGATTTTTTACTGAGATCCAGAACCAGAATTCACTGTGAGATCATCTGACTCCAGCATTACTCATGTTCTTTACAATTTACACAGTGAATTCTGCTCATTTAAATCCTCTCAATAGTCCTACGAGATTTGTATTAAGGTCCTTAAATAAAAGTCTTTAATAAAAAGAGGATAGTGCCCCAAGGATAGTAAATAACTTGTCTATAGCCACATTAATATATTGTGGGAATGGAATTTAAACAGAGAATTAATGGGGCCACAAACTTTATTTTCATCAACAATACATTATTCTGAGAGTTGGGAAACTAGGCTTTTATCTACTTTAAACTTCTGTTTTCTACTCTGTAATAAGTTCTGCACTGCCCTTTGAGATCCAAAGATTTTTGTCTCCCTGCAACTTTATAAGCTGATATTCTTTCAATCCCCACTCTTATTTTCATTATTAAACACTCAAATTTCTTCAACAAAGCATGAAATGTCATGTGGCAATCTGGTAAGTCACATATCAAGGCTAAGTATCAAAAAAAAATCTTACAATAAAGCCCCTGCTTTTGGAATATCCCAGGGAAATCTAAAGCACTTTTAAAATAATGTGACTGACTGCAGGAGGCCTTTCATTTTATTTCGCAGTAACGAGATGTACATAAAAAATTAGCATGCTTCTCTGATATATCAAGAAGCATATGCTGATAAAGATTAATTAAAAAAACCTTTTAGAATATAAAATCAAATACTAAAGGTTTCCATTTGGGCCTTCGTAAGTCTGTTTTTAAGAACAACAACAAAACATGTACTGATACGTCAACTATTGTGTTTTGCCAATGATACCAGAGCCACGGATTGCACTGAAAACTCCAGTCACAGAGCTCCCACTAACAAGGCCCCATGTCTTATTTTTTTCCAAGTCACTTTTGTTTTATAGTGTTCACTTTTTTTTCATTTTTATGATTTCATTTCATTTTTAAATCCAGCATAGTTCACACACAGTGTTGTATTAGTTGCACGTGTACAATATACTGATTCAACTATTCCATACATCTCCCAGTGTTCATCACAAGTGTACTCCTTAATCCTCATCGCCTCCTTTACCCATTCCTCCATCCACCTCCCCTCTGGTAACCATCAGTTTGTTTTCTATAGTTAAGGTGTCGTGTTCACTTCTTTGCTTTCATCATTATTATTAGAACTTCAGAGCGATATTAAGAGCACAGAGGTTATATTCCTGTAAAATCTAAACAATGGAAATGTGAGAAGAAGAAGAATCAAGGAAGAAACATAAACACTAAAATGAGAAAAACAATCATATTTAGGCTTAAATTTAGCATTAATAATTTTAAAGTGGAAATGTCATATATCTATGCTAAAATGTCTCACATTGAGAGATAGGTTACTAGACTTTCAGAAATCCAAATTGTGGTTAACCAAGATGACTTTAGAAATAAAATGTAAGCTCAGATGTATTATAAAGGGAATATGTTCAACACTGAGTACTTGAAATGACCTGTGAGTGGAAAGACGAAGCAAGGGTTAAAATGTTTTAGTTACATGGAGCAGAGAAAATAATTATTTTAAAACAGGCTCTAAGGCTTTTTAGATTAATGGGAAGTACATTGCCAAAAACGATAGCTTACACTTGTTTCTAAAAGACTCCGATAAAAACTTGCAATTCTGGCATCTATATTTCATTAGGGGAACTATTTTATTTTGTGATTTCTGATTTTAATTGTCATTCTCTTTTTTTAATTTTTTTTTACATTTTATTTATTTTTGATATACAGAGAGAGACACAGACAGAGCACAAGTGGGGTACGGGCAGGGAGGGAGGGAGACACAGAATCCGAAGCAGGCTCCAGGCTCTGGGCTGTCAGCACAGAGCCTGACGCGGGGCTCGAACTCACAAACCGCAAGATCATGACCTGAACTCACAAACCGCAAGTTCGTGACCTGAGCCGAAGTCGGACTATTAACCGACTGAGCCACCCAGGCGCTCCGATTAATTGACATTCTCTGAAACAATTACTGCTCTCTGACAAAATGTCTAGGTTTGTCTCCTCCTTTCTAAAATACATGATACTATCAGCCTTCACAATTTGCCTTTGGTACAGAAGAAACATTGGAGAAAATCACTTTGTTCAATATTTCATCCTTATAGGTGAAAACTGTTTCTAAATAATGTTTTATTTACATTTAAAGCAGCCTATAAAAATTCGATTTTTCCTATGTAAACCACCTGGAAGAAGTATCATACTACAGTGCAAACTAACTTTTAAAGAGTTTTAATTCCTTGAGTTTATTAGATCATTTTTCTTTTCAAAATGTGTTGAGGTCATCACGAGGGCACATAACGGAACTATGAAGAGTGCAATTGAGATTTGCTTTGAAAGATGAAAAAGTTGTTGATAAATCTATATCCTGGAATATGCTAGCTTTGCCTTCTTCACATCTCAGGGCTTTCTGCCTTCTACATTTGTCCTTTAACTTTCAAAGATAGGGTGTTCCACACACAAAAAAAGATAATAAATTAAGAGAACTCTTATCCTAGCTCTTCAGGCAGCAAAGGAGAAGATGATATAAGAATCTCAAAGATTATAAAGCTTGAAAGCCACTGAACCAAATAAAATAAACATTGACATTTAAATATCTCCCCTTTTCCAAAAACATGCTGGAATACACCCGACTCCTGTAACACTATGAATTTTTAACCATCCACTCGGTTTATATGATTGCAAATTATTTTTATAAAAAAAGGGCATTCTTCTCCTTAAAAAATCCTGTTTTAATGGTTTAGAAATCCATATTTAGCTCAGCAATCCCTAGTTACTAAGCACAAAAGTTTCAATGGGAGTATCAAGGAAAAAAAGAAACACAACTGGTTATACTCTCCAGAAAATGGTAATAGTAACAAGTGAAATATAATCTGACAGTTTAAATTTAATCAGTATGTCACTGTTTTGTCTTAATAGAGCAAATCCCCCGGTTGAGCACTTAATTTACTCTCAGCAGCAAGCGGTGGACAATGAAAGCAAGAGTCACTCACTGGTTGGGTATAGAAGGTCGTGCAATTAAGGGCTGCTTATAACAATTCAAATTAGACCTGAATTGTGGAAGGGATTGCTGATTTAGACAAGAATAAATTTGGAAGGTCTGTGACTTCAGCATATCAAGTATTTGTGGCAGGCATTTTTGGTTTGCTGACATTTCAAGGCAGTAGTGTTTGTTGGCAATGTTAATGTGCAAAGCTCAGGGGTTTGTAATAAAAAGAAAACTCATTGTGTGTGTGTACAAATAAGGTTTGCTTTTTTTTCCACAATCACTATATTTCCAAGCACTGGAAAAGGTAAGGGGAAAGCAGCCAATTAGCAGAGGGAAAGTAAAATTATCCATTTTGCTTGGATATCAAGGGGATGGAATTAGACTAAGGGATTAGGCAAACAACCTGAGATCATTTAGATTCTATTATGGGACTTATTTCAAAATGAAACGTTCATAAGGAAGTTACTGTATTTTGCGATTCATTTGTTCCTTGTAGAATCATTAGAAAATTTACTTTCCAATATATAAGGAGATGAAATTTGTTCATGCCAGCATTCAGTGGTAAATCTGGATTAAACATGCTTGTTAGGAGAATAAATGTTAGCAAAAACAAGATACTTCATTTCAAATGGCTTGCTCTGGCAATGTTTTACAACTTAGAAGTGAATAAGGTTATATTAATATAATTAGTAAGTTGGTAGTGGTAAAATTTCTAAGAAATACTACAATTTCTGGAGGCTCTTAATTATTGAGAATCAGAGAAGGAAGCCTCCTTGTTTGAGACGGTTGGTAAACATTTATTATAATAAACCAGGAGACGTGAATTGTTCAAACTCTTGTGTAAATTTTAGATGTACAAAATGGAAAATGTATAATTTTCGATGTCAATTCCCAGTTAATGACACGTTGAATTATGGATTTTTCATAGCAAGATAAAGAAATTTTCCTTGATCACTACAGCTATAACCCAGAACAATAAATGGTTATTGGAGCCCAGGTACAATGCATAACAATTAAGTAAACTATAGAATGCTGGTTTACAAAAACAAGACTCTTAGTAAGATACAATCATAACACAGCATATACCATTGAGGGGAAATTGAGGAGAAGGAGGAAGCCAAGTGCCAATCCTGAAGGCATTTCCAAACTAAAGATGCTGTTTGAGCTGAGAAGCACAAGAATGTATTGGATCATGTTTTTATACACTTAATACACTTTTTTATACACTTTTATACACTTAAAATATAAGAGATATAATTTGTAAATGTTTCTCTCTTTCACTGATACCTATAGCTTTCTTTCCTTTTGTACCTACATTACTAGACAGTTACATATTCACTATTATGCGTAATAATCATATATCATGTTATTGTGTATTAGACTACCATGCTATGCAAAGCACCCAACATTAAAATAATTTAACAAATCTTTATTAGACATCTTTGTGTTTAATGAATGAGTGCATCACCTTCAACAATATGTTACACAAGTATATTACACATCTATTGTTCACATACCATGCATGCTTTGGGGACATTATCTAATAATAATAATAATAATAATAATAATAATAAGACAGATCCCTACTTCCTTGAAGCTTACATCTTAACAAGGGAACAATTAACCAATGAAAATAATATGTAAATATATGGTATGCTATAAAGGGTTAAGTGCTATGGACAATAAATGAAACACAAGAGTATCAGGAGTATAGGTGTATATATTTCTTGGGGATGAACGAGTGCAGTTTTAAATAGGCTGGTTAAGGTAGGCTTCATGGAGAAATACTGATTGAAAGACAGAGAAGGGATTATTCAGATATATGGGGGGCATATTACTTCTAGAAGAAAGTGTATCTGGTGGAAGAACCCTAAGGCAAGGATAAGAGTGGATCTGAACGAACAAGGAAGAGTGTATGGGGTTGAGGAGAGGGAAGCTGTGCAGACAGAATACATAACGACTCTCTCACAGAGGGATGTAAAGGCCCCACAGAAAGTATTCTAGTGGCCATTATATAATTTAGGGTTTCTGAACCTTGGCCCTGTTGATATTTGGGGCCAGATAATTCTTTGTTGTACAGGCAGTCTGGCTCATCGTAGGGCTCTCAAACATTTTTAACCTGTACTTTTAGATGACGATAGTATCTACAAATAAAACGACTCCTTATATTGCTACATGTACTCAGGGAGTGGGGGAGGAAAAACATACTTGTCCCTGGTTGAGAATCATTAATATAAATAAAAGGATAAAAGGTGACTAAAGCACAGAAATGTTAAATAACTAATCCAGGGTCACCCAAGTAATAAATAAACCTGAGTCCAGATGCCAGATGTTTAATGAGAAGATACATTTATTCCATTGCTTGCTTGTACCATTGATTTCTTCTCTGGTTCATTGGAATCACTGACCATTGACTAGAGTCATCATGTTGTAAACTCCTGAGCAGTTTTTATCAGCATCATACAAAGTCAAAATTAGCTTTAAGTGGCTGGACAGGTTTGCCTGTAATGAAGTCCTGGAAGTTAGCCAGAATATCAACTCCGAATCAGTGTTAGAGCTCTGAAAGGGACATGGGTCATGGCGGTATGTGCCAACAACTGTCCCATGGCAAACTGGAATGGAGTAAGAGAAAAGGCTTTGGTCTATGGAAATGCAATTTCCAGTGAAGCAGCAGGGATGTGGGCAGATGGGCATCTGCAGTCTATGAGTGACCAAGCTTGTGTGCCGCTTTAACACAAGGCCTGTGCCGTTAGTTTGAGCAAATATAAAACAACAACAACAACAACACTATTATAAGATGCCAAGAAGTGGATCCTCGAATGCATGTGGTCCCAAGGGGAATATTATTTTGTTCATATAATATGGAAATTTGGCCAATGAGCCAATATCCCTGAGAAAAATATATATGGCTTAAATATAATATAGACGATTACCTAAATACGTGTAGTTATGTTAATTATATGCATGTGGAGAAAGTCTGCCCCTTATTTTCCCGTTAAGCACATTGACTAATAGCGATCACTGACCGAACATGCTTCTGTTTTCCTCTTCTCACTCGCACAGTTCACAACATATCCAGTTATCATATTTGCCACTATTAATTTGCCTTCTTTCCGAGAGGTCGTCAGGCTCTGTGGTATATATCACTGCAATGCTTAGCATTTCAGCTGACATTAAATAACGTAAGCAAACATTGGCTGAATACATTAACGATGACAAAATAGGTTTTATGTTGGTTTAGATAAACGAGTGGAATCTGTTCAAAGAAGCCTATATGTTTATTACCTTTCAATGAGTATTAAGAGTAAGGCAAGTATACAGGGGCACCTGGGTCACTCAGTCGGTTAAGCATCCAACTTCAGCTCAGGTCATGATCTCATAGTTCGTGGGTTCAAGCCCCGCACTGGGCTCCGTGCTGACAGCTCAAAGTCCGGAGCCTGTTTTGGATTCTGTGTCTCCCTCTTTCTTTGCCCCTACCGCACTCTCACTCTGTCTCTCTCAAAAATAAATAAACATTAAAAATATAAAAGATTTAAAAAAAAAGAGTAAGGCAAGAGTGAAGTTTTATGAATTAGTGAGCTTATGGAAGGAAACAAAATATTTACATCATTGAATCTGTCTCCAGCACACAAACACACACACCTTCGAGAATCTTGTGTCTTGAAAGAATAAAAGATAGGAAGCAATCTAATTTCCCTCGAAGCCTTATTTACTATCACTCAATTTATAAAAAGAATGGACTTTGAGTGGTTCTAAATGATTCTGTTTTCCAGGAGGCCTATCTTGATATTTGAAGACGAAATTAACTGTCTCCAAATGGAGATATTCTTTTATTTTTCCTTCATAGGCATGGGATAAATGTAACATTGTTAATAATGGAATTTATAATATGTAACTCAAGAGCACATTTTATGCCAATGTTTCATTATTCTCAATGACAACATGAAATTTACTAAATTATTTACCACAGACTTTATTACCATTACCCAAAAAAAGTACAATTTCCTATCATATATCCGAGGCCTATTTTTTTTTCAGTACCTTCACCTTCTAAAAACAAAGTCTACATTAGAGATATATTTTTTTAAAAATATATATAAAACTTAATCCATTATTTTCAAGCATCTGTGAGATATTTTATAATTTGAGTGAATAATTAATTCCACCTTTTCTCTAGATCGACTTCAAAGTTGTATTTTTATGTACCCATTTAAGGTAATTTCATTGGATGTGCTTTGGAAAAATAAAACATTTCTCCTCTACACAGGTCTTATTTTGATTTTCAGAGTGAACATTTATATTTAAAAGAAAATCCAATTGAATATTTTTAAAAACTCATTGATTGGTTAACTTGTATTTTTAGTGGGGATACAAAAGGTTTTTAACTTTCTATCATTCAGAATTCTGTAACTTATAGGGGCACCTGAGTGGTTCAGTTGGTTAAGCAATCAACTCTTGATTTCAGCTCAGGTCATGATCCCAGGGTCGTGGGATCCAGCCCTATGTTAGGCCCCACGCTTGGTGTGCAGCCTGTTTAAGATTCTCTTGGGGTGCCTGGGTGGCTCAGTCGGTTAAGCCGCTGACTTCGGCTCAGGTCATGATCTCGCGGTCCGTGAGTTCAAGCCCCGAGTCAGGCTCTGTGCTGACAGCTCAGAGCCTGGAGCCTGTTTCAGATTCTGTGTCTCCCTCTCTCTGACCCTCCCCCGTTCATGCTTTGTCTCTCTCTGTCTCAAAAATAAATAAACGTTAAAAAAAATAAATAAATAAAAAATTAAAAAAAAATAAAAGATTCTCTCTCTTCCCTCTCTGCCTCTCCCCTGCTTGTGCGCTTGCTCACTCTCTCTCTCTCTCTCACCACTAAATAAACATTAAAAAAAATGTGTAACTCTTATACCTTACCCTAAATGCTATTTTAGATCTGTGTGTTTAAGATACTACCTAATAAGCATAAAAAAATACATCTTTGTAAGATAGGCTTATTATTTAATTGAGCTCCTGGGGACTCCAATCAAGTCTAGACTTTCAAACTTCAGTTCAGGGAGCCTTGCCTCCAAATGAAACTGAAAGTACCGTCTCCAAACCTCAGTAAGTAATGTGATTAACACATTTCGCTCGACAGGTTCAGAAGTACAATGTGTCTTGCTCTCCACTGACGATGGCCGGACCGGTTTCTACGCCACGTTCCAACAGATTGAAGCGGCTCATCCCACGGACTGACATCTCTTCGCGTTTTGGGTAATCGGGAGCAGGACACCTCACTGAAGTTATTATCAGTGCTTTCTTGTCTGCTGAAATATCAAAAGTGTTGATTTGGGCCTAATTCTGATTCCGGTACACCTAACTGGCTGATAAAAGAAGACAAGGGCTCCAAGGATATATTGAGCGAGAAAAGGGATATAAGGCATTCAGACAAAAAAAAAAAAAAAAAAAAAAAAAAAAGGGAGAATGCAGTAGAGAGAAAAAATAACCTAATACCCCGTGGACACCATATATCACCCTCATTTTCGTTTTGTGAAATTGGCAGGTACAATATATGCCTGCAGCAGCTCTGTCTTTTGTTTTTTTTTCCAGACTCTCTCTGACAGCAGCGATAGGGACTCCCTACTCAGAGTAAGTAGCTGACGTGAGTGGGTACCTTGTGAAGCTAACATTGTGAAGGCACCTGGCATTGAATCTAAGGGACTGTTCTGATCCCCGAAGATTGCTCTGTTTATTACAAACTTCGAAGATTCTTTTCTGTTCTTTCTGGCTAAAGTGTGAAAATATCCATTACTGACCTTCCCTGCCTCTATAGAACTCCTCAATCAGGCAGTTTTCAGAAGACTGAGCAGTATTCATGGTGAAAAAAAAGAAAGAATTAGGGTGAGAACAGCCGTGATAACATCAAGAGGAACTTGTTCTTCAATGAGCGAAAAATGTTCAAATTCTTTTCTCAGCCCCCTTTTGTTTGCTATTTTCCTCTCATATCTACAATGGCATTCCCAAATGCTTGTTTTGTAAATGCATTTATACAGAACAAAAGTTATTGTTGTTGACTGAAAATTATAGTTACTACTGCAAATTTGAGGAGTTTGCTTATTATCATTATCATTATTTTTTGGATAGCTATCTCAAAGATGATTCCTATTTTAAAAAATAGAGAATTCAATCTTCTTTGGGCAGGATGTGGATTTCTTGTAAGGTCTATCTAAAATGTTTTGATAAAGGAGACAACATTAACTACTTTGGTTCTCCCACACCCAGGGGACATTAGGACATACTCTTCCTCACCTAAGCACAGTGATAGGTATTATGGACTGAGTTGTGTCCCCCAAATTTCATACTTTGAAACCCTAACTCTCCCTATGACCCTCTGGGCCCTGTATTTGGAAACTGAGCCTAAAAGGAGATAATTAAGGTTAAGCAGGGTCACAGAAGAGGGCCCTAACCCCATAATTCAGAGTGTTCTCTCTCTGTCTCCATACAAACACAAAGGAAAGGCCACGCGAGGACACAGCAAGAAGGCAGCGGTCTATATGCCCGGAAGAAAGTTCTCAGCACGATAATGGCCTCCCAGTCCCCCAAACCGTGAGAAAGTAAACATCTGTTGTTTAAGCAACTCAGTCCACGATACTTTGTTACGGCAGCCTGAGCAGACTACACAGGGGGATAAGCCGTAGATTGGGAACCTCAGTTGTGACTCGCAGGGCCATTCATTCATACTGCCAACAGGTTCAAAGACCGGGGTTCAGTGTTGGTTTTATGAACAGAAGGAAACCATTAGGCTTCTCTGGACTTATTTTTTTCTAAAGTATGAAATGACTGTGTTCTAACATCTGTAAGTCCTTTTTTACTTGTAAAATTCTAGAGATCGAGGATCAAGCATTTAACTTAAATTTTTCTGCCCTTTGAACGGGATTGTGACCAAAAGAATACACTTGAAATGGGGAGTCACTGAGATTACAAGTCTCATTGTAACATTTTCTAGCTTTGTTTTAGACAAGTAATATAAAGAAACAAACTCTCAAATTTGAGAAAGCATATTTATTTCCTAGGGTAGCTGTAAAAATTATCACAAATGTGATAGCTTAAAACAGCAATTTATCCTCATACTTTCTGATGGTTAGAAGTCCAAAGTCAAGGTTTTTGGCATAATTGTGCTCACTCTCAAGGAGAAGCTTTCTTTGTCTCTTCTAACTTCTGGTGGCCCTAGGTGTTGCTTACCTTGTGTCTGTGTGACTACATTCTCTGCTTCTGTCTTCACATGGCCTTCTTTATGTGCCTCTGATAAGGGCATCTGTCATTGGATTTATAGCTCACCCTGATAATCCAGGATGATGTCATCTGGAGATCCTTAATTTTATCCTCAAATTTCCTTTTTCCAACTCAGGTCATTTTCTCAAATTCCCAGTATGGACATATCTTCTTGGAGGCCACCATTCAGTCCACCACACCATTGAAAGAGGGGGAAAATAAACCTTCCTTATATAAAGAATTAGATTTTAAGATAAGCATTCAAATGTAGTGCTCTATGGTAACATTTAAAGCCGTATTTACTTAAAAATGTTTTTATTACTAGCTAGTACGGGGGTAAATGTTTTCCTAAAAGATTAAAAAAAAAAAAACAAAAAAACTTCAAAAGTGAATTTTTAGGTAAAGAAATTTCCAGAAAGAGAGGCTTTCTAAAATTTAAAGTGATGTCTAGGATATTAAAGTCAATTGAAATCTCTAAAAGTCAAAAGTATATTTTGATATATTTTAGTTCTAGTCTGAGATTTAGTCTCTTTTCATAATTTGCATTTGAAGCTACAAATACACATTTTGCATTGGCAGTTTTGAGAATTAATTTTTACCACTTTTTTTTTTCTAAATTTTTGCCTAAATGGTGAAGGACAGAGAATTTTCAGTTTCCCAGGTAAGATCAGAGGGACTCATTAACTAACTAGATTGAGATGTTTGCTATGAAACATTTGTTTGGGGGAAACTGACAGAACTAAGTAAAAAATTGTGTTATCAAAATTCAGCTTTATTGGCATATATACAGACATTTATTTTATTAAGTTTATTAATTTTAAAATGTAAAAACTTCACAAACTTGTTTTTTTTTTTCTTTCCTTTTTTAAGACCATTTAAGACAGATGATGTGAGAGTAAATATATTTGAAGTTAGGGGACAGATATTATAGATACTTTGATTTAGGTAGGGATTAAGGCAATGGTTTCACACTGCAAGGATTAGATAGGGGAAAGGCATTTCTCTGTGTTTCCCATCTCACTCTTTTTTGTTGTCCATTTTTTATATCTTCGAACCATACTATATATGAATTCTTTGTGATATATTTTATTAACTATTTTTTTCACTGTATGTAGCTAATGATAAGTTATCTATGGTTTTATCCTCCTGAATCCATATTAGTATTTAAATATATTTCAGAGAAATTCTATAATGAGTATCTTACTTCTTTCTGATCACTTTTATAAGTGCAAATCTTATGATAGTACACATTTTAATTAGATTTTTCTAAAATGCCATATTGGAATTTCATCAACCCAGAGGGCTGTTTGAAAATAATTATTTCAAAAAATTTTTCAAAATGTAACCACAGAGTAGCATTTAATTTATCAGTTCAACTATGATATACACTTTAAAAATATAGGAATATTTTGACTCTAATATTTCCCTTCCCTACCCCACAGTGATCATAGTTAATTCTCTACTTAGAAAAGGAAATCTCTACTTAGAAAAGGAAACCATCAGTCTGTAGGTGTCTTAGTCATCCCAGCTGCCATTACAAAATGCCGTAAACTGGATGGCTTAAACAACAAATTTGTTTTCTTATAATTCTGGAGGTCAAGAAGTCCAAGATGAAGGCAACTAGTGGATTCGATTCCTAGTAAGAGCAGTCTTTCTTCCTTGCTGAGGGACATCTGCCTTTGGTGTCCCCAAATGGAGGATCTGGAGAGCCCTGGCATCTCCTTTCCATATACATGCATGAGCCCTACCAGATAAAGAGTCTCAAACTATGACCTCATTGAACCTTTGTCACTTCCTCACAGCACCTGTTTCTGAGTACAGTTACATTGGGGATTAGGGGCTCAACATATGGATTTGGGGGAGACACATTCACTCCACAACATTGAGTTAATTAACTAATATTGTACAGACCAAATGAAAAATGAGGAAAAAAATATTTTCCCAAAAATCTTGTCCCTGCTTCCAGTGAATATAGTTGGGAGTGAGGAAGAGTTGGGGAACATGAAAATGATTACAGATGATTGAACATACTGCACTGTGTTATAAACATTCAAAAATTAAAACAGTAAAGTGTGTAATTCAAACAAAATATGACCCTTATGAAGGTCATAATCATGTCTATGTCTTCTTATCAGAGTCAGTGTTTTTAATTTGGTAATTTGAAAAAAACAGTATCAACAATGATTAAAAAAAAAACCTATAGGATGATTATTTTTAATTTGAATAGTTTATTTCAGGATAAAAAAGGTAGGATAAAACTGTGGAAAGATCATTATCATGCAATTCAAAAAACTGGGCAAGTTTCCTAAAGATTTTCATAGTCCCTTCATTTATAAGATAGGAATCAAAATATTTGCTCTACCTACCAAGTGTTTTGACAAACAAAAATGCTTCAAGTGGAAATTTTTAAAAATCTACCTGTCTATACAGATGTAAAGTTATATATCAAAGTGCCTAAATGCTGAAGCTGTGCTCAATTAATTCTTATTGAAACCATTATAAAGTACTTTAAAATTTTTATATCTAAGTCGAGAATTTCTGAATATCTGTCAAAAGAAAAGTTGAGAGGAAATTCTGTGATTACTCAATAGTGCTGTGAAGCAGGATAATGAGATTAAAACTAATGAAATAGACTTGCCATGCCTGAGGGGTCCTACCCATGGAGATGGTTGATGCAAAGCAGGGTGGGGAGTGGTAATACAAATTTCCTGAGAGAGAGTCTAGAGTGAGAGAGAGAAACAGGGGAGGAGGGAGATGAGAAGGGAAGTTAGAAAGTCTAGGATGGAAATAAAAGTCAGGATCCTAGGAAAACATGAAGAGTGTGCCATCACAAGGTAGAAGCTTCAGGGAAGGTAGCTTCAGGGAAGGTGGCTCAACTATCATCAAGTGCATAGACTGGTAAAAAAGTTTAGTCACCATCTGTCACCCTATAGCGTTATTACAATATTATTGACTATATTCCCTATACAGTGCCTTTCATCTTTATAACTTGTAACTGGAAATTTATTCACCTTCATCTGTTTTGTCCATCTTCCCAACCATCTCCTCTATGGCAACCTCCATGTTGTTCTCTGTTTTGGAATGTTTTTTGTTTGTTCATTTATTTTGTTTTTTAGATTGCACAGATAAGTGAAGCCGTATTGTTTTTGTCTTTTTCTCTCTTATATGGGAGTGTCATATAATCATATACCCTTGTAATAAGATTACAAGTGTGTTAGCATTAAAGGAATAATTTTTTTGTAATATAATTTTATCAAGATAATAATTTAAAAGTATAAAGTAGTATAGGCTACAGAAACCTTGTCAACAAAACTTTAGATACTTGCCTTGAGAATACTGCATCATGTTATATTTGGCATATTTTCCAGCGTAAAAAACTGGGTTATGTCTTTGAATAAAGATTGAGTACCAACTAAAAAAAAAAAGCAGTAAAGTGTTAAAAAAATTATCCTTTGATCTAGCCAAATCAATTTAAGATGATTTAAATTAATATGAAAGAAAGCATGAGCTTCAAATCTGACTAGCTATTTTAAACTATTGCTTCTAATTAGACTTTCAACTCTCCGAACATGAAATATATATTCTCCACATTTATTTATATGTGTATATCGTTGTTTCATTAATTAAGCTTCATCATGGGTACAGAGAAGGGAATGAGTTGATGAGGGCCCAGACAGAAATGACAGTAGAAATGACATGAGGACAAAGTTAGAGACCTGCTTTTAGAGAGAAAAAAAAATGTGGTGACATTGGTGACAGATGAGATACAACACATAGAGAAAGAAGAATAAAAATGGCTGATGATCTCACCTGAGAAAATTTAAAGGAAGAAAAAAAAGATACTTTCATAGAGAGAAATGGGAAACTTTGGAAGGAGGGGAGAAATGGAAGGGCCATTTGATGAGCTAATTTTGGACACATGGAGTTTGAGAATAAGACAACATGAATATCAATCTATGGGTGATTTCTCTACAAGCGGTGAGAATGAAAAAGTTAAGGTCTGAGGATAGATTTACTAGTTAAAGTAGACAAGGTTTTGTAACATGTAACTATAACAATAAAATGACAATTTACCCTATATAATAAATAGCCTAGTAATTTTAGTGCCCGACTTATTATGAGGCAACATACCTAACACAAGCATCAACCTAAGCAAATAAAGACAAATACCATTTATTGAAACCTGCCATCATTATCCCTATTTCACATGAGGAAATTGAGGCCCCAACTCCTTACAGAAACACACAAGGTCAAAAGTCTTGTATTGGTAAAATTAGAACTGAGGTCCAGATCTGTTTGACACGAAAGCCTAAGGCCCTTCCACTGACTGAAAAAGGAAAAAGTAAAATGATCTATAACATGCGGAGAACGAAGGAATTCTGAGACTGCTTCCTGGTGACAGGAAGGACAAAATTAGAAAAAAAATATGTGTAAATGTAAATGAAAAATATGTTTCTCTCCTTTTATTGTAGCTATTAAATTAACTTTATCCTCTAGGGATCCCTTCTGTGAGTAATCCATCACAAAAAATAGCTTTCTTATACTATGAAATGTGTGCATTTTGGCCCCCAAACAATAAATAGACCTAAGGGTAAATTAAGCTAAACTTCCTGTTCAAGAATTTGAGGCATCATAAATAGAATTATTAGAATCACTTAATTTATAAAAGAAATTCTCAGTTTATTCTGTTTTCAGCGCCTTTCAAGTTACATTTATTTAGTAAGGGCCAGTGCTTTTTGTAATTGAAATTTAGTAAAATTAGAAAAATATAAAAACCACCATGACACTTTCATCAGAAATATAGATTGTCTTAACACTATCCTACGCAATTGCAGACATAATCTCATTCATTTTATAGGCCATTCTTGAGAAGTGTATGCATCAACCCTCATTTTATTTTTCATATGCATAAAAGCATTTCTTGACATAGGTTTAACAGAATTATGTGAAACTATTTTCTTACTGGTTGAAAGGAGATTAAACAGGGTCACCTGGGTGGCTCATTCGGTTGAGAATCCACCTCTTGATTTTGGCTCAGGTCATGATTTCATGGTTCATGGAATAGAGCCCCAAGTGGGACTCTACACCGACAATGTGGATCCTGCTTGGGATTCTCTCTCTCTCTTTTTCTCTCTCTCTCTCTCTCCCTCTCCTTCTGCCCCTATCCACCACTCTTTTTCTCTCTCTAAAATAAAAAAATTAATAAAATCTATATCTATATCTATCTATCTATCTAATATAGATAGATAAAAATAATAGCGTATGACTATAGAATATTTTTCCTTGGATACTAATTGTGTCATATAGTTTTTTTGACCTTGAACTAATCATAGCCTTGCAGCATACTTCCTTACGTTAGTATCCTACATGGAACAACCAATTATCAGCAAATACCACTATTTTTATCCTCACTTCTGTACCTCTTCCAAAAACAGAAAATCCTGTTCCAATATTAAATGATATCAATAACTAATACATCATATCTTCTATGGCATAAGTTAATGACCTAAGAAAGAAAAACACCCTGATTATAATGATCTTAGGTTAATCCCTCACCCCAGTATCCCTTCACTCAGATGATCTTCACTAAATTTATTTAATTTTGTAACCTAATCAATCACAGAAAGAAACAATACAGGTATCATTCTTTTAAACACTTTAATTGAGATATCCACGCCTGTATTGAGTGGCTTTTATATGCAAGAGTCGGAAATTCACTTCAACTAAATACTAGGAAAAAAAAAAAGACTTTGTATTTAACTGGGAAGTTCCTTAGGATAAACGCTGCACAGCTGGGTCCAGATGCTCAACAAAAGTCAGGATCCTTCTGCTCTAGCTCTCCCCTCTGTTTTCCTCACTTCCAGACTGATTCTTCTAAAAAGAAAACAAACACGGTCACCAGAAAACTCAAACTTACAAATTGGCACCTTGTCAAGACCATTGGAAGCCTACCAAAGAAGAAAAGCCAACCATATCAGCCAAAGTTTGGGGGGAGGCTCTCATTAACTTGCATTAGATAACAGGTCTACTACGAAACCATTACTGTATTCATTTGAGATAACAAAAACAGGGGTACAGTACAGTCAAGTTGATTTAACTGCAACGACAAATAACACATTGTACAGTTATTCGGTTTAAAGTGAACTAAAACAATCTTGTATTATTTTTTCCTGGGAAAATGCACATGCTTGTTTTTATCAAAACAACAGTCTATCTTTCACCCAGTTTTGTCTGTTACAAAATTCATAGCCCAATTGAGTGGCCAGTAAAATATTGAGCTTATTTCAGGCATTACATAACTACTATTTTTAAATCAGGGTTTTTTCAAACTTGGCCGCCCTCTGAAATCCTCTGAGGAGCTTTGAGTTCCTGCTTCTGAGGTTTCCAGCCCCAGAAATTCTGATTTCATGGATCTGTAGTTTTGACCTGGATGTCAGGAGTTTAAATCTTCAGGTGATTCTAAAGTTTAGGTCAATTTGAGAACCTTGCTTTGATGGCCTTCATGGTTTTCATCTCAGATGCATTCAAAAGTCTTATGAACAAAGGTCGACACATTTCATACCCCATATTTCAAAAACAGCTTCTCTTAGTCGATTAGGAAGCATACATTGATGTAGATTTTGTTGTTCTTCCACAGAATCCTTTCTTAGTTACACTGTATTGTTTATTATAACATATCCCAATTCTTTCTTCTCTCTTTTCTACCAAACTGATAGCGCCTAGAAGTTGTGTTCCATGCTTTGTATGTCTGGTAGTTCTAATGTCTACTACAACATGTGTTATGTAGAGGGTACTTTATAAATGTTTGATGTCCAAATCAAGACCATCTGAGTTTTATATTCTTGTAGTAAATGCCTGTCAAATAATAAGTTGTTACTTCTGCAAAATTCTGTTGAGGTAAATCCACTACCCCCCTCCACACACTAGAAAAAAAAATTAAGATAATTCAAACTGTTCTAAATCACATGTTGAAGACCTTAAAATGCATGCTGCAATACAAAATATAAGTGGGAAAATTAAAGTTTTATATTAACACTCTTGGTGGTTAAAGGGTGTTACATACACAGAATTTAAGTCCAGTGAAGTGTTTAGGAGGCAATTGACTAAAACATACTGAAGGTTTTTTTTTTTTTTTATCCTTGCCAACTTGGAATTGGTTTAATATTTTGAACATGACATGAATATAGGTGGTTTTCTTCTGAATGATATTGGAAGTTCCATGGTACATAAAATACTGGCGGCACTAAAGTGCTGTTCTGACATCTTAAAGCAAAGTTTCCCCCTCCCTTGTCTCCCTGTTTTCCTTTCTGAAACTTTTTTTCCCCTTAGAATAAAAGGTTAGGGGAAAACTAATATATATTGCATTTATAGAGTCCTACGTTCTTGAGAGTCACTTTTATCATGATTTATTCATTTAACAAATATTTATCAAACATTAGGTTCAAAGCACTATGTTATTTGAATTTTTATATTTAGTTCTAACAATCCTATAGATTGTTATGCTATTTTACTGTTAAAAAGAAAAGTTGGGGGGCACCTGAGTGGCTCAGTTGATTAGGTGATGGACTCCAGCTGAAGTCATGATCTTGTAAGTGCATTGGTTTGAGCCCTGTGTCAGGCTGTGTGCTCAGAGCCTGGATCCTGCTGCAGATTCCTTGCCTCCTTCTCTCTCTGACCCTCCCCTACTCACACTCTGCCCCTCTCTCAAAAATAAATAAACATCAAAAAAAAAGTTGGAAGCATAAAACAAACAAAAGACTTGCCTGACGTTGGGTGGGGTTATCAAGAGGACATGATTGACTATTGAATTGTGAGCTGGAATATTCGTAGGCTTTCCATTCTCTCCTTAAACTGTGCACTCTGTTAGCCCTTCCCATTTAGAAGCTGCCCCAAGGACATAAGCTTGAGACACTGATGTGGTATTGAGACTATTTGCATGGTATATGTGACTGAACCAAGGTGAGTCTTCTATATAAATGAAAATTTGGCTGACAGTTGTGAAGAGATCCATTAGTCTTGAGGTCATGGAGGTTGAGGGTGGTTTGTAAATCCCCTTGCTTATTAAGCCAGCCACCTACCAATCTGAGTGGCTTCTGGTCTTTCCCTGCCCTCAGGCTAGTTTCAGATTTCACCCTGGAAGCTCCCAAGGAGAATTTTGCAAACCAACACCTGATATTATACAACTATTAAGTATTCAGAAGGATTTAACCCAAATATTTCTTACTGAGAAACCCACATTCTTTCTGTATCACCAGAAATCTAATTGTTAACATTTAACAACTCTTAGTAGCATGCTTTCATGAAAGAATCTATAAGATTCTTTCATACGTTAAGTGAAATTTGGATTTTTCCTGTGTTGAAGGCAAAACTAAACCACAACTTTGATGAACACAGTGCATATAAGAGGCCTCTGATTTGGCTCAGTCCCACCCCTGGGGCAGCCTTGCTTCTGGCTTATGTGCTTAAGTTGGTTTTGTAACCGAACCAATGTGAGTTCATTCATTGGAGAGTTGAGTCAGAAACTGCACCAGGTTGAGTTGTTGCACAAAGAAAATTTTATTTGCAGCACCTAAGGAGGTCACAGGGAATGGTTTCCAAAACAATGACTCCCCGAGCAAGGGTGGATAGATAACTTTTATTTAGGGTTAAGATGAATATTTATATAGAGGGTCCTTGTCAAGGGATACAGAGGTGAGGCACGCTCCTGAAGGCAACATGCCTATACATACATTGTATGTTATGTAAATGAGGCTGAGGCTCCTCCTTGGGTGGAGATTTTAGTATCAAAATGAGGTAAAGGTAGTCATCAGTCATTTTCAAGACCACGCACAGGCTTACCAGTCGGGGGTTAAACTCAAACTGGTCTGGGTGGTCAGGGTTGTCTGGGGGGGCTTGAGGTCTTGTCAGGGCACTCCCTATTCTTCAGTAGTTTGCTTTCCATTTGTCTGAGTTAAGACATTAATTGGAAAACAGAGCTTAAGGAAAACTGTGGGACAAAGTTTGGTGGTCAGTAAAGGTCAGGTCTTGGGGTCTAGCTGGTGACAGTTTTGTATCACAGGAACGAATCATTGTAAGGACAATTCACGATTGAAAAAGATTTGCTGAAAACTCACAACCCCGGGATTTCTTTCTGTCCCTCTTTACCATATACTTAGTTATAAAATCAACCTGTTATGACTGGGTATCTACAGAAAGATTTAATAGGTTGATTCCTGATGATGAGCTTAGATCTTCAAAACAATTTGCTTCAAATATGACAAATTTACTTGAGAGGGACAAGATATTTTTTAAAACGCATAGCATATTAATTATGGTGATAGAATTCTTTTTAATTATTTACAATGAGGGCTTATTTTGTCTTTCAGGGGACATTGGATAATGTTTAGAGGCTATTTTGGTTGTGCCAACTGGGAACTGGATGCCACTGTAAACTAGTAAACAACACCAACAAAAATCTAGTGGGTACATTGCAGTAGGCAGTTGTGCTGTAAATGACCCTTCAATGCACACGATAGCCTCTTATCACAAAAAAATTGACAGTCCAGCATGTCGATGGCTCTAAGTTGAGAAACCTTACTCTAGATATATTTGTATCATCAAAACCAATACTGTACCCTAAATGTATTGCTATCTTCTGGTTAGCTGTTGTACATGGTGAATTAAAGAGAAGGATAAACTTTTTGGAACTTACGATCCTTGACAGACAACCATGACTTAAAATATTTAAGGCCAATCGTACATTCAGTAAGCATTTTATTAAAGTGTTGAAATCAGAATTATGTCTTAAAAAGAGGTAGCCAAATTCTATCTAGCAGTGTACTAATGCAAAGTCCTTAAGTTTGGTCTTAAGGGGAAAAAAGGGGGGGTGTAATTCTTCCGTGAAAGTTTTTGAAAATGACTTAAGGAAGACTTTTGATGTACATGTTTTGTCGAATGGCTAGTCAAGGTGAGTCAAAGCCCAGGAACTGTCTTTTATCCCAACAAGAATATTCAGAAGAATTGGTGCCTTGAAGATGGAAAGTACAATTGGGAATGATTAAAGCTCTTACTGAGTTACTAAAATGAGATATGTTAAAAATTAACACAGATTGAATATTATGTGCATTACTTCATTTCATTCCCACAATGACACTATAAATAAATATTATATCTCTGTTTTATCAGTTAGGTTATCAACTAGTTCACAGTCATTGAGCTGGAAGGTTGTGGAATGGGGGCTAGAACCTAGACCTTCCTACCTGAGGCTGTGTTCATTAAACCCATGCTGTTCTGCTTCATCATATTTAAAGAATAATAACAAGAGATGGACTAGTCACAAGCAAACACTGTCCCCCCCAAAAAAAAACCCAGCAAAACACATTTTTCTTACTTGTAACATTTATAACCTGGATACCTAAGTACTTACTTTTTTGATCATCATTTCAGTAAAGTGACAGAGACTTTAATGCTCCTTTTAAGTCTAATGCTCCTTTCCACAGCAGGTGTTCCCCATTTATATGGACTTAACATGTTTCTGCCCTGACAGTTAAAAAAGGGGAAAAGACAGACCTGTGAAAAGCAAAACTCATTCGCCGCTTACCACCTGAGGGTGGAAAAATACCACCTGTGCTTTACATTCTCTGAAGTAAAAAAAATAAAACAAAATAACATAACTAAGTCACTTTAAACTTAGCCCTTCACATTTGACCATCTAACTATGTCTCTTTCTTAAGAGTACACAAAGATAATGTTTCTGATACATCAGAAGGTTAAATTTGAAAATAACAGCTTTAATATGAAAGTATTAAGCTCCTACCCATAAAATTTTCAGTTTAAAATCCCTGCTTCAATATTCAAACCCAACTCCTCTTTTTTTGAAATTTATCTTAAGCCAATTTCAGTGGGTTGCAGAAACTACTTGTTGCCTTACCACTACTTCTTTAATTCTCTCTTAATAATTTATTCGAGTAATGCAATATCAAAGTGGCAAACATTCAACATTTAGAAACCCAAAAAGAGGAAAAAAGAAACTGACATACCTGAAGATTTATAACATCAAAGATAAGCACTGTAAACACTTCTGCGCAGAGCCTTCTGGGATGTGACATATGAAACATTTAAAGTTCCTCATCATGGACTCTCACTAAAATATATTGCCAATAAACTGCTAAATCAATCAATGGACATGTAGTACATCGTTTTTATGGTACCTAATACTTTCTTCATAACTAAGATATTATACTAATCCTGATTTTTGAATGTTTAATTTCCATTATAATGTTTTAGTGAACACTTTGTTCTATCCATCTTTGCAAATATTTCCTGAAGATAATTGAACAAAATGGAGTTGTTGGAGAAAAGTACGCATTTTTATTGATATTGACCAGTTATCTACCAGAAATTTACACAAAGTTCTATTCTTTCCATTTGGGAATTTGAATATCTGCTAATTGAAACCTCACTATCACTTAGTATTTATTTATTATTGCTTATTAAAATGCTGGTTTAATTTCAAATTTGTTGAGTAATAGTGATGCTAAACTGTTCTTTATCATGTCTATTTATTTCTTACCAGTTTGAATTATATTTCCTACTAATTGTTTTAATATCATTTGTAAGATTACTTTGGAAATACATAAAATATTACTTGGTGTAAATTTTTGTAATTATCATTTATTTATCCCACAAACACATATTAGTATTCACTACAAGCTACATGGTGTTCTAGTGACCCAATACAGTAGGTAGGGAAAGCTAACAAGATCAGACTCTCACTGATCCTACAGTGTGGGTGCTGGTTACTAATTAAATAATCACATAAAGTAAATGCAAAGTTGTAGATGTTCTGATGGAAGATATTGCTGATTTGTGACAATGTAGTACTTAGACAGGGTTAACCATAAAGGCCCTTCAGAGAAATGATGCTTAGCGTGATGCTAACTTGATAAGCATTTCTGGGGGACTGGCCAACCACAAACCTATAGATTTCTGAGATTAACTCAAGTTGCTTGCTGATAGTTCAGGGAAAACAGATATACATGGCAACACCAGGGCAAAACTACATCTGGAAAACTCCAGACTTTACCAAAGGTTTTGACTTTGCTTTCCCTTAGAAACCACTACAAAAGCTAGTAATTAATACTGATTTGTAAGCTACTTTGGCACCAATTTATACATTGAATTAAAAGAGACCTTGCTGATGGTATTGATAGTGTGGATATCTTTGGAAGCACAGTAAGTAGTTCAGTACAACAGGCAGCAAGCCATGCAGTAACAAAACCATCAGGAAGGCTGACTTTCACTCTCTGGATGACTAACTCAACATGTTTAAAACAAAAGTATCTCTGCTGCAGAAGGCTTTCTCAGTAGGGAAGACAGACATGATTAACTAAGGGTAAGTTGAGTGGTAATAGGGTATCATATTTGCCTTGAATTCTGATAGGTTAATATTTAAGATAATATCAGGTTATTTGTTCCTTTACTAATAGGCTTATTGTTTGCATAATTTTACAGTCTAAATTAACTGACAGAGATTCAATCATTTTTTTTTTTTCTGTATACCTGAAGTTTATTTAGCTCTTAGGAATCATTTTTGCAGAACTGCACATGCATTCTTGCCAATTCAAGGTAGTGTCTGATGATTTTTACTCTACTCTTTTCTTTCTTCCCGGGAAAATCTAAATATACAATAGGCTTACATATCATCTGTGATGTGCTGGCAAATGCTTAACAACCATGTCTCTGGGGGACGGTGGGAGAAAGACGCCCATTTGGAAGGTTTCCAAGTTCATGGTACAAATGTTGTTATGGCGGCCCATTTCAAGTTTCCAACCTGACCTCATTGAATGTGGAGTTGGAAAGAAATACCCACAGTCAGCTCTAAATGAGCTGGTTTGAACGAGTTCCAATATACCACTGTTCACAGTCCTAGAATTAAAGGGTGCTTGTGGTTTGCGTACTTTTTTGTCCTCACTGGCCTCTGCTAAGGTCTAGCTTTTTCTATGTGATACTGAGAACTGGCTTTTGTCTTTTTCATGGACAGTCTAGTTAGTGTTTTATCCAACCTTATGGAACAGGCCAAGCATGATGACTGTTCTGGAAATAACTCAAGTATCCCTTTGGATGACTCTACCCCAAACTTGGCTCCATGGATTTTGTAGCTCCAGCCGTGGAATCCATAATTGTCCCAACAATTTCATGGCAGCTGTGTTAGTATTTCTCTCAGAGACTTGTATCCTGAAAATTTTTGGATATTATGCATGTCTCATACAAGCTAAAGGAGATTTGGAATGCAGGAAGTCTATACCAGACTCTCATCAACTAAACATCGCCATTTCTACTTTATAGCAGTCGTGTTGGCCACAGCCATTATGCATGTATTTATCCATTTCCAGACTTCCAGAGGATGAGTAGCTCAAAAGTTCCCTAGTCTTTCAGGTCCCCAAACTAGCAGTTGACTTCAAGAGAGGCCATATCCACTACCATGCCTATATTTTGGCCCTAATGGTGGTTGGGAAATATGAGAGCAGAGCCTGTGCTAGCATCTAAACTCTGTGTTCTGTTTTACTAATCTTCTCCAAATTTCCAATCCTAAAGGAGTTTTATATCTTCCCTGTTTTCAGGACAACAGCTCTATTTAGTTGCTGCATTATTTGTGATCCAGTAGTTCATGGATATTAACTCTAGCTCTTTAGTGTTCCAAATTTAGCTCACGATAAGGAAATCCTGATATTTAGAATTCTATTTTAGAAAAAAAAAGTTCTTCTTCTCACTCAATTGCCTAACTTTTGAGAATCAAAAGCACATTGGATTGCACATTACTGTTTCACAATAATTTTAAATATGCTTATAAAACAGAGCTGAGTGATAACTTATTTTTTTCATTATTTACCTACTTTTCTCCTAATGCCACTATATCATTGAAATGTGGGACTTTAAAACAAACAGAAGAAGTTAAAATCCTCTCTATCATACTAAAATGTGTTCCCAAGGATAGTTAAATACTGAGGATACAGTGATGAATAAGGCAGACAGGACCCCTGTTTGTATAAAAGTTAGTCAAATTCAAATATAGACCAGTTTCTTAAAAAAGAAAAAAACAACAAAAACAAACAAACAAAAAAAAAACAAACAACAACAACAACAAAACATGCTATGATAAGTGCTAAGACGAGAATAGTGCTGGGTGTTGTGTGAGCCCATAAACAGCACCCGACTTAAGCTTTTGTAGTCAGCAAGCAGTTCTGTTGATAACTGATGAAGGACTCTAATAAACTGGCTCAGGTTAGTGTACAGATTAGTGTACATCAGACGTCTTCCAAATTTCTGAAACAGGTACTATACATGGTTGTATTGGCCAAAAGGAAGGGTCAATTGACTTTTCTTTCTTTCTTTTCTTTCCTTTCTTTTCTTGTCTTTTTCTTTCTTCCTTCCTTCCTTCCTTCCTTCCTTCCTTCCTTCCTTCCTTCCTTCTTTCTTTCTCTCTTTCTTTATTTCTTAGAGAGAAACTTAAGCAAGCTGGGACAGAGCCCAGCATGGGGTTTGATCTCATGACCCTCAGATCCTGACCTGAGCTGAAATCAAGAGTGGGATGCTCAACTGGCTGAGTCACCCAGGCACCCCCAAGTGAGTTTTCTATTGTAAAGATGGGTCTTGGCCACTAGAGAAAACTGAAGGATAGAGACATGGGGATGAGGAACTGAAACTCCATTTGTTATGAAATCATAATAAAAAAGAACTATAATTATTGCCTAACATGTTAAAAGTATGAAATCTATGACATTGTTTGCTTCTCAGATGTCTTATAAATCTCCAAAACTGTTAATGATTTCCATTGGCAAGAGGAAATGGTCCTATCTGTCTTGCTACTGATGCTCAAAGTTAAAGCACTAGCGGTAGATACAAATTCCAATGTTATAATTGGCTTCAGGATTTCAAATATAGTCCTCGAAATGGTTTTCAAGACATTTCCTCCATGAGTTATTTTTTGTCTTTTGGCATCTGGCAAAAGGTTATGTTAACCATTAAAGTAGATATTGCCAATTCCTAAGTTGGTCAACAGGAAAGAAATCTCTTCATAAAAAGAACATTTTGGTTGGCACTGAGCAAATGGGGCTTACTCTGGACTCCTGGTGAATGAAGAAGTAAAGACAAAGATGTCACATGTTGTAAAATGATAGAAGAAAATATTTAGTCTCAAGACACCCTTATTACTAACTCTGGAGAACCCCAATGAACTTTTGTGTATTTGGTTTATGGTTTATATCTCTAGATATCACCACATTAGATAAAAACTAATGAAGTTTTAAAATAGTCATTTAAAATAGTAATAATAAACCTCTTAAATACAACAAATAACATGCCATGATAAATAACCATTTTCTCAAATATCAAAATATTAAGTGTTGCTTGTTTAATAATATTACTAAGTTTTATTTTATGTCTCAATGGTATGTAATTTAGTGGATAAAGATTCATGACATTTTTAACTGCATTGAACTTAAATAAAAACTGGTTCCTGGGATCCATTTAGTGCTTAAAATTTTTATTGTTCATAAAAGGAAAATCATTCCAAAGGGCTTTTAATTTAAAACCCAGAATCCTAGCTCTGTCTCCTGTCCTGATCCCCAAAGGAAACTCTTTAATTCATTTAATATATTTTTTAATATTTATATTCTTATGTATGCATATTATACATTATATATAGTTACTTGATATTACTTGATATATATGTATATATAATTACTTGATATTTATGTATAATTATCCATTGTGGTAGGCATAGTGATTATTTTCCCCCTTATAAGTATATCCTAGTCCTTGGAATCTGTGCAAATGTTTAAATACATGTCATAGGGTACTTTGCAGATGTGATTAAGATCAAGGTCCTTTATACTGTGAGATTATCTTGAGGCTGTAAAACAATTATGCTTAAAATGAACAAAAATATAGTCATAACTTTTTGTGAATAGGAAAACTTTGCTTAACCTGAATGGTAGACAAACAGAAAACACTCCACTAACCTGAATGAAGAAAAATGAGAAACAAAAAGTGGGCCACATAAAAGTTAAAAATTTGCATTTATCAAAAAAACACATTACTGACGGAGTGAAAAAGAAAACTACTGTTTGGGAAAAGATACTTACATGTAATCAATAAAGGACTCAGTATATTTAAAATTCTTATAAATAAATAAGAAAAGAAAGCTTAAAATGGACAAAAGGTCAGTTTGATCATTACAGATACATGAACATATGAAAAGTTATTAAATATGTGCTTCATCACTCAAAGAAATGAATGCTAAAACCTCAACACAATACTGTAGCACACCTACCAGATGGACAAGAATGAGAAAATATAACACTTTAAAGGCAAAATCATCATAGAGAGCAATTGGAACTCTGATCTCACTTCTAGAAGCAAGGGAATTTGTCAAGGCACTCTGGAAAACTATGTGAAAGTACTAATGCTAAATAAATGCTTACCCTATGAATTAGCAATTCCAAATTTGGGGATATACTTAAAACCGAGTACAGATATTCACTGACGGTTCTGTATTAGAATATTTATAACAGTTTGTAGTTGCTGAAAACTTAGAACCACTCCATGTTTATCAGTGGAATAGAGAAATGAAGTTTGCTCCAATCACACATTTCAAAGTCTTTATAGCAATGCAGAGGAGTGAATTACAACTATAAGCAACTTCTTAGAGAAATCACGTGGAACCAACATTAAGAAAAAGAAGCCAGACCAAATTAAAAAGAGAAAAAAAAGATTTTTACTGTAAAAGAAAAACTATAACAGAAACAGGCAATATCAGTGTATGGTTTCAGAAGTCAAACATGATTCCACTTGACTAGGGGTAGAGACCAGAAAGGAGAAGTAGAAGGCAGTTGGGGTGCTAGTAAGGCTCTGTACCTTGAGCTGTTTGCTGGTTACACAGGTATTTTAGTTTCTGACAATTAAGCTGCACTCTTAAGAGGTGTGCACTTACCTATATCCACACCATACTTCAATAAAAGTATTCTATTAAACAAACAAACAAAAAACTCCCCTCAACACCTGCCAAATTTACTGAGCTACGAGTTTCTTGGGGGTTATACCAAACAATTAATAACATAAAAAAATAAAATATAAAGAACTCTGCCATATTTACTCTCAAGAAAATTAAACAAATTTCAATCCTCCCATCAGATGTCCAGTCAGCACTTTGTTATTTGTATCTAGTGCATTGTGACAATGACTGCCAAGTAGAACCTATGTGATGACCCCTCCCTTGTTGCCGTCTTTTCCATATTTAGAAGATGGGCAAAGAAATCATGCCTGGAAGCCAAGAAAGGAAATCCATGGTAATATTTTCTACAACTTGAGAACAAATGCCCCTAGATAGAGTAATAGAAATTTGTGAATTTATTTAAGAAGTTGCTTATATTTGCAATTTATTCACCTGCATTGGAGCTTAAAAAACTCCAAATAAAGTGAGGACATGGAACCAGATTCCATGTTTAAAAGAAAGGTAGATGTATTTATCACTTACTTTACTATTAATTATATTGTAAAATAAATTACTGTTAAATGATCATTTTTCCCCCCAAAAAAAGTCTGGGCAAACTTCTGATAGGGTAAAAATTTAATGACATCACCATTTCTCATCATTTACTGTTTTGGGTATGCATTTTTCACACAAATATTAGTGATGAAAACTCCCACACTTCCTTAAGGCTTATGATTTTCCCATTTTACTTCTTCAAAGCAGGAGAAAATTTGGAGCCTACACAATAGAGTAATGCCTGTTGTATTAGTTTTATATTTCTGCTGTACCAAATTACCACAAATTTAGTGAACTAAGTCATTATCTTACAATTCTGGAGGTCAGAAGTCCAAGGTGAGCATCGCCAGGCTAAATGATTCTGGCAGGGTTATATTCCTTTCTGGAGGCTCTAGGGGAGAGTCCATTTTCTTGGCTTTTTAGCCTCTATGAGGACCTCACTGACTACCTGTACCCTCATGTGCTTATAAAGGACACTTGTGATTACATTGAGCCTACCAGGACAATCCAGGAAGCTCTTTCCTTCTCAAGGTTGATGAACCAAATAAATTCCAACTACTACCTCAATTCTTTCTTTGTAACAAAAGATACTTACACATTTTAGGCAGGCATTCTGGGAAAGCCATTATTCTACCTCGCTACCACATCTGCCAATACAATTCAGTTAATGATGTTTTATCTATTATTATATGTCAATGTTAATAATGCCCTAAATGCTGATGCCAATGCATGCAAATTCAGACATAATCATGACAATAGCCATGGCTATCTGAAAAAAAAATGTTCTATTTCTCCTTTTAATTGAGATGTAATTGACACATATTTGTTTCATGTCTACAACTCATGATTCAATATTTGTGATGTTCTATTTCTTATATAGTATATTGCAAGACACTGGAGGAGTATCTAGAAAGTTGGCCCATCTTAAGGAAAAATAAAACTGAAGACAAACTCAATCTTTAAGAGAAATTAAAAAAAAATGTGATCCATATAAATTCATTGTAATCATTCAGGCCATTAGCTCGTTTTCATTACATCTGTCTCTACTGTAGATAGGTGGAAAGTACACAGTCTATCATTCATTTTTTTTCAAAATGGAATATTTTTACATTCAGATTGAATGTGTATATAAAAATGACACCCCTAATTTGAAAATATAAAATCTATGATTTATTTCATTTCTAATGTGATGTAAAGTTAACAGAAAATGATACATGGAACAGAGCTGAACATATAATACATATAATATAAAATTATAATACATATAAGTTTACACTATATGTATAATATATATTAAATTTATAGTAGTATATATTGTATGTTCATATATATGAAAACATGTATATGTATATATATACAAGCCATATATATAACCATATATAATTTATATTTTACTGTTTTCAGCTGATATTTTAAGCTTCTGTATGTGCATATATGTGTACATTTGACTGTATATAGTGCATAATTGTAATATACTATATTCCATTCAACTATCTTTCCAATGAATCTTTTTCTTCGTATGTGTATTTGAGTGTTATTATTAGTACTGGAAAATAGTCAAAATACATCAACTGAAATAGAAAATAAATGATTTATTTCAAATTATTAAAACACCAAATCAAATATGCAAAATCTCCCAAAGCATTCATAGAATCCTTTGAAACCCAGTGAACATGGGATGAGGATTAAACTTGAACTGGTCTGTAGAGGATAAGCATTTACTATGTGAATAGTGGGGAGTGCTTCAATTCAAGCAAAACATTAAATGATAGTGTCAAATTCTTAGCCTGGAGCTTATTTATCATCAAATTTCTTTCCTTGGTAGTAGCATTAAGGATGCATTGAGGAAGGATAAAGTACATTTAGCACTATAGGAAGAAAAAGTTAATGATCCTAAAAGATGATTGTAGCTACTTGTCCTTGAGTATTTAAAATAATTTTTCTCACCTGGAAAATGACAAAAATGCTTCTAAAATGTTATTGGATTTTATATGAGATGTAAATCCTTTAATTTCCCAAGAGCATAAAGTGGACAAACTGACAAACCAGATTTGACCTTCATTGTCCTGTTTGATGACTGACATCACCCACTTTTACAGTTTATAACATCAACATTCAGGGAAGCATTTATTTCATCTAACAACTTTTGCCTGCGTGGACAGTACCAAGAACAAGCTTTGGTTAAGGCCCCAACGTCCAAACTATTTTTTTTTCCTCCTTTGAGCCATGACCAGCTGAGAAGCAGATTTGCATGCTTTCTCAATCAGTGATTTCTTCACAACAAAAGTATACTGTTCATATTGAAACAACTAAGTTTAAATTATTGTTTTTACTGTCTTATTGAGGTACAACTGATACATTAAAAACTGCACAAATTGTATGTAATTAGATAAGTTCTGACATACAAGGAAGTGTAATTTTTAACAGTATTAGTTTAAACTTAATAATAAATGATATATAACTAAGGGAAGTTTAGTAAATATAAACATGAAAGTGTCTTTCTTTTATTCTTTTCAACTGGGATGCATATTCTTTCTAACACTGTCATTCTAAATATAAAGAAAGAGACTGTCTTGATTGCTTACCCTGGACATTTCATGTCTCTGAGATACCATACAATTTTCCTTTAGTGGAAAAACTAATTCTTAACACTGAAACAGCGAAATTGTGTTACATATTCCCTTGGAGTAGTTTTAGCCATATGAGACCTAGACTATATCAAGTTCCATTGATCCCAGACCATCTACCTTTCTAAATGCCTTGCATTCTAAAGGATAAAAGGATATTTCTGAAAGCTTTAAATCCTGAAAAAAGCTATACTCCTCTTTATTTTTTACTTATTTGTTTTATTATTTTTGTTTTGTTGTCATATTTGGCTCTTTTTTTTCCCTCCTTTCCTCCCTTTCTTTAACCCCCTCTCCTTCTTTTCTATCCTCCCAGTTACCAAAGACTGAAATTTATTTATTTATTTTTATTTATTTTTTTTTTTTTACAAAATTGACTCCAAAGTTATCCAATCAGAATTTTGACTTCTATGTAATAGTTCATAGTATATATTCACACATTCTTTCTTTGGGAGTTCTTTGTCATTTAAAGCAGGATTTCTTTGCACTAAGCTTTATTATCACAAGTAAAACATCACTCCATAATAATAAAAAAATTGTCTATGAGTTTATCTTAGTTTGCTGAAGGTCCCATCAGAATGCTGACTGATGAGTCCTGAACTTGGTTGTTGAGAAGTAAGCTTCATGAATATGAATTTGATAAATTTTAGAAATATTATGAAATCTTTGTGCTGTGTTTACAGATTCTTTTATGGAAAATCTTACTACTTTATTATCTACTGAATTAATTAACATGATAATTAATTAATCAAATTATGTTTTTCTAGAAACTGTAGTTATGAGAATATAAAGATATGTTTATCTAAATTAAATTATTATAACATTTTTTTAATTTAATTTTTTTATGTTTTTATTTACTTTTGAAGGAGAGAGAGACAGAGCATGAGTGGGGGAGGAGCAGAGAGAGAGGGACACAGAATTTGAAGCAGGCTCCAGGCTCTGAGCTGTCAGCACAGAGCCCCATGCAGAGCTCGAACTCACTAACTGTGAGACCATGACCTGAGCTGACACTTAACCAACTGAGCCACCCAGGCACCTGAACATATATCTTTTTAAATGATTCTTTTAAATTTAGAGAATGCTACAAGTTATTTGGCCACAATTTACATCACAAAGGTAAAAGCTAAAAGTACTGGATATATATTGTGTTATCTCTCTGTTTGTTAATCTGGCCCTGCCCTTTTTCTTTCCATATCCCCCAACCCAGCCCCAAGGGACTGGCTGTTCTGAAACTTGGATTCCATTTCACTATATTTTATAATTCCAAAATAAACACTACTTTGGTAAAGGAGTTCAGAGCAAGTCTCCCCAGAATGTGTCACTTTGGCATGTGGACTAATTTGAGCTGAAGGCAATTAGGCTCAAGAGAGATTTTTCTCCTTCCTTAACCACCTAGAAAAAAAAAAATCTAATTTTTTTCCCTCAGAATATGTGTTATTATCAGATATAAAAATTTATCTGAAGTAACCATGTGTATGCCAGTGTAAACATCTAATTACCAAACATCTGCTCTCCTTATTGCTCTGTGAATGGTCCCTCTCCCCTTTGAAACTCCAGGTCTGTTACCCATTTCTTAGCTCAGGATGGCGTATATATCTCATTTTACTTTTCTTTCTTTGAATGTGTTATGTATGTGAGATTCCTATACATATCAAATTAAATTTGTTTTTCTTGTGTTAATCTGTTTTATGTCAATTTGATTATCAGGCCAACCGAAGAACCAAGAAGGGTGGAGAAAAATAATTTTCTTTCCAACACTGGCCCAAAACTATAATATTTTCTTTGACAGAATTCTCTTTCTTTTTTTTTAAACATTCTGCTGGGAAAAGTCATAACCTATTTACTCCTGATCCTCACAACCTCAACACATGTAATATTGAAGGAATTGTGGTTTCCCAATGTATTTCTGGAATATATGGTCTAGGGTTACAGTGCCACTTTCTCTGAGATGTACTCTCTAACTTTCCCAACTCCACAAGATTTTGGCTTCAGTGTCCATGCTCTTATCTAGGCTATCTTTCTTGACAACATAAACAGGAATTATGTCTCATTAAGCTCCCTTCCGTAGGAACTGCTCTGTCTAAATCAGTGGGTTATCCAAAATATTTTCTGGATACATGAATAGACAACATGGACTGGTCCATATTATGGCTCAATCACCACCTCTTCAACTTTAAGGGGATGTTCTCCTTGAAGATCAAAAGAGACTAGATGTGGTAAGCAAGATTTTGCACAATAAATCATTTTATTTTTATTTGTGTAATATGATGACCATAATTATCTGATATATCCTTCACAGTTTTAACCCTTGGGAATCAGCTATTCTTTGGAGCTTCCTGTTCTGACCAAATATGGCTCATGCTTGTATTTAAACACTGTATTTAAACATAATAAATTGGCTACTTGGTATACTTGGTGGAAAATTATCCAGGAATTCCGCTGCCCACATGTGTCATTAGGAAGCAACTATCATGACCTTATTCCATACCCTTATTGGAACTTGCTGCATAGCTAATCCTTCTGCATTATGGCAGATGTGAGTCATACCCTTCTTTTTATTATATTTAAGTAGTTTGAGTGAAGGGAGGAAAATTCTCGGGGCAAAATAATTATGTTGAACTGCATGGTTTTAGTAAACAGAACTAATTACAGTTTTATTAAATTTAATGCTGAAATAGAATTATCATTTAATTCTTTTAATAACAACAAATACCAATTGAAATGTAAATATGTGATTATTTTATATGGAAGAAAATAGATTAGGTAGTACTTTACAGAAATCAAATATTACTAAAAGATATGAGGATTACAGTATGGTTGATCCTTTCGAGAGTCACTAATTGGTATATTTGTATTGCAAAGTATTTGAGGAGTCGTGGGAATTAACCTTGAGGAGAGACTGACTTTAATTGTGAGTTACACTAAATTTATCCATATATGTTAAGATGAGCCTGTATTGCACACACTTTGGATTCACTAGTTCACGGAGTCTAGAAATGTTACTAAAAATGATATTAAAAATTATCGCAATGAAGTATGATGGGTTCTCTACTAGTACCCCTACAATTAAAAACTGTTACATTGAACAAAATGTATAAGACAAGTGCTTCCCAAATTGGAGAAAAGGGAAATTTACATTAGGAGTTCCCTATTTGCTCCACATCTCTATCTGTGGATAATTTCCTGTCTATGACACAGGGAAGTATTCCACAGATGTCCTGCTAAGAAAAAGAGACATACCCACTGGAGATTGGGTTGCTGATAGAATCTTTGGAGCATGGGACTGGAGAGGAGAAAGCAGGTTAATGTGGATTATGATTGGGGTTTTTCTGCAAGAATTTGGATATGGACTGAGCTGAATGGATTCAGAATAAGACAATATGAGATTTACCAGGATGCAGTCCTCATAGAATCAAGAGTAGGACAGATGTACTAAAGATCAAGAAATTCTTGGAGATGTTGGAATTCTGGCCCGGTCAGAATGAGGGGACCCCCACTGGTACCAAGAATTCCAGCTAGCATTCCAGAAAGAACAAAACTTTGGAGGAATGTCTATACTCTAGAATAAGTCCTGCTCAAGACCCACTCTAAGGAAGCCTAAAAGAAAATCTAAACAGATTCATAGGGAAAATAGTTTGTATCCTGAGTATTGCCAAATTATAGGATCATTAAATACCTTGGTCTTTCCACAAATCTGCCTTAACAAAATAAAAAAAAAAGAAGCCTACCTATGTTCAAGATGACTAGTCAGTAATTAAACTGCCTCCTGAAACAAACTTCAATGCTCTCTTGAGGAAAAGAAGAGGAACTAAGCCTCTGAAATCTATTAGCCTACTAAAATAATAAAAACAATCAAAAAGCTATATAAACCTGGATTGAATAAAAAGCAAACAGAAAACTAAATCTTCCAAAATGTCTGTTTCTACTCCACTGATACTCAACTTCATCTATTACAGATTAAGGTTATGCTCAATTTGGGGTAGCATGATAAAATTTTGTTTTGTTAAATATCATTATCATACAGAGTATTTACAATTGTTTAGAAAATTTCCATGCTAAGATAAATCTACTAGACTTTAAAATTTTAGGAGATATTTATTTTTTCCAAGATTCTTGTGACTATAATTTTTGTAGTTGATTCTATTTCTGGTAATGTTTGAGGTAGTACGTCAGCAACTTAATTTTGCATATCATCTTTGCATGAAATCATAAGTGTAATAAGACTTCTAAAAATAATAAGAGGAACTCATTTTATGTAGTTATGAAATGAAAAAAATACTAAATTAAACAACTTAATACAAATAGCAAAATGCAGTTCTTTCTAGACAACTTCTAATAATTAATCACTAATAAATTAATGATGGGTTTACATTATTGTGATGACTTTTTACTGGGTGGCACAGCATGAAGACATGCATTAAAATCTCTTTGCTTTCCAGACTCTAAAATCTGCTGCTACTTCTATTATCTTTAATTAACACAAATGAATAGTTAGTTAGAACCATTGATATTTCTTTCATTACACTACTATACGCTCAGAGGTTTCCTGAGATTTATGCTCTCTCAAGAATGAAAACTTTATATCAAAAAAGTTGCTGATTAACAGGAAACCAATGTTTGAGTTCTTCAAAAAAGTTTTTGTCAAATAGATGCTCAACCTAGGTGAACACCTTGACTATCAGAGAGCTCCATTCATGTTTGAACAAACCTGATTGTTACAAGTTAATTAGAATAATATTTTGTTGTTGTTATTAAAGTTGGTGCTCATCATTCTATCTTTTGCAAAATGCCTAACCACTGTGGGGGTTAGGGCCAGATGCAGCTAAATCATAGACTCTTGCATGATTATCTCATCACTCCTCTGTTTCTATTATCTCCAACTCTACTCATACACTGGGTAAGACCGGCTTTTTGGCTGATCAGTTGGTTCTTTATTTTTCCTTCTCTTTACCTCATCATTTAGCAAAATTTAAAAATCATCCCTTTCACTCTTCTTACTACTGTAGAGATTTTGACTTTGTTCCTTAGAGAAGTAAATCCTTTAGTCTGACTATAAGATTAGGAGGAAGTTTCCATTTTATGGTGAGAAATGCAGTGACAAATGAAATAATATTTTTGAAAGACTTTGTGATACACTAAATGTTGTTTATCAGTATTTCAAGTTTTATTTCTTCTTTTTCTTCTCATTCTCAAAACATTTTTTGAATAACTGTGTCTCTTAAAATCAAAGAGGTAACATGGAAACACTAATGAACAAGATAGATATGTTCTATGCCATTACAGAACTTCCATTTGATAGAAAAAGTAGACATTGACTATATAATCATACAATCCATTAATTACAATTATGATAACTAATAAGATAAGTATGGTAGAGGGAGATCTATCTAGTCTTAAGATCACACATGAGACAATCAGTCGCATACATGTTTATAAAATATTGGGAAAGTTTCACAACTTATATAATTGAATTTATTTCCAAAAGTCTTCAGAGAAAAGAATTTGGTATTCAGTTGCATTAAATGAAATTAATGAAAATCATGGTTGTATTTCATTTTTATCATTGGCCCTTCTGAAACATAAGGTCCTTAATAACATAAAGAAAAGCAAATACAATGAGAGATAGACTTAACTATGTATCCGCAATTCATATATCCATTAAAAAAAGTTTCCATTTTTTATTGAAATAATAGTAGCAAATGGATCATAAGTTATATAAGTTTTCTTTTTAGAGAAATAATAACAGTACTAGAAAGAAGTATTATTAGCATATGTGCCAGTTCATGTTAAGCTTGTCCTTATTCTCTTTCTTTCTTTTAACCTCTTCCTCTTTTTCTCCCTATCTCTTTATCTCTCCGTAACTTTATTTACTTAAACAATAACACGATATATAAGTAGTATAATTCCCACCAGTATCCAAACAGACAAACGAAAACGTTGAGACTTCAAGTAACTTGCTCAGAACAACAAGTTCAGTAACTGGCAAAGACTGAAATTCAAGGGCAATTCCCTCTGATAAAAAGCCTGTACTCTCATTTGGTAGACTGTGCTTTTAGAAACATATATTAAATTCTTACTTTGAACTAAAGCCTATTCTAGGCAGGAGAGAAATAAAGATGAATGGGATATGAGTCGTTACTTGAAGGTTGTACAGTAGATAGATATAGAAGTAGAGGGATGCCATAAGTTCTTAAGAAAAACGGCATTGCCAAAGCACAAGGGTTAGAGGGTTCAAGAACTCTTCACAGAAGAGACACTCTTGAGCTCAAACTTGAAGAGAAGTCAGTTTGCCTTCTAGAAATTAGCTGCATGTGAAAGGACATTGCAGTCAGAGAGAGGTATAAAGTAAAATTAAGGTCTCAAGAGGACTTTATGGAACTGGATTAGAGAGGGGCACCTGGGTGGCTCAAAGTTGAGCGTCTGACTTTGTCTCAGGCCATAATCTTCTGTTTGTTGGTTAGAGCCTTGCATCGGGTTCTGTGCTGACAACTCAGGGGCTGTAACTTGCTTTGGCTTCTGTGTCTCCCCCTCTCTCTGCCCCTCCCCTGCTCATGCTCTGTCTCTCATAAAATGGAATAAGACGTTAAAAAGATTTTTAAAAAGGACTGGATTAGAGAATGCACTAGAAAATTTTTCAAAAAAACCCTACATTTATGTGGAGACCCAGAGAGTCGATGTCTTTTCAAGAAATTACCAAGTTTTATTAATTTAACCTAATATAATTCAGTTTATTTTTTATTCTCAATATGAGAGATAATTTAATATGTTCTTAATTTTTATTTTAAATGTTGAAGAAGTTGAAGAAGTCTACTGCCTTAATTTCTTTCCTAATATGTAATTTATCCAAATCTCAGTTAGGAAACTTTCTTCAGTTGGATACAAATATACATCTGTTTGGAGGGAAGGATAATAGATGACTCAAAGTAATCGATTACACAAATTGAGGCTTCAGGTTTGCTTTTTCTGTCTGTTTGTTTATTAAATGGCTTTGAGAGAATTTGTTTGACATGAAATCAAAAGAGGGTTGTGGAAATTGTATTATCTGTTTCATGACAATGCATAATGAGCTTCTGAATGAAGGATTAGTTACCTTTCTTGTTGAATAGTTAAAGGGAATGTAAGTTTATTTCATTGTCAGCAGAACACATCAGTGTAGATGGTCTGTGCATATTTTGACATTTCAAAAAGTGCTTTCCTTTTCCATAGATAACCTCTAAATGCTATATCAAAAGCTACAGTTATTCTTCATCTTTCTAGTTTGATATTTATTGCTCTTCAGAAACATTTTCGTGTATACCGAAACCCCATTAAAGCAATTGCAATTACCGTTTGCTCCTCCCTCCCTACGCCCCTATCCATACTTAAATCATCAACCTTTGTTAAGGAGCCAGCTATTTTCAATGGGAATGTTACCCTTCTGTTACTAAAGAATAAAACAATGGGGATGAATAAACATTAATTAGTAAATGGAAGATTACAATTAAATGCTGTTATAGACTGAAGTGAGTCATTCCCCGTTCCCAATTGCCTATGTTGCTGCTTTAATCCCCCTGTGTGACTATAGTTGGAGATATGGTCTTTAAATTAATAATTAATGAGGCCATAAGGATAGATCCCTGATCTACTACCCAGGGCTACTGTCTTTATAAGAAGAAGAAGAGACAGTAGAGAAGTTTTTCTTTCTCCTTGGGCACAGAAGAAAGGCCATGTGAGGACACAGTGAGAAGGCAGAAATCTGCAATCCAACAAGAGAGGTCTCACCAGAAATCAACACCATTAGCATCTCCATTGATCATGGACTTCCAGCATCCAGACCTGTGAAAATATGAATTTAATAAACATTTATTAAATCATCTAGTCTGTGGTATTCTATAATTGCATCCCTAAGAGAATAATACAAATGATAACTAGGCATTTTTTAGGCTATAGAAATAAGAAAGACTTATCCCTACACGCTTGAAAGTCTTCCATGAAAGTATCTCTGGGCTTGTAACAGATGGGTTTATAACACACGGAATCTGCAAAGTGGGTGTAATTCTATGGAGCTTGTTTTTGTGTAGCTTCAACAACATCTAGAGAGGTGCTACTCCAGACTACTAAATCAGTGGTGTTTACTCTCTGAATCTGCCTTGACTTTGCCTCTTGTCAATGGATCTCCAGCAAATAAGTCCTTAATACAACTTATTCACTTATACAACTGCTTCCTACTCAAGTTGCTAAAAATTTGGGAAAAAATAAGTCACTGACTTGCTTTTATAACATTAAGAAAAACTGTCTTAGATAAGGCATCAAGTACTATCTACACTTATTAGCTCGACAGACTATTTATTGTAAGTGATTTGGAAAATATAGTTAAATAACTTACTCCCAGTTCCAGCTTTTGTCTTTGGGAAAAGGATTGGCCAAAAACCTGTTTATTTATCAACAAATTGAAGAAACTAACAACTACTGCCTGGATTTTCTGGTGCTTTAATGAGAAAACTGCATAGAACACCTACTATACTATCTGATACATAATTAGAGCTCGATCAATGCAGAGTACATAGAGGTACATTATTGTATTTCATTCCATTATGATTCTACTTCCTCTAGTTCTATGTGTCCCTCTTTTATAAAAAGAATTTTACTTAAATGTCATATTTTCTAATGTGACATTAAATAAAGCACCCCTCTGGAAAATAAATGATGGATACATTTAGATAAAAAAATAAAAAAACACACAGAAATCCCAAGGATTATTTACATGTTTTAAATGTGTTATTAAAAAAAAAAAATACCCACAGCTGGGCACCTGGGTGGCTCAGTCGGTTGAGTGGCTGACTGTTGATTTTGGCTCAGGTCATGATCTCATGGTTCATGGCATTGAGTTCTGTGTAGAGTTCTGCATTGGCAGCTCAGAATCTGTTTGGGATTCTCTCTTTCCCTCTCTCTCTCCCTGTCTCTCCCCTGCTTATGCTCTCTCTCAACATAAAATAAACTTAAAAAAAAAACAAAAGAAAACAAAACACAGCATTGAATCTTATCTTGCCAAATCTTAAAATCAATAATTACCAGTTCCTGAGATAATATTATTAAATATAACATCTTAATATTATACTAAAATTGTAGATTCAAGTGAAGATTGTGGACAATTAAAATTATAAACAAATAATTCTATCAGTATGGACCGAATATTTTTCTCCCTAGGTAGTATAAATAACTACAGCCATAAGAGCCTTAAACTACCTAATACTGTATTTTATTTTGTTCTTAGATAAAATTCATAATGGAAACTATTATATCCATTTGGGAAACTGAGGGACCCATGTATAAGAGGGTCTAAGTCTTTGCCCAAGGTTGCTAGTAAGTGTCAATGTTGAGAAGAGAACTCCAGACTCTCCTTCCAACCCCGGTGCTCCTTTTATTGCTGCTGAAAATTTAGGTTTGATGAACTGTTTATCACACACAGTTCTTTTTATTTTTTTAATATGTGTTTTTCACAATTGTTTTGATTCCATTTTTTATAACTGCTATTTGATTGCTTGTAAACAGTTTTAATTAATAATATATCTGGAATGAAGGCAAAATACAGTGATATTAACTCTTGGTGTAGTGACTACAAAATCCTAGTATGCTAATATCAACATTATTGGCAATACATGAGTATTTAAAATATAAAATAAATTATATATTTTTTTATTTTTTTATTTTTAAGAAATCTTATTTTTAAGAAAATAGGTCAGGGTAAAAAAGTAATGTTAGCATCTTCAGCTCAGATGAAGTTAATATTTCTTGCCTCCAGAATTATATTTTATGCCTAAGTATAAGTAAACCTTAGCTGAGATTAGGCAGGCAAACCAGAATTGTGAAGAAAACTCAGAGCTGTTAAGTTACTAAATATAGAAAAAGTATTTTTAGCAGAAATTTTGTTTTGTTCAGATTATTATTTAAATATAATAGCAAAGCTTTTCAATTTTACAAACTCAGATAATTAAAGTAGGTGATGCTAACACCATTAGACTGGATTCTTTGGTGATTAGATATTAAAGTATTCCAAGAGAGTCTCTTGTTTTAATCAATGGAAGAGCATGCAAAAGGTGAATTAAGTGTGGTATTATTTGATCTAGTTTACATGTGATTAACCTTTAAAGAAGAAAAAGATACTGGCTTAAGTATTTGCTGTCAAATTAGTAGGCATTCATTTTTAAATCAAAAGAATCTCTTGTTACTAATATAAATAAAATATATATTTTAAATAAAATAATTGTTCTATGGCTTTTAAAAGCACCTATGAGAAAAATACATCCTAAAATTATACAAACATACATGAAAATTTATGAAACTATAAGTTAGATGAACAACTTTGGCATTTCAATAGGATTTTCTGAAAAAATACCATACACCCAATTAAATTTGAATTTCAGATATACAATGGGTAATTGTTTAGTCTATATTATGGGTTGAATTGGGTACCCTCAAAATTCATATATTAAAGTCCTAACATCCAGTACCTCTTAATGAGACCGCATTTGGAGATAGGGTCTTTAAAAAGGTAATTCGGGATGCCTGGATGGCTCAGTCAGTTAAGCTTCTGACTTTGGCTCAGGTCATGAACTTGCTGTTTGTGAGTTCCAGTCCCACATTGGGCTTTGTGCTGACAGCTCAGAGCGTGGAGCCTGCTTTACATTCTCTCTCTCTCTTTCTCTCTCTCTCTCTCTGTTCTTCCCCCACTAGCACTCTGTCTCTCTCACAAATGAAGATTAATAATTTTTTTTTAAGTTATGAAGTGAAAATGAGGTCATTAGGTTGGGCCAATAAGACCGGTGTTTTTATAACAGGAAACTGAGACATACACATGTCCAGAGAGAAGACCGGGTGATAACACAAGAAGACACACACTACAGGCCAGGGAGAAAGGGCCTTCGAAGAACTCCAGCCCTCATGACCTGGTGGTAGACACGTAACTCTAGAACTGTGAGCAAATAAATTTTGTTGTGGTACTTTTTTGTTTTGGCAGCCAGCCCTCACAAACAAACACAGTATATTTTATTATATTTTATGTACCAAATTTGGCAATCCTAATTATGAAAAGTTGTAATTGATATAGTGAAGACAATACTCATAGGTATTAAGAGCCAGGTAAGCATATTGCCTTTTCATTTTATTGTCATTGACATTAATCTTTGTACTCCTTTCTCCGGATTCTTTTATTTTTTCCCCCTATTTCATATTTAATTTAAATTCCAGTTAGTTAACATACAGTGTTGTATTGGTTTCAGGAGTAAAACCCACTGATTCGTTGTTTACACATAACATCCATGTTCATCCCAACAAGTGTCTTCCTTAATGCCGTTCACCCCTTTAGCCCATCCCCCCACATACCTCCCCTCCAACAACCCTCAGTTTGTTCTCTGTATTTAAGAGTCTCTTATGGTTTGTTTCTCTCTCTGTTTTTATCTTATTTTCCCTTCCATTCTCATATGTTCATCTATTGTACTCCTTTCTCAGGATTCTAATCACCCTTTCTTGAAGGATAGAACACAGTGCTTTATATTTACTTATTTGTTTTATTTACCATTACCTTTTTCCTATTCCATGGACAAAATTCAGCTAAACTTCTTTTGTTCAATATCTTAATAAAAAATGTTACATATTATCTGGATTTTTTAGGAGCTTCCTAAGTTCAAGGTCCTGGAATTTTATTTGGGGGTGAAAAAAATGTATATGGATGGAGAAAAAATGACTTACTTCTTATATTTCTTTACTTATCATGTTGTTTCTTATTCATTTAATTAGTCTTTTCTTCTTTGTAATGGGAGAATACATATTTTTTGAAAAGGAGGTTACAATTAGAGGGCAAAAGAGAGTAGGAAATAAAGATTACTGTCAATTCCAATATAACCATTTTAACATGCTTTTAGTCATTTCATTCTATTTGTTTCATTATGTTTGATGAATAATTTTTCTAAAAAGGTATATTTGTATTAATGTGTGTGTGCATACACATGTGTGTAGGTGAATATATATCCCCTTCACCCACCCCACTCCACCATGCACATATGTATTATATGGAATCATCTGTATGAAAGAATAAAGACTTTCAGCCCTTATACCTCTGTAGTGGCCATGAGAATGCACTTTTCAGACTTCCAGCTTCAGGGAGAAAATTCCCCAGGCAGCCCAGCACCTGTGATCTTAAATTCATCATCTCATTGGTGCTGAGGTTGCACTTGCCTCTGGCAGCTCTCAGCTGATGATTAAGCATGGCAGAAATGCTAAGGCAGGCCAGTTCCTGGGAATCATGACCCCTCTGTTGGGCATCTTTGGCTCAAAGACTTTCCAATGGCCTTCCTGAATGTTCTTTAGAAGTGTACTGCAGCTAGATATTTCTCCCCAACCTATCTCCCTTTCTTTCTCCTCTCTCCCTCCCTCCCTACATCCTTCCTTCTTTCTGTCTGTCCCTTCCTTCCTCCCTTCCTCCCTTCCTTCCTTCTTTTGTTTCTTCCTTCCTTCTTTCCCTTTTCTCCTTATGGTCCTGCTTTTCAGAGGACTCTGATTATCACAAGAGTATATGTTAAATTGCTTCAGAGGTATAATCTATGGTTGAACACACAATAGTAAAGAAGGCAGACAGGTCCTTATAAAAGAACTCCCAGTTAGGAGAGACAGATAATAAATGCCTAAATACATAAAAATGCACCAAAAGATCATAATAATGTTAAATGAGGTTATGGGGAGTGAATGGGAAATTATTATAGATTGGGTGGGTAAGGAAAGCAGACTTTAAAAAGGTGACATTTAAGAGAGCTTTCCCTGGGGTGTCTGAATAGTTCAAGCAGTTGAGCATCCAACTCTTGGTTTCAGCTCAGTTCATGATTTCACAGTGCATGGGATCAAGTCCCACGTGGGGCTCTGTGGTGACAGTGCAGAGCCTGCTTGGGATTCTCTCTCTCTCCCTCCCTCTGTCCTTCACCCACTTGTGATCTCTCTCTCTCTCTCAAAAATAAATAAATAAAACGAAAAAAAAAAAAGAGAGTTTCCCTAACAGGAAGTAGACAGAGGAGTCAGCCTTGTGAAGATCAAGGGGAAGATCTTCCATGTTCATAATCAGTGCAGGCCATGAGGCAGAAACTACTTTGGCAAAATAAAGGGCAGAGAGAAATTAAGTGTGGGAGGAGCAAAGTGAGACAGAGAATTGAAGTTAGACACACAGAGGGGGAAGGACCAATGAAGCCTTTCTTTACAAAACAGAGTAATACATTTGGGCATAAACCAGGGTAATATGTCTGGATATGTGATGGGGGTCATGGGAGGATCTTTAAAAAGGGAGTTCCAGAATCTGATTTATGCTTTAAAAGACCATGTTAGCTGAAAAGAGATGATCAGAGGCCAGATGTTAGATATTGATCTTAATAGTTCAGAAACAAAAAAGAAGGTTATTTCATTTGTAGTAATGGAAAAGGTTAAAAATGGACTAGCTTAGGATGAGTTTTGGGAAGAAATTACTGATCAGCTGGCTATAGGGACCAGACAAAAGGGAGAGATGATGGACAACCCCTAGATTTGATGTTTAAAAATTCGGTGGATAGTGCTACTTAAAGACATGGAGGTCGGTAGTATGTGCATATATTTTGGACATTTTTTCCACCTTTAATGAAGCAAGGAGATATTTCTGTCAATCAACATGCTTGTTTTGTAATAGTACATTCAGATATCCTATTGTTGTTTGGGACATTTTTAATAAAATTAGGTTTATTATACATAATGTTTCCATTGGTAATGAATAATAACCATTTATGCAAAATAAACATATTATTAAAAATAATATGTTCTTAATACCTAAGATTCAAAAGTGGATGATAACTCAAGAGTCAGCTAGATCTACTACTAAATCCCCATGTGATTTGGGGCAAGGGATTATATCTCTTTGACCCTTTGTTCCCGCATCCACATTTTTCTAGATGTCTTATGTCACAAATTGATACATGAAATTAGCGAACTCTCAAACACTGAACAAATTGCACATTTAGAAAAGAACCCCTGAGGAGCTATTTGAAAAAAAAATATATTTCCAGTTTTTAACACCCTGAGAGTAGTTAGAATATGGTGCCATTTTCTCATTGACTTTTATGTACTGAATAAAGTAATCTAAGCTACAGTAATTTTAAAAATGTTTGCTATGAGATGTAATAAAGCAATTTTTTAAATTAACAACAAGTAGTCTATAAACCTTTCACTTGTCTTGAAATGGCACTTTGGCAAAACAGTTTATTTTCTCTTAATATTGCCTTTCATTTTATAATATGTTCTCATTTCTATGTTCTCATATTTATTAAACATGATTGTAAAGGCTGCATATTACTCTATTACATAGATGTGAGGTAGCATGCATAAATTTATCTGATATTTTTGAACATTTATACTACTTTTATGTTTTAGTCTTATAAATAATGCTACAATGAATATTGGTACAAATAAATTTGTGTGTGTGTGTGTTCAATTCTTGGGAAAATTAACAGAATGTTATTACTGTGTTAAAAGATATGAAAATTTATGAGACCCATGATATTTATTGTTAAACTTCCAACAGAAGGTACATTGGAGTTTACATTCCAACTAGTAGTAACTGGTGGGGGGGGGGGTCTCTTTCAATGCACCCTCATTGTGCCACTATTATTTAAAGTGTTAGTTTAGACATGCCATGAACATTCTATAAAAGCTTTTTATTTGTTTGTGAAGTAAAATATGTATCACTTATTCTTGCACAGTCATTATCAGTGTTATGCAATGTAATATAGTAATATATCATAACCACCTGTGCTTTCTGTTAAATGTCTCTTCTCTTTTAAAGATCTGATCTATTTTAATGTTTCTACACACTCCCCTTTTCACTCTGCTGATGACTCCCATGGGTTTCACTAGAATTTGTCTCTGATAACTTGGAATTGCTTCCTGGATATGTTCTCTCGTATGTTTCATGGTCACACGAAACCCTAAAATGCAACCCTTTATCAGTTCTTTTTCCAGATTTTGTTTTCTTTCCAAATTCCCAGCAGGTAATGCAAACCATAGAGCTATCTATAACTCATCGAATGCATATTCTTTTACTCACAAAATAATCCTAATTTTTTTTAAATGTTTCCCATATATTATTGTAAAGTCCCTTGATTACACGTGTTGTCCAGTGTTTCATGGATTTATGTTTGGATGTGACAGCATGTTCTTAGAAAGCAACCAAAATGTATTCCATTTCTATTTATTTTTAGCTTCTACTTACTTATATATTGCTAACTTAAAAAAAGATATGCATTATTTTGTCCTTCGGATAAAATAAAACTGCAAGATATAAATAAGAACAAGTGTGAAATAGTGAATAGTTTAGGGTATATTTATATATATATATTTTTTTTTTCCAGAAAATCTGGGCTAAGTGAAACTTTCAAATCTAAGAACAACATTTAGCTTTGAATTATCTCTCAGACTGAAAAATCTTCCAATTCACTCTGCACATCCCTTCAGGACAAAAAGCTATCAGACATGTTGTAAGTAGTATTTCTGTAAATTACTGCTTTTATCATGCTCCTCCCCAGGGAAAAAAAATCTTCAATGACTCCCTTATCCTACTACAGGGGTCTAAATTACCTGATTTTAAGACCCTTTCATAATTCAATTTCATGTAATATATCTAACTTAATTTCCCACTCACAACCATTGCTCTAGTCTTGACAGTGGTCCCATTATCACGTGAGGTTTTCCATAGGCTTTGGTGCTCTCTTTTCATTCATTTGTCACTCACTCTGGAATATCTTCCAGCTCCACTTTTTTCTCCAGCTCTTTAAGTTTCAACATCTATCTAGGTTCTTCCTAATCCTCAGCATCCCTGAAATTTTTTTTCTGACTATTCAAGCCCCCAATGATTTCTTTCTCCTATTTATTAATTTTTCATATATTTTTAAGGATCTTTATAACAAAATCTGAACCCTCAGTATAAAACAGCAAGCCAAACATAGCTTCTGCAGACTACATATTATATCGAATATGTGAATTGTGTGTATATATATAATATTATATTTTATGCATATATAAAAATTCAAAATATAACAAATCATATTTAAAAACAAATTAAAGGGGTGCCTGAGTGGCTCAGTCAGTCAGCTCTGAACCAAAACCAAGAGTCAGAGGCTTAACTGACTGAGCCACCCAGGCACTCCTAAGTGCCTGACTCTTGATTTCGGTTCAGGCCATGATCTCACAATTTCACTGAGTTCAACCCCTAGGTCGGGGTTTAGGCTGAGAGCGCAGAGCTTGCTTGGGATTTATTCTCTCTCTACCCTTCCCCTGCTCATGCTCTCTCTGTGTCTCTCAAAATAAATAAATAAACAAAAGAACAGAGTAGTATAGTTAGTATGATGGCTTAGAATGTTAACATCTAAACTATTTTTAAGGACTAGATGAACCTTTCTTAAGGCTCTTTCTCCTTTTCTTTCTTTCTTCTTTCTTCAACACTGACTTTTGTGCTGTGGCTGACCAAAACTTTTGTGTCTCTTATGGAATCCAGGTACAGTTAGAAGCACCTAAATCCTTAATAAATATTTATAGTTTTGTTATATTATGAAAAGAAAAAATACATATATTTCTGTTTTAATTACTGAGAAACAAAATACTTTTAAAAGTACATCATTTAAAATGATATTTCCCAGAGGAGTCCATTGTGCAAAGGAAGAATTACACTTTAAAAGGGAAGACATGGTCTAATACTCTGAAACTACATGGCTGCAGTCATTGGAAATGCAAAGTGTACATCTCAGTTTAATTTGGATCAATTAAGATACTAGGAGAATGATGAACGTGAAGACGGAGGCCTGAGCTAGTTAACAAGTGATTGGAATGTTTAACAAGTTGGAAAAAACCATCTCTCTCAGTTAGAAACATACAAGCTGGAAATTATAAAATTAACATAAAGATATCAAAGAGAGGTGAACAAATGGATTTAGGCCAGTAGCTAAGGAGTATAGAGTACCAAAGATAGACAATACCCATAATGAAAATATAACCAAAATGTTTAAGAATACTACTCTGAATTAAAATAAAAGAGGCATTTCTAAGTATATAATACCATATAATGCAGTGAACACAATACAGAGCTTTGGTGAATTTCAGTGATGAAGAACTACAATTAAGATAGATTACTAAAAATTATTGTCGTTTAGTTTTGAAAAACAAAAGTGACCACATTCTATAAATTCATTATGAAATATTTATTCTGTTGCAACTTCTACCTAAAAAAGCATTACTAATTAACACTAAGACAACCACGTATGGATAAAGGAAAGAGAAGCTGTTGTTGAAGATGAAACAAGTTACAACAGTGACTTAAATAATTTCACAATATATTCTGGGAAGGATGAATAAGTCAATATGTATTCATTAAAATTTGTGTGTCAGGATGCGGATTATGGAGAAGTTTGTGCCTGTTGTCAAAAAAGTAAACCCAAGATTCACTTTTAAATGAGTTCTTGAGATTTGAGAAATTGGGGATAGCATATAAATGATTATGCCTATATCTAGGATATATAAAGACATATTAAAACTCAATAACTAAAAAGGAAATAATTCAATTAAAAGTGGAAAAAATATCTGAATTAGATATTTTTCTAAAGAAGATACACAAATGGTTAAAAAGCATATGAAAAGATATTCAACATCATTAGGCATCAAAGAAATGCAAATCCAAGCCACAATGACAAATACTTCAATACTTTTGAAAGCTATAATCCAAAGGACTGATAATTACACATGTCGGCAAAGATGCAGAGAAATTGGATCTCATACACTACCAAAGGGAATGTAAAATGTGTCAGCCATGTGAGAACTCATTCTGCCAGTTCTTCAAATGGTTAAACTGTATGACCCAAATTTCACTGCTAGGTATATACATGCCCAAGAGAAATCAAAACATGTTTCAGCAAAACATGGATATTGACAGCAGAATGACTCATAATAGACAAAAGGTGGAAACAGGCCAAGTATCCATCAACAAAGGCAAGGGTAAATATAATGTGGTATATCTATCCAATGGAATATTATTTGGCAACAAAAAGAAATGAAGTAGTAATACATGCTACAACATGGATGAACCTTAAAAAAACTATTCTTCCTGAAAAAGCCAGTCACAAAGAACCACGTATTGTATAATTCTGTTTATATGAAATGTCCATGATAGAAAAATACATAGAGACAGAAAATAGGTTAGTGATTGCCTAGAAGTGAGGAAGAGGTGGGGGTTGAGGGTCGAGTGATAGCTAAGCAGAGGTGGAGTTTTTAGGGAGGGTAAAGAAAATGTTTTACACTGATCATAGTAACCGATGCACAGCTCTGTGAATGTACTAAATCCACTGAATTGTACACTTTAATGGATGAGTTAGTTGTATGTTATGTGAATTCTATCTGAATAAAGTTGTTAAAAATTGTGTTGGCAGGAATGAAAGGAATTATATCTCCCAAATGATTATCTACCATTAGATTTGATATATAAAGTTTTGCAATTTAGAATATACTTTTCACATAATATGGCAGAAAATGAGAATTACGAAAATAACCAATGATGATGTCACTCTTAGGAGAAACACTAAGATTAAAATGGCTCTGCAGTGGTTCAGTTAGCTTAACTAACCATAGGAGAATAAGAAATGCCAAGTTCAAGGCATTATTTCAGATGGAATGAAAACCTATCGTAGGTTTTAAGACAGATCGTTTCATTCTGTGAAGTTCTCCATGTCCTGAGGAACTGTAGTTCAATGGGTTGTGTTTACTCAGGCTGAGGGATTTCCATTTTTCATACTGAAAATTTGTACCTTGGGGTTTTAGGTACGCACAAATCACGGATAATATTCTTATAAGTAAGCACACTGGTGGTATGCATGTAGTTTTTCACAACATTAGTTCTGGTTTACAAATAAAGAACAATTTTTAAATTTCTAGCTTCCAGCTATTAATTTCTAAGTATTTGTTTTAAAAAACCTATAATGCTCCTGCTGTGGATAGTAATGACCATATTTAAGGTTGTTTTTAGCTTTTTTGTTTTTAATTTGTCAAGTGGAAAAAAATGAGTATCTTGTTAAACATTCAATAGAGTGTAGCATTTCCCTCAATCGTGAATTGGTAAAATAATATAGAGAAACATGTTCTTTGTAACTACACTCATATTCTTTAGAGACTAACAGTCTCTAATTTTTTTTAAATAGAATTATTCTCTGTTTGTGATCAGGATTGTTTTAAGTTGCAAAAGGATACCAGTCCTCACCACTTCTTGAATGAATAATTATATTTTGGTAGCTTTCCATAAAAAAATGTATATTTACCATATTTGGTGTTTTTTTGTCTTTTTCCCTAAGATTTTTACTTGATTAGAAAATTCTAGGTCCCATATCTATTCATCCAGGAATTGCTCATATTTTTAATACATACAAGCTTTTATTTCTTAAAATATTCTGGAATTAATCAGATTTTGTATCCTTTCTCTTAGAAAGTCAACAGACTGAATGAATAATTTTATATCTTTCTGGCATCCATCATATATATTGATATCAATTATAAATCTATACATATATAATTGATATACGTAATATATTATTTAATTTAGAATTAAAATGTAGATTATTTTCACATTTACTCTATTTTGTTTTATTTTTCTTTTTGCCATAATAGCTATTGTCAAATAGGTCTTTAAAGGATGATTTATCCATAAATATTCTTATTTTTATTAGTCTAAAAATGTCCATATTACCTCTTTGTTCTTGAGTGATAATTTTTTTGTAGATATGGAGTATTATGTGTAAAGAATTTTTATGTGGCACTTTGAAACTCTTTTCTCATTATTCCTTATATCAAATATTACTGATGAAAATGATGTCTCATTTTCATTACATTGTTGATAATCTGCCTTTAACTCTTATAGCTATTAGAATTTTATTGTTAGTCTCAATGTTTTTAAGATACAGTATAGTATGTCAATGTATTTTTTTTCTTTTTTTCCCCATTTCTGACATTTTTATTTAACACTCACTGACTTTTTTCATATGTAAGCCTTGGATATTTTAGTTCTACAAAATTCTTAATTATCAATCTTTCCCCCATATGTTTTATTTTCCCTCTGAAAATCCTATTAGATAAATGTTGGGACTCTGACTTGTTGTATGTCTCTCATTTTTATCTGTACATGTTTTTGCAGTGCATTCTGGGAGAATTCCTCAGGCTGATCATTTATGTGGTCACTAATTCTGTCATTAATGATGTCCATAATGATATCCATATTTTTAAGTTATCTTAATAATCACACCATATTTTCAAGAACTCTTTATGATTTATATTAATATCTTTTCTTTTATTATACTTTTTGTTCTTGTGTCATAATCTGCATTTATTATTTTAGGGAGGTAATTCCTTTGTCTTTCTGACTGAAAACCTGTTCAGATAGTTAACATTAAGTATTTTCTTTAAGTTTTTCCATTTGTTGAATATGTTTTCTCCTCTCTTCCATCATTGATCTTCCTTAAGTCTTTGTCGCACTGGAATGTGCTCTTCTCTTTGGCAACATAATTCTTAGACAAGCATTTGAGATGTTAGTTTTCTGTCATGTGGATTCTCTCAGTGTTCCAAGATTGAGATAAATTTAGGTTAATACTCAGCTTCTATCAGTCCTGTTTTATTGTAAGCAGAAGTGTCTTCCTTAATATTTTGATGGAGACCAATCAACCGTAGCACTGTAATACATGAGTATCTGCCACAGTATTTTCATCAAATGGATTTTAAAACCACTTATGAGGTACAGAGGGCCTTTGTATATAAAGATATAAAACCAAGATTTAACACTTAGTTGGAGATTTTATAAAATAGTCAAAACATGAAAAGAAACAACTCTGCCAACAAAACATCCAGAGTGTATAGATTACATTCTGTTGGAATGTTTTATTCTTGTTTGGACTAAAGGCCAACAAAACAAAAGAGTGTCTGCCTTTAAAAACAGCTCTATTCAGTTATTAATCATTTTATACTTGTTTCACATTGACCTAAGGGTACAGTTTTGGATGTGTTCTAGTTTCCCTTCAACTTCTTTACATGCCCAAAAGATAGTATAAACCTAAAGCTCTTTTTTTTAAATTTTTGTTTCTGGTTTTTTTTTTTTGCCTGTCAGAAGAGAATAAAGATAAATGAATAGACCAAAATGCTAGATGATACAGTATACAATGATAATCTTTCATTTTGCAAGACAAAAGTTGAAAGATGTGGGATGTATTGAGCAGCCACAGCATACATTAAATAAACCTCTAAACAAAACTTTAAAGTTTAAACCACAATTTTAGTGCATGCGGAGTCCTGAGTCTCCAAACCTCAAAATTTATAGCAAAGGGATAAAAAGGTTTCTGAAAAAAAAAAAAAAAAAAAAAAAAAAAGAAATAAAGAATAGAGAAAGAAAGAAAGAAAGAAAGAAAGAAAGAAAGAAGAAAGAAAGAGAAAGAAAGAAAGAAAGAAAGAAAGAAAGAAAGAAAGAAAGAAAGAAAGAAAGAAAAGAAAAGAAAGCCAATGGACAGGTTTTGAGTTTTAATTCCATATTCAGCACCAAATCAAAACTTCATAGAGGAAATCAAAACATGTAAGAACAGTGGTATCACATGGGAAAAATATCAGTCTTTTGTTAATATATATTTATATATTTCCAAAAATAAAAATGCATTTCATCACATGCTTAAGAGTTCTTAGAATATCTGTCACTATCAATAAATACACAGACGCTTAAATGGATAACAGATACAATGACATAACAGAGAAAAAAAAGAAGGCTGACAAACACAGGTTGGAGGATAAGATTAATATAAAAATGTTCACAACATTTTGGGGAGAGGCTGGATGAACAGGGGCCCAGAGTCTACAAAGAAAGGCTTTGCCCTAAAAGCATAAACCTCACATCTAACTTCTATTTTATACAGGAATTTCTACTTTTTTTCTTCATTATTAGATATAAAAATATTAATAAAGTAGAAGTATACTTTAAAGATAAAAATATAACGATCCATGTCAAAGAAGAAAGAAAAGCAACACTGAAATCACCTCACATCTGCCATCCCAGTCTCTTTCCACTTTAGCATTAAGCATTAACTGAATTTTTGGTTTATAATTTGTATTTATTTTTTGAATTTTAGTAATTCGATTTGTATCCCTAGAGAGTACATAATTTTACAAGTTTGGGGGACTTCATAGAAACAGAATCATTTGCCTTCTTCTCTCAATGCTCTTTCCAATATTCATCCATGTAGTTGAATGCAACATTGATTAATTCATTTTTACAGATATGGAATTATTTTGATTAACTCTATAGCCCCTTATTCATCGATGGCACTCTTTTTTAAATTTTTTAACGTTTTTTCATTTTTTGAGAGACAGAGACAGAGAGCGATTATGGGGGGGGAGGGCAGGGAGAGAGGGAAACAGGGATTCTGAAGCAAACTTCAGGCTCTGAGCTGTCAGCATAGACCCCAATGTGGGGCTTGAACTCATGAACCACGAGATCATGACTTGAGCTGAAGTCAGTCACTTAACCAACTGACCCACCCAGGCACCCCAATCGATTATACCCTTGATAGTTATATCCAGGATGTTTCCACCAAACAGTGCAATTATTACATATGTTTTGGGATGCATATATATAAGGCTATTCTAGTATAAACCTAGGTTTGACGTGTTTATTTAAAAGCTCTCTACATATTCAATTTTATAAGTTAATGCTAAATTGTTTCCAAAGTGGTTACACCAATGTATACTCACAAATACATGTTAATTGGTAAGTAGTCTTACTGTTTCATATCCTCTGTGGTATGTTAATATTGTAGCTTTGAAATTTTTCAATCTGGTATTTGTCATTCTGGATTATTATTTAATATCATTGGTTATTTGACTCATCTCTTTTCTTTTCCCCTTCCTTACCCTCATTTTGTTTTGTTTTGATTGATTGATTACTTAAGTTTTTATTTTCCTTAAACTGTTTTTCTCCATTTACTCATTTTATTTTAGTGGTTACTATAGAAATTTTAACCAATTTAATATACTGAACTCTAAAGTTTATAAAAATTCTATCCTTCTTCTAGACACTTTAGGAATGTTGGAACAATTTAATCATCTTTCCTCTAGTTTATAAAATTTTATTAGTATAAATTATTTCTATAATGGCTTATAAACTCTCAAGGCATTATTATCATTTATTCAATTAATTGGATGTCTATGTACTTGCGTTATCCTTTAAAAAGTTTTTTTTTAATGTTTATTTATTTTTGAGACAGAGACAGAACATGAACAGGAGAGGGGCAGAGAGAGAGGGAGACACATAATCCCAAGCAGGCTCCAGGCTCCGAGCTGTCAACACAGAGCCCGACATGGGGCTCGAACTCGGACCATGAGACCATGACCTGAGCCGAAGTCGGATGCTTAACCGATTGAGCCACCCAGGCGCCCATGTACTTATGTTATCCTTATTCATCAACTAATATTTTAGACTTTTTGAAACCAATGCCATTTTACTTATATTATACACTATGGAATTTCCTTTTGATAAAATCCATTCACAGCAGCTTGGGTTCGCCTGTCTGAAAATGTCCCACGTTACTCTTATTTCTCATATTAAAAGTGTTGTTTGTTTTTATTAGTTATAAAATTCTGTGTTGATAGGACTTGCATGTATTATATGTTTATAGTCCCTGGAATTTTACTAGTAAGAGTTGTTTCGTACCTGATTGTGAAGTAGTTTCTTCTTCTTCTCAAGATGATTTCTATTTCCTACTCCCAGGATCCCAATCCTGGAGATACTGGCAATCCAGGGATAATTTTAAACCGAATTTTGCATGATTTTTTTTTCCTTCCATATCATCCCTCCAGGATGAATTTGATTACAAACTTGGCTTATGGTTAGAACATCTCACAGGGCAAAATTCTCTTTGTTTTTTGTTTTATTGTTTTACATTTATTTACATCTTTCTCCCTATCTTGAGCACAAGTGCAGGAGACAGGTAAATTTTCCTCTTCTTATGCAGAGGTGGAAGGATGAGGGTACTGGCGAGTGATGGATTTTCCTTCTATTTCACTCTTAGGCTAATGATGTATCACCTTAGGGAGTTCTCGCTAAGAAGAAACCTAAGTTTATTACGTGTGTCTTTTCTCCCAAAAGGATGCGGAAACTAAAGATGAAGAATATAAGTGAGTAAATAGCCTTGAGGTGAAAGAGGGTTTTATGGTTCACTTACCTCTGTGAGTTCACTTAGATTTTGGCATTAAGATTTCAATTTCCTGGCTACAGATAAAATTAAACAATTTTTAAATGTATGGTAATCCAGCATTTTTAACTGTTTCAGCAGAAGAATTGACCAACTATTTATTGAGTTGGCTGTAATCATGAAAATAAAGTTATGTCCATAAATTTGTGTGCTTCAATAGGAGTTTTTATTTTTCAAACCTGAGCGTTAGGGAAATAGAGAGGACTAGAGGGAGACCTTTATAAAAATGTAAATTTCTTGGACTTACGGTTTTTTGTTTTGTTTTGTTTTATAGTTTAATGCATTTTAATAGCAAACTTACAGGAACAGCACAGAAGACAGACAGCATTAAAAACAGGTCCTTGCATGTAGGACAACTCAGTTAGAAAAGTAGAGTGAATGGATGTAATCTACCGTATGATAAAAATGCTACAAACACCATTTAGTTGTCGTCGATAAGAAATTTACTTGTTTTAAAAAAAATCCAAGTGCTGGCATTGTCCAAAAAACTTAACAGGTTTATTTATAATTGTTATAAGGTTGAACTGCTGAAACGTGTTCACTGAAACATTTTGACGTGCATTCATGCACGCATTTATATTAAAAATTCACATACAAATGAAAATGGAGACACTGCCAATGCCTGATTTCTGTCCCCCAGTTTTCTATTTGCAATGATATACTTAGGTACTTTTGACCCCATGGTGGGGGTGGCGGGGGGATATCTAACGTTCAGAACCACCAATAACAGGAAGAAGAGATTTTTTTTTTTTTTTTTTTTTTTTTAAGAATGAAATGTTTTCCATCAGGGTGGTTTCTTAAGCACATTCTCCACATACGCGGTGTGCTAGTTGGGTATCTTTGGACGTAATTGTTACACGTTTGGCACGTGACACAGGTTGGTGTCTTCAAAGAGGCCCGCCAGATAGGCCTTGCTTGCCTGCGGCAAAGCACCAACAGCTGCGCTCTGGAGGCCCAGATGTGTTTTGAAGTCCCGAGCAATTTCTCACAGCAGATGCTGGAAAGGAAGTTTGAGGATCAGGATCAGAAGTTCAGGGGACTTCTGACAAGGTCGAATTTTGCGGGGTGCCCCAGTACCAGGCCTGTAAGGATGAGGTTTCTTCACCCCTCCCGTAGAGGGCGCACTCGTGTGAGCGCCTCTTGTAGTCCGTTGCTTCCTCGGTGCTTTACCACCGGTCGATTTGCGGGCAGTCAGCTCTGTAGGAGCCCTGGTACTGAGACATCCTTCCTTTACCCCTTTCTTCGGCTGGAGCACAGGGACCTAGAGGCGGTGCTGGCATTAGCAAGCGAGGGGGCGTGGCTGCGGCTGCAAACACAGTTATCATGTTTATTTCTTTTGCGAAAAAACACAAGATACAATCAAAGAAAGGCTGAGGAGGCCATGTAAGAGCCTAATCTATGTGATTTTTAATAAACATTGTTTTTTTTTTTCAGTGTGGAAATAGGGGGAAAAGGAAGAATATAGAGTAATCAAAGAAAATCTCTTGAACTGACTTTGCATGATGGACCAACCTCATAAAACAGATTGGCTTTTGAAAATAAAGGGACCCGTGGGGATCGGAATTTGGAATAAAAAGTGGAACTACCCAGAAAAATCAAGATTTACCTGGGGAAAACATGGAGAGGTCAAGGTTGGTGCAGCACCTGTGTTGGAGCAGAATGGTGGCTGTAGGCCATGGCTGGAAAGACTCTCAAGTTTCTATTTCTTTATTTTTTTCTTTATTGATGTGTTGCTGATATTAGTTATGGTGGCACTAAAAGTAGGCCAGCAGGGAAAGGAGCCACTAATAACAGATCTCTTGTATGCGTTCTTGTTTTTCTATGACAAGTAGGACTCACACTTTAGGTTGAGTAATTATTAGTATTCTTGAACTTTATCTGAATTCTGGAGGCAGTGGGGTGGCCATCTCAGACAGGCAAGTCATTTCTGAGACAGATGAGGTATTTTATATTACTGTTAAGAGATGAAAACCTCATTTTTGGATCCTTAAATGGACTGAGAGAAGAAGGAATAACAAAGGCAAGAAATACATATTTAGGATAATTTAATGATTTTTCTTGTAGTGCAGATATGCAGAGTAAAGTGCATCCAATCAGTGGCATCTTGCCCTCCATTATATTTACATTATGAGTTTGCTATGTGGCTATGTTTTTCTTTTTTCTTTTATTTTTTCAGCACATCTCTGTGTCTCTTTTCCACCAATGCCCCTTAAAATGCTTACTAGATTGATTTTGGAGTCACACATCTAGTTGTACAGGTGTGAAAAGTTTTTCAGATTCTACCTCTGTTATCTTCTTTCGTTGTGGGAAAATACTGGAAAAAACAAAAGCAAAAACTAGGAAAAAACTTGTTGTGAAATATCTCTGGATTTGAAGGCCTTGAATTCAGTGATCTTTGGACGTTTCAATGCTAAAGAATTTATCTTGATATGAAGATTTTCTTTGAACCATCAACAATATTAACATTAGAGTTTTTGTCTCTATTGAGACATGAGAGAAATATTGGGCAGTTTATACATTCCTAACTTTCAAAGAGAATCAGGTACATAACTGTCTTCTAGAGATAGCATTCTTGTCAGCCTGGTTCTGGCAAAAGCAGCAAAAAAGAATATATTTTATTCTTTACTATTTTTAAGAGTTTATTTATTTTGAAAGGGAGAGAGGGACAGAGAGACAGAGAGAAAGGGAGAGGAAGAGAGAGAGGATAAGAGAATCCCAAGCAGGCTCCTTGCTGCCATTGCAGAACCCGACACGGGGCTTGAACTCACAAAACTGTGAGATCATGACCTGAGCTGAAACCAAGAGTTGGATGCTCAACTGACTGAGCCATCCAGGCACCCCTCAGATATATATTTTAAAAAATATATACTGGCTTAATTCTCAGATTAACTTAGGTTAGTTCTGAAAATTGAGGCAGAATGGAAGCAATCAGAAGCCTCAGTCTTATATGATATCCTTTCAGAGGTTCAATATGACAAATTTGTTATCTGTGTGACGTTATTTACAGCTTTCACTCACATGGTACTGAAATATAGGGTATTAATAATGGATTCTTCATATTTAAATAAGTTTATATGTGATACTGACTTTTTTGTTTAGATTTGTATTGTCTTGATAAAAACATACTTTCTCTTTCTTAATGGGAGGTCCTTAAAATACTTTGTTGTTATGCATATAATCCATTTTTAGGGTTTAAAAAAAATATATATACACACATATACATATATATATACATATATATATGCACACATATATACACATATATACATATACATATATGTATACATATACATATATATACATATGTATACATATACATATATACACGTATATATGTATATACATATACATACACATACATATACATATATACATATACATATATACACATATATATACATGTATATATGTATATATACATGTATATATATGTGTATATATATATATATATATATACACTTCATATATGTATATATAAGAAAGAAACATCTCACCCTATTAACTTAGAAAAGGTATGCTCTGTCAGCATAGGTCAAATAACTCCATAACAAACATGCTCCAAAAATCTCTGTGACTTGAAAACCACAAATGCATATTTCTTGCTGCCTTTCATCCCCATTGAAGTGTAGCCAGACACTCTGTTCCACATACTCATCTTTGACTTATGGCCATCATCTCAAATTTTACTGGTCACCATTTCAGAGCTAAATGAGATTAAATATCAGCTTTTCCACTCACAACTCAAAATCCATATCTGGTTACATGGCTACATCCGCTTAGAAGTGGGCCAAAAAGGGCATTCTTGGTAAGTACCTTAAAGGAGAAGATGCCAGAAGGGTTTGCTGAACACTTTATGACCACCAAAATTTACCCTTGTGATCACCAAATATCTGATTCACTCTTCTTTCTGCGTATAATATATGCTTACTCACCTCTCAAAGTAAACAAGTCTTAAGCACTAACTCATCATAATGACAATCTGAAAGTGATATATGTTGGTGTTTGCATGGAGGTGATATGTAAAATTCTCTATAGCAAGACCAGATATGACTTTTCCTGATCCAGATATATATGTCATTGGCCCTCACAACCCAATATATAATGGTACAACATATGCTGGAAAACTGCAATCAATAACACATTTAGAAAGGGGAAGATGCCTGGGTGGCTCAGTCAGTTGAGCATAGGACTCTTGACTTCAGCTTAGTTCATGATCTCATGTGGGATAGAGTGCTGGGTGAGGCTCTGTGCGTGTCTGAGATTCTTTCTCTCTCTTTCTCCTTTTGTCCCTCTCCCCCACTCAAAAAAAAAGTTGCGGGGGGTGTAAGATACACAGCAGGTAGTAATCTCTAGCAATCTTGAAACCACCATTGGGCAAACTTTTGAGATATCCTTACCCTCGTGGTGAGGAATGTTCTTTGAATATTCTCTGATTCTGCTCTGCGGGAGCAGTGTTTTCTCAGCCTAATGTTTTCTGTGACTCTTTGCTTGTCTTTCACAGATTTTACCCTCTATTGCCATTTCTGGCCACATCTGATGTTCAAAGTAGAAAACTATATCCTCCTGAGGACTGAATAACCTTCCCATCCATATTTCTTTTCAGAGAAAGCTTGTTTTAAGTCTTAGACAGTTGCAATCTCTTTTGGTGTAAGTTATGGTTCTTTAGGCAGTATGACTCTCTCAGTAACTTATCTACCTTCTTAACAATTGGAGTCCAATCAGTTCCATGTGCCAGTAACTACAATGACAGTTCTGTTTGGGAGGGACACCCCTCTTTCCCTAGACTTATTCATAAATAGCTTGAGCTTATCAAATTTAGTAAGCATATTGCATCATTCAACCTTTTTCTGAACAATTTTTCCAACAAAAGAGACTTTCTGAAAAAAAAACACACGAATTCTTTCAGAGGCTCTAGCAATAGATGTAATGGTTCTCCATTTGATTTGACCCCCTTGCAATTTGGAGTTTGATATTTTTGTTATGACTTTCCTTATTTTGATCTTCATTTTCTTAGGGTTAAGGAGCAATATCTACTTCCAACATAAAATTTCTGAAGTCTTTGTATACTCTTTTATCCCTGCTTTCAAATAGATTATTTACTGAAATAATTTCTTGTAATATCTTGTCAAATACAGGTGGTACATGCACCTTTGACGACTATCATTCTGATGCACGATTTCTTCTCTGAATGCTACAACATCATTAACTATGTATTCTGACTGTCAAACTATCTCAAGTGATTGTTTAATCAAATGTTTTGATACCACATAACATGGATTTCCATTTTTCAGTTCCTTGCCTTCAAATAACCCATTCTTAAGACTGCCATGTATTTAGATTTGTTTCTTTGGTGATAGCAAATCTCTCTTTTGGTATGATGCCTGTGTCAGTCCAAATAGACCCTTGAAGCGAAAGTTCCCAACCAAGATATCACAAACTGGGAAAACGGGTAAAAACATTCTTACCAAATTAGTGAAACATTTGCAGGTAGATGACTAGTTTAAAGATTCTTGTGGAGATAAGAGTCTGTGTTCAAAATATGGGGAGGTATTTTTGTGTTCAAGTAGCTCAGGAAACCGTACTAGTGACTGAGTAGTGATCTTTTCCAGAGTACACACTTTGACATCAGTGTTGAAAAGAGTGGGAAAAACACTAACATAATGAATACTACCATCATGATGTTGGTCCAGGCTTATGGAAACATCAGTTAAAAAGGGTTAATTTAAAATACTGGATACAGCTATAAGCACTATTCAGCTCTTGGTAGCACTTAGTTTCAAACACTTGTTGGTTCCCTGGGTACAAGAGTTTATACCTTCCTTTCAATTCATATTGAAGGCATTTAATTCAATCCAGATACACTATTCTATGTCTCAAGTATTTTGGTCTGGTGACTAGATATCATCAAATTATACAAATAAGAAAGACCCTCAAGTAATTCGAGGACTAGTATAAGAGTGGGGGAGAAACACACACAAAGTGATATTAATGTATAGAATGTGGGTGGTACAAATGGCCTGGGTATTCAACAGTGAGGAATACTTGGAAGGAATCATAAAATGCTTTCTGAAGAATATGTTTTGATACTGGAATTGAAAAATGGATACAATGTCAATGCATACACATGAATCTGAGTGTGGGAAAGAGAATTAAACGTAAGGGGACCACAAAATATTTCAGGGGGATATTGTTGGGGGAATTGTAAGTGGGTGCGCTGGGCTGTAGAGAACAACAATATAAGAAACCTGCTGGAATTAAACCATAAGAGACTCTTAAATACATAGATGGGGGTGCAGGGTGAAGGGAAAATGGGTGATGGGCATTAAGGAGGGCACTTGTTGGGATGAACACTGGGTGCTGTATGCAAAGAATCATGAGAATCCACTCCCGAAGTCAAGAGCACACTGTATACACTGTATGTTAGCTGACATGATAATATAGGTTATATTTGAAAATTTTAAAAACATTGCAAAACATTAAAAAATAAAAATAAATAAAATAAAATAAATTTAAAAAAAGCTGATGGAATTAAAAAGCAATGTGAAATTAGGTAGAGGCCAGTCTTCTCTTTGCTCGATATGTGAATAAATTTTCTCTCCTGGCTTACTCTCTCCAGTACCTAAATCTTCACTGATTACTCTCCCCTCTTGACCACTAACATATTTATATCACATAACGTACAAGACAATTATAAAAAGTATTTGTTTGTATATGTATATGTAAACATTTAATTTTTGTCCTTCTGATGGCTGAACTCTCTATAGATTTTCTTATATGATTATGGTATATAGTATAATATTGACTATTGATTAATTGTAAAAATAAGTTAAAGTTACCATATGAAATATAATTCAGGGCTCATTGCTATTTTTTAAAATAAAAGTTTACTACAACACAGCCACATTTGTTTATGTACTATCTATGACTGCTTTCATAATACAATGCCAGAGCTGAGTAGCTGTGACAAAGACTGGCCTGCAAAACCTAAAATATTTATCATCTGGCCCATAACAGAAAATTCATCCACCTCTTACACAGTGCATTTACAAATGTGATCAATACGTTAATATTTTCACATACATTTTTATCCTAATCACCAACCGTTCTGTGTCAAAGATATTTCCAATATATAGCCTCCAAAACAAAGAAAGAATATATGATCTATTATGAATTACTTTTAACAAGTCTTTGCCACATGTCTATTTAGATCATTAGTTTCAAAAGGAAGGGCAAGAAACTATTGACGCAACAATTATTTAATGAAAATAACCAATATATATAGTTCAGATTATGTTATCTAATTGGAAGAGATTAGGAGGTTAAATGCCAGAGTAAATAGTACTTTGCTAAAGATCTCTATTGAAATTTTAAAAATTTTGCTATGACTTTACAAATAACATTCTAGCCAACATGCTATCACACCTATTTGGTTTCCTTCCAAGGAAAGAAAATAAACTTACAAAGAAATAATTCATATGGCTGAAAAGGCAGAAAACCTACTCTCTTTCTTACACAGCTATTCGTACTGGGTTAAGCATAGATATAGCAAAGATAAGCTACTGGCTTTAAAATTTCTACTAAAAATTGTAGCCGTTTAAGAACGTCACACATTTCCAGTAAGATCTGTGAACCACAGTGTTTGGGAGATGTTAGATCTGATCAACACCAAAGGACAGTCATAGAAACATTAGAACATTTACTACTGAGCATTTGCATGGACAGGCTATAAGTAGTATGTGTATTTCTTTAAATTTTGCTCCAAAATATGATGATGTTATAATAAAATATTATGTTTTATTTAATACTTTAATATTTAATTTTTGTCACATAATGTTAAATAAAGGAATCTAATACTGATAGCAAAAATTATTAAAGAAATAACGTGCCAATCCTTATTCATAGTTAACTATCACTTAGAACAACTGTCTACTTACATTAGACACTAACGTAAGTAATATAGTAAAAGTTTAAGTGAATGGGCTGTAGAATCAGAGAATCCTAACCTCAAATCCTAGTTCCTTCTCTCTTTAGTTGTATGGCCCTGATTGATTTAGGAATTTTCTAAGCCTCAGTTTATGTATAAAATAAATTTAATAATAAAACCTAGTTCTTTGGTTTGTATTAGGTTTAAATGAGAAAATGAGCACATGGGAGAGAATTGGCACCAAATAGATGTCTTGTTATTGTTGTTTACTGTCGTGGTCTCTAGATTTCCAGTGGAAGATTATAGTAATTGGAAGAAATAGTCATTGGTTAAAAAAACAAACCAAAACAAAACCCCAAAAATGACAACCCATGATAGTCCTGCAACTAGTTGGTGAAAGAAAAGCCTTGAAAACAAGTGATCTTCCTTCAAGTTCATTTCCTCATATTTTACCATTGTGTTCTTTTTAATTTTTGTACCTGATTGTACTATTATTTTTAACTCTAACTTAAACTTGTTTTTTCCTAGTACTCAGAAAGAAGTACCCAATTGTGATCGAGGATTCCTGTGAAATGTGGTAGACACAAAAGATACAGCAAAGCAAAACCTACTTTTTAACTTAAAATGAGATTAATTTTCCCACAAAGGAATGTATTAAAACATGCCGCTTTTAATGAAATTATATAATGAGAATAGCATTATCTACTATTCTCACCAATAGTAAAAAGTTCTGATTAACTTTCAAAACAAAAAAGTTTAAATGGAAAAAGATATGCATTGAAGTGGACTTTACATATATATGCACATATATATGCATATATATATATACATATATATATGCATATATATATATAAAATGTTCTGATATAACTTTTAAAACAAAAAAAGTTTAAATGGAAAAAGATGCATTGAAGTGGAGTTTATATATATATATATATATATGTATATATATGTGTGTGTGTATATATATATATATATATATATAAGTACCCAATTGTGATCGAGGATTCCTGTGAAATGTGGTAGACACAAAAGATACAGCAAAGCAAAACCTACTTTTTAACTTAAAATGAGATAAATTTTTCCACAAAGAAATGTATTAAAACATGCCACTTTTAATGACAATATATAATGAGAATAGTATTATCTACTCTTCTCACCAATAGTAAAATGTTCTGATATAACTTTCAAAACAAAAAAGTTTAAGTGGAAAAAGATATGCATTGAAGTGGACTATATATGTATTTGTATATATACATATATATTTGTATATATATATGTATTTGTATATATACATATATATTTATATATATATGTATATGTGCATATACATACAAACATATATATATTTATATATATGTTTATACATATGTATTTATATATATATTTGGTGACTTTTATATATATATATGTTTATATGTATATATTTGGTGCCTTTTGAAGATTTGAACTAGATTCATATCTATATATTAGTTGAGATTGAAAAATGTGAAACACCAAGGCTTTCTCACAATATGCCAAGTTTTAACTTTCCAGTCTCTAATGAACAAGATATAGTTGCACAGGCAAACTAATGAGAAATATGGATAAATATTTCAACACAAAATAATGTATTCTCACAGTACATGGATAAGACACATGCGCCTCAAGTAGGAAATATGCTGTCTATGTAGTTCCCTTCTTTTAAACTGCTGGAAAATTATTGATTGGAAGCATTTAGAAGATCAATTGGTGAATGCTCATAGTTCATCATAGAGACATTTAAATATGGTGATTATGCTACTTTTGAACTGAGTGTCGATTAAATTTTCTTATAGGAAACCATACTTGGGGAATTACCTTAAAATAATCTTAAATCCCAGATTAACCTTTTCTAATTGGCATGCTTTAGAATCATCAGTCACAAATTAACAAAGTAGACAGGTTAACAACAACAACAACAAAAATGCCCATTGCACCACACAACAAAATGTTCCAAAAATAATGAACTTACACCTACTACAATAAATACAGTGTGTGTATATGTGTGTGTATGGGATAGAAGTGTCTATAGTTGCTTATTTAGAGTTGATTTCATGTTCTTTGCATTATGAAGTAAATCAAAGGCCATTTTATTTCCTCTTAAACCTTAGAGTTTTTTTGAAGTAAGGGAAAAAAGCCCTAGCTTTATTCTAAAAGCTGTAAGTACATCCTTATTGTGCTAGAATTTTGGCAACTTTAATGCGAAAACTTAACATCAAGAAGACACAAGATTTGTGGAATTTACCACTGACAAAGACAGCAAAAGTGTATAGTCACTTCTATGACGACTGGCATGATTGGATATAATGGCCTCATTTCTATCGGGCTTGTGAAAGGGATGATGGCAAAATAACTATGGGTTTCTTTTATGGCCCAAGCAAGTAAAAAAAGAAAAAAAAAAAAAAAAAAAAAAACCCAGAGTAGGCAGCTTCCTATGCTGTATGTTTGGACTGTTAATTGATACTGAACAGTGTTTATAAACAAAATCTATGCCATTCATTTGATTGTGAGTTTTTTTAAAAATATTTTATTAAAACTTTATGTTTTTATTTATTTTAAAAATGTTTAATGTCTATTTATTTTTTAGAGAGATAGAGCACAAGCAGGGGAGGGGCAGAGAGAGAGGGAGACCCAGATTCTGAAGCAGGCTCCAGGCTCCGGGCTGCCAGCACAGAGCCGGACACGGGGCTGGAACTCACAAACTGTGAGGTCATGACCTGAGCTGAAGTCAGGCGCTCAACTGACTGAGCCACTCAGGTGCCCCAAGACTTTAGATTTTTAGAGAAGTTTTAGGGTCAGACCAAAACTGAGAGGAAGATACAGAGATTTGCTATTTGTCCCCTGCCCCAAATATGTATAGCTAGCCCCCTAATCAACATCCCCAGCCAGAATGGGACATTTGTTAGATTTGACAAACCTACATTGACACATCATAATAACCCAAAATCCATAGCTTACTTTACTTAGTTCACTCTTGGTGTTAAACAACCTATGAGCTTGTATAATGTAAATGACACACGTTCCTTTATTATGGTATCATACAGCATATTTGCACAGCCCTAAAATTCCTTGGTTCTCTGCCTATTCATCTTTCCTTACCCCAACCCTTGACAAACACTGATTTTTCTACTGCCTCCATAGTTTTGCTTTTTCCAGAATGTCATATATGTGGAATTATACAACAGGTAGCCTTTCCAGATTGGCTTCTTTCATGTAGTAATGTAGTAAGGTTCTTCCAGGTTTTTTCATAGTTTAACACTTCACTTCTTTTTAGCACTGAATAATATTCTATTGTCTGGATAGACCGCTATTGATACGTTCATTGTTCGAAGGACATCTGGATGGCTTCCAAGTTTTGATAATACGAAGAGAGTTTCTATAAACATCTGTGCACGAGTTTGTGTGTGGCTTAACTTTTCAACTACTTTCGGTAGTTGAAAGGGGCCATTTTGTATTCTGACCGGCAATTCCTGAGAGTTCCTGTTGCTACACATCCTTGCCAGCAATTGATGGCAGCAGTGTTTCGGATTTTGGCCATTTTAATAGGTATTAGTGATATCTCGTTGTTTTTAATGTGCCTTTCTTAGTAACGTATGCTTCGCATCTTTTCATATGCTTGTCATCTATACATCTTCTTAGCTGAAGTATCTGTTGAAGTAATTACCCCCCTCTTTTTACCTCAGAGTGGTTGTTAATCTTGGATTTTAAGGATTCTTCTACATCGTGGGTAACAGTCATTTACAAGTATGTCTTTTGCAAATATTTTCTCCACTTCTGTGGTTTGTGTTCTCATTCTCTCGACATTATCTTTCACTGAACAATTTTTTTTTTAATTTTAATAAAATGCAGCTTATCAATTACTTATTTCATGGGTCATGACCTCGGTGTTGTATCAAATAGTCATTGCCATAATCATGGCTATCTACAGTTTCTCTTATGTTATTTTCTAGAGTTTTATAGTTTTGCATTTTTCTCTTAGATTTATGATCCATTTGGGGCTAATTTTTGTGAAGGGTATAAATACTGTGTATAAATTTACTTTTGTATATGTATGTCCAATTGTCCCAGGCTTATTTTGCTGAGAAGACCATTTTTTAAAGTTATTTATTTATTTTGAGAAAGAGAGAGAGAGAGGGAGAGGGAGAGAGAGAGAGAGAGAACACATGCCCATGATGGGGAAGGGCAGAGGGAGAGAGAGAATACCAAGCAGGCTGGGCACTGACAGTGTGGAGACTGATGTGGGGCTCGAACTCACAAACCTGTGAGATCATGACGTGAACTGAAATCAAGAGTTGGACGCTTAACCAAGCCACCCAAAAAGACCACTTTTTGTTTTATTTTAATGTCTTGGCTCCTTTATCAAAGATTAGTTGTCTGTATTTATGAGGATCTGTTTCTCGGTTTTCTATTCTATATCAATGAGTTTTTTGTTCGTTTTGTTTTTTTGTTTTTTGCTTTGTGTTTTGTTTTGTTTGTTTTTAATCTATTCTTGCAATAGTACCATTCTGTCTTAATTAATGAAACTTTATAGTACGTCTTACATTTGGGTAGTGTCAGTCCTTCAACCTAAATGTTTTGTTGTCTATTCTGGAACAGAAGAGACATATAAACTTTAGAATCAGTTTGCTGTTTCCCACAAAATAACTTGGTGAGATTTGACTGAGGTTGCTTTGAATCTATACATCGAGATGGGAAGAACTAATATCTTTACAATATTGAGTCTTTCTATACATGAACATGGAATATCTTTCCAATGATTTAATTCTTCTTTAGTTGTATGAATCATAGTTTTGTAGTTTTTTTTTAATAAAGATATTGTACATATTATGTTAGATATATACTTAACTAGTACATTTTAGGGGGGTACTCATGTAAATTATGTTTTTTAATCAAATCATTTGTTCTCTGCTAGTATATAGAAAAGTGATTGACCTTGTATCCTGCAATCTTGTCGTAAGGACCTTGTATACTGCAACCTTATTATAATGAATTATTGTTCCAGGAGGGTTTGTTGTTCATTTGTTTTTTTGTCAGTACTTTTGCATTTTGTTTTTATTTATTTATTTTTAAAGATTTTTATTTTAGAGAGAGAAAAAGGGAGCAAATGGGGGAAAGGGGCAGAGGGAGAGAGAGAGAATCCACACTGATCGTAGAGCCTGATGCAGGGCTTGATCCCACGACCCTGGGATCATGACCTGAGCTGAAATCAAGACTCATATGCTCAACTAACTGAGCCATCCAGGCACCCCAGTTCTTTTGTATTTTCCATATAGACAGTCTTGTCATGTGGGAGCAGAGAGTTTTATTTCTTCCTTTCAAATCTGTATGCCTTTTATTTCCTATTCTGTTCTTATTGCTTTAGCTAGAACTTTCAGCACAATGTTGAAAAGGAGTGGGGACATGGGACATCTTTGCCTTTTACCTGATCTTAGGAAGGAAAATTTCTAGTTTCTCACTGTGATAGTTCCGTTTATTCACAAAGGATATGTTTCAAGACCCCTGGTAGACACCTAAAACTCCAGATAGTACTGAAGCCTATATCTATATGATTTTCCTGTAAATAAGTAAATAGGTAAAATAAGGTTTAATTCATAAATTTGGCACAGTAAGAGATTAACAACAATAATAAAATAGAATAATTATGATAATATACTGTAACAAATGTTATGTGAATATGGTCTCTCTTTGTCTGACAAACTGCATTATATTTTATTCACCTTTTTTCTTCCCGTGGTGATGTGAAAATATCTATGTGATAGATGCAATGAGGTGAATGATGTAGGCACTGTGACCTAGTGTTAGGATACTATCATCTGCTTCTGAACTGTGGTTGACCACAGGTCACTGAAACTTCAGAAAGTAAAACCACAGATTGTATGTGTGTGGGGAGGGGGGGCGGGGAGGGAGTCTGCTGTATTACGTATAATATTTGCTGTAGGGTTTTTGTAGATATTCTTATTAAGTAGAGGAAGTTCCCCTCTATACCTAGCTTTTTTTGCATCTATTGATATAATACTGTTATAATCCTTACTTAGTTTATTTATATGATGGATTACATCAATTGATATTCTAATGTGGAACCATCCTTGCATACCTGGGATAAACTGGTCATAATGTATAATTGTTTTTATACACCATTGGATTGGATTTGCTAATATTTTATTGATAGGGCCTATGAGATTTTTCCCATGCTAATATTTCCTAGACATATAAATATTAAGACTGTGTCACTTAAGCTCATTCAGGGAATTTAACTAACAGAAAGGCAAGAGAAAAAAAAGGATATTTTGAAGAGTTTAAGTCTTTCTAGAATATTTATAACAGTTTTCATAAAATGAAAGAAAAATGTTTTAACATTTATTTATTCTGAGAGAGAGAGAGAGCGAGAGCGAGAGAGAGAGCGGGGGAGGGGCAAGAGAGAGGGAGACACAGAATCCAAAGCAGGCTCCAGGCTCTGATCTGTCAGCACAGAGCCTGATGAGGGGCTTGAACCCATGAATGACAAGATCATGACTTGACCGAAGTCAGGCATTTAACCAACTGAGCCACCCAGGTGCCCTGAAAATTTCTTTTTTAACATAAAGAATAATATGTGATTAAATATGTGGTGATGCTCTTTCATTTTTTTTCATATTTTATTATGCAAAATTCAAGTTCAGCATATCAGGAAAAAGCAGTCATTTAAATAGTGTTTATTTATTCAAGTATATACCACAAAATAACTGCTAAGATTTTAGAATAAAAAAATACTTCACCTTTTAGTAAATATGTACTGTGCAGGAGGCAGTATTCTAAATCCTATATATGAATTATCTTACATACCTCTTCTCAAAAAGCCATGAAATATGTGTTTATCATCATCATTATCATCATCATCATTATTGCCATTTTATACATGAAGAATCTTATATTTAAAGAGATTAATTTATTTAGGGTCCCACAATAAATAAAAAGAGCATATCAGGATAAAAAATATATATCATAATTTAAAATCCATAGTATTGGGGCACCTAAATAGGTTTGTTAGTAAAGCATGTAACTTTTGGTGTTAGGCTTATAGATTTGAGCCCCACATTGAGTGTAGAGATCACTTCAAAAAGTAAAATTTTGGGGCGCCTGGGTGGGTCAGTTGGTTGAGTGACTGGCTCTTAACTTCAGCTCAGGTCATGGTCTCACAGTTCATGGGATCACTCTCTCCTTTGTCTCTGCCCCTGCCCCGCTCATATGCACATGCACATATGTGCATGTGCTGTATCAAAATACATAAACTTAAAAAACTCTTTAAAAGATAAATAAAAAATTAAAACTTAAAAAAATAAAATCCAATAGTATTACCATTATTAATAATTTAAAATTTGGACTCCAAAGTGAAACTCTTGCAATTGTGGAACATTTAAAGAAATCTTGTTCCTTTCATAATATTTCACATTGTTTACAATATATTATTACTCATACAAAATGTGCATTCAAAATGGTATGTTAATTAACTGTTAGAAATTCACAGTTTTATTATAACTTTGAATCTATATCAAGCAGTATAGCAATAATTGAGGAGATTTTCCCTTTGTTGTGTAAGAAGGGAAATGTTGAGAGGCAACTTGCAATTTTTTTTAATGCTTATTTATTTTTGAGAGAGACAGAACATGAACGGGGGAGGGTCAGAGAGAGAAGGAGGCACAGAATCTGAAGCAGGATCCAGGCTCTGAGCTGTCAGTCCAGAGCCCAATGCGGAGCCCCAACTCAGGAACAGTAAGATCATGACCTGAGCCAGGGTTGGATGCTTAACTTACCGAGCAACCCAGATGCCCCAGAGATGTAACTTACCATCAAAAAATGAAAAAGACACACTTCCTTCTTTTTTGCTGTACTTGGCTGGTATACTATAGTAGCAATATTATTTAAGAGAAACATCAGTCAATATCTGTCCAAATAAACTGATGTTTCATCTCTGTTTATGAATCCTATGGGAACAATGAGTTCACAAGTCAGCATGTAGCCTGACCCATCTAACTATATACTGGAAACGAGAAGTTCTATTGAGTCAAGCTCATATTCACAGTCATTGAGAAGTAAGAATCTTCTCTGTCTCTTTGTCTCTCTCTCTCTTTTTCTGAATGGTAGCATCCAGTAACTCCCTGCATGACAAATGATGTATACTCAAGTAAGAAGAAGAAAGAGAAAGACAAAATTACCAAAAAACAGCTATAATATTTTATTAAAACATTTAAAAATTACTGAAGTCTAAAAATAACACTTATTACAGTGCTTTAATGTAAGTGAACTTTAAGAAAAAGAATATATCTTATCGTTTAAATATTAATCGAGTATTCTCCTCTTTATAATGTTTCTTTTTTCTTTCAAACAGACAATGAAAACAAAATGAATATTTTATGTTCTTTCCACTAATTATGACAATGAATTCATTGTCATATGAATATTTTATTGAGAGAAGCAATCATGTTGCTTCTTAATAAATAGGAGAATCACAGATAATCTTAGACAACGTAAGCCTTTGTGACAGTTCATATGTCAATGAAGTTGCTTTTTAAATATATGCAACTTCATTATCTTTCAGTCAGAGTTTCTAGGGAGATACTTCTCACTGACTCTTAGCTCAACATGCTATGCATGATTTTGAGTTAGTCTCCTTAAAACCAGATGCTAAATTTAAGGGAACATTGGATATTATGTACGGTTAGTTATGGATGTTATATACAGTTAGTTATGGATGGTATATATAGTTAGGTACAGATATTGTGTGTAGTTAGCCCTTTCTGGAACACTTGTTCCTTCTCTACTATACTAAAGTTCTAATCACCCTTCTACGGCCACCAATGTGGATGCTCTAGGATAATTTTCCACGTGATCAGTAACGATAGTAAATACAGCTTATGTTGTTCTGTGCCCATTACGTACATATTTTATTTCCTTCTTGCAATAACCCTATGACATGGAATTATCTCCCTTTTACAAGGAAGGGAGTTGAGAATGTGGATATTAGAAAGCTGCAGGGCTTCCATTCAAGCTCCATCTAACTGATTTCCCAGATTACATCAAAACCCCCTCTGTATCTGTGCATCGCAACAACATTAATTTTAATATATACAAGAATTTCACCCCCTCCAATCCAAATAGAATAAAAAATAATGACAATGTGAAAACATCTTTAAAAATATTCATGGTCATAATGCCTCACAGATAGTTATCTCTATGTTATTTACCTATGTATATGTATCTGTTTGGGCTTTTTGGCGGATATATAATATCGATTCCATATTTTCTGATCAATCATTTTTGGTGGTTTGTAATTGCACATACACTTTTTTTCAAATTGCATATTCTGCCAATTGCATAGATAGTTTTCCTCAAAACTTCTTCATAACTGCCCTTGAAAACAGCAGTAATAATATATGACCATAATATCTATATATAAAAATATTTACCAAAATTATGTTCTAGGGGAGCCTGGCTGGCTCTGTCAGTTAAGCGACCTACTCTAAATTTCAGCACAGGTCCTGATCTCATGGTTCCTGATATCTAGTCTTTTATCTCTTGTCTCCAGGCTCCACGATGACAGGACAGAGCCTGCATAAAGTTCTCTCTCTCCTTTCTCTCTGTCCCTCCCCTGCACATGCATGTGTTCTTTCTGTCTCAAAATAAACTTAAAAAAAAAGATATGTTCTGTCACTACCTTAAGTACAAAAGTTTATTTCATACATGTCTTTGAAGTCTTTCAAGAAATTCCTAAGGATTCTAATGGCCAGAATGAGTCAATCTAGATCTCCTCACAATCCCCCTGCTCCCAGTCTTTTCAATATCTCACCCCCGTTGTTTTCCAGGAAATTGTGCCCTCAAAAAGTGACAGTGAAGGGACCTACTGATAGACACAGATATTGAATCCAGACTACCTAACTTATCATTGGTCATTTTTGTATTACTCTACCTTTTTTCTAATATTTTAAGAAAAAATATATTTACATTACCCTACTTTATTTTTTCTTTCCTTTTTTTTTTTTTTACTCTTAGGAAATGAAGTAATAAATTAGTAACAGTCGTACATTTTTAGGGCTATTTTTTTCATCAAAATTGTTATGTACTTAAAGTCAGGGGGCACAAGATGTTTATCTAGCTATTTTGTATTTAATTTTTATGACAATCAATAAACAGAAAAATGAGCTCGAGCTAAAATGGACATGGTAAATAAAAACATGTGGGTTTTTAATTTTTTTTCCAGTTTATTTATTTATTTTGAGAGAAACAGAGACAGTGTGAGCTGGGGAGGGTTAGAGAGAGAGGGAAAGAGAAAGTCCCAAGCAGGCTCCGCGCTGTCAGCGTCGAGTGGGGCGCAGACCTGGAACTCACAAAACCAGGAGACCGTGACCTGAGCTGAAACGGAGAGTAGGAGGCTTAACCGACCGAGCCACCAGGCACCCCAAAATCATGTGGCTTTGAGTGACTATTTCCTTAGATAAAAGCATATTTACATAACTTAGAGGAAGAAGGTCCAACTACGTGAGAACACTGAGAAGCAAGCCATCCACAAAGTTTGGCGACGATGGACGAGACGTCATTCGGCAATATTATTAATTATTTGATCAGAAGATTTCTTTCCGTTTTCCTTGAGGTGTCAGTAAAGAGACTTTATAACAAGAGAGCCACAAACCACACTGAATTTTAACTTTCTTTCGGTCAGGTGCCTCATCGGAAAAAAAAAAAAAATGAAGGAAATTATGGTAGATCATAAATCGACTGACGAATTGAACACTAAAATTGAAGGGAGGCCGCAGGCCAGGAAGCCCCTAAGGTCTCTGTGATACGAATCTGCCGACCTTCTTTCCCTCCGGCCTACTCTCATTTTATACGTCAGCATCAGCATATTCGTTACGCATGGGCCTTTCTCTTCAGGTTTCACATTCCAATCTTATTGGCTTAATTTATCGCTAAGAGACTGGGCAAGAAATCATCACCGGAGCAGCTGGTAGTCACACACCTGTGGTGAGCACAGCATGGCCTGTGGAATTGTGGGATCACCACGTTGTACACCTGAAACCGATGCAACCTTGTGTGTCGACGATACTTCCACGGAAACAATTTGTTTAATATAATAATGATCCCTTGTAATGCACAAAGCATTTGAGGAGTCACTTCTTGGCCAGCAATATATAAACGGCAGAAATGCTTCCACCAGGACAAGGGGGAGGAGGGTGGTGCAGACACACGCCGGCCAGACAGACGGGACGACAGAGGCTGCGGGGCCCGGCGTGGGGGTGGTCATCAGCTAGGTCGTCTTGAGGAGCTAACTCCGTCCATCTCTCACTTTTCCTTCTGGAGATGGAAGACGATAATAGTACCCTGTGGTTTTGTCACTGGTTGTTTTGTGACTTGAAGAAAGGTCTGTCAAGGCCTTTTCGCTCACTGAAATGTAGTATTTTCTCGAAAATGCTGAATCTATTATGGAGGAAGACAGAGAGTTCGGGATTAGCATTCCCGTTTGCTGGTTCATTTTTGAAACAGGTAAGCAATTGGTATTAAAATTAGGCAGGAGAAATGAGACTGCAGACAATTTCTCAAAATCATGGTGATTCACAGAAGCCGGAGGCCTTCTTTGTCTGGGTCCACAAAACCAGAGGTAGGGAAGACAGCTTTTCTCTCTTGGCCCTTGAGAGAGAGATTTCTCATAAATTTTGGTAAAGATAGTAATCTCATGGGATACAAGAATACATTTATAAAAAATCGTAAATTACACACGACAGTGTATCAGCATGTGGGTCAACGGTAAGTCTAACAAAATAGAATTAGGTAGAGTCACTAACGTACAGATGGCTTCCACATAATTCTGACCATATATACATGAGCCTTTGTAATCGAGTCTTGCAACTTGTTTCCCAACACAGTGTGTATGAACTTGTACCAATAGTTACAATTCAGTAGCCTCCCTTCGTTTGCCAACTCATCCTTTCCTTCGCATGTAAGTGGCTTGACAGGATGCATGCAGCTCCCCTCAGTCAGTTACCCCAGAAGCACGCAGAATCCTAGAGACCTAAGACAGTATCAGGGAACTCTATTCCGGTGGGTCATTTCATTAATAAAAAAATAAAAAATAAAAATTAACTTTTCTTCTATATATTTTTTTAATTGTTGTTCATTTATTTGTTTATGTAGAGAGAGCAGGGGAGGGGCAGGGAGAAAGGGAGAAAGAATCTTAAGCAGGCTTTGCACTGTCAGCGCAGAGTGCGATGCAGGGCTCAAACTCACGAAATGGTGAGATCGTGACCTGAGCCAAAACCAAGGGTCTTATGCTGAACCCACTGAGCCACCCGGGCATCCCATTTTTTTGGTGTTCTTAAACACAGAGACAAAAACTCTGTTTTTAAGACTCTCAATAATTCTCTCCCTCACCCTGTCTCCTTTGTCTTTTTTCCTCCCTTGTGTCAAGTTTGAGCACTTGGCATTGTTCTGTGGAATATTATGCTACAAATAAGAGAGCCTGATCTTACTTTGTTGAAGGACAGAATTCAATTTAGTTCCTACTTTAGGACCCAGGGGTCAATATCTAATATTTCTTTCCTAACTCATCCTGTCCAAACCACTCTTGGTGATTTTATATCTAAAAATGTTTGATGAGAGCATATCTAGAGTACCTGGGAGCCATCAAGTGCCAGAGAGTCAGCAAACCCATAGAAAGGAGAGAGCACTGGGTCTGGGCTAGAATGAGGAGTAGAGCTCTTCCTCCCAGAGCAAATCCAGGAATCCCCAGGCACAAGTCAATTGTCCTGGAGAGTGAGCTGTACCTAAGTCAGCCTGATCTGCTGGACCGGAGGACAGAGGGGACTCCTCTGTGTGAACCCACTGCTTCTAGCTGTAGTTTCCCCATCAGATAGGATTGGAAAACCCATGGGAGATGGCTCCTGGAATTGTCTACTCTTTTTACTTTGTTTTTTCTTTTGCGTTTATGTCATAGTTATCTGTGTTTCCCTCATAATGATCAGTATTGAGCTTTGATTGTATTTTGTTTCTGTTTTTGGAGAGGGAGGGAGGGGCCGAGGGAGGGGGAGAGAGAGAGACCCTTCAGCAGGTTCCATCCCAGCGCAGAACAAGACATGGAACTGGATCTCAGGACTGTGAGATCATGACCTGAGCTGAAATCCAGAGTCAAATGCTCAATCGTCTGAGGCACCTGGGTGCCCCTGGTATTAAGCTTTTTAAAGTAAAGTGCTCTATAAATATGCAAAATAAAAATATACAATAAGGCTCAACACTCCTTACAAGAAAACACATTTCTCAGTAGGAATATCCACATGGAAATGATTTCCTCTCCCCCAGGAGAACGTGGGTTATGCCCTTTCATGCCCTCCTTCCCAGGGCCGATACTGCTTGTTCTGCAGTGTGATTTTACTAAAGATTGAAAGGTGCCCTTCTCTGAAATTCAGTTTGTCTCTAGAATTTTCATCAATTCCTCCGCATAAGATGCACATAACTAGCACCATATTAAAAAAAATGAGGTGCTTTACCCCCTAAATGCAGGGATCTTATTTTCTACATCGTAAGACATACAGAACTAAAAAAAAAATCTTTTGTTAGAAATGGAATGGTTAAGGCTGTTTTTTTCCTCTGTGAAAACTTTAAAGCCGGGTCACTCGTTAATATTTCTTTTCTCAAAGGACTGCATGAGATCCAGCTGTGCCAAAGAAATAGGACTTAATGAAGCCATGGAGATGTATGTAATAGCTTTAATTTTGGAGCCACGTATTTTGAAATAGGTCAGACTGCCAGACAAGTATCTTCGAATGTTCAGAAAACAACAACAAGGGAAAACGGAGGAGGTGGGCGGTATGGGCTTAATCTTTATAACAGGAGATGAGGAAGGCAGGAGAGTGAGTGGGGCAAGGAGTCTAGAAGATGGATATTTTTCTTTGAGATTTTGTAATACCACCACACCAGCTGTGCTTTTCTTTATGGTTCTATTGAGCTTTCAAACTGGGCCTGTGTGGGTTAGTTATTGTTGCTTATGTCACCTTATATCTGATACTCCTTCAGACCTGATCCCAAGGTTAAAGCATTCCGACTGAAATATTCTCCAAGGTGTCTTCAAGACAAATTCACAGTGTGTTCCTGAAGCTCACCTAGGGAATGTAACACGGTAAACTGATAATTCCTGATTAATCATGCTTTGTTGCTTTGTCAATGTTACCACTGGCCCCGCTTCTTCTGTGAATGTAAGCCTTGTTATATAAAATATTATTTAGTTGGAAGAGTGCTTTGCAGTTTTTTAAAAAGCATCTAGAAACAAGTATTTCATTCTAGTTTTTAAATGGCTTTATTTCTAAGAAAGAGAGAGAGAGAGAGAGAGGAGAGAATGAGTGGGGGCGAGACAGAGAGAGGCAGGACAGAGTTTCCTAAGAGAGCTCTGCATTGGCAGCAGAAAGCCTGATGTGGGGCTGGACCTCACAAACTGTGAGATCATGATCTGAACCAAAGTCGGATGCTTAACCGACCGAATCACCCAGGCGCTCCTAGACGCGAGTACTTCAAATTCATGATTCCATTCTGAATTCCTAGAGGGCCTCTGTCATTTGTCTCTACCACATGAGCTCCAATAAACCAGGAGGATCACCGTGGAACATCCCGCATCCTTGGGATTTGGGGATTTTATCTGTGTTGGGTTAGGTGAAGTTTAACCTAATAATAGCAGGATGCTGTGCAGACAGTCAAAGATAAATCCATGATTCTGCATTTTACCAGCTAGTGAGGGAGCAGAATAATAACGGTAACTATGTCACCGCAGAGTTGAGCATAAGACAGAGTCAGATGGAAGAAACACATGCACACATTCAGAAATAGAAAGATTCTAACCGAGTCTTTGCCTAGTTCTTTTGATCCCGTATATTTCTACTGTAAGACGAAAAAATTTCAGGACCTAAAATTAGCAAGAAATACTTTTTTCCTATTATCAGTCTGCAGAAAAAAAAAAAGTCTAAGAAGTTATTGAAACACCAAAGGTATGTTTTCAAGGCTTTACATTATATAAAGAATCGTTTCAATTCTGCCTTAAAATTCATGAAAACAAAGGAAATAAAATTATAAATCCACGTGCCTTCAGAATTCAAGGCACATGATAGCTCTGAGCTAAAACCAAACCAAAAGTACTTACTAGAACCAAACACACGCGCACACACACACACACACACACACACACACACACACACAAATGTGTCCTACGCTGACTGAAGGGTTATATCAGGAATCCAAAGTTCACCTTGGCTAGGTTGCACCTGACAGGAAAACAGAGTTGCTGAGGTCTGATCTTTCATTGGGCTGCAGCAAAGCATTAAGAGCAGGCTCCATTGTTTTTAGAGAGTTGGAATACTGGTTTGTTCCTTGCCTCTCAGCCTTCTGGGGTTGAACCTTCCTTTGCTAAACAGTGTATGTCCTAATGCTAATGACATCTGTTCTCGGGGCCAGACACGGAGATTCTCAGGTATAAGGGTACACATCATGCTACCGTGTAAGTATGTATGGAAAGTAACTCACTGTCCTCATTTCTGAGGATATAAATGTTAAGCCTTAGCTAAAGATTTTATGCGCGTGGAGGTGGGGGGAGCTCTATTTACATTTATCTCTTAAAGGGCACGGTCAAAGCAGGGCTCACATGTAAACTTGACACTCAATGTCAGTCCCTGGCAAGCACAATATCATAGATGCAAGTGCCTTGGGAGCAGAAAAATTTAGCTTTTCTTCTTGGCCCCACACCTAGAGCAGTGCCTGATGAAAGTAGGCCCTTGAACGTAGGTGTTTAGTGGATTCATGACATGTGAAAAGGATGAAGAAATGTGGTTATGAGCTCACTTTTATTAATTATTTTTAAGTAACGTCTACCCAAAGTTTTTAAATATAAAACATTCACTTAAATGAATGGCACTCACGATGACAAGCTTTAGCTTTTTTTTTTTTTTAACGTTTATTTATTTTTGAGACAGAGAGAGACAGACCATGAGCTGGGGAGGGGCAGAGAGAGAGGGAGACACAGAATCCGAAGCAGGTTCCAGGCTCCCAGCTGTCAGCACAGAGCCCGACGCGGGGCTCGAACTCACGGACAGCGAGATCACGGCCTGAGCCAAAGTCGGACGCCCAACCGACTGAGCCACCCAGACGCCCCAAGCTTTAGCTTTTGTACTTGTAAAAAGGCACCAGTGTTCCCTCCCCTAGTCAACTTCACTGGGTCATCTTTCCTGGGAAAGGACAGCTGGTGTGGTGGTGTTACAGGATCAGAACCTGCCACCCTCAGAGCCCGGGAATGTGAAGACTCTGTGAGGTGGCTCAGGGCAGCTGGGTGGCAGAATGAGTGGAGAGACTATGTGGTGGGCTTATATTTCCTATAGTTGACATTCACATAAAATTTCATTTAAAAAAACATCACTGTGGGGTGTCTGGGTGATTCAATCAGTTAAGCATCTGACTTTTGATTCGGCTCAGGTGATGATCTCACAATTTGTGACTTCCAGCCCAGCATGAGGCTCTGTTGACAGCCTGCTTGGGACTCCCTCTCTGTGTCTCTGTCTCTCTTCCTCCCTCCCTCCCTCCCTCCCTCCCTCGGTCTCTCTCTCTCTCTCTCTTCAAATAAATGAATAAACTTCACAAAAAACAGAACAAAACAAAAAAAGAAAACTCCTAAAAAGCAAAGAAACTTCGATGCTGCTAACCCTGTTTTTAGATACCATCCATATGCTAAATACACTGATTCTGAAATTTGTAGAAGTGAGATAAAAGAATGGGGAATGAAACTTGAATTTAAAAGGGAAACAAAACTGCATCTGTGTAGTATGGACAGAAAACAGTAATATAGACGTTCACACAACTAGAGGGGAACCTCTGTGTGTTGTCAGGTAGCAATTGGAGTCAAAAGCTGCGGGCCCCACTACACGGAAAGATCTGGAAATGGATGCCTTCATTCCATAGGGGCTCACTTTGTTTCAATTCAGGCCCTCAGGATACCTGGGCAGTTCAATCAGGTACCAGACTGAGCAGGGCCTCTGCCATGGAAATAAAGAATCTGGACTGAACACTGTGTGACCCAAGTCATAAACATAGAATTTGCAAGGCACCTCCAGGGAACATGAAAAAGAATCAGACGGTTGAGGACTTAAAGGCCTGCGACCGGAACCAAACCCTAATCACCTCTGGCCTTGTGCTCTCCTTAGCACTTTGATGGCCTGGGCCATGGGTAGGCTCATGTGTTTAACCTCTCTTCCTCGATCTACCTTCTTGAAGTAGAAAGCAACTTAAGATTCATGAGTGGGAAAAGTGAGGATCCATCTTTGCAGAGACAAAGTCCTACAGTATGTTCATCTCCAGCCGGCTTAGCAAGGTCTGGTTCAGGAAGGTATATATTTATTTTTTTAATTTTTTTAACGTTTATTTATTTTTGAGACAGAGAGAGACAGCGCATGAACGGGGGAGGGTCAGAGAGAGGGAGACACAAAATCTGAAACAGGCTCCAAGGTCTGAACGGTCAGCACAGAGCCCGAAGCAGGGCTGGAACTCATGGACCATGAGATCATGACCTGAGCTGAAGTCGGACGCTTAACTGACTGAGCCACCCAGGTGCCCCAAGAAGGTATATATTTAAGTAAGTGGTAGATCCTGACTGGGGAAAGAGACCTAGGGACTGAGAAGGGAGGATAGGAGGCTGAGATTAGGAGAGTCCAGCTTGGGCTCCAGGAACTGGAACATTCTTAATTTCATAAGTTACAAAGGAACACATCCCCATTATAAGATGGCTAAACATTGAAAAGGTATATAAATTAAAGCCTGATTATAAGAATTACCCCTATTGTTAGGGCGATGCTGTAATTCATTTTCCTTTGTGATGATGTTTCTACTTCCTGGGGATTGCTGGTCATCCGTGACCTCCTTATGCATCTTGCACCCCAGCGCCCACAACCACTTGACTGCCCAGGAGGCAGGTGTGACCCAGTACTTTAATCAATGAATTCAGGGAGAGTGGAGAGCTTGTGGCTAGAAACTCAGAAAAAACTGGGGCAGTTGTCAATTCGTCACTCTGTCAATTGCCCCAACCTCCCTCTGACCACTCCCTTCTTCCCAGCAGGCCTACCCTGCCTGGCTCCTGCAAATACTCCATGTATTTTCTACTCTGTTTATCTGGTCCCATCTGCTTTCTGTCTTCTACGAATTTCTCCAAAAGTGTTGGCCCACTTGGTGGTAATAATTCTGATTTTCTGGTGCTGTTCTTGATGTATATATATATACATATTTATTTTTTCCAAAGAAAAAATATTCTCTGCCACTTAGGAGTTAAAGTAAGAGGAGAGATGACATACATATGTGGCCTGTGCCCTTGATCCAACCTGCCTCTGGTCCTTCCTTAATTCAATCAAAGCCAGGCCATCTTTAGTAATAAGCTCCGAGGACCACAGAGTTCAGGTGTTCTAATAGATAATCCCATCACATTGAACCCCAGGATGTGCCATCTTTACTGGAATGGCCGGTGTAAATTTAAAGAGGTGAGGTTTGTGATTCTTAGGTTTTCTAGAAGACAAAGATTAAATAACTGATTTAATATAAGGTTAAAAAGTGTTTTCTCCCCATGTTACACATAAATTGTGTATCAGAAGCAAGAAGAGAATTGCACCTAGTTTCCCCTGTATAGACTGGTTTTGCTCATGCAGTCCAGATTGGGCTCTGAATGTTGTTTTTAATTAACATTAACATTAGTTGCCTCGGGGCTTGGCTCAACCTTTACTAAGAGATCATCCACATTGTCAATTTACTCCGTGGCTAGAAAAGGAGACACAAAGACAACTAAACTAGGATACAATGGTCAAAATTATGAGTGTGAAGTGACTGATCCGTCAACATGTCTGATGTGCTAAAAAAATAAGTCTTACCAATTGGGGTACCTGGGTGGCTGACTTGGTTAGGTGTCTGACTTTGGCTCAGGTCATGATCTCATGGCTCATGGGTTTAAGACCCACGTTGGGCTCTGTGCTGACAGCACATAGCCAGGAGCCTACTTCAGATACTACATGTGACTCTCTCTCTTCGCCTCCCCAACTCCTCCCCCGCTTACACTCTCTCTCTCTTTTAAAAATAAACATTACAAAAATTAAAAATAAATCTCACCGAGCCTACCTAAAGGTTTTTCTGAAATCACAAAATGGAAAAGAAATCTTGCTATCCGACAGGAGTCATGAAGTCATAGCCAAACTGTTAAAACTGACCAGCAATTAAGAAGATAAACAGATATTTAAATTATTTAATTTAATTATTTAAATTATTATTTTTCAGATGTATGCATATTTTAATACATGAGGACAGAAAGTGTATTAAAATCAGACCATTTAAAACTTTTTTCCAATAATTTGTATTTGATCCTAAGATTTGCATAAATCTATAGGATTGATTTTCAACAGTGATTTGCCTGTTTGTTACATCAGCTTTTTTAATTGTTTTCTTGGTATTCTTAAATAACTTATACTAGGCAAATATACTAGATATATTTCAGAAATGTTTTACAAATAAAAGAATTATGCTTGCTGAATCTAACAATGTTAAAATATTGGATCTCTGCACAGACTAAAATACTCTTCCTAATTATAGGAGGATTTCTACATTGGAATGCAATTAATGCCCATTTTGTTCTCAACTGTTTTATGCCAGCTCTTTAGATTATAAAACATACCCTCCCCCCTTGAAGAAATATTATCAGTAATTGCCTAATTAACCCACAATACCACTGATATAGTACACATTGCTGGCATGGGTCTTAAAAATTAGGATCACAGAATTCTAGGCCTGTGTCCTTATGGGGCATAGATCACTTTTCAGTGCTATTATTTAAGACTCAGACCAAATGGGTACTTAGGGCACTGGCAAAAATAACCATGACAGCAAAATGAGAGCATTTGTTGTGGGGTATTTCAAAAAGAGCCATCACAGTAAAAAGGTGGGTGGGTGGGTGGGTGGGGGAGCACTAGGCATATCCTTGTATCACCATATCTTGCAAATGAATGTTTTTCTTATTTTGAATTACAAGTGTTCCTTCCTCATCCATAATGTTCTTTAGCCAATAATCTCTTCAGTATCTGGGACATCTAAATGCTTCTCAGAGGTGTGGGTTCACTTTTTCTCCAATAAGCAAGAAATTGAAACACATTCAGAGTAGAAAAGAAGATTGTGTTCTTGGACAAAGTAGTTTTCCCCAGTAAGCAAGGCGATGGGAGCTCGGAAAGGCAAGGGTGCTGCTCTGGCAAACAGGAGAAAAAACTAGAAAAAAAGAGAGAGTGGGGATCAGGAATTACAGGTGATATGACCCTAGGAGATGGTTTCAGAACTGAAAAATTATCTGTCAAGTGACATAAGTACATGCAGACAGAAAGCCAAGAAGTTAAAAGTACAGATTTGCAAAATCCAAATCCTAGCTCAGGGGTGGACCGTCTGTGGGGACAAATTACTTTGTCTCTTTGAACTTCACCTTCTTCATCTGTGAAATGGACTAGTTACACCTGTTTCATGGAGTTTTAGGAGAGGTTGAGTTAATAATCAGATAAACACTCCATTGTAGTTTACAAGATATTCACAAAATCTTCCACATGCCCTGCAAAAAGTGGAACATATGTCCCCTTTTCCCGAGTATGGGCTAGACTTGGTAATTCACTTTTAACAACTAGAAAGAGATGGAAGTGACTGGTGTCACTTTGGAGGTAAGATCTCCAAAAAAAGAACTGCTGCTTCCTACTGCAACACTGTCTCATCACTCATCAGCAGGAAGAATCAGCTCTCTTGCAGAGAGGAATCGAGCAACCCTGTTGGAAAGCCCACATGATGAGGAACTGAGGCATTATGCCAATAGCCAATGAGAATCCAAGTTTTCCTAAAAACAGCCCTGTGAATGAATCCTCCTGGAATTAGATCCTCCTGCTCCAGTCCTCTCTTCACATGGCTGTGACCCTGACCTCCTCCTGAAAGACTCTAAGTCAAAACCTGAGAGCTAAACATGTCCTGTGTTCCTGACACAAGAAAATTTGAGTAAACAAAGCAAAACAAAACAAAAAAAAACAACAAATAAATGATGCAGATATCAGCTTCATAAATAGTGTGCCTAAAATTTATTGTAAGTGATCAAAAATAAGGAAGGAAGGGTGTTCTGACCTATACATTATATCAATTATTAATGTACTTCTTATATTTCCCTGTTGATCATTGAAGTAGGTGCCTTCCTTAATGTCTTCAGTGGGAAAAAAAATAAAGGCCGGCCAAACAAGGAAAGAAAGACTTTTTATTCTGAATTTGCTAGAGCAAGAGGGTCAGCCATCACCCCTTGCATTTTGGCCAAGACTCAAAGGAAGGTAGAGGAGTGAGGAAGCTTTATAATGGAAAGAAGGGGAACTTTCAGGTATGCTCTTGATGGAGGCCTGGTATGGGGAAGCTGTCCGTAGGCTAACTAGAAGCAGAGAATCTTACATAATTGGTTAGGAGAACGTATTTGGCTTCTCTGCTTGGTCTTAAGTTGCAAGTAGGGACAAAAGTCGGGCAAGATCTCAGTTATCAATCAGATACTGGCCATTTTGAGCCAATTGTTCCAGAGTTATTGTTTAACTTCCTGGATTATCACTAGAGGTAGCAATCTGTCTTCTTGAAAATCTGATTTTCATCAAGCTGGCCTCCTGGGTTGTTTATTATAGATAAAGAGTTGGTTTCTTTAGCAGCTTGCTGTAGGTTGTGGGTCCAAGTTCTATTTTTATATGTGGTCTGGCTGTGGTCCATTTGTATATTCGGTCTCCCATTAACAATACACCATTTTTTATACTGGCACACTGATTGTAATTCTCTCTCTTTGTTCCAAGTTTCTAGCACTGTTCTATCCTATTTCCATATCAAAGTGTTGATGGCATTTCTATAAACATTCTCTAGTTTCATGAAGGACTAAAATCAAGGTTTCTGAATATGAATAATAAAATAATCGAGAGGATTATATCTTGGCAGAGAGTTTCTTTCTGCTCTAACACCAGATACAAGTGGGGAAGAAGAAAATGAAACAATAAACAAAAGTATAGTTTAAAAGTCAACACATTTTCATTAGAAACAGGAAGGGGAAGGGGAAGAGAAATTAATTGATCAAAGTGATAAATAAGACACCATGAGCACATTTTTCTTATTTCCATTAAGTTGTTTCCTATGTAGTAGTTGATGTTATTTTTGACAGTATCTTTCTTACAAGTATATACGTGATCATATATTTTCAACATAGCTTTTTCGTTTTCACATTGCAATTACTTTAAAATAAATGTTTACTGTTGTGATTGGCAACATTGGGTCAGTAATTACTTTATTGGTGCAAATTGTTTTTGGCTAACGCATAAAGAAAGAATCATTAGCATTATTGAATGTGAAAGGCAGAAAACAGTCATTATATTTTTGGACTTCTTGAATTCCATTGTTCTTGCAGTGACCTGCAAGGTCATTGTCGTTTTCCTTGCTATTGGTGATAAACAGAGTTGCAAAGAACCTATAGAAACCATCCTTGGTAGTGATTTTAAACATTAAAATCTCTACTGTGGCAGAGGCAGGTAATTAGAAGTAAATAGGTAGTAGAAATTATTATTTTATCGAAAACATATTTACTGAAAGCCAGAAACTGCTTTAGGTATTGAAGCTGATTTTGTACCAAATTTCTTTCTTTTTTTAATTTCTTTTTTATGTTTATTCATTTTTGAAAGACAGAGAGAGACAGAGCACCGGCAGGGGTGGGGCGGAGAGAGGGGGGTGGGCACAGAATCTGAAGCAGGCTCCAGGCTCTGAGCTGTCAGCACAGAGCCCAACGTGTGGCTCGAACTCAGGAACCACGAGATCATGACCTAAGCTGAAGTCGGATGCTCAACCGACTGAGCCACCCAGGCACCCCTGTACCGATTTTCTTGAGATCCAATCCCTCTTGGTTTATAGTTAGTATTTGCACAGCTGGTAAAGGTATGGCTACAGAGAAATATCTCCTTTCTATGCATATAATACTAGCAAGAATGATGCTAATGGGAACTGACCCTATAGTGGTGTCAGCAATTCCATAGACAGTGATAAGAATTGTAGAGCACTGTATTGTTTAAATAGCAAACACCAGTTGTTGATGTGCAAAAAGACATAAGCTAAAAACTGTCAAATCATCTTATATTATTTGCATATTTTTCAGGAGACAGAATACCAGATTTCTTTTTAGGTGAACCCACTAAATATTCTTTATGGTGTCTGTTTTTTTAATTAAAACATAGTGAAAATTGGGGCACCTGGGTGGCTCAGTCGGTTAAGCATCAGCTTTGGCTCAGGTCATGATCTCACAGTCGGTGAGTTTGAGAGAGATCCGCGTTGGGCTCTGTGCTGACAGCTCAGAGCCTGGAGCCTGCTTTGGATTCTGTGTCTCCCTCTCTGTCTGCCCCTCCCCTGTTTGCACTCTCTCTCTCTCTCCCTCTTTCTCAAAACTAATAAACATTAAAAACTATTTTTAAAAAACCTAGTGAAAATAGAATGCACATTCCAGTCCTCTTTCTTTTCTAACAGTTTGGAATGTTGGACTCAATGAGATTAACTGGATTATGTTCAAAAATATAAATATAATGTAGATCACAACTGCTTCAATAGTCTAAGGTTATTAGTTGGCATAGCTGTTGATGATGGCTTTAATAGAAAAGTTTAGGTATAAACTCGGATATATGGGCATTGTCCTGCATCCTTTGGTTCTGTTTATTTTATTACTTTTTGGGTACTTTTATTCCATTTGTGGGTTATTTCTATGCTCTATTGCTTTCACTAGCTGTTTCTGAAGGTAGTTTGTTAGTTTGTGCCTTTGACTCTGCATTTAAACCATATTCTCTACTTTTTATCCTCTCTGAGCTATTCTATACATTGTCTCTTAACACATTTAAATCAGAAAAGTATTTCGCGAATTTTATTAAAACCTTTTAATGACCCCTATTTAAGCACTAAACTAAATGAAAATTCCCCAAAGTTCTTTGCAATCCAAGCCCACCCAGATTTTCCAGTTTATTTACTTTGTTTTAATTGAGACATAATTGACATATAACATTGTGTAAGTTTAAGGTGTACAACGTGTTGATTTGACACATTTATATATTGTGATATGATTACCACTATAGCATCAGCTAAGACCAAGGTCTTTCCCAATATCCCTCACCCCAGCCCCTAGGAATTATCACTGTACTCTCTGTTTCTATGAGTTCAGCTTTTTCAGATTTCACATATAAATAATATCCATATCATATAATATTTGTGTTTCTCTGTCTGACATCACTTAGCATAATGCCCTTGAGGTCCATCCATGTTGTCTCAAATGGCAGGATTTCCTTCTTTATCATGGCTGAATAATATTCCATTGTATATTGTATATTGAGTGCATATATTGTCAGGGAGGAAGAATTCCTGTCCTCTCAAAGGTCTTTCGAACTGGACTAAGAAGCAAATTGACATGAAATATTAACAGGATAAAATCAAATTTAATATGTGTATATACAGGGAATCCACATAGACATGGAAAATACAAAGAGAGGCAAAAGGAGGGGTATATATATATTTTAAAGTTCTGAATTAAGGATAGAGTGGTAGGAGTTTGTGTTCAGAGTTTGGGTTCATTGAGCTATAAGAAGAGTGGATGTTCAGTAAATGTGTTCCCTACCATATAGATCGGTCACTGATAACATTGATCTATGTTAATAGCACTTATTCTGGGAAAGATTTCCAATTTAGATTCTTCTGTGTTGATAACGGAGGACAAAACTTTCTCTGGAGCATGAAGGGTCTCATGTGCCTTCAGCTCAAAATAATCCACATTCCAGGGTGCCTGGGTGGCTCAGTCGATTGAGCGTCCAACTTCGGCTCAAGTCATGATCTCTCAGTTCAGGAGTTCGAGCCCCACGTGTGGCTCTGTGCTGACAGCTCAGAGCCTGGAGCCTGCTTCAGATTCTGTGTCTCCCTCTCTTCGCCCCTTCCCCATTCATGTTCTGTCTCTCTGTGTCTCTCAAAAATGAATAAACATCAATAACTTTTTTTAATAAAATAAAACAAAAAAATAATCCACATGCTAAAGTGGCATATTTGGGGGGGCAAGTATATCTTGAACTTCTATATCATATATATAGGTATGTATATATATAAATCATATATATGTGGTACATAATATATCATATATGTATGTGTGTATATATGTATGTATGCATGTATATATATGTATGTGTATATACATATATGTGTATATATATACATATACACATGTATGTATTATATATACATATACATGCGTGTATATGTGTGTGTGTGTGTGTGTATATATATATATATATATATATATATATATAACATTTTATTTATCCACTCATCCATTGACCAATATTTAGGTTGTGCTAAACTCTCTTGCACTTGTGCAACCTTTTCTTTATTTATCTATAACTGTTCAAGTAAGCATTCCCTGCGCTTTTTGTTCTATATTTGTTGCACAAATCTCTTAACTTAGAAAGTAGTCTTAGAATATACTCTTTTAAGTTATTTGTCAAAGGTTAATATGTCTTTGCAGATTGTTTCAAGTTTTTACTATTACATAACTTTTTTTCCCCACCAGGTTCCATGGTTTGAGTCAAACCTTTTTATTCCTGCTTTCTTTTTGCAAACTATTGGAATAATTGTTACAGGGAAATTATTCTTATTTTTAAGTTTATCTACAACCATCTATCTTACCAGAGACAGTTCAAACTCCTGGTGACCTCTATAGGTTGATTGGTGTATAAATAATAACTGGTAATTCTTCAGAATAAGATTGAGTTTGCATTTGCTAAATTGAATTTTGATTAATGCAGTTCCAGATGTTGAAATGAATGTTCTTTTATTGAGATACATCATCTTGAAAGGGGATTCATGAACTGAACATGGAGAGAAAAAGCACACTGTGAGAAAAAGTAGTGAACATATTTCTAATTATCTCATAAAATAGCAAATTCATCATTCCCTCTTTTGTGTTGTCACAATTAATTTTTATAATACTCCTTCAAAAGTTATCTCAATATAATTACATGTTTATATATCTGCATCATCCACTAGACTATGAGTTACATGATAATAAGTATTATGTTTTATTCAATTCAGTATTGAAAAATCTTGCACAGTGCTTGACCCATTGTTTGTATTCTGAAAACGCTTATTAAATGATGAACGAATAAATGAACAAACAAAAGACTCAAATCTGAAATTCAGATGCTTACATTTCTAAAAGGAAACTTAGGAATATTGTGGTGATGTTTAAATTTGTGGCTTGAAAATGTGTAATTGTTTTATTACCATTATTCTTTAGACACTGAAAAAATGGAATCATTAGCAAAATAATTACCCAACTTTTCCTGAATTCTGTCTTCACTTACTATTAAAAGACTTCCAAACATTTGTTCCACAAATTACTTTTCTCTCAATTATTCTAGAAGGCTTTAAGGATTCACTGTCATATGAGAAAATCTTTCAGTTACCATATGACTATCTTGTTTTTTTGACCAATCTGCTGTGTCTCTCTTTCACTAAATTTGCTGCTGGGATCTCTGATATCTACAAAACTGGGTAAGGGTGCCTATTCATACCTATGCCCAAATTGAAGTCCATGGAAGGCTAGCCAGAGAGGCCAAACCTAGAGAAAAAACACATTGATGGCTTAAGAATTTCCTTAGGTCACATCAGAGGAATAGATCTCCTTTTTTGGGGGAAAGGATTTTGAACCATCTTTGACGTTCATTACACCTCATATAGATGGACTACTAATGGATAAACTTCTGAAATTTTCTGCACTTGGACAATTAGAGTCATAGATACCTTTAATGTTTAATCTAAAAACTCCCACGCATGCACAATAAATTTAGGATTTTAACTGTTTAGAGATTATATAACATTTAATGTTCTCTCAATGCAAAGATCCCTTTACACACTCATTCAGACATTAATTTATATATTCAATAAATATTATGCAGTTTTTCTAAGTGACTAAAAATAAGTTAAGTACTAAAAATGAGTTCAAAAATATAAAAAAAGTGAATCATTATCATGGTTCTGCAACTTAATATTTAACATTTGAACAGTTCTAACTTTTTTGACTCATGTATCTTCTCTGTAAAGTGGAAATAATAATAGTAAGTTTCCTTTTTAGAAGGGAAAGTGGTAAATCAAATTTTTAAAAAGTGGTCTAAGAGAAAAGTACCAAGGGATATAGGTTATGGTAACAAAGGGAGAAGAGACTTGAGGCTTCATATTACCTCCCAAATGTTAGAGAATAAAGAGAGTATGTCAAGTAGGATAAAAGCCACAGGGAGGAGAAAATGGCAGCCAAAGAAATCAATCATCCATTATTTATTTAATAAATGTTTATTGATTTGCTTTTTTTGTCGTTGTTCTATTCACTGTAGTGAGGTGTTGGCAATACAAAGACTAATGCAAAATAATTTCTACCTTAAAGAAATTACTTGAACTTTAAAAGGCATTGAAATCACCTAGGTTGCTTCTAGGTGGAATACTCCACTTCCCCTCCCATAAGCTTTAGCTTTAGTTAGTGTGAGTTATTGCCCACCTACGTGATTATGAGCAGGACATTTGTGGACCACTTGTTGAAATAAGACAGCTTTAGGGATTATGCATAGAATTCACTTCAAGAAGTATAGCTATAAAAGAAGCTTTAAACATGAAATTGTTTTTAGGTTAATTTTAAGAATTTCATTCAGATTTTTGAATGAAAAAGCTAAATTAAATAGACCTGAATTTCTTTCGTCTCTCATCCTATCATTCATTTCATTGTTCAAGATTCAGAGTATCAACTGTCATATGCTATTTAGAAAATGTTTAAGGAAATAATTAGTTGTTAGTCTCAAAATGGAAAATAAAGTTTAATCACTATATTCATTATATGCAAACAGTGATTTATGAAAGATATATACTGAAATAATGAGATTGCAAACATAATTTATAAAAAGAAGAGTGAGTTTGGTGAGTCCTAGAAGACAAATTCTTGGCCATAAAGATAATCAAGTATCAGGATGAATTTTGAAAAGTGGCTGAATAAACCCCGTTCCTTTGTGTGATGAAGGTGGAAGAAATAACTATCCTTCATTGTTAATTTAGGCATTGCCCACTTGATATCAGAGATTTACTTATTAAGATATCAGAGTTTTAGTTTCTTGAAGAGAGTACTGGTTCTGAGAGTATTCCACAATAGAATTTTTGGTGCTGAAAGACAGCAAAATGAAAATACCTACAAGAGCAGATTCATGGGTCTGGTTCCTTATACATCAATTTGTATAAGTCAAATGATCTCGGCTGGATCCCTTGTGTTTAGAAAGGCATAATCGTGTCTTCCCAATTGGGGTTAGAGTCAAAATCTCCATGAGGGTTTGTCAGGAAAATGTATAATGAAATGCTCACACATAAGGGACTAAAAAAAAATACAGTTTATTTTTTAATTTTTATTTATTTATTTTTTGTTTTAATTTAGTTTAGTGTTTAAATGGGGGTTATTAAAAGGTTTTAATAAAATAAGTGAAATATATTTTTTTCTGATTTAAATGTGTTGAGAGACAATGTATAGAATATGAATTTTCAAGGCCCATTTTAGAGCAAATTGCTGTAACAGACACCATGGGGTAAGGAAGATGAAAAGGGCCTTGTCTCTTCCCTCAAGGGATTTACAGTCTAATATGGAGGTCAGACAGAGGTCGGAACAGACTTCTGACAACAGCGTAGAGGTCAGACAACTACAGCCTGCGGGCCAAATTCAGTCCACCACCTCCAGGTAAGTGAGACGACCAATCTAAAGGAAATACATCTACTAAGACTTTAGTGAGAAATTGGGGATCTGAGTAATGTTTTTATGATTAGGTAAGAAAGTGCACACAAAGTGAAGGAGAGTGTCAGTCTCTTCAGTGAAGCATGGTTTTGGTCAATGGAAGATTCCAATGTATGTATTCATCCTGTTGAGAGTTTTAGCATGTCGATGCTGCTGCACAGAATGCCATGAAAAAGCAGACAGAACAGAACTAACCTGCACATTGTGCTGTTTAGGTCTTCAAGACTTCATTATTGAAGGTGAGTAAGGTAGATGAGGGAATACCATTGGACCTGGAGCACATATAGGTTCATGAGCACATATATGACACTTTCTAGTAACTTTTGGAAATTATCAAATAAAATGTGGCAGGGAGGTTATAATTTCACATTACTATTTGGGGGAAAGGTAACTAGAGAAAGCATGAGTCACATGGGATTTTAAAGACAAGAGTCTCACTTGAAATAAAATGGTGATATATGTTTGCAAGACCTGAGTTTATATATTGTTTTAATTTATTTTGAGAGAGAGAGAGAGAGAGAGAGAGAGAGAGAGAGAGGCAGAGAGAGGGAGGGAAAGAGAGAATCCCAAGCAGGCTCCCTGCTGTGAGCACAGAGCCTGATGCAAGGCTCAATTTCATGAACTGTGAGTGATCATGACCTGAGCCAAAATCAAGAGCCAGACGCTTAACTGACTGAGCCACTGAGATGCCCCAAGACCTGAGTTTATATGTGTGAAAAGTGATTGTCTTCAAGGACAGTGGCTGTCCTCAGACTATGTTGAACAATAAATTATCTAGGAAAATGGTATGAAATCCTGTGTAGGGCATTTGTTCTTACAAAGTTATCATCTGTTTGTGGCATTATTACATCGAAAAGCAAGCTAGAAATGGATCTCATCAATTGGATATACTGAGTGTACCAGTCAGCATCTCAAGAGGAAACCGAATTCACCCCAGATAGTTCAGAGGTCACAAACTATAAGCATGAACAGGGACAAAATAAAATAACAAGGGATGGTGAAGATCCCTGAGACTATCAAGATGGGGAAGCATTACTTCAACTGGGACTGAAGTACCAAGGGAGTGAAATGGTGTTTCCAGAGATTAGTGAAGGCAAGGTCACCTGGTGGTGTGCCAAAGGAATGCACATATAGCTAGAAGTACAAAGTCAGTGCTAAGGGGACGGGGTCGGAAACTTTTCTCTTCTCCCGTCCAATGGTCTCAACCAACCAGAATCCAGCTGGTTAAGGAACCTGATTGATGTAATCTACAGGGGTCAGTCAATAGCTATCTCCACCTCAAGCACAAAACAAGAAAGAGAAGGGCAGGAGATTAAGAGCAGATTCTAGGGATGGAGACTGAAAATAACCCGGGTGAGGCAGTAGTAGTTTAGACAGGATGATTCAAAACCTTTGTTCTCAGTTGATGGGCAATTTCTAGATATACCTTTTGCATAGACTATGGGAAGGGTAGCATTTTTATGCAACCAAGTTAGATACATTCTAATTATGCCTGTCCTGTGAAATTCTGTAGAATTGGATATTTAGCTCTTTAAAATAAGGGAGATCTGTCTTGAATGTACATTATATTTTCCTGATGGAGTTGATTAATGAAATGAGTTTTTTTAATTTACAAATATCATTTAAGAATTTAGTATAATGTAATGTAAGTAGCAAAAAAAGATTTTTTAAAATTATTTAATGTTTGATTTATTTTTGAAAGAGTGCAAGTGGGGGAGGGGCAGAGAGAGGGGGACAGAGGATCCACAGCAGGCTCTGTGCTGAGAATAACAAGGCTGATATGGGGCTTGAACTCACGAATGGTGAGATCATGACCTGAGCCAAAGTCAGACACTCAACCGACTGAGCCACGCAGGTGCCCCAAGAAAAAAAAAATTAAGGCAAGTGTTTTACAATGCCTTTTCATCCTAGACATATTAGAAATAAATCTGTGCCCATATTCTAAGTGCAGACCCTGTATTGTGCATACACAGTGTCTCGATCCGTGCTATGCATGATACCATGGTTAGATTTACATCCACCTACTTTGCTCAATTAATGTCTTTTTAAATAGCTAAGTAAAGCTCTTTTCTTTTTTAAACCAAAATAGCATCCTGTGAAACATTTGGATCCAAAATAGAATCTATGCGAAACCTAAAAAATCAAAATAGAATTCCTACAACTCCTCAAATCTAAAACACTTGGGAAAAACTTTAGTGGGCATGACATATCAATCACTTTCTTACTGATTAAAGGTTACCTTTTAAATTTTATCTGTAGATTACACACACACACACACACACACACACACACTTCCCATAATGCCAAAGATATAGAAGTTAATGTTTGATTAACGTATGTCTAGTTTGCATTCCAGAAAAATAAGTTTTATGGGATGAAGTGTGGTTTGAGTGTGTGTGCTAGAGATTGGCTATGTAAATGGTTAGTGGGTACTGATTTGGTTAAACTATATTCTCACCAATGCAAATCTTCTCTCAAATACTATCCATTTCTAGTATGGGTAGCAGGAAGCAGTGTACGGAGATTTTTTTTTAACATTTATTTATTTTTGAGACAGAGAGAGACAGAGCATGAATGAGGGAGGGTAGGGAAGAGGGAGACACAGAATCTGAAACAGGCTCCAGGCTCTGAGCGGTCAGCACAGAGCCCGACGCGGGGCTTGAACTCATGGTCTGCGAGATCATGACCTGAGCCGAAGTCAGCCACTCAACCGACTGAGCCACCCAGGAGCCCCAAGAGATTGGTGATAAAAAGTCAGTACTGACTTCTAGGCAGAGACATTTCCATTTGCTCCTTCATAAGACTGAGGCAGCCACTACACTCTCTATTCTAAAGGTGAACAAAGACGCCTTCATAGTCAGAAGGTTCATGCTGAAAACCTGTTCTATAGAGTTAGTGAGAATAGAAATAGGAAGAAAGTGCAAGAAAAGGAAACTAGAAAGAGTAGTCTAATACTAGCAGCTATCATTTACTAAATTATTATTACTTATCTCTTAACTATCTCTAGAAAGCCGTACTTTTAAATTTTGTTTAATGTTTATCTATTTTTGAGAGAGAAAGAGCGACAGAGCACAAATGGGGGAGGGGCAGAGAGAGAGGGAGACACAGAATCCGAAGCAGGCTCCAGGCTCTACGCTGTCAGCACAGAGCCCGATGAGGAGCTCAAACTCACAAACCGTGAGATCATGACCTGAGCTAAAGTCGGACACTAAATCCACTGAGCCACCCAGGTGCCCTGAAAGCTGTATTGTTGGTGGGTTCAAGGAATGTTAGAGAAAAAATGTGTGTGTGAGAGATATTCCCATTTCTCTCGTCTCTGAGTTATGTGACTTTGATCAAGTCATTAAAACTCCCCAAACTTAGCTTCTTTTGGAAAGTGCTGAATAGAGATTGACTACTTTGATTACAGACCCAGCATTTTACATTTATAATCTCTAATCCTCACAGTTATCTCTCAAGCCAAGTAATTATAATTTCCTATTTTAGAGATAATTAAACCAAGGCTTACAGAGTCGAGAAACTTGCTCAGGATTATGTTCCAGGACAGAGCTGGAACTACAACCATCTTTGTTACTGTTTTATTCTTCAATGTATATGATATATGATATATATGATGTGTATATGACATCAAAGAAGTGTAGGAAAGATCAGGTAGATTAGCTTAAAAACTTCGGTTTGTATATTAAACAAAACAAGACATTAGCAAGATTTGAAATGGAAGACTAGTTGGTCTGATATGACTAATTCCAATTCTGTTTAAAAGATCTCATTTTATGTGTAGAATAAAGAACTGATTATGGGGAAGTACGAATCTATCTGAAAAGATCGGAGATGGGCATAGTGGAAGCAAGCGACGTTTCCTTGGTGGAAACGCAAACAAACAAAGCATAGCAACAAAAAACATAGACAAATATAAGAAATGTATAGCAGGAAGAAATTACCAGATAGGAAAAAAAAAAAAAAAAAAAAAAAAAAAAAAAAACAGTGGGAAGAGAGAACCGAGCTGGAAAAATACAGATTCAAATTGGAGACAATTAACCTCACCAAAGTGCCAGTTTCCTTTTGGTTCTCTTTTTAGAAAGAATCCCCTCATTGCTGATGTAGTGTGCATGAAATAACTATGTTGTGACTTGATGATATATATGTACTTATATGCTATGTTTTATGTCAGCTAACATGTCGCATACACATATATATGTGTATCTATGTATTTATGAGTATCTATATCTATATCTAATCTGTATCTAATCTGTCTAAACCTATCTACATCCTTGTTTTCCCCTTTAGCACCTTAATTTATTTTCTAGATCACCCTTGTCGATTTTTTTTTTTGCTGCCTCTTATGTTCATGCTGTCAACATAAGATCTCCTTTTTTTAACACCTATGACTTACATTTGGCCTTCTAATCTAGTTCCATTTCCTCGTTGATGATATCTCATTTTCATCTCTACTTATCTCTAGATAAGTATAGCATTTGGCAGATTTGCCTTGATGAGCTGAAATTTTGCTAGGGGCAATTACTTGCCATTATTCCTCTTTCATTATATGCCAAGATAAATTCCTTCTCAGCTTCTGTCCTTGATCCATCTAGTGGTCCTAGTTCCTGCTTTGCAAATGACTTAGAAATTAGTCATGGATTTAAAAAAAAAATCTAATATTGAATAGCTTGTACTTTCCATTTTCAAGCTAAGGAAAGGTATTTCCAGTAGAATTAAAATGACAAAAAAAAAAGTGTATTTTTTTTTTGATTTCACTTTTAGTTTGCTTATAGTTATTTTCCACGAGTAGTTCTAGGAGCATGAGAGTTTTACAGGCATTATGGAGCACCAGCTAATCCTGCTTTGGTAAGCAATGGTGGACTTTGGTTTAGTTCTTTTCGCTTTAGGCCAAACATGTATCAAAAAGCATAATTACACATTCATATTTTATAGAAGACTGCATGTGATGTCATATAAATGTACAGTCAATCCAGTTTCCGCTTAATTCAGACGGCCTTGAACATATTCATTCATTTTCCATCCATATCCATGTCAAATATATGTGAAATATAAAACAAAAAGTACATGATTTTTCCATTAGTGTTTTCAGCCATGAAATCGAATTGTATATCTTTAAGTGTATGCTTTCTAAAAAATTTCTTTCAGAAGATATGAATAATTGGGAATGAAGTCCCGAGTAATAGTCTGTATTTTTAGCGTAATGTGCTGAGGGTGAAGCAAGTGTAGTTATTTCGTAGAATGCCGATTGTACACGCATACACAGACGGAGGAAAAATTCTGAACTGGAGCTAGGTGTTCTGCAATATGACAAATAGGGTTAAACTGCCAAGATTGGAAATAGTCATTTTCCTTATTTGTAGCTTGATGGCAAACAAAATAATTTTGGAAACAATTAGTTAGCCTGCTCTGTTGTGTATCAGATAGCATGTTACATTTGTCTTGTTCTGCTGACTTGAACTTATCAAGACTTGAGTGTACCTTTTTTATTTTTTTTTCCCTAAAGCTCTGCCTCACAACAGATGGGATGTCTAACATCCTTTTCTATTTAAAACATGCGAGTTCTAATCAACAGGAGGGTTTTAGAATGTTAAACCAGCCAGCCATAAGAAATATGTCATGCAGTTTCCTGTCATTCTAATTAATTAGATAGCATTATTTGTTGTCCCCAATGAACCTAAATGAGCTCAATGCCGGGATAATAGCTTAATTCTTATCAAAGGTTTGTTTTCATATTATTCACTCGGATTGGAGCAAAAAAAAAAACCCTAAATATTCAAGATTACCTCAAATGCATGAGAACTGTGATTTATACATGAGACTCCCATGCTTAACCTTCTCTCAAGATCATATGAATATGTGAACATTCTAGGATACTTTTACATGAACATTATATGTTGTTTAATATCATATATATTTCATTTTCAAACTGTATTAAAACATTTTTCTGGCAAGATGTTTATACTCTATTATCACTTTCAATTCTATTATCAAGACAGTATGTTTTCAGTGCTACAAGTAGCCATTCAATTCTATTCTTGTTTTTAAGCTGCTGCCTTACAGATTGTCATGAAATTATTGATTAGTTCACAATCCTTAAATAATATGCAATTTCTACCTTAATTACTCAGAAATTAATGAACTGACAATTGAAAGTAATGTGAAAATCGGAGAACATGTTAAGAGACAATTTGAGTTAAAATATTTAATCTTAACCTGAAGGTTATCAGGTAAGATTACAAAATGGAGGAGAGATGCGAATGTAAAAGAATAATGACAATAGGTAATTAAATAAAAGTAAGAATACTAACTTCAGTATATGATTCCAGCAAATATGTTTGAACCCTTGAACCTCTCATTAACATTGAATCTATCATTAACACCCATTAACATCTATACACCCAAAACATCTCACCAATTATGTTTTGTTCTTCTTTGGTCCCTCCCTAATTATGTTTTGATATTTCATGCGAACTTATTAAAATACGTTATTTAAATTGATTAAGTTCCTATTTAGAGAGTCGAAATTACAGAGTTTTATTTGCTAATGTAAACTCTTATTCTTGTAAATAAAAATGTGGATGTTGATTTTAATGGTTGACCTAATTTGTAATAATAAACAAGATCTCACATATATTCAGTGTGGCTATAAGAAGATATTTGTATAATCACATTAACAACATCTAGAATGGGTACCTTTAATACATCTTAAAAGATGCCATGAAACTCCTTTTATTATTGCCTGGAAATCTTCCTCCACCACTGTGCCATAATTACGTGTGCAATTTATGGACATGTGTGCTTTATCTTTGATAGCACTTAGAACATGTTAGCAGCCAGTGCTAACTTTTCATCTCATTTCTCTTGAAATGCCTACTTGTTTTTATGAGTCCACAGAAATTGTTGCTCGCAGAATCCTCCTTCATTCTTACAGTTTTAACTAAACTTTACATTTTTAAACCTAGTTTTAGCATTTTGCTTGTTCTTATATACTAGTCTATAATATCTACTAAACCAGGGATTGGTAAACTTTTCCTGCAGAGGGGCAGGTAATAAATATATTAGGCTTTGCATACCATTTAAACTTCGTTACAACTATCCACTCTGTCATCGTGGTATGCACAAAGAACCACAGGCAATATGTGACTTAAGCACCATGGTTGTGTTTCAACAACAACAAAAAATAATGCACAAAAATAGGTGATGGGCTGAATTTGGCCCACAGGCTGTAGTTGGCTGATCTCCATATTAGACTGTAAATCCCTTGAGGGAAGAGACCATGCCCTTTTCATCTTCTTTACCCCATGGTATCTGTCACAGTAAGTTGCTCTAAAATGGGCCTTGAAAATTCATTATTGAATTAATGAAACAACAGACCTCTGACAACAGCGTAGAGTTTTAAACAGTAGTTGCCTAAGTGGTGAGGAATAGAGAAAATGTAAGACAAGAAAGTGAGGCAGGCAAACTCTGTGGCCATTGAAAACTGTTTCTCCAGTTCAAAAATTGTATCACAAGCAAAACATTATTTGAATAAAATGTAGAGTGTTATTCACTGGGTTAGTGAGAATTCAAAGTCCTATTCCACGAGGAGCACTCAACAGAGCTGGGTAGAAAAACCGTATCCTAAGTGTGCTAATTGAGCAGTGAGCACAGATCTATTATAACAGAGCAAAGTATGGAGTACTCCTGAGTCCTAAAGAGGAATTGACACGTGCTCTAGATCTAAGGAATGATAAGTTTCTTGCAGATCAGAAGAGTTAGCCTGAGGAATTATAAAAAGTCAGTCTCCTACTTAAAAAAAAAAAATATATATATATATATGTATACACACATATATACACATATATTTATATATAGATTTTATATATGTATAATATACATATATGTGCATATATGTATATTATACATAATATAGAAATAACTGCTGCTTTTGACTTCATTTTCTAAATCTATTTTTTTTAAAGAAGTAGAGGTACAATTGTAAAAACAAAACAAGTCCTTATATTTCCCTCAAATATTGCTGAAGAAGATTTTACTTCGGCAGAAATAGATTCTAGACTTGAATTTCTGACCAAGGTTTCTGCTTTTAACAAATCAAACATATAAACATACACACGACCTTGAAGCAGTTATTCGCTTTACAATGGTGCACCAAGTTTCACAAAATGTGAATATATCGTTTTGAAAACTTCAATTCTAAATATCATGAGTTTGAGAAGAGGGGGAAGCAAATAGCTGAAGGCATTGCAGAAATAGTAGAAAATATTGATCTGGAGTTGTACGTGAGGTCAGGGCTGAAAATATTGATTTGGTTGTCAGAGACAAAGAGATCTCTTTTGAAGTCATTGGAGTGGACAGATTCTGAAGAAGAGCATGGACAGAGAAGGGCTTTGATTTCCCTGAAATGGGAGTGATGGAAGGTACACTGGAGAGACATCAAACAATAGGATGCTCACATATTTATCCAGACTTTACCAACATGTATTTATTATTTTTGACATGTTTGACACTATGGACTTATTTCTCCATCTGGACACAGAGACAGGTGAATTAGAAGACCCTTGGGCTCTTTTCAGTTGTAAAATTATTCATGAGGTTTAGTTTTATATAATTGTGGGTATGTGTCATATTTGTATTCATATTTATACCACAGTAAACCATAATAGAATATTTAATTAATACTTAACTGTTTTTTTCACTTTTAGACTTTATATGGGCTTCATGAAGATTTCATTTCCCTTAAGAAAGAAGTTCAATCAGTCAAGTTATTCTGTTTTCTTCATTTATGTTGCCTACAAAAATCTGTTCCAGGGCATCTTCCTAATTGAGATGCTTCACGTTTTTGCAATAATTACAATATGAATGTTGCTAATAATGACGATACTGTTATTTTTCCTGCCCGAAAGCAGATTTGCTAATAACTCCTAATCAACTTCATAATTTGTCATGGGAGATTGGAGTCAGATTAATTTCAAATAAATCTATCTATATGCTTTCATAATAATTTTCAGCTAATTGTTATCAGTAAATATAAGACATTGGAACTTAATTAACTCTTAAATATTGGTTAGTCTCCTGTACTTCGGTGGATATTAATTGCTTAGACATAAACTGCATGCTCAGTAAAAATAAAAAGGGAAAATGTAAAGAACAACATTAGCATATGCCATAACAAAGATATTAATTAGATAAAGCCATTCCTACTAATTTACTTGAAAATAAAATTTGACCAGACTATTTCAAAATGAAGATGTCTCATTAACTAATGATGAAGAATTGGATATATTTCATAATTTTCTTGTTATTTAATAAAGAAAAAACATAAACAGATGATATGGAGAGAAGGCTGGAAAACCCTAAATTTGTAGACAAAGGGAAATTTAGATCACTCCCTAAGGGCACTGCAGATTTTCTGGGATAGCTAGCAGACAAAGTGAGATTTTCAACAACACTGGTGCCAACATTGAGAGATTTATATTCTTATTTTTTTTAATGTTTATTTATTTTGAGAGAGAAAGAGAAATAGAGCATGAGTTGGGGAGAGGCAGGGAGAGTGGGAGACAGAGGATCCAAAGTGGGCTCAGTGCTGACAGCAGAGAGCCTGATGCAGGGCTTGAACCCATGAATCATGAGATCATGGCTTGAACTGAAGTCACACGCTTAACTGACTGAGCCACCCAGGTGCCCTGAGAGAGTTGTATTCTTAACATAGGATTGTACAGATATGGATACAGGCAGAGTTGAGACATGTTGAAAGGCATTTGATAGTTGGCTTAAATTTTTTTTTTTTCAAAGAATGTACTTACTAATATAATCATGTTATACTGCTCTTGACTCTCTTTGACACCAACTGTCAATTGATTTACAGTGACAACAAAACAACCCAAACTGATGTCTATATCTTTAGATACCCCTGCCTAGGGACAAGCATGTAGAAAGACAAAGTGGGCAGAGTTTCCACACACAAAGGCAGGAAACAGGGGGGTGGTTTTTTATTGCTGCGTAACCAATGAGCACAAACCTAACAACAGCCATTTACTAGTTCACCGTTTTGTAGGTCAGAAGTCTGACGGGACATGGCTTAGTTTTCTGCTCACGGTATTACAAGCCTGAACTCAAGATACTCTCCAGGCTGGGTTTTTTTTTTTTGTTTGGAGGATCTGGAGAAGCATTTACCTCCAAATTCACTTTTATGCTCAGCGGAAATCAGTCCTTTTGTGGTTCTAGGACCAAGGTCCCCATTTCCCTGACAGCTGTTGGATGAAGGCTGCTCTCAGCTCCTGGAAGCTGCCTCGCTCTGTAAACAGTTTGGAACCAGGATGCCTGATTTCTTTAAGACCAGGCGAAGTACACCTTTCCGACTTCCTCTCTTTGCCGGCTGGGGAAAAGTCTGCTTTTCAGGGTTCATGTGAATAGGTCAGCTCTATGCAGATAATCTTCCCGTGTGAAGGTCAGCTCTGCTATATAACACAACCTAATCACAGGAGTACAGGCCATCAAATTCACAGTCCCAGGAACTGTGCTGGGCGCCAGTTTAGAATTCTGCTTACCCTGGGAATTAAATGCAAGGCTTTGGTGGCACCAGAGGACTGGTCTTTATATTTTGGCTCTGCCAATTTCTAGCCATGCGATCTGGAGGAAGTGACTCCGATTATTCTTTTCTCAGCCTCATTGTTTGTCAACTTGGTTAAAAAAAAAACAAACTTACTGCTGTATTAGTTCCTCCATACATATTATGTATTTTCGTTACTTTACAAGAGTATCTAAACAAGCCGGAGAAGAGGTGGTGTGTACTAATGTTTCAGAATGAACCGATGCCTCTAAACAAGTACACAAGGGGGTAAATGTGCTAGTTCTTCTCAGTATATTTCAGTTCCCACGACCCTTCCCTCCCATGATGGCAGTATCTTGGAGCTCTGAAATTCTAGAATTAAAGATATTCATCTTCGGTATGATTTCGCATCTAAACATTACCAAGGCAAAGCACTTCATCTTCTAAATCTGCAGAAACAATGTTCTTTTGTAGTCGCAGTTGGAAAACTGGCTACTGGACTTGTTGACAAACAGTATATCCATCTTCGAAAAAGAGGATTTTTAAAGGTAATAGTAAATTTATATGAAATTTAATTTATACATTTAATTTATTTATTTTTAAAGTTTATGTATTTTGAGAGAGAGAGGGAGGGAGAGAGAGCATGCACACATTGGGGGGTGGGGTGGGCAGAGAGAGAGGGAAAGAGAGAGAATCCCAAGCAGACGTCACGCTGTCAGCACAGAGTTGGATGCAGAGCTTGAATGAGGCTCTCAAATCCATGAACCACTCATGAACCATGGGATCATGACCTGAGCCAAAGTCAAGTTAAAGTCAAGTCAAAGACACTTAACTGACTGAACCACCCAGGCACCCCTCCACATTGAGTTTATATAATCATTCTTGAATAAGATATGCTCCTGTTTGTAAGTTCAAACTGATTCAACAATGAAAGCCAAAATTAAACAGTTCAATAGCCCTCACATTTTCAACACATAAAAATGCACTGCCATAACAACAAGTGTAGTTATTATCTTTCCTCCACTCCCTTCGGGGTAACCCCTTCCCAACCTTACAAAATTGGCTGCTGGTGTCACCAAAACGTACACACTTTTTTTTTCTTTTTCTTTCTTTTTTTTTTTGTCATTTGGTTAGCAGGTGTCTTCAAGAAAAACAATCTTCCTTCTGCGGAAGGTCTGCTTTCTTCTCTGCGACTCATGTTTCCTACCATGGTTACCTCTGGGAGTTTAAAGAGCATGAGATTTGCAGTCAAAACCCTAGGGGTCTGAGGGCTATTGTGTTAAAGTGGCATGCACCCCGCTCCTTTCTCTATAGAACACCAGAACTCTGACTTGATTAGGTGGTCAATGTCCTCGAGGTGGGAATTTGTTGTCTGTTGATAGCCAGATTTGATGTTGATTTCCAGCACTTGTAGATTTAATAATAAAAAAACATGAATGAATAATAATTGCTTTTGCATCTCCAGCTGCTAAACTCTGTTATCTTGTTAGGGTATCTTCTTCCTGTCTATAATCAGTTCCTATTTTTCAATGTGCCTGTTTCTCCAAACTATTTTAGTCAAACACCTTGCCCTTTTTCCCCCTGAATGGTTCTTCTCAATCTTTCAGCTCTTCTAGGCTCTGTGATCCTATTTTTCTCACACAGGTTATACCTATCTTTGTCTGGAGAGGCGTTAATAAATGTGCCTGAATGCCACACTATTAAATTGTAGAAAAACTATACGGACGACAGAACAGATCAAATATACTCTGCATTATTCTGGCCCATCGGTGAAACACTACATTATTTTTGTTTGTTTCTTGGGGCCTGTTAAATAAAGTTTCAACATAATCAGTGAGAACCTATATTGAATTCTGTTAGGGTGGATTATGATATCGTATAGGTGATATTTTCACTACTGTTAGTTTTGTCCTGGAGTTATGAGTAAAGAAAGTCATCACTCTGCTTTACACTAAAATCAAGAAAATCCCTACATAGGCAGAAATTCTTGCCTTTATTTCTCAAAATATTGTCCACAGACCGCCTATGGTAATTAACACCTTGGGTTTTTACCTGGGTAATACATTCCTAGGGTGTTTAGCAATGTTTTAAATGAAAATTCTTGGGTCCCATTGCATTCATACTGAATCACATTTCATTTTGACTCTCTCACTAGCTGATTTCTCTATTTATTGCTTCGGATCATGTTGGCAAAAACTCAACAGTCTGTAATAAAATCTGGAAAAAATCCAATCACCTACTTTTGTCTAGGTGGAAGTCAATTAATTTGTTATTGCATATTCTAGAAAATATATAAGGTACAAATAGTAATTAAAGCTATTCTGAATTTTCAGGAAATTCTACTTTATTCAGAACACTTTGGTTTGTTTTATTTATGATGTCAATCATACAAAATAGGAGGTCTTTATACCGATCCCATGAAAAGGAAATGAAAACATGTAGATATAGCTTGCCATGGCATAGAACTTGCTGGGATCACCAGAGATCAAACAATCATATCCCCTGGAAAATGACTGCCATCACCAAGCAGTCTCACTCTGTGATTTTTTTTCTCTTAACTTCAAAATCATAAATGCATGTCCCGAAGCCTTAGGATAGAGCTGACCCTGTCTGTGAGCATTAAGTCTCTGGTTGACAGAGTGAATATCACCTGTGATATAAGGTAGTATCTTATTGAAGGATACAGAAAAGATAGGACAGGAATGCACAGCCATCATTATAAGTTAGTTTTCAGAGAAGCATAAAAAGATATACACAGAACAAACTGTGTAGCATGGGCAGTAACATAAATCGTGCTGATCTAACAAGCTTCAAACAACTGAAAGCCAGGCCCTTTCTTGTCTCTAAAGACTGCCTTCCTTTTGGCTGGAACTCCTTGCTTTCCAAGGCAGAGTTGACATCAGATCCTCTCCCCATTAATCTCCGATAGCCTAGGTAACAAAGGTAAATTCAGTGAAGACATTACTGTCTTCTGGGGGAATTGGAATGTGAACGACAATACCTATGCAGCAAAGCCCTGAATAAAACAGAAACAAGAGAGTTTAGCAATCACTGGGCACACTTCTTCTCCCACAAACACATGGTCATCAGGTTGCTACAGCTACAGGTCCCAGAGGAGGGACTGGCAAGAAAAACACAAATGAAAAAATAAAACCTACTCACAATTTTACTGTTTGTTGAGACAAAGTAATTACAGAGCCATCAGGCCCAATTACAAAGCACACAGAGTCAATTGTCATAAACTATTTAGAAAGGCAGGTGGAGAAGCCAATAGAGCCCTGGCCTTCCATTCAATGCAACTCAGCTCAGGGGCCTCTTGCCTCTTGTTTGTAAAAGTCAGACGATATACTGTTCGCTGTGCCCTTAAATATTTACCACAGAGGATTAATTTCTCCATGAGATTTCTTCTTACTACTCAGAAAAAGCTGGTCACTTGCCGCATTCCCATTTCGGGAATATCCCTGTACTTTCCTGACCCACTTCTCTCCTCCTCTTAACATTTTGACCCGTGAGACGCACACGTCGGTCTAAACTGGCTTCTCCCATTCGCATCACCTAAGTACATTTTTGAAATATCGTGTGCATTCAGCAACTGAGAATGATGTAAGATGAATCTCAAAACTTCACTTCCACCCTCATGCTTAAAGTGCATACACGCGGAAAAAAAAATACACACAGTGTATGGTATAAATGTTTTATAAGATAAAAAATGTATATACCGAAAGCCAGATTTTTCTGGCTCCACCTATTCTGGAATCTCAACTCTACACAACGTGGCAATGGGAAAAAAGAATATAATGAAATACTGTTTACAGTCATTTGATTCATAACAACGAAATAATCACAAAACAACGGGACTGTGATAAATAAATACGTAGGTTACAAAAACTTCCTCATGCCCTATAAAATGTGATGTTTCTCTTTTTTTTAAGTTTCTTTATTTATTCTGAGAGAGAGAGAGAGAGAGAGCAGGAGGTGGCAGAAAGAGAGAGAGAGAGAGAGAGAGAGAGAGAGAATCCCAAGTAGATTCCACGCTGTCAGTGCAGAACCCGATGTAGGGCTTAATCTTACCAACTGTGAGATCATGACCTGAGCTCAGATCAAGAACTGGACGTTTAACTGACTGAGCCACCCAGGAGCCCCTAAAATGTGATTTCTCAATTCCCCATAACTTTTTTTTGCAATCGTGAGTAGTATGATCCCATTCCCAAGTGAAGAATTAGGAGAGCAAATAAGTGGCTTTCCATAAGTTCTCAGAAGGAAAATGCAGCAACAAGCCTTAAAACCGACTTCTGGTTACATATTACTTTATCAAAATTTTAATTGTCTTATTTAAATGTTTTATTTTTAATTACAAAATATTCCAATCTAACAGAAAACTGAAGTGTAAAATAGGATACATACACACTCAACATCTCTCTCTCTATATATATATATTTTAAAATTAGCATGTGGAAAGATTAATTTCAACTGTTTTTTTTTCAAAAATTACATTCTTTTATGCAGTTGTTATCCCAAACCCCATTTCAACTCCACGATCTCATACCTTTCTTTCCCTGCCTATACGTCACTGCTTTTGGTGGTGTAGTTGCTATATAGCTTTCTCAAGTATATTTTTATTTATCTTTATTTTTTTATTTAAAAATTTAAAGAAAATATTTATTTATTTTTGAAGGAAAGAGAGACAGAGTGCAAGCTTGGGAGGGGCAGAGAGAGAGGGAGACACAGAATCCGAAGCAGGCGCTGGGCTCCGAGTTGTCGGCAAGGAGCCCGACGCGGGGCTCAGACTCACAGACTGAGATCATGACCTGAGCCGAAGTCCAGTGCTTAACTGACTTAGCCACCCAGACACCCTTTTATTTTTTAGTTTTTACAGTTTATTTATTTATTCTAAAGAGAAAGAGAGATAAAGCATGATTCAGAGAGGGGTAGAGGGAGAGACAGAGAGATAGAGACAGAGAGAGAGAGAATCCCATGCAGGCTGTGCACTATAAGCATGAACCCTGAGATCATGATCTGAGACAACGTTAGATGCTTAATCAACTGAGCCACCCAGGTGCCCCTTCAGGTATATTTTTAAAAGTAAATGTGTGCATCTGTAAATATTACTACTGCTTTGTATGGTTTTAAAATTTACAACAATTGTAACTGTCATTTTTAATTTTTTCCATTGAATATTGATTACAAAACTTACCTGTTTCTTCTTTTTTCAGCTTTGTTGAGGTACATGACATTGTATGTGTTCCAAGTGTTTAATGTGATGATTTGATACACATATATTGTGAAATATTTAACATAATACATCCTCTACCTCACACAATTGCCATTTTTTGTTGTCATAGTGAGACTGTTAAAGCTGCACTCTCATAGCAACTTTGAAGCAAACAATACAGTATTAACTATAGTCCCCATGGTATACATTAGATGTCCAGAATATATTCACCTTTTTAAAATTATATATATATGTATACACATAATATAGTTTTAAAATTATATACATATATAATTTAAAAATTTTTAATTATTAAATTTATGTTTATATTTAAATATTAAATTTAAAATTTTTTAAATTATATATATATACATATACATATATATATAGTTGTGTAGATAGATACATAGATAGATCGATAGATAGAGACAGAATGCATGAGCAGGTGAGAGGGGCAGAGGGAGGGAGAGAGAAACAGAAACTCCTAAAACTGGGATTAAAAGTCATATGGTAACTGTACTTTTAATTTTTTGAGGAACATCCATACTGTTTTCCATAGTGAGTATATCTACATTCTCACCAACAATATGCAAGGGTTTCTTTTTCTCCTCACCCTTGCCAGCATACTTATCTCTTGCATTTTTGGTAATAGCCATACAAGGTGTGAGATGATATCTCATTACAGTGATGATTTGTGATGTTGAGCATCTTTTCATGTTCGTGTTGGCCATTTGAATTTCATCTTTGGAAAAATGTCTATTCCAATCTTTTGCCCAGATTTTGTTGTATTATTTGTTTTTCTACTATTGCGTTGTATGAGCTCCTTGTATATTTTGGATACTATATATTTTGGATACTATTGAATCAGCTTTAATGCTAGAATTATTTATATTTACTATATCTTTTGACCTTTAACATGCCCGGTCACTCTAGTCTGAGAAAAAAATGTCAGAAGATCTAATCACTCACTGTTCTTTCTTTTATTCAGGTACTGTTTACTGAGCAACTTCAATGTGCTATGTTGAATATAATAGGTAGGAAATCCATCTTTTCAATTGTTCATGCCACGAAACTTGCAATACATCCACACATGTCCAATCCAAGAGGAAAGCCAAAATTTGTACAGTGATTTACAAGGCTAACGAAATATTTCAGTTGAGGAATACAGTAAGCTGAGTTTCTTTTGAAAAGATCACCATTGACCATTATGGAACTATTTAAGAGGGTGTTGAAATAATTCAAACGAGAGATGATGGTAACTTGTTTCAAGGAAATAGTGGGAGAATGTTGATAAATGGCTGTATTCTGTATGCATTTTCAGGTAGTACTATTAGTATTTTCTGATGAATTAGCTATGTGTATCAATGTTGTCTCCAAGTTTTTCGAGCCTGTGCCATTGGAAGGGTGGGTTTGCCACAAATTATATTCTATAATTGTATAATAACCTATTCAATTACTGAAACATAATTTATATAATCTACCCTCACTTTCTAAAATTATCTATGCCACTATAATCTAAACAATTCTGGTAACAGCATATATTATTATTAATTATTATTATTGTCATTATTATTATTATTATTTGGTTGACTCTAAACACTCCCTTAAGGAAAGAATATAATCTAATTATATGTATATAATATAATATAATATAATATAATATAATATAATATAATATAAATATTAGCTTCTATTATATTTGGACTTACTTATGTTTTGCATGCTCTTCTTTGCTTGTATTCTTTCCTCTGTGATTCATATTCAATCAACTAAGTTTTCTTCTTCTTTTTTACCTCTGCTAGATGTATTTTTCTAAGTTTCCTTAATGTATTTATTTACTATGTATATTTGCTGCATTTCTCTAATTAACACACTAACTCATGCCTAAATGCATTAATTTCGTGAACAAAGCACTGTCTAAAGTTGAGATATATGTTTCCTAAGGGCAAACAGAGGTGCTATTAGTAGAAATGGAGGTGGAAGAACATTGGACAGTAGACAACATACATAACATTTCCCTTTATCTCTTCAACATAGTATCTTAACCATAGATTAAATTTACCTGCTAAATTTTACTTCAGTTCTTTATATTGCACCATTACAATTTCTGTATTTAAAAAAAATGTGCAAAGATAGCAAATAGAATCTTTTCCATGTCCAATGATGTCATTTAATTTAAATCCTTAAGAAAGACTGACATAGAACAAAAAATGTATTTTCATTGGAAAACTATAGCCCAGATGGCTTATATTAATTCATGGCATCTCTGCCTCTCATTGTTATTACTTTGTAAGATGTAGAAAATGAATAACAATGCAGATTATTATTTTCCATAAAAATACAAACAAATTTGTCTATTGGAGGTGCAATTGATCACCTCCTCATACAAAATGAAAATCTAATTTTGCATTTAAAAAACAAATTCATTTCAGATTCCTGATTGCATATATATGTATATGCTTTTGGGACTCATCCTGAACCAATTTTTACATCTTACCGGTTTCTTTGTTAATTATTTAATTAGATAAATCTTTGAAATGTCTTAATTTTATATGTGAAAAAAAAATAATGTTTATTTATTTCTGAGACAGAGAGAGACAGAGCATGAGTAGGGAAGGGGCAGAGAGAGAGGGAGACAATCCGAAGCAGGCTCCAGGCTCCACGCTGTCAACACAGAGCCAGATGCAGGGCTCAAACTCGCAAACCGAGAGATCATGACCTGAGCCGAAGTCAGTTGCTCAACTGACTGAGCCACCCAGGTGCCCCTAAATGTCTTAATTTTATATTTGAAACACGGTTGCAATTTTAACTTTAATATTGAACATTTAATAATTCATACTTAAACTAGAGAGTTGGATATAAAAGTGAAGGTTTTCAGTTTTGTCTTTTATATCCTAAATATAAAGGCATTGATTTGTTATTTTTGAGCAGCCCATGTTGCAGTTGAGAATTTTGTGGGATGTTTATTTGTTATATATAGGCTTTATCCTTTCTCTGGGAGCTTTTGCTCATTTTGTGATTTACACAGTGATTGTTTCATTTATAAACTATTCTCAACACATAGCAGGTTCTTAATACCTCAAACTTTAGTTTTCTCATCAAATCACAGAAATATGATTCTAACACCTTTTAAAAATGTCTTAGTTTAATTCTCTACAAATTATTTTTATTTATTTTTTATTTTATCTTTTTATTTATTTTATTATTTATTTATTTTTAAAATTTTAGATAGACAGTGAGTGGGGAAGAGCAGTGGGGGGAGGAGAGAGAGAGAGAGAGAGAGAGAGAGAGAGAGAGAGAGAGAAAGAGAGAGAGAATCTCAAGCAGGCTCCATGCTCAGTTTGGAGCCTGACACGGGGCTCGATCCATGACCCTGAGATCATGACCTGAGCCAAAATCAAGAATTGGGTACACATCCAACTGAGCCACCCAGGCATCAGCCACATATTCTTAACTATATAACTTTTCTTTTCATTATTGCTTGACAAGTGTTTTCTTTTTTTTTCTGTTGAAATGGATTTTGTCTAGACTTAAAGAAATTAGATAATTTGTCTAAGCACACACATGGGAAAAGTGATAGACTGGAATTGAGAATCTAGAAATTCATCCCTTAACATTGAAACCTTTAGGTTATTTTCTTCATTGTCTTATAGCAAGCACCCAGAGCTACAGATAGGAAATTTATTGACATTATTGGACTTTGAAGTCAGCTGTCCACCATATTTTTGTCAAGGATATGAAGACAAAAAATGTGGAGGAAATGGAATTTCTGCTCCTGTCCAACTAAGAGCTCACTTTCACATTTTCTCATTTAATTTTATGGAGAAAGTGATTCTAACATGTGATCGTATAAGTCTCCCTATAATAGCTACATCAAAACTTAAACAATAAGCCTCAATTGCCTCAATGGAGAATCATCTCATCATCAAAGAGGTTTCAACGTCTCTGTCTGCTGTACAGAAAATTGCTGATGCTTAAAAAAATAGAACCGCCAAAGAAAACACAAATTCAGACACTAAGTCCTCCAATTACAGAGAAAGCACAGGTGACTCAGGCGTGACTATAGCATATTGGAGGGAATTAAGCATTTCTTAGGAATCGATAAAAGCTCTCTTATTAAACACTATTATTTGAGCAACTGTGTAAAGAAAACAAAAGCAGACTAATTTGAGTGTTGACGCAATAGGCTAAGGGAAAAACGCAGGTCACAGTATTTGGAAAATATCAACTAGAACAGAAACATTTCCTTAGCTATGCCAGTTATCACCTGATACTGAGGGAGAGGGAGACTAGTATCTGAAATGAGAATCTTGTGGACGTCCTTCACGTTTTATGTGTAAAAGTATGGGAACTATACTGGACATAGTTTCTCTCCCAAATATCAGGCCAATCATTCGTTCGGTAGTTTTTGGAAAGCTCTTAATAGAGAAAGACAGAAACAAAAAAATTACTAATGTTGGATAACAACTATGTATAAAGCCCTCTATCTATCTAAAGCTGAATGCAAGGTAGGACTCTACAAGACACTCTGGAGAAGACTCTCCTGCCTGGTGCAGACAACAGCAGGAAAGTGGTGGAAGAATCTTGGAGAATTCTCTTGAGCCATTTTGTTGTAATGTGTCACATCTTTCTCTTTGTGTGGATATTACCTTGACAGGATGAGTTCTAATGTAAATAATATCCTTTCAACGATCAATTGGTAAATAAGATGCAATTTACCTTTATATATGACCACTAGCAATTTCTCTCACCTCTTTGTACTACAGAAAATATATCTCTAACACCAAGACGTTGACATGATTGATTCAGAGAGGTTTTGCTAAGAGTAAAGAAATGCAGAGCAAATTTATAATTGCACTGTGAAGCATTAATGTTATCTCACTAAGAATTTACATAATTGTGAAACAAATTCACATGATTAGTTTAATATGCTCTTCTAATGGATGTCTAATTTTCACACCTGGGTTTGAAACCATATACGTCAAAGTTTATGGGTAACTTTATTGATAATTGCCTATGATTTTTCTGTTCAAATTTGGCTTTTCTAATCCTTTTCTTCTCCTCTTTTTCTTTTCCTTGACTCTGTTAGTTTCTTCTCAAGGACTGAAGCAGTCAGGAGGTGAATGTTCTATCTTGGTTTAACTAGCCCCTCAGGAGTGCTTCAGAGGTAGAAAAAAAGGAAGCATAAGACTCAGTGAAGGACAAAGGGAAAAAGGACTACACATGGTGAAAATCAGCTTATGATCCCTGGTCCCTTGTGATCCATTATAACACACCTTACTGAAGACTAATAGGAAATGTTCCAAAAGTTTCAATGTCTAAGTTCCTACTAAGCCAAAATTCAGTTCTTAAAGATACTGCTTATATGACATATAGAAAATACATGCTCTCTCCATAATTTTGGCACTTGTTGGGATTTGGTTTTATTTCTTGCTAGTTAAGATTTAGTTAGTATCCTAGCAGTAGACCGTATTTTAAATTTTTGCAGTAGAAGCTTTATTAAAAAATATTCAGGGGCGCCTGGGTGGCTCAGTCGGTTGAGCGTCCGACTTCAGCTCAGGTCATGATCTCACGGTCTGTGAGTTCAAGCCCCGTGTCGGGCTCTGTGCTGACAGCTCAGAGCCTGGAGCCTGTTTCGGATTCTGTGTCTCCCTCTCTCTGACCCTCCGCCATTCATGCTCTGTCTTTCTCTGTCTCAAGGATAAATAAACGTTTAAAAAAATTAAAAAAAAACAGGCAGCTATCCAAACTTTTTTTTTCAGTTCAATAGGGAATTTTACTAGAACTACCCCCTATAAATGTGGACAGAAAATAATATTTAGCAAATGTATTTAAATTCATTAAAATGTTGTTTATTTTTGAGATAGTTGTAAGCCTGTTATGTATGACATTGTGAGAATAAATTAATCATTTTTTATTTAGTATCCATAATCTAATAAGGACTCTGTGATATATTTTTTTAAGTAGGCTCCATGCCCAACATGGGGCGTGAACTTATGACCCTGAGATCAAGAGTTGCATGCTCTAGCTACAGAGCCAGCCAGACACCCTTCTAATAAAGAATTATTAATTCTCTCTCCTTTTCTCTCTGTCTCGCTTTCACACACACACACACACACACACACACACACACACACACAATATTCAAGATCAAATGAGAAAAATACTTTAAATAGCGCCTGGGTGGCTTACTGGGTTAGTGTCAGACTTTGGCTCAGGTCATGATCTCCCTATCTGTCAGTCTAGAGCCCTGCACAGGGCTCTGTGCTAACAGGTCTGAGCCTAGAGCCTGCTTTGGACTCTGTGTGTCCTTTTCTCTCTGCCCTTCTCCCACTCGTGCTCTGTCTCTCTCTCTCTAAAAGATAAATAAACATTAAAAAAAGGAGAAAAATCCTTTAAGACAGTGTAGTCATAGTTTGAATTATGCAATTTCAAGTTGAAGGGTCAAAGTCTTTGTTGAGGAGGTGACACTTGATTTCCACCGAAAGAAATTTGAGGAACAATTAAAGAAAAAGCCTTCCAAGTTTTAAGGAAACAGAACAGGAAATCTACTTTTGTTTCAGAGATTGAAAAGAAAGAAAGAAAAAAAGAGAAATTGTACTTTTTAAAAACACAACACACCCCCTGAGAAAAGACTTCTAAGATAAAATATTCAAGTAAGTTAAAATGATAGCAACCATAATTTTATATAGCAACTGCCCCATGATCGCAAATTTCAATGAGTATATTATATCCAATATCATTTTCTATGATTCATCTTTATGACTGTTAATCAGTCTAATTGAATTTTCCCTCAGAGGAAGGAAATGACAATCATAGGTGCTTTAAACTACTACAATCCACATCCTCACATGATTAGAGAGCAAACAGTTTATACTGAAAATGGCTACGTGCATTCACCTTTGCTTGAAGAAAAAGAACTGATGAAATTTAGACAGAGTGTTTGTGCTCTCTTCTTTATTAATTGACTTACTGCTTCCTACCATATTGCAATTTCACTTCAGCTCATACTTCCCTGCCACAATCTTTCTGTGGCAGGAAGGCCACACCTTCTAATCGTTAAAGCCAAGGAGCTATTGTCAGTACTGGTCAAACAGTATTTGCAGGCTGTGATGATTGCCCTTCTTGAATCTCTCCCGTCTGGGGCACTGTATTTATATTCCATCTGTGCATTGAGTTTTCTTGTCTGTAAAAAAAAAGAAAGAAAGAAAAGAAAAGATTGAATTGTAGGACCTATAGTAAAGTTGTTGTTTTTTTAATTATTAAAAAAATGAATGCTTATGAAGTACATATCAGCTGGCATATTCGTAATCACTTAAGTGTTATTGATTAAGGACTCCCTATGAAACCACTAATTGTTAGTTCTCCTCATATATCCTTGATTGTTCACTCCCTGACTGATCTTCATCTATACAAGAAAAAAGTCATGTACACTGAGGTTATGTTCTCAATTTTTTCTTCATTCTCTACTTATTCTTATCTGCCCCCCTAAGTGAACTCGTTTATTCCTAATGCTTCTCCTGGACCCCATATATTGTTGGTTGCCATGGATACAACTCCTCCATTTTCCATTGCACATACCCAAGCTTCTCACTTGAACTCTTAATCTCTGTTTTCATCTGATTTCTGTACATATATGCCTGCAGTGATCCCATCGAAATTTCATATACAATGTGTCTAAAATGAAGTCATCTTCTCTTGATCCACACTCAGTCTTCCATGTTGTCAATTTGTCATTCAACGCCAGGGTCATTTAAGTCATAACATTTACTAATTCTTTTTTTTTTTTGATGTTTATTTATTTTTGAGAGAGACAGAGACGGAATGAGAGTGGGTTGGGGCAAAGACAGAGAGGGAACTAAAGAATTTGAAGCAGGCTGCAGGCTCCGAGCTGTCATCACAGAGCCTGACACGAGGCTTGAGCTCACAAGCTGTGAGATCATGAACCTGAGCCGAAGTCGGATGCTCAACTGACTGAGCCACCCAGGCATCCCGATATTTACTAATTCTTGTTTAAACATATCAGACATCACAATAATAATTCTAAGCTAACATAAATTAACTGTTAACTCTGGAGTAAGCCCTGGGCTTAATATTTAAAATGGTCCCTGGACTTACACATTATACATAACTAATTTTATCTTTTTTAAATCCTAAAAATACCTAGTTCCTAGGTCACCTAATAATCTCTGTCACTGTCATTTTTTTTATCTCAAATCCATTTTATATACTTCTTACTAGATTTGTGTTTCTAAGATGCACATTTGGCCATAACATTCTGCTGCATAAAATCTTTCAATAATTTCACCTTGTAACTTACATCATAAAATTATTATTCCCCGTAAATAGTCCCTACCTTTGATCCCTGCTTATCTTTTTAGCTTCATTCTGTCCATTCTTTATTGTTCCTCAAATTCCTGCCAACCAAAGAAATTTCTGTTTTCCTGAGTGTATTATAAACTTTTCTATATTTCTCCTTTTCCTGTAAAGTTTCTCCCGCATAGATCTTTTTCTTTCTTGCATAATAGTCCTCATTATTACAGACATTTATCAAGGGCATATTATGACTCACACTGTTCTAAGCTCTTTATGTTGATTAATGCATTTGTCCTAGAAACAATGTTATAATGTACGAGCTATTGTTAGCTAAGTAAACGTGGGCACAGAAAGATTAAATAAATACCCAAAGTTAAAGAGCTCCTTTGTGCCAGAATTCATGGTCTTAACCACCTTATCTTTCTTGGATATTGCTTCAGTCCCACTTCCATGATATCCTAAGCTTTAGGCTCCTTTACCTATGGTTTTTCCATAATGTCTAGGATATATGTCTAATATCCTCCCTATTATATTCATGAAATGTGTCTACCTTACATTTTTTTAAAGTTTATTTTTGTTTATTTTGAGAGAGAGAGAGAGAGAGAGAGAGAGAGAGAGAGAGAGGAGGGCAGAGAGAGAGGAAGAGAGAGAATCTGCCATCAACGAACGCAGAGCCTGATGCGGGACTCGAGCTCATGAACCGTGAGACCATGACCTGAGCTGAAATCAAGAGTCAGATGCCCAACCAACTGAGCCACACAGGTGTCCCTACCTTACCTTTTAACATTTATTTTAAAAGATGGAAGGAGTACAGCAAAGTATCCTTCAAACTGAGAAGGCACTTTGAGACTGAAATATAAAGCAAGCGACTCCAGATTTTTATTCAGGGTGACTTAGTGATGAGGGCATCAGTTGGAGAATGATCTAGCTGCATAGTTATTCTCTGCAAAGTCTGGACCTCAGTCTCAAGTTTCATAGAGTGAAGGGATGCACAGAAGGGCATTGTAGTGAGATCAAAGTTTCACATGCACCTAATTGACAGCTGACATTTAACAGACCTTTTGTGGTACCATCTGTGTTTAAGGAAGGGGCAAGACTATATTAACTCTAGCAGATTCATGGGAGGTCAAAGCAAACCTCCCTCCATCTCAGCCTTGGAGGGCACTTTTAAGGTATGTGTATTAATCTACAAGGGACCTGAAACATGTTACCCCAAGAGAGGTCATTAGTGAACATGAACAAGACTGAAGGCCAAAGATGGAGTCAGTATTGTCAGCACTCCTACATTCTAACAACCTGGAGTTATGGAATATGTCTTTTAAACGTACCATGTGGTTGAGTCGAATGAATATTCTTTTATTCAAAATGGGGTTTCTTTAAAGATTGAACCAAAAAATAAAAAGATTTTGTACAAGAGGATATAAAGAAAGATGACATTCCTCAGAATGTCCAGAAATTTGAGAGAAAAGTTGCTAACTAAATGGCAGGCATCTTACTGATTATACATACTTGGTAGTAGAACACCAAACAAACATTTTCAAATAGGTTGCACACGTAAAAGAGAATTCAGGAATAGAAGCTTGTCCTGCTTTGTGTTTATACTTTAAGGAGAAGATGACACAGGAAAGCCATATAGAGTGTGTGGAAGTATTAATAATCAAAATAGGAACCTTCTCCTACTGAAAGGCAAATAATTAACTTCAGTGAATTCAATTAACTTCAGAACACCCTGGAGCAACAGGGTGTTCTGAGGAAAAGTAAGATCAAGGTTCAGGTGTGCCAAGGTAGTGCCCAGGTGAGGGAGCCATTCTGGCCAACGGCAAGCGGGGCTATGGTCTGCAAAACCTAAAGAAGCAATAGGTACAGTAGAAAGAAAGTGTTCTACTCAAGTCGAATATCTAGCAAAATGACTAGAGAAAATACCAGCAATATAACTGGGCGTCTAAACCAGAACACCCACAACCTGGAAAAAGTGTAAGGCAACTATTGGAAGGCACGACGCAGTTTCAAATAAACGTGTTCAGTTTTTAAAGGTACAGGATTAGGTGTTATGTGTGGATTTGCCTTTTAGCTGTGTGACACTTGGAAAAATAGGCAATCTTTCTTGAGCTTTGATCTTCTGTAAAATATAGAAAATCATAGATCCTTCAGTATTGAGAGGATATAAGAATTAATATCTGACCTTAAAATCCTCAGCATAGTGCCTTACACAGTCAATTGTCAACAAATGGTAGTTCATCCTGTTGTGGCTGATTTTTTTTATGATTTACTTATTTGTTGTAAGTATCAGTTAACAGTTCTTCTGTGCTGAAATAATTTTAGATGGAAGATCTTGAATGCACTAAATGTATTTGAACTGTATCTTTAACATTTGACAGAGATATAAGACCATTTTTTCTCTGATTTTTTTTCACAAAATGATTTTTTTTCACTGTCTTCTTCCCCATCATTTCCAAGGTCAAAGAGAGCAGAAGCACCACAGTAAAACCAATAATGCACTTTGGAGTCTCCCTATGATCACCACAGAGAACTCAAAGCTCTTGCCAGATCCTGCAGACATGGAGATTTATTTACTCTGGCAACTTTAATATTAAGTAGCTAGGAGATCAAAAGCTATTATAACTGCATATTCATTGTATCTATTAGGGAAGAAAAAGCAAAATATCATGTTTTAGGAAATTCTTATGTATATATATTTCTAAATGATTTTAGACGAGCCAGCTTGAACATTTAAAATGAATCACTAAGACTAAATAGCAATAAGTGGAAAATGATAATCTACCTCACAATTTAAAACAGAATCACGACATTTTTTAGTGTTGCAAGAAATTTCCCCCATACGCCTGTATGATTATCATTAAAATAATATTAAAACATTTAACTCACTACCCAATAGTTATAGTATTTTAAACATTACAATGGAATTGCCGTGGGTCTTAGTTTAACTCTGTAATTGGTATTGAAATTGTAAACACAACTATGGCATTTCCAGCATCAATATGTTGTTATACGTTATAAAGAAACTGTGGGGATAACCATTCAAACATTACATAATTCATATAAAGAAAAATGACAACTAGCTTCACTAAAGGAGAGAAAGAAGAATTGCAAGAGAGAGAGAAATATGAATTCCTTTGAAAATTATTTAATATTTGTACTTAGTTTAATAAGTGAAAGTTTGCTTATCATTTGCTATTGCCAAGCAAACCTTAATAAGCAGAAAGCAGCAAAGGGCCAAGGATATTTTTATAATTTTATGATAAGCTAAACTATAATTCATTATTTCTGAAGATGGAAAGGAAATACGAATTTTTAAGCTAAGATAAAATTTAGCTGCATGGACGCACATTCAAAAGGTGAATTTAAAACAACATATGTTTTAAGTTTATGTGTATTGAACTCCAATAATTTATCTCTTGATCAATCGATGATATAATTATTTGAAATCTCCACTTAACTTTTAAAATTTCAGCACACATGTCAGCTAAATTTATACGACATTCAACACTTAAGGCTATTTCATGTTTTGGTGCAAATTACAGAACCTAAGACAAACAGGAATTGGTTAAAGGCATCTCATTTTTCCATACCATAGGATACTTTTCTGAGTCATGACCATCAGATGAGCATGAAGAAATATTTACAATGCATTTTTAAGTAAGGAAAACGTGCTATAAAACAAAATGGAAATGTGTTTTCCATGAGCTTTATGGTATTCTGCCTTGGTATTATACTTATAAATAGAAAAAATAAAATTATTTATTAATTTTCTGGTTAGCTTTATTTAGGACAAGATACCAGTCTAGGCTACGTGAAGGAAAGAACAAGAATGAACTTAGAGCATGTGAATGCTCAGCTCAAGGAATTTAAATCTAGGAGCATAGAAGTAGTCAATGTGTATAATTGAAACCACAAATTATTTTCACATAAGATAATTTACACACACACACACACACACACACACACACACACACATCCCTTAGGTATTTAGACAAAAAACAGCATAACACTTACATCAATTATTCCTACAGCTTGCGCTTGTTATTGTCCTTAGAGTTGTATCACTATGTGGAATTATGTCACTTGATATTTGTTTGTTTGTGTCCCAGTCTGAAATCCTCAATAAGCACCGTGGTCTTATTTGTCTGATTCACTATAATGTCTACATCATCCTAGCTACAGATCAATTTACAGAATAAGTGCTCAATAAATATTTGTTGAGTGAATAAATGAGTATTTCCAAGTATTAAAAAGATAATCCATATAAAGCTCTTAGTGCAGTGTTATATGCACAGTAAGCCCCTATAATCATGAGCTATTTAGTGGTGTTGCCATTATTTTAAAGTGATTCAGAATATTCTGATCAGGGGAAGTTTGAAAGCAAAAGTGGCACTTGAGCTTGTTCTTAAAGGTCAATATTTCAGTAAATGGAGAGAGGAGGAATTTGAGACAAAAGAAGTGTCAGGATGAATTAGAGGTAGACTGTGGAAAAGAATTTCTAGATTTCAGAGGATCAATGAAGGTAAACATACTGGTGCCAAAACTTAGGTAAAGAGGACTTGCTTAAATATGAGTGAAATAATTTGGACTTGTTCCCGAAGGAGCAAAGAGCTGCTAACTTGTAAATTCCTTGAAGGAAATTGTATGCTTTTTGTTTACTCTTAATATCAAACACCAGGACTTAGTTCTGTCTCATAAACAGTAGGTTAGATGGATGATTAAACTAAGGACCAAATTGTTGAAAAACACTATTGGGGTAATGACAATGTTGGGATGGTCATTGAGAGGACATGACTGCCAGTTGACCTGTAAGCTGGATACCAGCAATCCGAGGCTTCTCACTTCCTCCCCTGTCCTTGGAATGTGGGGTCCACTTGCCTTTCCATTCCCAGAAGCTACCCCAAGTATGCAACCTTGGGATAGTAATGTGGAGCTGGATGGTCATATATCAATGAACCCAAGTAAGACCTCCATGTAAACTACAATATTCTGGTGGGCAGGTGTGGAGATCTATCTACTCATCTTGAGGCCACCAAAAGTAAGCCTCAAATGTAAGTGCCCTTGCTTTTTAAAACTTCCACCCACCAATCTAGAATGGTCTGCCTCTTTCTTCCATCTTTTCCTGCCCTCCATATAGGGGGAGTGGTTTCAGATTTAACTCAGGGAGCTATCAAGCAGTTTGTGAGCCAACACATAATATAAAAATTGCATTAGGAATATAAACCTCATGATAATATTCAAGACATAGTGCATGAGAAGAGCTCAAAGTCATAGCGACTAAATAAGAAGGTTGTTTAAACAATTCAGGCATGAAATAACACAGGCCTAACCTAAAGAATTGACATTGTGATTAAAAGAAAGACTATGAGAGGTGCTTGCGTGGCTCAGTCGGTTAAGTGTCCCACTCTTGATTTCTGCTCAGGTCACAGTTTGTGGGTGTGAGCCCCGCATAGGTCTCCAAGCTGACAGTGTTGAATCTACCTTGGATTCTCTCTCTCTCCTTCGCTTTCTGCCCCTCCCATGCTCTCTCTCTCTAGCACAAAATAAATAACCTTATTTAAAAAAAGAGGATGAGAAAATAATGTAAATAAAGAAATGTTCATATGTGTGCTAATTCATGGTTTTAATATGTCATGTAATACCTTCCATAACACTATTTCTAGTGCTTTATCAGTCTTTAATTCGTTTTCATGAATTTATTCCTACATTGTGAACACTAGTGTGGTTTTCTTCATTGTGGTTTGGTATTTTTACTCATTTTTTAAACATTAAAAAATTATCTTTTCTTAAAAGCTGTATGATCAACCCTTCAATAATATGGACTTGAATAGTGTGGGTCCCCTATACATATTTTTTTTCAACAAATACATTATAGTACTGTAAATTTGTTTTTTTTCCTTATGATTTTAATAACATTATCCACTGCTTACTTTATTGTAAAAATACAATTATAATATATCTATAGATAACACTCAAAATATGTGTTAATGGACTGTTATATTATGAGAAAGGCTTCTGGTTGACAGTAGGCTCTCAGTAGTTAAGTTTTTGGGGAGTCAAAATTATATGCAGATATTCAGCTGTGTGAGGGGTTGGTGCCCCTAATCTCTGTGTTGTTTAAAGATCAACTATATTTATTTTATTTATTATTTATGTATAATTCTTGCTTGGCAGAAAACATTGTCATGTGGTCTTCTAAATTCTTGAAGCTTAATATTTTCATCATCTAGTGCTAAAACCTGAGTCATGTATATTCGTGCTTTGAGTCATGTTCATTTTATTGACATATAGTATCAAGAAGAGAGGGATGTAGTTTGGAGAACGATAAACAGATATTTCTAAAGCCAATAAAAAAATGACAGTGCTCTTTAGAATCACATTTCCTTATGTGTAAAAAGCCAAGGGTCTAAGAAAATTAAAAAGCCATTAAAGCCCTCTCTCAAAATTGACTGCAAACGTTTAAAGAACAATACATCATCTGCAATTAAGAAACAACCCTCCACACACATACCCACAGAACATGACAAGAATTTCCCCGTCATAATTGTAAATAATGTGAGATGCGCTGACTTGGTCTGAACAGGAGGTCACCCAAAGCAAGACAAGGGGAATTAGACAGTCAAGGCCCCTGTGTTATTGGAAAAAGCTATCATTATAATAAAGTAGAATAGTACATTCTCAAAATACCTGAAGACCTTTCTCATACCAAGTGTTAGCCACTGTCCTCATTATTCTCTAGATCAAAGGAGCCTCCAAAATGTAATATAAGGAACTGAGAGGAATAAGGTCACAGGATGTTGGAATAAATTATAAAGTCTGGTAAAGTTTCTTACTTTTAAACTTTTATTTTCCTCCTCTACCTCTTCCTGTATTTATCTCTCTCTCTTTCTTCACTAACTTGAATGTTTCTTTCTGTAAAAAGAGAGAAGGAAGGGCACCTGGGTGGCTCAGTTGGTTAAGCATCTTGACTTCGGCACAGGTCTTGATCTCTTGGTTCGTGAGTTTGAGCCCCACATTGGACTCCCTTCTATCAGTGCACAATCCACTTCAGATCCTCTGCCCCCCTCTCCTCTGGCCCTCCCCCGGCTCCCACGCCCTCTCTCTCAAAATAAATAAACATTTAACAAAAGAGAGAGAGAAGGGAAAGAAGAGCAGGTTTTCTTACAATTTTTTAGATACTTTATTTCACCTTCTATCCACAGTATCTGTTTGCCGGATATTTTTCAAAACCTGCAGACCTCTTCCCCCTTTAAAGACTTATGCCCAGGTTAGCCATCATTATGATCATCATCACTATTGTTTTCTTTCATTAAGTCCATTTGTCGCACAATTTTTAAAAAACATTCTCATTTGCTTCACTCTAAAAAACCACAAAACCTCATGAACTCATGGCCCTCTTGAACTGCTTTTCTATTTCTTTTGCTTCTTTCATGGTCAAGATTTCTAATGAAAATGTGCATCCAGGGGCACCTGGGTGGCTCCGTCGGTTAAGCCTCTGACTCTCACTGTTGTGAGATCAGCCCTGAGTCAGGCTCTCTGCTGGGCCTGGAATGTGATTGAGATTCTCTCTCTCTTCCTCTGCCCATGTCCCACTTGCATGCACACATGTACATGCACACTCACTCTCCCCCCCCAAAAAAAAAATAGGGCATCAATAAACTAATAGATAAGATTTATTATTTCCTATGAACCTAGGATTATCCTTAGCACTTTCACTTGCTGAAATTTAAATCATTGAATTTAACATTCAATCCAACCCTCATTATAAAGCTTTGGAATTGATACTATTACAACTAATCTATGGGTTGGAACCTGAGGCCCAAAGAAGGTAAGAATTTGTTCTAAAATATAATTTTCTTGTGGTACTGGTGCTAGGATTTCAAACACAGTTTGATTCTAGAGGCTATGGACAGATACTCACATTCAGGTTCAACACACATCCTCTGTTTAGTGCCTTTTAATCTTTTTTTAAAAATAAGTATTCTGTGGAAAGCAAACTCTTCAATGTCCCAATGTGGAGGAGGAAAAATGATTTTCCTTCTACTTTTTCGAGTTCTTGGTTGAGAACCCTGTAATAAGAGACAAATTACAAGAGAAAAACAAATAAATGTGTTAATATGTATCTCTCATGTAAACATGGGAAATACCCAGAAAAAATGAATAATCCTCAGGTGGCTTAGAATTCAGGATTAAATACCTTTAAAATAGGGAAAGTGGGGAGGGGATACAGGCATCTTAGCAAAGAGTAAATAACTTTTAGGAAAGTTGAAGGGGCCACTGGAAAAATAGATGAGAGGTTATCATAGTTTCTGAAAAAGTCTATCTTGTCCTTTTTTGGTGAGAAGAGTCAAGTTTCCCCAAGTGACAAACTCCTCAGAAGAGGATGATGACAAATGAACTCCCTTTGTCAGGTCTATTTTAGGGAGATAAGGGGAAAAATTGGAGAAAGCTCTTTGCCCATTTGCTATTTTTCAAGTGCTTACAGATTAAAATTATCAATATGCCAAAGCAGCATTTTTTGGGTGGCCTGTTCTGAAATCCCATGGTCATATTTTGGGGTGACATATTTGGCTCTCTTTGACCAGTAGATGCTTCAAAGGCAAAATCAGTGACATTTTCCCATTGCAATTTAACTCAGTTTTCTGATTCTTGATCAAGTTCTTCCTTCTTGGTAATAGGTGTCTCTGATGATTCTTCTAATATTGGGTATACTAATACTAATATAATAAGTATATTAATACTAATACTAATACTTATAATAAGTATTCTCTTTCTCTCTTCCCACCTCAGATTTCTCTTTTTTACTCACTTCTCTTCTTCAAGTCACATGTAAATATATTCCCCCATTTTTTCTCTACACATTCTAGCTTGTAAACTAACCAATATCCCTGGATTCAAAGGTAAGTACATTGTGATAATTCTCAAATTTATTTCACTATATCTAACACATTTTTCTGACCCCTACATTATGATTATTATTGTTATTTAGTTTTGTTGAGTATGTGTAATACAGAGTAGATTTGAGCGTTTCCTAAATGTACCAAGCTCTCTTTTACCTCAATCACCCTTTCTTTCAACTCTTGTTTATTTAGATAATTTCAAATTATTTTCACAATTCAACTTGAAAGAGTGTCTACCACTAGAAATTGTCATACCTAACTCTCTGTGTCAAGACTTCTACTCGTCCCACAACATTTACCATTGATCCCTGCTAATAAAGGTCCTGAGTTTTCTGTGTGCAAATGCCAGCCTGGAATGAAAGGTGCATTTCCCAATCTCTTCTCAAGTCATGAGAGGTCATGTGATTATATTTGAGTCACAAGTATGCAAGCAGACCTACCCCACATGCATTCTTCAAAATTTTCTTCAATGTAATCTTCAATACAAACTTTTGAATTAAGACAGTCTCTTCCTTGTGTCTTCTTCCTTTTTGGCTGGAATGCAAACATGAAGGCTAGAGACTGAGCAGCCACATTGCATTATGAGGAAGCTGCCAAACATGGCAGAGAAGCAAATGTTCTACCATATTCTATTGTCTTACATAGTTTACCCTTTTCATTTTTAACACCATCAGACATACCGAATCAGTCAGGGAGGGTCTGTGATGCTGATACAAAATGACCCAACAATAATTAAGTTTCCTAAAGAAAGATAGAAATACATGTCTCACTCTCAAAATAATTCAAGATGGAAGTCCACATCCAAGGGAACACTTGTAGTCACTGGGTAACCCTAGGGGTGTAGGGTTACCTATAGATATAGCCCTAGGACACCTTGATGTGTGTCAATGGGATAAGCATACCCATTTCCAGATTTTTCTGATCAGACCTGAGAGAGAAATTTCTTCTTCTCAGCATACATTCTTGGGAAATGTGCCACAAAGTTACACCTAACTGCAAGGGAAGTCTGGAAAAGCAAGGTAGACATATGCTCAGGAAGAAGGAGGGTACGTTTAGAAACCCAACTAGTACTGTGCAGACTGTGTGCTTTTGCTTACATATCTTATTTTATCTGTCTGTCTCTTTCCAAATTGAACTGAAAACATAGCACAAGCAGAAAATTTGTTCTGTTTCGCTCGGTATTGTATCTCTGGTGTCTAGAAGAATACCAGATACACAGTAGTTGCTCAGCTGATATTTGTTAAATAAATTAATCAATCAATTAATTAATACATGGACTAGATTTTGTTGATACTCTTGGCCCCCACATCCTGGGATGTAGGCATAGAAGTTTTCAGTTTCAGAGTCTAAGGAAATGGATAAACTAATCAAAGAGATTTTAGATATCTTAGATTTAGAGATGTTTTTGTGTTGTAAGTCTCTTTTGGATGATATATTAATGTGGCTAATCCTCTTTAGAACACCTTGAACAATTTTGTTAGGATTAAAATTCAGGTGCTTTGATATATACATTATGAGCAGCCCTTTAAATTGCATTATAAGCCTCTGGAAACATACCCTAATTGAGTGAAAAATGTTTTGTTATGCTCTTAATTTATAATATCTACCAAAATATGTTGAGACATTAAACTGCTAATGCTTTGTTTCCCAGAATTGCTATTATTATTTATTATCAGAGTAGACCCTCAGTAATTTGCACTAATAACTAGGAAACTCACTAGAGATTACTGAGTTTGGCAGATTAGTTGGTGAACGAATAAATATGGAAAACATCAACACTGCTGTACCACAAAATGCACTTTATTCATTATTTTGATAAGTGTAGTTTAATTATAATCATCTATGGTAATGTTTCACAGTATGCTAATAAACGCATTGCCATATTTTATAAAATTAATGAAATCTTAGGAGAAAAAAATGTTTGCTAAATTTGTCCCAGTTTTTGGAGAAAATTATAAATCTGTCACTTAGTACATTGTATATTACTTTTAGTCCAGAAAAATAGATCTCATATTACTTGGTGTTATTTTCATCATTTCTCGTATATAATCTATATCCCCTACTATAAAATAAGGTTCCTTAGGATATATTTACCTCATTTCACACACTACATGGTATGCACAGATGTGAATTTAAGTATATGTTGTGTAGGTATATGATACTTGGTAAACAGAATGATTTTAAACACAAATTTGTAAGTCTTACTAAATTTAAATATACATTGAGATCTCTGTCTCTTATCTACTATGTTTTTAGAAGCCTTAGGGAAATAAGCATTTGTTTCCATTGTTAGTAATCTTTGATCATTTATTTTTTACGGTCAAATTTCCGTATTTAGAAATGTTTTAGAATCATTGTTTAATCACAAAAGAGCTAGTCAGGATGACCAAAAAAGATTTTCCTACTTGTTATTTGTTTTGTTTTCTTTTCTTTTCTTTGTGGAATACTCCAAGAAAGGGTACCAACAGCTTTCAATCACACCAGATAGTTCCTAGATTAAAAATGAAAAATTGAGGGGTGTCTGGGTGGCTCAGTCGGTTGAGTGTCAAACTTCATCATGATCTCGAGGTTTGTGAGTTCAAGCCCTCGTCGGGCTCTGTGCTGACAGCTCAGAGCCTGGAGCCTGCTTTGGATTCTGTGTCTCCCTCTGTCTCTGCTTTCCCCCACCCCCACCACCCTGTTGGTACTCTGTCTCTTTCTCTCACAAACACAAATAAACATTAAGAAAATATTACGGGCACCTGGGTGGCTCATTCAGTTGTGTCTGACTTCAGCTCAGGTCATGATCTCACGGTCTGAGTTTGAGCCCCTCATTGGACTCTGTGCTGACAGCTCAGAGCCTGGAGCCTGCTTCATATTCTGTCTGTCTGTCTGTCTCTCTTTCTCTCTCAAAATAAATAAATATTATTATTTTTTTAATATTTATTTATTCTTGGGAGACAGAGAGACAGAGTGCAAGCAGGGGAGGGGGAGAGAGAGAAAGGGAAACACAGAATCCAAAACAGGTTCCAGGCTCCGAGCTGTCAGCACAGAGCCCAACGTGGGGCTCGAACCCACAAACCGTGAGTTCATGACCTGAGCCGAAGTCAGACGTTTGACGGACTGAGCCACCCAGGAGCCCCAAAAATAAATATTTAGAAATAAAGAAAGAAATATTTAAAAATAAATTAATAAAAAAAGGATAGTTGAATTTTTACTAACCTGGATTTATTGATTGACATTCATTCAGCTAATAAGTATTTAAGAGATCACCCATTCAATTGCTGTTCAATGTGATAAGAAAACAGAAGGAAAGAGTGTAAAACATCTTTGCCTTCATGGAGTTTATTTTCTAGTTGGGGAGACAGACAGACAGACAGTAAATGACATAATATAATTAAAATAATTCCGAACAGTTATAAAATGGGATGTCTTGAGGAGAAAAATAAAGCAAGAAGAAGAGAAAGTATTTTGGGAGCAAATACAGGAAAGGATGCCAGTGAAGGTGACATTTGAAAAATAAGTGACCTAAATTGTAGCTAGAGCCATGCAAAGGCTCAGACCCTGAGGGAGGATCTAGTCTTGTGTTTGAGAAAATGAGGACAATGTTACTGGAAACTAGTGTGTAAGAAGGAAATGAGCAAGAGAGGAGTCAGTGAAATAACAGGGAACCAGAATGAGTGGCTATAGAGCCTTGTCCTTCCTTAGAATACCCTTATGACTCATGTTTCTCATATTTCTAAGGTACTTAGCTATAAACATTATTAAACTCTTTCAGTTATTTCTGGAATTGGTAGTGTATAACTTCTAAAGAAAGACAGAGAGATACACATTAAATATGGGATATTAAAGAGAAGTGTTCAGGGAAAAATTATCTTACCAAATACTTCATCAAAGTTTATAATCAGTTGAAATATAAAATAATATCTTGTCATTGTATTTTTATGTTATTTATTTTATGCATGTAACTAATGGTAGGAAAAACTTCTTAACCAAGTTACCAAAGCCAGGTCATATAGCATCAAATGGTGAATTAATTATACAAAAAATGTAGGATTTCTGTTTTGCAAAGAAACCACTATAACAAAGTAAGAGAAGATGAAAAAAGGAGAGAGACAATTAAAATTTTAGAAATTTTCAAGGTTCTACTGCTTATAATATATTGACAGTAAAAAGAGATATCAATCCCAATAGACATATGTGCCAGATGGTTCGTGAATTCGAGGCCCTCATGGAGGTTCACACTGCCAGTGCGAAGCCTGCTTGGGATTCTCTCTCTTCTCCCCCTCTCTCTCTGCCCCTCCCCTGCTCACACACATACACTTTCTATCTCAAAATAAACAAAGAAAGAAAAAAAAAATGAAAGAAACATGAGAGAAATAAGAACATTATAATTTATGTAAGTAAAAGTCTTCAAAAGAAGAAACAAATGTTGACATGATTAAAATGCTTTGAAATCAAAGGTATTAAATCTAAGTTTTGCGGTTATTACGTGAAAAACCTATTAAATGACCAGAGTAGCAAATATTAAGAAACTGGATAGTACCATGTATTGACAGAGGAGTACATACATAGGAGTGTTCAGGTCCTATTGGCAGGATTGTAGAATCATGAAGAAATTTTGAGTAACCTGGTACCTTCTACTTACATTCAATATGTACGCAAACTTGAGTACAGCAACGGCAATCGTGGATTTATATCTTGAAGCAATTTTCTCACACTCCATACGAGGGCAGATAGAAAGATGTTTGTTGCACTAATATTTGGTAAGTCTCACAGCTTGGGTGTCCAACATCAAATGTATTTCATGGAGTAACCTGCACAAGATAGAAGCAACAAATTAGATGTATACATTACAACATGGAATTGATAATGTAAACAATGATATTGAATGAATACAAAATAGAAAATTACAGTGGCATTTATGTGTGAATTACAAAGTACTTTCATTCAAAACAATACTCGTTGAAGCTCCTAGGTGGCTCAGTCGGCTGAGTGTATGACTTCGACTCAGGTTATGGTCATGTGGTTTGTCGGTTCAAGCCCCACATCGGGCTCTATGCTGACAGCTCAGAGCCTAGAGCCTGTTCAGTTCTGTGTGTGTCTCTCTCTGTCCCTCCTCCACTTACGCTGTCTCTCTCTCAAAATCAATAAATAAACATTAAAAAGTTTTAAAAAATAATAAAAAAAAGAATTGATCTTCCTTGAAAAATATTTATTTTGTAAGAACAAATGTAAATAAGGAGGAATATGGAAGTGAGATATGGAACTAGGAAAGAATTTTGTAAATTACTATTTTGTTATCTCTATATCCTTAAACTATACCTTAGGGACACGTGGGTGGCTCAGTTGTTTAAGCATCAGAGTTTGGTTCAGGTCATGATCTCGTGGTTAATGAGTTAGTTGGAGCCCCATGTTGAGCTCTGTGCTGACAGCCCGGAGCCTGCCGCCTGCTTTATATTCCGTGTCTCCCTCTCTCTCTCTGTCCCTCCCTCCCTCCCTCCCTCACTCACTCTCTCTCTCAAAAATAAAAACTAAAATTAAAAATATTCAAAAAGATAATTAGTTAATAAAGTGTTGCCCAAACTTGGAAATGTGTATTTATAAATTTGTCTGATTCAGAGTGCTCATATTAATGATTTGCTTTTAAACATGCACAGGTATATGTACACACATAATTTAAGCTATCTAAATGATTGCTCACATCTCATTTTATTAAAGAAAATTGTTACCTTAATATAATAAAGGAGATAAATTAACTTATGTTCATAGTAATATGAACACACTTTTAGAGGCAATATTTAAAGGGAAAAATTCTAATATTGATAAGTACTAACTTCCAGCAACTTAGAGCAAATATAGTATTTTATGATGTCACCTCAGCATTGTTCCAGGAATAAGATAAGAAGAATCTCTAGCATAAACTACTTTCACAGTTTCATATTCAGTGCCATAAGATGAGAAATAATATAAGAAAAAATAATCATTGATTAATTACAAATTATTTCTATTTCATTGGATATCAAGGGCACTCAGTTAATAACTCATCCTTTCCCTCCTCAGTGCTGAAAATATTACAATGAAAAAGAAGTGCAACAGATGAAAGAAATATATCACGTTCATTACCAATAGAGCTGATACTGGAAAATAGCAGTTAAAATTGTAGCAAATGCTTTTTCTTTTAAAGAAACTCAGAAATAAAAATTGTGCACTTTGTGAAAAGTCATGCTGGACCACCACAGGGATTCCTTGTAGTGGGGCCTATACCCAAAGTTTACCAAATGGCCAAATGCAATTAAGGGAAATGTATCCTTTCCTTCCTTCCTTCCTTCCTTCCTTCCTTCCTTCCTTCCTTCCTTCCTTCCTTCTTCTCTCTTTCTTTTCTTTTCTTTTCTTTTCTTTTCTTTTCTTCCTTCTTTCTTTTCTTTCTTTCTTTCTTTCTTTCTTTCTTTCTTTCTTTCTTTCTTTCTTTCCCTTTCTCTCTCTCTCTCTCTTTCTTGCCCTTTCTTTCTTTCTTCTCCTGGAAGAAAACAGCTTATACAAGGTACACATTTTCCCTCTTCAAACTAATCACACATATTAAGTTACCTCTCCCCTGCAAATGAGTGAATGGGAAGCCAGAGGATGTCTAGGATAGAGGTACTTCTAAAAGGAAGACATATTTTTAGAGAAAAGAAGGCATCTTTCCCAAATAGTCTATCTATTTGAGAAAATCCAAAGTATTTGGAAAATGGTTAGAAAAAATTTTGATGGTAGAGGCAGGTACAAGTGATAGATATGGGAAAAAAAAAAGAATTTGAAGATGCCAGCCACAGCTTAAAAATGTCATAGAAGGAAAAAGATCTATTCACAATAGAACAAAAACTGTAAAATATCTAGTAATGAACTGACAAGTCTGGGACAGAAATATATAACATTTTATTAAAAGAATATAAAAGGATGCAAATTATATCATCCCACTGTCTTATAAGAAAATTCAATATTATAAAGACATCATTTGTCTCCAAATATATCTGTAATTAAATGTAATTCCCAGGGCACCTGGGTGGCTCAGTCGGTTAAGCTTCAGACTTGGTTTCGACTCAGGTCAGGATCCCACAGTTCACGAGTTCAAGCTCTGGGTCGGGCTCTGGGCAGACAGTGCAGGGCCTGCTTGGGATTTTCTCTCTCTCCCTGTCTCTCTGCCTCTCCCCCACTGTGCACACACTCTCTCTCTCAAAATAAATAAATAAACTTAAAAAAAAAAAGAATAGAGAAAGGGCACCTTTTTCATCAGTCTAAATGTTCATCAAATATAATACTATTGTGTTGGGTAAAAATAGAAAAGTACCTTAGTGAGAAATCAGAAAATAAGAATATATGATTTTTAAATACAAGATAGAAGGACCATTTCAAAACAGTGGATAAGAGGTGGAGTATTCAATGAATCTAGTTGGAATAAGTTAACATATTATATTAATATAATAGTTATTAAATTAATACATTGTTTTAATATATTAATTAAATTATATATGACAAAATACCATTGATAAAATAGGGTCTTTACATATGTTTATATATATATATATATATATTATATATATATATATTTTATATATATATATATATATAATATATATATATATATATATAATATACCTAACAACTATGACCTTTTAAAGTGAAAATGAACTTTAAATGAAAATTTGAAATAGTTTGGGGCACACTGGATAACACACCCCCAATCCTTCCTTTCCTACCGGACTTTGCCCTGGCTTTAGTGCTGGCAACATACAATTACCTCTTCCAATTCATTTCAACTTGAGCATGTGACTTGATTTGGCCAAAGAAAATTACTAGGCATACTGTGAACAGAGGCTTTATATGTGGTTGTGCAATTTCACTTGCGTTCTTGCTCTCCATTTACCATTGCAAAAACGTGTGTAGGGGGAGTTTGACCCTGGAATGAAAAAAAAAAATCTTTGGAGTATTTTAGAACCCAATATATAACCTGTAACAAAACCACTGAACCACAGGTTAGCCCAGAGGGTTCCTGTTGACTTAGCCCCATGAGCATGAAAATGAAATGTGTGTTAAACTCCTTGACATTTAAAGTTACTTGTAATGGAGTTTTATTATTGTGATAGTGAATACACACATTATAGAAAATACTGGGTAATGTGTGTGTATGTGATTGTGTGTTTGTGCTTTACTTACAGAATAAAGAATACTGTTCTAAGCCAAAAAAATAAAAAAAAAAAAAAACAAGACAATAACACAAATATTTGCCTTCATAGAGATATAAAGTATCATTTGATATAAAGCATCAATGAAATAAAATAAATATCAAGTCAAAATGGTGAAATAGGCTATGAAAAGCTATGTGACATATACAGCAATGAGTTGGTATAAAGTTCAAAGAGCTCCTGTATTCATAGTGAATGATGATAGTAAAGGAGAAATTAACACAACTATTAAAAACAAAAGCACAGAATTATTAGCAGGGAAAATAAATTTCTCAGCTTGTAGTGATAAATATTTGTATCACAAAACAAAAATAAAATATTTTTTGGTCAGAGCATCAAAAATAAAACAAAATTAAAATATCTGTTGAGAAAGATTAACAAAGATGGGAAAATTTATCTGTCTGGGAAATATTAGTTATATGGTAATTTAGATTATCTATGCATATTATAAATATACTTGTGATTCAGCAATTTTATTTCTAAGAAATAATCTTACCATAATCCTATAATTTATGCCTAGAAATGTATATACAAAGGTATTTACCTCTACCTTATACATTAGAGCAAAATATTAGAAACAATTTGGGTGTTCATCAGTTACTAAATATTTAATTATAATATATACAACAGTGCAATGTGTAATGTATAGTACATGCCCAGTAAGCATTAGGGCTTATTTTAATCAATAAAACCTGTTCCAAATAAGCCTAACAGGATGTTAAAAATAATTAGTTCACAATTTATGAACATGAGTTTTAAGTTTAGAATATTATTTTTGCTATGAAAATAATTTCCAAATAGACTTGCACATTAAATGTTATTACAAAATCCTACAAGGCTTTTTTTTTTTTTTTTGTAAAAATTCACTAGCCGATTCTGAAATTTCTACAGAAATGCGAATGATTTGGAATAACCTCACAGCTTTGAAACAGAAGATCAAAAGTGGGAGACTTACATTATCCAATTTTAAAACTTATTATAAAACTATTGTATTGGGGCATAATGACAGACAAATAAATGAAAGGGAACAAGGAATTCAACAATAGATTCACCCATATATGGTCAATTGATTTTCGACAAAAGTGCAAAGGCAATTGAATGGAGAAAGGATAATCTTCCAAATGTGATGGTAAAACAATTGGAAAATCATATGCTCCCCCCCCAAAAAAATCCTCAAGCTATACTTTGTAGTATATAAACCTCAGAAGCCAGGCTATTTCCCAATGTATTTAAAACATTATTATTATAAGACAGCCAATTCAGAATCTTTATTGCGAGTTTGTTACTGTGCCATTCCAATTAGTACAATGGAAAGAAAGAGAAACAAAACACCTTACAATTTTATTTTATTTTTATTATTTCTTTAATGAATCCTGAGAGAGGCAATAGTTTTATAAATTGAGAACAGTGCCTGGATTACTCCAGCAATGGCATGCAGAATAAATAGCTTCTCAGGAATAAGCCATACCAAAGATTATTAAGGGAGTCCTTGAACTTGTAAAAGTGATTAAGCTTGAATATCAAAAGCTATTCTCAATTATAACTAAGACACAGTAGGGAACGTAGCTGACTGATTATATGGCCACATAGTGGGAAGGCTTCTGTCATAAGAGCCCAATTACAAAAACTGGCACAAACATTTTTTTTTTTTTAACTGGTGGAAGATGTGGCTGAGTTAGAAAAGGCAATCGAGCTCCAAAGTCAGACAAAAGTACACTGCTGAAGAATGTTGTTAGTCAGCAGTTGAAACTCAAAATTTACATGAGGTGGAAACCACAAGCAACCCCGTGAAGTGACAAGGCATCTAAACAGGTGTCAAATATGTGTCACAAGCCTCCACCCATCCCTGCTAAGCATGTTTCTGTGAGACTGTGCACTTTTACTGCCAGCACCGGAAGAGGTGCCAGGCGCCATCTTAAGTTGAAGAAAAAGGTGCAGACGTTGGCATTTCTGAAAAATAATTGTCAAGAAAGTAAACTGCAGAAAAGCTCCACCTTCACCACCCCCCCGCAGTTTCTCCTGATTTTTTGAAAGAGGGAAAAATGTACATCATGAAGAAGTTTATGGAATAAGTTTCCAAAGATGTTTGGATTTGTGGCACTAAATAAAAATATTTTGCATGTTGCTTTGTTTTCTCTTAACTGAGCGATAGGAGGAGCTGATATTTACCTACCTGTACCTGAACTCAGGGGCTTTTGTACCTCGGTACTCTTAAGACTCCAAATAGTCTAGGAAAACTAACATTTTTTTTATTTCCTGTATACAGTAAACACTCAAAGTACCTCTCTTTTACTCACACTTCATGACATTGATATTCATCTACAGCATGAGCAGCACTTCTGCGGTATTGTGGCTCTGACTGAAAAACACGTCACAAAACATAATTAAAATACTACTGATAATAAACAAAAGTAAGGCCAGAAACTAGAATTCCCTGAAGTGTGCAACTCTTAGGCATGAAATAATGAGTATTTTGATACCAATTTAGTTCAAATATCTGCAAAAGTAAAAAAAAATAGTTTTATAATAAATATCATTCGAGGTTAAGGCAACATTTGTGTCACACACACCCCCTCCCCATTCCCTGCCACTGTATTCTACCAACTGGCAAGTCACATTCTCTATTTAAAATTGTTTGGTTCCTGGCTCATGGTCTTTCCCATTACCTCAACTTTTGTCATCATCTTGGACACCATTTAGGATTTTTAAATTTTATTTGTTTTATTAATCAATAGTTATCTATTTTACCTCTATTTTTTATTAATTTACTTCCAAGTTAGTTAGCATATAGTGCAACAGTGATTTCAAGGGTAGGTAGATTTATTTTACCTCTAAAATTCAAGTATCAAATTTGTGATGACAATCTTCCATTTTTCTCCCTTTCTCAAGTTATTCCGAGGACAGTATATCCTTGGCATCAGGGGAAATTTCTGTACCTTGGCTTCTCTACTTTATCCTTTGTTTCGTTTGGTCCTTACCACTCCTGGACACTATTGTCACCCCCTTGCTTATCCTTCAAGTTCTTTGCTCCATTGCTCCTCAATCACAATTAGTCCACATAAATTTTACCCAAAATTGGCTTCCCCGCATTCTCTCCTCCTTTTGGCATCCATATACAGCCAGCCCCAAATGATCAGGCACCCCCACATACTGGTAACAGAAGAAATTCCTTGCCTCTTATTTCACCTGAACTCTAAACACTTTTTAGGAATCATTCCATGTCTTTCCACTCAATTGCCTTTCTTATTCTTCACAAAGTTATTTCAAACATTTCCTACTGCGCTCGAATTCTTTATGCCACAAAACCATGCTCAATCTCACTAATAAAATGGCTACAACTTTCTGAGTACTCAAGGTGCTAAGCAATCTACTCAATCCTCTGCCAATCTCACCTCGTTTGCTCCTCTCAATTTTCTGCAGAAGAGGTTTTACTATTCTCATTTCACTGAGAATAAACTGAAGGTGAGAAGGATAAAGAGTAATCACGGTTCCATAATGAATAATAATTAAAGCTTGAATTTCAACTCACAACCTCATGAACTTCAATGTCTCCTTAAGCAGAAAAACAAAATAGCAAAGAAACAAAAAACAAAGTCAAGAACAAAACACAAAACTTACCCCCTTCTTTACTGAGAATTGAGAATCCACTAAATGAGAATTGTCTTCTTTCCCACATTTCTATTTTAAATGGATTTGGTGTCCTCTGTTTCTCATGTTCTCTGGATATTGTCAAAGCTGTTTTGCTTCCTGAGTTTATGAGCAACTAATATTATCCTCTTGCCTACACAGATGCTTCACTTTTGTATAATCCACTTTCTCTTCTATAGCTTCAGTTTTCTCCTCTGGATATTCTCCATTATATCAAACAATAATGATATTAACAATAATAACAGTCAAGTTCAATATTAAGATATAAAAGGAAAAATGGTCACTCTTTAAATACTATTCAAGGTTTTCAATCATCACCACGGAAGTGGATTTGGTCAATAGCTGCTCCCCCTTTTTCCCTTTCCCTCTTTTATGTGGTAAAATCTGAGTCCCATTCATCTTTCCCCTAAAACTTTTTTTCATCTCTATTATCAACAAACGTGCTGGCAAATTCAAGTTAAACCTTTTGTTTCATGGTTCTTCAGTACTTTGGAATATTTCTGTGCTGGTTTTATATTGCTATGTAACAAATTACCAAAAAATTAGTTATGTAAGTTTTTATCTTAAAGTAACATATATTTATTATCTCGCAGATCTGTGGGTCATGCGTCTGGGCATGGCATCCTGACTTCTCTGCTCAGGGTCTTACAGGACTGAAATCAAGGTTTTGCCCCAGCTGCTTTCTCATCTGGAGGTCAAGGCTTCTTCCAAAGTCATTCAGGCTGAAGGACAGAGGTCCTTGTTGTCCTTGCTGGCTATTGACTGGAGGTCACTGTTGACTCCTAGAAAACAGTCATGTCCCAGCTGTGGGGCCTTTTTTTCTTTTTACAACATGGGAACTTTCTTCTCCACACCTAGCAGGAGAATCTCCCTCCCTTCTGTATGGAAAAAAATCTTAAATGCTAATCATGAGCATGGCATACCCTTTGCCATGTCAGGTCATTTAAACAGGGTGGGGAGAAGCTATCTCATCATGCTCATAGGTGCTTCCCACCCTCAGAGAGGAGCTCAAACGAGACACTGAAACCACTCATTAGGAATCTCAGGGGTGAACATAGAATTCTGCCTCTCACAATTTCTTCTTTGAGATGTTCTTATTCTTTGGTTCCTCTGAAACCATACTTTCATAGTGGCTCTTTTTTTATTATTCTCCTTTAAACTTGTCTTAAAGATGCCATTTTTTTATACCTCACCCTTAAATTAGTTATCAACCACTCCAAGTCTTAGTAACCCATCTATGACCTACTGCCACTAAAATTTATATCTCCATTCCTGAACTCACTTGTATTTTAAGTTCATGCATCGAATCACTTACACTTCATTATTATCTTCCACTTGGATGACCACAGTCCTATCAACATATGAGATTAACTCATTATCACATCTTTCCTAGGCACCCCCCCACAAAAATGCAAAATTTCTTCTTCAGTGGTTAGTGTTTTCAGTGAATAAAATAAAACCAACTTTCAAGCAGCACCCCATCCATGAAGTCTACCATACACTCATTACCCTTCTACCACTTTCCCAGTGTGTCCAACCAATCATGGATCTGTTTTTCTTTCTCCTCTTTAATAATTCTCTGATCTTTCCAATCTGATCTGTCAACATATTTTAGCTAGTTTTTTTTTTCTCTCTAGATTAATTCCATAAGCATATTTCTAATTGTTCCCAGGTCTCCTCCTAATACTATTCAATACTCTTTGATCTCAAGGTAAAAAGCAAACTCCTTGGAACGATATTTAAAGACCTTTTAAGAGTAAGGAACTATTCTGTGTCATCTCATAATTAGGCATTTCCCAACACTCATAATTTTTGTTCCAAGGCTACTAAATTACTTGTGGACATATTAATATATATTTTTTCCTCCTGTGGCCTTCAGACCACTCCTTGGGAGATACCATTCCCTTGATTGACTGGAAGGTTCTCTTGCCCCTTTTTTACTTGACTGAGTTTTATCCATCCTTGTGGTTACAAGTTGGATTTCACCTTTAATGGGGAGTCTTCTCTTATGGTCCTTTACTAATAGTGAGATGATTGTCGTATATGCTTATCCCTCAAAATCACTTACTATTATTGTTTAAGTATGTTGTCAATTCAAAGACATAGGCAGATTGAACAATATTATAAATTAAGTGAATGAATCCTAAAGGATAAGTAAGGGTAAGCAAGATAAAGGGAGAGAGGAAGTATGTACAGGAAAATAGAATACCATTATTAAAGTCTCAAATACAATGATTGGGATAGTCAAGTAGTTCAGTAATTTAGAGTATGAAGCATAAGAGTCAAAAGATATTTAGGAATGCTGGTCAAAAACCATTAATGCCTCAGCCCTTGTAGTCAGGGAAGAGCCACTGAAAGGTTGAGAGAAAGAACATGACATTGTCCTCCTTTCTTTTTACATTTGTCACATAAATGTCTATGTAGAAGATAGATAACTTGTGGCAATCCTGTAGGAAGACAGATTGGAAGATTATTGAAGCAATCAAACAAGAGATGATTAGATGATGAAAAGTTCAGTTTGGAGAGGAAATAACACAAGTGAAGAATAATAGGTTAAAGGCTAAAATGTTAAAAAAAAAACAGTGTTTAGCCCATTTTATTCTTTGAACAACATTATGTATGACACAGACATGCACACATTCAAGAAATAACACAGAGATATTTTACATCTTCTTCCAATACTTTGCCAATAATGTTGAAAATTCCTTGATAACAGGAAGCATTATATATCATAATTGTGTAACATCCACTATAAATCTTGAATTTTAGTTACCCACACACATGCAAATTCATATCACACAAAGTTTTGCTTAATAGTTCTGCTTCAAATAATAGAATAAATGTGTTTAGTCACTAGGCTATTAAGTAAATTCACACTCGTTGAGCATATTGTAACTTCTATTTTTGAGAATTCCATCAAGGTGGTGTATTTGAGCCCTATCAAACCATACTTTATGCACTTCATGAAGATTCTTCTTCAGGGTATCTCCTGGTATTAATATTTGTACCATATCATCTAGGACTTCCCAATAGAATTTTTTGTAATGATGGTTATGTTCTATATCTGTGCTGTTTAAATATAGTATCTACTAGCATCATATATGTATTGAGTCCTTGGAATATGGTTAATATTACCAAGGAACTGAATTTTAAATTTTATTTGATTTTAATTAATTTGAGATTAAACAACCACACATCACTAGTGGTTACATATTGAGCAGCACACATCTCAGCTTTTAAGACCCAGACTTCTAAATTTTGGAATTACTTGAACTCGATTTGATTCAACTAAACTAAAATTAAAAATACAATTACCAGCTCACCTTTGTGTGTATGACATTGTGCTAACAGGTGCAAAACAAACATACAAAACACTGGAAACTCCAGACTTTACCTTTACCTTTCCATCATCTTGTGGACTATAGGTGGTGGCCAAATCCAACCTGCCACCTACTCGTGTAAATATAATATTTCTGGAACATAGCCACACCCTCTTACCTATCATCTATGACTGCTTTTGAGCTACAATGACATATCTAAGTAGTTGCAACTTAAGCTGTATGGCTCTGAAAGCCTAAAGTATTTACTCTCTGGCTCTGTACAGAGAGTTTTCAAGGTCTGGTCTAGCGGGTCACATATGTGAAAACAAGTATTTATGATAGAGTGAAGCAAACTTAACAACGGAAATGAAAATAAAGTGCATATACATTAGGGCAGTGCATGATTGATTCTAGTTGAGTCGTTTAGGAAAGGAATTAGGGAGAAATGATGTCTGAGTTAATTCTGATTGATGAATAAGGGTTTGTCAGAACAGAGAGTAAAGGGAGTGTTTGATGAGTCTCTTTGTATTTAATGAATGGGAAATAAAATAATCTTACCATTTATAAACATATACACACATATGTGTAACACACATACATATAACTATTCATTTTTTCTTCCCTATTGTTACCTAATTTAAAATTAAGTTGAGCTTATTTAAAAAGAATCAGTATCCGAAAATGCTTATATGTCTTAAGACTTGTATACCTGCAGTTACTATCGTGTAATGAAAGAACAACATGTTTTGCATTCACTTATGTATTTTCTAGAGTTACAATTGATTACTAATCTGTAAAGCCTTAATATTCAGAAAAGAAGATTTCTAATAGCACACTAGAAGTGTTCTTTTATGGTACACGAAGGCATACACGAACATAGACACTACATGGAGAATATATATGTTTTATGTCGTTAACTAAAATTTGGAGATGACCCACAGGAAGATATTTATGACTTTAGCAGGAAGAGTATTATGATGTCCAGAACCCAGACTCCCTAAAACTTGCTAGCCTAAAATAAATACATGGAGTTCAAATTTGAAGAATGAAGGGATTCAATGCCAATTTTGGAATAGAAATTTTAGCATCAACATAATTTTTAGTCTATGCAATCGATCTTTAAGGAAAACCAAATTTCACGTAATCAGAATCATTAGCCTATACTTTTCTAATCCTGTACAGGGCATTTGCTTTTATTTGGTACAGCTATTCTGCATGGGGTAGTAGCCCTGTGGTTTGGAGGGAGCAATGACAACAATCACATTTCCCTGTCTGCAATCATTGGTTTAGGTAATCTCGATTTAATCTTACCCGTGTGTGACAATACCTGAAAGTTGATGTTCCCGAAAGGTGATTCAATGAATGAAAATCTTAAGTTGCTTTTATTTTAATTTTACTTTTTTTGAGAGAGAGAGTCTGCACATAAGCAGGGGAGGGACAGAGAGAATGAGAATCCCAAGCAGGCTCTGCACTGTCAGCATGGAGCCTGCTGCAGGGGTTTCAGCTCACAAACCATGAGATCGTGACCTAAGCCAAAATCAAGAGTCGGACGCTTAACCAACTGAGCTATCCATGTACCTCTCAAGATGCCTTTTACTGGTTATGATGGAGAACACCTCTTTCTACCAACATGAATGAAGTGCATCACCATTTGGTCAATATGGGAGAATTCAGCCTAACAACTAAGCCAACAGATGGAAGAGGATAGAGAGGGCACTATTGATAAACTAAATCAGAAACTGGTTGACCATTACCTAAAACCTATGCTGTGCTTAGATTTTAAAGTGAACCTATCAATCTTCTGTAGTGCTTAAATCAATGCAGTTATGTTTTCTGTTACTTAAAACTAAAGATATCCTAACACAAAGATGTACCATAGAAAATGGAAGTCGTTTTTAAGGAGAGTTGCATATCAAATAAAAGCATAAATCTAATATTGAAATTACAATCTGAATGACTTTGGGATCAGTTTTAGTTTCATTTTTAGGAAAAATAGGCATCTGCTAAGTAATATAACCCCCTTGACAACGATGTGTATCTCCTCCTTGAAGATGCACAGATTTTTCACTTTATAATTTTATTGGATTAGAATTTGGCATACCATACTGAAATGTAAACACTTCCTTAATTTTAAGGAAGTCCCCAAGAAAAGATATATAGTGAGGTAGATTTTCATGACGAGAAATGGATCCAAAAATACTTGAAGCAGTATGTCGGGGGCTGGGGTGGGGAGATTGACTTGGGCTAAAACTTTACCTAGCTAAGAGGAAATGTAAAGCCAACATAATTTGTGTTGTGGTGTGGTGTGGTGTGTCTGTATGTGTGTGTGCATGCGTTTCTTTGTGTTACTCTTTGTAGGGAAACAACAATAAAGTAAAAGAATGATACTGAAGTAAAAATAAGTCCCTCAAGGACAAAATTTGATTAATTCAATGTCTTATGCAGGAAAAGGTAATGACAGTAGAGAAATGTTATAATTTTCTAGGTGCAAATAAGAACTATCTAGTAACTGTTTGCACCTGGACTTTCAAGAGTGTTGTGTCTCTAAGAGGAATTTAGAATTACAGAACTTACTTTCAAAGTCAAGTATGTTTAAAAATATCTTTTAATTTTCCATCCTGTCAATACTGTTTCCATCTACATGTGTCAAAATTTGCTGTTGTAATGGCATGTTTTTAAAATGTAGCATTATTTGTATCATCATCTTCATCATTGATTGATTTGACTTTTCAGAATATTGTTATTGGGTAGACTATGGACTTGCATTTATAACATAGGGTGAAGATTGAATCTAAAGTTGTCAAATAACACGTATAGAGCTGAATAGTTATAATCCAACATTTATTTCAGGATGTTTTACTCTGTCTATAGAACATCAATGTGTCATAAAAAATGCCGCCTACATTGACAACATTAACACCTTTCTTGTAAATAGCAATCAAAAATTTAAAAAAAATGGCAATATTAGCATTCTTGAAAGTTGTAAAAAGAAATATTTCATTTACCATGAAATGTTTTGTGTAATTTTATACAATATGAGAGAAAAACCTAATTTTTTATCATGGATAAAATTTTATATCATGGATGCCTCCTACATGCACTATTAACATAACTGCATTTTTAAATATTTTTATTTAGCATAATTGGAACTATATTTGCACATGATATTGATTATAAGCATGGATTTCAAAGTGACTTTTGTGGATTGGTGATTACACAAACCTCGATGTATAAACTTGGTGATGTAAATCTGAAAACAAAAATCATAGATACGTTTTGTTCTTGGATTCCACAACGTAACAGTTTTCTGGTAAGTTTTGCAGTAAAGAAAGCTGTTAAATTTCATTTAATACAGCATTGATTAAACTTATTTGGTCAAGAAACATTGCTAGGACTTATTTGGTCATGAAAAATCTTTTTTGTTTCCTAAATGACACAACTGATATTTATAACTTGGAATTATTATTTCACAATACAGATTTGGGACATACTCTACTTCTATTTGGTTGGTGCTTTAGCCTTTTCATTTTGAATAAAAAATATTTCAATTACCTGGTTTGATTTAGCTTTTGAGGTCCATTGACTCAGTTCTACTATAAATAGTAATTTTCTTAATTTATTCTAGCCTCCATGGTAGGTTCTGTTCTCTTCGTCTAAGATATACATTACTACATTAAACAAGACTTCTCTTTGTTAAGGTAATAGCATCCTCTGAATTCCAAGATAGATATTAAATGCCAAGGTTTTCAAAAGATTAGAGGACACTAGACCAATTCTTCTGAATTTTAATAATGTTTGTACCTGGATAATCCCTTCAGTAGGTTTTTCCAATATATCAAAGCTTGTACTTTGATTTAAAAGGCAGTTGTAGGATTACCTGGGTGGCTCAGTCATATAAGTGCCTGACTTCGGTTCAGGTCATGATCTCACGGTTTGTGGGTTTGAGCCCCATGTCGGGCTCTATGCTGACAGTTTGGAGCCTGCAGCCTGCTTCAGATTCTGTGCCTCCCTCTCTTTTTCTCCCCCTCCCCTGCTCATGCTCTGTCTCTCTCTCTCCCTCTCTCTCTCTCTCAAAAATAAACATACAAACAATTAAAAAAATAAAAGGTAGTTGTAAATATATATATAATATATATAATTACATACTATGTTACTATACATACGATCACATTATGTGTTCCCCTTAATTCCATCCCATTCTTACTAGACTAACATGAATGTTGAGACGGGAAGAAGACTTTTTGTATAAGGCAGAGTGGATAGATTTTAAATAATTTGAGAATGTAATGCTGAATGTCAGAGTCAGATTATACCAAAGACTTGAAATTCTAAAGCATGGTTTCCTCAGAAAGATAGTGTCAAGGTAATGAATATCATATTATGGTCTTCATTCTGTAGCTACACATGACAAAATATTTTCACTCAGAAAATGTCATGCACATTTAGAAGGAAGATTGATAAATTCCGTCATATGAAGCCTTTTCTTTGGAAAACAAGGCTGAAGAGCAGCCTAGACCTTACCGCGAAGTAGAATGGCCTTTTGGGGGGGAAGAAAAACAAAACAATGATACACTCGTCCGTCATGCTGTAATTGAAAATACATATGGCTAAAAACCTATCAACATAAATATTGTAGTTCTGCTCAAAAGTCACAGCTTAATATCTTTTTTACTGGTACTCTTATTTATTCATTGTCCTGGCATTCCATTTCACAGAGTATATGTGTATAAATATGCAGGGTATATTTCATACATATACACAGAGTATAAATTCATAAATTTGTGCAATGTTAAAGAAACACGAGAAATTGACGATTGAAGGAAAATATTAGCTCTGGCCCTTCAGTCCCTGTGATAGGGTTAAGGGAGATGTTAGTACATTAAGGTGGTTTCTATTTTCCTTTTTTTCTTCCCAGTTAAGGTAACTAGATAAGTCTGAAGTTTGTTTTATATTTCATACATAGATTTAAACATAATGCTACCAGGGAATTTGCAAACTCATTTCCATGACTTTCCTCTCTCTTTCCTCCCTTAATTACTCAGCTGCAGAGTAAAATTTGTTACTTGGTCTAATTTTTTATAATAAAATAGAAGTTTGGTTTGAGATATTTTTATTGGCTTTACATCAAAATGTTGCTAAATATTTAATGTGATTATATAGAAATCACTTATGTCTACGCTGAAGTTCTAAAGATAGTATTCTTTTAAAATAGATATATCATTATGCTTCCATTCTGAATACATTCTAACTATGTCCCTTTCCATCTCATTATCCTCAGCTAGACTCCATGGTAGATGCTTTAGTCAAAATGAAAGCTGACATTTTACCTTAACCATGTGGTCTTTTCTCACATTGCAAGGTGAAAACTTGATAATGATGAAATATTAGATTTTCAAAAGTATATCTTGTGGATGTCAGTTACCTCTTAATAGACTCTAAGTGTTCCAGAAGCAGGAAGCAGTGGTATATATAGATTTGATGTGTGATTGTTGAAATTCTACATTAGATTTTTTTCAAAATCACATTAACTTGAGCTTAAGGTAGAAATATACAAAACTTCAACTAAGGAAAATAACTAATTATATCACACATTTACATTAGTTACTATTGAAACATAGTTTGTATTTATAAAAATACAATTAGTCAATACTAGCAATAAGGAGGCATTATTTACATATTTTCAGCTTTTGGTTTTAGGATATTTGAGGAAGAGGCCTGGAACAGTTACATAATTCAGATATGCCCCAAATTTTGTAAACTTTGTTAATTTTAAGACTTTTTTTAAAAAAAATGTTGTATTTTATATTTTAGAGAGAGAGAGAGAACAGGGGAGGGGCAGAGAGACAGAGACAGAGTCCAAAGTAGGCTCCAGGCTCTGAGCTGTCAGCCCAGAGCCCGATGTGGGGCTTGAACTCACTAGCAGTAAGATTATGACCTGAACTGAAGTCTGACGTCCAACCGACTGAACCATCCAGGCGCCCCTAATTTTAAGTCTTTTAATAAATAACTGGATATTTCCACAATTCCATCTTTTAGTGATTAGTGATTTTACTCATACCAAATCTAATGCTGTCCATACAATTATACAATCAGCATTTTAAATATTAACCAATATTAGATGCAGTATGATTCTTGGAAGTGATGTCACCCAATGCTTTATGTAGCCTGTGGGCTACTCTCTCTCTTCTTTTAACCATTAATTACCAATAATTGATTTCCAGTGTGACATACATCATTGATATTTAATGATCTGCATATGCTTGGCTGTTGTATATGTTATTATCCCACAGAGTAAACTATTATTAGTATTTTTATAAAGCTTACTTATATATCTAAATTTTTAACCTCACTTCTATCATAGCTCTTTAAAAACATAATCCATCTTTTTACTAGAGGAAAATATTGGTGAGTTAAAGACCATATGTTACATCCATGGTAAACAAGGATTAATCTAATTTTTCTTTAAAAAAAATCCTGATAAGATGTTTTTAGACATCACTGATCTATGCTAATGGACCATATTAAAAGAGAATATTTACATGATGGGACAAGTTACAAAAATCTTTCTCATATTTCAAAGATGGACTCATGTCATACTGAATTTTAACCTGCAATGTGTTGTTATACAGCAGAGGTCCAGGATCTCATGGTTTCCACATACTACCCTAATGAATTTTTAGCCAATTATCATTAGCAGTCGTATGTCATTTTTTTTCAGACCATAAAATGTAAAGAGTAGGCTCATATTTCCCCCGTAAGTTATCAAAATTTTGTCAAGAATATAAGTTCAAAATTCATTCCAGGCATAGCAAATTTAATAGTAATTACCACATTAATGGTTTTATTTTTTTGTTTTCATTTTTTCAATATATGAAATTTATTGTCAAATTGGTTTCCATACAACACCCAGTGCTCATCCCAAAATGTGCCCTCCTCAATAACCATCACCCACCCTCCCCTCCCTCCCACCCCCCATCAACCCTCAGTTTGTTCTCAGTTTTTAAGAGTCTCTTATGCTTTGGCTCTCTCCCACTTTAACCTCTTTTTTTTTTTTTCCCTTCCCCTCCCCCATGGGTTTCTGTTAAGTTTCTCAGGATCCACACCAGAGTGAAAACATATGAATGGTTTTCAAATACAAAAAGAAGAGGAGAAAGGACAATAAAAAGCTTGAAATGTTGAACATAACATACGGCATGTATTCTATCTTTTTATGTCAGATATACTCCTTGTGCTGTGGAATAAAATTTGTAGTTTGCTTCTCAGAGCAGAGAGCCATTCAACATGAATTGAAAGAATGTTGTTAAAAAGAAATATAACTTTCTAGATGGCAAAACATCAAAAACAACGTGTGACCCAAATTAGTATATGATCAAAACACTGGGCCTTAAAGGCTCTTTATCATTTTTTGTATTTGTTTTTGTAAAAATTGTGTGAAGTTTGGTAGTTAGTCATATTTCACATTTGAAATATAGGTTCATTTTCTATTAGATGAGGCAAAAGATGCAGTTATATAATGAACCATGCAGTAAACATGAAAAAAGAAAAACTGAGATTTAACACAGATAGTCTCTCTTCCTTATCTTGAAAAATATTTTACTGAAAGCAGTATTATTGAAGACCCAGTGAGCTTCACTGGATTTTCTCAAATATAATGGGGCAGTTTTTGAATTTCCTAAGCAAGATTCAAGGTTACTTTATTTTAATCTTCCTCCCTTTCTTCCTTCTTTCTTCACCCTTCCTTCCTTCCTCTCTCCTTCCCTCTCTCCCTTCCTCCCTTCCTTCCTCTTCTTTCTTCCTTCCTCTTCTTTCTTCCTTCCTCTTCTTTCTTTCTTTCTTTCTTTCTTTCTTTCTTTTTTCTTTCTTTCTTTCTTTCTTTCTTTCTTTCTTTCTTTCTTTCTTTCTTTCTTTCTTTCTTTTATTTCAGTAAGAAGTGAATTCTACCTCAGAATATTGCACTCTGAATTACTAGCTATAGCAACCACTTTACTTCAGTGCTATCAGAGTCAACCTGTGAATCACATACGTGTATTTGTATACAATTTATATATTTTAAAATACACACAAGCACACATGCATACAGCCTTGTGGGAGTCAATGCTGGCGTGAAAAATGAGGCTTAACACTATTCAGAACTGGAGGTATACAGTTTTATGAAGCCAACTCCCATCCTTTTAAGAATTCCAAATGGCTCAATAATTCAAATGGCTCACTGTTAGGAATTTTAGTTGATGGTTTGTTGAGAACCTAGGTTGATTATTAAGGGAATATAATTCTAAGATGATGAGAATAGGGAGCTTAAGTGAAAGAAAATAAAGTCTGCTTGTTTTAAAGTGGCAGTAACCACAAGTGATTTGAGTAAAGAAAAAACACAAAAGGATTGTCTTAGAATATTTGTTATTTCTCTTTTAAAGATGGTAATTTAAGAATATCTTTTAATACTTGTTTAATACTTTGTTAATATGTTTGTATATCAAGCATATATAGGAAAAAAGAGAGAAAGGAAGAAATCATAGAATCTGTGCGATAAAACTAGAGAGACAAGGTAGAGATACATAAATTAGCTAGAGAATATGCCAAAGTTATGCATCATCAAGGAGAAGGTAGAGTGTCTTCTTTCAGCATTGTGATGAATGTAGTCACTGAACTAAAAGCAATGCTATGAAAATTTGAGGATAAATTAGACTAAGGGTAAATACCGCTCATGCCCATTGGCCAATTCATGCAGATTAAGAGGACTGTACCTAGAAGTGTAGCCATTCTTTTCCTTTCTTTATGCAAACAGCATTTCTGAAATATGCAGCATTCACATCATATACATACTGAAAGAGCTATGTCACTTTTTTCCTGGTAAGTTCTTAATTAATATCTTTAACATAGTACTGTGATTAAGAGTATCAGCGTCAGATGTACCTGGAGTAGAACCTCATTTTGGAGTCTATTTACTGGCTACATGCCCTTTAGCGAGTTATCCAACCACTGGAAACCTTGTTTCCTACAAAAAAAAAAAGAGAGAGAGAGAGAGAAAAGAGGACTTGAATATCTGCGTCCTCGATTTGAAATATATTTTAAATAAAATTATTTTCTTTAACAGGGCCCCTGCTAGCACTTATTAAGTTGCCAAGAAATTGCAATCGTGGTAGTTATTGCTATTTTTTTTAATTTACTTTTTAAAATACTTCTCGTGTTTGTTCTGTTACATAATATTTTTGGAACCACAAGCAAAGGCCTTTCTGATTACGTCTTCCATGCTAAATATCATTACTAAGAGACTTAAAATTTACTCTGCAACCTGAGGTAGCTCTTTAATAACTACTGTATTCTTTCTAAATTAGTTTCCTGTGGATATGTAGTCTGGCTTCTTGCTGAGGCTTAGCCCAACCCATTTACAATCAAAAATTGCTTTAAAATAATCACAGTTTATCCTAACTTAAAGGGAAGAACATCATCTACTGAACTTCTATATTGTTTCCTGGAGCGCCCCAGGGTTTGGTTAATTTTGTCATTTTGTTTTATTTTATTTTTAATTTTTTTAATGTTTTATTTATTTTTGAGACAGAGAGAGACAGAGCACGAGTGGGGGAGGGGCAGAGAGAGAGAGAGAGCAAGGCAGAGAATCTGAAGCAGGCTGCAGGCTCTGAGCTGTCAGCACACAGCCTGACATGGGACGCGAACTCATAAACCGGGAGATCATGACCTGAGCCAAAGTCGGACGCTTAATTGGTTGAACCACCCAGGCACCCCTAAAAATTTTTTAATGTTTGTTTATTTTTGAGACAGAGAGAGAGAGAGAGCAGGGGAGGGGCAGAGAGAGAGGGAAACAGAATCTGAAGCAAGCTGCAGGCTCTGAGCTGTCAGCCCAGAGCCTGACACAAGGCCTGAACTCACAAACTATGAGATCATGACCTGAGCCAAAGTCAGAGGCTTCACTGACTGAGCCACCCAGGCACCTGAGTTTTTCCATTTTATACTCTTCTGCAGATTGAGACCATTAAGAAGGTGAACTGGCAGTGAATCAGGAGAAACAAACTCCCTCAAATCCTAGTGGAAGGATATTAGGAACCTTAAAATCTGGAGTATTATTCCGAAGTAATGGCACTTAAAATATTTTTGAGCTATTAAACCGTGCATTACTGTACCCGTTAACTTTTTGTACAAGGAATGTTAAATGACATTTACTCTTCTTCTTTGTAACTCATTTCAAGACAATAATTTTTTATGTTCTATTAATACATTGCCTTGACTGCTTGTCCCCTCTGTGCCTGTATGTGCTGTGTGTGTCCGAGAGTAGGAGACCTATTATTATCAAAAGGCCAGCAGCACCAAGGGATTGAATTGGTGACCTGAAGGTTAAATTCCACAGCGGTAATCACTAAGCTGTTCTCCATTATAGTTGCATTAAAAAGATTGAGACTGCTGACATCTGGTACCTCCCCATCTAAAACCTTTTAAACCACTTGGAAAAAGGGCTTTTATTTAGGAAGTGAACAACACTCTAGGTGTGTGCCACTTAAAGATCTGGAAATTTCCTGTAAGATAAACTGTTCAAAGATAGTCAGAACACATATGTATTGGGATAAATGTTAAAGCACACATTTTCATTTTTATACTCCTTTTCTTGACCTATACAAAGAATATAAAGAATGCACATGCAGAAAGATCAAGTTTCACACTATTCTGCAAACTCTCTCATAAAATAAACATGTTTGGTTTGATGTCAACATCCTAACTCAAATGACAAAAAAGATTCTAAGATAAATATATATTAATTCATATGCATAAATTATAAGCAATGACTTTTTGTTATATGTATACATATTTAAAAAAAAAATTATGCCTGGTTTCCTATGCACTTAAACTCAAAATGTTAAGTACTTAAATTTATTAACTGGATCGGCAAGTTCAAGGAAGTATTATTGGCAAACAACAAATAGTCATGAAAATTTACAATGTTTCTCAGTTTAAGGTAAAAGGAGTATTTTATTAAAAATTAATTCAGAGGGTGCCTGGGTGGCTCAATCAGTTAAGCCTCCGACTTCAGCTCAGGTCACGATGTCGCAGTCCGTGAGTTCGAGCCCCGCCTCGGGCTATGGGCTGATGGCTCAGAACCTGGAGCCTGTTTCAGATTCTGTGTCTCCCTCTCTCTGACCCTCCCCCGTTCATGCTCTGTCTCTCTCTGTCTCAAAAATAAATAAACGTTAAAAAAAATTAATTCAGAGGGTGCCTGGGTGGCTCAATCAGTTAAGTGTCCGACTCTCTTTTGTTTTTTTTCTTAAGTGTTCGACTCTTGATGTCACCTCAGGTCATGGTCTCACGATATGTGAGTTCACGCCACAGGTTGGGCTCTGTGCTGACAATGCAGACCCTGCTTGGGATTCTCTCTCTCCCTCTCTCTCTGACTCTGCACTCCTCATACTCTCTCTCTCTCAAAAATAAATAAATAAACCAAAAAATAACTCAGTATTTCACTATTAATATTTTATGATGCTATAAGGATTTGCATTTTTTAATTAGAAGTTTATAGTAGAAGTGATAGTCCTGGATATAAATTTTCCCCGGAACATACACATACTTTTACAGCTTTCAAGGACCGTGTCGTCATTTCCCCAAGGGAGGCCAACAATATACATACGCTCTCACTCTTCTGTTGTGAAACAACAAAATAGATGCCAAAAGTACCAAATAAACAACAAAAAATAACTTTGTTTTTGTGAACATGTTAGAAATTTGCAGGCAAAAAAAAAAGAAAAAACATACGTGCACAAGTTACTGGAGACCACTAACAGAAGCAAATAATAGACAATGTCAAGTAGAGTACAGTCAGAGGAAATAAATCCCAACTATCTGCTATTTGTGAGGGATCTACTCAAATGTTAAGGATAGGTTGGATCCTATTATCCCTTTACTCATTTAAGTTTTTAATCAAATTGTGATTTTGTGAAAGTGTATGTGGTACACATAAACATCAGTTTGCCGTCAAAGGGCTTACATCAAAAAATTATAGAAAGTTGATTTAATTTGGTACTGAAAAACAGAGCTTTATTCTTGATTTTGCTACTCATTTGGGGATCTCAGCATATTGACCATTCGTTTGAGTTAGAACTAATAAAATTAGTATGGTAACCCTCTCCTCGTGTGGTTGTTGTAGATATAGAATGAGCTGTATATAAAAGCTTTTATAACCTTTTGGGATGAGCACTGGGTGTTGTATGGAAACCAATTTGACAATAAATTTCATATATTGAAAAAAAAATAAAAATAAAAGCTTTTATGAACTGAAGCATTGTGTGTACTTAAAAGCTATTATTTTTCTTGATATAAATAATTACATTAGGAATTCAAACACGCTTTAAAAAAGACAGCAAAAACAAAATGTAGAGATAGAGAGGCAAACACTTCCTCATCAAAGAAGACAAGTAAATGCTTCATAGGGGAGGAACATTTGATCTATGCCCAGAAGGATTTCTATTTAGCTTTAGCTTCAGAGAATGACCACCGTTAGGAAGATGACTCCAGGAGTAAGATATTCAAATGGAATTTTGAATGAGATAAAAAATGATGGTCTATTTCATAGGAAGACTACAAAATTAGATTTGAAATAATACCATGCTCAAAGGGTTGAAAAAGAACCTTCCAATTCTTGTGTAAGGAATGCTATATAAATTTGCATGGTTTAATATAAAGGGGACTTGCACGTATTTAAAAATGGTTTGAGACTGAAAAAACATATACAAGAACTTATTCAAACTACTTTAGAGGAAGTGTTTTTTTCTTTTTTATTGAGCAATTTTATAAGCATTTGGAGAAACCAAAGGTAAACAGAGTAAAATATAGTATTTATCATTAGCTTTACTAGAGATATTCAGAAGTCTTAGCATGTTGGGAAATATATTTTATAGGTACAATGAATGAAAAAAACATGAATTCTATACTGTGTCTATGATAAAGAGAAAAACAAGAGTTAGAAGAAGAATAAAGGAGCAGGGATCACTTAAATGTGGACCTTTGAATCTTTTTGTTTGGGAATCGATACAGGATCCTGGTGTCACCTGTTCTATTTAGTCAATTTATAACACTCCTTCACCATCCTCCATTCTCATTAAGTTTACACTGTGGTTTGGACTGGGAAGCATGGATTTCCCATTTTCCTAGGCACAATTAGACACTTGGATGCCTTTCAGCGTTATTCTTGTATTAATATTCATCTTACTCAAACGCAGTTGTTTACTCCCTTGCTTCTACTTCCTCAGTGAATAAATTATATGCCTTATGCCCCAATAGATTTAGATCTATTTTATCTCCAGTTCCTCTCTGTGGTAGTCATGAATATATACGGCTCAATTTCCCTTCAAGAAAGAAGTTCCTGATCAGCTGTAAGGAGTTCAGTTTGTGGACACTATATGGCTGTTGGCTTTCAAGACCTACCAAAGTATTTGAGCTGAGGCTTCCACACTTCCCTCATGCAGCCTCCCGACAATGGCTGAGCACAATGGAGATGCTAGGATCTAGTAATACCTTCCCTCTGTGACTCCCCTGTAGGAAAGCCTCTTGCTGAAGTTCTCCTGGGGCTTGTCAAAAATCTATCAGGGCAGCTTCACAGAAGGATCTTCCTGACAATCTCCCTTTCTTCCTCCTCTCTTTGCACACTGCCCTATAACCGAATAGCATTTCCTGCCTACTCCTGCCCCTCTTTTGTCTTTCACAGGCATTTTCCTCAATAAATATCTTGCAATTTGAATTCGATCTTGGCTTCTACAGACCCAACTAATACCTGGAAGTTACTTAAATTTTTGTGTGTGAAATAAATGGATAGATGGATGGATGGGTGGCTGGATGAGACAGGAGAATGGCTATAAGTAAGAGTTTGTTTTTGGTGCTGTTGTTATTTCGATTGAGATCTGTCATTGTGACATATAATATTATATTATTTTCAAGTGTACAACATAATAATTTGATATATGCATCAATGGTGAAATGATCAAACACCACAATAAGTTTACTTACCATCCATCACGAAATGTAGTTAAAATCTTTATTGTTATGATAAAAACGTTGAGATCTCTTTTAGCTACTTTCAAATATACAAAATGTTATATTAATTATATTAAGTTATATTAAGTATAACTACCGGGCTGTATATTACATCTCCAGATCTTGCTCATTTTGTAACTGGAAGTTTAGACCTTTTGATCACCTTCTCTAAGTTCTCTTCACCACACTTTCCACTCCCACCCCACACCCTGCCAACTACCAGTGTTTTTTTTTTTTTGTTTTTTGTTTTTTTTTTTGTACCTGTTAAGTTCAATTTTCTTGTTGTTGTGCTCTTTTTTCGATTCCACATCTAGGTGAAATCATATGATATTTGTCTTTCTGTTTGACTTATTTCACTAAGGGTAAAGTTTTAAACGTGAAGAGAGAGTAAAAAGATGAACTTTATTTGCTTGCAAAACTTGGGCAATAATCACTTTATCCACTGAAAATACCCAATCCCTATCTCTACCTAATCCTGACTCTACGTATTCTTGACAGGGAAGTGCGAAAATAATTCATAACATAAAATAAAAAATATGCAATGTATAATTTCCCCATATTTTTTGCAATCAATAGCATGTGTACATATTCACCATATAACATGAGAAGTAATTTCATCCATGCAACACATGTGGAAATTGAAACTCAGAATGTTTAAGTAACAAGCCAGAAGTAACACAGCTAGCAAGTTGTAGTGATGGAATTTCTCTTCTTCTCTTTGATCCCAAAGATTCAAGGGCAAGTCTCTTAATAAGGCACATTTCAATGCTTTATGGTTTAAATGAGAAATTAACCACAGTAGAGAAGATTAGAGTATAATTATATCTACATGTGTTGACTTTCATTCACCAGACTACAGGGGCTCTCATCTGTTAAAAAGAGTTGTAGGGAAAAGTGATCTTATTTTCTTGTTTTGCCGCTAGTAACACTTTATAGCCATTTTCATTTATTGCTAGGGTATCTTTGCGATTTTTCCCCTACTTACACTGTTTCTGTAATGTGACGACTATCTATTTTATCACATTTCCACTTCAAATATGCCGAGATACAACTTCTAAAAGGAATACCCTCCCCCACATTTGTTTTGGAATACTGCATCACCAAAACACTGAGGAATTAAAGGGCAACGTGATGGATGGCAGCTGTCTCTAAGTAAAAGAGTCTTAGAGCTAATGTAATTACACAAATGCTCGTTTTATTACACCCTGTATCCTGAATTTTTGAACAGATGCAATAAACGGTCAATTACTTCAGTGACTGGTAACCCCAAGTAGCAACTTGGAAGGGATAGGGACTGTGTTTCTCCAAACAGACCTCTGCCTCCAGCTGAAAGTAAATAGAGGCAGCAGCCTTGCCCTATGTACCATTTTTCAATTAATCCTATGCTAATTGACTTAGTAAGAAACGTGTTGGTCATCTGACTCATTTTGAATCATTTTGCCAGAGCTGCTGGTGCAACCAAACTGCTCCTCCCCATCACACGCATGCTTGATAAATCAGTAAGTCAGGAAACGTAGCCTTGCTGATGACATAAATGTGTCAATTTTTTTTCCATGTTGTTTTAGACAGACACTTAAAAGCTGGGGAGAGAAATTGGTTTAAAAATGCCTCAGACTGATGTGTTCGGTTTCAGAAGCAATTCCTTTTTTCTGCTTCTGATTGTATTAGACTTTAAAAATAGCAAAAGTCTATTGAGTGCCTGATAATAAGGGGATGTTTGTTGATTACAAACAAGAGACACTGGTTTTGCCTCTGTTTTTGTGGGTAGCACAGTGCTATTTATCTCTACATGCTCCCTTAAGTTTGAGAATTTTCTATTTCTCCAAAATACTCACAGATGGTGGCAGGCGATTACATGAGAGTAGGTTTTCCTAAGCAAAAGTCTTGGAATGCCAAACCTTACACACTGACTTGCTGAGTGATTCACCTTGAAGGGTCATTTTATTTGATATTCCGCGACCCAGAGTCTTGACGTGGCTATAATTCCCAGAGAGTCTCGCGGCACCAGGCATCTGTCATTCATGGCAACAGTAGGTTGGCTTGCACTATATTAAGTCACATACTTCTCTCTCTCTCTCTCTCTCTCTCTCTCTCTCTCTCTCTCTCTGTCTTTTGAAAGTTATTTTATGAGAAAAAGAAACATCATTGAGATCAGGTGAATTTCACTTTCAAGACTTTTATATAGTTATGACATCCACATGTCTTAAGAAAGTTAAATCAGAGAACATGATTTAACCCATGTGAAAATAATTTATTGTAAGCAGGCTAATTTGAATAAAGGATAAATTATATCAAAATCAACAAAACAAATGTCTCAAGCTTTGATATGTCTATTTGGGATGTGCATGCCAGAACATGTTCATTGGAGGTGTCTTTCCTTTATAACAACAGGTTCATTTTCATATACAATTACAAGGAGCTACTCAGTGTTCTAAAGTGATTAACCAATGGAATACATTGATTAACCAAAAGAAAAATGGGAGTACTTTCTTGCAATATAGTTAAGCATTTCCCAAAGTAGTTTATGATAGATGCATTCAAGGAATAAAATCATTTACTTAATTAACTTAATTAAACACACTATTGCACTCGCTGCTAAGAGGGTGACAGCAAGAAGGTAAGTAATGCTTTTTGCCTTTCTTAAACATTAAATCTGGACGCAGAAACAATGTATACATGAAATTTCCAAAAATGAACATAAAACAAACTCCGTGAGCCTGATAGAGTTCACCCTTTTTTTAAGTTGGTCAGGGAAGTCTATAAAGAGAGGGTAGATGATGGATGCAAAGAGAGAGATTCTATTAACGTCCAGGTGAAATTTGGCATGAAGATTGTGGAATATACAGATAGATATAGATGATATAGATAGATATAGATATAGATATAGATATAGATATAGATATAGATATAGATATAGATATAGATATAGATATAGATATAGATATAGACATAGATATAGACAGAGACATAGGTAAAGAGCTATAGATATACATCATATCCTTATTTATAAATTTTCACTGAAAAATTGGAAACCTTGAATATTAAGTGAATGTGTGTTGGTGTGCCTGGGAGGCTGAGTCAGTTAAGTGCCTGACTCTCGTTTTCGGCTCAAGTCACCATCTCATGGTTCGTGTGTTCCAGCCCTGCATCAGGCTCCACGCTGACAATGTGAAGCTTGCTTGGGATTCTCTCTCTCTCCATCTGACTCTCTGCCCCTCCCCTGCTCGTGCCCTCTCTCCGTCTCTCTCTCAAAAAAAAAAAATAAACTTAAAAAACTCTAAATGATTGTGTGTTCATGTGTGTTTGTATGTTCATGCAGATACACATACATAAGTGTGGCAGACCAAGCATATGATGTAAAGGTAACAGAAAAAAAAACACAACCTGGGTCTTCCTAGCTGATTGTTGCCCCCATAATAGAATAGGACAAATGTTGTCGAGCATTGATTTTTTTTTAACCCACAAACCTACAGTAACGCTAAATCTCATCTGTAGGTCATTGTTCTCATCTCTACATCTTTTTTCTAATTGCAGGTAAAAATAGTATAATAATGATCATTATAAAAAAATCTAACGTGCATGAAAAATTGGATTCCAGTGTTGGAAAGGCTCATTTACAGATGATAATGGCCATTCAGGCTATACATTTGTGGAAGGAGTTTACATGAAATTGCAGCTTGGTTTAGACAAGAAGTATGGACAACGTGAAAGAGTGTCAATGGAAAAAAAAATAATTAAAAAAAAAAGGGGCGCCTGGGTGGCTCAGCCGGTTAAGCATCTGACTTCAGCTCAGGTCATGATCTCATGGTCTGTGAGTTCGAGCCCTGCGTCAGGATCTGTGCTGACAGCTCAGAGCCTGGAGCCTGCTTCAGATTCTGTGTCTCCCTCTCTCTGACCCTCCCCCATTCATGTTCTGTCTCTCTCTGTCTCAAAAATAAATAAACTTTAAAAAAAATTAAAAAAAAAAGAAAGAGTGTCAACTGTGAAGTCAGAGGTCTTGATTACAACTCCAGTTCACTTATCCTAGAATTGTGACTTTGAAAAATCATTTAATATCTCATCTTTTCTTATACACAATGGGGATAATTATAGTCTCTCTCATAGGTTCACTCTAAGTTTAAATGGGCTAATATTGCTAAAGGGTTGAGATAGTACCTAGATCAAACATGTGTCTGGCTGTACATGTCTTTGTAAAATAAAAATACACCTCAGAACCCTTGGTGTCTACACAGAGGTTATGAATCTCCAACAGAGGGATGGAGTGTGCATTATTTCTTAAACTTAGTTGTCCATTTAGTGCAGTTTTGGATTCTTGGATTCTAAATCAAAGGTGTTCTCTTGTGCAAGTTTGGAAATACTGGGAAAGTGGATAAGCCAAGATGGCTTCACAGTTTTCTTCTAAAAGTTGACATTCCAGAAAACTGAGAAAACAAAAAAAGATAGCAAAGAAGATACCACTAAGGAAATGTGATCAAAAATCAAATAAATTACAGCAATGGTGCCAGATGCTTATAACTTTCAGCACTATTACCGATTTTCTCTTCCTCTCTTATATGTGTTTTTAAAAATTGAATTAAGAACCCTTAACACGAACATTCTTATAGCAAACCTACTTATTGACGCCCAGTGACCAGAATATCAAATAGGACATGATCTCAAACAAGTTAGGATGTCTACTTATTTGGTCACCCCAGGCTGTCTCTCAATGATCTTGTCTGTTTCCCTTGCATGTTTACCTTGCACAAAGTATTCCAAAGCATGAATGTTCAATGAATGGTTAGTATTTGCTAATAAATCTCACTGTGTACATACGATATTTCTTGTTATACTGATAAAAAAAATGTTAGAGGACACAAATAATACAAACAATGAGGCACATGTGAAGGTCAGAATTTCATATGATGACTGTTCCATAACAACTTGGCAGAGACAGCACGGTTCCTGAATCTCAGATTTGACGATATAGGGAAAGTTTAGTGGATAATTTAGGTGAGCTGAATTTTGAAAAAAAAAAAAAACAAAAAAAAAACAACAAAGTACAGTTTAGGTAAGAAGAATATAAAAGAGAATTGTGTGCTTTGAAAAGAACCAATTCATAAAGAAAAGTTAAATGTTTGGCAAAGTATAATATATAGCTTATCCTGAAACAGATTGCTAATACAGAACTGAAGAGAAATTTGGTGATATAAGTGGGGTCAGAGCAGTTTCAACACCAGTATTTCTTTGTGTGCTAAAGATTTATCATAGTGAGCACCTTTTGTGTGCAAGGCACTGCGGTGGGAATTTTATAAGACATGGCCATTAGGTGTTTGAAACAGAAGAATTTTTTTCCTCCACAGCTCCTAAACACACAGCAATTCAGAACAAATTTACCTTGATTTGGAAGAATCAGACACATTATTGTCACTGCATTTTAGATCATTACTCTCTTGTGTTCTGATTAGGTTTGATTTATGAATGTGGATGAGAAACACTACAATAAGAAAAAGAGTAGTTCAAGATGGTCATGTATTTTATTTAGACAAGCTTTGGTCAAGGTTTCAGTGACATATAACTTTCGCTCTTCATCAATGTCAACTTCGTTGTCTTTATGCTGTCTGGTGACAACAGTCATATTTCATCGTTACACTGACCTTTGGAACATTGTTTGTTCACCAGGCATTACTCTGTTTTTTTAAGTTTATTTATTTTGAGGGAGGAGAGAGAGAGAGAGAGAGAGAGAGAGAGAGAGAGAGAAGGGGAGAGAGAGAATCTGCTTTCAGTACAGAGTCCAATGTGGGTCTCCATGAAATCAAGAGTCGGAAACTGCACCAACTGAGCCAACCAAGCGCCCCACCAGTCATCACTCCAAGAGGGACTTTGTCTTACCTTTTGGGATTGGTACCAGTGTCTCAACTTGTTCACTACTATTTTACAGGGTGTCCAAAAACTTAAATCTTGAGAAAGGCCAAAGAATTGTTTAGTATGTAAACCTTAGTTAACCCTGCTCTCTTTCTCTCTTGCTAGTAATTTAGATGCTATTAGTAACATAGTCATTATTCCATTTTGGGTTAGGGGATCAAAGATAACTCAAATTATTAATTTTATAAAATTTGAGTTTTATTAGCAGATAAAGTGCATTTCTATGTTGTATTTTTCCGCCAATGTTTCTCATTGGCCACATTATTATTCAGAATATTTGATTAAGTCATTTCTCATGGGTCACGTATATAAGTAGAGTCCATTAAGAGGTATAGCTCTTCCTCCCCTGTTAATGTAAAAGGCATTTGTTAGACCCAAAGGGAATGTGAGCCTTGGCAATATTAGGGCAAGGAGATTTTGTATTGATAAAAGATAATATTATGCTCATCTTTGAAGATTAAGGTGCAGAGAAGAAAGTAGAAAAAGCCAAAGGTATTATTTATATTGCTAAGGAATACACATATGTTTCTATTAATACATTGGAATATGCTAGTTTCTCCTAAACATAATTTCATAACTTTGAACTACCATTGCACATGGTCAAAGACGTGATTACCTTATGTGACAGTCCATGGGTCTGCTGAGCCTTTCTGTGCTCTCTGGGTTAGAAGAGCAGTCTCTCAAAGACCCCATGGCTTGGGTTATTCACATCTATGTTTTTCCATGAAAGAATGTTTTCAGTATAAAGCTGAGAGCTACTATCTTTCATGGACTATCTTTTATTTCTACAACTAAAGTAAAAACTGGAAAAATATTTTAATTTTTAAAAAATTTTAATTTTAGTCTTATTTAGAGAAGAAAATGCAATGGATTAGGTGTCAGGAAATTGTATATTAACCTAACTTTTTTCATTAACCAGATTTGTGACCCTGAATATGTACCTTAACCATAATTAGTGTTCTTGTTTATAAACTAAAGAAATTGTAATATATATATATTACAATTTCTTTAGTTTATATATATATGTATGTATAGATATAGCTATATATGTATAACTATAGATATATATGTATAGATATAGCTATACATATATATATGTATATATATATATATACATATATATATACATATATATATGTATATAGCTATACATATATATCTATATCTATATATATATAGATATCTATCTATATATAGATATAGATATATATGTATATATACAAATTACATGACATGACTTTTGTAGGTTGAACTGAAATTGATGAACCAACCAAGATAAAGTAATTGAGGGTTTAGAGAAATACATTAGCTGTGATCTTTGAGTTATCTGGAAGTCAGTTGGTGCACACCATTTGGCAATTTATTAGAGACAAAGGCAATAGTTCCAAGGCTCCAATATAACTTATCCAGGAATCCCAAGACTCTCAAAAGATGTCCCCAACAAGTTCTTGCTTCATATGCTGTTTGGAGAATATATTACTCACAGGATAGAGCAAAAACTAGATTTTGATATGAACCATGGAAAAGCTGAGCACATTTTCTCTATGAATTTTCATTTACTAAGGTGCACAGAACAACGGAAAATTACAATACATTTTCAGAGAACCATAAAGAGGTAAGTGAAAATTAAGTAGTCATTAAAAAAAAAATCCATGGACAATAAGCATTCTTCTTAACAGAATTCTCTGTTTCTTCTTGAATTAAGGTTTGATGTCTTTGTTTATATTAACCAAGAATGAAAACAAAACAGAATGAAAGAAAAATGAGGGGAAAAGAGAAAGGAAGAAAGGAGCCAGACAAAGAAGGGAGGGACAGAGGAAAAATAGTCTACTGGGAAGGAAGGAGAGAGGAGAAAAAGAGAGAAAGTGCTTTCCATCTGCTTAAACTAAATCTTGAAATCCCTTACCCCATATATTAATGTTATGAAAGTTGATCTCTCCTTTTACCAATACTAAAATTTTATTTTTATACATATAAATAATTAAGAGGGAATAAAATAATATTTTACCTCCTGGTAAATATTTGCTTAGGTAAAATATATCCATTAAGCTGTGTTTACTGCGTCTGCTATATTCAGAACACTGTAAAGGCAGAGTGTTGTAATGTTCAAAGATTATTGTGATGTGTTGCATTTTACATTCCCAAGATAGTATTTTTTTTTCTACAAATGCCCTTTTTTAAGCACAGCATATACTCTGAGGGCCCCTGTAAGAATTTAAATGAGAATTCTTCAGAAGAAATAGTGTTGCAGAGATTAACATTTAAACCTCTGCTAATCCCTGAATAGCACCAAATATCTTTTCTTTTGAATCAGGATACTGTATTATGCTCAAAGAAAGCAAAAATGAGCAAGTAGCTTGGAAGGCATAAATATAAAGCATTTGGATAATTATAGATTTCTAGTCATGTCACCACAACAGAAGTTAATCCAGCTATAGGATTTGGGTTATAAACTCTGATTTTCCTTTGGCATATGACCTGAAAACTACTTTTTTTTTTTCAACTACGCTGAGAATTGTCACATAGAAACTTAACTAATAAGAAATGTATCATTAATTTCTATTCTTTTTATTTGGAGGAGGACCTAATTCCTAACATTAAATTTTGGGCCACTTAATAAAAATTAATTAGTAACGATATAACTCCTTGCATTGTTCCCTCATTCCTATAATTCAAAACATGGAATCATTTTTTTAAATTAAACTTAATGCGAATAAATGAAATTTTAATGGTCTTATTTTATAAAGTTCACTAGAAATGACACATTTCAACAAATAGAGATAAATAATTTTTAATTATTAAATACTTTAAAATAAGCTGTTGAAAATATGGTTGAAATGCAGTTTTACCCCCACTTAATATACTACAGTCCAGAAGGAACTTTCTCCCATCAATATTTTAATTTCAGTTTTTGTTGCGATGTACCTTGAGATTTGATGAAGTAGCAAGAAACATTACACATATTTATGTTTCATTTGTCTCAATGTCATCATATTTGATATGCAACTGACAAGGGATAATATTACTATGTAGAAATATAAAACTTCATGTAATCATAATGCGATAGGAACAGAAAATATATGCAGCAATTTCTGTGCTATTTCTCCATTCGGCAACGGCACCGTCATTGAGATAAAATTCAAAGTGAATGCTATAACCAGAGTTGAAAGTTTTACAATGCTTCCTGAAATAAATGTCACAAAATTTGATATATGCAACACATACTACTCATATGTAAATTAGCATATGGGGAGTGTATGTGAATCACTGTTTCTGACATTTATTTCATGATGCTCTATAAAATCTTTCAACTCTGCTTATTGTTCTTTTTTATTTCCCTCAAATGAACAAATCTTTCTCAATTATGGGGAAAAGTTCACATTAAAAATACCGACATGCTGTGTGTCTCATTTATTTGAAGTGGTCTTAAAAGATTGTCTTTAGCTTTCAGTTCAATAGTCTATGTGTTTCCTTAAATAATTTTATCTTTTGACTAATTATAACTTTTAATTCCCTTTGTTATATCAACCTATAACATTGAATCATTTTTACCTTTGCTGCCTAAAGTCTACCTTTACCTTTCTGTTAAAGTCTATTTCAAGAAGAAGCATTCATTCTTCTTTGTTTTGTCCTTACAAAATTAATTATCTCACTATTTCCTACACATTAATTGCTTGTATTTTATTCAATTAGAGTAAAATTCCAAAAACTTTTTATGGCAGACTTCTTCATATTAAGACCTTGTGTTATGAGACAGAGGAGGCTTTTATAGAGAAGCAAGACATCCTCTTTTCTCAAGGATCTTGAGATCTTTTATAGGAAATTAAACAAATATTTAAGGAATAGAAAACAAGAAAGAATATGATCTATTTCCTAAGATAGTTATAGTGAATTGAGAGGTCTGCAAAGGCAATTATTATGAAAGAACTTAAAGAAAGAATGGTATTTTGATTATGTGTTACTTTTTCTAAAATATAAGCAATATGTCATCAAGGTAGTAAAATTATGGGGAAGAGTTATAAATAATAAAATAGAATAACTCAATATATATATATATATATATATATATATATATATATATATATATATATATTACAACTAATGACTGAGACATTTGGAACAACAAAGAAAATGTGTTCCAAGTAAGGAAAATTTAAGCAATGTTCAGGATGCAGAAAATGTGTTTAGAAAAGTGCAGGAAGTCCAGTGTGTACAAACTGAGGTTCAGTAAGATATGAATGAGAAGGAAGTCACAGCCATATTTTTGATGATGGTAAATATGATACAGATAAAATTATATTTAATACAGGTATATATGGGAGCCAATGAAGGATTTTGAGTAGGATTTAATATTAGGAAAAATATAATTTTAGAGAATATGACAATGGTTTTTAAGATTCACTGGAATCTTAAATGAAAGCAGCTTTCAAGTGTCCAGAAGCAGTTTTCAAGTGTCCAGAAGAGAATCATGGAAAAAGGATTCAAAATTGTGGATGGACCATAAATAAAGGGAGCAACAAGTTAGTTCATCCTATGTAGCAAAGTGATTATGATAGTACCTGTTTTAATTTACATGATGATGATATTAGATATTTTGGAGAATGTTTAAACATTGCATAAGTTTTTTGCACATAGAAAATAAAACATGAATTTTCCTTCATTTTTAAAATGTTATTGTTCTGGTCATTTTAATAATTGTAATGGCAAAGAAACGATGGTGATTTTAGAAGGAAAACATGGAGTCATACATTGCTCCCATACTGAAAAAAACAGAAGAATAATATTTCAAGGCTGTGTGGGTGGTTTAAAAAAAAAGTGTCATTAACAAATAATGAAGACAAAAATAGACTTGTTTTAAAAAATGAACTTGAGAAGTTTAACTTTCGATATCCTAAGTTTGAGACAAAATAATTGTATAGAGGTTGAGTTTTTTATCAAGGGGTAGAAATGTGGATCTGGCAATTCTACCATTGTTCATAAAGATTCAGCTCCCCTCCAGGAAAGAGGATTATACATCCCAGACTTGTTGAACACAGACAGACATGACTTCTTTTAGCCTCTGGATTTTTGAGAAGCAGCATGTCGTGTTTTAGGGAGGAAGCTTTAAGAAGCAGCATATGTTCCTCCATTTACCATGTTCCAAGTGAAGGATAGTCTATCAACCCAGATTCCTGAGTGAGGTTCCCATCAGACAAAGCTAAAATTGAATCAGAGGGACATATAGCAAGAGGAGAAAGACCTCAGTTGTTGTGACACAGTGAGGTATTAGAGTTGCCGTGCCTGCAACAAGACTTCACCTGTCCTAACTGATACAGGTATTCAGGAAGAGTACTTGAGAGAGAAGAATTTTAAGAATAGGGGCGCCTAGGTGGCTCAGTCTGTTAAGCGTTGGTCAGACTCTTGATCTCTGCTCAAGATCTCACAGTTCCTGAGATCAAGCCCTGAGTCAGGCTCTGGGCGAACAGTGCGGAACCTGCTTGTGATTCTCTCTCTCCTTCTTTCCCTGCCCCTCCCCCCACTGACACATGCTATCTCTCTCAAAATAAATAACAAAAATAAACTTCAAAGAAAAAGAATTTTAAGAATAAAATGACCAACATTGTCAAACACTGCCTACTCTAAAAGGATGAATCCTGAAAATGATATTTAGTATGTACAGAACACCAGTTGTCTGAAGAGTGTGATCTTACTAGCCACATGGGTGACAGAATGGAAGTGGTAAAGACCGAAAGGATGCCCATCCTTATGTCCAGTGTCACTAATTAGAACGCAGACGCCATTGTGAGACTCCTCTCGACTTTTCTCTGGAGTTTGAAGAGGTTCTGTGGGCTTGCAATGCTCTAAAATTGCGTATGATTTTCTTTAGCTATATTCTTAGTATTCAGATGTTGCAACTCCAGAGCTAATCCTCTAAACTTTTTTAAGATAGTATTTTGTTTAAAATGTTGCACTTCTTTTTTCTATTTTTGATTAGTTTGTACTCTATTTTTGCTTTGTCTTCGCTCCATTATACCTTCTAACTTTTGTGTTATTTTTCATCAGTGCTTTAATTTGAATTCTATGAAATCTTTTCAAAAATACTCTGAGGTATATATCTTTCTTCGTTCTTGGATGTAATGTATTGATTTAAGATTCTCTATAATCTTAATGAGCGGCTTTTGTGAAATCTCTATTCTGAGAGCTGAGCATGAGTAGTTTGGTGTAGAAGACTATAGACATTCACCTGAGCCACACCATTTTAATTTTTTTTTTTTTTACATTTTATTTATTTTTGATAGACAAAGACAGAGCACAAGTGGAGGAGGGGCACAGAGAGAGGGGAGACACAGAATCCGAAGCAGGCTCCAGGCTCTGAGCTGTCATCACAGAGCCCGATGCGGGGCTCTAACCCACAAACTGCCAGATCATGACCTGAGCCGAAGTCGGACGCTTAACCAACTGAGCCACCCAGGTGCCCCATGAGCCACACCATTTTGGCTGCTAGTCCAGATAACCTGTATTTGAATGAATTTCCAGTTGTTTCCAAGATGGGAATGAAACTGATTTCCCAACTGTGGTAAATTGAGGTGATCTGGGTTTCCAAAAGTGCCTTAAACTTTAAAGCATTTGTTTAGATTTAAGACAAGCTTCCCTGACATTTTGGGTGTATCCCAATTCTCCCATTTCCTGAAGGCTCTGTGGACAAATAAGTTAACTTTTGGCTTTCCTCACTGCTAGCTCAGATTCAACATCCTTAACTCCACTGAATAATTTTCGATTTCCCACCTACTTTCCAGATCCCAATCATTTATTATAAAAGTCTCTCACATTTTAGTCTTTTTTTTTTTTTTTGCCTTTAGCATTTACAGTAAAACAAATTATCACTCTTAACTGCAATTTCTTTTTCCTGGAATTTCAAGAAGTGACAGATAGAAATTTTCTTTTTGTTTCTTTTCAAAAATAACAGCATATAATTCATGTCCCATACAATTCACTTATCAAACCAAATGAACGATTTTTAGTATATGCTTGGAGATGTGCAGCTGTCTCCACAATCATTTTAAACATTTTTATCAGGTGTGTTCTTTTTAGGAAATGTTAGTGTGTGAACATAAAGGCACACACAAACATGCTTGTGTTTTTGTATATCCATGTATATGCATGGATAGACACTGATATATATGCACATATATGTGTCTCTGCATATATGTACAGCCACACTATATCTCTGTCTCTATCTCTATCTATTTATCTATCGTGTATCTATCTATCATCTATCTAACACACATAGAGGCATTTATGTGTGTACAAACAAACTAGTATATTTCAAGTCAATAATTAATCTCAGTAGATTTTGTTAACCAGTCATTTTCTAAGCAAACAATTTACTCCAGATTTTGGTGGTACTCATTGACTTTCAGGCATACAAATTATGTTTAAATTTGTCTAATAACGTTATTATGTTAGTCTCCTGAGTTATATGCCCAAGTGTATGAGAATGTGTGGGTGTGTCTGTGTGTACATACATATTTTTAATTTTACTTTTTTTCTAAGAGGTTTATGTTATTTTCCAATTATGCTAAAAAATGTTTCCTTCGAATTGTCATTTTTGTTTCACTTTTAGGTTGATCTTTTGTAATAGATTAGTTTACTAGGTATACATTCAATCTTAAAAATCAATACTTTTCTTAAGTGTTTGAAAAGACCTTCACAAAACTGATATTAAATAATTATTTTATGATATCAGCCATGCACTTTACTTTTTATGAATTTACAATTTACTTAGGTGTATGCCATTAAAAAGTTTGCAGTCACTACTAGGGGCACCTGGGCGGCTCTGTCAGGTAAGCGTCAGACTTTTGATTTTGCTAAGGTCGTGATCTCATAGTTAGTGAGTTCAGGATCAGCTTTGGGCTCTGTGCTGACCATGTGGAGCCTGCTTGGGATTCTCTGTCTCCCTCTCTCTCTGCCCTTCCCCTGCTCTCTCTTTCTGTCTCTCAAAAATAAATTAAAAAAAATAATAATAAAATAAAAAGTTTGTTTTCAATTCTAAACTATCCAAGTTTATGTTTCTAATTTTTCATGAATGACAAACTGATTTAATGTAGAATAGGGAACCAAATCATCCGTCATTTAAACAATCTGGATATGGCTTAGCTATTAAGATTTCCCATGTTCAAATAGATATATATATACTTGTTTACATTAAGGGACTCATGCTAACAGATTCAATTATCCTTAATAACTCAGTCAATTTTATTAACCATGCTTTTGTAGCATACACGACATTCCATATATGGGTCACTAGCCGATTTTTAGATAGGTAACTTAGGTTTATATCTAGATGATAAAGTTACTTGTTTAATATCTTGATTTATATGTCCCACTGCATATTTTCCTTTGAATTATCATATATACTGTAACACACTATATGGAACTCTAAACTGGAAAAGTAAATTACAGCCAACTTTCTTTATCTTCTTTATATAAGAAGCGTTTACGTAAGTTTTTGAAAGAAATAATTAAATGATGAACCCTTGGTCTAGACTTTTTAAATTTAATTTCCTTTTTGTATATAAGGAAAAAAAAAACAGATTAAGCTGATTTGTCCAACCTACATGTCCTGAATTTGTGGGTTATGGCAATCGTTAATGCTACAGTCAGAGGAATATTTGATGATAAAATTTTTGACACTCTTGGGTACCTGGGTGGCTCAGTCAGTTAAGCGTCTGACTTTGTCTGAGGTAATGATCTCAGGGTTGTTGAGTTTACACCCCACATGGGGCTCTCTGCCCTCGGTGCAGAGCCCTTCGATGTTCTGTCTCCCCCTCTCTCTGTCCCTCTCCCACTAATTAATGCTTTCTCTCTCAAAAATAAGTAAACATGAAAAAATAAAGATTTTCTACACTCTTTCAGAGAAAAAAAGTCTTGAGACCAAACAAAGGAGTAATTTACTTGGAAAATTATTTGTTGACAGAGGTAATAGGGCAGTATGTGGATAAGCAAAACAGACTCTCAATTGCCTTATGGTAGTTTATATCCTTTTAGTACTAAGAACTTATATATCAGGCTCTTAGTAAAGGATAAAGATATAAAATTATAATAAATAATAACATACAGTATTAATAACATTATAAACATATAATAATAAATATATAAAATGTTTGTTTTAAAGAAATGGTGCTAAAATAAATTAGTAAATGTAGTGTATCATATCAAGACACTTAATAGGCAATATTTTAACTTGTGGTGTATGAACTTTTCTAGAAATATTTTCTTTCATATATCCATAATCTTAATCTGTTGATGCTATTAATTTTAAATTGAAGGAGAAAATAGTTCTCTTGTGAAATCTGCCAGACTTGTGACTTAAAATATTTAATATAAAACATAAAAAACGCAATATTTATAACCACCTGCTGATTGTAAAGCACAGTTTAGGGTACTGCATTATTTATATTTAGTGAAAATGTGTGTACAGATGTGGGTTAAATTGTGGCCAAGCTTTGGACATGCATCGATTATAGTCAAGATGTAAACTAATTTCATTTTAAGAGATACTTGCACTAATTTCAAGGGGATGATCAAGAATGTTCTGAGTACATTAGAAAGAACAAGTAGCCTGCAGAATTCATTATTCTTTACTTTTATTCTCAAATCTTTACATGCTTATTGTTTGAGTACTAGCTATATTTCTGAAATGCAGCTTCTGGAAATTCCATCAAAAGCCACATCTGTAGCGTCATAATATATGTTCATTGAAGGAAGAGATTTTTAGGAGATTCATGAAGCTTTAGGCGTTTAACAGAAAAGTGTCCATGATGGCAGAAATGCACTCTTCCGAAATGAGCACTGAGTGGATGAAGCCGTACATCACAGCAGATCAATACCCAGCATGATGTACTGTCTCGTGGCAAACTTTCTCTTCTTAGTGTAACACACAATAGATCAACAGAAAAATAATTCCAAGCAAAGAGTCACTGGCAAATAATTATATTGAATTATTTCCATTGATATTCTTTCTCTAATATTTTAGTTCAGTTTAAACACACACACACACACACACACACACATACACACACACACACAGTAATAAAATTTAATCAGGCAATGGGGAATTTGGAATATACTACCCTACTTCCATTAAAAATGCTAACTTGTCAGTTATTTAGTTTAAGATGTTTCCCCTCTCTCGGTACTAATAACAGTGTTTTCTTCTCAGTCAGTACTAAATCTAGACCAAGAACAACCCAGAGAAATATGTTTCCCTTTCAAATTCTACTCAATTGCATAGGAAGCCTGTAAACAGCAGCTTATATTTCATATTCAGCATGAATTTCTGAGGATACAAATGCAAAGAAATGGACAACACTGTTCTCACATTGTGGCCACCCTAGGGAGAGATAACACCTCTAGAGCATGCAGTTTGTTACCTCTTAACATTTAGAATGGCTTTGGGGGCTTCTGGGTGGCTCAGTCAGTTCGCCCTACAACTCTGGATTTTGGCTCAAGTTATGGTCTTGCAGTTCGTGAGATGGAGCCCCATGCAAAGCTCTGACAGTGCAGAACATACTTGGGATTCTCTCTCTCCCTCTCTCTGCCCCTCTCCCACTCGTGCTTGCGCTCTCTCTCTCTCTCTCTCTCTCCCAAAATAAATAAATAAACTAAACTAAATTAAGAATGGATTTGGAAAGAAAACTAAGGCTAAAGAAGTATTAGAAGAAGGAATTAGAAGTATAAGATATACCCCAAGAATAATAGCAGATAGAAGGACAGCAAGGGCAAATGCGCATAGGGGGCAGGCAACTAGATGCATTGCAGAAACTTCGTTATTTATGTGAGAGTCTCACCAAAACTAGGGAACTACCTTCTTCATAAAACTCAAATTTCAGCATATAAAGTCTTAAAATTCTCATAGAAAATACCTGGCATATCTGTCACACCTCAGTCCTTGGAAAAGAATCAGAACCTTTCAATGTAGTTATATTGGAAACTTAATTTTCTTTTCTTTTTGGACTTTCTTTTCTTTTTTCTGTATTACTTAATTAATTAATTTTTATTTAAAGAAAGAGAAAGAGGCAGTGAGAGAAGGAGGCAGAGAATCCCAAGCAGGCTCTGAGCTGCAAAGCCGGATATGGGGTTTGATCTCATGAATCACGAGATCATGAGCAGAAATTAAAAGTAGGTTGCTTAACTGACTGACCCACCATGCATCCCTGGAAACTTACTTTTCTTACTTGTATTCAAGGCAGTCGTCTTATGATTGCCCAGCATCCAAATGGTACCCTTCCTGTGTTTGGAATTTTCCCCACTGCATGAGTCTTGCATAGCAGAATTCATCTCTCATGACATAGTTCTCTCAAGTCAAATATTTATGTTTCGTACAAGCACATGACTTGAAGCAGCCAATAAGACATATCTACCCAGCCTGTTTATTTAATAACTAGTAAAACAAGAATAAGGATGCTGGCAATTCACTGTGAGAGTAGCCGTGGAATAGGTAGCAATATTCAGTTACCAAGAATACCTTGAAAATGGTGCCATCAAGGAAAATGGTGCCATCAAGTCCTGGCAGCATCTACACTGTAAGCCATGGTGTATGATATCTGTCAGTGGCAATGATGGTTCTGACTAGATGGTTCTACTCAGGATGATTTGTGCTGGGTGGGTTACCTTCTTAGCCTGTTCTACATCTGCCCAATTTCTTAGGCCTGGTTCTCCACCACTCCCGTTGATGCTGTAAACTACTCTAAATCCTTTCAGTAAATTCCCTCCCTCTTTAAAATTATGAGAGTAGAGATAAATACTTATAGTTAACCATCTGACTGATGCATGGACATCACAGTGTGACTGGTGACATACGGCCCTCAGGGTTTGATATACAATTTAATTGACTTGTAGGATAAATCACACACACAAGCCTTATACAAGTGCTTAACCCACCCAAATGTCCCTATATGGCTCATTTCATACTGGTTCTCAAGTGACACCACACATGATAAATAAAGGCGTCCTCATTTATTTCTTTTTCTGTGACACATCATTGGGGAAGAGTCAAGTATACGTTACAGATTTGTGTATGTAAAAAGAGGTGGATGGAAGCCATCACCTATAACAAAGTCAATTGGATTTCCTACCCAGCAAGCAGATCAGTTTGCTTGGAGAACTTGGTATGTAAGGGCAGATCACTGGAGATAAGGCTGCCAAAAAAGTAAGCAAGGGTTCGATCATGATGAGCAGTTTATTAGACTGTGAGATTTGATTTAAATCCTGTAGACCAATGCTTCCTAAAACTTAATTGGCTATAAATCTTTTACAATTATTAAAAAAAATAGAAAAATACAAATCATTGAATCTGCACTGTAGTGATTAAGATTTAATTAAGATTATGCATAGAAATATGCATTTAATTTAAGCACCTTGAGTAATTTGAAATAAGTAATCTAGTAACACATTTTGTGGAGCTTCAATTAGGTTTTATGACAATTCATTTATCCACTCATTTATTCAGTCTTTCCACAAACATTTATTAAAATCTTAATGTGGTTCCCTATAGGCATTGGGGATATGGAAAGTAATGTGTGAGGTTGACACTATCCCTCACGCAGCTTACATTCTATTATGTTGGGTGTACTGGTAATAGAGGGGGGAGGGGAACGATTAAAAAATTACAAAGTTAAATGGATATAGTTTACAGAAAGTAAAGCAAAGAGTGAGTTAAGATGCTTGAACGTCGTGTGTTACGGTTAATCATAAAAGGGCTTCTTTGTAAGGAGACATTTGAGAAAAGATGGTAAATGCACAAATATACCTAAGAGAACAGAAAATGCTTGGAATTTAGAACATGTGGTGAATTTGAAGATTGGCAACAAAACCAGTGGGGATACAAGGTAGCAAATGAGAACTTCTGCTAGCCAGGGACCAGATCTGGTCAGTGTCTCTTGCGAATATTGAGACCCTATGCCTTTATTGAAATAGGAATTCAACAGATGTCAATCAGAGCGTGGACTTATCCTACTGCCATTCAGTAAGACCATGGATAATCATTCCTTATGCCACCCAATGCTCAAGTGGAGAGTTTGGTTTGGGAAGATGGATTATATTCCTTTGTGGTATGGGAGAAATGGATAGTTTACAGATATAGGTGAAGGTAGTTTGGTAGATAGAATTGATGGAATCATGTGGAAAGTTTCTTCTGAATGATCCCCTTATTCTCAGGAAAATAGAAAATATACTACTACTGAGTTTGAGGTTACCCTCTGAGACTGTGTTATAAGGTTAAGGAGAAAAGAAAAGCACCATTCTTATTAGAGGATTGCGCGAATAAGCAGAGTAGGGGCACACAGTAGGCTTGTTTTGCAACACTAAGGGTGATTTTGTAATTTGCAATCATGAATGTCAAATGGTGCCATTTGTCATATTGGTGATTTTTTCCCCCAGCAAACCTCAGCTCTGTCTCTAGAAGCATAGAGAAGGCAAAGACCTAAATTTAACCAGATCAATTATTTTCCCAAGTAAAACACATGATAAGATAATGGCACAAGGAATTTGAACATACATAAAAATTACTGATGTTAGTAATAAACCACAGATTTTTTAAAACCCCTAATGCCTGGAGGGCATCATGAAGCTGAACAAGAGAGAAAATGATATGTAATTCCTATACTGTAGTTGCTGAGGGGCAAAATTTAGAAGTTAGGATTCTGAAAGTATTAAACTGGAAATATTTGAGTTGTTGGCTTAAGATCCTAATGCTTAATATGAAATTACGAAGATTCCAGTCACTATTTATACAGAAGCCTGAGATATGACTATGGAAATCGGTGGCTGATGTAGAGAGTGGAATCATAGGAAAAGACTTCAAGGTAATGAGTATCCAGGGTATGACCTCACAGAATCCCATTAAGTATTTAAGTTCATTTGAATTATAAAATGAATTTATAACTATAATTATAAAACTATTACTGGTTTTGGAAATTAGGGATTGCATGCCATTCCTAAATCGTTCCAGTTACTGAGTAGCAAATTCCTCAAAAACGTATTTTTAATTCAAAGATTTTTAGAGCTTTATGAAAGTAGTTGTTCATTAAATAACATCCACATATATGGCTTGGTTTTCCTGGAAGAAATTTATAATTACTTAAGAGTTTCAGTAGAGATAATTATTCAGTGAAAAAATTAACAGAGAAGGAAGGGAGAAAGGAAAAGATGAAAGAATGAACCAAAAGAAAAAGGGTGAGTAAAGAAACAGATAATTGAAGGCGAGGAAGAGTAAGGAAGCTAGGAAGGAGAAGAAGAGAGCAGTAAAAGTAGAAATAATAGAAGGAGGGGGAGAAGAGAGACTTAGAAGTAGGAGTAGACACCCAAACCCAGGAAAGGATGTTTTCCATAGGTAATTAGGCAAGATTTGGAAGAGACAAAGAGAGGAGAAGGAGAGTTAATTAGTATGAAATGCCGACGATAAAGGATTTTCTGAGGTGGGGGGACCTGAACAGTGAGCAGCAAAAAGCAGAAGACAAGTGGTACACAGCATGTATGTGGTACTGGGACAGGCACAACATGGGAGAGGGTCACTAGATTTGCCAGATTCCCATCTGTGACATCACACGGCACAGCTGGTCCAGGACACCTCAGCTGCCCTGGTTTCTGCTGGGATGTGGCAGGACGGCTCCGGGCTAGGCTAGGGAGAGGAGGAGTGTGGAGATGACTGTGCCGGGTTCCCAAACATCAGATTTCTGTAACTTCATGAAGTGGTTCCTACAGTTGACAACTTAATGCTCTTTTCGCATCCGTGTTGATAAAAGTTTACAATTTAACAAAGTTAAGAGTCTATGTGACAAACGGTGTATGCTGTAACTTACCTTTGAATTTTATATATTACAGCAATCTGGCTTTGGAAGTACAGAGGGATTCTTTTTAACACTGATTTTGCGACATGCAGGAATTTTACAAGACGTCACCCTCATTTCTTTTGTATTTTATTTTAATTTTTAATGTTTTTATTTATTTTTGAGACAGAGAGAGAGACAGAGCATGAGCAGGGGAGGGGCAGAGAGAGAGGGAGACACAGAATCCGAAGCAGGCTCCAGGCTCCGAGCTGTCAGCCCAGAGCCCGATGCGGGGCTCGAACTCACAGACCGTGAGATCATGACCTGAGCTGAAGTCAGATGCTCAACGGACTGAGCCACCCAGGGGCCCCATTTCTTATGTATTTTAAAGCAAATTTAAGTTGTTTCTGACACCTTCCGTGTATGTAAGTTTTATGTAAGTGAGTGAAATAAATGGAGGGAAATGCATTGAGGACTCATGCTAACTATGCAAGGAAAAAAGGTCACTATTTTTAGCTTAATGACCCTAAACTTAGTAACACTAATATAATTTAGAAAAAAATAATGAATTGAACCACAGAAGAATCACTTGGGAGTCATATATCGATTATGATTCTTGTTTGTAAGCTTCAAAATGTTAAAACATGGCCAAGCAAGAGAATTTGGTGCAATTCACAGAAAGGACAAGGAGCTCAAGAACCAGGTTTGTGAAGGGCAGGAGCTCAGATACTTTTGATGGCCCACATGACATTCCCTGGGCTAATCTATGATTTCTGTCACAGCTGTACATGCTGACAGTGTCCTGCCTCCAGCTAGTTCTCCATGAGTATCTTCACTTTTGTGCCTCAGGGCTTTCTCTGAAGCCTTGGGAATCTTCTCAGCCTGCAGGTATAATCTTAGTGGGCAGGGAAGTTAATGCCTCCAGGGCAGCTTCAACCTTTGGGGAATAATTGCTGTGGATACATGTCCCAACCTTCAGACACACCAGTGTCTAAGGCATTTTACATGCTTCTCTAGCACCCACTCCTTCCTATGCCTAATTCAGAGAACCAGATTAAATGCCTTTTACTGCCTTTTTCTCCTTCCCTATTCCAAGTTCTGTGCTTCTTCATCCTGTTACATGCGGTCTAATTTTGTGGCAAGGTCTGCTTCTGGAGAAACCAAAATTAACATAACAGGAAATAAGAAACTGCTGGTAATTTGTTGGAAGTAACATGCTTTCTTCAGGATATGGTCACAGATTCAATTATTGTCAGCCTTGAGCCACCGTCTCAATTGTCCAAGTTTCAAGCATCTTTTTGCCTTACCTTGGGTCGTGGGTCTACTAACTAACAGTGCACTGCATTGGTTTCCTCTTGCTGCTCTAACAAATTGCCATAAACTTAGTGGCTTAAAACAAGACAAATTTATCATCTTATAGTTTTGAAGGTGATAAGTCCTAAATAAATCCTACAGGGTTTCAGCAGGGTGGTGATCCTTCTGTAGACTCCATGGGAGAATTTGTTTCCTTGACTTTCTAGCTTCTAGAGACCACCTACATTCTTTGCCTCATGGACCCTATCTTCCTTGCCGAAGCATGTCTCCCCAACCTCTGCTTCCATAATAATATCTCCTTCTCTGGTTCTACGTCCCTTACCTCTTTCTCATAAGGCTTTATGTAATTACACTGGCCTGCTCAGATAATACAGGATGATTTTCTGATCACCAGATTCTTAACTCACTCACATCTGCAAGGTCTTGTGCCATGTAAGGTGACATATTTGTGGGTTCTGAGGTTGTGGACAGGGGCATCTTTGGGGAAAACATTATTTTTTTCTACAGCAGTATAGCACCCAGATTTACAGTGAAAATGGATTTTATCCAATAAGGGGAAGCGATCTCTGTGAGAATAAATGCGGGTTGTTGACAACTGAAGGTGGTTAAGGGATGCCAGAAATCACAAGCAACACATGTCATTACAAAAAAAAATCCCACTTATATGAGCTTTATTTTTCCCCAGTGGTTCTTTTGAAAACGCTAATTAAGTCTACTGTGTATAAGTTATGCTAGGACCCAGATGAACCTGACATTATCCCTACCCTCTAAATGCCTGTAGACTATTGTATTCAGAAAAATAAGGCAAGAATCAAGTCTTCAAATGTATTATTTTTGTCTAATAGTAAATTGGAGTTTGTTTTAAATAATTTAGGTAGACAACCAGAGACCAAACACAACTTCTTTTAGATAAACTCACATTTCTCAACTTTAATAAGTCCTACACACAACTCATCAAGTGACCCCTTACAAACAACACTTATGCAGTAACATGCACACACACACACACACACACACACACACACACACACTCCTAAACTTGAATAGTTATAAGCAGCCGGCCTTGGGCATGGTCTGGGAATTATTGAAATGTGTGACCTATTAGAAAAACCTATCGTAATTGTGGAGGCTGCCTACTTTTCTAACATCTTATGTGATTTCTTCTCTAACTTTGAAAACCCTTACAATGGTATTTACCTATTGTAGTCATTTATAGAATAAATGTTTATATTCTCCAAAATTCATATGTTGAAATTCTAATCCCCACTATAATAATATTGTGAGGTAGGGCCTTTGGAAAATAATTAGGTCATGAGGGTGAGTTCCTCAGGAATGGGATTGGTGCCCTTATAAAAGCGACCCCAGTCTGTGATCCAAAAGAGGGCCCACACCAGAACTTGATCGTGCTGGCCCTCTGATCTGGGACTTCCAGCCTCTAGAGCTGTGAGAATCAAGTTTCTGTTATGTATGTTATGTATGTATGTATGTATTTATTTTAGTTTTGTGTTTTTATTTAAATTCCAGTGGGTAAACATATAGTGTAATATTAGTTTCAGTAGTAGAATTTAATGATTTGTCACTTACATACAACAACCCAGTACTCATCACAAGTACCTTTCTCAAAACCCATCATCCACTTAACCCATACACGAATCCACCTCCCCTCCAGCATCCCTCAATTTGACCTCTACAGTTACGAGGCTCTAATGGTTTGCCTCTCTCTCTTTTATTTTCCCCTTTGCTCATTTATTTTATTCCTTAAATTCAACATATGAGTGAAATCATATGGTATTCGTCTTTCTCTGACTTATTTTGTTTAGCATAATATACTCTAGCTTCACGTCATTCAAGTGGCATGATTTCATTATTTTTATGTCTGAGTTTCATTCCATATTGTGTGTTATATTTACATATATATATATATATATATATATATATATATATATATATATATACCACAACTTTTTTATTCATTCATCAGTCGATGGACATTTGGGCTCTCCAGTTCTGTTATTTATAAGCCATTCAGACTATAAGACTTTGTTATAGCAGCTGGAACTAAAACATAATTAACCGAATCTGTAACACAATTATTTTTTATTAAGCCCTCTCCCACAGTTTGCGCCACCCCCCCCCCATATCTTCAGCTGAAAGGGCATTCCTAGTCCCTACCTCCTTTCTCATTTAACCTTTTGCCACACAACTAGTAAATGGCCTCCTATTTGACTCTTATCTCCACAAAGGAAATAAGTGTTCCATCCCACGCAATGCTTATGATATAATTAATTACATGTATGAGTTCATTATGTATTGTAGTCCTCATTTAAAGATATACAATTTTTACAGGAGGTCTCTGACATCAAGATTTAACACACTGTCTCAAAAATACATAGTTCAATAATGGTTTTAATGAATTGTACTGAAATTAACTGAAACTAGTTGAAGCAAAAGGTAAAAATATGGTCAGATGATAGAACACTTAGGAATTAGATTTTTAAGGGGCAAATAGCAGAGATGCAATTCTAAAAATATTAATCTGCAAGTGGTATAAATAGAGAAAGAAAGAAAAGTTGGAATTGGAAGTAAGATTCTAATAGAATCAGGTGAGAAAAAGTAAGAGACAGCATTAGCACTATGGCTTTGCAAATGAGATATTGCTAACTTTGAGAACATCTTTCCACTTATACTTTTACAAACTATAATTATTCCTGAAAATATTTGCTTAGGTCAACTTGTTCAAGAGGAGTTGTATCCCAACATATGGAGGAAAAGAAAAAATGTTCTCCAGATGTCATTCTGCACAGCAGCAACAGAAGACTCTTTCTGCTGTTACTATGTTTAATTCTTCTTCATAGGACTCCAATTACATTTTCAAGTTGTTTAATTTAGTCTAATTTCATGAATTTACTTTAAAGTTCTTTCTGGGAGTTCTCCAGGCAGTCTCGTGCAGTCTTTGGTAGCTAATGAATGATAACAAAATCATTTGTTGTTATAGGCGACAGGAGTGTTTTTCAACATGTTGTTAGGCCAGTGATGTTATCACATTTTGATTATTTGATTCCACTTGGTCCTTGTAACTGTTACCATAGAGATGTAAAAAATATTTTGCTTGCTTAGAGATGTAGGAGAACATTGTTTCTTTCCAATTTTGTTCTTCAGCCAAAAAGTGATCGAAATAATTCTTAGCAATTGTGTCATATCTCATTTTAAACACTTCCCTAAAGTAAATAAATTAGTTCTTATGCCATCCCTGGAAAGTATTTCCTGTGTTTCAAAAATCATATTTGCTTTTAAAAAATTTTATATAGTTTAATCTACTGTTGACGAAAGCAATGCTAGACAAGGAAATGCATGCCCTAAACAAGCTTTAAACCCAGAAACAATGCTTTTTGTAAAATAAGGATGGATATATTTTGGAATATCTATGAACTACAACTGGGTGTTATGGCAGTTTTTTAATGGATATGTATTTTCCTACAATAATAGCAATACTAAGTTTGTTTGTCAGCTTAAATCCTGCTCAAATTACTCTCACATGAAATATCAACTAACAATTATAGGAGGAATAATAGAATTTGAAAAATCACCAATTTTCAAAAAACATTGTAAAAATTTTATTCAGTAACGAATCATGAATCGATGCTACATGACTGGGCCAGAGATTGTTAAACAGGCTATTTGCATAGCTTCAAATTATTGCCTCACAGATTAATAATTCATGACAAAGGGAAATTGTCTGTCTTTATGATATAACAATCACACAGATACCACTTTAATTAAGTGATGAAACTTAGCATCATCAATAATGAAACAAATTGACATCTCATGCTCAGGATATGATAACTTGAGAATAGCACAACATCACCTATAAGATATGGCTATAAAAAAAAAGAAGAAGAAACTGAAACTAATTATGAGGAAACACTCAAGTAAGTCAAATTGAGGGACATTTTGGGAAAAAAAATGACCTGGAATTTAAAAATATAGCATTGGTCTCAAAGAAATAAAATCAAGCCAGCAGGTAAGCTGGTAAAGGATTCTAGATTTAAATAGATTCAAAAGAGCCTCTTAAATACTGAGAACAAACTGAGGACTGATGGGGGGGATGAGGGGCAGATGGGGAGTGAGTGATGGGCATTGAGGATGGCACCTGTTGGGATGAGCACTGGGTGTTGTATGGAAACGGATTTGACAATAAATTATATTTAAAAAAATAATGAAAAATAGTGAAAGCCTTTATATTCAAAAAAATAAAAATAAAAAGATTCAAGAGAGATGGCATTGATTTGGTCCTGGTTAGGAAAAAGAAAAGAAAAAGCTTAAAGGACATTATTTAAATGATTGGAAACTTAGGATACAGACCCCAAAGAAATAACTGCATTGTTTCAATATTCACTTCATTAAGCGCAGCCTCGCTGGTCAGAAATGAGTGTGGAATATATGACTTTATACAGAGACCCCTTCTCTTGGCCTTTATTTCTAGTTACAAACTTACTTCTCAGCCTTATACCATCCAAATTTCTGCAAAGAGGTGTAGAGCATTATACCTGATACTTTTACTTCACAAACCACTGAAATTTAGTTTCCAATGCTACAAAGTCATGAATGTTCCTGACATGTATCATAAATCCAATGGAATTATTTCAATGTCTCTCATTTCTCTCCTCCATATGTAACACCTCTCTTAAACTTCCTTTATTCTTGATTCCAGAGATACTAATATTTCTTCTTTCTGCCTCTCAGATGTCTCTTTCTGTCTCAGTCTCTCTCTCAGTTTTTAGCTAGTTTCCCTTCATTCATTCATAAAAGTGGATATTTCTGAGCTTTTTATCTTCATCTCATGTTCTTTTCATTTTACACATTCTTCCTGGATTATTTTGATTAGGCTCCAACATTTATACTCTCACTTTTGTAGAATTATTTTTTTTAAATTTTTGTTTAAATTTTAGTAAATATATAGAGTAATATTGGTTTCAGGGGTAGAATTTAGTGATTCATGAACTACATATAATACCCAGTGTTCATCATAACAAGTGCCCTCCTTAATACCCATCACCCACCTACCCCATCAACCCCCATCAACCTCCCCTCAGTTTATTCTCTAGAGTTAAGAGTCTCTTATGGCTCGCCTCCCTCTCTTTTTTTATGCCCTTCCCGTATGTTCATCTGTTATGTTCCTTAGATTCCACTTATTAGCTAAATCATATGATATTTGTCTCTCTCTGACTGGCTTATTTCACTTAGCATAATATACTGTATCTCCATCCACATTGTTGTAAATGGCAAGAGATCATTCTTTTTGATGGCCGAGTAATATTCCATTATGTTCTTCATCCATTCTTCAGGGAATGGACATTTGGGCCCTTTCCATAATTTGGCTATTGTTGATAATGCTACTATAAACATTGGGGTGCATGTACCCTTTAAGTGAGTATTTTTGTATCGTTTGGGTAAATACCTAGTAGTGCAATTGCTGGGTCATAGGGTAGCTGTATTTTTAACTTTTTGAGGAAATTCCATACTCTTTTCCCAGAGTGGTTGCACCAGTTTTCATTCCTATCAACAGTGTAAGAGGGTTTTCTCTTTCCCACAACCTCACCACCGCTTGTTGTTTCTTTTGCTGTTGATGTTAGCCATTCTTACTGGTGTGAGGTGATATCTCCTTGTAGTTTTGATTTGTGTTTCCCCAATGATGAATGAGGTTGAGCATTTTTTCATATGTCCCTGTGTATATATTCTTTGGGAAAATGTCTATGTATATTACTTCAGCCCATTTCTGGTGTTCAGTGAACTTTATTTTTTTGACATAATTTATTGTCAAATTGGTTTCTATACAACACCTAGTGCTCATCCCAACAAGTGCCTTCCTCCCTGTCCATCACCCACTTTCCCCTATCCCCCACACCCCATCTACCCTTAGATCGTTCTCAGTCCTTAAGGGTCTTTTATGGTTTGCCTTCCTCCCTCTCTTTTTTTTTTCCTTCCCCTCTTCAATGGTCTTCTGTTAAGTTTCTCAAGATCCACCTATAAGTGAAAACAGACGGTATCTGTCTTTCTCTGCCTGGCTTATTTCACTTAGCATAATACCCTCCAGTTCCATCCACATTGCTGCAAATGGCCGGATTTCATTCTTTCTCATTGCCAAGTAGTATTCCATTGTATATATAAACCACATCTTCTTTATCCATTCGTCAGTTGATGGACATTTAGGCTCTTTCCATAATTTGTCTATTACTGAAAGTGCTGCTATAAACATTGGGGTATATGTTCCTGTATACATCAGCACTCCTGTATCATTTGGGTAGATTCCTAGCAGTGTTATTGCTGGGTCACAGGGTAGATCTATTTTAATTTTTTGAGAAACCTCCACACTGTTTTCCAGAGTGGCTGCACCAGTTTGCGTTCCCACCAGCAGTGCAAGAGGGTTCCCATTTCTCCACATCCTCGACAGCATCTATAGTCTCCTGATTTGTTCATTTTAGCCACTCTGACTGGTGTGAGGTGGTATTTCATTGTAGTTTTGATTTGTATTTCCCTGATAATTAGTGATGTTGAGCATATTTTCATGTGTCTGTTGGCCATCTGGATGTCTTCTTTGGAAAAATGTCTATTCATGTCTTCTGTCCATTTCTTAACTGGATTTTTTTTTTCTGTTTGGGGGGTTGAGTTTGAGAAGTCCTTTATACATTTTGGATACTAACCCTTTATCATATAGGCCGTTTGCAAATATCTTCTCTCATTCCGGAGGTTGCCTTTTAATTTTGTTGATTGTTTCCCTCACTGTGCAGAAAAGCCTTTTATCTTGATGAATTCCCAGTAGTTCATTTTTGCTTTTGTTTCCCTTGCCTCAGGATTCATATCTAGCAAGAAGTTGCTATGGCCTGTGTTCTCTTCTAGGGTTTTGATGGTTTCTGTTCTACATTTAGGTCTTTTGCCAATTTTCAAATTATTTTTGTGTATACAATAAGAAAATGGCCCAGTTTCATTCCTTTGCATGTTGCTGTCAACATCATTTGTTGAACAGACTGTCTTTTTGCCATTGGATAGTCTTTCCTACTTTGTTGATTACTTGACCACAGAGTTCATCCATATTTCCAGGATTTCTATTCTGTTCCATTGATCTCTGTGTCTCTTTTTGTGCCAGTACCATACTGTCTTGATCACTACAGCTTTGTGATTTAGTTTGAAGGCTGAATGGTGATGCCTCCAGCTTTGCTTTTTTTTTTTTTTTTTTTTTTTCAGATTGCTTAGGCTATTCAAGATCTTCTGTGGTTCCACACAAACTTTAGGATTTTTTTTTCTATCTCTGTGAAAAATGTTGGTGGTATTTTGATAAGGATTGCATTAAATATGTAGATTGCTTTGCATAGTGTAGACATTTTAACCGTATTTGTTCTTCCAGTCCATGAGCAGGGAATATTTTTCCATTTCTTTGTGTCTTCTTCAATTTGTTTCATAAGTGTTTTATAGTTTTCAGAGTACAGATCTTTTACCTCTTTGATTAGGTTTTTTCCTAGGTATCTTATGGTTTTTGGTGAAACTGTAAGTGGAATAGATTCCTTGATTTCTTTTTCTGCAGCTTCATTATTGGTGTATATAAATGCAACACAATACTGTATGTTGATTTTGTATCTTGCGACTTAACTGAATTTATGTATCACTTCTAGCAATTTTTTGGTGGAGTCTTTTGTGTTGTTTACATGGAGTATCACATCATCTGTGAATAGTGAAAAATTGACCTTTTCCTTGCTGATTTGGGCGGCTTTTATTTCTTTTTGTCGTCTAATTGCTGGAGTCAGAACTTCCAGTGCTATATTAAATAACAGTAATGAGAATGGACATCCTTGTCTTGTTCCTGACCAAAGAGGAAAAGCTCTCAGTTTTTCCCTATTGAGAATATTAGTTAGGTGTTTTTTGTATATGGCCTTTATGATGTTGAGACACGTTCCCTCGAACCCTACTTTGTTAAGGGTTTTTATCAAGAATAGATGCTATATTTTGTCAAATGGTTTTTCTGCATCTATTGAGAGGATCATATGGTTCTTTTATTAATGTGGTGTATCATGTTGATTAATTTACAAATATTAACTTACAAATATTGAACCATCCTTGTGGCCCAGAAATAAATCCCACTTGATCATGGTGAATAATTCTTTTAATGTGCTCTGTGTGCTGTTTTATCCCTTTCTCACTTTCTCTTCCACCTTTCTCTGTGATCAGGTCTCCCTTCCCTCCACTGCACCAAGGATTGATTCTTTTTTTCCTTCATACTACATCTCTACACCTCCTACATTCCATGATGTGGCCTCTTCTCCCTCTAGTTGTGCAGTTTGTTCCCTCAGTCTTCAGATCGATTTCCTGAGTGTTCAGAATGATTTGATGATTATCTAGCTGTGTTCCAGGGACAAGGCAAGCATAAAGTCCAATAATTCCAATTAATTCCAATAATTCTCAATAAAGATACTTTCATCTTTTGATCTGGACCTCCAAATATCCACCAACAGTCTCTACTTGAATATACTAAGAGCCGCTCAAGTTTAATAGATCCAACATTGACTTTGTTATTTTATTCCAACATTTACTCACTTTTATTCATTTATTATTTACAAAAACATCCTTCTTATTTACTCAAAGTCTTTGGACTCATCATCATTTTGTTATTTTTATTCATCAAACTTATTAAACATTGGGGAATTACCAGATTTTCCCCACTTACACTCCATTCACTTTGCATTAATCTCTAAATCATGTAATTATAGCATTAGAATATTATACACACACACATATATACACCTGCTCCCTCTTTCCCATCTCCGTTGACATTGGCTAGGTCCAATTAATTCTCTATATTCTTTGGACAACAGTAATAATTTCCTTTTGTCTGGACCCACCTGCTCCTCTATCCCTAGTTTACCACAACAATGATCTTTCTGCCATATATAACTTATTTTTCACTGCCACCATCAATATTCTTCATTTGCCTCACAAAGTTTTAGAAAAATAAATACATTGTAAATGTCTATGCAGAACATTTGACATGATTCTTCATCTGCTTTGTGAATACTAATCCCAACTCATCTTCATCTGCTCCATCACTCTTTACACTTGAGCAGTAATTGTGTTTCTTTGAACAAACTGTGTTTTCTCATGTCTCAAGCATTTATTTTTGTAAGCCATTTCTACCTGGAAGTTCTTTCTCTGAGTTTTTATCTAGTAAAGTTCTTCCTCAAGTTTAAAGTCAGGTGTCATCTCCTCTGAGAAAACTGTCTTGGCTTCCATAGGTGCATTTTAGCACTACTTAGTTCAGACACCATTCTCTTATACTTTCCTTGCCTGTATTTCCATGATTCCAGCAAATACATTATCAAATTATGATATTTATTCTACATATCCATTTCTGCAGCTGAGAACAACTTTATGTAAAAAAAGCAAGTCTCTCCTTCTTCCTGTAGTTCCAGACCTATTATGTCCTGCACAAGTGGTAATCCAAAGCAATTCATTAATAAATAAATACATTAAATGTTAGTTTTTAACTTTCCCTGAATTTATCACTAGAAGCCAAGTTGTTTTAAGCAGCTTCTCAGTGTTTAAAGCAGTTATAACAATAGTAGTTACTGTCTAGAGTGAACCGACCAGGGTCTTCTGGAGATGTGCAATAGATTTAAGCTGGCAGAGAACACACATAAAATTGTAATATGCATTGACAGTATGATGCACGTTCTTAGGAGCATGAAAGAATTCACTGGATATTGCTCAATCTCTGTTTTATTCATTTATTTGATCAGATATTATCAGCCTTGTTTTAGATATAGAATCAAAAGAACAGGATAACTTTTGCAAAGTCATGAGTTACCATTAATCATTTAGAATCACAACACAAATCAGTATTGTTATGAGAATAAGGCATTCTACTTTAATTTAATGTGTCTCTAAATCTCAATAGTTTCCCATCTCCTTTGTTAGAAGCAATTTATAAAGATAGATTTTATTGGCCATTTTGACAGCCTACCTAGTTTTTAAATTGAATGAATGGTGTGATTACAATAATGCTTATTTTTATGATGATGGTAATTCATGCCAAATGTAGAAATTTTGCTAAAAGATTTTAACTGAGAAGATCACCTGAAAGGTAACTGTGAATATTTTGGTATACTTTCCTAATTTTAGTTTTAAGAACCTGTATTGCAGTGGCAAAACAAGTGGGCTTTGCAGTCAAAAGTGAGTTTCAATCTTGGATCCAGCTGCATGGCATTTGGTGAGTTACTTAGCCACTCTGTGACTTGGGTTTCTCATCTGTAAGATGGTGACAATAATGATACTTACATCATAGGTTTATTTTGAAGATCAAACGAAATTATACATACATGTAAAGTGTTCAGGACACAGCCTAGAGCCGTGAAAACAATCAATAAATCTGGCAGCTTTTACACACATATTTAAACTGTTTATTTATTTTTGAGAGAGAGACAGCACGAGTTGGGAAGGTGCAGAGAGTGGGGAGACAGAGGATCTGAAGGGAGGTCTGCCCCGACAAGCAGAGAGCCCGATGTGGGGCTCAGACTCGTGAATCCTGAGATCATGATCTGGGCAGAAGTTGGATGAGCAACCAGCTGAGCCACCCAGGTGCCCCAGCTTTTGCATAATTTTAAAATTTCATGGTGATAGTCTGCACTCGTTATTTTATGCTGTGATTCACTCATTTCACATGGTAGCCTACGCTTTTTCACGGGCCGTGAGCACATTCCAGCATTTTGTGATATATGTGTCATCAAAAATAAAATAAAATAAAACACCTCTTCTTCCTGAAATATTCTCCATATACAGCCATTAAAATTTGAGTTTTACACACAAACTATTTTACCTGAATAAAGCCACATGCAATCTGTTTTTGAATGTTGAGCTTCCTTGGGATAAAAACTGAAAACAAGCCAGTACTTCAGGACATCCAGATATTGTAGAGACAAAACACCTTCACCGTAGAGTAAAAATTTGCATTTTCAGTGAGATGTTTGACAAAAATCTACAGTGTGTACTAACTAGAATCAGTCATAGTGGATGATTTGTCAACCTGTTCACCACTGCAAAATCACCATAGTGTTCCATATTACAGAAAACTGAGGTGTTGTGGGCTATGAAAGTCTTTCTGGACTACAAAAATCATCCTTTCAAAGTTTTATGGTTGGAGAACAGTTGTATAATGTAATTCCCTACAATCTTGTTTGACGTTACAAAAAGTCATTGAAAGAAAAATCTACTTTAAAAAAATGATCAAGGTATAATCCATACAGATAATTACACATACTTATTGTCTTTTCAATGGCTATCTGATTCTTGATCTACATCTTAATACGTTTGCCCTAGAAAAGTATAAAGATAAACCTACCTCTAGTCTCTGCATCTAATCCCCCAGATCAATGTAAGATACATGATATTTGGTGATATATTTTGTGGCCATGATCCTTCCCTTAAGTTCTGTAATTTGATAAATGTCGGTTTGAAAAGAAATTTCAGCACACATGGACTGTAAGAGTATCTTTCAAATGTTGCCTCATATTATTTGTTTTCTTTTTTTTTAATTTTTTACTGTTTTTATTAAATCTCTACACACACACACACTCACATACTCTCTCTCACACACAGACATACACACAAATATGTGTATGTGCATATCGTGTGCTCTAAGTAGGGTGCATCGTGTTCAGTTATACAAAGATGTATTTATAATTCCATCAAAAATGTTTAGGGGCTCCTAGGTGACTCAGGCATTTAAGCATCTGACTTTTGATTTTGACTCAGGTCACGATCTCATGATTCATGCAATCAAGCCCTGCGTTGGGCTTTGTGCTGGGAGTGAGGAGCCTGCTTGGGATTCTCTTTTCTCTCTGCCTGCCCCTCCCCCCATGCTCTCTAATCAAACCAACAAACATTTTTAAGTCAAGTCTCTAAAAAAATGCTTAAAATACAGTGAGGTGTTGATGTATATCCATAACGATAATAATAAATGCTGTGGATTATGTTCCATTAAATTTGCTAGATCTTTATGTACATATATATTATCTAGCATAACATCCAAAATTAAAATTCTAGTGGAGTTGGTATTATTATCCTTATTTTACCAAATTAAAAAAAATAACAAAATAACTTGTCCATAGTTGTACAACTTAGAAAACAGCTACATGTGACTGTGTCAAGACTGTGTCAAGTTACCTCTACTGGGCCCTTTTGGTAGATTGAGAGGAAGCCCCCCTATAACAGAGGTATTATTTTGTTGCCAGGGAACCATGGGAAGGGAACACCCAACTATAGTGGGGGAAATTGAGAAGTATTCATGTATGCAATAGCATTTTAAGTGCTACTTAATAAAAGAGCTGTAGCTAAGTAGGAAGCAAAAAGCAGAAAAGGTATTCCAGGAGATTCTTGCTTATTAATTCAATTTGGAGAATTGTTACATACTTTGCTTTCCTAAGAAATGATTTAGTGAACAACATAAGGAATCTTCTGTTGATCTAAAACCAAACTGACATTTCTTGATATGGAATTTTAAACCTTTTAGCTAGTATAATATGTAAAAAACAAAGATGTCTAAATAATGTCTAGTGTAGGATCATGGTAATGATTTAGACAAATCAAGGAAACTCATACCCATGTTTGTCTACTCTCTGGTTTCACTGGCCTGCAAGATCTTGAGAATTACACTTCTATTTAACTTCAATTTGCTTATGTAGTTATGACTTGCCCTACATGAACAGGACTTTGGATGGAAAGGAAGGATGCAATTTTCTACATTTGGTTTTCTCAACTGAGAAATGAAACTCTGTAATAAAATGTGTTGCACCTGATATTTAGAGAGGGAATTTGTTTAACATAAACATTTTTCTGGGCCAGTTTTGTATGTTAAATTAGGGATCACACATGTTTTATTGCCAAGTTGGTGTAACAAATCTCTCAGATGCCAATACCATCTGGCCATCCATGTCCACTTGCGAATTTCATGTGTCATTTTGCACCTTGCCATAGCTCCATACTCATGCTGCTCAGCATCTGCCCTGAGTTAAATGCTTCCTTTACAAATCACAATTAATGGGAACATCCCGAGTTGTGAGTAAAGAATTTGTAAAAAAAAAAAAATTGTCACACATCCCCGAAATATAGCCTGAGATGTCATTGAACAGATGTTGAACTAAAGTTACGTGTGATGATATAAAGAAACAAAAATACTGTATCTTGCTGATTTGACTGGGTTCATTTTATTTCTATTCCCTATTTCCATGAAAGCTGTTTAAGAACTTCTTTCATAATGCACTTTAGGAAATAACGGTGGTATAAAAAGTGTAAGCGGCAGTATAAAAGTACAATTGGAACAGAAGTTTATTTGTTTTCTAAATGATGTAAGAAAAAAAAAATTTCCAAATCGCTGGCTCATACAGTCTTTGCTCCTTGCCTTGGAAGCCTAGAGAGACGTTTTTGTGAGCTCTTTGGAAACATAAAATATTTTCACTGGATTCTACAGCTGCTATTTCCACCTTTAACTTGTTAGGTAGCCATTCAGCAGTCAGAACCATTTAATTAGCACTCACTGTATACAAATCATTTTCAAGGTTCAGACAGGTATAAAATATGTACTGTCTTTAGAAGCTTACAAAATGTAAGTATACTGGAAAGTTAAGAGTCATCAAGTACAAAATGTGGTTACTATGATTCCTGAAATAAGACTCTAGGATCAGAACTACAAAGTTAAGCTCATGCTGAGTATACATGATGGCAAATTAAACTGTGAATCATATGTAAATAAAAGTCAAATGTAAGCTTGGAGATAGGCAATTATGACTTCACAGAGTATAGTTAAGATATTACTACCACTTGGGATGCCTGGGTGGCTCAGTCAGTTGACCGTCCAACTTCGGCTCAGATCATGATTTCATAGTTCATGGGTTCGAGCCCTGTGTCAGGCTCTGTGGACAACTCAGAGCCTGGAACCTACTTCAGATTCTGTGTCTCTCTCCCTCTCTACCCTCCCCTGCTCGTGCTCTTTCTTTCTGTCACAAATAAATAAACTTTAACAAAGAATAAAAAAAATATATTAGTATAACGGGGCACCTGGGTGGCTCAGTCGGTTAAGCATCTGACTTCAGCTCAGGTCATGATCTCACATTCATGAGTTTGAGCCCCGTGTCGGACTCTGTGCTGACAGCTCAGAGCCTGGAGCCTGCTTCAGATTCTGTGTCTCCCTCACTCTCTCCCCCTCCCCTCTCGTGCTCTATCTCTCTCTGCTTTTCAAAAATAAACATAAAAAAATTAAACATATATTACTATATTGTTCTCTTCTAAATTCTCCTTCAAAAAGATAACACACTTGGTAAAGATAACATGTGTTAAGGTTTTCCATGGAAACCTTGTGGCAGCTGATACATTTCACTGACAAAGGCAAGTTTGTGCTGTTCTTACAGGAAAAAAAAAAGTGTGTATTTAACATGAGGAAACATCAGGCAAAAACAAATTGAGGAACATTCTGAAAAATAACTGACCGGTATGCACAAGGATTATTAAGGTCATGTAAGAAAATAAGAATTAAAGAAGAGTAAGGAGACATTATTCAATGCAATGTGCAATCCTGAATTGCAGTCTAGATTAAAAAGAGACATTAAGTGGAAATTGGTGCAATTTGATAAGGTATATATAATATTTATGCTATTTAATCAAGGCTATTATGCTGATATTGATAATTGTTCTGTGATTAATAAGATGTTAATCATTGGGAGAGCTGGGTAAAGGGTTACACTAATTTTTATACTATATTGTTTTGTAATTTTATGTAAGCATAAAATGATTTCAAAATCAAGAATGAAATAAAGAAGAAAATTAAAACCATAACTGAAACATTGTATTTTAAGTAAATTTAAAATCCAAATAAAATAAGGTAAAATAAAGTAAAATAAAACAAAATCCAAACTTAAAAAAATGTATACAAATATTGAACTCCAGTTAACAATTTGCATGCTAAACTACATAACGATATTGTAGTGATCTGTGACTTACTATTTTACTATATATATATATATATATATATATATATATATATATATATACGGTTATATATATTACTATATATTATATATATTATATATAAATTATATATATTACTATATATATATAAATGGTTTAGTAGATGGATAGGAGAATGGACACAGTGAGGTAGATGTCAATAAATCAAGTGTAATACAATATTAATGGTTTAATCTATATGGTTTGTAAAAAGATGCTTCCTGTAATGTGTTTTAATCTTTTCTATATGTTTTTTAATTACCATAATAAAAAGCTCGAGAAAATAATAGTTATAATACTGAAAAAAACAAAACCAAAAGTGTAAGTTAGATTAATTCATGAAAAGAATATCATTCAGTTCATTTCCCTGAATTTTTCAAAGATGTTTTTACTTTGTTTTGTTTTGTTTTTCCTACTCGGTGGATGAAATCTATTATTTTCCTCACAAATAAATATCTTCACAGAAGAAGCAGCTCACTGATTTTAGTCTGCATCAGCTGTTGGGATTTCATTCTCAACACTGTCCTTTATTTATTTTTCCCCATTGCTGACATACTTTAGCAGTATTTTATTATCCCCTGAACCTTGTGTCATACCAACTATAATACTTGGAAAAATATGCTTGAACTAAGGAATGTATGATTATCCAGAGGAAAGCTTTTATTTATTTATTCATTAGAATAGAATTGTGGACAAGTATGAAAGTTTTAAAATAGTCTAAATGTTTTAATACCTCTAAGGAACTGGGGTCTCAAACAGAATAAAGTAGATTTCTAATATGCATCTTTATATGTTTCTTCTAGACAAACTATTGAAAAGCTTATAGTATTAAAATATTCATTATTTTCTGATTACAAAAGCAATATTTAGTCATTTTTGAAATCCTGGGGGATATTTAAAAAGATACAGAGAGAGGAAAAGAATAAACTCTTAACATCACCATCCTGAGAAAATCTCTGTATTTCAAACTGCATCTTTAACTTCTTTTTCATTTAATATTGCATCATATGTGTTCCTCATGTCACAAAAGTATTCTTAAAAACATAATTTTAAATAGCTACAGAGCAGCCCATCATATGAATATGTCATATTTTATTTACCATATTCCTATTGGCAGGTTTATTTCTTTATTCCCCTTAAATTCATATATTAAAAATTCTAATGGAAAGATTTATATATGTGTACATAGATACAAGGATACATAGAGTTTATTCTTTTTTTTTTCTTTTTCTTTTTCTCTTTCTTTCTTTCTTTCTTTCTTTCTTTCTTTCTTTCTTTCACCTCCATGAAGCCATTTAGGTACAGCTTGTCTATAAGTTCTGTACTGAATATCTTTACATTACATAGTGAAGAATATTATTTTTAGGTAAAGATAATTTTCTTTTATTATAAACATCATGATTGCGTCTATTTTCTTTGATACAGATGCTTCCCATAAAATTCTTCACAGGCTGAATTTAAAGCCTCTCACTTGAATATCTGTCACCCACTTTTATTTTTGTTGTTTCCAAGTTTTATTTAAATTCTAGTTCATTAACATAGTGTAATATTAGTTTCAGGTGTAGAAATGAGTGATTCGTCAGTTAAATATAACACCCAGCACTCATCACAAGTGCCCTCCTTAATCCTCACCACCTATTTCATTCATCTCCCACCCACCTTCCCTCCAGTAACCCTCAGTTTGTTCTCTATGGTTAAGAGTCTGTTTCTAGGTTTGCTTCTCTTTTTTCCCCCCTTGATGTTCATTAGTTTTGTTTCTTAAATTCCACACACGAGTGAAATTATATGGTATTTATCATATATTTTGAGTAATGGGTAATATTCCATTGTATATACATATATCACATCCTCTCTTTCCATTCATCAGTCAGTGGATTTTTGGGCTCTTTCAAGAATTTGGCTTTCTTTGATAATACTGCTATAAACATTGGGTTGGCATCCACTCTTATAATTTTAATGTCTGAGGGGCGCCTGGGTGGCTCAGTCAGTTGAGCTTCCGACTTCAGCTCAGGTGAGCTTCCGACTTCAGCTCAGGTGATGATCTCATGGTTGGTGAGTTCAAGCCCCGTGTCAGGCTCTGTGCTGACAGCGGGCCTGGGGTCTGCTTCGGATTCTGTGTCTCCCGTTCTGCTCCTCCCCTGCTCACACTCTGTCTCTCTCTCTCAAAAATAAAAATTAAAAAAAATAAAAAATAAATTAAAGAAAATAATTTCAGTGTCTGAATCCATTTTTCGTTTTATAATTTTGAGAATTCTGCACAATTATACATTGTACCACAATAAGGAAATCACCTAATCAATTCCATTTTTTCTTTATTTTTAAATTTTTTATTTTAAATTCTGGGTAGTTAACATATAGTGTAATATTGGTTCCAGGAGTAGAATTTAGTGATTCGTCACTTATATATAATACCCAGTGCTCAACACAACAGGTCATTAATATCTCCTTAATACACATCAACCATTTAGCCCACTCCCCACCCACCTCCCGTCCATTAACCCTCAATTTGTTTTCTATAGATAAGAGTCTCTCATGGTTTGTTTCTCTCTCTCTCTTTCTTTTTTTTCCTTTCCCCTATGTTCATCTGTTTTATTTCCTAAATTCCGCATATGCATAAAATCATATGATATTTGTCTTTCTCTGAGTGGCTCATTTCACTTAGCGTAATATATTCTAGCTCCCTCCATATTGTTGCAAATGGCAAGATTTCATTCCTTTTGATAGGTGAGTGATATTCCATTGTATATATTTACCACATCTTCTTTATCCATTTATCAGTTGATTGACATTTGGGTTCTGTTATTATTAATAATGCTACTATAAATATCGGGATGCATGTACCATTTGGATTAGCATCTTTGTATCCTTTGGGTAAATTCCTAGTAGTGTAGTTGCTGGGTCATAGGATGGTTCTATTTTCATATTTTTGAGGAACCTCTATACTGTTTTCCAGTGCAAACTGTTGCTCTAGTTTGCCTTCCCACCAACAGTGTAAGAGGTCTCCCTTTTCTCTGCACCCTCACCAATATCTCTTGCTTCCTGTGTTGTTAATTTTAGCTATTCTTTTTTTTTATATATGAAAATTATTGTCAAATTGTTTTCCATACAACACCCAGTGCTCATCCCAAAATGTGCCCTCCTCAATACCCATCACCCACCCTCTCCTCCCTCCCACCCCCCATCAACCCTCAGTTTGTTCTCAGTTTTTAACAGTCTCTTATGCTTTGGCTGTCTCCCACTCTAACCTCTTTTCTTTTTTTTTTTTTTTTGCTTCCCCTCCCCCATGGGTTCCCGCTAAGTTTCTCAGGATCCACATAAGAGTGAAACCATATGGTATCTGTCTTTCTCTGTATGGCTTATTTCACTTAGCATCACACTCTCCAGTTCCATCCACGTTGCTACAAAAGGCCATATTTCATTTTTTCTCATTGCCACGTAGTATTCCATTGTGTATATAAACCACAATTTCTTTATCCATTCATCAGTTGATGGACATTTAGGCTTTTCCATAATTTGGCTATTGTTGAGAGTGCTGCTATGAACATTGGGGTACAAGTGCCCCTATGCATTCATACTCCTGTATCACTTGGATAAATTCCTAACAGTGCTATTGCTGGGCCATAGGGTAGGTCTATTTTTAATTTTCTGAGGAACCTCTACACTGTTTTCCAGAGCGGCTGCACCAATTTGCATTCCCACCAACAGTGCAAGAGGGTTCCCGTTTCTCCACATCCTCTCCAGCATCTATAGTCTCCTGATTTGTTCATTTTGGCCACTCTGACTGGCGTGAGGTGATATCTGAGTGTGGTTTTGATTTGTATTTCCCTGATGAGGAGCGACGTTGAGCATCTTTTCATGTGCCTGTTGGCCATCCAGATGTCTTCTTTAGAGAAGTGTCTATTCATGTTTTCTGCCCATTTCTTCACTGGGTTATATGTTTTTTGGGTGTGGAGTTTGGTGAGCTCTTTATAGATTTTGGATACTAGCCCTTTGTCCGATATGTCATTTGCAAATATCTTTTCCCATTCCGTTGGTTGCCTTTTAGTTTTGTTGGTTGTTTCCTTTGCTGTACAGAAGCTTTTTATCTTCATAAGGTCCCAGTAATTCACTTTTGCTTTTAATTCCCTTGCCTTTGGGGATGTGTCGAGTAAGAGATTGCTACGGCTGAGATCAGAGAGGTCTTTTCCTGCTTTCTCCTCGAGGGTTTGGATGGTTTCCTGTCTCACATTCTGGTCCTTTATCCATTTTGAGTTTATTTTTGTGAATAGTGTGAGAAAGTGGTCTAGTTTCAACCTTCTGCATGCTGCTGTCCAGTTCTCCCAGCACCATTTGTTAAAGAGACTGTCTTTTTTCCATTGGATGTTCTTTCCTGTTCTTTCCTGCTTTGTCAAAGATGAGTTGGCCATACGTTTGTGGGTCTAGTTCTGGGGTTTCTATTCTATTCCATTGGTCTATGTGTCTGTTTTTGTGCCAATACCATGCTGTCTTAATGATGACAGCTTTGTAGTAGAGGCTAAAGTCTGGGATTGTGATGCCTCCTGCTTTGGTCTTCTTCAAAATTGCTTTGGCTATTCGGGGCCTTTTGTGGTTCCATATGAATTTTAGGATTGCTTGTTCTAGTTTCAAGAAGAATGCTGGTGCAATTTTGATTGGGATTGCATTAAATGTGTAGGTAGTTTTGGGTAGTATTGACATTTTGACAATATTTATTCTTCCAATCCATGAGCACGGAATGTCTTTCCATTTCTTTAAATCTTCTTCAATTACCTTCATAAGCTTTCTATAGTTTTCAGCATACAGATCCTTTACGTCTTTGGTTAGATTTATTCCTAGGTATTTTATGGTTCTTGGTGCAATTGTGAATGGGATCAGTTTCTTTATTTGTCTTTCTGTTGCTTCATTGTTAGTGTATAAGAATGCAACTGATTTCTGTACATTGATTTTGTATCCTGCGACTTTGCTGAATTCATGTATCAGTTCTAGCAGACTTTTGGTGGAGTCTATCGGATTTTCCATGTATAATATCATGTCATCTGCAAAAAGCGAAAGCTTGACTTCATCTTTGCCAATTTTGATGCCTTTGATTTCCTTTTGTTGTCTGATTGCTGATGCTAGAACTTCCAGCACTATGTTAAACAACAGTGGTGAGAGTGGGCATCCCTGTCGTGTTCCTGATCTCAGGGAAAAAGCTCTCAGTTTTTCCCTGTTGAGGATGATGTTAGCTGTGGGCTTTTCATAAATGGCTTTTATGATCTTTAAGTATGTTCCTTCTATCCCGACTTTCTCAAGGGTTTTTATTAAGAAAGGGTGCTGGATTTTGTCAAAGGCCTTTTCTGCATCGATTGACAGGATCATATGGTTCTTCTCTTTTTTTTTTTGTTAATGTGATGTATCACGTTGATTGATTTGCGAATGTTGAACCAGGCCTGCATCCCAGGAATGAATCCCACTTGATCATGGTGAGTAATTCTTTTTATATGCCGTTGAATTCGATTTGCTAGTATCTTATTGAGAATTTTTGTATCCATATTCATCAGGGATATTGGCCTGTAGTTCTCTTTTTTTTACTGGGTCTCTGTCTGGCTTAGGAATCAAAGTAATACAGGCTTCATAGAATGAGTTTGGAAGTTTTCCTTCCCTTTCTATTTCTTGAAATAGCTTGAGAAGGATAGGTATTATCTCTGCTTTAAACGTCTGGTAGAACTCCCCTGGGAAGCCATCTGGTCCTGGACTCTTATTTGTTGGGAGATTTTTGATAACCGATTCAATTTCTTCACTGGTTATGGGTCTGTTCAAGCTTTCTATTTCCTCCTGATTGAGTTTTGGAAGACTGTGGGTGTTCAGGAATTTGTCCATTTCTTCCAGGTTGTCCAATTTGTTGGCATATAATTTTTCATAGTATTCCCTGATAATGTTTGTATCTCTGAGGGATTGGTTGTAATAATTCCATTTTCATTCATGATTTTATCTATTTGGGTCATCTCCCTTTTCTTTTCGAGAAGCCTGGCTAGAGGTTTGTCAATTTTGTTTATTTTTTCAAAAAACCAACTCTTGGTTTCGTTGATCTGCTCTACAGTTTTTTTAGATTCTATATTGTTTATTTCTGCTCTGATCTTTATTATTTTTCTTCTTCTGCTGGGTTTAGGCTGCCTTTGCTGTTCTGCTTCTATTTCCTTTAGGTGTGCTGTTAGATTTTGTATTTGGGATTTTTCTTGTTTCTTGAGATAGGCCTGGATTGCAATGTATTTTCCTCTCAGGACTGCCTTTGCTGCATCCCAAAGCGTTTGGATTGTTGTATTTTCATTTTCGTTTGTTTCCATATATTTTTTAATTTCTTCTCTAATTGCCTGGTTGACCCACTCATTCGTTAGTAGGGTGTTCTTTAACCTCCATGCTTTTGGAGGTTTTCCAGACTTTTTTCTGTGGTTGATTTCAAGCTTCATAGTATTGTGGTCTGAAAGTATGCATGGTATAATTTCAATTCTTGTAAACTTATGAAGGGCTGTTTTGTGACCCAGTATATGATCTATCTTGGAGAATGTTCCATGTGCACTTGAGAAGAAAGTATATTCTCTTGCTTTGGGATGCAGAGTTCTAAATATATCTGTCAAGTCCATCTGATCCAATGTCTCATTCAGGGCCCTTGTTTCTTTATTGACCGTGTGTCTAGATGATCTATCCATTTCTGTAAGTGGAGTGTTAAAGTCCCGTGCAATTACCACATTCTTCTCAATAAGGTTGCTTATGTTTATGAGTAATTGTTTTATATATTTGGGGGCTTCAGTATTCGGTGCATAGACATTTATAATTGTTAGCTCTTCCTGATGGATAGACCCTGTAAGTATTATATAATGTCCTTCTTCATCTCTTGTTACAGCCTTTAATTTAAACTCTACTTTGTCTGATATAAGTATGGCTACTCCAGCTTTCTTTTGGCTTCCAGTAGCATGATAAATAGTTCTCCATCCCCTCACTCTCAATCTAAAGGTGTCCTCAGGTCTAAAATGAGTGTCTTGTAGACAGCAAATAGATGGGTCTTGTTTTTTTATCCATTCTGATACCCTATGTCTTTTGGTTGGCGCATTTAATCCATTTACATTCAGTGTTATTATAGAAAGATATGGGTTTAGAGTCATTGTGATGTCTGTATGTTTTATGCTTGTAGTGATGTCTCTGGTACTTTGTCTCACAGGGTCCCCCTTAGGATCTCTTGTAGGGCTGGTTTAGTGGTGACAAATTCCTTCAGTTTTTGTTTGTTTGGAAAGACCTTTATCTGTCCGTCTATTCTAAATGACAGACTTGCTGGATAAAGGATTCTCGGCTGCATATTTTTTCTGTCTAGCACACTGAAAATCTCGTGCCAATTCTTTCTGGCCTGCCAAGTTTCAAAAGAGAGATCAGTCACGAGTCTTATAGGTCTCCCTTTATATGTGAGGGCACGTTTACCCCTTGCTGCTTTCAGAATTTTCTCTTTATCCTTGTATTTTGCCAGTTTCACTATGATATGTCGTGCAGAAGATCGATTCAATTTACGTCTGAAGGGAGTTCTCTGTGCCTCTTGGATTTCAATGCCTTTTTCCTTCCCCAGTTCAGGGAAGTTCTCAGCTATTATTTCTTCAAGTAACCCTTCAGCACCTTTCCCTCTCTCTTCCTCCTCTGGGATACCAATTATGCATATATTATTTCTTTTTAGTGTATCACTTAGTTCTCTAATTTTCCCCTCATACTCCTGGATTTTTTTATCTCTCTTTTTCTCAGCTTCCTCTTTTTCCATAACTTTATCTTCTAGTTCACCTATTCTCTCCTCTGCCTCTTCTATCCGAGCCGTGGTGGTTTCCATTTTGTTTTGCATTTCGTTTAAAGTGTTTTTCAGCTCCTCATGACTGTTCCTTAGTCCCTTGATCTCTGTAGCAAGAGATTCTCTGCTGTCCTGTATACTGTTTTCAAGCCCAGCGATTAATTTTATGACTATTATTCTAAATTCACTTTCTGTTATATTATTTAAATCCTTTTTGATCAGCTCATTAGCTGTTGTTATTTCCTGGAGATTCTTCTGAGGGGAATTCTTCCGCTTGGTCATTTTGGATAGTCCCTGGCATGGTGAGGACCTGCAGGGCACTTCCCCTGTGCTGTGGTGTATAACTGGAGTTGGTGGGCGGGGCCACAGTCCGACCTGATGTCTGCCCCCAGCCCACCGGTGGGGCCACAGTCAGACTGGTGTGTCCCTTCTGTTCCCCTCTCCTAGGGGCGGGATTCACTGTGGGGTGGCGTGGCCCGTCTGGGCTACTTGCACACTGCCAGGCTTGTGATGCTGGGGATCTGGCGTATTAGCTGGGGTGGGTAGGCAAGGTGCACAGGGGCAGGAGGGGCAGGCTTAGCTCGCTTCTCCTTAGGTGATCCACTTCAGGAGGGGCCCTGTGGCAGCGGGAGGGAGTCAGATCAGCTGCCGGAGGTTTGGCTCCGCAGAAGCACAGAGTTGGGTGTTTGCGCGGAGCCAGCAAGTTCCCTGGCAGGAACTGGTTCTCTTTGGGATTTTGGCTGGGGGATGGGCGGGGGAGATGGCGCTGGCGAGCGCCTTTGTTCCCCACCAAACTGAGCTCTGTCGTCCCGGGGCTCAGCAGCTCTCCCTCCCTTTGTCCTCCAGCCTTCCCGCTTTCTGAGCAGAGCTGTTCACTTATGACCTCCCAGACGCTAAGTCGCGCTTGCTGTCGGAACACACTCCGTCCGGCCCCTCCGCTTTTGCCAGCCAGACTCGGGGGCTCTGCTTGGCCGGCGAGTCGCCCCTCCGCCCCGGCTCCCTCCCGCCAGTCCGTGGAGTGCACACCGCCTCGCCGCCCTTCCTACCCTCTTCCGTGGGCCTCTCGTCTGCGCTTGGCTCCGGCAACTCCGTTCTGCTAATCCTCTGGTGGTTTTCTGGGTTATTTAGGCAGGTGTAGGTGGAATCTAAGTGATCAGCAGGACGCACGGTGAGCCCAGTGTCCTCCTACGCCGCCATCTTCCGGAATTCTCCAATTTTAGCTATTCTGACTGGTGTGTGGTGAGATCTCATTGCAGTTTTGATTTGTATTTCCCTGAGGATGATTGATGTTGAACATCTTTTCAGGTGCCTGTTACCCATCTGTATACTTTCTATATAAAAATGTCTATACATGTCTTCTGCCCACTTTTTAACTGAATAATTTGGTTTTTAGGCATTGAGCTTGATGTGCTGAGTATTTTATATACATTTCCTGGTTAATATTTCTAGTATTATTATTGTATTTTATATTTTTATGATGATAATTTCTCATAGTTTCCTTTGACATATGTATTTTGTTTTTAACTACCATTTTTTCTCTTTTCTTTTCTTTTCTTTTCTTTTCTTTTCTTTTCTTTCTTTTCTATTCTCAAGTTAGTTAACATACAGTGTAGTCTTGGCTTTAGGAGTAGAACCCAGTGATTCATCACTTATGTATAACACCCAGAGCTCATCCCAACATGTGTCCTCCTTAATGCCCATCACCCACTTTCCCACCCCCCATCTTTCCTCTTCCATCAACCCTCAGTTTGTTCTCTGTATTTAAGAGTCTCTTATAGTTTTCCTCCCTCTATATTTTTATCTTATTTTTCCTTCCCTTTCCCTATGATCATCTGTTAAGTTTCTCAAATTCCACGTATGAATGAAATCATGTGATATCTGTCTTTCTCTGACTTATTTCGTTTAGCATAATACCCTCTAGTTCCACCCACGTTGGTGCAAATAACAAGATTTCATTCCTTTTGATAGGTTAATGATATTCCATTGTATTTATATCCCACATCTTCTTAATCCATTATCAGTTGATGGACATTTGGGCTCTTTCCATAATTTGTCTATTGTTGATAGCACTGCTATAAACATTGGGGTACATGTGCCCCTCCGAATCAACATTTTTGTATTCTTTGGATTAATTTGTAGTATTGAAATTGTTGGGTCATAAGATAGTTCCATTTTTAATTTTTTGAGGAGCCTCCACACTGTTTCCAGAGTGGCTGCTCTAGCTTGCCTTCCCACCAACAGTCCAATAGGGTTCCCCTTTCTCCACATCCTCGTCAACATCTGTTGTTTCCTGAGTTGTTAATTTTAGCCATTCTGAAGGTGTGACGTTGTATCTCATTGTGGTTTTGATTTGTATTTCTCTGATGGGATACTGTTTAGTGAGAAGTTAACGCAGGGCAGAGAATATAATAGATTGTTTTACATATATTACTTAAATTAAATCTGACTGCATTCTTATAGCTTAGATGTTATTTCAACTTTATACATAAGAAAATACTGCTTTATCTAATTTTAAAAACTTGTTTAGTTTTCAGAACTATTAAGTAAAGAAAACCTGGAATCTCAGCCCAAGTTTGTCTGATTCCATGAGTTTTAATTGTGCTCCTGTATTTTATCACTTTATGAAACAAGATCACGTTTTCCAATTCAATAAAAGCTATGGTTTCTCTCCCAGAAAATAGACCAGATATATTCTAAAGTCTAAAGACTTTAGAATTGCAACCCCAATGAAAGTAGGGACTGACTGTGTTTGTTTTGACCCACCTTAATATCTTTAGTGCCCAGAGCATTGTGTGACACATTTTAATCATTCCATAAATATATTTGAAATTGATTACAAAACAACAAATGAAAATTGCTTCTTCTTATTGTATAAAATAATTACCAATATTTTCTTTTTCATTTAAAATCTCTAAGAAAACAGTTTTCAGTAATGAAATAGTATTTTTAAAAAGTGGCCCATTTCTACATTTGTTCTTTCTTTAACGATTGAAAAAAATCCTACCACCTAAATAATGCTTATCACATGCCAGGTGATATTCTAAATGTTTTGTTTCTATTAATCTAGTTCATCACCTAGCAAGAAATAGTAGATGAAAACCTTGAACTCATCAGGAGGCCAGGAATATGTACTGTTGTTGTTCCCTTTCAATGTCCATTTTCCTTTTGATAAAATAAGCTACTATGTAGATTTCATTGCCAGAAGATAATGAGTAGACTATGCTTACCTGTTGATGTTTGTGTGATTTAGACTTTCTTTTCCCTTTGCCAATTGATTCATTCATTAAACATAGAGAATTTATTTATTTATTTATTTATTTATTTATTGTTTAAACTGGCTATTCTGAATTTATTTTAGATACAGGAAAGCTGCAAAAGCAATATAGAAAGTTCTTGTATACCACCTTTCTGTAAGTTCACCCAAAAATAGCACCTTACAAAACCTTAGTAAAGTGATCAAGATCAAGAAATTAACACTGATTCCATACAATTAACTAAACTACAGATCTTTTTGAGATGTCAATAGTGTTTCCACTAATGATTCTTTTTCCGTTCCATAATCTTACATAGGGTCCCACATCGCATTAAGTTGTTTTCTCTCCTTAGTTTCCTTCTATTGGTCACAGTTCATCAGTCTTGGCTTGTCTTTAATGATCTTGATACCTGTGGATAGCAGTAGTCAGATATTTCGTTAAATGTCCCTGAATTTGTGTTTGTCTGATACTTTCACCTGAAATGGATGAAGTTATTTCTTTTTTGGCATAAATACCATAGAAATTATATTGCATTCTCCTCAGTGCCTCATGTCAAGGTGTTCACAATGTGACACCTGTGGTGTAAACTGTCATCACTGGGTTAGGTGGCCTCTGCTCATTGAGAATTTATGTCTTATCGGATCTGATATGGGACGATCTTTTTCAGAAGGCAGGACTTAAGAAAGTCTCCTTTCTTGCCCCATTGTTCTCTCTCATCTCACTTTTACAGTGGGAATGGGGCAAGATGCAACATAAAAGACTATTCCCATTATGTCCACCTTAAAGCAGCCCCTACCCATCTTCTGCACACTTTATGCTGTCTCCATGGTAAAACCCAAGCCATATTTTCAGAGACAACAAAGACAGAGTGGTTCTGGTTAGGCGTGGAGGCATAGAAGAAATATATATCAAAGGTGCCCAAATGGTGCTGTATATGAGAATCACTTGGGGAACTTTTTGAATCCAGGGTCCTGAGTACATTACATGGATATCCAGATACATTTCTTCTGGTTCAGATATGAAACTCACCCTTCCAACTGGAACTGCAATAGCTGAAGAAAAACATAGCAGTGCTGTGTGATGAATAAAAAACTAACAAGGAGAGGCTTCTGGTTTCCTGGCTGGTGCACATCCTTTAACAAAGACAATGTGACAAGGTTGTGCATGGCTGAAGGAATAAGAGGATATTCCTCTGTGAACCCTATTTATTTCCTTGATTTTGACATTAATCTTTGTTTCCGGTTATTGTTCATAGAGAACTTAATTGTATAGTTCATGAGATTGAATTTTATTTTCTTGACCAGAAAGTTACCCTAAGAAATGAAACAATGCTGTTAGTCAAAATAAAATCCTCTGGGGAAAAAGTAGAACTTTGTAAATGCCCTTTTAAATTGTTACTTTTAAAGATGATAAAAATAAATCCATTAGTAAATGACAGGCTTTGTATTCCAAATTTGAGTTGACTCTAAGTACAGTAAGTGATGATCTGAAATCTCATTATAGCAATACGGAGTCATCCCAGCTTAAATAAAGTATGGTTTCTTCAAATCTGGTTCAGGAAATCTGTTTGTCGAGGTCATAGGCATATCATTGGAATTAACTTTTCGAGAGAATCTGAAAAGGGGGAGTGAATAGTTAGAACTAAGCAAAATATGATTTCTGAGGCAAAGAATGTTTCAAATAAAAGTCAAAGTTCAGTATTATTATATTTCTCAGAATTAGAATAAATGTAATTTTAGTAAAATATGTTTTCTGATTTTAAAGTTAATAACTCTGTATATTCATTCTCTTTTTCAAACACACACACACACACACACACAAATATTCTTCCATTGAGTTTTCTTTTTTTTTTAATCTAGTTAATGTTTATTTTTTGAGAGAGAGAGAAAGAGACAGAGTGAGAGTGTGGGAGGGGCAGAGAGAGACAGAGACACAGAATGCAAAGCAGACTCCAGGCTCCAAGCTGTCAGCACAGAGCCTGACACGGGGCTTGAACTCACGAACTGAGAGATCATGACTTGAGCCAAAGCCGAACGCTTAACCAAATGAGCCACCCATGTGCCCCCCATTGAGTGTTTCAAAATAATAAATGTTTCCTTAATTTTAATCAAGTTGGGAATTAAAATAAAAAACTGAAAGCAAAATGGTAATTATAATTTATTTTTATTTATAAAACAATATCATAGTATTTGATAATAAATGGCATACAAATATTTTTATTATAAAGTTAATTATATATAGATAGAAATATCATTACCAAAAAAAAGCAATTACAAAAGATTACTTGCCATTATTTTATGCAGAGTAGCACCATATATAACTCATATTTTCCTTGTGCACCTGTCTATTACTTTTGAATATCTATTTGTAAGTCGTTATTACATGTCCATGTTTTTTCCTCTTTTGAACTACTAGACCACTTTCTTTTATGTATCTTTTAACCATGTCTTTGTTACTGAATCAAATGTATGTTTAAGGTATCACAAGATGATTTTTTAATGAAAGCTGTTATACCAGTATATCAAATGCATCCACCCTCTTCTTTTTCCCATAATGACTCCTGTTTAACCCTAGTGACACAACTTCCATGATACAGAAATTATCTTGCCAGCTCAAATGCATTTAAGAATCATTGGATTCCTAAGCAGCTTCATTTTTATTGTCCTGTCACTGATTTTTTTTTTCATTTTTTCTGGTTTGTCCTTGAATTATTACTAGACCTTGGTGATTAGTCCAATTAAGCTCTTCTCCTATAATGAACTATCCTGGTAGATTTAGTGGAGAGAAACTTTTGCACTCTTTATCTTGACACTCCCTGTGTATTTTGACTTTTTACCTTAGATTTCTTAGTGAAAAATTATTAAAGTATAGGAGAAAATACCATGATTCTGATAGAATTTGTTCATGTCCTAACATAATCAATCATTGCTGTGTGATTTGCTGTAAAGTGCTTACTTCTCTCATCATTTGTTTTTAAAACTGAAATATTTGTTATAATTAAATGAGATGACAAATATAAAACATATAGCATAATACCTAAGCCATAGTAAACGTTCAATAGGTATTATTTTTCAGAGTATTTCAGCTGGTAACTAAGGAGCCAAATTCAGTACTGTGAACAATGAACTACAAAGAAACACAGAGCAGAGCAACATATGTAATACCCAACGATTGTGGCCTGCAAGAGAGCAGTTCCAAAATGCAGTTGAAAGTTGTGTGCAAGCCATAAAAGATGCACCGATGAGCTCTGGAGATGTGGCAGTGACCTAGGTAAGGCCTCTTCTTAAGCAGTGAGCTTCACAAAGTTTGGGTGTAGAAAAAATTCTAAGAACCTAGGGAATAAAGTTCAAAATATATAGCCAATTTCTTTGCATAATAAACTCTTGAGAAGTAAGAAACTATGAGGTATAATGTTCAAGCTGGATGAAATTACTTCAAACAACCGAAATGAACAATATGTATTGAACCTCTACAATATAAAGGATGCCATCCATAGGAAACCTGAAATCACTGAAACTTAGCAAACTCCTTTTATAATCTCTTCTGGATTTATCACTTGTTGCTTTCCTTTAAGAAATCTATGTTTTATTTTGGCTATTATGTTATATGCCCTGTATTTAACTTCTATTGCTTTGCTCAAACTGTTCGTTTTACTCATGCTTACTTCTGTTGGGCGGAATGCTGTCATCCTTTAAATTCCAACTCAAATCCTTCTTCTTACAGCTGAAAATCTCATAATGTTTCAGGAAGAGTAAATTTCTCAATCCACTGTATTCTTCTCACACTTCCCGCACATCTCACCTTGCTATGAAGGTTCACATTAATGTAGGGTGACTCCCTAATGAATAGTGAGTTCTTGAGAGTAGTAGGCAGTTGAGATTTTTATGACTCCCAGTACCCCAGTACGGTACGGAACAGGAACTAATCATGGTAGATACAATATAACATGCCCAGTATTATGAATGATAACTTGTGGGGAATTAGTTTAGGTATTCCCTGAGCTCGCACCAATGAGTCAACAAGGCTTAGGATGAAAACATCCAGGATAGGTAAACAGGGTGAAAGTGCCCCCAGCATAGGACAAAAGCAGAAAGCTGCTTTTATAGGAAGGAAACATCCAGAATAGGTAAAGAAGTAAACAGGTCAATAGACCTCTGCATCAGTGTGAATTTTCCCAGAGCAGAGCTAATTAGAAAGGTGCCTTGTTGACCCTGAGGTAGCATGCTCTGTCTTATCCCTTAGGCAAGTTAAGATGAACAGACATGGTGCCTGCCATAAACAGCCATCTGCTGGGCCCCTGTGTTTTTGTTTTGTATTGACACAAACCCCTAACACTGCATATCTTTGAAATCCCTTCTATCACACACATGAATTAATGTTAACTGTTTCATTGTCTCTTTCCGCATATCCATCATATTTATAAGCCTTCTGATCCTAATAAACACAGAGCCATGACCCTTATTCTCTTGCTGGACAAGAGAGAACTCCAGACTTAAAGTCTGCGACAGTAACTCTACTGTCAATAATTGAGTTCTACTATGTAATGAACAGTGGAGTGGACCAGAGGTTTAAGTTGAATAGTACTTTACATGCATATTACATTATCTTAGTCTAAAGTCTCTCTGCCTTGTCAAAATGGCTGAAATCAAATAGACAAGAAATAACAAGTGTTGGTGAGAATTTGGAGACAAAGGAATACTTGTGCACTTTTAGTGGGGATGCAAACTGGTGCAGCCACTGTACAAAACAGTATAGAGCTTCCTGAAAAAATTAAAAATAAAAACACCACATGATCTGGTAATTCCACTACTCGGTATTTACTAAAAAAAAAAAAAAACAAAAAAAAACAGAAACAAAAAAAACCAAAACATTAATTTGAAAAAATACATCCACCCTTATGTTTATTGTAGCACTATTTACAATAGTCAAGATATGGAAGTAATCCAAGTGTCCATCCATAGGTGAATGGATAAAGAATAAATGGTGTATATACATATATATATATATACACACACACACACACACACACACATACACACACACACACACAATGGAATATTACTTAGCCATAAAACAGACTCTTGCATACAGAGAAAAAAATTATAGTTGCCAGAAGGGTGGTGGGTAGGAAAATGGGTGAAACAGATAAAGGGGATTAAAAAGTATAAACTTCCATTTATAAAATAAATAAAACATGGAGATGAAAAATACAGTATGGGGAATATAGTCAATAAGAATGTAATAGCATTGTTTGGTGATAGTTGGTGACTACATTTATCATGGTGGACCCTGAGTAATGCATAGAATTTTTTAATTATATTGTACACCTGAAACTAACATAAAACTGTATGTTAATTAGACTTCAATAAAAAAATCCACATACCTTGAAAGGTCATGAGTGATTAAAATGTCCTTAAAGGTCAAAAAAAAAAAAAAAGCATGGTAGGCTTTTGTATAACCATAGAGTGGTAGAAAGAACTGTAATTCACAAATCAAGATAGAATAGTTCTTAATGTATTTGAAAGAATAAGAATGGATTTTCAAATTATGAAGCTCCTGATAACTTTCTGCTTCTGTAGACATCAACAAATAGACTAGATGTGGGAAAAAACAAAGACAAGAGATTGAGAGGCAAATAAAAAGAGAACCTAAATACACAAGTGTGTGGTGTGTGTGTGTGTGTGTGTGTGTGTGTGTGTGTGTGATAGGAACATAGCAGTGGAAAAATAAAAAAATAAGCAGCATTGGTAATAAAAAACATAGAAGTGATTACTTCACAGTGAAATTAATGCCATCTTAAAGTATATGTAATAACATTTTTTGCTTTAGTTTCTCAATGTGTGAAAAAATAATAATGCTTAACATTTATACATCCCCAGATTTATACTAACAGTTTACATATGGAGATCAGCTAAATTAATGTGTTCTAAGTAATGAGTGTTATTAAATAGCCTAAAAGTCACAGAATACGTTTAATTCATCTATGGGATTTTAGAAATGTTTGTTCAGGCAGCAACTTTCTTATATTTAGTTCATTTTATTTAGTAAGTCAATGTGTCATAAAAATGGATTATGTTTTGGTCATATCAGCTTATAATTTTAGAGAGAAAAAAGCAGTGAATTTTCAAATGATATAAACAGAAAAAAGTGTTGTGTGTGCAATTACAAAAATCTTTGCTGTTCGCAGTTTTCAAAGGAAAATCTTATGATTAAACTTCTTGAGGCATTTTATTTCCCCTAGTTACTCACTTTTTTTTGGCTCTCAGTATATTACAGCTCTCTCTCTCTCTGTCTCTCTCTCTCTGTCTCTCTCTCTCTCTCTCTCTATATATATATATATATATAAGTTTGGAAATTATTTTTTTACCTAGAGATTAACTTATAATATTTTTCTGGAATTTTAAGTAATAATTTAAATTATAATAAACTATAATAGTATATCAAGATTTGATTCATGATTGTTGACAGATTAGTCATGTTTAAGAGGTAGGATATACTTTCTCTCACGGTACATCTGACAGTGTTGACAATAAGGTAGAATAACAGTAAATTTGGAATTTAGGGTAAAAGCTAAAGCCAAACATTTAAAAATGCTTACATGCAATCAAAACACTCAACACCTATGCTACTCCAGCTGATAACTCAATATTTGCCTCGTGGAGAGCTCATGTAATTCACATAAACATGTTAAATTCTATAGATGAAAAATGCGTTTAGAGGTCAAAGGAGAAATTGCATAGTCAATGCCTGAAATAAAATAATAATGTTTACCATGTAATCTCCTATAAAAGTAAAAGATAAAAATTAATCATAAAATTTATATTTGATGATACTTTATGTACTATGCCTTCTTTCGTTTTAATTTTTTTTTACATTTATTTATTTTTGAGAGACAGAGTAAGACAAAGTGAGAGTAGAGGTGGGGAAGAGAGAGAGGGAGACACAGAATCCGAAGCAGGCTCCAGGCTCTGAGCTGTCAGCACAGAGCCCAATGCAGGGCTCGAACCCACAAACCATGAGATCATGACCTGAGCCAAAGTCAGACGCTTAACCAACTGAGCCACCCAGACGCCCCAGTACTATGCTTTATTTAGTTTTCCCTTTATTAGATTTCTATGTTATTATTTATGTGTATTTTATAAATTACCATATTCAACATAAACTTGAGGACACTGGAGGGGAAGAGCCAAGATGGCGGAACAGCATGGAAGTTTTTTGTGTGTCTCGCGTCCATGAAATCCAGCCAGACCAACACTGAACCATCCTACACACCAAGAAAACTAATTGGAGGATTAACACAACACTCTGCACAACCTGAACCACAGAATTCAGCAGGTATGCAGCGGGGAGAGCTGAACTTGGGGAGCAAGAAGCCCCAAAAGGTAGGGAACCGCTTTTCTGGGCAGAGAGAGGATGGAAACTGGGGAAGGGGGGGGGAGAATATGGGAAAATCACCCCTCCCCTAAAGCAGCTGGAGAGAAAGTGGAAAATTGGAAACAGCCGCAGGGACTAAACTAAAAAGGAAGAAAGGAGAAAGGAGAGGATTTAAATTCCATTAAGACAGTAAACAAGGGGAACACAAAGGCTGCAACTCCACAGCTTGATACCTGGAGGTGCTCTGGTGGGAAGGGCGAATCCCCAGGAACAGAGTGGGGTCCAGGAAGTTCTCGGGCCACAGAGGGAAAAGCGGTTCCACTCCTGGAAGAACATTTGGTAGAGACTGTTGAAGGCACCTGGTCCCAGCAGACGCCAGAAGGCGGCCACATTTGCTGATGCTGGGGCAAGGTCATTAAGGGTGAAGCCTGGTGCCAGATGCGTGTTGTGATTTTCCATAATCCCTGAGATGCTGCTGCTATACTGTCTCACAAACATTTTTAGGGACAGGCTGGAATCTGGCCGTACTCTCAGGGCGCTGACAACAACAGGTTCCAGCGGGCGTACTTCAGTGCAGCAGATATTTGGCCATTGCTCAGTGAGACCCTCCTGTAGAGGGGCAGAATGGGTCAAAGCCGCAGTCCCTCAGAAGTAACGGCCAGGGAAAATGGCCGCATCTGAGACAAGGCTTGAGAGAGAGGTGCTGCCTGCGGTCTGGTCATGGAGATTGAAGAAGCAGGGAGTGGACAAGAGCTGAGGATGGAGGATGGGTGCATGATTGCTGATCCAGGAGAACAGACTGGGTAGCTGGGTGGCGCCATTTTCACTGCTCAAGCGCATGCACATACACACCTACAAGCCCCACAACAATCCACCAAGTAGGCTAGTAGCGCCATCTGGTGTAGGTTACACTGAGCCCCGCCCAACTGGGCCAACCTCACTCTTCAAGAATACAGGTCTCACCACCGGCTTAGTTTATGGACTATAAAGCACTACATAGACTAACATCTAGGGTAAAACAAACCAATTTCAGTCCTACTTCAATCTGTTAGCAGGTAAACCTATTCAATTTTCTTTCTTTTTTTTTTCTTTTTTCTCTTCTACAATTCTTTTGCTTGAATACAGAAAGAGAAAAATTTCATTTTTATTTTCAATTTTTATTAAAAATATATTTTTATTACTATACTTTTTACTTTTGTGTAAATTTTTTCAAATTCTACTTTACTTCCATCATTTTATTTTAGTCTACCTCAGTGTACTCACTTTTTCAAATTCTCAATTTCCTTTTTTTTCTTTCTTTTTCTTTGTTTCCTTTTTTCGTTTCTTTTGTTTTTCTTGAATGCAGAAAGAGAAAAACTTCGTTTTTACCTTCAATTTCTACTAAAATATTTTTTTAAATTTTTATTACTATATTTTTTGCTGTTTTGTAAATATTTTCAAATTCTGTTTTACTTCCATCATTTTATTTTAGTCTATTACAGTGTATTCACTTTTTCAAATTTTCAAACGATTTTTTTCTTTTATTTTTTAATCTTTTTTTCTTTTTCATTTCACTTCTCTTTTTTCTTAAATACAAAAAATGAAAAAAATTAATATTTATTTTTAATTTTTATTAAAAATATTTTCTTTAAATTTTTCTACTACATTCTTTACTTTTGTGTATATTTTTTCAAATTTTATTTTACACCCATCATTTCATTTTAGTCTACTTCAGTGTATTCATTTTTTTCAAATTCTCAAATACTTCCTTCTCTCCCCCTTTTATTTTTTCTCTAATCTGTCAAACCACTTTCAACACCCAGACCAAAATACACCTAGGATCCAGCATCATCTATTCGATTTGTGTGTGTGTGTGTGTGTGTGTGTGTATTTAATTTTTAATTTCAATATTTTTTAATTTTAATTTTTTAATTTCAATTTTTATACCTCATTAATTCCTTTTCTGCCTTCAAAATGACAAAATGAAGGAATTCATCCCAAAAGAAAGACCACGAAGAAACGACAGCCAGGGATTTAACCAACACAGATACAAGCAAGATGTATGAACCAGGATTTAGAATCACGATAATAAGAATACTAGCTGGAGTTGAAAATAGATTAGAATCCTTTTCTGCAGAGATAAAAGAAGTAAAAAATAGCCAGAATGAAATTAAAAATGCTATAACTGGGCTGCAATCACTGATGGATGCAGTGGCGGCAAGGATGGATGAGGCAGAACAGAGAATCAGCGATATAGAGGACAAACTTATAGAGAATAATGAAGCAGCAAAAAAGAGGGAGATTAAGGCAAAGAGCACAATTTCAGAATTAGAGATATCAGTGACTCATTAAAAAGGAACAACATCAGAATCATAGGGGTTCCAGAAGAGGAAGAGAGAGAAATAGGGGTAAAAGGGTTATGTGAGCAAATCATAGTGGAAAACTTTCCTACCCTGGGGAAAGACACAAACATCAAAATCCAGGAAGCGCAGAGGACCCCCTTTAGATTCAACAAAAACCGACCATCAACAAGGCATATCATAGTCAAATTCACAAAATATTCAGGCAAGGAGAGAATCATGAAAGCAGCAAGGGAAGAAAAGTCTCTCACATACAAGGGAAGACAGATCAGGTTTGCAGCAGACCTAGCCACAGAAACCTGGCAAGCCAGAAGGGAGTGGCAGGATATATTCAGTGTGCTGAATCGGAAAAATATGCAGCCAAGAATTCTTTACCCAGCAAGGCTGTCATTCAAAATAGAAGGAGAGATTAAAAGTTTCCCAGACAAACAAAAATTAAAGGAGTTTGTGACCACTAAACCAGCCCTGCAAGAAATTTTAAGGGGGACTTTCTGAGGGGAGAAAAGATGAATATATATATATATATATATATATATATATATACCAAAAGCAACAAAAGATTAGAAAGGACCAGAGAACACCACCAGAAACTCCAACTCTAGAAGCATCATAATGGCAATAAATTCATATCTTTCAGTACTCACTCTAAATGTCAATGGTCTCAATGCTCTAACCAAAAGACATAGGGTAACAGAATGGATAAGAAAACAAGACCCATCTATATGCTGTTTATAAGAGACCCACTTTAGACCTAAAGACACCTTCAGACTGAACATAAGGGGATGGAGAACCATCTATCATGCTAATGGTCAACAAAAGTAAGCTGGAGTAGCCATACTTATATCAGGCAATCTAGACTTTAATTAAAGACTGTATCAAAGGATGCAGAAGGATATTATGGCATAATCAAGGGGTCTATAGAACTAGAAGACCTAACAATTGTAAACATTTATGTGCCAAATGTGAAAGCACCCAAAAATATAAATCAATTAATCACAAACATAAAGAAACTCATCGATAGTGATACCTTAAGAGTAGGAGACTTCAACACTCCACTCACAGCAATAGATGGTTCATATAATCAAAAAATCAACAGGGAAACAATGGTTTTGAATAACACGCTGGACCAGATTGACTAAACAGATATATTCCGAACATTTCATCCTAAAGCAGCAGAATATACATTATTCTCCAGTGCACAACGCTATGAAATTTGAAATCAACCACAAGAAAAAATTTGGAAAGGTAACAAATACTTGGAGACTGAAGTACATCCTACTAAAGAATGAATGGGCTAACCAAGCAGTTAAAGAGGAAATTAAAAAGTATATGGAAGTCAATGAAAATGATACCACCACAACCCAAAACTTCTGGGAGGCAGCAAAGGTGGTCATAAAAGGAAAGTATATAGCAATCCAGGCTTTCCTAAAGAAGGAAGAAAGATCTCAGATACACAACCTAACCTTACACCTTAAGGAGCTGGAAAAATAACAGCAAATAAAACCCCAAACCAGCAGAAGACAGGAAATAATAAATATTAGAGCAGAAATTAATGCTATCAAAACCAAAAAAAAACAGTAGAACAAATCAATGAAACCAGCAGCTGGTTCTTTGAAAGAATTAACAAAATTGATAAACCACTAGCCAGTTTGATCAAGAAGAAAAAGGAAAGGACCCAAATAAATAAAATCAAGAATGAAAGAGGAGAGATCACAACCAACAGAACAGAAATAAAAACAATACTAAAAGAATATTATGAGCAATCATATGACAATCAAATGGGCAATCTGGAAGAAATGGACAAATTCCTAGAAACATATACACTACCAAACCTGAAACAGGAAGATATAGAAAATTTGAACAGACCCATAACCAGTAAGGAAATCAAATTAGCAATAAAAAATCTGCCAAAAAGCAAGAGTCCAGGGCCAGATGGCTTTCCAGGGGAATTCTACCAAACATTTAAGGAAGAGTTGACACCTATTTTCTTGAAACTGTTCCAAAAAATCAAAATGGAAGGAAAACTTCCAAACTCTTTCTATGAAGCCAGCATTACCTTGATTCCAAAAACAGACAGGGACCCCACTAAAAAGGAGAACTATAGACAATTTCCCTGGTTAACATGGATGCAAAAGTCCTCAACAAGATATTAGCCAACCGGATCCCACAATACATTAAATTATTCACCACGACCAAGTGGGATTTATACCTGGGATGAAGGGCTGGTTCAATATCCACAAAATAATCAATGTGATTCATCACATCAATAAAAGGAAAGACAAGAACCATATGATCCTCTCAATAGATGTAGGGAAAGCATTTGACAAAATACATCATCCTTTTTTGAAAAAAAAACCCTCGAGAAATTAGGGACAGAAGGATCATACCTCGAGATTATAAAAGCCATATATGAATGACCCAACGCTAATATCATCCTCAATGGGGAAAAACAGAGAGCTTTCTCCCTAAGGTCAGGAACAAGACAGGGATATCCACTCTTGCCACTGTTATTCAACATAGTGTTGGAAGTCTTAGCCTCTGCAATCAGACAACACAAAGAAATAAAAGGCATCCAAATAGGCCAGGAGGAGGTCAAACTTTCACTCTTGACAGATGACATGATACTCTATAAGGAAAACCCAAATGATTCCACCAAAAAACTGCTAGAACTAATTCATGAATTCAGCAAAGTTGCAGGATATAAAATGAACGCACAGAAATCAGTTGCATTCCTATACAACAACAATGTAGTGACAGAAATCAAGAAATCGATCCCATTTACAGTTGCACAAAAAACCGTAAAATACCTAGGAATAAATCTAACCAAAGAGGTGTAAAATCTATACACTGAAAACTATAGAAAGCTGATGAAAGAAATTGAAGAAGACACAAAGAAATGGAAAAAGATTCCATGCTCCTGGATAGGAAGAACAAATTTGCCAAACTGTCGATACTACCCAAAGCAATCTACACATTCAATGCAATCCTTATCAAAGTAACACCAGCATTCTTCACAGAGCTAGAACAAATAATACTAAAATTTGTATGGAACCAGAAAAGACACCGAATAGCCGAAGCAATCTTGAAAAAGGAAAATCAAATCAGGAGGCATCACAATCCCAGACTTCAAGCTATACTTCAAAGCTGTAATCATCAAGACAGTATGGTAACGGCACAAGAACAGACACTCAGATCAATAGAGAACCCAGAAATGGACCCAAAAACGTTTGGCCAACTAATCTTTGACAAAGCAGGAAAGAATATCCAATGGAATAAAGACAGTCTCTTCAGCAAGTGGTGCTGGGAAAACTGGACAGCGACATGCAGAAGAATGAACTTGGACCATTTTTTTACAACATACACAAAAATAAACTCAAAATGGATGAAAGCCCTCAATGTAAGACAGGAAGCCATCAAAATCCTTGAGGAGAAAGCAGGCAAAAACCTCTTTGATCTTGCCCGCATCAACTTCTTACTCAACATGTCTCTGGAGACAAGGGAAACAAAAGCAAAAATGAACTACTGGGACCTCATCAAAATAAAAAGCTTCTGCACAGTGAAGGAAACAATCAGCAAAACTAAAAGGCAACTGACAGAATGGGAGAAGATATTTGCAAATGACATATCACATAAAGGTTAGTGTCCAAAATCTAGAAAGAACTTATCAAACTCAACACCCAAAAAACAAATAATCCAGTGAAGAAATGGGCAAAAGACATGAATAGACACTTCTCCAAAGAAGACTCCAGATGGCCAACCGACACATGAAGAAATGCTCAACATCACTCATCATTAGGGAAATACAAATCAAAACCACAATGAGATACCACCTTACACCTGTCAGAATGGCTAACATTAAGGCAACAACAGATGGTGAGGATGCGGAGAAAGAAGATCTCTTTTGCATTGTTGGTGGCTATGCAAGCTGGTGCAGCCACTCTGGAAAACAGTATGGAGGTTCCTCAAAAAACTGAAAATAGAACTACCCTACGACCCAACAATTGCAATAGTACGCATTTATCCACGGGATCTAGGTGTGCTGTTTCGAAGGGACACATGCATCCCCATGTTTATAGCAGCACTATCAACAATAACCAAAGTATGGAAAGAGCCCAAATGTCCACCGATAGATGAATGGATAAAGAAGATTTGTATACACACACACACACACACACACACACACACACACACACACACTAGAGTATTACTTGGCAATCAAAAAGAATAAAATCTTGCCATTCGCAACTACATGGATGGAACTGGAGGGTGTTATGCTAAGTGAAATTAGTCAGTCAGAGAAAGGCAAAAATCATATGACTTCACTCATATGAGGACTTTAAGAGATAAAACATCTGAACATAAGGGAAGGGAAACAAAAATAATATAAAAACAGGGAAGGGGACAAAACAGAAGAGACTTATAAATATGGAGAACAAACTGAGTGTTGTTGGAGGGGTTGTTGGGGGGGGGGATGGACTAAATGGGTAAGGGGCACTAAGGAATCTATTCCTGAAATCATTGTTTCACTATACGCTAACTAATTTGTATGTAAATTTTAAAAAATTAAAAATAAAATAAAATAAAAAAACTTGAGGACACTGAACAAAAAAAAAGTTATTCCTAGCATGTCTAGTACAATGTATGTATTTAATAGCTTTTACATAGATGAGAACACCATAGGTTATAGCTGTTCTGGCAGAACAGAGATATAAATTCAAGAGTCATGAAGTGTAGGCCTCAATTGCTTTCTATATGCATTACTATTTTTAAACCAACTTTAAATCATGCAGCATAGTGTTAGAAATTCTGCTGAATTATATTATAAGTCTCAAATATAAAAATATTTTAGGACAAAAACATGTTAATTTAACTTGGATTTTGCCAGTAATGTAATATTTTGGCAATTTACTAGGCTTGGGCTCATTGTTTTTGACTTAAAAACAATGAGAAATTTTTATGGATTTGAAATTGCTAATTGAAAGGACATCTTTCACATCTATATTATTAGGGGGGCATTATTATATGCTAATTTCTTTTCTCCACAAACTCCCTGAAGAGAAGAGATAAGTATCATTTATAGTTTTTCATATATAGTTACAAACACTCTTTGAAGGTCTTATTGAAGAGTCTATGAAATGTTAGAATAAGCAATAAACAAAAAGGAGTTTGAGACATACTGAGATGTTATGTCAAGGGTTAACAATATTGGTGGTGATGAATACATAAGCTAATATTTATAGTTTTTTCTCCTCTATGTCAAATACTTTACTAAGACTTTTGTCTCCAATATCTCTTTCCTATATTCAACTATCCTATGATAGCATTATTATTAATGCAACTTACAAATTACTCAACTATGTCACCAGGAGGTAAGTGACTCATCTCAGGTCATGCTACTAAGTATTGGTGGAACTGGGATTTGAACTCATGTATCTCTAACTCAACATCCCACTCATTTTACCTTGCAACAATACTATCTCTCATTCATTATGTGGCCTGCCAGGGTTGTAAAAGAGAACACAGTCCATTTAGATGTTTATTTTGTCAAAACATTTGTTAGAATAATTGTAGCACTAAAGTGATGTCATGATTCATGTGGTGTGCTTAATGAGCAGCACCTTATTTGTGGCCATAGGTACTCAGGAAAAAAGAAATTATTCTGAAGACTTTTTTTTTTAAACCACTGTATTTACTTACATTTTCCTATTCCTGTGTCAGGTTCTGAAACAATATATTAAAAAAAAAAAACAAGAAGCTTGATGGGATTCAAAATTAATAGAGTTAGCAAAAAGACTTTAAGTGCCTACTGTGTACCAGGAAATGTTCCAGTTAAATTACTTTTTTTTATTTTATTTTCATCAATCTATGCTCTGTAAGTAAAATTAACCCAATTATAAGGTAAGGAATCTGAGACCCAGGAAAATTCAGTAACTTAAAATGAAATTGAATTTCTGGTAAGCAAAACATTGTGTAATTTTGCCAATGCCTATGTAAATCCAAACACTTTTTCTACTGTCATTATCACTCAGTGGTGAAATTCAAATTATCTATATTTGAATTTTCAGTTCAAGCGATCTTGACACCAAAGATCATGCCACAAAACACCACATATGAAGTCACGATTCCCTAAATACAAAAGCATTGTAAAGAACCTAGTAGAAGAGACAGATTAAACATATATACACATAAACAATTTTATAAGGTCAAAGTGACAAATGCTACAGTAATGACATAGATATAATCATAGTGATTTCTTCAGTGTAACTCAGATCTTTGAAACATGAATGCTGGAAAGAATAATGCACAATAAATCATGCTGGAAAGAATAATGCACAATAAATAATGCACAATAAATCATGTATTTATTCCTTCTTATGTTCTTAATAGTGTTATTTAATCTATGTATTTCTGTGCTTTATTTATTTATTTATTTATTTTAATATTTATTTATTTTTGAGAGAGAGAGAGAGAGGGTCAGAGAGTGAGCAGCAGAGGGGCAGAGAGAGAGGGGGAGACACAGAATCTGAAGCAGGCTCCAGGTTCTGAGCCATCAGCACAGAGCCCGATGCAGGGCTCGAACTCACAACCCATGAGATCATGACCTGAGCCAAAGTCGGACGCTCAACCAACTGAGCCACCCTGGTGCCCCAGTATTTCTGTGCTTTTAAAAACTACTTTAGAGGGGCGCCTAAATGACTCAGTCAGTTAAGTGTCCAACTGACTCAGATCATGATCTCCCATTTTGTGGGTTTGAGCCTCGTATTGGGCTCTCTGTCAGTGCAGAGCCTGCTTTGAATCTTCTGTTTCTCTTTCTCTCTACCTCTCCTACTCACTTGTGGTCTCTCTCTATTTCAAAAATAAATAAACATTAAAAAAATTAAAAACAAAAACTAATTTATAAGTTATAAGCATGTGTTAGCCAGAGGCCCAGAGGTTGGAGCAAAAATGACATTCTACCTGCACATCATTTTGACATGAACCTGACATTTGCAGAATTTTCATATATTTATCAGAGTCCCAGAACCACAGAATACCTTCTGATGGAAGCATTGGGGATATATGAAGATTGAAAAATCAAAACAACAATAAATGGACATGATTAGACCACATGTGAGGAAAAAAGAGAACTTATCCCGCTTAGAACAACAGGATACATGAATTCTACTTCCTTAGTGTTGTAAGATACATTTACAAACATTACTCTGCTGTTAGTTGGAGGACATCAGTGACAGGTGTAGGCAGATAAGAGAAGTTGAGATAAGATATACAGCTAGCCAACATTCCTCAGTGTAATTATAAAAGATTATACTTCTACACACTCCTTCTGTAGAAGGTCCTCCTAACCATAGTATTCTTTGAAGTTCTAGGGAAGAACTAGTGGAACTTATTTGTGGCAGATGGGTCCCCTGACACATAGGACTAGATTTTAGGGAATATTTATTCTACTGAAGCTAGGTTACATTCTTCAATTATAGGTTATATCTTCGTTTGTATTCCTGGGAGAGGTAAATGAAGAACGATACTGAAAAAAAAAAGGTTATATCACACAGACTAAGAGGAGATAGAAAGAGATGAAGAAGTGGAGTGACTTTAGATCTGGATATCTTCTCAGTCCTTAGCTCCTAGTTCTCAGAGTCCATAATATATTTATATTCTGTACTATAATATTGTCTTGCTAACATTTATTGAGCAACAATTATAAGCAAGGTATTTTTTTAAACCAATTGTACAGGAAGTTCTGATTTCACACAGGAGGAAACCAAAGCTATGAAAGTGTAGACAGCGTGACAAATTTTCCAGAACAAATAAATAGGAACCAAAATTCAGAAAATTGAGCTCTTGCACCCATACTAAAAATTGTTGGCCTATGCGTCCTTTACATCTCACAAAATCAATGTTTCTTTCCTATTAATCCTTTATATTGCCTTGAAATCATATATTTTTGAATAAAACAGAAAATTTGCGAGAAGAATGAGAAAAGAAGTAAGAATGCAACCTTAGATAATCTTAATTTTCTAGTTGTGAATAGCAGAGGGATTTTCAGAAAAGGAGAAAGTTAAAAGATATCTGAATATATAAGGCAAGGAGAGTATAAAGAAAACACAGTCACATTCAGTACTGCCCTGAATCAGTGAGGTAGCATATGCAAACATTTTTCCAGCCTATATGTTTGGTTTGAGTTGGAACATTATAGGATATTCCACTTCAGTATAGAAAGAAGACAAAAGACTCCTTACATGATCAATAGCTTGGGCCATGTGGAGGGCCATCTCTATTATTTATTTATTTATTTATTTATTTATTTATTTAGGTTTATTCATTTTTCAGAGACAGAGAGACAGAGTGTGAGCAGAGGAGGGGCAGAGAGAGAGGGAGACACAGAATACGAAACGTGTTTCAGGCTCTGAGCTGTCAGAACAGAGCCCAACGCGCAGCGGAACTCATGCACAGGGAGAAGTCGGAGCTGAAGTCGGAGGCTCAACCAACTGAGCCACCCAGGCGTCCCAGTTTTTTTTTTTTTTAATGTTTGTTTATTTTTAAGAAAGAGAGAGGGAGCACACACAAGCGGGGGAGGGGCAAGTAAAGAGAGATGGAGACAGAGAATCTGAAGCAGGTTCCAGGCTCTGAGCTGACACCTGGCTACAGACCTCATGAACCCTGAGATCATGACCTGAACGGAAGTCAGATCCTTAACCGACTGAGCTACCCAAGCACTCCAGGGACATCGTTATTATAATGGAAGCACATAATATGTGAAAACAGGATAGACATGCAGTGAGTTTTCATCAGGGCTTGTGCCATAAGTTCTAGTTTGGCAGTTATAGTCAGAACTCTGATCTCCTTATTTTAACGATGAATTCACACCTACACTCTTCCTCCTCCTTGTCAGTTTTGCGATGTCTCTTCATAGTGTTATCACTCCCAATGCTCATTGTATCAGGTCAAATGAAGCAAAGTTTCATTCATTTGGGGGGAATTTCTGGTCATGAAACTATCTGAAAGGTTATCAATCTTTCCCCCACTCCCTGACTTTTCAGCTGACAGGCTTAATCAACAATAGTGACTGCTTTGTGAATGACAGCTTCAAATTCTCCAAAGGAAAGACATCTCTCCACTCAATGCATCTCAATGTAGCTCATGCTCGCAGAGCTAATCTTGCCTATCACAGTGAATTCTTTAGGTTACTAAGCTCATAATTAAAAGTCTTCACTAATGACATGGTAATTGTTTTAATGGATTTCCAATGAAGTGTGAAGTTCCCTGCTGATATGTCAACAAAATATGAAGCATTGTGAGAAAACCATGTAAAGCTTCATAGAACTTAGAGTTAGAGGAGACCTTAAAATTATCTAGGGTAACCTTTTCATAATAGAGAAGAGGGAGCCAGCCCCAGGGAAGTGAAGTGTGTTGCTGAAGGTCATTACACGAAGTGGAAACTATAAGTGACCTAACTCTTAGTACAGTGATTTGTTTTCATCTCACTGCTTATTAATTTTGACCTGCTTTTTACTTATATTGTCACTATATCAAGACAGCCTTGCCTTCAAGTTTTTCACGTTATCAATGGCAACATTTAAATGATAATAATTAAACATTAAATTTTATCAATAAAAAGTACATATAAAATAATTTTTATTACATTACTCTTATGGGAAGATTGTGAAGGTGACTTTGGGGATGAAACTCTATAGAGCTGAAGAATTTCTTGGTTGGGTGCCTCCAGAATATGTTTCTTGAGAAGTCAATGAACCAAAAGAGTTTTGAGGAAGTCTTAGAGCAATCTCATAGTTAAAAGTATGGTATTTAAAGTTACTGAAGTTTGTTTACATTTGTGGACTATTAAAATGTTTAAAAATATGTTCACAGGCACCTGGGTGGCTCAGGTAAGCGTTTGACTCTTGATTTGGGCTCAGATCATGATCTCACAGTTCATGAGTTCAAGCCTCAAGTCAAGCTCTGTGCTGACAGCATGGAGCCTACTTGGGATTCTCTCTCTCCCTCTCTCTCTGACCCTCCCCCACTCATGCTCAGTCTCTCTCACTCAAAATAAATAAACTTTAAAAAATAAATAATAAAAAAATATTTTCAGATATTTTAGTCTTAAAACTGTGAGACAAGGTAGAACAGATCATAACTTTTCAGAGCAGAAAATTGAGGGAAAAGTTAAGCAACTTATGAAGCAAAACCAAAACATGGATTCCTCACTCTAAGTGTAAGCCATGCAAACTGACATAGGTCACAGATGGGCACATCCAGTTTCAATTCATAATCATTAGTGAAGGAATAAGAATTCTTTAGTGTTAAAATTGTATTGTATTTCCTAGAAATCTCAGCAGACTACAGGGGTTTTATTTTGTTTTTTCTTAAGTCACCAAATAATATTTTCCATTATTAATTCAGAAACAATTCCATGAGATGCCTGGGTGGCTCAGTCTGAAGCATTTGACTCTGGATTTTGGCTCAAGTCATACTCTCATGATCATGAGCACACACTCTGTGCTAAGCTTGGAGACTGCTTGGGATTCTCTCTCTCCCTCTATCTCTGCCCCTCTCCTGTGCATACTCTCCTGTGCAGAAAGAAAGAAAGAAGGAAAGAAAGAAAGAAAGAAAGAAAGAAAGAAAGAAAGAAAGATGGAAAGGAAGGAAGGAAGGAAGGAAGGAAAAAAGGAAGGAAGGAAGGGAGAAATACTTCACAACATGAGATGGTTTAAGTATTCCTTACAAGCCTTTAGAATTTAAATATTATAAGTTTACATTATAGGTCAGGCAATCATCTATTTCCAAAGTAAGTTAAATTTACAGATACTTTTCAGTTTCCCAAAGTATTTAACAGGTAATGGCTACCAACTGTAGGAACTATTAAACCCAAAGAATTAAAATTCATAAGCATATTAGCTCTCTTAACCTACTCTGAGTTTCATTTTAAGTAGGGATAAAAATCTTCTTACCTACCTTCATTTCAGTAGCATTCTAAGAATGATTATCATTAACAAAAAGTTTTTGCAAAGTAAGACAACATTTAAATGCAAAATACTGTTATTATCACTGTGCCAGTACCCTAGCTCATGGATAGAGAAAGCAATGTTACAGCTTCTTTGGTGTCTCATGCTGTTAAGCTAACTGTTAGACTGTTTCATTTTCCCAGTTGATGAGGGAAAGTGATGTTAATTTTAATTGGATTGCTGTATTTCATTACTTTGTTAATTCTACTCTTTATATTTCTTTTCTGATAGATTTTATCACAAATCAGGTCTAAAATAGAGTTTATAATGGAGCTCCTTCTATAGTTTGCCAAAATGTAATATTGTTAGCTTGAAGGATCTGTTGAAGTCCTTGAAAAAGTAAAAGTAAAAGAAAAGAAAAGAAAAGAAAAGAAAGAAAAGGAAAAGAAAAAGAAAAAAAGAATTGCGTTATGTTTGATTGCATTACACAACCTAATAAAATAGATATTCTCCAAAAGGCAAAAATCCAGGGTCCTTCCATTCCCTTCTGTATACCTTCTTTCCTTTGTCACTGATGACCCCAGAGTGACCACCAGCATCAGCTACTTTCTGGTTAGCTATCTGTGCTTGGTCCTATCTTGATTCACCTTTCTTAAATTCTGTATGTTTATTGAAATTGCCACATTTAACAAGTGACTCTGTTAATCATTGAGAAGGAAATAAAGAAACCACATGATTAAGTTTACAATACAAATAAGACAATATAAAATACATTTGAAATGTTAAATAATCATGTAACATGGGTATGTTGTACTGCCATGTAACATCCCTCAAATTTAGGGGCGTGGAACTTCATCTACAACACTAGAACCCTTCTCAAAGACAGGCATATGGCCCTATGACATTATAAGTAGACCTCATATCCAGAATTGCTGAAATAGGGCTCAGCAAATTTGCTGGGTGTGGGCCAGGACACCTCTGCTGCATGAGTAATAGGTATGTGTGGCCTGCAGTTAACAGAAGTCCAATCCACCCTTTCTCCCAACACACACACACACACACACACACACACACACACACGCACAGAAAGCTCCTCACTATTCCCCACTCATCTGCAGAGCAGAGTTTGCTCTACGTCTTTGTTCAGCTTATGTGTAGCTGCTGGGATCTGCTGACACAACATGCTGGGCTATGATGATTCTGCTCCTTCCGTTCTGGAAACTGAAAGTCCTTGTAAGCCTAGGATTGACTCTCCTAGAAAAATCAAAACCCCTTTCACAACATATAAAAAACAAATCTCATCAATACACCATGGTTTTCATAAATCATGAGGAAATTTTTCATAGCTTTTTCTGTTTTTCATAAACTTCTTCAAAAAACAATAAAATATTGAAATTCTCAAATATCTTCTCTTAAATAAGCTTTTTCTCTGGTCAAATCCTCCAGCATGTGCATTGAACCAGAGAGGAAAGTGATTGTAGTAAATTGCAAACATGATTACAATTCTTTGTAGTTTGCTCCTGGAGTCTATTTATCCTCCCCTGGAAATTAAGTAGGCCCTGTATTCAGCTTTGGCCAATAGCTGTGTGGTGGAATTTCTGTTGTATCAGTTCTAAAGGTAAGTGCCAAAGCTTTGCATGTCTCTGTTCAAACTCTTTGCATTCCGAGATAATCATGTGAAGAATAGGATAGCTTGTTGCACGGTCATAGGCTCGACTTGTAGGTGATCTAGAGTTTATTGCAGCTCCGTGCATGAGCCCAGGAGAGATCATCAAACTTAGCTCAGCTCAACAAAATGCTGAGCCCGGACCCATTTTCCAAGCCACAGAATAGCAAACTATAACATCATTGTCATATCATGGCAACAAATTTTGGGTGAGTGGGTATACAATGAGATGTAATGGATATAATGAATAAGTTCAGCATTCCCATGGCAGGCATTGTATAAATACTCAGGTCTCTCAAAGGTCTCTAATGTAAGCAAAAAATACGGTAAATACTGCTCCTCCCCACACCAAAAAAATATAAGAATAAGTGATGGGGACTTTCTTTCAGAAACAATGTTTTAATAGAAATTTCTTTTAAAAATAACATTTTAAAAATTAAAGGAATACTGCATGTATTTATAATCTATTGGTTACAAATGAATACATGCTAATATTCCAGAGATTTCTGAGAGCTAAATCAGTTTAATTTCATAGAGGCATAACATTGGACAATGTTGCAAAGCAAAATCCTTCGCTGTGAAATGGAAACTTTGTAAGTTAACAGTATACAGCATAATACAAAGTACAAGGTCTTTATACTAATTTACAACAGGAAGTCTAAAAATATCAATTGAAAGTACAAGAAGAATCTGGGTGGGATTTCCATTATTATATAAACTAGAAATTACGTATGACAATAGTTTAACAACTCCACTTACACCAATGATGTCATGGGGGTATTTAATAATGAAAAGTGTTTAGAGCTCAGGTTTTATATTTCCTCTGGACAGTACTCTCTGAATTAATCTAACTCTTTGGTGGGAAATACCCATATTGCTTTAGTCTTTTGTAGTATAGAACCATCAATTGGCAAAGCTTTCCTACTAAAGTGAGAACCAGAAAGAACAAAAATTTTCCACGTTGTTATATTGTAGTGCCTAGTTTTCATTCATTTTGATACACTTCTTCCAGAAAATGTGCCCCAAATTAATAGTTAACCATTACACTTTATAGGCAGCCTAATGGGTAGAGGTTGTTATTCAAGAATCTTAAAAAAATAGAAAAAAAAAAGAAAGGGCATCATTAAACTCTGTAAATGACAATCCATTTCTTTGATAAGATCATAACAAAACTTTCCTGAAAAACACAGTTTTGTCATTAAATGTAATAAGTTATTGATCAACATGAGTATATTTGAATGTCAGCATTTTTAAAGTTGGCAAGTTGCAACTCTGTCTGAACAACAAGTAAAAAGATGAACAGACTGAAAATTAACAACTCTTCTTGGATCTTGAAGAGAAGGCAGGACACCAGGTAAACTGTCAAACCCAAGATCAAAGAGACAACCAGGTGAATATAGGGAGTCAGAGTTTACCAGGGCAGAGCAAAAACCAACCCAGGAATCACTTCCTGGGAGGGAAAACCTGAGCTGTAATTGACAAGTTACTGGAAGCTCAGTGCAGATGAGTTTGACAGTTAAAAACTCCAGGGGAACCCACTCATGGGGAGGCCCCCACAGTATTGTGAAATTTATCTTCAGGAACTTGTGCAGGTTCCCACAGTATATATTGGAGAAAAATCCCTTTATTTTCTAGCAGGGGAACAGAAAAAGGGACATTTAAGAATATACCAGAGCACTCTGCTTTCTTTAACATGGTCTGCCCTCAGGAGAATATAGTTAACCAAGGTCTAACCTGCTGGAATATTCTTAGACCTTAAATTATTTGGGCAAAGGAAAAACAAAACAAAACAAAACAAAACAAAACAAAACAAAACAAAAAAAACAACTCCAGCCCCTCTAGTCATCCTGTCTCCAAGAGGAGAAAAGACAAAAACAGAAAAACTTTTCAACTTCATAGTTCTGAAGCATAAGCTCACTAAAAAATTGAGACTTAATTACAGGGCTATAGAACATTTCCTCCCCACTACACACACCTCATCACCACATTACTAAGGCCTATTTATAGCAATTCCTTTTACCCAGTACATCATGTCCAACTATTAAGAAAAAATTACAAGGCATAACAAAAGGCAAAAGCATATATTTTTTAGAGACAAACCATCAGAATTAGACAAGGCAGGGATGTTGGAATTATCATATGGGGAAGATAAAACAACTATGATTAGTTTGGTAATGGCTGTAATATATAAAGTAGACTGCATGCCAAAGCAGAGGAGCAATGTAAGCAGAGAGATGGAAATACTCCGAAAGAACCAAAAGAAATGGTAGCGACAAAACAAAACAACATCAACGACACTGTAACAAATGAACAGAAATGAAGAAGGTCTTTGATAGGCTTGTTAGTAGACTGGATATAGATGAACAACAAATATCTGAGCTTGAGGGTATATAAATAGAGATTTGAAAAACAAAAAGGTAGAAAACAAAAACTGAAGAAAACGGAACAAGATTTCTAAAAATTTGGGACAACTATAAAAGATGTAACGTATGCATAATGAGAATATAAAATCCAACATCCATTCACGATTTAAAAAAAAATCCCAGTAATATAAAAATATAGGGATATTTCCTCAACTCGATAAAGAATGTCTACAAAACATACAGTTAAGGTAACACTTCCTGTTTACGTGAAACATTCCCATTAAGATCAGATACAAGGTAGAAATGTTTCCTTTCACTATTCCCTTTCAACATCATACTTGAAGTTCTAGCTAATTTAATAAATCAAGAATATAGAATATAGACCACAATATTGTATTACAATAATCAAACTTGTTAAGAGACCAGATTTTAATTTTTTCCCAATGCGCGCGCGCGCGCGCGCACACACACACACACACACACAAAGGGACACAAAACCCCTGGTAATTATGTGACACAGTAGTAGCAATAATATTACAATATATAAATATATGAAATGGATATATTTTACACCTTGAATTTACACAATGTTATATGTCAAATGTGTTTCAATAAAAAAGAAAATATATGGTATAAGATTTGGAACAATGAATAAAAAAATGTTTTGCCCACATATGATATTATTGTCTATGTAGAAAATCCAAAGGAATCAACAGAAAAAATCCTGTAACTAATAAGTGACTATAGCAAAGTGTCAGGATACCAGGTTAATATATAGAAGTCAACTACTTTTTTATATACCAGCAATGAACAAAGTAAAAATTGAAATTAAAAACACAATACCATTTACATTTGTTATCCCTAAAATGAAATAGCAAGGAATAAATCTAATTAAATATGTACAAGATCTATGTGAGAAAAACTGTAAAACTCTGATAAACAAAACCACAAAAGAACTAATTACATAGAGAGTCCCTGTTCATACATTGGAAGATTCAATATTGTCAAGATGTCAGTTTTTTCCAACTTGATCTATAGGTTAAATGTACTCCCAATCAAAATCCCAGCAAGTTATGTGGGTATTGATAAACTGATTCTAAAGTTTTTGCTGAGGGGCGCCTGGGTGGCTCAGTCGGTTAAATGTCTGACTTCGACTCAGGTCATGGTCTCCCGTCTCGCGAGTTCCAGCCCCACGTCGGGCTCTGTGCTGACAGCTCAGAGCCTGGAGTCTGCTTCAGAGTCTTTGTGTGTCTCTCTCTCTGCTCCTACCTTGCTCTCTGTCTATCTCTCTCAAAAATAAATAAACATTTTAAAAACTTAAAAATAAATAAATAAATAAATAAATAAATAAATAAATAAAAGTTTTGCTGAAACTGAAAAGGCTCAGAATAAATAGCCAGCACCATATTGAATGAGAACACATTTGGGGCACAGATGCAACCCAGCTTCAAGACTTACTAGAACCTACACTAATCAAGACAGTGTGATTTCAGTAAAAGAGCAGGAAACTGATGAACGCAGCAGAATGGAGGGACTAGAAAAAGGCCCACATAAATACATCCAAGCAATCTTTGACAGAAGAATAAAGGTAATATAATGAAGCAAAGATAGTCTTCCAACAAATGGTGCTGGAGCAGCTGAATATCTGTGTGCAAAGGAATAAAAGACCCAGGTTGTATGCCCTTCACAAATTAACTCAAAATTGACTGCAGACCTATTTGTAAAACACAAAACTATACAATGCCTAGGAGATAGAGGAAAACCTAAATGATGATCTTGTATATAAGACTTTTTAGATATGGCACCAAAGGCATAATAATATATGAAACAATTGAAAAGCTAAAATTAAGTAAAATTAAAAACCTCTACTCTGTGAGAGGCAATAACAAAAGAATGAGAATGAGAAGACAAACCACAGACTGGGTGAAAATATTTTCAAAAGACACTTCTGTTAAAGGACTGTTATTTGAAATACACAGGAAACTTTTAAAACTCAGCATTAGAAAACTAGCAACGTGGATTTAAAAAAAAATGGGACTAAGCTATCCACAGATATTGCACCAAAGAAGATATTTAGATGACAGGTAAGCTTTTAAAAAGGTGTCCAAAACCTCATGCCATAAGGGGAAATGAAAATTAAAACGGCAATGTTGTTCATACACTATACACTTAGTGGGATGGACAAAATCTGAGACACCATCAACACCAAATGCTGGTGAGAATGTGGAACAGGAATCCCCATGCATCCCTAGTAGCAATACAAAATGCTATAACCACTTTGGAAAACAGTGTTTCTGTTTGTTTGTTTTGTTTTTGTTTTTGTTTATTTGTTTTTTTAATGGCTGTTTCTCACAAAACCAAACATACTCTTACCATAAGATGTAGCCCTTGTGCTCCGTGGCGTTCAGCCTCCAAATTGAAGACTTCTGTACACACAAAAACCTGCACATGAGTGTTTATAGTTGCTTTATGACTAGTTGCTAACACTTGGAAGTAAGTAAGATGCCTTTAATAGGTGAATATATTTAAAAACTGTTCATATTCAGATGGATATTACTTAAAGCTAAATGGAAATGAGCTTTTGAAGCCATGAAATAACATGGATGAACTTTAAACGCGTATTAGTAAGAAAAAAAAGGCAATCTGAAAAGTCTGCACACTGTAAGTTTCCAACTAGATGACTTTCTATAAAAGACAAAATTATGGAGACAGTAAGAAGTAAACAATCAGTGGTTGCCCCGGGTTTTATTTGGTGAGGGGACATGAATAGATTGAGCATAGAGGATTTTTCGAACAATGAAAATATTTTCTATGATACTGTAATGACAGCAACACCTCATTATGCACTTATCCAAACCTATAGAATGTAAAAGACCAAGAGTGAACTTTATTATAAACAATGAACTTTGGATGATTGTAATGTGCAATTGTATGTTCATCAACTGTTACAGTTATACCCACTCTGGTGGGGTATGTTGATAATGTGGGAGGCTATGCATGTGTGAACGTATGAGGCATATGAAAAATCTCTCTCTCTCCTTTTTTTTAAGTAATCTCTACATCCAGTGTGGGACTTGAATTTACAACCCTGAGATCGAGTCATATGTTCTACTGACTGAGCTGGCCAGGTGCCCTGAGAAATCTCTTCTGTTCAGTTTTACTGTAAATCTTACACGCACTAAAACCAAAATGAAACCAAAATATCTCAGCTTTTACTTATTGTTCTACAGTTCCTGTTTCAGACCTATTCAGAACCAGGAGTGGCCCCATGCTCTGGCCTAAGCCTAATCTTCGTTATTTTTAAATAAACAATGAGCTAACCAATTATTTTTTTCAGAAGACATATAAAACCTGAAACTGTCCTGTTACTTCATGTCAAAACAATTATTAAAACAAAGAAACCAATAAATCAGTCCTTCCGCTTCTAAAAGTTTTTGTTTGCTTATACATTTTCCTCCTCTCTTCTCTCTTCTCTGTTTCCTTTCTTCCTCCTTTTCTCCTTCTCTTCCTCTCTCCCTCCCTCCATCCCGTCCTTCCTTCCTCCTTTCCTCCCTCACTCCTTCCTACCCTTCCTTCCTTCCATCCTTCTTCTTTCCTTCCTTCCTTTCTTCTTCTTATCTTCATTACCCAAGAAGTTCTGGATGGCCACACTCAGGAAAGTCTAACACATGGACTAAAGTTATGTAAATATATATAATTATATATATATAAATATAACTATTTATATTTATATATAGTTATATTTATATAAATATAGTTATATATATACTATACTATACTATATATATATACTATATATATACTATAATATATATATACTGTTTATATATATAGTATATTTTATATACTATTATATACTACTATTATATACTATTTATATATGTAAATATAACTATATTTATATAAATATAACTATATATAAATATAACTATATTTATATAAATATAACTAAATTTATATAAATATAACTATATTCATATAAATATAAATAGTGAAATAGTGAAATGTCATAACATATATATATAAAACTTTGTATATATAAACTTTATATATAAAAATATAACTATATAAAACTATATATATTTATATAACTACAGTTATATTTATATAACTATAGTTATAGTTATGTATATTTATATTTATATATAAAGTTTATATATATAAAGTTTTATATATATATAGATTATGACATTATTATTTTCTTATAGTTTTATGATTATTGGATAATTTTCTTCTTAAAAAGAAAGTATACATCTATATGTTTTTTAAGAAAGAGGAATTTGGGGAGCTTCTTTTAGAGCTGATAAAAAAGGTTTTTATTTTCAGATTTTTTTCCTAATTTATATATTTCATGCACTTAGGTTCATTTTTTTCCCAGTATCCTACTTAATAAGTTGAGGTTTACTATCTTTTAATTTAATTATTTCCAACATTAATTCTACTGATTTTGGCTTTATAATAATATATTTAAAGCTATGTTTTATTTGAGTAGACCTTTGGCCAATGTAACATGGATTTTAATATGTAATATTTTAATTTTCATTAATGTCCAGAATTTACAACTTAAATAATGTTTAGGTGATTGTTAAAATATTTTCAAATTATTATATTTTTAAAGCCATTGATTTGGATTGATTTTTAGGTTTATTGTTCTTTTGTTAGAGCAAATTATATATAATTTTTATACTTTTTGGCATTTAAAGTTTTTATCTTGTTAAATAATGTATGCCTGTATTTGTAAATATTTGTACATTATGGGGATAACAGTGTTTTATTGTGCTCATTTTTTTCTCATCCATGTCAGGCCAAAGATATGCTTGGAATGAAAAGACGCACTTAATAAATAATATTTCTTGGGAAAAATGAATAACCTAACCATACTGTTAATTTTCCCATTTAAAAAAAAAATATTTACCTATTTATTTTAAGGGAGAGAGACCAAGAGAGGGTGAGAAGGAGAGGGGCAGAGAGGGAGAGAGAGAATCCCAAGCAGGCTCCACACTGTCAGCACAGAGCCCTACACAAGGTTCGATCTCACAAACCACAAGATCATGACCTGGGCCAAAATCAAGAGTTCGCCACTCAAATGACTGAGCCACTCACGTACCCCTTTATTTTCTCATTTTTACTAAGATCTGAACTTATTAAACATATATGAAAATGGATCAATAACCTAAATAGTGACAAATAGACTTAATGCTTGAGAATATCACAGCAATGTATATACAGCCTGCTTAATTAACAAGTGGGAAGTAGGCAGTTCCTTATATTGGTTCAACGTCCCTGCATTCTCTTGGTCATATCAGTCATATGTTTGCCACACATCCTAGTATTAATGTATGTTCAAGGCATGAAGAAAGCAGGAATCTGTCTCTTTAATTTACTAGGGAGGCTAAAGCTTTCCTAGCATACCCACAGTAGAGTTCCACTTAGATTCTATTGTCCAGACTCATGGTACATACTTATTCTTATCTTCAAGCATTTCACCTTCGAGGCTATATATTGACATTTTCAAGAAAAGAATAGGAATTATCTAACCAATGAACCGTGGGTTGGAATTCTTTTTAAATGTGTGCAGCATTGAACCAAATTAAATTGATATTCTAGTTCCATATGTTTCTGAACCTTATTATAACTTTAGGGAAATAAAGACAAAATGAGGAGAAGAAATTCTGATTTCAGCACAATTTAATAAATACTCATCTCACATCTACTATGCACTATATGCTAGAAAAATATTTATTTCTGTGTGCGTAAAAAGATAGCTAAAATAAGTCTCTTAGTTCAATTCTCCCTAAATGACCATTCTTTTGCAAATGATTTTACATGAGACATTTTTTGCAATAAATGAGAATAAAAATTTTTCTCCACCTTATTTTCTCTTTATTTCTCCAAATTGCATTAGCAAAATAAATAGAGTTTATAATACAGTTATCTTACTTGAATAGGAAGAAGTATGCAATGTTCATGCAACATAAATGCTTAATTTCGCTTTAGCTAGAACACTGAACATGTATCCAGCCACTCCTCTCTTCGGCCTCATTGATATTTAAAAAGTCAGGAAGAATACTCAATACTCTTCACAACTTACTGATTGCTTAGTTTAATCTATTCATCAAATAAGCATACACTCGGTTCAGCACCAAATGGCAAATTCAGTCAAAGAGGAGATATTAGAAGTTCTCTTTAGAAATGTTTATCGGGGCGCCTGGGTGACGCAGTCGCTTAAGCGTCCGACTTCAGCCAGGTCAGGATCTCGCGGTCTGGGAGTTCGAGCCCCGCTTCAGGCTCTGGGCTGATGGCTCGGAGCCTGGAGCCTGTTTCTGATTCTGTGTCTCCCTCTCTCTCTGCCCCTCCCCCGTTCATGCTCTGTCTCTCTCTGTCCCAAAAATAAATAAACGTTGAAAACAAAATTTAAAAATGTTTATCAACGGTGCATATAAAATTTCTCCTGTTCCCTAGTGTATCTCCTGATGAGTTGCTATACATATGCATCTGGGGAAGCACCCAAGATTAATTATATCTTGTATGAGGTCGTGTGTGTTCATGTGTGATTATAGTTTTATTTGATTTGTTCAAGAAGCACTGATGAATATCTTTTATATCTTCAGAAATATGTAAAGATTTGTAGATGAATAAGACAGTGGCACTATTCTTATGGACTGCCAATTTTGGAAAACTAAGTGTTTGAAACCAAGAGATTAGTTTGATAAGGGTAATCCCAGCTGATTATTTATTTGTTTTTATTTTTTAAAGTTTATTTATTTATTTTGAAGGAGAGAGAAAGCAAGCAAAGGAGGAGCAGAGGGAGGGGAAGAGAGAGTATCCCAAGCAGGCTCTATGCTGTTAGCACAGAGCCTTATGCAGGGCTTGAACTCTTGAAACTTGAAATCAAGACCTGAGCCGAAACCAAGAGTCACACATTTAACTTAGAGCCACCCAGGTGCCCCCAGCTTATTGTTTAAAACACAGTTTGACAAGTGTCCAAAGAATATTACTTAGTAGTTTCATGACTTGAAGGCAGTATACTTTCTTAAATGAGATACATTTCATGTCAAAGGATATAGTGTTGTAATTTCATCCTTTAAACTCTTCCTTTTCTGCACGTATTTTTAGGGTATATCAAAATCACAGAGAAGGTTGAAATGATAAGGTTTCTTCATTGTCCTATTATGTGTATGTGTTTAAATATCAAAAGAGTTCTTAGTGCTGCTATTAAATTCCCAGTTCTTTCTTTTAATATTTATTTATTTTTGAGAGAGAGAGAGAGAGAGAGAGAGAGAGAGAGAGAGAGAATGCAGACGGGCAAAAAGAGAGGGAGAGAGAATCTCAAGCAGGCTCCAAGCTGTCAGTGCAGAGGCGGACAGGGGTGGGGTTCCATCTCACCAACCATGAAATCATGACCTGAGCTTAAATCAGGAGTAGGGCGCTTAATCACTGAGCCACCCAGGTACCCTGCCAGTTCTGTTTTCATGAAAATCCTGATTTTTATCAAAATCAAAAGCCACATTTCACACTAATCATGTAGTCTGTTTGTGTTATGTAGTCTTTTTGTTTCACGGACTATAATTGCTATTGTTGTTGAATTTACAAAGGGGGAATTGAGTCAAAATAGTGGCCTGGTTACTTGTGGTCATCTGTGCATTTCGATTTTTTTCAAGAAAAGAAGAAAATATATTTAGTAAGCACAAAGTAGTTCTCTTTCTCAGTTTATTATGAAGGAAGAAAGGCTCCAAAAATGCTAAACAATATTTGACAGGCTGGGATTTGAAGATTTTCTTCAAAGAGGTCCCCAAATATTGATTTTCACATCATTTCACTTAGCAGCATAAAAAGAACAAGGCACACCTTTTGAGTACTTCACATATTGTAGTTGTAAAACCATGCATCCTGCTCTTCAAGAAACCTTGGGATGGACACATGATTTCTTTTCCACAGAAATAACTGTCCAAATAAATGTGTTAGACTGGCGTACTCATTTAAAGAAAGGTTTCCAACTGGTACAGGCGATTGTTCTAGCTGATATGTTTGATTGCTCTCCTGTAGGCAATTATAAGGCCACAAGGAGAAGCTCGTCGAATCTGGCTTCCAAACACAACCTGACTGAGAGCATGCTCAAATGTGACAGTCTTTGATGGAGGACACCTGGAGTAAGAGTATGAGAAAATAGACCTAGAAAGAAAATAGGAATGATGGTATTTAGAAACACACACACACACATGCACAAACAAGCAACAAGGGACACTAAGACAAGAAACACAGATTCAATTTTGCAAAAGAATCTGCTGAAATAGGCCCAGAAAGAAAATAGAAATAGTGGTACTTAGAAACATACACACACGCGCACACACACCCACACACACACACACACACACACAAAGGCAAGGAACAAGGGACACTGATGAAAACAGGAAACACGGATTAGATTTTGCATAGAACCCTACTCTCTTAGTCAATCTCGTTTCTCCATATAAATTCCTCTGTTCTCTATCTTTATCTCCTCTCTCTCCTTATTTTTCTACATCTACTTAAGGTTTACTGCCTTCACCATGAAAGTGCTAAATGAGCTGTTGAAGTTTTGGATAAGCATGGCATGGAAAACAGGTTTTTCTCCCAACCATCATTTATCATAGTCCATTGAACCTGTGAGAGTTGGGTAAACTATGCAGAGTATGCTTTTTATTTCTGTTGTTCGTTTGATTATTATTTATAATTTAAACTTCTGAAAAAATGTCTCTATACACATGTAAAACAATACCATTTTGCAGAAGAAAATACTACTGTCTTATATTCTCAGTTGTATGATGAGTAGTCTATATTTTCGGGTTTTCTTTTTTTTCTTTTTTTTATTATTTTTATTTAAAAAAAAAATAACCTTTTTATTTCTTTTTGAGACAGGGAGAAACAGAGCATGAACAGGGGAGGGTCAGAGAGAGGGAGACACAGAATCTGAAACAGGCTCCAGGCTCTGAGCGGTCAGCACAGAGCCCGACGCGGGGCTCGAACTCACGGACGGCAAGATCATGACCTGAGCTGAAGTCAGCTGCTCAACCCACTGAGCCAACCAGGCGCCCCAAGGGGTTTTCTTTATGTATGTGTTGCTGTTGTTGTTCTGTTCCCATGATATCTCTCTACATTTTTTTATGGTGATATATTAATTTTTACTGATATTTCCCGCATAGAATTCAATGAAGGAAAACTCCATTTCAAAAATTAGAAAAGGCAAAATACTATCAGTGAATGATTAAATACATACTGAAACAGACTTTACTTTCAGCCCATCACATAATTTATTTTACTATAATGAAAATTGGTCATTATCATCAACATTACTTTGAAATTGGACTTTCATCAAATTAAATACCAATTATTAAGAGGTGAAAGGCAATTATGATCAAGTTCTGGTATGTCTCTTTGCGTTAGTAAACTATTTAAGGTAATTCTCTAAATTTCATTCCTAACTTTCATTTATTTTTGTTTGTTTGTTTGTTTGTTTTTGTTTTTCAATGTTTACTTATCTTTGAGAGAAAAAGAGAGAGAGAATAAGCAGGGGGAGGGCAGAGAGAGAGAGGGAGACACAGAATCTGAAGCAGGGTCCAGGCTCTGAACTGTCAGCACTGAGCCCAATGCAGGCCTCAAACCCATGAACTGTGAGGTCATGATCTGAGTGAAGTCGGATGCTTAACCGACTGAGCCATCCAGGTACCCCTCTAACTTTTATTTCTATGCTGCAATTTAGAAGCCAAAAGTGGGCATTGAAAATAGAATGAGGAGGATTTCATATTTTCAAAAAAATAAAATTCTGGTTAAAATCAAGTGTAAAAGCACTAGAAAATAAAGTAAATTTTGAGATTTTTGTGAACAGCTAAATCTGTAAAAACCTCTTAAGGCCCTGAGGTAAAGTATTCTCACAAATAAAGGTTAAAAGATGGCACCTTTGGCTTTTTCTGAAGACACGTTATATCTGGGAATGTACAAAACCATTAAAGTGAACAGGAGCCCCACGTGTCAGCTTAAATTAGTTGGCCATCACGCTTTTTGGAGTTGTTGCTCATCATGAGCTGACATTTTCCATCATTTGCAACTGACAGAAAACAAACAAACAAACAAACAAAAAAACAAAAGTGACCTCAATATGTTGGTTTGTAGAACCACAGACCATGAAAATTCCAGCTGATCTGAACCAATGAGTGCAATAGAGATAAATGCTTTTATTTTAACTTTAATGGGATCCTTCAGTCATATGTAAAAGAAACAGTTGTAAAGTTTGCAACAAAAGCTAGAGTGAAAAACAAGAAGGAGAGGTGATGTTTCCAGGGAAGTCACACTCCAAGTACAACCTTGTTCAATAATCACCATGCAGAGAGCATTCATCGGTGGTCCTCCATACAGATACTTGGGATCTCTTTTCAAATGGGTGATTTTATGATAGAAAACATGAAAATTAATGGCATTCTTTTAATAAAGGCATAAAAATGATTATCCCACTATTAGGAAGGTCTACAATTCATCCTTGATTATTCCAGGAAAGTAATCACATATATCAGAGTCAGAAAATTCCATAAAGATATATTGCTCTACATGTTCTTGTAACTTATTTTACCACCTAGGATACAAAAACAGAGGAAAATTATTGTGCAAGATATACCTAATGTGATAATTATTTATGGCTCAACTGAGACCAACTTCTAAAGGCCATAAATTCTCAACCAAGAGTTTTTGTATCACAACATGTTGCTGCTCTTCAGAAAATATGCCTATAAAATGGTTATGAGAAGTTAGCAAGAAAGCCATGTCTTAATACAATTAACAATAAGAGCCACACTAGGGTTTTAAATAGAAGAACCTTTAAATGCATTTATCTATGCATCACTGTAAAACGTTGCACCACAGAAATCTGCTCCAAATTTTCATTCTTAATTCTTATAGGCATGTTTATTTCTACATGATAACTAATGAAGTAGCAACTAATGCCATGGTTTCTTTGTTTACCCACAAAACATGTTGATTTTGATTAATGGATTTTAGTTCTACATTAATATTATCATGCCTGATTTGAAGTTTTAAACTATTATTCATCCTTATAAATAAAAATATCTTGACATATATTATTTCATCTTTCTTTGCCCTTGATTTTTTGGGAGGACAGTATTTTATAGAATGGTTTGAGGACTAAAATATTTTTTTGGCGTTATGTAGGCAACATAGTATTTTTGTTTTAAAGATATGTAAAATTTGAACAACTCATAAATCTATGCATGGGTCCCTATGGTATAGAAGTTATGATGAACCTCCTAAGAAATTTCAGTATATGATGGTAAAATATGATCTGTCATACTGCATTGTGTTACAGATTAAGGGAGAAAAGTTTTTGATAACTTTGTATGGAAATTTAGTGTAATACACAATAAGACAAAATCTATTAAATGCTTTTAATTTAAAAAAATATCTTTGTTGTATTTTTATGCATTTTTATGAAAAGAATAAATGTTGAGACTGAATAAAAATGATGAAAACAAAGAAATAACCTTAACAGTTTCTTTTAAAATGAAATATGTGTTTTTTTTATTCTGAAATTGTCCTGATAATATTTATTTATGGTGCTGTCCAGTTCACAGCAAGACAGAAAACTTGCATAAAACTGTTAAATAGACAAAGTTTTCTTCGGGAGCTCTCACTATTGCTGTTTTAGATTTGAAACACAATAATGCCTCTTTCTTTGGTCAACTGCAGTGTTGATTGTTTCAATCAAGACTTCTTCGTAGCACATTCCATTTGATTCTCCTTTTCTATATCTTTAGCAATATCCGAATGCCACATTTTCCCCTTGGGGTGTTGGTCAATAAACAAGTATACCGTAAAAAAGCAAAGACTTGAAAACCAGTTTGAGCACTATGCCTGACAAATCTGAATTGGAGTATTTACTCTCAAGTCTTCTAGTTCTGAGGTGTTAACTATTTTATTGTTATGAAACTCAGTTTGTTCAGTTTGTTGTTTTATTGTTATGAATCTCAGTATTGTTATGAATCTCATCTTTGAAAAAGGGGTAAAAATCACTGCCAGGTAAAGTTGTTGGGACAACTAAAACATTTTGTAATAATTACATAGACACAATTTCATCTATACAGGTAGCAGTGGCTTCATATGATTGCAAAATCCATAGTTGTTCCCTCACACCATGTGTGGCACACATTTGTCATATGTCTGTCAACTCCCTCACTGCAAGTTTGGGACACGTTACTCATGTCAAAGTTGTCTTTTCTGGAAAACTTCAATGCAATACTAGAATCTTTTCTGCAACTGTGTTTTAGGGTTATCTCAAGAAAAAAATTCAATAAAAATATGATTAATATATGCATTATATCATGCCAATATTCACCAAGTATTCCCTGTTGCATCCTAAACATATATAGCATTTTAGTGGAAAAATACTACTTTAGTGGAAAGTAGTATCACTTTCTACTCTTCTACGTAATTTTTTTTTCATGATTTTTACACTTTAATAATCTTTCCTGTCATGTGTTATGTGTTTATTATTATGTGTGAGGCAGGACTCTTTGTAGAGGTATCTGAAGGCCCTTTCTAAGCAGCTTAAGGGGAAAAAATAAATGCATTTGCTCATAATATAAAATAAATGGAGTAGAGGTGGCTTTATGCAATGCAGATTTTAGGATGTGAAGCAATATCTTTAGGCTTCTGTTTCTTTTTTTTCCCCTTGGCTTTTTTTTTTTAAATATGAAATTTATTGTCAATTCATTTGCATAGAACTCCCAATGCTCATCCCAACAGAAGCCCTCTTCAATGCCCATCACCCACTTTCCCTCCCCCTCCCCACATCAACCCTCAGTTTGTTCTCAGTATTTAAGAGTCTCTTATGGTTTGCCTCCTTCCCTCTCTGTAATTTTTCCCCCTTCCCCTCCCTCCTGGTCTTCAGTTGAGTTTCTCAGGATCCACATAACAGTGAAAACATATGGTATCTGTCTTTCTCTTCCTGACTTATTTCACTTAGCATAACTAACACTCTCCAGTTCCATCCACGTTGCTACAAATGGCCAGATTTCATTCTTTCTCATTGCACATAGTATTCCATTGTATATATAAGCCACATCTTCTTTATCCATTTGTCAGTTGATGGACATTTAGGCTCTTTCCATAATTTGGCTCTTGTTGAAAGTGCTGTTATAAACATTGGAGTACAAGTGCCCCTATGCATCAGCACTCCTGCATCCCTTGAGTAAATTGCCTACTTGTTTCCATTTCTTCTAAATATGCATTCTTCCTTAGCAGTGCACCTAGAGAGCCCTAGGCTTTTATAATGTTTAAGGTCCGTGACCTCAGTAATAGGTTCTTATTTTCTCTAGCAGCCTTATAATACCTGAAAAGGGAACTTGACTCTATGTAGGTCATAAACTCGCTCCTGCACCAATCCCTTCATTCAGGGAGATCCCTGCATTCAGGCACTGGCTGTGCCTGCCAGTCACTCCTCTGGCTGACCCAACAAGAACAAGAACGTAGTTCACCACTCTCCCTCCAAATAAAGAAGTCCATTTTAACCCAGCAAGAAGAAGACCACTTCTCAGTTTGCTTAAAAAAGTTCACAACTATTTTATTTTTCATAAAACAAGGAAACATTTTTATTATGTGAAGCCATGTAAAAAGGATCATTGGGAAAATAGAAGCATTCATTTTACCAGTTTATCCGTGACTATTTCCTTTTCAAAATATACAGATTTTCATTGTTGAGTTGTCTTGTTCTCATAATATACTCCCTTCCCTGCACCACCAAAGGAGTCTGGGCAGTAATACAATCAGTTACAAATTCAGTTTATATAGTATAAAAGTTTAAATTATCTATATAATTTAAAGACAAAATATCTTTGTAAATATAAGAATACCTACCCACAAATACACATGGATTAAATATTCAAAATATATTCCTGCTTGGAAATATCCAATGGAAAAAAGACAGTCTCTTCAACAAATGGTGTTGGGAAAACTGGACAAAAACAGGCAAAAGAGTGAAATTGGACCACTTTCTTACACCATACACAAAAATAAGTTCAAAATGGATTAAAGACATAAATATGGACCAGAAACCATTAAAATCCTAGAACATAGGCTGGAACCTCTTTGACATTGGCCATTGCAACTTATTACTAGATATGTTTCTTGACGCAAGGGAAACAAAAGCAAAAATAAACTATTGGGACTTCACCAAAATAAAAACTTCTTCACAGTGAAGAAAACAATCAACAAAACTAAAGGACGACCTACAGATTGGGAGAAGATATTTGCAAATAAATATCTAATAAAGTTTACTATCCAAAATGTACAAAGAACTTATAAAACCCAACACCCAAACAACAACAACAACAACAACAACAACAACATCAAAATCCAGTTAAAAAATGAGCAAAAGACATGAATAGACATTTTTCCAAAGAAGACATACAGACAGCCAACAGATATATGAAAAGATGCTCAACATCACTCATCATTAGGGAAATACAAATCAAAACTACAATGAGATATCACCTCACACCAGTCAGAAAGGCTTAAATCAACAACACAAGAAATAACAGGTGTTGGAAAGGATACAGAGAAAGGGAAACCCTCTTAGACTGTTAGTGAGAATGTAATTGTTGCAGCCACTCTGGAAAACAGTATGGAAGTTCTTCAGAAAGTTAAAAATATAACTACCCTATTATTCTATGTGTATATATATTCATATATATACATAAATTACTCAGCCATAAAAAAAGTATTAAATCTTGCCATTTGCAATGATGTGGGTGGAGCTAGATAGTATTATGCCAAGTGAAATAAGTCAGTCAGAAAGATACAAAGGCTATATGAAATTTAAGAAACAAAGAATCATAGAGGAAAAAAGAGAGAGGAAATTACAAGAAGCAGACTCTTAACTATAGAGAATAAATTGATAAGTTACCAGAAGTGAGGTGGGTAGGGAGATGTATTAAATAGGTGACGGGGATTAAGGAGGGCACTTGTGATGAGCACTGAGTGTGGTATGTAAGTGATGAATCACAAAATTGTAACCTGAAACTACTGTATCTTAACTAATTGGAATTTAAATAAAAACTTTAACAATGTATATACTTCTGAAATGATCGAAAGAGAATAAGTAATTACCATTCTGTTTAGCTGTTACCTGTTGAGACTCAGAGGTCTTATAAAAAATACTTTAATGTCTTCCTTCTAAAGCTTAGAACCAAATTAGAAACAAAGAGTCAGCAAAATGGAAATTGAAATACCACCTGCATAACTGATAAAGTGATTTGGTAATATGGCTAGGTCTATAGGCAAATGGGCCTAAGTTAGACATAGTTATTCCCCTGGTCGTGAGCAGTATTGGTCAACTGCAGACCTTCATCTGCAGGCACAGAACCTGCCGTGTCCCTTTTACTGCAAGCAGGAGAGAACATAGTGTTTCTGCAACCAGAATCACTCATGGCCACTTCCTTCTGATCTTGCCAGGCAGGTAAATCATTCTCCCTTGTCGAGAAGAGAATGAAGTCAGACACATTTTCTACTGCAGATCCTGCAATATGGAATATGATGCCAAAAGAAAGTAGGTTCTTTCTTGGGGTGCCTCAGTTAACTTTCCCACTCCCTACTTCGCAAATACTACACTTTAGAAGATATACTGTAAGGCAAATAGGGTTATTGAAATGGGCTCTCAACATGTGATAAAAAAATATTTTCTCTATTGAAAAAGCTTGAAACCGGTTTCAGGGGAACTCCTGAAACACCTCATCTCAGCTAAGAGCTGAGGTGAACCGAGTAGGTGAGGTAAAGTAGGGATGGAGTTGGGGACATTCGCAAGAGAACACGACACGTGTGAACACTGAAATGAAATTTGTCAATAATGGTGAGACACAGAAAGCAGATACTGCATGATAAGAAGTTGGAGAAGCAAACATTAGAGTTCATTAACTGAGGAGCCTATCAGGTTGGCTCTCTGAGGAATTTTTATTGGAAAATAGGGACACCGGAGCGCATTCTGCAAATTCATGAAATCCGTGAAACTCCATCTGTGTGGACAAAAGCCAAAATTAAGTTGATAAAGGACAACCATTCATACAGGAATGGTGAGGTGGTTTCTTTCTGTGAGAGAGGTGGATGCCAAGACAGTAAGAAACGAAAGTGAGCGAAAGAGATAAAGAGAGGGATCAAAAGATAAATTGGTGTATGTTTATACACCAACATATGCTTTCCAATAAATGGTGCTCATAGTTTTAAATAGAAATTTTGACATTAACATTTCCTTGGAATATCTATTTTCCGCATGGCCCTAACTGACAATAAATGCCAGTACATGATTTCCTGGGAGAAGCTGTCATTTTTCTTTTCATTCGAATGGGAGGTCAATCTTTCAATATTTCTATTGTTTAATAATCAAGAGGGTGGAGGTAGACTGACTATGATTAATGGGTTTTAACAACACCATAATTATGTTGTCTAACTTGAAACTTTATTCCATCATTCAGCCAGGTATTGTGGTTCACACTTCTGAAATAGGGCTTGAAGGTCGGAAGAGATTAGAGGAAGGGCAGTGAGAAAAAAGATTTAGATCTCCTTCTTGAATTTGACTCCAGTTCTGATTAATGGTAACCGAAGCCAAATTCTAAAGCTTGCAAAGTGGCACGGTTCCTAATCGTTAGCGTGGGACCCAGGGTTCTTTATGATTTGAACACAGGGCATATTTCCAACCTTATCTTTTATACTTACAGACGCGATGCAACATAATCCCTGAACCCACAGGGCATCTCGGGCCTTTGTGCCGCTTTACAGCGTGGGTCCTTGGGCTCCTCCCACCTACCTCAGACTCAGTTCAGAGACCACGTTCTCTTAAAATAATCCTTAACCCTCTAGACAGATGTTGCCATTCCTCCCTTTTTTTGTTCCCACAGGACCCAGCAAATAAAGTCTTTTATCATTTTTAATAGATTTTTTTTTTATTTTAGAGAGAGAGCATACTTGAGTGGAAGAGAGGGGCAGACAGAGAGAGAGGAGAGAGAGAGAGATAAACTTTTTTTTAAGGAAAAAAATTAAGTTTTATTTATTTTGAGAGAGAGAGAGACACTGAAAGCACGAAGGGGTGCAGGGAGGGAAAGAGAGAGAGAGAGAGAGGAACAGAGAGAGAGAGAGAGAGAGAGAGAGAGAATCCCAAGTAGGCTCTGTACTTGCCAGCACAGATGCAGACATGGTGGGGCTCGAACCCACCAACTGGGAGTAAATGACCTGAGCTCAAACCACCAGTTGGATGCTCAATGAACTGAACCACTAAGGTGCCCCAAAGAGAGAGAATCTTAACCAGGCTCCATTCTCAGCACAGATTCCAATGTGTGGCTGGATTCCAGGACCCTGGGATCATGACCCGAGCTGAAACCAAGAGTCGGTCGCTCAACCTATTGAGCCCCCCAGGAGACCCTTTTTATCATTCTTAATATTCATACAATCTGGTTAATTGAGAAATGCATCCATTACATAATGCTCCTTAAAGGTACATAGTTTGGCCAACTGTATATATTTTTTCAGCATCCAACTTTGAGTGTTTAAGGAGTTACTATCAAATAGTACTGGTATGATCTCCATAGCTTGAATCAACAAATGAAGGAATCAAAAATCAGAGAAATATTTAGTGAGAGTTAAAAGTATCAGATTGCAAGCTGAGAGAGTGTGAGGTAACGGTCACAGATTGGAATTTCTGTGTGTATTTGTCACACGCAGCAGTATTGCCCCAGAGACTTACAGCTCACCGAAAGCTGAGTTGAAGGTAATGAGAGTGGAAGAGGTAAATTATTTGTGGAGTTAAGATGTCTTCGTGGACATTATAGTCACATTTAGTGAGAGCAGGAGATATAAAATTGAGGAAAACTGTGAGCTAGATTCTATTTTCCTATGGTTAATCATACAGGATAAAAAAAATAATTTAGGAAAAAAATGCCAATGTCAAGATTAAGAAAAATAGTTTTAGATTTCCTCACTTAAATAAGTGCCTTCTTTCAATGAATAGGACCCCAAGTAGGTGTTTATCTTTCCTGCAGAATGCAATCTCCCACAGGTGGCTAATCAATACACAGGTACAGCAATCCCTTTATGGAGCTTACACAGGAACACGGCTTAGCTTAAGATCCAACTGACATTTTGGAGCCCTGCTCGGGATTTAATATCAGACTCTCTGGATCCATTTTTCCTTGTAATATAAAAATTACTCAAGTCTACCAATGGGCAAGATGAAGCTAAAATACTAAATCTTTCCTCACATGCTGTGCTGTAAACATGCTTCCTTGCTTTTTTTGTCTGAAAAGAACAGATGCTCTAGGAGGGCAGGGTCAATATAAAATCATAATTTATGAACTAACCTATCTGTAGTTTATATCACAAATATTACTCGTAGCACAGTGAACACAGGCTTTTCTGTCTCTAAGAGGCAGTGTTACTTAGGTATTCTGTTGAATATGCATGCAAGTCTTTAGCTGTTTCTTTATCTACCAGGAATAATGATCCTAAATATTTAAAAAAAAGATTGTAAAAGAACATATGAATTAAGCTTTCCATATCTTAAAAAGTATAGTTTCATTATAAAATATCTTGGCGTTTCATGAATTCCTGCCATCTTGAAAAATAGTTTCAATATCCCTGGGGTTATGTTAGGCTTCACACTTCCTCCAACTCTTCTTCTTTTTTTTTTTTTTCTTTTTATTTATTTATTTTTTAGAGGGGGAGGGGTAGAGAGAGGGAGACAGAAAATCCCATGCAAGCTTTGCACCTGCTGGTAAGAGTGCAGATCCCGATCTGGGTCTCGAACTCACAGACCCTGAGATCATGACCTGAGCCGAAATCAAGGGTCAGACCCTTAACCAACTGAGCCTCTCCTCTGTGAGATTAGTCCTATCATCTTAGCTCCACTAAGTTAATGTTTTAACTCCAGCTACTTTGTTACACCCTCTTGAATTCAGTCCTTGACCAGGAGTGTATAATACATTGAGCACTGTTCTTATCAGGTAGTAAGTATGAAATAAATTAAACATAGTTACACATTCACCTACTCAACTTCTTGGTTCCCCAATAACAATACAAAGAAAAGGAAACAATGAAACTACTTTTCATTTAAAAACGTTTTGGAATAAGTTTTAATTACTATATCAACAATCAGTTTCCTCTGTTAGAGTACTTTTATTGGGATTCACCTTGCTAGTATTCCTTGTCTCCTGTAAAACAATTTTTTTCTGCCTACTGACTAATGTCGGTAGAAAGTTGATTCACGTAGTTCATCCATTTATTTATATAGTTGTCCACCGTGGTAGGACTGGTTTAGTACTAGTTACTTCATTCTAGCTAGAATCAGAAATTCCACATCTTGTGCTTTTCTTCTGCCAGGATTGTCTTCACTCTCATCTCCTTTGAATGATCACTTGTTGTCTTTGTATACAAAGTATAAACTCAAGTATAAACTCCTGAGTGAAAACTTTGAGAACTGTCCCAGTGAGATAGCCATTTTCTCCTCAGATTTCCTCAGTATTTTATTCACGGGTCTATAAATTCATATTACATAATTTTCAATTTAGCTCTCTCTATTCTACCATTACACTGTGAGCCTGAGTACTCTGAGGGCAAGAACTATAAATTGTCTACCTTTCCAAGTATGTTAGCTCATAATACATACTAAGCGTAATAAATAAATGGAGGAAGGGGACTGAATTCTCTCCTTCCTTAAGCACTCTAGTTTATTTCTCTTCTTTTACATTTTCAGCAATCACCAAGTATCAATAAGAAAGTAAATCCAAACATAGAACCCTGACAACTCATGTCTTATGTTAGTTTTTTGAAAAAAAATAATTTCATTCTACAGCTAACATTAATTATTATATATGTGTTTATGTGTACACACACATGACAGAGAGAGGGGGAGGAGAGAGAGAGAATGGGAGAAAGACAATTTCATAGTAACATAGTTGTGTTCTAAGATGGTCTTATTTTTGTTTATATACAGATAGCCTATGGACTTGTAAATTTACACATTCCCTACTATCTACCTATCTTCTTGTGCCTTCTAAAATTCAACACAGGTGCAGGTGTCATTCCACACAGAAACCACCAAATACATGAGTGTGCGTGCGTGCGCACACACACACACACACACAAACACACACAGGCAATCACCATCCCCATTGCTAGTATATCAACACTCTGAGAATCCCTTCAAGTTTGTATTTTATACTTATGATACTTATGCATACATATATAAGTATTTTATACTTATATATTGTATATGTTTTTCAATGTCTTTATCATTGGTCTTTGAACTCCTTGGGGAAAGAAATAGGGCTTCCTGATGCTTTGATTCTCAGGCACTATGCTAGTGCCTCACATACAACAGGCAACCAACAACAACAAAAATGTTTGGTCACTAAGTGTTCTTTGTTAATTTAACAAAACTCTTTGTGATTCTGCTCTCCTTAGTGTTTATCACAGCACATTCTTTCTATCCTTGTTTCATGTCAGTTTTTCAAGGGTTCTGAGTTTTATTTAGGGATTCTCTGCTATTAATTTTTACAATTATTCCAAGAATTATTAACCACTTTCCTCTTTTCTTTTTCCCTCCATTCTTAATATTCATATATACTACATGTAACTCAAGATTGTTTTTGAAATATGATTTCCTATTACCTCCGCTGTCCTTTTTCTGTTAAATCATCCAAGCCATTCCATGCTAGTTCGCCTCAAGGAAAATATGCCATAAAACAGAGCACATAAAAAATGGAAGCCCATTCCTGGATTTTAATTTCCTAAACCCTAGTCACCTAAAGGAATATAAAAGAGCCATAGCAGAGACAAAAATATTTATCAGGATACGAAATTAGTAGCAGCAATACATTTTTCCTTGCTTCCTTCTAAGACTCAAAAAGACTCTTCTGGGCTTAAGAAGGCCAAGAAATTCAGTGGGAAAAGCAAGAATGAATGGGATTCCAAGGAAAGGGTGTCTGCAACCACTTCTTATAGGATTGGAAAATTTTGGAGAAAAACACAGTTTACATGACTGCCTGGATAGAACCAGGAGATAAAAACTGGCAAGACTCTAATAAAGAATTGTCTATATAATGTGTGTAAGCAAGCTGATCCTTATAAATGGTGTTTCCTATTTGTTAGACTGTTCAGGGGGCAAAAGGATTCAAACACAGCCAGTTGGAGCAAGGTAGTAATCAAGGTACCTACAATGCTGTAAGAGCTAGAAAAAAATATGAATAGAGAGCATCTTTACAGCATTTTGGGTGGATCAATGGCCAGTGACTAGAGACCCATATGGATATCTTAGTAGAAATATTACATTGTGGATATTTGACTTAGGAAACAAGATTTACTACCTTCCTTACTGATCCCATGACACAGTCTACGCATCCAGAAGTAACACTAAGAGAAAAAAAATTGATTTCAAATTAAAAATGTATTTCCACTGTGGCAGTGAGATGAGGATTGAAGATGAGTTTTGAAGTAAGACTTCTACTCACCACATATAGTATTTTTTTTTTGCAACTTAACCAAATGAGATATCAAGATGAAAGAACATTTATGCCTTGTTTAATTTCAGCAAAAACAGATAAAACCACATTTTCAAAACAAAGATAAAGGAGCACCTTGGGAATGGTATGGTTGGCAGTCTGTGTTTAAATCAGAACTATTGGGCATCACTACATGTATTGTAGTTATAATAATGGCTAAAAATGGCTTCCTTAACTCCGAATTTTCTGATCATAAGTCTGTGTAGGAAGACTGGAAAGAAATCTTTAATTCTGAAGAAATAAGAAGTTAAGGATTTCACTGCTTCAGTGAAATAATTATCTAGAATAAGATCATGAAAGATGCCAGGTTTTCTGAGAACAATCGAGATTTTATAAATATTATCATTTTCTTCTAATCAAGTAACACACACAAACTCCTGACACATCATTGTTCCAAATACCCCAAGCATCAGCAAAATTGCAGATAGCAAAACACTCCTATTAGTTCCAAGGTGTGTTTGCCTAGTTTGCTTCCTTGTACAAATGAAAGAAGTTAGGCCTTTTCATGAAACTAATTTGTGTCTAAAGGACAGTCTTCCATGCATTCTTAAATTAGTTTAAGTTTTCCCTCGAAACCGCTACCATTGCTCAGTGCTGGCAGATCAAGTTACCACTGCAGCAACCTCCATTGTCCTTTTGTTTCAACTTTCAACCACATGCTTTGCCCTGCTGTTTGCTAAAATTAAGTTCCTCTATGAGTTTTCCTATTTGTTGCCTCCCAGATCTCCCTTTTGAGGCTATTGAGAAGAACTTTGTTCTTTTGAGACAATATAATTCAAGGGTTTTCAGTCCATCTTCATAATTTTACCCTATTATCTCACCCTTCAACACTTCACTCACCATGACCTATGCCTCTATGTATCTGAACACCACTTGTGGGACTGATTTTCATTATTTTATGTGAAGGCTGTTTAACCATTATGCATTTCAATCGATACAGATATATATGGTAAAGTCAAAGAGGAAATAACAATCAACATGAGATGGGTGATTATGTATTCTAGCTCGAGCCAACCTAGTGACCCTTTTTGTATGTATGATTTAGCTGTCCTGTGTTATAGTCACAAAAAATATAAAATATCTTTATGAATATAATTCACTCTAATTTCAATTTATTTCACTTCTATTACAAAGAACTAGTCATACAATATATCATTAAAACTGAGTTGAGGTAAAAGTTTGAGGATACAGATACTATGAATTGATAAATGCCTGTATGTAATATTAAAAAGATTCAAAATAAGTTTATTTCTGAATCTCTGAGATGTTCACTAACCAAGCAATGTACAAATTTCAATCTCATATATGTTTCAAACCTGAAAGATTCCTTGAGTAGACAACTTATAAATCAACAGGAAAAGGCATTTAGTACAATAGAGTGCTTAAAAGGGACAATCTAAACTCATTTTAAACTTATAGATGATATAGATATAGATGACATAGATACAAATGATAGATGATAGATTATAGAGAGAGATATATAAAATCATTTGCATAAAAAGAATGGTCTTTAAAAGCTAGTTGACACTTTCAGATGTTTTGGTTCATAATCTGGCATTTGGGTAACAAATGTCTCAAAGTTAGCACCAGTTAGCAAGAAACAAACAGATTTGAATTTCCTTAACAAAGTCTCCCAAGATTCATATATCCTGTTTCTTTGGCTATTTCTGATTGTTGGTGACTTTTTTTTTTAATTTTTTTTTTAACGTGTATTTATTTTTGAGACAGAGAGAGACAGAGCATGAACGGGGGAGGGGCAGAGAGAGAGGGAGACACAGAATCGGAAGCAGGCTCCAGGCTCCGAGCCATCAGCCCAGAGCCCGACGCGGGGCTCGAACTCACAGACCGCAAGATCGTGACCTGAGCTGAAGTCGGACGCTTAACCGACTGAGCCACCCAGGCGCCCCTGATTGTTGGTGACTTTTAATGTATGTTCTGAGTTATTCCTTCTGTACCTTTTCCCCAAATTCACTTAACCTTTGTTGTTCACGATGACCATGTCTTTAGCTTACAACCTGAATCCGATCCCTGATTGCTACCAAAAGACTTCAATGTCCCAATAGTTATGATGACATAAAGTGGAATATTTGTACATGCTATATTTTGAAACCATGAAAGACAAAACAGCCCCCCCGCAGCAATCCTTTTCTAGGATAACAGTAGTGAAGTATTGCTAGAGATAAATTATATGAAAGTTCAAATCCTGTAAATTTATTATTTATTTACATAACAATAAATTTAATGTAATAAACTATATTCATTATTATTACATTTCAAGTTATCTATACACTAAAGCTTTAATATAATAATTCGGTGCATTTGATATTGTTGCTTTATTGCTCTGTCTGAAACCAGATACTTTTAATGTTAGCTAAAAATTTACTAATTGTATTGATTTATGCTACAATTCTTAATATTGCAATATGGTAAGCTGTTCTTTAGTTCAATATATTCTTTTTGGGTAAACAGTATAAGTGTTTGGTATTTTGTTTTTTGTTTTTTGTGTTTTGTTTTGTTTTGTTTTGTTTTGTTTTGCTTATTTTTGTACCTCAGTCTCAGAGATTTGAACATCTTTCACATTAGAAATATTTTGAGTTAATTCTAGGCACCAGAAGCGGAAAGTAGCTCTCAACTCCGTGTCCCAACTTTTAGCAAACCTATGCTAAAGGTCACTGCCTTGGAGAAGCTAATTTGCCCTGTGGCTGCTCTGCAGACTTGCCCTGTGACATTGGAGTCACTTTTATATTCATGATCTTGCCATTCAAGAAACTCACAAGTATTCCTTTGTCACATAATACAGTATGACAAATGTGAGGTATAATTATTAATTCTTCTTCAGGAAGCACTCATTGTTTATAGTCATCCATGATAGAGAAAGTGTTGCACATGCAGAATTTGCCACTGACTCTTCCCCAAGGAAAGTCTAACACTTACCTTTCTGGTGTCCTCAGTCATTAGGACATTCTTCAAGTCTTTTCCCACTGAAAATTTTGAAAGACTCAAGCCTTCAAAAGTGTCCTATGCTTATTATGGGTAAAGGATACATTATTTTATATTCCAAATGCAATAGATATTATGGAATTTTTTAGGCTTAAAGTGAGAAAACTTTTCCATACCAATTTTCTTTTCCATTTATATGAAGTACAAAGTACAATTGCCTGAATTCAGAACACTTGTTTTTTTTCATTCAGTTTATGAAGTTCCATAGTTTTTCTTAATGTGAACTTAAACGTTGGAAACACACGAATTGGCTTTAAAAAAATAAAATAAGACCTTTTCTTTGAAGTAAACTAAAGATAAACGATCACTGGGTCAGTTTCAAGAACAATAGAATTGTTCCATGAATCTCAGCTTCAGATCTGGACTCTCTTATACTCACAGGCTTTATTATCTTTTTCTCAGGTTAACAAAGATCAGCCAGTTGAATCCATAAATAGGATTTCCATCCATATCATTTCAAATGCACTGTCAAAGAATGTTTGCAACTGTACTCTTTAGTAAAGCAGTACATATAAACAATGAGGCATCTGCTATTCTCTTTATCAATTCTATTTATCATTACTCTCTTGCTTCCTGTGCTGTAACATTAAATCAAAACCCAAACTCACTGAATCATTTTAGCAATTATTAGAAAAAAAATCCTAAGGTCTAGGTTCAATTTATTTAATATATAATCAGAATTTTGATTTGTGATTTATTTTTAGTCATAAAATGACTTTGATCTATCTAGTAAAAATATATTCTGATGGATATTATATACCAGTTTATATAGGTTTCAGACATTTTTGTATTTTAACACGGGCTGGCTAGCAGGGTATTAAAAGTGAATTTTCAGTTATGTTTAGACAAAAAATATTAGCACTAAGGCTTATTTCTCTACTGACGAAAATGACATAGACTACTTTAAATAATTGAGAGATTGTGTGTATGTAATGTATATGACAAAATTGTCCCCCATTTGTGTCAGTAATGTTGTCTGAGATGTACCTTAAATAGGGTGACACACAAAAAAGCTATCTGCCAAAAATTCAAGAATGTGCTAGCCAAAAAAAGAAGTTCCTAGTGTATTATTGAATTATTTATTTAATGCATATGATTAGGAGATTAGGATGATAACTTATTTAACTATAGCAGTATATAGTTAAATATATAATTTCTACTATACTATATAGTAGAAGATAACAACAGAAATTAAAAATGCCATGATTTTAAGGCAAAAATAAATAACTAGATGTGCTGAGTTTATACATGATTTCATTTTCTCAGGAAAAACTAATGGTGATTTCAGGATCCGTACTAAGTTTTAAAACATAATTTTAACATCGACAGAGTTATCAAACTTTTCTTTTATTCTAAGTAGAAAAGAGCTTATGGAAACAATTTTGTAAGACCTAAATTAATGTAATTAGTTAAAGAAAATAATTTCAGAATTTCAAATCATTTGGGCTCTCTTTCTTGTAATAAATGTCTATATATGTATATAAAATTTTAATACCTTTAGTTATGCTGTACAATAAATATTCATGTATATGATTATATGAAATAAGATGTTTTCCTTTTAAAAATAAATTAATATGAATAGTTCTAACCAAATTGCTATGAGGTCCTCTCTGTATTCTTTGTGGTCCTTAACTATTCTATAATTCAATAAACATGCTTGACTTGAATGAACATTGGTCCCCACCACCACACTACAGAGTTCATGAGCCAGAAAATCAGTTACACTTGATTGCCACCTGCCAAGTGATTACACTTGGTGCCATGTCCTATGCCTGCCTCATAATAGGTACTCGACAATCACTGGTTAAGTAAGTGAATACAAAAAACTATGTTAAAAATGCATTGTACAGTATAAAGTACATTTGTGTGTGTGTATGTATGTGGGAGTGTATTCAGACTCCTGTGTAAATAAGTATGATCAGCTAAACTTATTCGCTGTTTTTTCAAATACAGAATAATGGCCATTCCCAAAGATGAAATTTAATGCAATTTTACTCAAGAAATTAATTGACTACCTCCATTGCATACTACTGTGATGGCCACTCAAAAATTTGGGAGCCAGTAAGGTAGCTAGGATTTCAAAGTGTTTTACTCCAGGCACAGGGATCAGGGTAAACAACAAACAGAAGTAAAACGAAAATCTCGGAAACTATAATTATGTTTCTAAGAATGGTATAGAGAGGTCTATAATTTTTTTTAAATGGCCTAAAGTTCTCTGACCCTCTTTTGATCTAGAAGTAGGATGTTATTGTCTGCGCCTTGAATCTCAACTGGCCTTAGATAACACTATCAGCAAAGCTATAATGCATAACTTCTGAAACAAGACAAAACACATTACTCACCTTTCACTTTGATACCACAATCACTCTTGGAGCCCTGAGTTGCAAGGTAACATCTGATTATCCTAAGGATAGCATCTTTGAGGAAGACGCCGGCACATGAAGTGCTCTCATGTAGATGCTTAGGTCAACAGTTTCAATTGAGCCCGATCTTTGAGCTTTCTAAGCTCAGGCTGTAGACGAGTAAATAAAATCATGTCCAAATGATTTTAGCCCCACCTTTTGAATCATTTTTAGTCATTCAGGTCTCCATCCTGAAGCCCCAGACACTGAGAAACAGAGATAAGCCATATTCACTGTGACTTGTCATAATTCCTCACCCACAAAATCCGCAAGTTTGTTTTTTATGCCCATAAGTATGTAGATGCTTGTTTTACCTTAATAGAAACATGAAAAAAAAGAGTTCAAATGAATGAGAGATATCAACTAATTTGAGGAAGTCCTGAAATGCTTCATGAACACAGTTACCCAAATTTGTCATCTGTAGTTTCTGTTGAAGAATTTTTAGTAGTGGGAATAGAAAATGATCAATTCAAGAGGACAGAGCAACTTTCACCCAAAGCGTGGCAATCCAGTCTGGCTACAAGATAGGACACACGTAGATACTAGTGAAGAATCAGGTCAGCACAGTAGGTTGTGACAAAGTTATGCAGGACTTTGATAGCAGGAGTCTGGAATTAATGTAGTACACACTGGAATGTCACAAGAGATATTTGAATAGTGAGTAAGGATACGAAACACACACACATATATTTACATATATCTCTGTAAATGTATCTATATATTTGACAAAATATATATATGCACATATGGCATATTTATATATAAAATGTATATATGAAAACAAATATGCATCGTATTAAGTAAAACTAGAAACTAATAACATAATTAATGTTTAAAAATTCCAGTTAAAGTGTGTTCCTATATAAATTTTACTGTGTTGGTTTCAAACAACTAAATTTATTTATTTATCTATCTATTTATTTATTTATTTATTTATTCATGTATTTTTCAAGGAGAGAGGCAGAGAGCGAGGAGGGGAGGAGCAGAGAGCGAGGGAGACACAGAATCTGAAGCAGGCTCCAGGCTCTGAGCTGTCAGCACAGAGCCCTATGCAGGGCTCGAACCCACGAACTGTGAGATCATGACCTGAGCGGAAGTCAGATGCTCAACTGACTGAGTCACCTAGGAGCCCCTCAAACAACTAAAGTTTTAAAGAATAGATTTTTTCCTTTTGCCATTTTCATTTAACTTTATTGGTATGTATGCGTTTAAGCTCATCTTAATATTTGACCAAGTCAATTTTTTACAGCTGAGACATAAAATTAGTTATGTAAGAATGATTTTGGATTTTGCTACTTTATTCTAAATATTTTCTTTATTAATATGACCATATAAATTTTAAGTATGCCTTTAAAGATATGCAGCATGAATTCAGGCACCTGAATCAAACATTAGATTACCAACTCTTTGTTTCTTTTGTCTTCCCATGCATAAGTAATTGTAGAGCATTGCTAAGATTTTCTTATAAAATTTTTGAGAAAAGCTAATAGATCAGTCATTTCATCATATAAACAAAACTGAAGCTTGACAGAAAACATTATTATACTCTCAAGATCCAAGGAATTTTTTTTTAATGTTTATGGAAAATAAAAATGTGTTCATTCTTCAGTTTAGTGGACTGGATATAGTCCACCATCCCTGAAGCACTAAATACAATAGAAATGCAGTCTTGTTTGTAATTACCCTTAAAAAGTACATGACAACAACAATAGAGAAAGCTAGTTGAGATAAAAAAAATCTTTGAGAAATATAACTTTAAAAATATATAACTTTCACTTTAATAGAATTTACTAAATTCCTTTTTAAAAAAATTTTAATGGTTATTTATTCTTTGAGAGAGAGAGAGAGACAGAGAGAGACAGAGAGACAGAGCATGAGTGGGGGAGGAGCAGAGAGAGGGAGACACAGAATCTGAAGCAGGCTCCAGGCTCTGAACTGAGCACAGAGCCCGATGCAGGGCTTGAACTCACAAGCCGTGAGATCATGACCTGAGCCAAAGTCAGTCACTCAACCAACTGAGCCACCAGGTGCCCCAGAATTTACTAAATTCTTATCATTTTTATTTTTTTTTTAATTTTTTTTTAACGTTTATTTATTTTTGAGACAGAGAGAGACAGAGCATGAATGGGGGAGGGGCAGAGAGAGAGGGAGACACAGAATCGGAAACAGGCTCCAGGCTCTGAGCCATCAGCCCAGAGCCCAAAGCGGGTCTGGAAATGGACCAGGAGATCGTGACCTGAGCTGAAGTCGGACGCTTAACCGACTGCACCACCCAGGCGCCCCTTTATCATTTTTATTTTATGTACTTCCACAAACAGGCCATAAATTTACAAATAATAGCATACATCATGCTAGATTTTAAATTTTTGTTTAATTTCTTTCCCCATCTTACAGGTAATAAATTCTTTATGGACAGCAATTTTGTCATCTTCAGTGTTATATCCTTGGAACCATATTGCATTGTTATTAAAGTTATAAACAAGGATCTGCTATTCAATTTCCAATGCAATGGGATTTTAAACACCGAGAAAATCTTTTATTCCTGTAGTTCTCTTCTGCCTCCATTCTCTGCCTGAAATTTCAGGAATCCTTGTATTTATCTTAAGCCTTTAATGCAGGGTAAAATCAAAATACTTTATAATCTTCATGGAGACAGAAATGATTCAACTTTTTCATTTTAATTTCCAGTGTATAAGGTAGTGACTGACAAACGTTAATTAATGTTTGTTGCATAAACGGATGGATGGATGAATGAATAAAAAAATGAATGAAAGACTTTATACATTTCCTCTGATCTTCTGCCACATTTGATATAAAAAGATTTGTAATTACCATGGATTGCACATTGAAATATTAAAAAAAATAAAGGCTAAAAATAAAAGAGATAAATATGAATAATATTAAAATGAAAATTTTTCAAATAAAAATGCATTTATTAACAGTGCATGGACAGGAAGACATAGTATGGAGACACTGAGTGTGGGTTAGTTTTAAGTATGTTGAAACCATTATAAAGAATTCAAGGAAAAAAACTGATCTGTATTCATTAATGACTAAGTAGCTAGAATGGTGCTTGATATCCTCCAACAAATTGTTACATTAAGTGCTAAGTGATAGTCTTTCTATTTTATAGGTAAGAAAACTTTAATAAAACCAGGATTCCAAACATGTTTGTATGACATGGGTCTTTGTTAAACCACATATTCAATCATACACAATTTAAATTTTATTGGGGTGCCTGGGTGGCGCAGTCGGTTAAGCGTCCGACTTCAGCCAGGTCACGATCTCGCGGTCCGTGAGTTCGAGCCCCGCGTCAGGCTCTGGGCTGATGGCTCGGAGCCTGGAGCCTGTTTCCGATTCTGTGTCTCCCTCTCTCTCTGCCCCTCCCCCGTTCATGCTCTGTCTCTCTCTGTGCCAAAAATAAATAAAAACATTGACAAAAAATTAAAAAAAAATAATAAATAAATTTTATAAATTACTACTCCTTCAGAAACAATGCTGTGATTCTTCTCAGTCATGCTGGAATGCCTGGGAAACTTGTCTGTAGATATCTTTATTTGACCTACCAGATGAACGCGTTACAAAGTGTAATCCATCTTTATTTTCTGAAAGATTTTATACTTCAATTTCCTAGCTCTCTTATTTTATATTCTATTTCAATTCTATTATTACTCAAAGCTGATCTTGTAGATTTACTTAGTTAATTAGGACTGTCAACTACTCAAACTGTAGAAAAATGGGAGCAAGTAAGACATTAATACCAGAAAAGAATAGCTACTATTTGGGGAATAAAATATAATTCTTATGTAAGCTAGTGGGAAAATGGTTTAATATTTTAAAAAATACCTACTTTAGATAATAAAAATTTGAATTAAGATACTAGAACTTTTTATAATTAGATAAGAGGTATTTTAGACCTAATTGAAAATTAATAAATATTTTCAAGACTATCCATCAATTGTAGTATAAACCTTACTTTAAATGGGTCCGAAGTAATATGAAAACAGGAATACAGTACTTTTATTATCAAATGTTATAAGGGAAAAAAAAAAACCCAAAACTACAGCACATGGTTATTTTGAAATAATTCAGTTAAAATCATCATGATAGTATAAGAACACTTAAAAAGAAACTTAATAAATTGTGTAGACGTCCCCCACCTTTTTAGAGAGAGAAAGCATGGGTGGGGGAGAGTGGAAAAGGGAGAGAGACAGAACCTTAAGCAGGCTCCTCGCTGAGCAATGCTAGGCTTGATCCCATGGCCTATGTCTCATGAATTGAGCCAAAAACAAGAGTTGTGTGCTCAATCAACTAAGCCATCCAGGTGACCCTTAAGTAAACATGTTTATCATTATTGTGACAATATGGCCACAAAATTAGATCTTATAAAAAGATCAGGCTGGACTATTATGCTGGATCATTAGTTACTATGACCCTAGAAATAGTAGGACAGATAACCTTTTTATCCAGATATTTCTAGTGTTACATGACTGTAACTAGTCACATGAAATCTTAAAATTTGTTGTAATATTGTTTTTTTCTGCCTATGTAAAAATGCTTATTAGTACCAGAGAAAACTTTCTATTTAGATTGAAAACAATCTGTTTTATGGGCATAAGAGATGAAGGAAAGCCCTACTGAATTTACATAAAATTATCATGAAATAAATAATTGAACATATCAAATAGATTTATGCAAATAGTATTGGTTTTATTTTATCTTTAAACATTGTTTTAAGTCTTGCGTTATATAACAGGGTTATTAAAACCTGAAATAAATATTGACAATATAACATTGCAAAAGTTAGATTCTATTAGTTCTAAGTGTAGCATTTAGATCTTACAGTGCAAACTTCATTTTATGTCTACTGCAGAATAAGGTGAATGAATTTAGAGAAATAGAACTAGCACTTGTTTTGAAATGAATTGATGTTAGTTTAGAAAAAAAGGCTACCCATATCCTGAAAGCTTAGTAATTCCACCAAGATATACCTTAATATTAATATTTTATTTTTAATAAGGCATGTCATATTGATTTATAAATTCAAATCTATACATCTTAAACATATTTCTGTATGTCCTCTTTCTTGGGATAACCTTCTATTTTTACATTGAATTTTTATCATCGATGTTGTATGGCAATAATCTTATTTACAATCATTTTTATATCCATTTCTTACAATTTCTGGAGGGAAAGGATGGGTTTCTAAAATCTAACCACGAAGCTTTTCAGTTTAAAGTAATGTGTATTCTATCCCATTGCTCAAACAGTAAATTTTATATTTCTCTTTCAATTATTTCTAAAGTTGGCTTTATTTGTTAAAAATAATGAAACTGATGTCAAGGAATTAAGAGTTTATTTTAAAGTTAACTATCATTAGGAAATAATTAGTAAGTACCTCATTAGCTAAAAGGTCATTCTAAAAGAAGCACAAAAATATGCATCCATTTATTCACTCAAAAAAAATGATTGAGCTGGTCTAACACAAAGATGGAGAATAACAGCTACTAAAACACATGCTGGGGATATAATAATATATAAAGATATGGACTTGCTTTCAAGAAAGGGATAAAATACTAATAAAATAAAGGCTTTCAATCATTATAGTCCAAGGAGATCTCAACAAGTAGTGAACATTTAAAATCTAGAAAGTGGTTACAAAAGTTATGGTATTTTCAGTATTGAAATTTTAAAATACTTTTTACATTTCTATCCCAGCTATGAAATATATACTTAAGAGATAAATATCAATTTTTAATTTTGACCAACTTTAGCTTCCCTGATCTCATACTTAGAAATGTGACTTAGGGCAAGGTAGTTACCCTTCTTAATCTTCAATTTCATCTTTTGCAAACAATAATGATGGTCAACTTTTCTGAAGTGCTTACATGTGGCTGGAATGTTATTAAGCATTGGATCATTTAATTTTTTTAATTGCAAGATAAGTGTGTGTGTGAATTGAAACACAATAGATAAAATATAAAAACACCACAACTAAAAAATGGTGAAGTTGAAATTTGAATCTATTCTTGTCTAGATACACGACTTATGATCATAATAACTCTACATGGCTCCTACTTGACATATTTATGACAATTCAATGAAATAACAAAAATTAAATGTTTAACATAGTGTCTAGCATGTAGAAAATTCTGTTAATTAGCTGCAATTATGCTTATCTTAATATATGGTTTATTATTGATATAAATTATTTATATTATGTGATTATATGTATTAAATTTTATAAATATAACAGCAAAACAATAACTTTGCATATTACTTTTAGAGTTTTCTTTAGGCTGCCATAAGTACTTAGCAATATTATTATGAAAACTAATGCGATCCAGATATAATGCCTATACCAGAGTTCTAGTAAGTGTTGAGTAAGTAACCAAAGAGGCATTCAAAATAACTCATTGAAATACAAATTAGCATATTCAGGATCCCAGTGTCCAAAAATATAGAGGGATTGGGTAGGTACTGAAGATAGTGGATATGGGATATTGTTTTCTTTGAACAAATATATAAATTAATTGAACAAAAGAAATAAATGTGTTGAAGATAATTGAAGCCATTCGTCATTGCCAAAGAGTATATTTTAAAACATCACAAGGAGAGGGGCATCTGGGTAGCTCGGTTGATAAAGCATTTGACGCTTGATTTCAGTTCAGGTCATGATCTCATGGTCCTGAGATCAAGTCCTGAGTCAGGCTCTGTGCTGAGTGTGGATCCTACTTGGATTTTCTTTCTTCCTCTCCCTACGCCCCTCCCCCACTTGCTCTCTCTCTCTCTCTCTCTTTCTCTCTTTCTCTCTTTCTCTCCCTCAAAAAATAAATATTAAAAAAAATTACAAAAAGAAAGAATAAAACCGGAAATATTGAATTAAAATTATAGATATTATTTCATTATGGGTAGAAAATAGATAAAAATGCAGAGGTATATAAATATGTATACATACTTAACACACTTGTGTATAAATACATTCCAAGATATATTTTCTAGTTTTGCCCACTGGGAGAGTGTAGAGGGATTTAAAACCCCGTAACGATGAGCATTTTGAGAGCCCCGGTCCTGATTTCAAAATGACATCTTCCATTAAATGGAATTAAGGATACTTGGCTAAAAACATTAATTCTGGATGGAGGCATTAAGACAAGGCAGTAGTAAGAGGGCCCTTGGTTTGTCTCATCCCTTAAAGATAGCTAGATCAACATCAAATCATTTTGAACATCTACGAATTTGATCTGAGGATTAAGAGAACAATCTGCATAATTTGAATGAGAAACCATGACAGGCATGCAGTGCAGAGAGGGGATATGGGGGAAAGAAAATTAATGATGCCAAAGAGGGGTGGGAGTCCTTTTCACAGACAGGACAAAGAGAGAATAGAGAGAATAGCACATCAGGTTCATGAAAAAAAAAAAACAAAAACACTCCCCCCAAACCTTTGATGAGGGAACAGTGAGGACATGAAAATCACAAGTTTTTCCAAACCATGGAGCCAAAATTTTGAGTTTTTGAAACTCTGTGCCATCTGGTAGAGTAGATCTGTGAGGGAGGGGATGCTTCTGGGGATGGGGGGAGGTTCAGGGACAGACAGTAGACAGCATGGTATGAGGATACCCTGGGTGACACTGGGAGAGAAATTTCCATTTCCTGAAGTGCATTTGGAAAAGGATGTATTGACTCTCCATGGTCAGAAGACCGAGCTGGCACCTTTGAGCAGCCATTCAACAGCAGAGGACAAGGGTGCACATTGAGCATAGATAAGGTAGTTAAAGCTTTTCGCTATGCGTCACTATAAGCTCCAGGTGCAGCCACGTGACTGTTTATCCTGGACAGAACTGGACCAGGAGCAGTGCTGGGAGGCTTTTCTCAGGAGGAGGGGAATGGGTCTACACCTTGCTGGGTTCTCTAAGATTTGGAGTTTTGAATCCCAGTTGCACATCAAAGTATAATACAGAAGAGCTAAGGCGCTAGACATGTGGATGGCCCAGGCACAGAAGGATTGAGAGCAGGGACCTAATGGAAGCCTGGGGCACAGGAAGGGAGATTTTTCACTTGTCTATGAGGGCTCCCTGAACTGCAGTGCACACAAGTTTCCCCTACCTGCAGACAAGAGAGCAGGCTGATGCCATCTTCTCCCCCTCCCCCCACACCCACCCACCAGCAAGACTGGACTTCAGTGAACAACATAGAGACCCCAGTGGAGGTTGGAGCAGCTTACACCAACCCCACCCACCTGTGCCCTAAAGGGATATTTTTCAAAAGTAGGTCTGATTGTGAGCCAGTGCAACAGACCTCTCCCCCAGACGACCAACACAGGACCCCGGTATGGACCAATCTACTGATCATAGAGGGCTCCAAAGTGTCCGCTTCGGTTCTGGTAGAAATAGGAACAGACTTTCTTCTTTCTTTTTCTTTCTTTCTTTCTTTCTTTCTTTCTTTCTTTCTTTCTTTCTTTCTTTCTTTCTGTTTTAATTCAGGCTTATAGTTTTTTGTTCATTTGGTTTTGTTTTTGTTGTTTCTTTTCTTTTGGATCAGGCCTCTTTTTTCTTTCCTTTTCTTCTTTTTGCTTTCATTTTCTTTGGCATCAGGCTTTTAGTTTTTTTGTTCATCTGTTTGGTTGTTTGGTTTTTTATTTGTTCCTTTTTATTTTCTCTTTTTTTGGATCAGCAGCCCCCCCCCTTTTTTTTTAATCAGGCATATTTTAAAAACAAATCAAAACACACCTACTTAAAGTCCAAATACTCCACACTGCAATCAAGGAGGAACTCTGCAGAGGACTGACCTGGGGAAAAGACTAGCCAAATAACAACAGCAGAGTGCATATAAAATACACCAGAAACACTCCCTGAAGTGCCAGGTCCTGGACAGTGTAAAATTATTTCTTAATGTAGCATTACACTCAGGAGCAAGAAACATAACAAGCTTTCATAACATGCAAAAGACAAACTTAGACAAAATGACAAGATGGAGGAATTCTCCCTCAAAGAAAGATCAAGAAGAAACCAGGGACAGGGATCTGCTGAAAACAGATATAAGTAATATAGCTGAATAATAATTTAGAACAACAGTCATAAAAATACGAACAGGGCTTGAAAAAACATAGAAAATTCCAGAGAAACGCTTGCTGAAGATAAGTGACTGAAAAACTAGTCAGGCTAAATGTGCAAAGTGCTATAGCTGAGATGCAAAACCAACTGGATGTAATTACAATGAGGATGGAAAAAAGGAAAGAAATAAATAGGTGACATAGAAAATAAAATTGTGGGAAAAAATGAAGCTGAACAGGAGAGGGAAAGAAAACTATTAGATCATGAATATAGACTTAGGGAAATCAGTGATTCTATAAAGTGCAAAAATATCTGTAGCATACGATTCCAGGAAGCAGAGCATGAAAAAGGGACAGGAGGTTTATTTGAACAAATTAAAGCTGAGACCTTCCCTAATCTGGGGAAGGAAACAGGCATTCAAGTCCAAGAGGCACAGAGTACTATCCACAAAAATCAAAACAGGTCCACAAAAAGACATATCATAGTGAAACTTTCAAAATAGAAAGATAAAGAGAGAATTCTAAAAGCACCTAGGAGCAAAAGGTCCTTAACCTATAAGGACAGGCACATAAGATTAGCAGCAGGCTGTCAAGAGAAACTTGACAGAACAGGAGGGACTAGCATAATATATTTAACATGCTAAACTGAAAAATATGCAGCCAAGAATACTTTATAAAGCAAGGCTGTCATTCAGGATAGAAGGAGACATAAAAATGTTCTAAGGTAAGAAAACACTAGAGGAATTTTAAACCCCAAACCAGCTCTGCAAAAAATTGTTAAGGGGAAATTTGAGTGGAGGAAAAAAAAAAAAAAAAAAGATCAAAGCAACTAAGACTAGAGAAGACCAAAAAACATCACCAGAAACACCTAGTCTACATTTATCGCAATGGCCCTAATTCTTATTTTTCAATAATCACTCTGAATGTAAATGGACTAAATGCTCCAAGAAGAAGACATAGGATATCAGAATGTAAACAAACAAACACACAAACAGCAAAACTTGTTGACATGCTGCTTACAAGAGACTCATTTTAGATAAAGACACCTCCAGATTGAAATTGAGTGGTTAGAGAACCATGTATCATGTTAATGGACATCAAAAGAAAGCTGGAGTAGTCATACTTATAACAGAAAAACAAGATTTTAAGCCAAAGACTGTAATAAAATATGAAGAACACCATGTTATAATAAAAAGGTTTATTGAAATAGAAGATCTAAATTTTGTAAATATTTATGACCCCAACTTTGAGAAGCCAAATATATAAATCAAAAACAAAGCTAAAGAAACTCATTGATAACAATACAATAACAGTAGGGGACTCTAATGCCCTACTTACAACAATGGATAGATCATCTAAGAAGAAGAAAGATCAACAAGAAAACAATGGCTTTAAATGACACACTGAATCAGATGGACTTAAAAGATATAATCAGAGCATTTCACCATAAAGCAGCAGAAAACACATTCTTTTCAAGAGCACATGGAACATTCTCTAGAATAGATCACATCTTAGGTCACAAATCAGTCCTCAACTGGTACAAAAAAAAAAAAAATGAGATCATACCATACATATTTTCCAGGAAATCAATCACAACAAAAATTTTCAAGGGCTCTCCAATACATGAAGGTTGAAGAACATTCTATTAAAGAATAAATAGGTTAACCAGGAAATTAAAGAAGATATAAAAAAAAATACATGGAAACCAATGAAAATGAAAACGCAACAGCCCAAAACCTTTGGTGTGCAGAAAAGGTAGTCATAAAAGGGAAGTATATAGCAAGACAGGCTCTCCTTGAGATAAAAGAAGTCTCAAATACTAACTCACACCTATAGGACCTGGGAAAAGGACATCAAATAAAGCCTGACACAGGAAGAAGAAGGGAAATAATGAAGATTAGAGCAGAAATAAATGATATAGAAATTTCAAAAAATAGTAGAACACATCAACCAAAGTTACTTCTTCGAAAGAAGTAACAAATTTGATAAAAACCTGGCCAGACTTATCAAAAAGAAAAGAGAAAGGGCCCACATAAATAAAATCATGAATGATAAGGGAGTGATCACAACCAATATCACAGAAATACAAATAATTATAACACAATGTTATGAGCAATTAATTATATACCAACAAATTTGGCAATCTTGAAGAAATGGACAAATTCTTAGAAACATATAAACTCCCAAAACTGAAATGGGAAGAAATAGAAATTTTGAATAGACCCATAACCAGCAAAGAAATTGGGTCAGTAATCAGAAATCTCCCAACAAACATGATGGCTAAGACCGGATCTATGAATCTAAGACTGGCTGGCTTTCAAGTGGAGCTCTACCAAATATTTAAATAAGAATTAATACTGAGGCATTAATAGTGGGTGGCTCAGCTGGTTAAGCATCTGACTTCAGCTCAGTTCATGATCTCACCGTTTGTGAATTCTGGCCCCATGTTGGGCTCTGCACTGACAGCTCTGAGCCTGGAGCCTGCTTCAGATTCTTGTGTCTTCCTCTCTCTCTCTGTCCCTCACCTGCTTGTTCTCTCTCTCTCTCAGAAAGAAATTTAAAAAGTCTAAATTTTTTAAATAAATAAATAAATAAGAATTAATATCGATTCTTTTGAAACTGTTCCAAAAAACAGAAATGGAGGCAAGACTTCCAAACTCATTCTATGAAGCCAGCATTGCCTTGAATCCAAAACCAAACAAAAACCCCATTGAAAAGAAAAATTCAAAACCAATATCCCCAATGAACATTGATGCAAAAATTTTCAACAAGATACTAGCGAATTGAATCCAACAGTACATTAAAAGAATTATTCACCATGATCAAATGGGATTTATTCCTGGGATGCAGGAGTAGTTCAATATCTGCAATTTGATCAACACGATACATCACATTAATATAAGAAAGGAGAAGAACCATCTGATCCTCTAAATAGATTCAGAAAAAGTATTTGACAAAACACATATCCTTTCTTGATAAAAATCCTCAAGAAAGTAGGGATAGAAGGAACATACCTCAACATCATAAGGGCCATATATGAAAGACCCATAGCTAATATCATCCTCAATGGGGAAAAATAAAGAGCTTTCCCCTAAAGGTCAGAAACACTACAGGGATGTCCACTCTCACCACTGTTGCTCAACATAGTACTGGAAGTCCTAGCCTTAGCAATCAGACAACAAAAAGAAATAAAAGGATTCTGAATCGGCAAGGAAGAAGTCAAACTTTCACTACTTGCAGAAGACATGACACTCTACATAGAAAATCTGAAAAACTCTAACAAAAATTACTAGAAGTGATACATGAATTCATCAAAGTCACAGGATATAAAATCAACTTACAGAAATCTGTTACATTTCTATACACCAAGACAGCAGAGAGAGAAATCAAGGAATCCATTCCATTTACAATTGCACCAAAAACCGTAAGATACCTAGGAACAAACCTAGCCAAAGAGGTTAAAGAACTTGTCCTCTGCAAACTGTAGAACACTTAATGAAAGAAATTGAAGAAGACACAAAGAAATGGAAAAACATTCCATGCTCATGGACTGGAAGAACAAATATTATTAAAACGTCTACCCAAAAGCAATCTACAGATTCAATGAAATCCCTATCAAAATAACACCAGCATTCTTCACAGCGAAAACATACAATCCTAAAATTTTTATGGAACCAGAAAAGACTCTGAATAGCTAAAGTAATTTTCAAAAAGAAAGCCAAAGTTGTAGGCATCACAATTCCAGACTCCAAGGTATATTATCTAATATTGTCTAATCATCAAGACAGTATGGTGCTGGCACAAAAACAGATGCATAGATCAATGGAACAGAATAGAGGACCTAGAAATGGACCCACAACTATGTGGTCCAGTCATCTTTGACAAAGCAGAAAAGACTATCCAATGGAAGAAAGTCTCTTCAACAACTGGTATTGGGAAAACTGGACAGCAACACGCAGAAGAATGAAACTGGTCTACTTTTCACACCATACACAAAAGTAAATCCAAAATGGATGAAATACCTAAATGTGAGACAGTAAACTATCAAAATCCTAGAGGATAGCAAAGGTAGCAACCTCTTTGACCTTGAACACTTCTTACTAGGCATGTCTCTGGAGGCAAGGGAAACAAAAACAAAAATGAACTATTGGGGATTCATCAAGATAAAAAGCTTCTGCATAACAAAGGAAATAATAAAATTAAGAGCAAATTCTGGAATGGGAGAAGATATTTGCAAATGACATATCAGATAAAGATCCAAAATCTATAAGGAACTTATCAAATTCAACACCCAAAAAACAAATAATCCAGGGAGGAAATGAGCAGAAGACATGAAGAGACACTCCTCCAAAGAAGACATACCAATAGCTAATAGACACAGAAAAAGTGCTCAATAACAATCATCAATAGGGAAATACAAATCAAAACCACAAGAGATATCACCTCACACCAGTCAGAATGGCTAAAATTAACAACTCAAGAAACAACAGGTGTTGGTGAGGATGCAGAGAAAGGGGAATAATGTTAGTTACACTTTGGTAGGAATGCAAACTGATGCAGGCACTCTGGAAAACAGTGTGGAGTTTCTTCAGAAAGTCAAAGATCGAGCTACCATACACCCCTTCAATTACACTACTAGGTATTTATCCAAAGGGTATAAAAATACTGATTTGAAGAGGCGCATGCTCCCTGATGTTTATGGTAGCACTATCATCAATGGCCAAATTATGGAAAGAGCCCGAATGTCCATCAACTGATGAATGGATAAAGAAGTGGTATATATATACGATGGGGTATTACTTAGCCATCAAGAAGAATGAATTATTGCCATTTCCGAAAACATGTTTCAACCTAGAATGTATTATGTGAAGTGAAATAGTCAGAGAAATACAAATACCATATGATTTCACTCATAGGTGGAATTTAAGAAACAAAGCAGATGAATATAGGGGAAGAGAAGAGAAAATAAAATCAGATATAAACTAGAGGGGGGAAAACCACAAAATATCCTTAACTATAGAGAACAAACTGAGGGTGGCTGGAGAAGAGGTGGGTGAGGAAGATGGGCTAAATGGGTGATGGGCATTAAAGAGGGCATTTTTTGAGATGAGAACTGGGAGTTGTTGTAAGTAATGAATCACTAAATTCTACTCCTGAAACCAATGCTACCCTATATGTCAACTAACTTGAATTTAAGTAAAATCTTGGAATAAAAAGCAACAACACAATAACAAAGTTCATTCCAGAGCTGGTTGGAGGAAAGTGCAAGACGAGCCTGGAACATTGTTTTAAGCTAGAAAGTAGGAAAATTCTCAATGCATTGTGTGAACATATCAAGTCACAAGCTTTCCAGCCTACATTATTAGGGTTCTTGGGTTCCTGCACTAAGCCAATGCAAATATTTCCATGTGCAATACACCATTCCAGTAATAAATTGTATTTTTGGCATGATAGTCTCCACTTGGAGATCATACAACATACCTGTAGTTTATTATTTTTATTTAAAAAAATTTTTTTTAATGCTTATTTATTTTTGAGACAGAGAGAGACAGAGCATGAACGGGGGAGGGTCAGAGAGAGGGAGACACAGAATCCGAAACAAGCTCCAGGCTCCGAGCTGTCAGCACAGAGCCCAATGCGGGGCTCCAACTCACGGACTGTGAGATCGTGACCTGAGCCGAAGTCGACCGCTCAACCGACTAAGCCACCCAGGCGCCCCCCACTGTAGTTTAAATCATAAGTTAACTTATCTCCCATTTAAATATCTAGAAGTAGATAGTCCAAGGGTATAGTGTCAGAACCCTGGATCTTTCAATCACATCCCTCTGTTGTTGAAGCCTACATTTGCAGAATCATTTCATGTTCCCAGATATCCAGTCAACCAGCTATTTCAGCTGACCAAAAACAAAACAAAACAAAACAAAAAGAAGGGCTTATCTTTTGAATGGCATTGTCCAATAGTTGCACTTACAGGCATCTTTGCAATAACCTGATCACTTACTAGTGTGAGTGGGAAACGCATATATTTCATGGAACCATATGCTGAGCTAAAATACACATATTTTATTACTCTAGAACAATAATAAGAATTGATATTGGAGGAGTACAATTATTCTTAATTCACTCACACACTCCTGTGCCCCCAATTATTCTAAATCATTTTCAATACACTCAAATCCATAAGATGGCGCTGAATTTCCTTGTCTTGTAGAAATGCTATCCAATCTACTCTAATTGGGTTTCTAATTGGTTTTCTCTGTATACCTATTGCACAGATGCCCTTCTGGGATCTTCAGTCCCAATTATCCTATTTATTTTATTGGATCAGGTTGGTGGTTTCATTAGGAAATATCTGTTGTCTGTATCATTGCAACTTTTTCATGGGCTGATCAAATTCCTAAGAGAAATAATATCATGTTTCTTAACTGCCTTTGAAATTTTATTCTAATCAAGACATCTATCTTTATTTTCTTTATGCCTTTTGGAGAATAGATCTTCCTGTTTTCTGACATTGTGCTGGAGGGACACAATAACCACATATTTGGGATTTTAACTTTTTATTAACGAGATTTTCAGTGAATGCTTTTCTCCTAATCCCCAGAAATTGTCTTCATTTTTATTTTCATATATTCGAAATACCATTAATTCCTGGGCTATATACAGGTATTGTTGAACACATTAGATTTTTTCTGTTTTCATCATTTTGGGCTAGAAATTTAATTTTCCTGAGATGGCTAAATCAGGAATAATTTGTAGTACCTTGCATGTTCCGAAATACTGTTGCTATAATTTTTTCTGTTGTTACATTTTTTTTCTTGAAGATTTATCTTTAAAACATTCCTTAATTTTATTTTGGTGGGGTTTAGGACAATCATAAAGATAAATGTTCAGGCCACCATCTTCAATCTGAATTTAGTTTTACATTATTTTTTAAAATAAAAATACAAAAAAAATAAACCTTATTCATGTTTAATATACATATTAACACAAGGACCCTCATTTTGGTCTATCATAGTTATAAATTACATACATTACATGAGTTACCTGAACAAAAAATAATGTGCCCGAGGTTGGGTGAAGTCTGAGAACAGAACTTTTAATCCTTATTTTATTAAAGAAGATTGTAACATATTTCTATTTACTCATGTCCTATTAAGTCAGTAGCAGACTATACTATCATAGATGGCAAGCATATTACCATATTATAATTTCTCTTTAAATGGGGAATGATCGAAACTCTTTTTGTAAACTAACCTAAGATTTACTAACAATTACCTGGTAATCCAATTTTGAAAAGATGTCAAAGATGGGGCGCCTGAGTGGCTCAGTCGGTTAAATGTCAGACTTCGGTTCATGTCATGATCTCAGGGAGTGTGAGTTACAGCCTCGCGTGGGGCTCTGTGGTGAGAGCTCAGAGCCTGGAGCTTGCTTTGGATTCTGTGTCTCCTTCTCTCTCTGCCCCTCCTCCACTTGTGCTCTGTCTCTCAAAAATAAATAAATGTAAAAACAATCAAAATAAAAAACGATGCCAAAGATGAAGATGAGTCGTTACAGTTGTCCTTATTAAAAAAAAAAAAAAAAAAAAAAGACAAGTATACCAAATGTAGTGATCTACTCTATGAAGACAAGTGTCCCTTAGTGGTACATTCTCCGTTACTTATAAATGGTTTTGATTCCAAGGCAATAAAATCAGACTTTTAGTGATAGAAATAAAATAGAGCTTGTTGTGGGAATATGTTTTGGCACACTTTAGCTACTCCATGAAGCCATCTGGGACATGGGCACTTTCTATTTTTCTATTGTCATTAAGGTGGACATTATTGTCCTTTTTCCTGGCTGAAGCACCATAATCACAAGATATATGTTGTGCGTTGAGTCTTTCACATCTGTTTAAAGGTCTAAAGAATAAGCAAAAACAGTAATTCCTTTCTTTAGGGAGCCTTTATTAACTTGATTATCTTTCATCTATTTAATCTATAAATTTATTATTTTTAATCATAAAGAAGCAAGTAAAAGAACACTTGTTGTCATATCTCATTATAAGATCCAAAATTGGTCGCATATCTAACTTAGGGCCAATAAAAAAAATAAATGACATTGCCATAACTCTTTCTGAAGTATCATGGTTTATCCACTGCAGAATAAGAATCAAATTCTCTAATATCAAGTGAATGACACCCACTCTCAAAGCAAACTGTGATTATATAAGAAGAAAACAAAGTAGAGATTATGTACTGAGAAAAGATAATGTATGTTATGACTACCTAACATAGTTTTGAAAACTGAACTTAATCTATTTATTCAAACAAAACAAAACTTAATAGTGACTTAAATTTCATTGAAAATGGATGTTTTAATTTTATTTAATTAATTTATTTATTTTTGAGAGAGACAGAGAGAGTGCATGAGTGGAGCAGGGAAAGAGGGAGCGAGAGATTCTCAGGCAGGCTCCACACTGTCAGTGCACAGCCTAACGTGGGGCTCGATCTCACAAACTGCAAGATCAGGACCTGAGCTGAAATCAAAAGTCAGATACTTAACAGATTAAGCCACCCAGGGACCTCAAAAATGGGTGTTTTAAATAATTCTTTTATTATGGGATTTTGTTGCTAAAGTTACATGCCTTCCATTTATCAGCATCTCAAAAAATATTATATTGTCATCAGCATCTCAAAAAATATTATATTGTCATCAGAACTCTATGTGCTATTGCCCTGATTTTAAACTTTCTAGTCTCCATTGCTGTCAGAAATAAATTCCTATGGTTTATAAACCACTCAGTCTGTGGTATTCTGTTATAGTCCAAACATACTAAGACAGAAATTATGGAAAATAAGTAACCAAATATTAAAACAAAGACAATACATGCATAATTGGAATTTATGCCATCCTGATTTGAGAAGAACCCTAGTTTAATAAGTATACCAAATACTGAACTTTTGTTCATATCAATATATCTTTATAAATTATATTTTCAGCTGTGACATCTATTAAGTGAAATATTGAAATAAATTGATCTTAGATTTAGATTTTTAATTATTGTACCCAAAGAATTAAAATAATATTATGTATAATAATGAGATCTATTCAGCCAAAATGATGCTCTAAAATGTATTAAAATACTAATGAATAATCACAAACTATCAATATAGTGAGGAGATTATAAGAAAGATTTGATTTCATTGAAAGTATTATAAAATTTTATTTCAAAAGTATTATAAAATTTGTTTTATTATAGAAATGGTACATTACATGGCACATGTTAATAATTTCAGTGTTGGCTAAAAGGGGGAAAAAAAGTATATGAAGCCAAAAGTATCTTGAAGTCTTAAAGTTTTAATGAATACTCTTGAAAGAAGAGGAAACAGTCCCTGGAAATGAGAAAAGCAGTAACCTTATGTTCTATACAATTTGGTGTCTAAATAAAACTTCTCTTTACATTACAGCAAGAATTTTTCTAAATCAGCTAAGAAGAACAAAAAGTTTTTTGAAAGAAAAATAAGTTAGAAATGTGATTTTAGTAATAGTTGATTGTTGTTGACCTGTTATCCTGAATCTAAAATCAATCTTAATCCTTATTATGAGGATTATTTTAGGAGGCATTTCACTTAAATTATTACCTATGATTTCTTTAAGAATTATTTTTATGAATAAACTACAAACTCATTTACTTATTAAGAATTCTATTAATATTAAAATAATTATTCAGAATCTAATAAATTTTAAAATAAAATGTAGAATCTTTGATGCATAGCATATAAGTCATTTATTTTTCATTGAAAATATTTTAATAATATATTGGCACAATAGTACATGCAAATGTTTCTACTTGGAGTACACTTTCATTTTGGACAATTCATCATTTTGGCCTGATGGAATGTCCATCCAAAATTCTAAATGAAACCATAGAACTTGAAAAATATCATCCTTCATTTAATAAAATAAAAGCAAAGCAGAAAAGAGATTTTAAAATTGCACGATGATATACATGCTAAATACTGGATTTGATGCCTTTTCAGTGTTTTTTCCAATTAGTAACCCTGGTGAAAAGGAGGTAAGTAACTGTGATACAGTTCTTCAAGTAAAGAGAGAATGCAAATCATTTCAATCTTACCTCTCTAAAAAAGCTGATAATTAAACGTATAGAAACAAGCTGATGATAATTTGCTGGAACGGGGATTTTCAGAGTACTTCTGTGTACATCTATGGCTTTATCCAACCAATTTTAAAGATACATGAAGTCAAACTATTTTTATAAAAATACTAGGGCATCGTTTGTCTTTTTCATTATGTGAACACTTGCACTTCTGCTAAAAAAATAATGCTGATTAACTTGCTAACACCTGAGAACGAATCAAGTCAGTGGCATCAGGTTGTATTAGCAGTCATTGTATTTTACACTTCTATGAACTGAGAGGAAAAATAAAACCAGTGCATTTAAGAATGTCTTTGCTGAATGTAATGGTTAAATTGCAAGTGTCAGCTTGTGTAGCTTATAGTGTCAAAGGCATAGACCCTGGTCAAACACTAGTCTAGATGTTAATGTTAAGATATTTTGTAGATGTAATTAATGTCTACAATCAGTTGACATCGAATAAAATAGATTACCCTCAACAGTGCAAGTGGATGTCATTCAATCAGATGAAGGTCTTACGAGCAAAAACTGAGGTTTCCCAGAGAAGAAAGAATACTGTGTCAAGACTATAACAGAAATCCTCCTTAAGTTTCTGATCTGTCTTATGGGTTTTGTGTTGGGGCTTGTATTATGGATTTTGAACTCAGGAATGCAACCATCAACTCTTGTCTGAGGTTGCAGTCTACCAGCCCCCTATATAGATTTTGGACTTGCCAGCCCCATAAATACATGAGCCAATTCCTTAAAATAAATACATAAATATAAATAAATATAAATGTGTGTGTGTGTGTGTGTGTGTGTGTGTGTGTGTGTGTCCTATTGGTTTTTGCCTGTCTGGAGAACTTTGTCTGTTACAGATTTTGCTACTGAGAGTGGTTTCAGAGGGACATAATCTTAAGGATGAGTTCTCTGAATTAGTTCTGGGGTTTGTGAAATTGACTCACTAATCTAGTTCTAATTAAAGATACTAATTATTCTATTTCCAGTGGTAAAGAGGGCACTGATGATCCATGACAAGAGGTGGCAGTAGAGATATGTAAATTATCACTGTTAGATACTCCTCACCAATACTTCTAAGAGGCAAGGTTCTGAATAACCATATATTTGTTATCATAAAATATTTTTTTATCAAATTAATAACTATAATGAGATTGCTGGTTGCTCCTAATAGTGCTGTACAAAGTACAGAAACAGAATGAGCTCAGGGCTTTAAATTCCCTGTGTGAAAAACCTAGAAGTTTCTATGTCTGCCCTGAATGAAACTTTTATCTTCTGTAGCCATGAAGATGAAATTTCTAAAACCAAACCAAGAGCCTCATCCTGTGGGTGGTTGAATTATAGCCAGAAATTGAATTCCCAACTTCATAGGGTAGGCATTTTTTAAATGAATGTGCTAATTGGAAAGGGATGGAATCCTGAAAATTGGAATTGGACATATGAACTGATCCTGGTGCAGCTGGGAACACTAAACCTATACATTCTACTAAGTCCTTGCCTGAAGAAGTTGACTAAGAAAGTTCTAATGGCTTCCTTTTAGGTAGTTAGCTGGCAAGACACTGTCAAGGCTTTTATCAGGACCTACCCTACTCCTTTCTGCTTCCAGGCCTATAACTAAGCTCATGTATCAGTAGGGTCGAAAGATGAGGTACAAAGTGTGACCCATAAAGAGATGTACTTTACTCCAAAAGAATTACATGACTATTCCAATTTATATAGACATAAATTCTAAAGATAGGTGTAGAAATGGATGTTAAGAGTACAGGATAATGGCATAAAGAACATTAATTTGAATCTAACCAAATTTGTTGATACGGACCCACTACGAAGTGATTTTGGACCCAGTGTTGAAGCATGAAGGGTTGAAATGTCTCTAACAGTGTGTTTCATTGGCTTGTTGAAACTTAGACCAAAAAGGGGCCTATTCAAAATTATTTTGAAATGTGTTAAGTACCTTGATATCCTGCAGAAGAAGGTATTAAAAGTTTAGGAAGATTTGAATGTTAAAGTGGATTTATCACTTAAGACCTGTTCATCCACCCAGAGGTACATACCTTTTAAAAAACCTGTGAGAGATATATTTGTAAAGGTAGTCCCAGCATCCTTGAAGAACTCTGTAGCTGTTCTTTTCTACAGATCAGAGACTGCTGCCACAGAACTGAGATTCTTAAATTCAATGGGAATAGATGCCAAGGGGTCAAGTGGCAGCATTTAATTGCAAAAGACAAGGTGTACATGGTTACTGTAATGAACCGCAAAGTCAAGCAGTAAACAGAAAAGTCTGACTTGTGGAAATCATGGTGACCCTAGAAGAGAAATAAATGAGCAGTCTAATAAATTCTTACTTGATCAATATAAGCGTAAGAGTTCCAGTTCAAGTAAACTGAATTGTAACTTCAATTACCAAAACAGAGAATCAGAGTCCCTCAATCAATTCCTAGACTTGAGACTGTTCACAAGCCCAGAACCCCTTGAACAAAGGGGGACCAGATCCCTTAAAGGAAGAACCCCAGTACACTGCTAAAAATTTTTACTGTTACTCTTTCTCTCAAACTTCCCCAAAGGGACCTACTACCAAGTGATTGTGCTTTGAGGTGAAAAGAGTGATCAGCTTTTCTGGGGATTGCTGGACACTTGCTCTGAACTGGCACTTACTGCAAGAGACTCAAAATATCACTGTGGCCCACCAGTCAGAGGAAGGGCTCAAGGTTCCTAGAAGAGTTTTAGCTCAGCTTCATCTCGTGGTAGGTCCAGAGGCTCCTCAAACACACTTCTTTAGTTATTTCTCCAATTCCAAAATGTATAATTGGAATAGACATACTCAGCAACTGGCAGAATCCCGGGACTGATTCCCTGTGAAATGAGGGCAATGGTGAAAAAGCCAAATAGAAGCCACTAGAACTGCCTTTACTTAGGAAAATATTAAACCAAAAGCAGTACCATATTACTGAAAGGATTGCAGATTAGTTCCAGCATCAAGGACTTGAAGGACACAGGGGCAGTATTCCTGTCATATCTCCATTCATTGTACCTATTTGACCTGTGCAATGGGTAGTTGTATAAAGGGAGAGAAGGAAATGAAGTAAGATGAATATGTTGGGCAAATATTACTGCGAGTGTGCAATTGTTTGCCTTGGCACACATCAGATCACTTTCAATTTAGCAACTTAAAACAATGTATATTTTTCATCTCACGGTTTGCATGCATGGGGAGTCCAGTACATTTTTTTGCATTCTGTGTTCAAGGTCTCATCATGGTGAAATCCAGGTGTAAGCCAGGGCTGTGATCTCAGCTGAGATTCATGGTCCTTTTTGATCCTCAATGGTTATTGACAGAATTTAATTCCTTTTGGTTATGGGACTGAGGGTTATGCTTTCTTTCTAGCCATCAAGCAGGGTTATTCTGAGCTCCTAGAATCTTCTAACAATTCCTGCCATGTGTCCCTCACCACATATCATGGAAGGTTGCTCCTTCAAGGCCAGTAAAATTATTTCATTCCCTTCGATTCTCTCTGACATTTTTTTAAGGGCTCACCAGGAAAATGGCCATTTTGAGTAACTCTACATCAACTGATTAAGGACATTGTTTGCTTCAACAAAACCTCTCAGTCATATGAATTGATGTAATTATGCTAGTGATGTCTCATCATATTCACAAGCCAGATTCACAATTAATAGGAAGGAATTATACAGATTATGTGCATCAGGAAGTAGGAATCTCAGGGCCTTCTAGGAGCTGCCTATCACAGAGGCTTTGAGTACTGGGCTGAGTATTTAAAGCAAAATGGGCAATTAATAAAAATTAATTTACATTTCACAAATAGGAATAAAATTAAAACAAAGAGAAAGTACTCTAGCAATATCTTGAAGACAGATTCAGAAGCATGAAATACCTGAGACATTGAGTTTGGAATGATTTACTAATATTAAATAAATTAATAAGTCATTAATTAAAAAATCCTTGAAATGAATAAAGTAATATTGACATGAATTAAGATGATTTACCTTATGTACTTCGAAATCATACAAATTAATTAAGGAATATCAACAGCATTGGTAATAAAAAGTGTGTGTAAAGGGAAAGAAAGAAAGATAAACAAGTTACCCAAGCCTGAGTGCCCAGAAGAAGGCAATCTAGAAAGGAATTCTACTTTTGAATGTTGAATTCATAAGGAAGAGACTTGGCACAGTAATTTTCTATGGGTAATGTAAAAATTACCATAAAAATATGAATTAAATCAATATAAATTATTTCATAGTTTCTGGAGGTCAAATGTCCAAAATGGGTCTCACTAGGCTAAAAGCAAGTGTCAACACAACTGTGCCTTCTGGAGGCTTTTTGGGAGAATTGATTCTCTTGTTTTCCAGATTCTTTCTTTCTTTATTTTTAATGTTTATTTATTTATTTTGAGAGAGAGAGAGGGTGGGGAGAGGGAGAGAGAGAGAGAGAGAGAGAGAAACAGGAGCAGGGCAGGAGTAGAGAGAGAGAGGGAGAGAGAGAATCCCAAACTTGGGGCTCAATCTCAGGAACCTTGACATATGACCCAAGAGTCGGACACTTAACCAACTGAGCCACGCTGGTGTCCCTTCCAGCTTCTTTACGTGCCCAGATTCCTGGACTTAGGCTCTGCTCGTCTTTCTTCAAAGTCAGCATTTACGGTTTGAGTTTTTACTGTATCCATTATTTCTGACCTCCTCTTTTGCTTCTCTCTTTCATTTTAAAGGCTCTTTGTAATTACATTGAGTCCACCTGGATAAATCCAGATAATCTCATCACAAAATCCATTGATTAGCAATCTTGATTTCGTCTGCAACCTTAATTCCCTTCTTCCATATAACATAGCAATCACAGCTTCAGGGAATTAGGATGTAGACCTCTTTGTGAATCCATTATTCTTCCCATCACACTTGGATAGCAGAAAAGCCATTCAAATTATGAATATTTTAGGTTATTTCACTTATCTTAGTTTCTTTCATAAAGTACTTTTTTTTTTCTATTTTATCCCCATGGAACCATAAACTTCAATGCCACTTTTCTTAACTCTAGTAGTCTGCTTGACTTGTTTTGTTTCTATTTTAATAGATCTAATATCTATCCTAGATAAACCATTATAATATCAGTTTCTTAATATTAAATCCAAGTTAAGAAGAAAACATTACAAGGTTAAGTTACTGAGTGCTTGCTGAATAACAGAATAAACTTCAACTCCAGTACTCAATGGCCTTCACCACATAATCTGATTCTTTTACTTATTCTCACAAAATCCTTATTTAAACAGTCAAATTTGTCAACGATTTTATATCTAATTTAGATTTTTCATTGTCTTTTATTTTGACAATTGAGGTGTTGGAGCGACAAGTTTATATTTTGTCAACATAGGGATATTTTTGTGCATCATTGAGAGTAAAGCATTCAACTCTTTGCACAAGGTCTGTGGGCACCACAGATGTTAGCAGGTGAATTTTTAATGTTTTTTTTTTTTGTGTGTGTGTGTGTGTGTGTGTTTGTTTTTTTTCCATGTGAACAACTCCACACACAAAAATAAGAGTGCCTCATTAACATTTATTGTTTCTGCAAGGTCAAAAGGAAAAGACAGTTAACTCTAATTATAACTACTGTATACTAAACTCTTAACATCCTCAGTTTTATTTTTCTAGTTTTTATTGGAGGTGAGAAAAATGCTTGTATCTATGAAAGCATCACTTTAAGGAAATTGAACTGTAAGTGGATTGCTTTCATTTTAGGTAAAAAGTGAGAATACCTTTGTTTACCATCAGAATAATTTTACTACTATTATTTTTCATATTATTATTGAACTAGAGAAAAATCTTGTGTAGTAAATTTCAGGGAACTTATTCTTTCTCATTAGGTCTTTTTGTGTCAAGAACGGGAAATCCACTTTTCAAATGTTTGGGAAATACGTGATTTATTGTATTTAGATACAAGAGTGTCTTAGAGAACTCCTTAGCAATTTGGGAAGATAAACAATTAAGGACCATAGGAATAAAAACTAAAAGAGCTCTAAAGATGAGTTAATCCTCTACTCCTCATTTTTCCCTCTTCCTATTTTTCTCTTCCTCATTCCTATCAGTTCCTCTTTCCTCTCCCTCGCCCCCGTTCTCTTATCTCTTTTCTTCTCTCTCTCCATCTCTCTCTCTGCTTCTTTACTTCTATAATTCATATAAACACAAACTCTTAACCTCATCTAGGATCCCCATAGTTTCATTCCACACATGGTGCCTAATGATTGCAGACTGTAACATAACAGTTGCCTTGAACACATTCACTCATTCATTCAACATTTTCGTGTACCTACTACATACTTTTCACTAATAAATGGATTTATTATAAATGAATAAAGCAAGACTAGGTGACTATTTTTGTGTGTCTTATATTCTAATGATGAAAGACAGTCAGTAAACAATAAGCAATGAAAAGTAAATTATATACTATGTTAGGATGTAATAAGAATTATGAAAAAAAAATAGAGCAGACTAGGATGGTCAAAAATGAGTTTGGAAATAAGATACAATTTTAAACCAAGTGATTAGAAAAATTGTATTTCATTGCCAACTTCTTGGTGTGCTTCTTGACTATAATTCCCCAAGAGTGAAAATGTGATTGACCTTATTCAGGTTACTTTACATTTCCATTTTTATATTCAAATAGTTGAATAGTGTATGTGGCATTTTCCAACTAGTCATGCTCCCCCATAAATCTGTAGAGTATGATTTGTTTACCACAAAAATACTAAAGTAGAGATGTCTTAATAAAATTATTCCTTCTGGGGTACCTGGATGGTTCAGTCGGTTAGTTGTCTGACATCAGCTCAGGTCATAATCTCGTGGGTGGGTTTGGGCCCCACCGTGGGGCTCTGTGCTGACAGCTCAGGGCCTTGAGCCTCCTTCAGATTCTGTGTCTCCCTCTCTCTCTGCCCTTCCCCCACTCACACTCTGTTTCTCTCAAAAATAAATAAACATAAAAAATGTAAAAAAAAATATTCTTTTTTGTAGATTATGATTTATTTATGACAAAAAAACACTAAACCAGAGATGTCCTAATAAGATTATGCCTTAGGTGAAGACTCTATCAAATATCATAAGAGTATTTTTCACGAGGTCAATTTTCAGCCTATTTACGAGATTACACTGGGTCACCTGTCTTCTTCCCCAACCCCACCCCGGATCTTCTCCTGTATATGAATCACTGGATAGCTGCTTAATTTATCACCGTTCAGCAATTGAAAGCCCCACTCCTCAGCATCCTTTATCATTGGTAAATTGTTTCTTCAGGTCAAATGAAAACCTACCATAATGGTAAATATAACCTGAAAACCACAAACAGGGAGTTACAGTCAGCTTTCTATATAAGGACTCATTGGCTGTCACAGGTTCACTTCTTTTGTTCAGGTTATACACAGAGAAGATTTAGGGGGTGTTTATAAGCCAACAAGGGTCCAATCTCCTTTCTACAAAGAACTCAATGGAAATTTCTTCTAAAAGCAGTCATTGCTAAAAGACAGATAATAAAATAGGTAAGAGTTGTCTTGCCCTGACCTGGTCACATAGGACTATCATGATGGCATCTTTTCCTGGGGATTGGTATCTACTAATGACCATCCGCCATCTGCTATGACATCTGCTTGTTTCCTTATTTTATCCGTTTGACGCTCACTATTACCTGCTATGGTTAAGCTTTCGCACTATCCATCCACAGAGCAAGTAATAATAACAAACATCCTCATTATTTTACTCAATCCTTTACTGAAGCAGAGGTCACGGGGTTGGACTTTTCCCTGATACTTGATCATGGAGCTGCATTCACAGTTTGCCCAAAGTTGGCTCCATGGGGTAAATCATTCTCCATCTCCAAGTGACTTTAGGATTATACACCGTAAAGTCCAATGATACCGCACCTTTTACATTAATATAAGACTCCGTGGGTACACACAAATTTAAATGTCACCCAATACTTCTGAATAAGGCAAAACAAAAAAAATAAAGGCTTCTATGTGGCAAAGAGATTTAGTTGTGTATTTGCATCCCCCCCATTCCTTTATTCACACTTTCTTTTCTAGAAACTTTTTCAGAGTAGTAGCCCCCCAGACACATTTCCTCTACATTCAATTTGTTACTCGCTTAACTATGCCTTTGAATCACCTACTTTGAGGAACAATCATTTTATTAGTTCTGTAGATGGCAAAAGATAAAGAAAATCATTTAATAGTGTCTCCTTACCCATTTCTGTACATAGGTAGCAGTGAATGTATATTTTGATCAGAAGAAATATATCTTGGGTTAGGGGGTGAATTAATAATTTGCTGTTACAAAGCCTTAAGTCTATTCTCTAAGATTTCTTCTGTTACAGGATGAGTAACATCTAGAGTATATTAGCTATAAATCTCAGTTAACAGACGCTTGTAGCGTTCATTAGTGTTCTGACTTAATTCATATTCTGTCTATGCACGGATCTATATCCTTTGATAATTTTAACTCCCTCTATTTTCAAATTATTCTTTCTTCTTGACACTGAGTTTATCCTTTACATTAGTTATTTGGTCTAGTCCAAAAGGAATTAGTCATCTCTTTGATAGTAGGTGCACAGCCTAAGCATAGCATGTCCACTTATATTATGAATCCAGGAATTGCTAAGGCATTGGACTCAGACATCAGTATTAGCATTCCGATCTTTGTCTGAGCTTGAAAGTGGATTCTATTTATTTTTGGCCCACTTTTTGTATGATCGTTGCCCATCCCAATAACTTACTCTGTCTTCCTGTAAATGTCCAGAAAAAAAATTCACAAATGAGTACCTACAGGGGGTGCACTTTTGCCCAGTCATTGAGGCTTATATGCCTGGTAATATAGCAAATCCATTTACTAGAGCCCAAGAGTGTATAAAAATCCAAGTGATTCCCTTAAAATTAGTGCCTATTTTTATTAAATATCTATCTTAGGCATCTAATAAATGCCTATCTTTATTAAATAAAGATTTTATATCCTTGCTCACTGCATAGACTTGCCCTTATCTTCTTCCATCTAGTTTCACAGCATGCGGTCATAATACCTCCGATTGCAAAGAACAAACTGGTCTTCAATATGGCACTTCTATCTGTGAGTCACGTAGAATGTTTTGACTTGAATGGGATAGAGTCATCAAATTCAGACCACATAGCAATGGCATTGGGGACATCTTGGATAGCTCTGTGGTTGACCTCACAGGTAGTGATGCTGCCTTATCATTTATGCAGTGCATTATTCCCACAATTCACTCTTTAGAATGCTATGTAATATGCTATTTCCACATTGTTGGGGAGCTTTGATGCTCCGCTCCTGGATTATTTACATGTTTCTCAGACCTCCGTCAAATACGATTGAATATGTCTGTGCTCAGAATTAGCTTATGCCTGGGGCGCCTGGGTGGCTCAGTCGGTTAAGCGCCCGACTTCAGCTCAGGTCACGATCTTGCGGTCCGTGAGTTCGAGCCCCGCGTCTGGCTCTGTGCTGACCGCTCAGAGCCTGGAGCCTGTTTCTGATTCTGTGTCTCCTTCTCTCTCTGCCCCTCCCCCGTTCATGCTCTGTCTCTCTCTGTCTCGAAAATAAATAAACGTTAAAAAATTTTTTTTTAATTAAAAAAAAGAATTAGCTGATGCCTTTCAGAAGCGAAGAGAGTTTTGACCAACCCCCACAACAAGCCATCACTTGTCTTTCAAACGGCAAACCTCAAAAGTAGCACTATTGTTCCCAACTCCTTTCTGCCCGTGTTCTAAATGCTGCTACTTCTAATACTATGTGAACTTCCAGATCACAAGGTCACATTCAGACGCCTGTGCCACCTCTTGCGTGAAACATTTAATGCTCACTTCCGCCACATTCAGGTTTAGATGTCCTTCTGGCACCTTTGCAAATGGGATTCAACAGGATTTACATTTGAGGAATATGATTTTACCCAAAAACAAAGACACCTAGGAGCCTCTGAGCTTTTCACTTATTGACAATGCCTATGCAAGGTAGTAAATTGCTCCCAGTTTGGAAACTATCTCTGGTTGTCCAGTCCCTAGTTTTTGTCATAAATTGGGTTGGGCTTTGAACTTACCCAACATTTTCCGTAGGCCTCTGCTTGCCATATGGATGACTAAGGCACTTCAATTTTCCTGAGCCTCTTCCTGTAACGAGGCAATTACCATGGTCTCTTGCCTGGTAGGAAAGTTAAGCCTGTATTGATTGTTATGAAGTCCAAATCCTGCTTTCATGGATTATGGCAATGCGCTGATGAATTTAAATACCTCTGAGGCAAAACTGAACGTATATATATATATTTTTTGTTTCATGAGTACGCAATCTCTATCTGGTTGTATTGCAGGATTAGATTAGAAAGTTGGCAAAAGTTCCAAGATTAAGGTATCTGAAAGTTGTTTGCATTATAAATTCATTATATCTTCAGTTGAAAAGAAAGTAATATGATTTTATAGCAGAACAAGAGATTCAGCAGAATATCTCTTATAAAAACATAAAAGTCAAATAAAAGCCTGTACATAAGTAGGAAAACAAAATCTATTCACTCCATAAAGATGTAAGCCAGGAGGACTTTTAAAGAAAACATAGATGTTTAATGATAAATGCTATGTATCATATAACTTTGCAAAGCTCGAACCTAACATTGTGTCTTGTATACATTCAGTACTTACAGGGTACCTTTGCACTACTTGAACAAAATAATCATTTTAAGTAGTAAATTTGGCAATTACCATTTGGCTGCTGTGGTGGGGAAGAGAAGAAATCACAAAACTGTATGCCTTTTTAACAGTCTACATTTTATAGAATCTTTCTCCTTTACTACGCCCCCCTCTCATGAATACCGAAGCATGAATCCTTCTGTTCTAAGCAATAACAGTGCTTGATGTACTAATAAAGATGTGCTGAGCTGTATAAGACCTAAGTTGAGCTGTCAAACTGAAGAGAACACATGCCAACTGCTGTCTCCTGTGTACTCAGGATTTAAACTATGCTCCGTCCACACCACAGCAAAACAGTCTTCAAAAGGAATATATTACCATACTAGAGGCAACATTGCATTTCTGGCATGTTGTTGCCTTTCCTTATTGAGATAAAAAGCCTCCGTGTTTTCTTTATTAAAAAAATTAACATTCTAAAGAAACAAAGTGAATACTGCAAATCTGGAAATTATCTTCTCTGAGTTTTGTAGAAACCTTCTATTTATAGTTTCATAATGCTAACATTAAACTACGTGAATTTATTAGTGGGTGTCTACTAATAAGTAAAATGTATTCTTTTATATTAAATAAGAATTTTATTTAAAATTTGTAACTATATTAATACATGTGCATTATATGTTTATTGAATATATTAATAGGTATATATTTACCTATGTAGGTATACATTATATTCTGCATATATTTAATCTCACGTTGAGACTATATGTAGTATATATAAATATGTAAGTATAGATTTGTATAGTTAAATAGATATATTTAAATCTTCTCCTAGTAAGATAGCACCGTTAATGGTCCTTTTTGAATTTCATTCAGGCTGAAAGTAACAGAGTACTCCTCAGCTTTCTTTCTACTGAAAACCATGAATAATCTTAGTTTGAGGAGACCAGGTGGCTTCATTATAAAAATTGGATTGCCATTGGATGAAGCCACACACAAGCGAAGAGAGTTTTGACCAACCCCCACAGGGGGTTGGTGCAAAGAAAGAAAGGAAGGTAGGTGCAAAGTTTAAGGCATCTCTCTTAGGCGTATTCTCTAAAAGTAGACCCTAAAACAGAGATTATTGTGTAAGTGATTACCAAAATGATATGCTCAGAAGAAACTTGGGATAGGATGAGGAATGATAATGAGCGAGATCAGGGCATCAGCTAAGACTAGTTTTATCCTGATCTCAAGGAGAGCTTAGAAGCATAAAGAGCATCAACTAAAAGTTCTGACTTGGGGCGCAGATGTTTCTATATGTCCACATGACTCACTGAAAGAGATGACCTCTTGCAGGAGTGGGATAGTTCCAAGGCAAGTTTGGCAAAGCATCTCCAGGTGAATCAGGGTAATGTCTGTGGACTCGTCCAGCTATGAGCTGTTTGCAGACAATGACACCCACACAGGCTGGTAGGTGGGGGCATTGGCCCCCTAAAGGAAATCTCAGCCGGCACCAAATTAATCGACTGCTCTATGGTAGGCTAATGTAAGTAATACCCATCATGTCCATACTGGCCATATATGTGATGTCAAAATTTTCCTCTAAAAACAATCTTTCCAGACTCCAGCCCAGGTTCTTCCTTCTTTTGTGGTTTCTAGATGTCAGACTTTTGTCATTTTATGTCTTTATCATTTCTTCTCCATTCCTACTTCAGAGAATGCAAAGGCAGCAAAGCGAAATCCTATGAACGACTAAAAGGTAAAAGAGGTTGGGGCACCTGGGTGGCTCAGTTGGTTAACGACCGACATGGCTCAGGGCTCATGAATTTGAGCCCTGCATGGAGCTATGTGCTGACAGCTCAGGGCCAGGAGCCTGCTTCAGATTCCGTGTCTCCCTCTCTCTTTCCCATCCCCCACTCGCACTGTGTGTCTCTCTCAAAAATAAATACACATTAAAAAAATTTAAAGATAAGAGAGGTCGAAGTAGAGGACTCACCCTTTCCTCTAACAGGGATAGAGAGGGAGGAAACTTGGAATTGGCTGGGAAAATTCAGCTTTTGATATCATACTTATCTATAAGTTTTGTTTTTTTTCATTGTATGCTATTTGTTTTTAAATTTTTAATGTTTATTTATTTTTGAGACAGAGCATGAACGGGGGAGGGTCAGAGAGAGGGAGACACAGAATCTGAAACAGGCTTCAGGCTCTGAGCTGTCAGCACAGAGCCCGACGTGGGGCTCGAACTCAGGAGTGGTGAGATCATGACCTGAGCCCAAGTCGGCCGCTTAATCAACTGAGCCACCCAGGCGCCCCATTGTATGCTATTTTTAATTGACTTTATTCTTTAGAAAAATTTGAGATTTATTAAAACAAAATGAGGAGTTCCAATAGTTTATTTTTGCTTTTGTTTCCCTTGTCTCAGGAGACTTATCTAGAAGGAAATTTCTATGCATGATGTGAAGGAGGATAGTGCTTACATTCTCCTCTAGGATTTTGCTAGTTCCAGGTATCACAGTTAGGTCTTTTGCCCACTTTGAATTTATTTGTGCATTTGGTATAAGAAAGCGGTCCACTTTCATTCTTTTGCATGTCACTGTCCAGTTTTCCCAACACCATTTGTTGAAGAGTTTCTCCCATTGCATGTTCTTGCCTCCTTTGTTGAAGGTTAATTGACCATATAATCTTGGGTTTGTTTCTGGGTTTTCTATTTAATATTTATTTATTTAGAGAGTGAGAGAGAGTGCAAGCAGATGGAGGTGCAGAAAGAGAGAAGAGAGTGAATGCCAAGCAGAATCTGTGCCATCATCCTGGAGCCCTACATGGAGTTTAATCCCATAAACCTCATATGAGATCGTGACCTGAGGTGAAATCAAGAGTTGGTTTCTCAACTGACTGAGCCACCTAGGCACCCCTCATTTCTGGATTTTCTATTCCATTCCATTGATCTATGTGTCTATTTTCATGCCGGTACCAAACTATTTTGAGAACCACAAATCTAGAATTGTGATGACTCCAGCTTTGATTGTATAGAGAGTTCCCCTATCTACCACACCCAAATTTCTCCTATTATTACCCTCTTATTTTAGCATGATGCATTTACTATAGTCAATGAGCCAATACTGATAGATTGTTATTAACAGGAGTCCACACTTTTTTGAAATTTTCTAGATTTTACCGCATCTACTTTTTTCTCCTCATGGTATCATTATATGTCTCCTTGAAAATGTCTGTCGTGTCTTCTTAGTCTCCACTTGTCTTGACAGTTTCTTAAACATTTATTTTTTTCCTTTTGATGACCTGGACATTTTTTATTGTTTGTTCATTTATTTTGAGAGAGAGAAAGAAAGAGTGCAAGCACAGAGGGGCAGAGAGAGAGAGAGAGAGAGAGAGAGAAAGAGAGAGAGAAAGAATCACAAGCAGGTTCCTCATTCTCAGCACAGAGCTTGAGGCAAGATTCGATCTCACTTAGTGTAAGATCATGACCTGAGCCAAAATCCAGAGTTAGGGAGTTAACCAACAGAGTTACCCAGGTGACTCTGCGACCTTGACATTTTTGAATAATACTAGCCAGTTTGGTTTTTAGTTTTCTGAGGTGTTTTCTTTCTTTCTCTCTCTCTCTTTCTTTCTTTCTTTCTTTCTTTCTTTCTTTCTTTCTTTCTTTCTTTCTTTCTTTCTTTCTTTTTTTCTTTCTTCTTTTTGTAAGGTGCCCCTACAAAATCAGAATTTTTCCAGTGTTTTTTGTCATAATTAGGACAGCGTTTTGGTTTACAGAGAGAAAGATCACAATGGTAAATTGCCATTTTAATCTTATTGTATAAAGAATAAATATTATCAACATGGTTCCTCTCACTGGATGTTGACCTTTATCCCTTGCCTGATGTGGTGTTGGCCTGCTTTCTCTGCTATAAAGCCATTATTTTTTTCACCCTTTTCATACTGTACTCTTTGGAAGGAAGTCACTATGCATAGCTGACAGTTAAGGAGAGGGAGTTATGCCACCCTCCCTGAGGGCAGAGTACTTGCATAAATTATGTAGAATACTGCATGGGAGCATTTTTCTATTCTTATCTCTTTATTGTTTCAGTCATGCTTTTATATCAGTATGGACTCATGAATATTTATTTTATATTTTGGCTTACAAACTAATCCTACTTTGTCTATTTTGTTGCTCAAATTTTTCCAATTTTAGCCATTCAAATTCTTTTACTTTGGCTCTTGGGTGCCCTCGACCTACCTTTATACAGTGTTCATTTTTTCTTCCTTTCTTTCTTCCTTCCAACTTCTCTCCTCTCATTGCACATCTTGCTCTCTGACACTACAATATGACCCACGCTCATCTTGTATGTCATATTACCCAATCCTGGAATCATCCATTTGTTCAAGGAACTCCAACTCATTTTACTGAAGAATGGTATGAGGAACCAAGATCAGAGTGCTTTGTGTCCTTCTTTCTACTGAGGTGTCATCACTTCAGGGATTTTCAATTGGCAGAGAAAGGCAATATATGTGTGTGTGTAAACCAACCTATGGATATACACATATATATATAAATATTTCTAATGTAACCATCTGTACTTATAGGAAGCCAAACACAAGATCATACTAACAGCTTCATCTCTAATTCATTGCCACATGGATCATTGTAGTCTCCTTCCCTTGCAAAACGGTAAACCTGGATGTTATCAACCACTCCAACAGTAACAAACCTGGATATTATCAACCACTCTCCACTTAGTTAATTTTTCAATTTCAGCACACGTTTATGGCAGTAGCCGACTGATTAACCTCTACTTCCAAGGGGAATAAGTTTACCAATCAGAATACAGTGCTTATACGTACATCCTTTCTCCATTAGTATTACGTATTCTAGACATTTCTAAAATTGTATATATTTGCTTCATTTCTCTCCATCTGCTTCAGTAGTTGTTGCATATATTTGTAATACAATTAGAGTCTCTTGTCACAATCTAAATCCCTTCCGGGATTCCCCCAAAATCCTAAGATTTTTTTTTTCGATTAACAGGCATTAAGGTTCACTTCTTTGCCATAAAATTCTTGGGATTTTGACAAATGCAAATTGTCGTATATCCACCATTATAGTATCACATAGAACAGTTCCACCAACCTAAAAAGTCCCCCGCACTTCACATAGTTCAACTTACCTATATCCCATCACCCCTGACACCAAAACACTGATCTGATTACTATATTTATAGCTTTGGCTCTCCCAAAATGTCCTGTAATTGGAATCAGATTGGCTTCTTTCACTCACCAAAATTTGTTTAAAGTCTGTCCACGTCCTTTCATATTTTAATGCCCCATTTGTTTTCAGTTTTTGAAAATATTCTATTGTATAAATGTACATAGGTATTTTATCCATTCACCTATTACATGACATCTGGGTTGCTTCCATTCATGTTCAGGTTTTTGTGTCGATGTAGATTTTCAAATCAGTTTGGTAAATACCTAGAGGCACTATTAGTGAATTATATGGTAAGGCTATGTTTAGATTGGGAAAAAGCTACCAAATTTTCTTCCCAAGTGGACTGTATCACTTGTCATACCTCCCAGAAATGCGTGAGAGTTCCTGTTGCTCTGCATTCTTGCTAGCAGTTGGCATTGTCAGATTTATTATTATTATTATTCATTCTAATAGGTTTGCGGTGGTATTTCATTTTCCCATGAATTAATCTCCTGGGAGTCTTTAACTGTCACAGGTGTCAATACACAAGGCATCCAGCAATTCGTAAATTACAGTTTGGGTTTCCCTATCTCTGGCACTAGTTTTCACAGCAGCTCCTACTTGTGACTTCTCCAGCCTTGCAGGAGAAGGGCTTCTCCTTTCTGCTTCTCAAGCCTTGCAGGCAGTTTTTGCCTTGTCTCCTCACCTCTCTAAAGGATCCAGTAAGAGTTGTTGGTATTTCAGTCTGTTCAGCTTCTTCTTTGTCGTTAAGATGGATTGATGACTTCCAAACTCCTTACATGTGGAACTGGAAGACAGATGTGTGTTTTTCTCATTTTTTTTTTTTTTAACGTTTATTTGTTTTTGAGAGAGAGACAGAGTGCGAGGGGGGGGGGAGGGACGGGGAGAGAGGAGGAGACACAGAATCTGTAGCCGACTCCAGGCTCTGGGCGGTCGGCACAAAGCCCTATGCAGGGTTCAAACCCACAGACCAGGATCCCGAGATCCTGACCTGAGCCAAAGTCCGATGCTTAACTGACTGAACCACTCCGGTGCCCAATATAATGGTGTTTTGTTTTGTTTTGTTTTTGAATTTTTTAAAATGTTTATTTATCTTTGAGAGACAGAGAGGGAGACACAGAATCTGAAGCAGGCTCCAGGCTCTGAGCTGTCAGCATGGAGACTGTTGTGGGGTTCGAACCCATGAACCATGAGATCATGACCTGAGCTGAAGTCAGACGCTTAACCGACTGAGCCACCCAGGTGTCCCTAAAATGAATTTTTTTCTTTTCATTTGGTTACATACAGGTGTTGATCTTTTTAAAGGTTTTTGTGTTTTGTTTTGTTTTTACTTTTGTTTATGTTGGTTTGAGTGATCCAGTGGTTTTCAATTTATCTTGTTACTTTTTTTTTTTTTTTAACATTTATTTATTTTTGAGACAGAGAGAGACAGAGCATGAACGGGGGGAGGGCCAGAGAGAGAGGGAGACGAAGCAGGCTCCAGGTTCTGAGCTGTCAGCACAGAGCCTGATGCGGGGCTCGCACTTACGGACCGCGAGATCGTGACCTGAGCGAAGTCGGACGCTCAACCGACTGAGCCACCCAGGAGCCCCATCTTGTTACTTAATAGTCTTAATAAGTTGTCATCAAATTTTCTTCAATTATTTAACTGCAAATATATTCTACCTCCTGGATTTCTGTTTTGTGCTTGTTTTCTCTCTGTAATCATTTAAATTTATGTACTTTCCTTTTAGATTTAAAAGGTTTTCTTTAGACTTTCTTTACATAAAAACTTGAACACTAAGAAATCGCTGTCTCTTTATAGTGCCTTTAAATAATGCCAATATATTCTGCAGGTTTTAATTTGATATCCATATTTTCAGCTTATTTTCAAATCCTTCAAGTTTAATTTTTGCTTCATTTGGTAGTTTTGTTTTAATCTAACAGATTTTTTCAAGACTGCCTATTATTGTTATATATATTGTATGCCCATTTATTAGGTAATTTATGTAATGAGAAGATTTTTATTCGTATCCTTAAATGTGACTCATTTTGAATTTTATCATGTCCTCATACTTCTTCTGAGGTTTATCATGGTTTCTTCAGTTGATCACTTTTGCTATTTTCTCAACAATGTAGGGCAAGTCTATTTGTGAATTTCCTCCCCAATAATGAATATTAACTGGGTCTCAACAGTGATTTGCTGAGTATCTTTTATGCTTAATCAAGAAGAAAAGTAAAGGCTTAGATTTGTTTTTAAAGCTATCTGATATCATTTTTTAGTTAACATTTATTACATTTATTAGAAATTTAAATATGGAGCGCCTGGATGGCTCAGTCAGTCAAAGGTCCCATTTAAGCTCAGGTCATGATCTCAAGGTCCATGAGTTCCAGCCCCGCATCGGGCTCTGTGCTGACAGCTCAGAGCCTGGAGCCTGCTTTGGATTCTGCGTCTCCCATTCTCTCTCTGCCCCTCCCCCACTCACACTCTGTCTCTCCCTCCCGCTCTCTCTCTCTCTTAAAAATAAATAAGCATTAAAAAATTTTTAAATATTAAACGTAAAAATCAGTATGATGACAAAAGTGTATAAATAATGAAACATAAAGGATGATTATATGCATATTATAATATGTATGATTTAATACTTTAAAAAATCTAGCTCTAATACTTAGAAAATATATTGGATATGTCAACAGAAAGGTTTCACTATTTTTAAAATACTGTGGACATATGCCAAAGAGAGAATTTTAGACTACAATGGAGCAGGTGTTATAAAATAGAAAAGCATAATCAATATTACAATAACTTTAACTAAAATGGAAGAGTACTGAATCAATGGCAAGCAATTGGTAAAAGATAAGAAAATAGGCCTTAAATACAAGAACTGAGTATATGCTAAATAAGATTCTGATACAAGCAGGCAATATATTGTTGATTAATGTATTTTGGAAAGAAACTGATCATTATATGATCAAAACATATACCAGCCGAATTGAAGGGTTAATGTAAAATTGAAAGTATAAAACAACCAGGATCAAATTCTAATTATAACTTATCATCAGTTTGAGAAAATATTTCGTAAGTAAGAAAAACATAGAGAAAGTTTTAGGAACAAAATGTACATATATTGTTACCTTTTTTAAATGTGTAAATAAAAATTCAAAGAAATAAAGGTGACACATTATTTGAACAATTAAGAAGTCAAAATTGTTAATTATGTATTTTAAAACTTCAAATGATTGTTAATAATGATTTAAAAACTAGGAAATGAAATAAACAGGTACTTCCCCCAAAAAACTGCTAATAGAAAAGTAATACTAGCAATTAAAAAATGAATAAATAATATATTATTCACAACAAATGTGCTAATTTTTTATTGTTTTTTATTTTAATATCATTATAGTTAGCATACAGTGTTATATTAGTTTCAGATGTACAATATAGTAATTCAACAATTCTATACATTATTCATTGCCCATCATGATAATTGTATGCTAATTTTTAAAAATAATTGATAAATTATACTGCTGGGAGGTAGTGATTAGACGAACCACCTTATTAAGAGTAAATTAACAATATATAAGGATGTTTTAAATTTTTCAAAAGAAAATTAGAGATGTTTATTTCTGTCTAAATACAAACATAAATAACTGGGACTAATGTCACATACAAAAATTCTAGGAGAATGGAAACACTGTACATTGTAAAGATCTTATTTGCCAAAGCAAATGTACTAGCATATGATAAAGACTGATGACATGTGAAAATAACAGTATACAAACTCTATATAAGTTATTATCAAAATTCTGGGCAGGAGAAAGAAAACATCTAGATACATATAGAAATTTTTATGAACACATTAAAAAACAAACCACTCTGGTCCTAATAAGTACATTGGAAACTAACAGGAAATGAGAGCAGAAAGTTAACGGAGTGAAGACAGATCATGTAGTACTTTTCACTCTTTGAAGAATTTTTGAGGACGTGAAAAAGAAAATTACTAATTAATTACTTCATATTTTACAATGTCACTAATCAATGAAATGCAGATAAAAATAATTACATATTTGATCAACTTAGCAATATTTTCAAAAATACCGAGATCAACATAGATAAGAATAATGAATGGGCTGTCTCTTCAAATTCTGTTTAAATTATAATTAAAAAAATAACTTTATACTATTTATCAAGAAACTTGTGAATCCTCATGCTCCTTGACATAATATACCTTTCCTGGAATTCTCATTTAAAATAATTTCTCATATAGGCAGTAATTTATTTGCAAAATTTTATCATATTAATTTAGAGTAATTGAACATTAGAGACAATAAATATTTCACAAAATAAATTTATAAGCACATTGTGTTGTTAGATGTTTTAAAAAGCTTAATAAATGACTTACTCTTTCCTGCACCAGAATTTGGCACCAACAGAGAAATGGAAAAGAAGGCAGGCGAATGAAAATCAAAATGATCTCTTATTAGAAGTAAAATCATTAGGGGCACCTGGGTGGCTTAGTCGACTGGTGGCCCAACTTTGGCTCAGGTCATGATCTCACGGTTTGTGAGTTCTAGCCCAGCGTCAGACTCTGTGCTGACAGCTCAGAGCCTGGAGCCTGTTTCAGATTCTGTGTCTCCCTCTCTCTCTGGCCCTTTCCTGTTCACTCGCTCTTTCTCTCTCTCAAAATTAAATAAACATTAAAAAATAAAATCACTGGACAATCAATAGGCCTTAGATTTGCAGGAAACTTGAATTAGGCAAGTTCAGCCACTCAGGCACTGTCTTTGCAAGCCTCGTAGAAAAGGAACTGGCCTTTTCACTGCATGCAAAAGAGAAGACAACACATAATAAGTGTAGGCAGGTAGATATCAAAAGATATCCCATAAGTTGCTGAGACACAGAGCTCTGGTTTTCTCTCAAATTCATGAATATGGAGAAACACTGAGGAAAGGTATCATAACAAGATCCCCTCCTGCAAAGAAACATGGAGCCAGGGGAAAACAGTGTACTCCAAGATAATGGTACATCATTGAATGAAACCTGCCATAAGTCATAATTAAATTTATGGAACATTGTTAATCCCATGTGCATATAATGCAGAGTAAATATAACACACAGTGAAAATTCTGGATACTAAATTGAAACTGCAACTTGAGTTTTGTTTGTAAGCATATATCTACAAAGGAATTATTTATAAATATCCAAAAAGACAACACTTATTTTCTGTTTGTGGTGGAATTGCCTTAAATTTTGTTCACTTCTTTACATTTTAATTATTTAAAAGTAAATACATATGCATTTGGAAGCCCAACAATATTCTGGTAGCCTAACAAAATATGTTAAATAGAATTCGTTTGTTCTTCTTTACTATTTCTCTGAGAAATTTTCTCTGCTTATATCTCTATATTTTAGGAAATGATGTATTTTGTTCATTTAGTAGTGTACCTTATTTTTCATTGATTACGTATTTCTTCATAAAAAGTTTCCATTTACGTAGTGCCAACTGCTTGCCTGTGACTCAAAATGAAACTGAAAGAGAGTTACTCTTGACAGAAATATATAAAAGAAAAACCTGAAAATCTAAATTCCAATGAACCATCAAGGAAGGCAGTAGTGAAGTGGCTTTTTGTAAAGCACATTCAAATCCGAAATAATCTCTGTAATTCTAGTAAAGAAAAAAAGCATATAAAAGCAAGGAGGATCTAGAAAAAAAGTAATTTTAATTTTCTAGATGATTGGGGATAGTCAGAAACTGTTGAAGCAGAACAAAGAAAACTATCAGGGCACTTCAATTTGGAGAGACTAAAGTGGAAGTGGATTAATTGAATGTGAATAGATATTATTTGGGCAAGGCCATCTGGATTAAATCCATGTGCAGCCCTGAGCCAGCTCAGAAAAACTGAATTAATTCAGATCTAACACAGATCTCTGTGTTATAGTATGGTGCTTTACTTTAACTAAATAACATCTAAGCTCTCTTCTACCTTTAAAATTCCATTTCTGGTATTTCAGTACATCCAAAGAAGGGAATCTTTGCTATTTTTCTCTCTCTTCCTTTGCCTTGTACAGCTTGCGATAGTTAGAAGACTTCAACAAATCCAAGGTGATGTAACATGAAAATTCACATATTAGTTTCACACATTCCAGACAACTAGAGTCAGCCACTGAATCTTGAGAAAGCTATATTCACAAACGTAAAGACAAGTGATTTTCCTAACAAGAAAATTGGTTTCAACAAAATATTATTGTTTGCTTGTATTATAAATGCATATGAAACTAAGTTTGAAAAAAATCAGAAATTTTGATAATAATTTATTGACAGGAATTAAGAAATAATGTGAAGAAGGTCAGCTCTGATATTCAAAATTTATTCATTAATGAATGCAACCATTCATCCATTATTTGATAGGCTATAAACGAAATTCTGGAGATATATCCCCTGCTGTTAGAGAGTTTGTTGTTTAGGTGACATTAAACTGAGGCATTCTTCGAGATGGGATCATTGTCTTCAAATTATCTTGAATTATTCAAATTATCTTAAGTTAGCAAGCAAACGTTTGCGCTAATATGTAACCTCATAACATCAGTAGTTGGACAAAAACCCAGGTAAGATATTCCCTTCTCAAGCTCTGCTAAGAATGTCTTCAAATAGGTTTATAAGCATTGTGAGAATGAGAATAACATAACAAGGACTTTATCATTATTATAAATGCTAAGAAATGTTGTAGACCATGGTGATGAGGATTATTTTAATAGTCCAGTAAAGGAAAACATGCCCTGGTCAATGACTCCATTCCAGGGTTAAATATTCAACAAGATATTATATTCATAAGGAAATATAGAGCATTATAACCATATATAAAAAAAAAAGAGGAAGAAACAATGTAGGAAGGAAGGTAAATTTTCTTTGTCCTATTCTCCTGCAACATTTTTTTTTTTTATTTTATCTCTCCTTTTCCACTTAGCCTTTTGTCCTGTAACTTTTTTTTAACATATCAATAATGTGAGACCAGCGCATATGCAGCATTTCTTTCTTTATCTTCTACTTCTAGCCTGGGGCTAACCAGAAAGTACTCAGTAATTTTTTATTGACTCTGCTGACCACAGTAATTATAATTTTAGCTTACTTTTGTACACCATTTTTAGTTTACATGTTCTATTCACTGCTATAGTAATAAACAATCTAAACTCTTTGGTAAGTAGGATACTCACAGAATGAAATTATTTATGAGCTTATACATTAAAATGTGAAGAAATTTAAGGAAGGATATATTGTGGGACCAAAAGCAGTATTTATGAAGTTGTTGAGAAATACTGTCCTTGCTGAAAATAGGGTTATACTTCGAACCTCCACTAAAATTAAGGAGCATGTATTTTAATTTTTTTGAGTCACAAATAAGATTATAAGTAGATAGAGAGACAGAAAAGGAAAGAATAAACCACACATACTTTTAAGTTACTTCCACAGCCAAACTGCTTTCAGAATACTACAACTCACTCAAAATTACCTTACTCTTAGCAAATGTTTAAACCTTCACAATCAGTAGAATTCTTAGGTGGTAAGGTACTGGCATATATTGAGACTGTAATTTATCATAAAAAAGATGCATAGAATAAAATTTAACTCTGGGAAAACAATGCAAACATAATAGAACAAAATAATAATCAAATCTCCAATTTTTAAATTTTTATAAATATATTAAATACTAACCAAAGTTTAATTGCAGACACAAATGAAAAGGGCACATTTTAACTATTTTTAATAACCTAAGAAATGGACATTTGTTATGCTATTATAAGGTTGATATAGATTATTTTTCCTCATGTACTTAACTATATCAAAACATCTTAGGTGATTTCAGTATGTAGAAAAGTCATAAATTGTGAATAAGATAGGAATAGATACATAGAAGAGAATGCTAGCCCTTGACAAAAAGTCTGGTCAGATGTTATTTGGTCTATTTCTCTTTCTGTTTTTAAATTTGTTGAAGAGGATCAGTGAAATTGTGTATATTTACACAAAATTTAGAGTTAGAAAAAATCTAAAACATATTTTTAAAAATCTTTAAAGGACATGCATGTATTGAAGTATGTTGTCTGAAAAGGGTAAAGGTGTCCTCCTGAGTTATGACATGAAAGATGAGATATCCTTTTCTTTGACACTGATAACACCAGCAGAGACACTTTTTTTTATGATTTTAAATGGCTTCCTAAAGCAGTGTTTATGAGTGATATGTTTATCTTCTAAAATCACCTGAATCCATAATTTCAGAATCAAGTCATCATGAATTTTAATGTTCGCAATCAGGTTTCTTACAAAGATGGAAGTTCTTAATAAGGAACTTCTTACCACAAACAGTTTGGTTCTGGAGTCCAACCCTTTTCTAATTTATTTTCTTTATTTTTTAGACCAAGAAACCAAAGACACGTTATGAGGCATATTAACAACGATGTGCAAATTATTCAGCAGGACAGGAAAACTCACTCCACAAGTCAAATGCATCCAGCGATTGCATTAGGATGCATCCATTCATGGATTCTCCCCGGCTGAAATGTTCACCTTTCTCACTGCTGATTAAGCTGTTGGTATTGATTTAGCAGCAACCAGGCCATATAAAGAACACTTCAGTGTGAATCTCATCAAAATTTCTGGATCCATATTCAATCTGAATACAGGAAACTATTCAATACCGCCAAGCACTACTGTCAACATCTAACTGAGCACAAATTTTTCTTTTTTTTTTTTTCTTTTTCTTTTTCTTTTTTTTTTTTTTTAGAAAGAGAGAGAGTGAGCAGGGGAGGGGCAGAGAGAGAAAGAGTCTCAAGCAGGTTCCACGACCAGTGTGGAGCCCCAGGGGGGCTCCATCTGCAACCTTGAGATCATGACCTGAGCCAAAATCCAGAGTTGGATGCTTAACCAACTGAGCCACCCAGGAGCCTCTGGACATTAGCTTTTCTAATGTAGAAAAAGGGGGAAAAAATGATTGCATGTGGAACTTGACCTATATGTAAAGTTAGCTGTAATTAATTGGATATAAATATTCTGACAGTTTGGGTGACATGGGAAGGAATTAGGAGTGCAAAGGATTTTGAGGAGGAAACAACTGTAACTATTAAAGGGCAAAGGGTACAGCAGCGGGCAGGGAAAGCCTGGAAGAGAAGAGGGTTCAGTAAAGGAGCTTCAGACTGCAGTTCATTTCCGAGAATTTCTCAACTAGGTCAGTGGAATACCTCAAGGCAAAGACTGCCCATTAGAAGAGCCCACCACCTACTTGGGTGGAATTAACCTGGAGTCTGGTACCCCTGCTATGCTTTGTCAGTGAAAATCTCATACATGCATTAGCCTTGGCTTTAGCTCTATAGTGTAAGGCAGTCAGGTAACCACATGGCTCTCAGCACGTTCTCTCTTGAAAGAAGATGTAGGTGGCACACTTCCATGGCTGCTACAGACACCTTGCTTGAAATACAAAATTACTTCTTTTTGGATATTTTGCAATTTTTAACATTATTTCATATATAATGATTTATGCTTATTTAAAACTATGAGTTATGAATGTTTAGTATTGTTACTCTACTCACGAGTAATCTTTGGATTTCAATGCTTTTTAACTTTAACCTAGGACATATTAGCAGTTCGTAGGGCCTCCCCACCCCCAGTGAGTCCCCCAGTGATATGATTAATGCTTTATATATTAAAAACAAGTCAGCAGTCTCACAATCACATCTGAGTGGTGAGTACATTCACTGTGATTTCTTTCACAGTATTTGAGCTGTTAATTCCACCCCCCCCCCGCCAAAAAAAAAAAAAAAAAAAGCAAACCCTGCCAGTTATAATACAAGAGAAGAACATCGATTAGATCCTTCTGATGAGATCAGATTATAGAAGGCAATAACAAACATACTATTGGACACTGGAGGAAAGGAGATCCTTGACAGAGAATGTGGACAAATAATGTCCTAGTTTCTAATGAAAAGCAAAACTTATAAGTCATTAACTTGGATATTTCACGGAGGAAATTTTGATACAAAGTGTGGAAGGAGCAACCAGTTTTCCCCTTATTGCTTATAGAAAAAAGTATTAGAAGAAAGGTACAAATTGAAGAATAAAGTATTAAGCAAATAAGAACCGCCTCTTGGTGATTTAGAAAATTCTCAGCCTATTCCTATCATAAAAAAACAACAAAATGTGCTCTGGAGAGAACACGAAGATTGAGGCCAGGCAATTGTTGGCAAAGAGATTAGGTGTGTAACTTATGGATCCAATCAACCATTTTTGCAGAAGCCAGAAATAGAAATGCAGTTATCTTGGAAAGATCTGTAGAATACCTTCTTAGCTGATCGCTTGGACTCTCATGAATTGTACAAGAGAAAGACAAAATTTGGTGAGTTTTATACCAATAGAAATACCACCACCCTGGAAGGAAAGGGTCAGAGTTGGAGTGAAAGATGCAAGAAAGGCCCTGAGAGCAGAACCATGCATGTAGAGGCATGGTCAATGGTGGACCCCAGAGGATGAGGATATACCTGAAAAGTACACACTTTATTGCAGTAGGTAATGAGTAAAGATTTGTTTATTACAAGGAGAATAGGGACGGGACGCCTGGCTGGACCAGTCAGAAGAGCGTGCCACTCTTGACCTCAGGGTCCTGAGTTTGAGCCCCAGGTTGGGTTTAGAGAGTGCATAAAATAAATCATTAAACTTCTTTTAAAAAAAGAGAATAGATGCTTTGATAAATACTGTGATATTCCAAATATCTCCCTTAAATGCAAATATTTTTGCCTTCCAAGTTATTTTAATAAGCTAAAGCATCAATAGATCCACCAAAAGTTGTTTCCAAACTAAATCAATATTCTTCCTGACATGTATGTTATAAAACTTAATGCTACATAAAATCTATTTTGGTTAACAAAATGCATATCTAATATTCAGGCACTAATAGTAGCTCTTATCATTTTTGCATATTTTACAAATCCTGAAAACAGTTTCCTCTTATCTGCTAGAAGTCTGAATTTATTATTCTTGCTTTTACTTTTAAAATAGGTGCCTGGACATGGAAAAACTTGGGGACACTAATACTAGAGACCACAGGATGACACGTTGAATGCAAAAATGGCAAAGATGAGCTGCCTCTCTTGGCCATATGAAAACCTCTTTAGGTCCACGTTTGAGAAAACTTGATTTCAAGTAACATCGCTTTTTGACTGAGACGGTAGGTGTAAACATACATCCACAAGTAGTTGTTACTGCCAATCTTTTTTGGATGAGATTAGTTAACCTACTACATTTAAACACTGATGAATTTCTTACCGAAACAGTAATAATTTTGGCTGCCTCTTAAGCATACCCTGACTCATAAAAACTAAAAGCATACTATCAGCAATGAAGAAATTAGTATAATTTGCTCTTTGTCATGCTAAATGTATACATACATCTAAATTAATTTAAAATCTTAATAAAATTTGGAAATATCCATCATAAATTAATTTGCAGGGAAGATTAAGAGATAACATTATTATTATTATTATTATTATTATTATTCCATGGAAGAGGTCAGTTCTTCCTATATGCAGCCTTTGGAGATAAGTGATAACATAAGATTCATAGATTTATATGAGATAACAGTGTGAGATTAGATAGTACACAATTCTCTGTAATGTCTTAAGTCTCACCAATTTTTAATGAGAGTAAATATAAGAGTTATGAAAGGCAAAAGATTCTATTTTTGTTAATTGTTTTCAAAGAAAAAAGTTTTAAATGGAATTGGGGATAAATTAAGCAACCTGTGGACCAAGTAATGGATCTAAAAGTAATGAATCTGTACATTCTCTGTACATTCTCACATGTTTTCCACTTCTGGTGATATGGCACCCCCAATTTGCTAAGGGCTTCATTTCTCTTTATTGTATGAATTTCTTAGTCCCTGAACATACATCAGTTTGCAACTTGGACAAAACCTTGCTTGTATAACTCAGCAAGAGAGGACTGACACACCGTCATCTGCTTTCACTCACTGCACTGTATTTTTCTTCCAAGTTTGAAAGGATGTCCATTTCATTAATAACATTGTAATCTGGGAAAATAAAGATTATAGTTTTTAAAGTCACGACATACTGAAAGTGAAGAAATCACACTCAAAAACACTCTATGAGAACAAAGCTGACGAGCTAATCCCTATCAACAAGCAGGAATTGGAGATTATCACTCGTGACAAATTTTACAATCGATTTGAATCTTTTCCAGTTTTTGCTCTCCCTTCAGATAATTCAGAATGGATGAGGACACTGGAATGCAGTTGGAGAAATTTCTAAAAGTTACTACATGCAGACATGTAATATACAGAGGATAAATGTGTTAATCAAAGTAAGTGTATGATTCAAAAATTTCCTTTTGCAAATATTTTATTCTTGGGATCAATATGCTGGAAATCCCCTTTGTTATTTTCTGAAACATGAAATTAAAGTCCAACGAAATCCATTTTAATGCAGTGTTGTTTAAAATATGTTGTTTACAAAAGCATTTGATCTGGAAGTATTCAATACCTTTCTCTGAATCAATCTTAAAATGTTATCTCTGAACTTTGCCTAATACCTTTGTTAGTAATGGTTTATAACTTCCTGGCAGTCTTTTTCATTTTCTTTTTTTTTTTTTCTATTTGTTAAAATGTTATTTAAATTCCAGCTAGTTCCCATACGATGTAACATTAGCTTTAGGTGTACAATATAGTGATTAAACTGTTTCATACAACACCTGTTGTTCATCACAACAAGTGCCCTCCTTAATCCCCGGCACCTATTTCACCCATCCCCCACCCTCCTCCTCTCTGGCAACCATCAGTTTGTTCTCTATAGTTAAGAGTCCGTTTCTTGGTTCCTGGCGGTGTTTTTCAAGCCAAGATCAAGAATGACAAGCCCCCCAGTATGGGCCAGTTTTAATTTTTCTGGTCTAAAGAATGTATTTAAAGCACTGTGGTTTTACGGATATTTATTGCAAGGCATTGCTTGAACCAGGACAAATAGGGGATAAGATCACTAAACACAAGCAATGATGGCAGGAGCAACATAAATTAATAACGCCACGAGGCAGAGTCTACTGCTGTTATCTTGGCCCTACTGATAGATCGAGATGCCTCACAGGTCAGGGGCATTTGATATCATGTGCCCACATTTCATGACCAAAGACAGAACAGAGAATTTTCTTGATGGCTTCACTCTTGATGTATAGAGATGTTTTGTCTCTTGTTAGTTCCTCTTTTACTTCTATAGCGTATTCTTAAGTCGCTTTGAGATATTAGACTTCTGTCATTAACTGTGATTGTTGGTGTTGTGACTGTCTTTTGAGCACAAAGCATATGGTCCGAGGTGGCACTTCAGCCACTTGTCCTCCTGACGCCTGAATATCTCTACATTTCAAGTGTCAGTTTGGCTCCTAACTCATCCCCTGCAGCTTGCTGCTGAACAGAACCATTAACTTAGGGGTTTCATGTCCACCTAGTAGTTTTTCCATAGAAAGTCATGACTCATGTTTGCAAATTCATAGCAAGTGATTTAGGGCTAAGATGTTCTTAAACTTTCTTTTCCTTGATACTCTCCTTCCGTTTTAAATACATAACAATGATAAAGTAAGGTAAAGATAAAGTAAGAAACGAAACTAAGTAGCTAAAGCAATACAAAGAACAAGGTGAAACATATTTACCAGCAGAAGGTGAAATAACACTATAAAGCGGGAGGAAGGACTGAAGCCGATGTATTGTCAGGTTCAGCTCAAGGGATAGACAGACAGTGGGAGCTTAAAATTTAGCATCTGCAGGGTAAAGGAATTAAAACTTCAAAGGTGAAAATAAAGCCGAAAAGATATGTATAGGGTGTGGTATGTGTTCCCATTGTGAAAAAGAAGTCTAATGGGGAAGCGAAACAAAAAGAAACGAAACAAAACAAAACTAAATAAAACAACGGTTTCCAACTACCAGTTCCTGCAGATTTTAGCAAGTTGTAGGCTTCGTGAAGCTGGCGGACCCATGCTTAGCCATACTTAGGAAGTGAACCAAACTGCCCACTAGCTTTTTGATTGGGCCTGTATTCTCTCCAATGTCCCCATAGGCAGGAGCTGTCAAATGCCATTTGAAATGGCAGAGAAGAGCACAGGAGTGCGGGGGTGACTGTGGAACTATTGGCCATGGAAGGATGATTGTAGAAGAGGAGAACAAAAAGAAACAAATAAAACAAAAGGAATAAATAATTGATCAAAAAGTAAATGATTTGAAAGTATTGCTCAGGATGTAGTGAATCAACCATCAGTCAAAGAGTGGGAGAGTGGATACAGGACTCTTATATGGGCTAGGTTGCCTAAAAAGGGTCTCAAGCATCAAAGGAGCGGCCAGATTAAATGATGTTGGCCCTTAAACTATAGCAACAGAAATGATCCCAGAAAGTAATTTCAAAACATGAAACATTGTCTTATTTAGGAAAATAGCCAACAATCCTGACAACGAAATGAAATGTACAAGGCTTTTCAAAGTCTTTGAAGAAACATATTTAAGTTACTCAACAAAGCAGGCGAAGGCATAGTTCCACCAACAAAAGAATAGTTGTAAAGCAAAATGCGCAGAAATTTTAAAAGGCAATATAAAAATCAATTATATGAAGGGATATAGTCATTGGGAAAAAAAAATCGCTTCAAAGGTATCCAGTCTAGACCAAACATAGACTAAGAGAGAATTTGTGACAGAGAATATTACCAACAAATTTACTGAGTTGTCAATCCGTAGCAAAGGGAAACAAAAACATCAATGAGTGTTTTAATCAACACAAGTGAACATGAAATGCGCAAATGACCAATAGTTTTTTCAAAAGTTTATCTGCAGGCCCCATAAACAGGGTTCATGTTTTGAACCATTGATTATGTATTTACCACACTACTGCAACACTGTTCTGCAAGAAATTGTTAGAATTTCTTGTAGAATGGGACAAGAAATCTCTTTCCCTTAATTCTGGCCCATCTCTGGGAGAGTGTAGCGTTAGGAAGAAGGGAGGACTGTGTTTTTATTACCCTTGGAGATCAGATGTATGGTACATGCTAGATAGTTTGTGCAAAACACACGCTGGATGCTCCTGGTAATCACTCTCTTGAAAATGTCGAGATCCAGTCCTCTTTCTAGGTTGCCATTAAATACAATGTGCAAAAATACATGTTGTTCAGTGTTTAAGGTCAGGGGTTCTGGGGATGGCCAACCTGTTGTGTTTCCCTTATAACAAAGAATGTCCGTGTTTCCGGTGTTGATCCCCTGGAAATGCTGGCCAGGTAAGGAGCAGAAGGACCACTGATAGTTGCCAGGGTAGGTTGTCCTGATAGAAAATCTTACCGCATGTAGATCTCAGCAGCAGAATCTTTGTCCAGTTGGCGGCTTTTGGATTTATTCAGTTCCCTCAATACATTTATATGTCAATTGCCTTCGAGTCTTTTCTTTGGCCCCACCTCACCATCACCTACGCTAGCCTTAGAGCCTGCTGGGGTGCAGCTGCCCCTCAGGGGAGCCAAGATTTTTACATTATTATTATTACTTTTGCATTTTTACATTATTGACCACTTTGACACAGGGTGGGGGTAGGGGAGCAATTACGTCTTTACATCAGTTGGATTTAATATTGGCAGCATCATTGTCTTTTTTTTTAATGTTTATTTATTTTTGAAACAGAGAGAGAGAGAGACAGTGTGAGCAGGGGAGGGGCAGAAAGAGAGGGAGACACAGAAGCAGGCTCCAGGCTCTGAGCTGTCAGCGCAGAGTCCCATGCTTCCTGCCGTGAGATCCTGAGCTGGGCAGAAGGCGGGTGTTTAACCGATTGAGCCATCCAGGGACCCAAATCACTGGCCTTTTTCAAAGGTGCAAATACAGCCAAAACTTAGAGAAAACAATATCAATTGTTTCCAATCACCCCATGGTTCACAATCACGTGGGGGGCTTGCTTAACCCCCATGAACCTTACCACGTGAGTTCTGGATTAGGTGTGATTACTGAGAGGCTTGAGAATTTGTATTCCTCCAAGTTCCCAGGTGATGCTGATGCTGCTGGTTCAGGAACCACACGTTTGAAAACCACTGTTCTATGCAGTTACCTAAAGTTAGTATCGTGAGAAAATAATCTTTCCCAGGGTAATTTCAGTGACTAGTCTAATGTATGTGCCCACTTTGTCCCCTAATCAAGTCATTAGGTTGTGCTTACCTTATATCCCTATTGTCAATACAGGAATCACTTGAGAACTTTTGTTTGCGTGGTTGGCAATTGCATTAGTTACTTAGTTCTGTGAATTTTAATAAGATGAGTTCAATTTATTTTGTCGCTTTCCCCAAATTTTTATCCATATCACACAGAGCCCGAATGAATATGTATATCCTTGAAAAACCTTTGTGAGGTTTTTAAGATGTATTTGTGTACACGGTATTGATTACCTTCAAAAGACTTGAAAATTCTTAACATTTTTTTGTCTCACATATTTCTTCCTTTTTGCTGGTTAATTTGACTTTCTTTAAATATTTGGAGAGCCGTCAGGTAAAAATAATCAATTTATTTGGCTCAAAGGAATAGAAGTAACAAGGAGATAAATAATATCTCAGAAAAAAAAGGTGAGGATATATTACTTAGGATTTACTGAGTTCCGCATCACTGAAATGTTATAAGCATGAAGATAGAAATACTCTCTGGCTAGAAAGTTTAGAAATCAAAGGAGTGGTGGCACCTGGGTGGTTCAGTGGGTTAAACATCTGACTTTGGCTCAGGTCGTGATCACATGGTTCCTGGGTTTGAGCAGGCTCTGTGCTGTTTTGGATTCTGTCTCTCCCTCTCTCTCTGCCCTTCCCCTGCTAGTGACCTTTCTCTCTCTCTCTCTCTCTCTCTCCCTCAAAATAAATAAATATTTAAAAAAATTCAAAGGAGAGGTCAGATTAAATGATTTTGCCCTGAAAAAATCTCCTAAGGAAGAAAGTTTAAATGTTATCCATTTAAGCATTCCAGGAAATTACACCATTATTGTAAATCACCTATGTTTCTCTGAAACCGAGTGTCTGTCACCATAATAAACACAGCAAAAAACAAACAAAGAAACAGAAATACTATGCTATTAAATATACTTTGGACAAACAAAATAGGTGATTCTTCATACTTTCAACTCTGTAAGTGATGTTTCTGGAGCCTTCTTTTAATCATGTATTGTCCTTTCGCAGCAAAATATCAACTTTTTTTTCCATAAACAATTGTACATTAAAACCCCTAGTACAGAAATGTCATAAAATAAGGCTGAATTAGTTGTTTTTGGTTTTGTTTTCTACATCGCAGCTTACTAAGCGCATTCCAAACTAACACAGAACACAGCAGTCTTAGCATAAGACAGGGTATTATCCCATTTATGTGCTCTCTTGGTGTAGATAGGAATTTTAGAAATATCCTAACTTGGGCAATAAAAAGAGGAGAAGTTTACACCTTAACTGAGCGAATCCACAGCAGATGCACACACACATATAATACACACAGAGGCTTCTGACAATATATCAGAGAATACTTGCGAATTTCCAGCTCCCAAAGAAACTCTCAATAAAGTCAGGTACATTTAATGCACTCTACATGCTGTTAATTACAGAGTTTGTGCAACCTTAACCTTAGTAAAAAAAATAAATAAATAAATAAACATATTTTTAAAAATTATCACTATTGTAAAAAATGGGAATGCTACCCTAAATTAAATATCCAGAGGATATACGTAAAACATGACGTAACAGTAGCATGCATGTATTTGAATTACTTAGTGTCAATCAGGAAAACATCGATCCATCTACATATTTCAAACAGAAGAAGTTGAATACGAGGGATGAATTCACCCATTCCTAAACTACTGAGAGAACAAAGAATGAGTTTATCTATATTTCACCTACAGGAGTTACAGAGGTTGTACTATGTCCTGACCCACGTTAACTTTTCTTTGATGTGTGCTTAGTACCATATATCAGAGATTGTCTTCAGATGACCTACCCAGGCATTCTGCACTCTGATTCTGCATTTCTGCAAAAGTTTTTCTTCGGACCTAAATAAAAGAGAATGATTTCTTGGCTATTTGTAGAATTCCTGGGTCTCATGGGTACCTACAGCACTCACCATGGACGCGAGTCTTGAAATGCAACAAGTATTTTTGAGACAGCATTCTGATCAGAATTCTGATTCAGCATTCAGATCTTCTTTCTTGTGGAAGTATAAACGTCGAACACAAGGGGAAAGAGTGAGCTAGACATACTCTTGCACATAGGACTTCAATAAGGATGTGGGGATAGAAAACAGGAATATGGATGGAAAGACAAAGAGGCACAATAAAAAAAAAAAAAAGAAATCTGTATTCCCATAGTTACGGTAGCCAGTGAGAAAGGCCTGGTGATAGTGTAGCTAAAAAACAGGACGTCAGTAATGAAATTCATATTTGGAGGGGTGATTTTTCAATCTTTTCTTTTTTATATCCTCTATATCACCTATCATTTTATATTCTCGTTTTGTTTGTTATGGAGAGAATAAAGACATAAGGGAGATGTTTAACGTGAATACTGCAGGAAAAGAGGATGGCCGCATAAAAGGAGAAAATATTCCATGAACTGAACAATTTCAATAGAAGTAACTCAGAGTCAGAGAAAAATTGAAGAAATTTAAGCAAATCTCTATCCCATGTATATGCCTCATTACCAATAACAAATTCTGAGCAATGGGAAGCATATGTGTGTCTTCATTTAGAATTGGGTTTGCTCAAATTCCATTTAATTCCTAAAAGACAGAGGAATCTGTGTTACATATCTATATCCCTATCTGCACCCATCTAAATTAATATCCAACCCTCTGTAAAAGAAGCATATATATGACTTTTTGGTATTTATTTACACAAATATTTAGAATGTTTTCTAAATATTTGAAAATTTATCACCTGTGCCTACATTAGTTTAAAATGATAGCAAATATAATTGATAATCAGGATCCCAGGTGTACTCAGAATTAAAATCAACTCATAGATTGTTGAAAATTACTTTTGGTGGTTCTAATAACAACAGCTAAAGAAGAACATAACTGGCCAATCTATGTGGGTTCCTCTTATAGAAAGTGATTATTACTTTACAGTTTTAGTTCTGTTCGTGAATTTTATTTTGCATGACATGTTAAGCCATTGTCACAGTACATGTGACAGTAATTTTAATTCAGGAAAGGAAAAAAAAAGGACTTTTTACCAAACTTAGTGAAAGAGGTTAGCAGTCATATTTATATGCTAAATCTGTATACTTCATGCTTATTTTAAGTGTCATAACACAGAGAATAGAAAATTTAGGAACTATCAGAACAGAGTCTATTAAAAAAACATCTAAGAGCAAAACAATCCTAGTAATGTTTATTTTTAATTGAATGAATAAGCTATGCAGTGTCTGCTCAACCATCAGCACCTTTAGAACGTAAATGTAAACCTTTTCAGACACAGACATCTGTCTTAGAATATTTTAATACTGCTCATGCATTACCCTCTGAAAGACATCAAAGGATCACATTATCTGTAAATAAGTAGAAATACAAAAGAGCCTAATAGCTTCCTTTGGTTTAAAAACAACAACAACAACAACAACAACTAAGCGGCCAATATGTGAAAGAAGAATACATAAAAGATTAAGTGAACATCTCATAAACAATTAGTCAAATACTATTGAGTGAACACATTCAAATGCAAAAAAGGTATATGAGGAACAGAGTACATAAGCCTATTATGGGGATTAATTTCATACTTAAAGTTGTTTGGTGAGGATGTGATGCATCTAAGCTGGAAAAGTTCTTTAAAGTCTAGAAAAACCATTCGGTTGCCTTGGAGATGGAAGGTCATTTGAGAGGTTGACTCTGTGGGAGATAGTCTGTTACACATTCTTCAAGTTTGCAAAAAGGCAGAACTAATCATTCTCTTGATTCTCACACCCTAAGACAGAGTAGGAGAATGTTCCATATATATGTCCCTATCCTAAATAATTCTGACCATCCTATGGGTGATACTTTTGAGACTGTTTTAGAATCAGTCATAGTCACCGGTATGTCCCTAGAGACTGGCAGAGATGGTGGCACTTAGTAGACTATTGGCTTCTATTGGCCTACAGAATGCCTACAGAAAGGAATTACTTCAGAAAAAAGCAAATAAAGGCAAAGAAGGAGCAATTTGTTTCGTGGTTGGGTAAATTAAACTGATAAGAAAGCGATTAGAGTAGGCCACATTGCTGAAGGAATTCTTTTTTTTTTTTTTTTAAATTTTTCTTAATGTTTATTTCCTAGAGAGATACACAGAGTGTGAGCAGGGGAGGGCCAGAGAGAGAGGGAGACACAGAATCTAAAGCAGGCTCCAGGCTCCGAGCTGTCAGCACAGAGCCCGAACCAGGACTCGCACTCACTAACCGCGGGGTCATGACCTGAGCGGAAGTCAGCAGCTTAACCAACTGACCCCCCAGGCGCCCCATTGCTGAAGGAATTCATGAAAAAATGACAAACAAGAGTGAATTGGGCACTTGGCATTAATCATAGTCCGACAGCATGACAATCTACATACCTATTGATTATTGTTCAGTCAACAAACAATTAATGAACACTTTTTTTTTTTTTTTTAATGTACTGGGCACATAACTTGTCATTCAGAAAATATTTCCCAACTTTGAATTTTAAACAAAATGGCAGTGGGTCAGGTTCTCAAAGATCTGGATTCCAATCTTGACAGTGTGAAATGATTTTGGTATATCGTGGAATTTCATCTTCAATCTGTGTTTTGCCTGCTACAGAAAAAAATCATTCTAATCACAGAAAATATTTAAATATAACATTTTTCTTGTGCACAATATTAGGATAATGCAGGATGAACTATGAGGAAATACTCTTCCAATACATACACATACACACACGTATGTTACATTTATCATTTAAATAGTGAATTAAGGGGCGCCTGGGTGACTCAGTCGGTTAAGCGTCTGACTTCAGCTCAGGTCGTGATCTCACAGTTCGTGAGTTTGAGCCCCGCGTCGGGCTCTGTGCTGACAGCTAGAGCCTGGAGCCTGCTTCAGATTCTTTGTCTCCCTCTCTCCACCCCTCCCTTGCTCGTGCTCTGTTCTGTCTCTCAAAAATAAATAAACATTAAAAAAGGGTTTTAAAAGTGAATTAATAATGATTATTAATAATAATATTAATAAATCATGTAATTTGAAATAATTACTTTTAATGCATCTGTCATTGCAAAACCTTCATGTGCATTTTTTTTTTTTTGATGAAACTATCTTAGAACATCTTCCCCAGAAAGAAATCTCAGGTTCAGTGTGATCCCAGGGGAAGCTCAAGGGCGCAGATTCTAATTCAGGGTTGTTGTCACCTCGAGGCAAGGGGGCCAGTTTCTCTGCCCCTTCATTTCCCTGGTTATGTGTTTTGGGAAGGGAGGTGGTGAGGTATTTGTGACAGAAACGGAGGTGGGGGGGAGGAGGTGAAATATTTCCGTGCGTGGTAGCCTCTATTGTCCAAAGGCACCAATAGCATCCACCAAAAATACATAATGAAATTTCACCTCCTTTGGGCTCAAAACAAGAAAGCAGATCTCAGCATTTTCTTTCAGTTCTGAGCTATCCTGACAGCAAGGAGCTCGACAGCATCATTGGTTTTGCTACTGTAAATTGACCCAAAAGAGTGGAATGCATAGAATGTAGCTCTCTTGTCATAAAGAGGGTTTACTTTTCAAGAAAAAAGCCCATTCAGAGCAGATCCGAGAAAAGAGTTCAGGGGACATCCTGTTGAATCTCATGAAATTCAAAGAAACAATCAGAATGTTTTAGATTAATTAACTTCTAGAAATTTCATTTCTTAGAAGTGGAATCAGGCTAACTTGTTGAAACCTGCAAGCCTTGCCTGTTCTTATGTGATAAAATTAGTGGACTTAATTTTGCAAAAAACTATGGTCCCAAACTCAAAATCATTTATAAACTCTCTGAGAAATGTTCCCAGATTTTATACTACATGATATGTAATATTGACCCATAAGTTTAGTCTCTGCATATAAAATATACATATGAAAAACAGAAATAATTTCAAAATAATCTAACTTTTTTGTGTATATTTTCTTCTCCATGAGGAGACTCTCTGCAGACACCTTATTCCACTTTCCTTTTCTTTTCCTCTTTCCTTAGAGAACAGATACATCTAAGCCTCTCTCATTTCAAAATCCCCTAATCCCCTATCCTGTCTTAACCATCATCATTCAAAACCTTCTCTTTTTACTTGTTCTACACTTATTCTCTCCTTACTTCTTGTTTTATGGTACAAACTTTAAAGCAACTAGTCTGACAAGATAAGAAATTCCACAGAAAGAAGGCCATTAGTAGGAAGTGGATCTAGGGAGGGTTGAGCATTCCAAAATAGAATCTCCATTTGAAGATGAGAGGGAGAGGGGCTGGAAGCACTATTTCCTTAATGAATATATGGGCCAGACAAACATGAGATTTTTGAAACTAAAAATAAGTAAAACAGGGGGTGCCTGGGTGCCTCAATTAAGCGTCCACCTCTTGAACTTGGCTCATGTCATGATCTCACAGTTGGTGAGATCGAACCTAACGTTGTGCTCTGAACTGACAGTGTGGAGCCTGCTTGGGATTGTATCTAACTCTTTCTCTCTCTGCCACTTAACCACCCCCCCCAAAAAAAAATAGAAATACACTTAAAAAAAGAAGTAAAACATAACATTTTGATTAGTCATGAAAAGAATTTAAACAATCATCAGAAGAGGTTACTTAACTAATAATTTCTGGCTATCAATGATTAAATGCCTCACCCTCAGTTTTTTTTTTTTTTTAATTGTATTATGAGGAGAAAAGTATAGGGAGATCCCATATGCATACCTTGAGAAGAGCAGAAATAGCCTGATATATATCCAAGAAGCTAAAATCAAGAAGCATTGTAAAATATGATATATGCGTGTATACACATAGGTTTCTGACACTGTTTAAACTATTTTTTGAGAAGAGGCACAATAAGCATGAAAAACAAATGTTTCTTTACACTATGTAAATATATATTTCAATCAGCCTAAAATCATTGACTGTTTCTATTTTACTGTGTTCTTGATTGATCAGGGGATAAAGGATATTAGCTGCAAATAATTACAGAAGAAGGTGAAGTGAAAACTTTTCCTTCAAGCAGAAGACAGTGCAATATTAAGAAACCAGACTAGACTATTAAAGTTTAATGTATGATTTTATTTATGATTGAATATTTCAAAGTTACTGGTGGCTTCATGTGGTATAGTATAATTTTTCTGTTTTATCTAGAGGAGATATGACATCATTGAAAGTGGTGGTTCAAGAGAGTGGGCATTTCTGAGAAGGAACTTGGTGACATGTAGGTGAGAGTAAAGGAAGTAGGTAATAACTTTTCTCCTGGGGACTTCTGATAATGTGGCCTGCATAGAATCTGAAGACATTTTTACACCCTCTTTGTGGTGGACATAAGCTTGGATCCGATCCGGCCACGAAGAGATTCATCAGAATCTGGATTCAACACACGGACCCGTAGGTTATGAAAAAAGTTACTACAGTGATGCCTTATGTATAGGACAGACCAAATCCATATTTTCAAGGAAATAAAAAATAATTGGTCTGTGAATAGAAATTGTAGCCACATGGTAACATGGTAGTAAGAGATAATAGACATAACTGCTGTGTAAGGAAACTACAGTTTTCATATGAGTCTTTGTTTCCTCTGCAGCTGAACACAATTCTAAATGAATAATATTGGATTCTGCCAAAGATTGCTTCAGCTGAATAAACAGATAATGGTGTCTGTTGGAGATATTGACATACAAATAGAGACATTTCTATTTCATCAGAAATATCATCTTTTGTAGTGGTAAAGTCTATCATTCCAACTTTTGTGAAGTTGTGTTTATTATTTTAGATTTAAATATTGTTATATGTCTTCGATTTGCACTAACATTTCAGTCTAAACTTTAGTCAGATGGCTTAACAAAAGGATGCCCCATTATAGATGAAATGCTTGTATTCCTCTTTTGTAGAGCCCCAAAAGTGCCAAAATTCGCTTCTTTTTTCTAATTTTTAACGTTTATTTATTATTATTATTATTATTATTATTATTATTATGAGACCCAGAGGGTGAGCGGGGCAGGAGCAGAAAGAGAGGGGACCACAGAATCCAAAGCAGGCTTCAGGCTCTGAGGTGTCAGCACAGAGTCCAATGTGGGGCTCAAACCCACGTACCAGGAGATACGACCTGAGCTGAATTCAGACGCTTAACCGACTGAGCCACCCAGGCATCCCATTAAAACTCACTTCTTTTTTTTTTTTTTTTTTTTCAACGTTTATTTATTTTTGGGACAGAGAGAGACAGAGCATGAACGGGGGAGGGGCAGAGAGAGAGGGAGACACAGAATCCGAAGCAGGCTCCAGGCTCTGAGCCATCAGCCCAGAGCCTGAGGCGGGGCTCGAACTCACGGACCGCGAGATCGTGACCTGGCTGAAGTCAGACGCTTAACCGACTGCGCCACCCAGGCGCCCCAAAACTCACTTCTAATCACAGACAGAATGCAACACGGATGAGGAAATGTAGGGCTTCCCAAAGTCAGGTTAGCAATTATGTGAGGAACCTAACTGACATTGGAAAAGGAATATAGCGAAAGCTTCTGTGTTAGAAAGGTTCAAAATATAAACCGACCTTTTATTCAAGATTTGATCCCAGGACGGTCTTGGTTTATTAATGACTCTGGGATGCTCTGTTTGATGATATTAGAACCAATTTTATTCAGTGCTCTTCAATTTAGTTGACACTTCTAGGACTGCGTGTAATTTGAAAACTAACATCATACGCTCTGAGCTTGAGAACCCTTAGGAGAAAAAACCTTGTTCAAATTTATCATTGAAGAAGGTGGATATTTTGCTTGAAGAAAATATGGTAATTTAGATAAAGGCTTGGCAGTGGTGAGCATTATCTGTAGAACTATTGGGGTCTTGTCTTTGGGACTGAGACTATGTGTCAATGGTCAATGACATACAGAATAATGTTATACTCTGAATCAAATTCTCATCATTCAGTTGGACAACAAAAGCCTATGGGATTTTTAAATATTTGAAATTTGTAGATTTCAAAATAGGTATTGTATTTCCTGCTAATATGGAATATGGGTTTCTTTTAATCTTATTCTTTTTTAATTTTTTTTAAGTTTATTAATTTTCAACAGAGACAGAGTGCAAGCATGAGCTGGGGAGGGGCAGAGAGAGAGACACAGTATCCGAAGCAGGCTCCAGGCTCCAAGCTGTCAGCACAGAGCCTGGTGCAGGGCTCAAACCCATGCACCATGAGATCATGACCTGGGCCGAAGTCGGACGTTTAACTGCCTGAGCCACCCAGGCGCCCCTGGAGTATGGGTTTCTAAGTAACTAATTAGAATATATTCTCTTCATTCAAGGATTTCTTTACATTTGTTGATGAATTTGGGCTTCAGTTTTATTTGAGGAATAAAATTCTCTTCAATTTAAATATAAAAGTCTTCATTAAATATATGATAAACTCCTGTTTGTGAAATTAATCTCATATGAATATACAATAAATTTAAAAAGAATGTGCATCACACATTTTATTCAAGTTTATTTTCAGAGTAGAATGTATAGTTGATAATTACATAAGTAAACGAACTACACAGTAAATTACAATATTCTGTCTTTTGTAAAAGTAAAAGAAAAAAAATCACAAAATTTAATAAAAAAGTGATAGATACAAACAGAGGGATGGAGGCTAACCACAAGAGACTATTAAATACAGAGAACAGAGGGCGGATGGGTGGGGGAGAGGGAAAGTGGGTGATGGGCATTGAGGAGGGCACTTATTGGGATGAGCACTGGGTGTTGTATGTAAGCCAATTTGAAAATAAATTATATTCATAAGAAAATAAATATCTTGTTTTCAATTGAAGACATTTCTTCTGGATGTTTTTCTTTAGCACAACAGGTTAATTCGGCTTCTGTCAATTTATTGTCACCTTTCCTTGGATTTTACTATTTTTTTTATTTCAAGTTTTTATTTAAATTCCATTTAGTTAACATATATGGTAAAATTAGTTTCAGGTGTAGAATTCAGTGACTCATCGCTCCCTGGGTGTTATTACCTTTACCCTTCTTTCATGTTTAAACTCCAATTTCTGACTTCCCATTGTTGGCATTCCTCACATCTCTGACGATATTTAACTGACTAATCATGCCAACAAATAAGACACTAAAAAGCTAATCAGGTCACCATGGCACAGGAAGAGCTTGCAGAGTAGGTTGCTACTCTATCGTGGTATCTAACAGAATTAATTCATTGAGAAGTCTTTTTTTTTTAATTTATTAAGTGTTTATTTATTTATTTTGAGAGAGTGGCAGAGCTCAAGACAGGGAAGGGGCAGAGAGAGAGGGAGAAAGAGACAATCCCATGCAGGCTCTGCACTGTCAGCATGGAGCCCGATGCGGGGCTCCATGCCACAAACCATGAAATCATGACCTGACCTGAAATCAAGAGTCTGATGCTTAACCAACTGAGCCACCAGGTGCCCCTGGGGGATCTTTCAACTAGTTTCTATATGTCTCTGTTATTATTATTATTGATGGTTTAAATCCAGCTCAAGTACTCTTGGAACAAAATTGGGGTAGTAGCTCACAAGGGTTATCTCTTGCTTTTGGTTTGTTTTTCGTGTCGACTTATATTAACTTCTCACTTTCTTGGTGCCTTATTCCTACCCTTGTCCTGGAGTCCAGAGCCGTTCAGTTCTACTTCTCTAGAGAAAGAGTCATATTAATTATTTTATTATCTAAAAATCAGCTTGCATATTATGAATATTCCTAAAACACAGCCTATATCCTAGAGGGGCTGCAGATCTTTTTATAAAAGCTTTTTAAAAAGGTTTTAAGTGAAAACACAGAATGAAGGAATGAGAGAGTTTGAGGACACTTTGGATACAAGATTAGCATGAAATAACCATCTTATTTGGCATCAGAGTAATGCTGGCTTCATAGAATGAATTTGGAAGTTTTTTCCTTTTGTCTTTCTTTTGCCATATGCTCTGTGAGAAAGAACCTCTAAGTAATCTTAAAATAATAGGTAGTAAATGTTACTGCAGAGCATATGAACAGCCTGTACATGATATACTCAAAAAGTTTTCAGTGTATGTGATTAAATTGATGGGATTGAGTCTATATTGAAATATTTTACTTACACTGTAGTATAAGTCTTTTTTCCTGTGTGAGAACATACTGAGTTGGGGTTTTTCTCCTTGGTGGGTGAAGCACTAAAATATATTAAATAAGGAAAACTGTTGTATGTTTCCTATTTTGTTATTATGCAAATTAAACTGTTAAACTCACTGGATTTCAGAATATAAACAAAGATTTTCTTAAACACTTAAAAGAATCTCTGTCAGGTCCTCATTATATTTTGTAGAAGTAAAGTATAAACAACGTTTTAAGGTATGTTTTATTCCTAAATCCCAAGGAATAGTCTTGAAACTCCGTTTTGTCAGTTATAAAGATGGAAATCAAAATGACGTGTCAAATAAATACAACATTTTGATGAATGCTCTTACAAAAATACCAATATATCACAAGATGAAAACTTTTCCTAGTTATTTCACATATTCTTGATATTGATAATATTAAATTTGAAATCCAATAAGATTAATGTCAGTAGAGTTTAATTTATATTAATCTGTTATTCAGCAATTCCTTTTCAAGAGATTAAAAATTATTAGAAGTTGTAAAAACTTATGTTTTATGTCTTTGAAGCTGTGGAATTCACTCAACATATATTTATTGAATGATTACCATGAATCAAACACTTTCTTGAGGCTAAGAATATTTGATTCAGTTTTTGCTAACTGCTGTAATAAACTATGTAAAGTACACCTTTGAGTTTCATTATGTTAAATTGGAAAGTCATTTGTCTATCAAATGTTCAGGACTAATTCGCAGTGCTGGTTTGGGTGCAGGAAAAAATCTTCATACCATGATTCAAAATTAAAAATGAAATACGACAACATATACCCAAATCTTTATAAATTGTTTATCTCCTTTGGCACAGTACTTCCTTTCTTAGAAATTCATCCTAAACAAATTGTCATCAGTGTGTGACATTTATGTACAAAAGATATTCTGAATTATTACTTATGACATTGAAAACATAGGTATTCCAAAAGTGTAATAATTGACTACTGAGCAAATAAAAATTGATAATAGCAGAATACTCTATAGCTATTAAAAATCTATTTTTAGTCTAGTTACTATGAGAACATTGAAGATATATGGAGAAGAATCATTCCAGATTGTTAAGAAAATGTATGTCTTTGTATAAAAATACTTTACCGAAAGTAGAAAATAAACACCAAATTGTGAACAGTATTCCTTTCTGAGTACAATTTTAATGTTTGTTCCTTAAAACGTACTTGGAGTATCTTTGGACAAATCAAATGCCCCATGATGAGTTTTCATTCCTTTTGAAATCAGATTTAACGTCATGTGAAATAATATATAGGCAATTTAAATTATGTTGTTCAGGTTTAAAGAAAATTTGGTTACTATAGTTTATGATATAATAGTAGCTAGTATTTATTGCAAATTTACTGTGGACAAATAACCCCACTAATAAACTTTACAGATTCATAATCCTTTAAAATATGTCAAATGAGAGGCTCCTGAGTGGCTCAGTTAGTTAAGTGCCCAACTTCGGCTCAGGTCATGATCTTGCAGTCTGTGAGTTCGAGCCCTGTGTCAGGCTCTATGCTAAGAGCTGAGAGCCTGGGGCTGCTTCAGATTCTGTATCTCTCTCTCTGCTCCTCCCCCACTCACACTATGTCTCTTTCTCTCAAAAAAATAAAAAAATAAAAAAGAAAGAAAGAAAATGAATAAACATTAAACAAATTTTAAATACGTCAAATGAGAAAAGTAAGGCTTATAGATGTCCATTTAAATATAATAATATTTTAACTTTGTTTGAAATAAATTCGTTCTAATGGGATAAAATATGCCATAAGTAAAAAATACCACCTTTATATTCCAATGGACAGTTGTATGCATTTTTTCAGTAGTTGTAATTTGGCTTCTCAAATTGACCTCAGGCCAACTTACATTAGTTGGCCAGTAGCTATTTCTTATCTCCAAATCTCGTTTTTTCTAACTAAACTAAAATACTGATACAAAAACTACAATAATTGTTTCACATAGTCAAATTTGCATAAATTCCATTTTTATATTCAGGCATGAAATGTCATCCTGTAAGTTTCAACTAAATATCAACAAACCACATCTAGTCAAAATATTCAACTACAAATTTATCGCTGTCCTTATGCCATATATTTATTTTGTTTGTTTAAAGGACTTTTTGTGTCCAAGCAGACATTACTCAAGAACCTGAAATGTTTGGATATAATTTTTCATCTAACACACTATAATATGTTTTAATTACTCTGATTTTTAACATCAAACTTTTCTCTATCAAACGCAAAACTGAATGTAACTGTACAAGTTAAAATAGAGCTCCTTATCAATCCATATATTTACATGTATTTGTTTGTTTTTACCAGCTGATTTTCTTCTCTTTTTTTTATGTTTATTTATTCATTTTGAGAGAAAAAGAGAGAGAGAAAGCACGAATGGGGTGGCGTGCAGAGAAGGAGAGACAGAATCCCAAGCAGTCTCCAGGCCATCAAAGCAGAGTCTGATGTTACACTCGAACTCAGACCCTGAGATCATTACCTGAGCCAAGATCAAGAGTTGGATGCTTAACCAACTGAGCCACCAAGGTGCGCTCCTCTCTTTTTTACTTGGGTATAGTTGATATACAACGTTATATTAATTTCAGGTGTAGAGCTTAGTGGTTTTACAAGTGCACACCTCATGCTATGTTTACTACGAATATAGTTGCCATCTGTCCCATTACATTGTTCTTACAATATCATTGTCTGTATTCTTTATGCTGTGCCTTTTTTGCCCCTGACTTCCTCATTCTGGACCTGGAGGCCTGTATCTTCCTCTAGCCTTCACACGTTTTGCCAATCACCCTCACCCCTCACTCCCCTCCCCTTTGGCAATCATCAATTTTGTAGGTCTGATTCTGGTTTTGTTTGTTTGTTTATTCATTTCCTGAGATCCCATTTACGAGTGGAATCATATGGAATTTGTTTTTCTTGGTCTAACTTATTTCACTTAGCATAATACCCTCTAGTCCATCCATATATTTAATTTTTTAAAAATATTTATTTATTTTTGAGGTGGAGAGAGACAGAGCGTGAGTAGAGGAGGAGCGGAGGAGAGGGAGACATAGAATCCAAAACAGGCTCCAGGCTCTGAACTGTCAGCACAGAGCCCCATGTGGGCTCAAACTCATGAACTGTGAAATCAGGACCTGAGCCCAAGTTGGACGCTTAACCAACTGAGCCACCCAGGCACCCCATCCATATATTTAAATTTAGCATCTTTTTAACACTTCTTGCTAAACATTCTCTTTATCCAAATGGTTCTTCTTTATATAAATTAATCTGAGAGAATGGAGTTACCCTAATTGGTTTTCAACACAATATTTAGCCATTAAGGAGTTAATAACAGTAAATGAACTTTTCCCGTGAAAGAGTTTTTTTCACTTAATAAAAGTGAATAGCACCCAATGGGCATTATATCTACAATATGCTTCTCAAAATTTCTGAGGAAAGTAGGGGTCGTTTTGAGAGCTTAATTTCACATTAAGGCAATCTGATAGACAATTTCCTTGCATTCTGCAAGAAAGGAAACATCAAATCAGGTCCAAGTATACTGTGGTGTCAGTGCTCTGGTGAGAGCTTTTTTTTTTCCTTTGTTTCTCAATTTTGTAATTTCCCTACATGATCTAGTGGAAGGATCAGAGCCTGCAACATCTCTAAGGGTATTTCGGTTTGACTTTTAACTTTTTGGGGTATTTGGGGGAAAGAACTCAAAAAAGTTAAAAACTAAAGGAGAAGTGTGAATTTTTCTCTCTCAAGATACTGTAATTTTGCATCCTAATTTAAGTAGATTTAAGGGAAGCAGTTAAAGGATTTTGTCTGCTTTTAGGCCTCATTTTTCCACCCTGGAGAGGTGTTTTTTTGTTTGTTTTGTTTTGTTTTGTTTTGTTGGGTTTTTGTTTGTTTTTGTTTTTGTTTTTAAGTTATCTCTTAGGTGATTCAGGACATAGTGATCCTGGGAGCCATCCACAAACAGTTACTTTTGATCCATCTCTTGAATACCAAATAAAATACTGCATAACATTTTATTTTACAGATCAGGACCACAGTAATTTAAAATAAAACTAAGCATGGATTAGTTCCTGCCCTCTTAATCCCTGTATGGAGAAGCTCCAACCTAGCCTAATGATATAAATAAAGTATGAAGACAAAAATAAAGAATGTGTATTTTTTGTGATAATCAGTCCCTCTTCTTTTCTTTTTTTAAAATTTATTCGAATTATTTTTAATTAATTTATTTAAATTCAAGTTAGTTAACATACACTAGTATTGGTTTCAGGCATAGAACCCAGTGATTCATCATTTACAGAATGTATCTTTTTTTTTTTAAGGAGTGGAGAAGCTAAGAATATCTCAACAACAAGCTCCCAGGTATAATCTGTGATCACTCCTGAGATTTTGAAAGCTTTGAAGAAATGGAAATAGTTCAACTTCCAATCAGAACATCCCTGAAGCCTCACCTTTTGCTCACCATAGAGTTTTCCATTCCTCTGTGAGTCTTTGAGTCTCTATCAAATGCAAGTGATGGTGGCTGACTCCCTTGCTATAGTCATCTCTGAATGTCTGAGTAAGTAGCCTGTTTGTCTCATTAGGGGTGGGCTTCATATATTCTGACAGGAGATGAGGGTAAGACACCAAGAGATTTGACTATTTGCAAACTCCATCCTTGTCCTGTAACCCACTCCACTAGTTTTGATATGTGTGTTGCATCAAACTTTGCTAAGGTTGCACCCAATTTTGGTGGAGATGATATCATACACTTAGATTTTTCTAGAAATATGATCTTTGTCATTTAGTAAAAATTCTGCATACAGGAAAAATTGAGGGGTGCATACACCAGGTAAAAGCCAGGTGGGTATTCAGTTCCTAAAATGTCAGATTTGGAGGATGTCTGACCATAATCCGTGATGTACCCCCTACCCTTCATCACCTTCTCCGAAATTGTTTTGGAATCCACATGGAATGAGGCTCTTAGAGTGTGAAGTAAAAACAAAACAAAACAAAAGAAAACAAAACAAAACAACAACAACAAAATAATAATGCATCTTTGAAAAGAGATTCAATTGGGCATTTTGCTTAAAATAAGACCAATGTTATTCATGTAAAACAGAGGTTGACAAACTTTCTTCTGTAAAGGGACAGCTAGTACATCTTTTAGACTTCGTGGGCCATATGGTCTATATGGCAACTCCTAAATTGTTGAAAGCTGTCTCCCTAAATATTACCAACACAATCTGCTGATAAGGCAAAGCTGAATTTATTGCTTACCACTAGGAGACAGAACACATCTGTAAAGCTTTGGCAGTATCTCAGATGGAGGGAGGTATATTTGTTGAGAATTGGAAATTTTGTTTGCGGTAGATCTTTCACTGCGATGCTTTGATTAGATTATGAATGGGTATGGATGATGTAATAGTCCAGGATTGGGAAACACAATAGGGAGATGAGTTGAAGTGAATAACTCAAAGAATTTTAGGGCCCAAACTGTTTGTTGATGCTTTCCATTAAAGGGTTGATGGGTCTAGGGGTGCCTGAGTGGCTCAGTCGGTTAAGCATCCGACTTTGGCTCAGGTCATGATCTCATGGTTTGTGAGTTCAAGCCCCGTGTCAGGCTCTGCGTTGACAGCTCGGAGCCTGGAACCTGCTTCGGGTTCTGTGTCTCCTTCTCTCTCTGCCCCTCCCCAACTTGTGCTCTGTTTTCTATGTCTCTCAAAAAATAAATCAATGTATTTTTTTTTCAAAGAGTTGATGGGCCTTTCAGATCTTGTAATGAATAACCAAGCTATTTGCCTGGATATAGGGGTCCTAGAATATCAAAAGTATGCTCATAAAGATTGTGGAATAGCAACACATGTTACTGTAGGTGATAAGGTGTCCTTTGCGTTCTCCACATCCAGGCTGGGAGTGGGGTAGACATTTTTGGTTCTCAGAACTCTGATGGTACAGCACCAAAGCAGCCACAGGCACTGCATTATCAAATGAGAAGAGCTATGTGCTAAAAAAAAAAAAAAAAAAGAAAAGAAAAGAAAAAAAAGAAAAAAAAACTTTATATGTAGAAACTAAAATATGAAACTTTTATAATTTTCAAGTCACAAAATTGTATTCTTCCTCTGATTATCTGCAAACGTTTAAAAGCAACACACACACAAAAGTTTTAGTTTGTAGGGTTTACAACAGGCAACTGGATTGAGGTCCATAATTTGCTGAAACCTGATTTACACGGCTAAAGGGAGTATGGTGCATACGGAGTAGAACATTTGAACAATATTTTATTAAGTTTAATTTTACTTTTAGAAACTATGGCATAAAATTTCTCTGCTTTGGGGGAAAAAGATGCTCATGTCTTGATTGGGGAGCGGGAGGTGGAGGGACTTGCATTTTTCCAAAGATTACATTTGTTTTGTATAGTCCTTTCCAATCAGTTTAAACATAGGACCACTTAAAGATTATTGCTCAATTTGGTGCTTTGCAGACCGCTCACATCGTGCAAATTTGCATCAGTGTGTATAGGCTTCTGATTAGGAATTCCTCAAGGAGATACTTACTTTACAAACTGGAATAAATCCTGAGACCAGGTGCATCCTTACCATTTGAGTGGCTGGGATAAGACCACAAGCGTAGGTCTCTGGCCTGCAGTCCACTCTACTTTTCTAACTCACAGTTGCATTCCGTACCAACAAGGTCACTGACACCACTGAACGGTGCAGTACATATGTGGTAAGTTTCATAAGCACCACCCCACCTGGAGAATGTCCAGGCTCCTCTTGGACAAGCCTCAAGCCTAGGAGCACAAGTGCTGATGGTATACTCTGCCTTATGAAAGGCACCGAATACAGCGTTACGGCTATTGGGCAGGGAATTCTAGGATTCTGATATCCAGAGTGTGGAGTGATACGGATTCTGATTATCAAGTCCATCAAACAGCTGAAAGTGGAAGTCCCCATTTCCTGTTCAAATTCCCTTTGATAGTCATATTATAAAAGGTATAGAACCAGAGGTCCTGGGTGGCTCAGTCGGTTAAGCGTCCGACTCTTGGTTTTGGCTCAGGTCATGACCTCACAGTTTGCGAGTTCAAGCCCCATATGGGGCTCTGTGCTGACAGTGTGGAGCCTGCTTGGGATTCTCTCTCGTCTCTCTCTGCTCCTCCCTGCACTCACTCTCTCTCTCTCTCTCTCTCTCTCTCTGTCAAAATAAATAAACTTTAAAAATATAACTTAAAAATAAATAAAAGGTATAGAATCATTCTTTTGTCAGATTCCTCATTTGCATTTTCTCTTTTCCATGTGATTTTCAGCTCTAGGAGATGTTTTATTGGAGGTAAAGTAATAACAGCTCTAACTCAACATTTTCATCTTTGGCAGAAGATCATTTTTTAATGTTGATTCTATTTCTAAATAATTAAATACAATAACTGATTTTCAAATCTTCCATGTCTGGTTTTGGTTTAATAATATTCATCTTCAGTGCCTTCATACCAATCATGTCTTTCTGCAGGAGGAAATTAGATTGTAGTATATTTTTTATAAGAGTGAAATTGGCTTTATTATCATTTCCAGTTTACACGGATTAATGTTTTATTTTATTTTTCTCATAAAGACTGAAACTCCAAGTTTGTCTGGTTGATGTAGCAAAGGTAATTATACCAAGAATATATGGCTCAGAAAAAAAAAAAAGAGCTTTACAATAACTCCCAGTTAACATATTTTTATGTCTCTACTTCACAGCAAGGAACTCTTTTCATTGTAGAGTTTGTAGTGGCTCTGTGAAAGTATGTGAATTGCACTGGAATAAAGAATTCATTCGCGTGCATATTGAAAAATAAAGACAAGCTTTATAAAACAGCTGGAAATACACAGCTATATGTAGATATAACAACTGTTTGCAGGCACCCTATATTCTGAAAGCATACATATATTTTAAAAACTGAACAAAAGGCAAACAAACTAGAAGCCCAAGTGCAAATACATAGAATTTTTTATTTTAGGAATCAGTTTTACATTATGGATATAAAACTTAAAATAAAATGTGCCATAAGCGTTCAGGTGGACATATTTGAAATACAGCAAGTTATTGAGGCATTGTTTAAAGACATACAGGAGCAAGAAAAAAAAGGAAGACTTTTTAGTTGTAGAAATACTTATACTCTCACATTGTATATTCTTATATTACCAGAAAAAGTAATAAGTACTTAAAAAATTAAGAGGCTGTGAAAATATTCTAACCAGCATCCTTTATTTATCTAGTGTGGAATTGACTTTGTATGGCTTGCAATTTGGGAATTCCCATAAAGAATGTGGTTCATCATTCAATCATATTTGAATCTTTTCCCGAAATCTATTTGATGTGGATCTAATAATATAGTAACATATGAGTCTTATTTGCTCAATCAATAACTACATAGTTATAAACTCTTCCTATTTTTACAACCATCAATAATGCCATTTTGGTCTGCTTTTGTGCCATCATTTCTGGCTCTCTGCTTTGTTCTTTCTGTTCCAATAATATAAAAATCTGCACATTCTGCTTGGTTTCTTGTCAACAGACCATTGTTCTCACCCTCTCCTTTGCTCCTACTGTTTCCTCTCCATCCCACTAGCTCCTCTGTACGAGTCACTTGTCTCTGCTACCAAGTTACTTGGTGCATATTTTTTAAAATGTTTTTAATATATATTTATTTTAGAGAGAGACAGAACATGAGTGGGAAGGGGCAGAGAGAGAGGGAGATACAGAATCCAAAGCAGGCTCCAGGCTCTCAGCTGTCAACACAGAGCCCAACGAGGGGCTCAAACTCACGAACCATGAAATCCTGACCTGAGCCGAAGTTGGACGCTTAGCCAACTGTGTCACCCAGACGCCCCACTTGGTGTATATTTTAATCGTGCCACTGGTTGGTCTGTAGTTTTGTACCATCATGGTTGGAAAATATACTTGTTATGATTTCAATCCTTCTAAATCTGTAATATTTGTTATGTCTCTTTTTATGTGATTTAACCAGGGGATTCTTCTGTATGTACTTGAAGAATATGCATATTCTATTATTCTTGGATGGAAGGCTTTATATGTATCTTTTAGAACCATGTATTCTAAAGTATGTTTCAAATAAAAAAATTGTTCTTGTTAAAAAAATACTTTAAGTGAGGGTACTCATTTAAAATAAAGCTTATCAAAGGGGAGGTAAGTGGGTGATTGGGTGAAATAGGTAAAGGGGATGAAGGAGATACCATGATGAGCACTAACGATGTAGAGAATTATTGAATCACTATATTGTACACTTAAAGCTACTATAATAGTGTATGTTAACTGTACTGTAAAATTTTAAAAATTAATAAAAATATCATTTAAAATAATAAATTAGAAAATAACTAAACTAAACTAAACTAAGCTACTAATGGTGGAGAGACATAATTTATTTCAATGATATTTGGATGTGGATGGAGGGACAATGGCCAAATCAATCTTAGCATCACCCAGAATTGTGATTGTGATGACAGAAATGTCAATTTTGGTCCCCAGTCCCCCTAGCTTCTGAGTGTGGCAGCTAAATCAGAGAACAAGAACAAGGGCAGAGGAGAAAATGTAGAAGAATAACAAGAATTCAGAGATAAGTATCTAGCAGTCTAGAAACTTATTAAGTTTATAAAAGGTTCTGTTTGGGGGGCTTACTTTATTTATTTGGGAAATCATATAGTGACTTTTTTTACTATTTAGCATAATTTAAATAATAACAATGAAATATAATAGTTATTACAATAAATTATATGCAATATGTTCACACAGACATAATAAGATATATTATGTATAATATAAATATATGCAAATATACTATACTTTATATATAATACATATATATATATATAAATGTTCTCAGTTATACATAAAATTTCATTAAGTCTGAGTATCATACATCTTCTGTTACCTCTGGAAAAAATAGATGCAATGTTTCGGTAAACTACTTCCTTATCAATTAAAATACTCTTCTTCATATAAGTTCACTTATATGATACCACTGATATATTTTGCAGCTTTATAACCATAATCAGTTTACTTTTTCTAAGTCTATGTCCGTTTCGAAGGGTTTTTGTAACAACAATACTGAAAAATCAAAATTACAAATATAAGACATCCTACATATAAAGAAAAAAAAAGCATAATCTACACAGCCATCTAGTTTGGACTACATAATTAAGGAGCTTAGAGAAATAAAGAATTTGTAGCTACAACTTGTTTAAAAATCTCCTAATTCCTTGAGACTCTGGACTGGATGTATTTTCTACGTGTTTGATTAGAAAAGGAAACCTAGGGATACAAGTAATACAAAAGACATATTTAAAGGAGCACCTGGGTGGCTCAGTCAGTTAAGCATCCTACTCTTGATCTAGGCTTAGGTCATGATCTCAAGGTTCAGTAGATCAAGCCCCATCAGGCTCTGCACAGCATGGATCCTGCTTGGGATTCTGTCTCCCTCTCTCTCTCTGCCTAGACACCCCCCCCCCCCATACACACACACCCGGCCACTAGCACTTTCTCTCTCTCAAAATAAATAAATATTTTAAAAAAGACATATTTAAATAAATTTGTTTCCTACATTTTTCCGTACAATAGTGGATGTAAGTGGAAATAGAATGATTAAAAATGGAGTTAGAAGGAAAATAGAGTATGAAACCCTCCCTCATTTTTTTTCTAAATTTCAGATTTAAGTACATCCAATATTCGCTCTCTATGAAAGGAACAAGTATAACATTGTTAGCCAAAAGTCACTGTTGAGTAATAAGCTGGTTTGTTTTCAAAGATCCAATACATGACATAACTGAAGTTGGAATAAATTTCAGAGTTTGGAAGTAGCAAGTGAGTATAACACTTGGTTTACTTGTTCAGCTTACAGTTTATTCAGCTGATATTACCATTGCGCACTGAAAACATCACTGGAATATGCTAAATCAAGAAAAATTGGGGTGCCTGGGTGGCTCAGTCAGTTAAGCGTCCGACTTTGGCTCAGGTCATGATTTCCTGGTTCTTGAGTTGGAGCCCCACGTCGGGCTCTGTGCTGACAGCTTAGAGCCTGGAGCCTGCTTCGGATTCTGTGTCTCCCTCTCTCTCTGACCCTCCCCCGTTCATGCTGTGTCTCTCTTTCTCAAAAATAAATAAACGTCTAAAAAAATTTTAAAGAAAAATTTACCAAATATTGTATGCTAAATTGTATTATACCTCGTTGGCCTCTCCCCCAAAAAATCATAGTTTGAAGTTTAACTTCCAATGCGTCTGTATTTGCTGCTAGTGCCTTTAGGAGGTAAAGTTAAATGGGGTTATAAAGGTGGGCCTCTAATTCAGTAGGACTAGTGTCCTTATTAGAAGAGGAGGAGACATCAGGAGTGAGAGCACATAGAAGAAAAGCCGTGTGAAGACACAGGGAGAAGGTGGCCATCTGCCAGTCAAAGAAGAGAAGTCTTCCCAGACACCAACCATGCTATCTCCTTGATCTTGAACTTCCAGCTTCCAGAATTGTGAACAAATATATTTCTGTTCTTTAAATCCCTGTCTGTGGTGTTATATGTAAGTGATGATCACTAGAGTCTACTCCTGAGATAAATATTACACTATATCTTAGCTAACAGGGATTTAAATAAAAACTTGAAACAAAATATATAAAAATGAAAGTAAATCCCCCAGTCCGTTTTATTCTGTTATGGCAACCTGAGCAGACTAATACACAAAATAGTATTGTTTCTTTGATTTGTACATTTTGCTCCTTGGAGAAATAGGTGGTAGTTCCAAAGCCTCCTTGTTCTAGATTGTTCACTTTTGTCTGCCTTCATATCCAGCTTTCAACGTATCCAGCTCTATATTTAAAATACTCCTTACCTGTACAAAATATGTTATAACTGAATTTTATGTATGTCAGTTAAAAGTAATACTTTTAGTGGTGCCTGGGTGGCTCAGTCAGTTAAGCGTCTGACTTTGGCTCAGGTCATGATTTCCTGGTTCTTGAGTTTGAGCCCTGTATAGGGATTTGTGATGATTTCCTCTCTCTCTCTCTCCCTGTCAAAAAAAAACTTAAAAAAAAGTAATAATTTTGTCCTAGTTCTTTCAAACAATAACAGGTTTCTTTAAAAAAAAATTAAGTTTATTTATGTTTGAGAGACAGACACATACAGAGTGTGAACAGGGGAGGGGCAGAGAGAGAGGGAGACACAGAATCTGAAGCAGGTTCCAGGCTCTGAGCTTTCAGCAAAGAGCCCCACGTGGGGCTTGAACCCATGAACCATAAGATCATGGCCTGAGCCTAAGTCAGACGCTCAATCAACTAAGCCACCCAAGCACTCCCAAGCTTCTGAAAGTAATTGCTTTTTTTAAAAAATATCACTTTAAAAAAATAAAAAAATAAATCAAAAAAATAAAAAAAATATATCACTTTACTCAATAAATGCGGATGTAAACTGAATAGATATTTTTTTAAATACTTTAAGGAATTTTAAAAGGTTACAGTTGTAATGTTTTATTTTGTAATTGTTTAAATATTAGACAATATGTTTAAATTATCTGAGTAAGAGTGCTTGCCTTTACAAAATGGAGGAAATCATTTTGACTTCACTTAAATGCAAATTTCTCTACAGTGTTTGCAGGTCAGATTTTTTTTTTAGTCTTTTGCAGATATTAAACTTTGCTTTTTACAAGGATAGAGAAGCAATTAATTAAGGTTATCTTACTGGTGATTTTCCATATACTTCTTACTTTCATTGACAATAACTAATTTAGTAAGGTATATTTCAGTAAGATATTGAGGACCAGACATGCTGAATTCCAAGTCATATAACTCCTGGCAAGACTCCTTCTTAATAGTACTGTTTCAACATAAGTTCACATGCTTGTACTCTTATGTCCAACTGCTTTATTCTCTAGAGCATTGAAATAAAACTGAGTCTTTCTCTTTTCAGTTCATTGGGTTCTGAATCTAAGTCAATGAATTAATCCTCTTGTTTTGGGAATTTATGGCCAAAGAAGTTCCTAGAAAACATTTTGTGTTACAGAAGACATAGCGGTAACAGTAAAATTTCCTCCAGAATATCCAATAAAAGCCGCTCCCAAGAGTGTGGTTTTTTTCTTAGAGACTACATGTCAGCTATGTTCTCTCAAAAATTTAGCACATCATTCACTCTTTACTATACCTGGACATCTTATTATCAATGATCCTTTTAAGAAAAAGTAATAGAAGCAACTTGCACATAGAGTAATAATATTCTTCTCAAATAAAAGTTATAAATTAGTTAAAAAGTTATAAATTAGTGTAAGATTTGAGTTCTAGTGTTTGAAATGGTTTTATATTTTAAATTTATATACTTGAACTGCAAATCAAAATTAGCAAGCATAAACCAAACTATAAATTGCAAAAAAGGCATTTGGATTGTAACAAACAATATAAATAAATTTTTTAATTACAAAAACCACAAAAAACTGAAGATCAGATACAGTTAAATATTTGTGAGAGGGATACTTACCAAAGTTTAATTTGCAAATTAACCTTGTGGTATAGTACTCTTGCAGAGATGCAATCCTCTCTAATCCCCTATGCGTCATAAGGAGAAAATATGAGGAATGAGATCTGAATTCACTCAACTTATTAATTTGGATACTGCCACCTGGATGGGTGTGGGTTCTATGAAAACTCCCCAATGAGTATGATCTCAGTTTTCCTTCTCTTTGGTCCATTGTTGCTCAGACTGTCAAGAACAGCAGACCAGCTACTGTGCACTCTTTTAGACCTGAGGCTACACAATTGCCTGTTTTAAATAGTCTTCTCTGTGGTTCTTTTTGTTTCCTTTTGCCTTAGGAGACATATCTGGGAAAATGTTGTTATGGCTGATGTCAGTGAAATTACTGCCTGTGTTCTCTGCTGGGATACTTATGTTTTCAGATCTTTAATCCATTTGGAATTTATTTTATGTATGATGTTAGAAAGTGGTCCAGTTTCACTTTTTTTACATGCAGCTGTCCAGTTTTCCCAGCACCATTTATTGAAGAGTTTGTCCTTCCCCCTTATTACATAATATCGCTTCCTTTGTCAGAGATTAATTGACCATGTTAATTGTGGGTTTATTTCTGGGGTCTCTATTCTGCTCTATTGATCTATGTCTATTTTTGTGCCAATACCATACTGTCTTTATTACTACAAATCTGTAACATATCTTGAAATAAACTGTTGGGCTACATTAAAAAAAAAAGCTTTTGCAGAGCAAAGGGAACAATCAACAAAACAAAAAGACAACCTACTAAATGGAAGAAGGTATTTGCAAATGAAATATCCAATAAAGGGTTAACAGCCAAACTATAAAAAAGGTATAGAACTCAATACCCAAAAAATCTGATTAAAAAATAGGTAAATGACCCAACTGATATTTTTCCGAAGAAGATATCCAGATGGCCAACAGACACATGAGAAGATGCTCAGCATCACGAATTATCAGGGACATGCAAATCAAAACCATGATGAGATGTCACTTTACATCAGTGAGAATAGGCAAAATGAAAATGATGAGAAATAATCAGTGTTGGTGAGGATATGGAGAAAAAGAAATCCTTGTACGCTGGTGGTAAGAATGTAAACTGGTGCAGCCACTATGGAAAACAGTAGGGAGATTTCTCAAAAAATTAAACATAGAAATACCATATGATCCAATAATTCAACTACGGGTATTTACAAAAAAGAAAATGAAAACACTAATTAGAAAAGATATATGCAGCTTGATGTTTATTGCAGCATTATTTATAATAACCAAGATATGGAAGCAACCTAGGTGTCATTAATAGACAAATGTATAAAAATGCTAGATGATGTAGACTATAAATATAGATATAGGTGCAGGTATAGATATAGATGATATAGATATAGACAGGTAATGGGATATTACACAGCCATAAAAAAGGATGACACCTTGCCATTCGAGGCCACCTGGATGGGCCTCGACGGTAACATGCTAAGTAAAATAAGTCAGACTGAGAAAGACAAACACCATGCAATTCCACTTATGAGTGGAAATAAACAAAACAAAAATGAATAAACAAGCAAAAAGCAGAATCAGACCTATAAATGCAGAAAACAAACCAGTAGTTGCCCGAGGGGTTGGGTGCAAAGGAGTGAAGGGAAAAAGGAGACACAGGGTTCTAGATATGGGATGAATAAGTCACAGGAGCAAAAGACACATCGTAGGAATGCAGTCAATGATATCGTGATTGCAATGTACCGGGGGAGATGGTAGCTAGGGGGTGGTGAACAAAGCGTAATGTGTAAACTTGTCGAATCACTAAGTTGTACACCCGAAACTAATGTAATATTGTGTGTCAACGTGCACAAATGAAGTAATAAATAAATAATAAATAATAAATAAATAAACCAAATAAATAAGATTCACTTCAAAATAAATAAATCCAAAAGAGTCGTTGCGTCTCTGACTTCTTCCGCTGATTTTTACATCCTTGCGGCAGTTTTACTCATACACTCATCATTTGCTTCTTCATAGGCAAATTCACAACAGACTTACAACAAAACCTATGCATATGTTTTCAGTGATACTGCAACTCAGTCATATCATTCTTATATAATATATGTCTCTACTCCAAGTCTGTATGAGCATTTTTCTTCTAAGATTGGAAATGCTCTATTTTACCAAGTCCAGGTAATGCACTTTGGTAATAAACTTTCTAGAACTCATGGGAGCGTATGACATAGTTGATGCTTCTCCACATCTCGAAACACTTTTATCCGGCAGTTTCTGGGACACTGAATATTCCAGACTTTCCCTCTGACAGACTGAGCTTTTTGTTGTTGTTGTTGTTGATGAATTCACTCAGGGTCTATTTTCACTTCTCTCTCATTCTCTCCCTTGGTGACCTAATCTATGTCCTTTGACTTTAAATACAATTTAAATATTGACTCATAAATTTCTACCGCACATGCAATTTCTCTGCTAAGCCGCAGACACTTTTATCTAACCACTCGCTTCGCAGTTCCACTCTTAATCTTTTCCACTCAATTCTCCAGAGAGTAAGAAACCTAATTGTTTATAAGCTATTCATCACATCTTATGACTCCAGTCCTGTAAAACCTTCTACACTTTGCCCTGCAACCCCAATAAAACCCAATTTGAAGATGCCTTTTGTGACTTTGCTCTTGTGTTTGTTTTCCTCTCTGAATTCACTCCTGAACCACCTCTCCTCTCCTTCATGGAGTCTATCCATACCACGTTCCTTTTAGTTCTTGGAAGATGATCAGTCCTTCTCCATGTCAGATTTTTATGTGTTGTCCCCTCTGCTTTAAATGTCTCCCCACACTCTTCTTGCAGTGCAAAAGCCCATTTTTTATGTTGTTGTTTGTCATCTCTCTTAAGCAGAACTTTCTCCTCACGATCTGTTCATGGCCTTTATATTACACATCACAATTTTAACCACATAAATTGTATTTACATAACCAGATGTTAATCCCTGGTTTCCCCACAAAGGTGTAATATACAGTTTAAGAAATCAAGCACTGTCTCTTTGTTCCCAAGCGCTGTCCTCAGTGCCTTATGTATAATGGACACACAATTAATGTGAGTCCAGTGAGTGGAAGATAAGGGAGAAATCATCAAAAAGTGTTGAAATGGAAGGATATAAAACAAATTTCTTTTACCAGGCAACAATATGGAACTGTGGTTCTTGATTTCTTTAAGAAGAGTTCAACTAATGTCACCACTATAAGATACCTTAACGAAAGGTTGGCTATTTAAGGGAAGGCTAAACACTATCATAATTCGGTTATTCATTTATTCACAAGTATTTATAAAACATCTATGCTGATGTACTGGAGATAAAACTGTAAATAGAACAAAGATCCTGCCCTTAATTTAATATAAAACACACTGAAATATGTACTTATTTAAATAGTGCTTTATAGGGGAACCTGGGTCACTCAGTCAGTTAAGTGTCTGACTCTTGGTTTCTACTCAAGTCATGATCTCAGGGCCATGGGATAGAGCCTTGCATCGGGTTTTTTGCTGGGCACAGAGACGGCTTGAGATTCTCTCTCCCTCTCTCTCTCCGTTCTTCTCTCTCTCTGCCCCTCCTCCATTCATGCTCTTTCTTTTTCTCTCTAAAGTTAAAAAAAAAAGAATAATAAATAAACAAATAGTGCATTGTAATGTTGGTATGTGGAAATGTGTTTACAAACCCATTGATAATCACATAAATTTGACTGATATAAATGAAAAGGTCCAAGTGAAAGATATTCAAAAGAAACAGTGGGTCATCCGATGGGCAAATAGGCGAAGAGATTTTATGTAGAAGAAAGAAAATGCAGAAAGGCCCAGAAACATGATAAGTCATGATAGATGGTTGTTTTGGTTTGGTAAAATATAGACTTTGTATGTATGTATATGAGTGCTACACACATTCATGAGTGTGTGCGTGTGTGTGTGTGTGTGTGTGTGTGTGTGTATGTGTGCTGAAGCAGTGGTTGGTAGTGACTGAAAGTGTTTCCTGGGGATCTTGAAAGGTTTGTAAGCCATCTTAAAGTCCTTGGCCTTTCTTCTGTAGACAAACATGTAAGGCATACATGTGTTTTAAACTTGTTCAGCTGAATGTAGTTTAATCATTAAAAATAAACAAGTAAACAAAAACTATTACTCATAGTTTTTCCAATATAGACAAACCTCCAGAAAGACAGTTAGTTTATCAATAAAGGCATTACCTAGATATAAATGCTCCCACCTTCTCTAATAAGTTGCATCCACTAACATAACTGGAATTCACCCAAAAGCAGAGATTGAATCAAAGGATAGTAGGCTGGTTTTTTAGGAAAGCTATTTTCTGTAGTACGAATAAAAGGCAAAAGCACCAAAACACTGTATACAGGAATTATAAAGTTGGCTACCTTCAGGTGACCAGTGCTCAATCTCACAGAAAAGACAGAGAAGCATTATGTATCTCAAAACTATTTTTGCCCAGAGGTAACAAACGGAAGATCTTGTTCACTGATTTCTGTTCCCACACGGGTCAAGGGTGATTCCTCAGGTGTTAACATGGCTGTACTTGTGTGTTGCACCTGCTAGGGTATGAAGATCCCTGCCGATGCTCCATGTGGCAGCATCAGGGGAATGCTCCAGGACAGGAGATATAATGTTGGGTGCACTCTTCAGAAAAGGGAAGGTCAAGTCTCTCGGCTACATGCAACTGCTCAGAGCTGCTGAGAACTGGGTGCTAGAACAGTAGCCATAAAGAGATGTCCTGCACTCCCACATACCAGAAACCATCTTAAAAGGTAATTGTTAAGGGCCTCTTTATTTCCATAATAGCTGAATGTCTGGTAGAAATTACACAACTAAGACAACTTAGTGACAAAATTTTTTACTCTTCTACTCATTGCTGACACAGCCACACACACACACACACACACACACACACACACACACACACACACATTCTGTCTTGTAGGCAAGCTCTGTCACATCAATTTGGATACAGACTGCAACTTGCTGGCAAGGTGAAATTCACACTGTCTTTCCCAGCTCAGGACTAACCTTGGCCTCACTGAGGGGTTTGGCTGCAAATTACTGGTGTCCCTGAAGCGTGTTTCCGGCATTGACTTGACCTCAACAGAGGGTCTTTCTGCCAGGACATGAGAAATTCTGTTTTTCCCCTCTTTCCTTGAGTGGAATTTTCATTTTAATCTCTTTGCAAGAATCATCAGCATGCCTGCCAGTTAGTGTTTAAGAAAATGTTTGTCAAGATCTTTAAAGTTATTACATTTTTTCTTTTTCATTTGGAAGGAAAAGGACAATTTTTTGGAATATGAAAAAGAGAAAGGATTCATGTGGAAGGGTGATTCCTGTGAGATCTGATGAGACTAATCTTCCTTGAATGCTCATGACTCCTTATAACAAGGACTGAAACCGTTCTCTTTTCAAATGGATTATTTTTTTAAATAGCCTATTCAGTTCGATGGCAATTTAGATGCTTGTAACTTTCTTGATTTTCAAGCTTATAGTGAACCCAATTTATCCTTTGAAACATTACTTCCCCAATGCATGTTAGAGAGAATAAGAGAGAGAGAAACACTACAACACCAAAGATTTGGTAAAACTAAAGGAAATTTATCTCCGTTGTTTACAGATTGAATATAAAATTGAAGAGTGCTAAAAGTAAAGTAAATTTATCTCCATGGTTTATGGATTGAACATAAAATTGAATATAAAATTGATTACGAATTTTTATTTCCAGTATCAACGGCAGATAACGTAGATATGAGATGTTGTTGCAACTACAGAAAACACAATAACAATAGTGAAAAAATAATAACTGTCATCGGACTGCTATCTAGAAAGCACATCAAATCAGAGGACTGCTGCTAGGATATGTCTTACTTTGACTATTTCGCTTGTTAAAGAAATTCCTAAAATTGATTACATCTAATGTACCGGATGCTACACTGCTCATGTCACTTGAGAAATTGTGCAAATAAAAAAAAAATAGCAAGTACATTTTACACTTGACTACCATTCGACTACTGTGAAACCATCAGTTGTGCGTTATTTATATCTTCTAATGCAATAGATTGAATGCGGTGCAATTCCAGGTATTTCTGGAACTCATGCCATATTCAGTGAAACACACTATTTCTCCCCTTTTTTTCTATTTCTCAGAAAGGATCAAAAGCACAACAAGTGGATTCAAAGAAGAGCTTTTTGAATGTCTCACCTTAAAACCTTGTTACTCCCACAGTGGCTAACCTCCGATTTCACTTCACTGCCATGGTAGCAAAAATTGCGTCTTTTTATATTCTTCAAAGGAATTCTAACAGCCCTCTTTTTAACTTTGATTCTTTGTGTTTGGACTTAGCTTTAGAGTTAAGAAAGAACAGAAATCCTCTAATATTCTTCAGAAAGCCCATACTAAAGATTATCAGTAAATTTAATAGGCTTACTGCTATATTTACATAAGTAAAAGGAATAACTTTGTTAGTAGAACTACTTCATTTTATACACAATTTTGAAAAACAAAAGCCTTATATCTTCATGAGACTCCATCCGTAGCATTTTTAAAAACTGAATATTGAGTAGGTCAGTGAAAGAACATTCCTCTAAACTGCCAAGTTTATACAACCACCCCCACAACGTACCCAAGTGAGTCACATCCGGGCAAGTGACTGACTTTGCCTGATCTATACCAGCCTGTGTGTTCTTTGACTGCCCCACCCCTCCTTCTGCTAGCAGTTTCTCTAGAGGTAAGCAGACATCACACCAACCCATAGTAGTTCACTGTTACTGTCAAGAGATAAGCTGTGTATAAAAATCTCTGAGTATAGTGACTACGTGGCCATCATTTGCTGTGTTTTGGTCAACTCAACTTAATTAAATAATTTAGGAAACAAAATAAATATTGTTTGGGATACGGATTATCCATTTTTTTGCAAGTAGAGGGGCTGATTAATTTTTCCTTCTTTTCATCTTGCATTTTCAAGGGTTCAACATTGTGTCCGCAATACAAATTGCTTTGAGCATGTTCTTTAAATTGTCTGAATCTGTCCCTTCATTTGTAAAAGTGAGACCTGGGGGCATGTGTCTGATAGAACCTGCACAGACTAATTTGAGTTTGGTGAATGAGTATGTTTACTATCCTTGGTATATATCTTGCCATTTAGTAAGCAGTCAACATTTGACAGCCAGCATCCGTACTTATTTCCACTCATTGTTTCACTTGTTACTTCACCATTTTAAGGCGCTGTCGTTTTTGGTTTAGAGGATGTTGCCTTTCTGCCCATCTCACATTTTCAAAATCTGTGTATAATTTTTTGAACCGCTTGTCATTTGAGAGAAAGAGTCAGGCACACTTTCACCGCGGTTCTTTGATGGCCGTGTTTAAATGAGGTGTCTGTTGCCTTCTGGTGGGAATCCTATCTACCGCTATTGTCTTCTGCTTTCTATCTCGCTCACTCTGTAGAACCTAACCTTTCATGTTTTCTGGTCCTTGTTACCTCTGCTCACTGGTTGGGGCTATTCCATTTCAGTTAACCAGACGGCTGTTTATACAACCAGTCACCTTATTTCTTCTGCTTATTTTTAACTGACAACACCTATTTTGATGTGTCATTTTTAGGCCAACGGAGACCTGCACTCTAGAATTCAAGTTTGAAGATTCTATTGGAAATTATAACATTAAGAATAGTTTGGTTTTTTAAATATTGTTTCAATGTTTATGTCTTGATATATTTATTTATTTAGAGAGGGAGAGGGGCAGAGAGAGAGGAGAGAGAGAATCCCAAGCAAGCTCCCACTGTGAGCACAGACTCCGACGCAGGGCTGGAACTCACGAACTGTGGGGTCATGACCTGAGCTGAAATCAAGAGTTGGCTGCTTAACCCGCTGAGCCACCCAGGTGCCCCCAAAGGCTGATACTTTTAACATAGCCCAAATGATTTGAGTTGAATTGCTATTTCAATATGTTTGGGGCTGGAAACAAAAGTAATTGTTGGTAATTGTCGTCGTCGTTGTTGTTGTTGTTGTTGTTTTTCACCAACAGAAGGGAATTGGAGGCAATGTGAAAACACAGCTTTATAACGTGGCAGGGATGAAGTGTTCTGTGAGAACATATTGAAATTAGATCGTAGCTTGGAGGCCAGGTATTTTTCAGAGGCAGCAAAGGTGTATGATCTGCAGCATTAATCCTGACTCTGTGATTGATGCTGGTTCCCAATGGTGACATGGATAAGCATCATCTCCTTCTTTGTTTATCATCCAATTTCATGAGATAACATATAGAAAACATGCATAAAGTCAATAAAGAAAATAATTTTTGTTGTTCAATATTTGAAAATTTCCAGGGGCAAATGTATAAGAGTAGCACAACCTTTAAGTCACTTCATCAATTAGTTTTATGTGATAAACTCTTTGGTTTTTAATTTCCTTTTAATAGCATTGCTATGCTTGCCAAGGAATGTTAAGTTACTTTCTATTACTTTATATTTCATAGATATCTTCATCTTTCACAATTTGAATGTTTTCAGTTCTATGCTAAAAATCAAGCAAATACTTAATGTCCAAACTAAAATTCATTGCCTTGTTGGATGCATTTGGTGGGCTTTTAGCCCTCAGCAAATTTGAACACTAATTCAGTTTGATAAATGTGATTATAAAATCTTTAGAGAGATACTTAAAATCCTGAAATTTCATATTTGAAAATCTTATTAAATTTTACACATGGAAAAATCTTTTATACATAGAATAATGAAAACATACAAGAAGCTGCTTTATAATTCTAGGGCTGGAAAGTTGAACTAAATAATTTCCTTGCTGCCATACAATTATGCTTGGACTGCAGAGAAAGAAAGGTACTAAAAAAGACATCATCCAAAACAGAAAGAAATAAAAATTATTGTTGATATTGTTACCAAAATACAGAGAGAATAAAGACAAAAAGGATGAGTTATTTTGGCCAAGAAAAATGGCACATAAGTTGGACTGAAAGAGTGGATAAGACATCAAGAACACAACTACAGCAACGAAATAAATAAAGAAGGAGACACTCAGGGTGGGATAGCTGAAGATACCAGGATGTGTCAAGAGCTCGCTAAGTCATACAATGTAGCAGCTGTTTCCACCTGTTCACCTGGAATCATAATAAAAGTTTAGATTTATCTTACAGACCATACCAAAAAAAATCAATATTGTTTGTGTGGAAACGTGATATTGTTGGTATTATGCTTTCTGAAGTCAAATGGAGGAAGAATGAATCAACAAGATAAGTATGAGGAGAAATGGAGAAAGAACCGTGAGGGCACTGTATCACGAATTCCTTAGCAAAACAATCACTTAGAAGCATGGAGGAAGGATGGATACCACTAGTCGCAGTCGGATTGCACAATGTATAAAGTGGTTTTATAATTCATTGTTTCCTTAGTTTTGGTTTTCTTTACAGGAAACTTTCATTTGACACTGTTGAAGATATTTAATTCATACGTACCATGTCACTGTGCTCAACTCCGATGGCAATCCTTAGAAACATCCATTTCATCTTTAGGTTTTATAACTTGGTGCCTTGTGTCTGTGCCCATCTGCTTCCATGGCATACTGCCTACTCAAGGATTGGTAGGACCCTTAGCAGCAGTGGCAACAGCCTGAGGTGCCAGGTAATACTGAGTTTAAGAAAGGCATCTTGCAGAATTTTCCTTATGACATCTGTGAAATTGGAAGAGTGCAGGAAGTCTCTTTGCTGACAGACTTGCCACACTGGCTCCACATGTCTCTGTACATTTAGTGACACCTGTTCATGATGGTGTGCCAAAGATTAAAAACTACCAAAAAAAAAACCAAAAAACTAACTTTTCTCAATTTATGGTGATGTCAACATAACCAGGTTTTCAGATCAGTACTACAGTCATTTGGTGAATAAAAGAGTTTATACAGAGTATACTGTTTCTATATCTTATATATATTCATATATATGGTGTGTATCTCAAAAACTTTCTCTTCTATATCTGATATATTATATATATTGTTCACTAACCCATAGCAAAAGACATAAGCTAAAAAAAATCTGAGATACAATATAGTCTAAATTTCTAGAAGATGATCCCAAAGTAAATGAAAGAGAATGAATTAGGTGTTAATTATGAAAAGCAAGTGTATTCGATAAGTCCAGGTACAGAATTTGGGAGTTTTTTGTTTGTTTTTGACAGAGAGAGAGAGAGAGAGAGAGAGAGAGCGCGCATGCGCGCACAGGCACGCAGGGGAGACTCAGAGGGAGAGGGAGAAGATCTTAAGCAGGCTCCATGCTGAGGGGGTTGGATCTCACAATCAGATCATGACCTGAACTGAAATCAAGAGTCAGATGCTTAACTGACAGAGTCACCCAGGCTCATTTAGGCTAAATATTCTTAATAGAAGAGGAATAATAGCTGTTCCCATGGAGAAAAAATCACACACACACACACACACACACACACACACACACCACCACCACCACTACCACCACACAATATCCTTCAAGGTCTATCATATTTTCAGAATTCGAAGAGTATCAATAATAAAATCAAACAAATAAGGTTTATTATACACATTATAGCAAGCAACATGAGAATAATGTATTTTGATACTTTTAATAGCTTAATAAAAAATTTTTTTTGTAATTTTAGTTTTAAATCTCATGATATGAATGAGGAAATTGAGGTGCAGAGAGGTAAACAAATTTTAGAAGGGAAGTGACAGCATATCTCTCCCTTCCTCTAAATATGCATCTCTTCATTTTTTTCGCTTTTTCCTTTCAACTTGATACCCTGTCACTGGTGGATAATGGGACGTTCATGTTCAAATACATTTTCTTGTAAAATCTTCATCAAACCTCAGTCTCCAAACTCAATCTCCATCAATTGCCTACACATAATTTCTGCTTAACTGTGTTACCTAGGAGATCAAAAACTCACAACATTTAAAAATTATTTTGATTGTCATGGAAAAAATAACACTTAATCATTATTTCAGACAATTAATAGAGCATATCAAACATTGCAAACACATCAAAATTACACGATTGTTATAAAATATGTTGGGTGATCAACTATGTTGAAGTGTATACTTAATCCTGGGTGTTTCACTTTTTTGTGCTTATGTATATGTTAATAATATGGACTTAATTTTGGATCCATTGTATTTTCATTTGCTTCAAAATATTAAAACTATTATGTTTTTATATTTGCTGTACTTTGAGTTCACATGTGATTTATTTTATGTTACTTCATGAATTTTTTAAAAAACATTCTTTTTTTCTGAAAAAAAAACATTTTCTCACTGAAAATTATGTCAACATATTATGAAGTTTAAACTAAAAATTCCTCTTGCTCTTAAGGTATTATTTACCTGCACGTTCTATTATATCAATATTATTAACAATTAAGTAAACAATTCATTGTATAACTTGTTTTTAACATAAGTACTATTTTGTCTCGCTAAAATCCATTGAGTGAAACAAACAAAATATACTCTTGGGAGAATGTTCACAATGGCATTGCAAAATGCTAAAGATGAGCTTTGTATCAATTGAGCATTTCAGAGATTCTTAACGTCATAGAGTGAAATAACAAGGCCATGGGCAAAATTTAGCACCCTTTGGAGATCAAAATGTCACTGTGGTGTTGTTTTCAGCCTATGTGTTAATTCTGAGGAATTCTTTGCAAGGTCTCTATGTAGGTAGAAAACTTGTATTTAAGCAAACCATTAATTAAGGGAAATCTAATTCAATGTCATTACTTACTTGCACAGCATTTTCAAATCTTGTTAAACCTGAGAGATGAGCTTATTCTTCATTCCATCATTCCTTAAATAATTTCTGAGTACTTACTTAATTTCTCACTTTATGCTAGGACCTACGAATGCAAAGATGAACACAGGGAGATCTCTACACTTAAGGAGCTTCTGGCTGGGTAGGCAAGGTAGATATATTAACAATCATTTACTGTAATGTAATGCAGATATGGATTATGAATATGAATTTATCCTGTTTTGAGTAGGGATCTCATAAAGGTTTTAGGTGAAATATTAGATGACATCTGTATTTTACATCACTGGTTCTAGTGCGGGCTGGATGATTGAAGTGATTAATTGTCAGGAGAAAGAGGAGTCTATTTAATGATTAATGATAATTTGAAAATTTCGTTACACTCTGTCTTTTAAGTAAGTATGTAACGCTTTATGTAAAAGTGAAATAAAACTTGAAAGTAAACAGAGAGAAGAAAATGGATATTTGGCTAGAATATAAGTTTTAGAGTTATAAAAAAAAATGAGTGAATATCAGACAAGCCCATATCCTTTATCTTGTAGGTGAAAACAGAGACCCAGAAAGGTGAAGAAAAAAGCATATTACAGAAGACCCAAGTAGCGGCTAAGACATGGTTTGAATCCAGGTGGAATTCTCACTTCCTCTCACAAATTACCCTAGTGACTCACTCTAGTCCTCTGTACAAAATCTGTAATCATAGAAGAAGTGCAACCATAAACCCCCTTAAGACAGAAAATAGAGTTAGAAAAAGTCAGAATGGGCTAAGTTTTTAATTGCATCTAATCTGGGGCTTCAGTTACAAATGAAAGTGCGTTAATCATTGAAGGACTCTAGTGTTGAGTTCAAAATGAAGTTACGTGGACAATAATACCATTGTTGAAGTTGTACTATGCATGTGTGGTTAACTAAAAATGAGTAAAATTTCTTGAACCTTTTAGGTATAGAAATAAACAAAGTCCACCCAAATAAGAACAAGCAGAGGACATTTATTTGGAGCTTGCGACATCAAGGGGGCCAGCCATCATCACTTGTATTTGGCAGCGGGTAAGAGGCAGAGGAGTGGAAAACCTTACAGCAAACAGAAGGGGAGCCTTTCCGGTGGACTTCAAATGGAGGTTGTTGTCAAGGGAGACCTGGAAGCAGGCTGAGAAGAAGCGTAAGGCATTCTCTGTAATTGGTTTAGAGACAATATATGCTTTTCTCTGGTTGGTACTGAACTAGAAAGGTCAGGGAGGAGAAAACAAAATTGAGGGAAGCTGGCAGTTACTGACTAAGTCCTGTTCTGCTGGCCACATAGCTGCAGAGTCTGGTCCCTGGCTGCTTGCTGAATCAGAGTTCTGTTTCCATTCACGATTGGACCATGATCTTTTTTCTTTTTTATGCTCAATCTCTCACAGAAAAATACCGCAAAAGGCATAAGTAGATAATGGCATCACTCCTTTTTTTTCTTAGACTCTGTCACATATTTCTTAAATGTGAATGTTTTTCTATCATCAGAAATTAAGGCAGGCTAGTGACTGAACAAAAGGTTTTAAATATTGTAAACATTTCCTTTTAAAAAAATTGTTATCCCTTAGTTTGGGCATTTTGGTCATACCAGCCCCTTGGAAAATGTGCTCATCATTGGCCTGCCCTTGCTCTTGTCCCTATGTTTATGTTAATTTACCAAAGCTGTTACTGTTTAAAAAAAATATTGAAAATTAAAATAAATAAATAAATAAATAAATAAATAAATAGGCAGATGTTATTTATTTTTCTTTTTCTGATTAAATCGAATGTTCTTAGGAATTTCTGTATCATTTTTTTCACTAAATTTTCCACATTTTCTTCAAGCTCATAGTTTCTTCATTGCTTAAGCCACAAATATTTTTAGCTAAAAATGACCCTCCCTTTTAAACCATATGAGGTACACCAGACACAAAATGATGGATTTCATAACTTTCATAACTTGAAATAAATTTATAGATGCATCTTTTGTTTCAAATACAGTGAGGGAGGATTACCTTCATTCAACACTTATTTTTTGTTCTTTTTTCTCCTTAACCCCAATGTACTTTCTTAAAGATAAGAGAAGGAATGCTTTCTTTATATTCAGTGATGCATGTGAGGAACACACAGGCAATTATTGATGAATAATTATTATATAAAATATCCTTTATCACCTTGTCACTCTTTAACTTAACTTTTTAATTTAAATTATTTTCTATTTCAAAATATATCTTGATTAATACTAAGTACAAAAGTTTAACTTATAATCTATTTTGAATTGCTTTCAGGTGTTGGGTGATTTGGCATGGCTTTAAGATATCAAATAACTGATCCCATATGCATCAAATTTTAAACTATCATTTTGAGTATTCATGTCAAAAATGTTTTTGTCTTGTTGATATATTTCATTCAGAAGTAGTTTTGTCATTTTATCTAGGTACTCTTGTCTCTGGTCTTCTTCTCTTTGGTTATATGCCACAGCTTTAGTTAGCAATGATACAAAATCATTGAGATTAGTGTACTTTGGGTGGAATGTTTTGGCATAAATCAGTTTTGCTTCAAGGGAAACAAAATTCTTCTCATGAAATATAAATGATTTTGATTTATAACCAAATGGGTGCTCAAAGATCCCTTCAGCTTAACAGTTTCCAAGCTTAATTTATTTCTTCTGATCATCTCGTCACTGACAAGCCTCTAGAGCAAAGTACTTAAACCCCCTAATAGTCTTGTCATAGGACATTTAAGGTACATTTCTTAGCCTCTAGTTCAAACTCACTTTGCATATCTCTCTTCTTAAGACGATGAGAACCGCAACTCTTGGCAATATCTGGGCGGATGCTAATTACAGCACATTTCCAAATTATCTACGTTCACACGTTAGAAGTTATTTTCAGTAAGGGATCCACCAATATGAAGCACACTTGTTCTCCAGATTAAAAACAAAAAGCTTGTTTTATCCTTGCTAAATGTCACCCTCAAGAACTGTCTTAGAAAACTGCTGGTGTCCTAATGTGCACTTAAACTTTTCCCTTTCTCTGCTGTTGGTACTGGGGAGTCGGAATCTCGGTTGGCCCATCAAAATCTATTAGGATTATTCACAAAAACATCCTCCATTGCCAGTGCTGGAGACTGAGTTTTGAACTCCCTTTTTTAAAATGGTGTTTGATGCTCAAGCTTCTATGTGGTTCTCAGAGCCCATAGTTAGTTTCATAGTGTTATTATTTCTTCAGAACGATATCTCTATATTGACCATTTTCACACAGTAATCAATGAGCTTTTAATTTTTTTCAGAAAAACTAACCTTGTCTAATATATTTATGTGTTCATTGTCTCATTCACACATTTAACCCTTCAAAGAACATTAAGTATTTTTGTGCTAGAGACTAACACAGGTACCGGGAAGAACAGAGGGATAGTAAAGCAAATCCTCTATTTTTTAATAAGATGAACAAACCAGACATTTTACACAACCTAGGACATATTGCTAGTCATCAAAATCCAGAAATATAAAACCCAGGTAATTATATGCTCAGCTGTGTTTTGGTCTAACAAGCCAAAATAAAGACTGTTCTTTAGAAAACAAATACATTTATTTCCTAGAGATTCGGTTAAGTAAAATAGACAAAGACACCTTAAAAATAAGTTATCTTTGGGGTAAGGGACATGCGGGAGATCCTTCCAACCTGTTAGCGCCCAGCTCCTTTGGGTTTCACTGATACCCTTGTCCCTGCCCAGAACCAAGTGCCAATTCTCTGGAGCCTTAATAAACTGCATGTTGCACATATAAATAAGTAAATAGATAGATAGATAGATAGATAGATAGATAGATAAATTATAATGAGTTATTTTTAAGTACACAGTGTCAAAAGTTTGAAGGTCAGATTAGAGTAACCGGGAAAAGGGTTTTGCTACTTTCAAACTATGGTTTATAAAGATTTGAGTGCTATCTCTGTAATTTAAATCCTAAACTGTTGGGGCACCTGAGTGGCTCTGCCTGTTAAGCATCGGACTCTTGATTTTTAGCTCAGGTCTTGATTTCACGGTTTGTGAGTTCGAGCCCTGCATTGGGCTCTGTGCTGTCAGCACAGAGCCTACTTGGGAATCTCTCTCCCTACCCGTCTCTTTCTGTCCCTTGTCTGCTCACTCTCTGTCTCTCTCAAAATAAATAAATCAACTTATTTTTTTTTAAATCCTAAGCTGCTATTCGATGCAAATATCACATACCAAATTAAGTAGAATTCAGAATGCATTTTAACCATATAATTTAACATTGCTGCATATTTTGCATTGGTTTGCATATATTCTATTAAGTGAACTCCAATTCAAAGTATGAAATCGCCTTTAGATGTCATTTTCCATATAGATAAATACATGTAATTACTGATATGTAATGAGTATTTGAAAGAGTATTCCTTAGCAACAGAAAGCTAATGAGATAATAATAAAATAAACAGAATATACTAAACCTTCTAAAATGCATTTTTACAACCTCCACTTTAAAAAAAATATATTCTGAAAGCCCTAATAGTGTCAATTAAAAGAATAAATGTTCACCTCATTATAGTTTCAAAAGTAGTGAGGAAATGCTAGATTGAGCCTTGGGGAAGAAAATATATGAACAGGCATGAAACGTGTTTCATTTCTGATGCTGTTTTCAAATGACAGCATAATATGTTATGGATCATTTGATTTTTTTGTATGAAAATGCTATTCAGCACCCAAAAAGGCATATGCTGCTAACGGCGTGTGTTGCCGTCCCTTTTATGACAGCTGGCAACAGAAAAATGCCAGTCAAAACACAAAATGTCAAGCAGAAATTTACCCAATAAAAGTAGTAGTTTGTAAAAAGCGTTCATAAATAAGCTTTCTTGAAAGGCTTTAGTTAATTCCAAACATCACTAATCAAAAGCAGTTTCAAGTAGGAGGTGTCTGGGTGGCACAGCCCGTTAAGCATCCCGCTCTTGATTTCGGTTCAGGTCAGATCTCAAGGTTCCTCAGATCGAGCCCCGTGTCGTGCACCGACAGTGAGGAGCCTACTTGGGATTCTCTCTCTCCCTCTGCCTCTTGCTGCTCACGCGCTCTCACTCTCTCAAAATAAATAAGTAAATTTAAGAGAGAGAGAGAGAGGAAAAAAAAAAACAGTTAAGAAACAAAAGCACTTTCAAGGAAACTGAAAGTTAAAACCTAGAAGGACTGAAGGAGCTCAGAAAACCTAGCCATGGTTTCTTGTTTCTTACAAGATTAGGTTTGCTTCTGTTCATCAGCTCTGAGAAGTTCACGTGTTCAAGCCCCATTTAATTATGCTAACCCATGAGAATTCAGCCTCCTGATAACTTTTCAGCAAATACAAATTAACAACATTGACAACTGTACCTCATTCTTATTTTCCTACATTAAAAAAAAAACTGTCTTAAAGCTTGTTTTTTTCCACCGCCTTCCTGTAGATTTTTTAAAGTAAATATTTATTTACTTATTTATCTTTGCTGAAATGTTTACAGCTTTATGGAGCCAAATTTCTGTTTGCTTCACAAATAGGGCCGAATTAATTCATGAAGATTCATGGCTGCTTCGGAATTTTCTCACTTTGCAGGACCAAGGCGGCACAGAATTCCACCTTGTAAGTGAGATTATTGCTACCTTTTACTTCTTCCTCAGCACCTTTTTTGTTTCCAACTCATTTAATTAAAATGAACAGGGGAATTGAAAAGGAAAACACTAAAATGAGCCAAGAAATAATATTACAATATTAGTTAACCAATAAAGCCTATTTCCTAGTCATCAGGATCTCTCTTGTGAGGGAAAAATACTCCTTTAGAGGTTTTGAGTCCTTTTGCAAAGAGAGATAAATGCAGCTTTAACTGATGACCCCATCCTGGTGGCCCTGCACTTATTACAGAGCTCATATATTTGAATTGATTAAATACAGATTCATTCTATCTATATCTATCTATCTCCATCTGTATCTGAAGCTCTATCATCTATATCTATATCTATATATCTATATCATCTATATCTGTATATTATCATCTATATAAGAGTGCATTTATGTACATACAACACATATTTTGTATGTAATAAAAAGTACATACATCATTTCCATATTATATGATATTATTGATATATTTATTATCACATATTAATTATATAAAATTATATGTACACATTTGTATATGTTACATATACATTTTATATGTATAATATGTAAATTCTTTGAAGGAAATATCAAAAGTTGAAAAGGCTAAGATCAGTAGCATCGACTAGGTTTTCTTAAAATGTACCTATGATTTATGACGCAGCATATAAAACACAAATCATAACATTTAGACATAAAAAGACCCTAGTCAAAGAGGAAAATGAAGCTAAACGTGGCACTGAATAAAAACGTGGTGACAGCTTGTGGAGGTCAGTTTTTGACCATGCCGCTGTTACTTTGTGGACACATTGCTGTTTCCTCCCAGACCTGCTTTTCTCTAGTGATGTGGCTCTGGGAGAAGCATACATAGCCTCTTGTGGTCTGGCTTCTGAACTGGTGTGCAATTCCTTGTGCCATATTTTATCACCAAAGCAACCTACAAGGCCAGCCCTGATTCCACTGGCAGGGAAATAGGCTTTGCCTTTTAAGTAAGGAAAAAATGCTGTCAAAATGCAAACGATGAAGACACAGGAAGGAGGGAAGAATCGTAGCCATATTTGCAATGTAGCACTGAAGATTAATTCTCCCTGCTATTCCCTTTTATGAAATACTGAAAGAATGTTCTCTAAAGCCCAAGCTGCATGAAAAGTGTCGAAGAACTGCATGAAATGTTTATTTCTATAGAAATAGAGACTTCTGAAATTAATCCTATCAATTTTTCTTACAGGAAAATTTTAAGAATGTGAAATACTTCTAAAATATAGGGTTTTTTCCCCTAGCTATATAGCAGTTGTGAATATTTCATAGATTAATTGAAGTGATTTTTCAGATTATAAAAGCAAATGTCATGAAATATAGAAAAAATGTATTATTTTATTATGAACGTATGACAAAGATAATAAATAAATATGATTCCAATATTTATGCAAGACATCAATCCTAAATGCTTATTTTATTTTAGTGGAGTGCAATAAAACGTATAACAAATTGAGCATTTCTTTATTTATCTAAATAGCATCATAAATGTACGTGACACCACAATGATCAGTGTTAGACAAATAGCATTTCCTGTTCACAGAAATTATGAGTATATATAAATAACCCTGATAGAGAAGAAGTAAACATATATTTTAATGGAAATATGAATCTGGATTTTCAGATTTTTTAAGTGGACGAAGTGAAAATATCATGAATAGCAATGAATATATCATGCGTTGATATTAATAGGTGAACCACATGTTTGTATATTTCTAACATTTTATTCTGAAAAATACCAATCCTACAGAAAATGAAAATATATGGAGTAAATAATTCCTATATAGCATTCACCTAAGATTCACCAATTGTTAAAAAACACTCGCCACATTGATTTACCCCTTCCTCTCTCTGTGGTCTCTCATATCCCTCTCTTTCCTTTTCCTCCCCCTTTCAGTCTTTTCTTTTTTACTGAAATATTCGAAATCTTTCATCACTGAACTCCTAAGAATTGGGCAATCTGTTACATGGCTATAATAACATTATACACATAAGGAAGTTAACTAGCTTTGACATCATAATATTGTTTGCTTATATAGTTCATTTTTAAAATTTCTTGATTATCCCCTACATTTCCGTTATGGTTATTTCTCATTCAACCCAGATGTTATAAAAAATCGCATGCATTTTCTTGTTATTACTTTCAGGTTTTGTTTAATCTAGAAGATATTGATAGTGTTGAACAGTTGAGGCCAGTTGGCTTACGGAATTTCCAACAATTTAACTGTGCAGTTAAAATGCTCAAACTGTACAGAATTTGGCCATGGTGCTCTTTGCACGGGGAACCCTATCATTTTGACATACCTTCAGTAGTGTTGGAACACTTGCTTTTTTTCCTGGCTTAAAATATATATATATATATATATATATATATATATATATATATATATATATATTAATGGTGACACTTTTTACTCCACTCTTGATGCAGAATCGGCCATTTCTTCATGAGTTCATTTTACATGAGAGTAGGGCTATTCAGGTACCACTGGTCCCCAGCTTTTCAAAGCTATACATGCGTGGATACACACACGCATAAACACACATACACATACTCAACTGCACCTCTTTGATATTCAAAGAGACCCCTATGGTGTCAATTTATCGAATAGCCTGCTTGGAAAATTCTTCCATGTGTACATCTTCTTAAGATGCTTTTTATAATATTATTCTTTGGAGGTAGCAAGAAAGAAAAGATGTATTTTCACATTATAGAATAGGTTCACTGTAGTGTTGCATCTGATTGGAAAATGTTACAATTACTTTTTTATGAAATAATAGTGCATAGGAGAAATTTCAGTTCACTCAAAGGTAAGAGTATGCTTCTGATTTTCACACTTGATCTAATGCAAATTTATTTTCTTTTAATGCAAATTTCTAATATCTTTTAAAGCACATGTTTTTCTATTGGTCTGCTGTGGATATGGCATATAAATATTCAAAAAATTTTTATTACCTTTTTACTTTTTAAAATGTTTAATTTGAAACAATCTCACACTTAAAGAAATGTTAAATGAAAATATAGAGGGGTTCTTTTTACCGAAACTTTTTGAGAGTAAGTTGCTGATATGATGTACTAATACCTAAAATAAGTAAGTGAATTTCCTACAAGAAAGGATATTCTACTAAAACACCACAGTATAGTCATCAATGTCAAGAACTTAACACCGATACATTACTACCATCTGAACTTCAGATTCATTTCAAGTTTAATCAGTTGCTTTGATAATGTCCTTTGTAGGAAACAAACACTATCTACAACCCGTGTTGCGTTTATTTAAAATCTTTCTTTACCTCCCTCTATCTAGACTCTCTCCCTGACTTTTATGACTTGGACAATTTGGACTATTACACGCCAGTTATTTTGAAGGACGTCACGAAGCTTGAGGCTGTCTGGTGTTACCTCATATTAGCAAAAAGTGTGGGAGAAAACATGCTATCCTTCCCGTTCATCTCACCAACTGGCTTATGATTTCATTTTGCCCTAATATCGGTGATGTTAATTTTGATCCCCCAATTTAGGTGGAGTCTTTCAGAAGTCATTTCCACCGCAAAGCTACCCTTTCATCTTTTTGCAATTAAAAAGTAATCTGTACAAAGTGCTCATGCGTGAGCCCCTTACTAGTGTCCTTCACTCCATACCCTCCTTGGGTTCTCGAATACTGTGCTGGCTCAGAGTGGCCAATCTTCCATCATTCCCTTGTTATCTGTCTGCGCCCCACTTTTAGATTTTTATGTGTTTAAAACGACCTCCACATTAACTGTGAGGTGCCTTTTTCATTTTTATCTATTCTCATAAGGTTTATGTTCACATCTACATTGTGATTGTTTCAGTTTCTTCTCTCTCCAGAGTACAACATACAATGAAGCCTAGTAATTGATAAGAATTTGACTAAAAGCAAGTAACTAGGGAGGAGAAATATATAGTTGAATCATTATTTATTGTGTGTATTATTTGTGTCAGATCCTGGTTGGAGGTGTCAAAAATGAAGAGAGATTAATTTTCTCCTTGAAGTGTATACGATCTAGAGCTGGTGACATAGAACTAATGAAGTCAATTTAATATGGTAGATAGAAAAGTTCTGATACATACAGGATCTGATGTAAAATTAAAAAAGGAGAATTTAGCCCAAATTTAAGACCAAAGTAGTCTTCTAAATGACATATCTGAGATATATCTTGAATGTCTTATATTTCATAATCGATTTATCATATTTTGCATTCCATTTAGACTTAGTATCATCATCTTTACTCATTTTCATGTAACCAGTATTATAACATTGAAGCTTAGTCCCTTCCTCCCATCTTAAACTATAATGGTTTCTTAGGTTCAGGGTACTTGGATGCCAGCAGTTGGAAGGTATTTACTACACATTTAACGTATATACGGCAATGTAAAAACAATAAAAAAAAAACACTTATTGATCAAAATACAATACCATTCTAAATGATTGTGGATTACCTTTCCTCACGTAGCCCAAATTGGTTGTGGCAAAAATCCTTGTTTTGTGGGGAAAAACTCACAATAGACTAAATTTTGCCATCTGTACTCATGGAGATGCAGACGTATCACAGAATATGTAATGCTTTGATCGAACACGTTTGAGCCTGCTACGTGAGAATTTTAACCGCCCGAAACCTAGATATGCATCAGTTAATAGAAGACAAATTAACAGGAGAAGAACAAAATCAACTGTCGTAACATGTATACCTTGCATATACACAGAAGAGATCCAGCAAAAGTGAGTAACTCCCTAAAATGGTCCAAGCCACCAAGATATTAAATAACATCTCCAACTAAGAGGGTGGGTTGGAGGCAGGTGCCAGATAGAGGAGGATTATGGGATGTTACCAGGAAAAACACAGCAAACAAAAGTAAGATTTCCGTGCAGACTTTTGTATTGCCTTCTCCATTGTGAAGAGTTTCCAGAGATTTAGAGTCACCCTTCCCTTCCTGGTACAGAGAGGAAGACACCTTTACAAATGAAGACTTCCCTTCTAACTGTAAATGTCTCTTTACAAAAGGCAACTGCTATTCAGTTTGAGTTTCCGGCATGTCTGTTGTCTCTTAAAAATAATCAGCTCAAGGGCGCCTGGGTGGCTCAGTCTGTTAAGAGTTGGACTTCAGCTCAGGTCATGATCTCACTGCTCATGGGTTCGAGCCCCGCGCTGGCCGCGGTGCTGACAGCTCCGAGCCTGAAGCCTGCTTCGGATTCTGTGCCTCCCTCTCCCTCTGACCCTAACCCACTTGCATTCTGATTCTGTCTCTCTCATAAATAAATAAAAACATTTAAAAAATTGAAAAAAATAATCAGCTCACAATTATCAATATGCCCAGGAGCCATATTTTGGGGTGGCATAATGTTTCCTTCCACCGACTTCCACAAACACATCCCATCAGCTCTTTCCAATGCAACATCACCTTATCAAAGGTGCTTATATGCTTATAAGTGCTTATAGGCAAAGGTGCTTATAGGCCTATATGTTATTCATTTGTTGACCACATCTTCACCATGAAATTTACATATTTGTCACCTACCTCCTTCATACTAATTTCTTTTTTTTTCCAGAAACCATCTAAAAGATTAAAATTGTAACTTTATCATTACAAAGTGTGGAGGGGGTCCCTGGGTGTTTCAGTCGGTTAGGCGTCCAACTTCAGCTCAGGTCATTATCTCACACTCCATGAGTTCGAGCCCCGGTGAGGCTCTGTGCTGACAGCTCAGAGCCTGAAGCCCGCTTTGGATTCTGTGTCTCCCTCTCTCTCTGCCCCTCCCCTGCTCATGCTCTATCTCTCTGTGTCTCAAAAATAAATAAAAACATTAAAAAAATTAAAAAAAAATGTGGAGTCTGCAGTTCCTCCAATATAGTAAAATATGAAGAAAGATCATGTCACCTTTGTCATTTTGAAATACATAGCTTGATAATATCATGCATGTTTTCCCATATTTCAACTTTTATAGTGTTGTCTTGGTTTAAGTTATGCTATATATTTCTAAGTAAGAATATGGAAACATTTTAGGAAATGAGGGTCTGAAAATTGGCAAGCCACTTGAGAGGAAGGAAAGCAACATAACCACCACTGACTTTCCAGATGAGTAACGCTCATCTGTTGAAGTTGAGAGACGATCGGGATAAGAATTCCTAGTTTCTAGATATGCAAGAGTCTCCTTATGTCAGCTCTGATTGCATAAGTACTGGAGACATCCAGAAGAACTGCTTTCCCTGCACTTTTTGAGCATTTTACAATGTCTGATGATAGACTGCTGAGTTCTGAGAATGACTGAAGATTTCTTCTTCATGGTAAGTGAATTAATTTCTTGGCCCAGACCATATCTGAACCAACTGCTAAAAATAAATAAAATAAAATAAAATAAAATCATTGTGGTGATTCTACTCCACATATTTTAACACTATGCATTGCTACACAGATGAGAATAAACTTGCAAACAGCATCATTTGTATGTAGTTCTTAATAATCACCAAAAATTCCATTTAAGCATTAGATATAAAGAGCAATTATTATACAGATAAAGTGGAACATGATGCTTAAAGTTGAAACATATTCAAGTGAATTCTAAAAAAGATAAATCAGTGGGGCTCCTGGGTGTCTCAGTGAGTTAGGCGTCTGACTATGGCCTAGGTCATGATCTCACCATTCCCAAGTTCAAGCCCTGTGTCAGGCTTTGTGCTGACAGCTCAGAGCCTGCAGCCTGTTTCAGATTCTGTGTCTCCCTCTCTCTCTCTCTCTCTACCCCTCTCCCACTCGCTCTCTGTCTCTATCTCTACCTCTCAAAAATAAATAAATATTTAATTTTTTTAATTAAAAAAGATAAATCAAGCATTTTCAGTAACATAATAATTGGTCATTTAAGGAAAACGTTTTCAGATTCTTTAGGCTAATTTTCACTTTGAATTAGTCTTAAACTCAGGGAGTACTTACTTTTCTTTCTTAAACTGTTTAAGTGAGTTCCAACGTTCTATCAAGGAATCAACAACGGAGCTAATCACCTACAAGCTTGAGCAAAGCAAAAGCAAATGCAGATTATTCCCAATGACAGCATCCATTTATAGTCTTGGTTTATTGACACTGTTGAGGGAATTTGTCTCACTCTCTTATCATTCCTGAAGTTTCTAAAAGGGCATACTGATCATGTTAAAAGGTCTTGAGCAGAATTTTATACACATGAAGGTAGAGATCATGAGCATAATATTTACTCAGCCATAAAAAGTATACCTACATAGAAACAGTGCTCAAACAACTATTAATTACGTGAAATGAGTCTTAAGAAATACAGTTTGGGGATATGCTTCAATAGGAAACATGTTTTGGCCGAAGGTTGTGTCAATGAAAAATGGTACTACACAGAGTTAAACTGGCAAGAAGACTATTTAAGACTATTGCAACAGAGGTCAAGACTATTATAATAGGACAGAGAGATTAGACTAGACTCTGTTGAAACAAAAAGCAGACAAGTTTTAAACACTTGTGCGAGCTACTGGAAGAGTACTAGAGGACATTACTGGGGAAATTGGTCAATTCGATGAGGTGATCCATGTTTGCTAATTGGCTCTTGCAGAGATTAGGTTCTTTACCCTCCCCCAGAGACTGGGAGAATAGAGGCGCTTTCTTCCTGGATGAGTACATTTCAAAGGGATGGTTCCCACATCCTTGAGAAAGACATTCCTGGATTGTAAAACTGGACAGAGCCTTTTAAAAAGATTTACAACTCAAAGGTGCAGAGAAAGACTTTACAGTTTTAAGTTGTCTAAAGCAAGTGCTCTAAGAAAAGGGAAGTCAGGGGTCCAGAGTTAGGAAGAAATCTGCTTGAAGTTCAGTCAAGCTGAGGGCAACAGTAAGGTCATCTTGGTCAGTTGATGATTATCACACACTGGTTACCAAAAAATGATAGCATTTGACAGTGATTTATTTCATGTCATATCTATCATTCAGTCCATATTCAAAATAAACAACTCCTGTTAAGTTTTGTTGTTGTTGTTTTGTTTTGTTTTTCCAAGGCATTGTTTCTATTTCGAATGACATTATTTTACTAGACAGACAAGCAAACAAACACAAAATGGTAATTGATGTACAAAACTTTGCCTTTGACAATTTACTTTCTTTGATCAATTTATAATTTTTCAAATCCATCTCAAGAAATATAACTTAACAGTTTTAAATATTCTGCATTTGATCTCCAATATATAATAAATATAATGGAGATTATAGAGGGGATGTCAAAAAGAGGCTTCAGAAATAAGAAATATCAAATCCTAGATCAGATTTTTTTTTCTCATTATATTCACCATGGAAGTCTGTTGCATTATTTTCAGGAAAGCATTTTGCCACCTTTGAAATTAGGTGTTCATTAATGCAGGAGGTTAGATTTTTTCATTCTGAAGTACTTTTCAGGAAAAAACAAGATGAACCTTGATTTACTAAGCCGTTCACTAGTGCAGGACTTTATCAGATGTGTTCTGTCCCATGAAACCTATTTTAGCAAGGAGTGATCACGTCAGTCTTTTTTTTTTTTTAATCACATCTAATGAGAATAATTAGTTTAAGAGACTAAGATTAAGACTTTTTCCCAAGATAATTTCTCATGTTTGTTCTCAAATTGTAAAGCTCTTTAATATACTCATTAAAATGTGTCATGTTCCCGCTCTGTGAGAAAATATTGACAATAAAAATCTTGTGAAGTTAGATATCTTTATGATGCTTATTTTCAAATAAAGAGTAGGTTTTTCACAAGTTAAGTAACTCATTCATGGTCACATAGCTGTGGAATGATGGAGTCAGCACTTTCATGAAGAGGTCGAAGATTCCAGAGTCTATGTGCTTCACTCCCAGGCCATGTTGCCCCTCAAATTAATGCCGGTGGGATGTGGGTATTTGATATCACAAGGGGGAAGCAGCAGAAGGAAAAGTCAAAGAAGTGTAAGTGATTAGAACAGTTTGACAATAGTTAGAACAGCGGAAAATTCAACAAAGTTGAAATACAGTGTCCGTAAAGATAATCAAATTAATCATTTAACATGAAATCCTACTTACCTTCTTTTGCCAACCTAAAAAATAGACAGTTTTTATTATTATTATTATTAGCAAAATGAGTTTAATAGAGAATAACAAAGAAATTGTGTTTCAGGACAAGCCCACTATGGCAAAAATATAGGCACGTCCCCAAAGAGACAAAAGGAAGGTCAGGTTTTATTAGGTTTTGAGGAAATTATGGAGAGTCGCGTTAAACAAAAACTGAATGGAGAAGATCAAGAGTTTGAGGCTGTGGTGGTTAGTGCAAGTGGTAGGTGATACACGGTTGCTGGACAGGGAGTCGTATGTCTTTGCCCTGCTGTTTCCAGAGGCTGTAATGAATGATACATGCATGGAAGTTTCCCCTTCAGGGCTTCCTGACTCCACTTAAAATCAAGTTCTCTACTCAGTTTCATAGTATGGTGACTGAGACTAAGTAATGGGTTTGTAGCTTTTTTCCCCCCTTTGGTAATAAAATATAAAATAAAATAAGTCATCTGATTAAAAAAAATAACATTTATTTATTTTTGAGAGACAGAGCATGAGCGGGGGGAGGGGCAGAGAGAGAGACACACACAGAATCTGAAGCGGGCTCCAGGCTCTGAGCTGTCAGCACAGTGCCTGATGCGGGGCTCGAACTCACTAACTATGAGATCATGACCTGAACCAAAGTCGGATGCTTAACCGACTGAGCCACCCAGGCGCCCCAATAAGGTATTTGACTAAGCCCAGTGAGGAATTTTGATTTTAGCCAAATCAAATGAAGAATAAAACTTGAAAATGGATAAATCTGAAAATCACCAAACTATATATACATTATTACGTTACTGTACTCTGACATCCTTCTATTAGCAAGAATTACAGCCATTATGTCCTGAAGTCACTGAAATAATGGGAATATTTTCATAAAGCAATGAAAATATTAAATTGGAATAAAAGTATGCTGCAGGATTACTTCAGTTCATATAATAATTTTTTATGAAAATAGAAATTAATTCTGAAAGTCAAATCCCATTTTATATGCATGGGAGAAAAGTACAATTCAAAGCAAACCTCTCATGAATATGCTTTTAATAAAAAAGTCTTTAATAGTTCCATTTTGTTTGTGAATCTGAACTTCCAAATATCAAGATTTCTTCCAAAGATCTAATTGTATTTAAGAAAGAAAGAAAAAAAAAAGAAGTGTAGAACCAATTTTTAAATGACCTTGAAACACTATAGTTGGCAAAATCCCCACCCAAGTTTAAAATAAGCTTAGCTTCCAATTAAAATGTTACAAGTTGGTACTAAATCCAACCAACAATTTTAAACTTTCAGTAACACAAAAGTTGTCACCGGTTTTTAAAAAGGTGGTAGACAATGCCTCACTAAAAAAGAAAATTTAAAAAGTAACTACTCTAAGAGCCAAAGAATTCAAAGATAGAAACAATGAAGACATAAAATGTACAGAAATAAAATGTGTTGTTAGCATGTTCCATTATTTAATGATACATTCAAAGGACGAGGGAGAAAGACCTTAGATGTATTGAACTTTACGATTCCCTGAAGTGTATGATAATTAGCCCTTAATTATGATGACATATTTTAAGGTAAAATAATGTTAGTTTAGAAAATTTCTTTTTTGTGAGACATTTTACATTACCATATCATTCAACTTGAAGTTCTTTGAGTGATTCTGCTCTTTCTTGCATTTCAGAAGTTTTTTGTAGTATTTCTTGAGAAAAATAATCTGAAGTTTTTCTGTTTACCGAGGTGAAGTTCACTATGCAAAAAGCACATTCCCAGCAATAGAATTAATTAAATATTGCTTCCTAACAATGGCTCTGTCCAGTCTGGGAGCTGAGGTTCTCCTCTAGCCTATTAGTTTAGTCTCAAATGTGGAGAGTTTGTCATCCAAGAGATGTTTTAGATTTACTACAAGTTGTCGTTGTTGTTGTTGTTATTTTAATGTTTATTTATTTTTGAGAGAGAAAGAGAGATAGAGCACAGGTGGGGGGGGGGCAGAGAGGGAGGGAGACACAGAATCCGAAGCAGGCTCCAGGCTCTGAGCCATCAGCACAGAGCCCCATGCGGGGCTCGAACTGACACACCGCGAGATCATGACCTGACCTGAAGTTGGAGGCTTAACCAATTGAGCCACCCAGGGTCCCCTACAAATTCTTAATATAATAGATTTATCAGGACTTTGATAACTTTTCTGTTTAAACATATGCATTAATAGTCAGTGGTCTTCAGACTCCTTCTTCCTTTTTTATGAGACGATTGGTATAATGATCATAATCAACAGCAAAAAAAGGGAATAATAGTTATAAGGAGATGATGTCATAATGAGGGTTTCATTTTTGTATGAATTCAATTTTCATATCTTAAAGAGCACATTTATCTCCTTAATATGAAACAAACAAACAGAAACAACTTTGCTGGTATATTGTATCTGAGCGTCTTCTATATGTCAAGGAGTTATCACGTGGAAAGCAGCACCTTCTTCTCAGGAGGTGAATCATTCAGTATTTGAAACACGATGAATAGAGACCATTGCATGTATTTCAAATAAAGCATTTCTATAAGTAAAAATCATTGTTTATCCCAGCTTTATTAACAACAATAGTCTAGGAGCGCCTGGGTGGCTCAGTCGGTTAAGCAGCCTACTTTGGCTCAGGTCATGATCTCGCGGTTCATGGGTTCGAGCCCCGCATCGGGCTCTGTGCCGACAGCTCAGAGCCTGGAACCTGGTTCGAATTCTGTGTCTCCCTCTCTCTGCCCCTCCCCTGCTCATACTCTGTCTCTCAACTATAAATAAACATTAAAGAATTAATAATAACCACCACCACCAACAACAAAAAACCCAATAGGCTCATTCTTTTCTATCACTGATAGTAAAACAGACACAAGCATTTTAACAGTCTGAATTATTATTATTATTATTATTATTGGTGATACATAATTAACATATTGGAGTGAAATGAGAAAGAAGAAATAAATGAGACTGAAACAAGGCAGAGAATGGTCATACTGGAATTTGCAGATCATAGTAAAGAGTCCTGAGTTTACTTTATGTAATAAGGATTTTTGATTACTTTAAAACTTGGAATGGTATTATCTCAATTAAATCTATAAGAGCTCAATTGTAGTGACTGGGTTAGGTAAAGAAAGGAAAGCCTAGCTAGAAAGCCATTTGAATAATCATTATAGGAAGCGATGATGTCTACAACTATGGGGATGTCAGGGAAAGTAGGAAGAATTTTACATAGCATGAGCAGGATTTGTAGGCGGGTTAGGAAGATAAGACGGAAACAAGGCAAAGAGAGAAATGGGATGCAACTCATAGGTTACTGACCAGAGCAATTGATGCATACTAGTTTTATATACTAAAATAGGCAAAGTGCAGAGGGAGAGATGGAAGAAATGGGCTAAGAATCAAAATGTTATTTTGATATATTGGATTTTACATGCTATTAAAGAGTCTCACAGAGTTATGTAGGAAGCAGCAGAATGTGGAGGTGTCCTAGTCTGTAATTCAAAGCGTAATCTTCATAGGAAGATAAAAAAATATCAAAGTCTCCATATCATTGATTAAAGATAAAGCTCATTGCACTGTAGAGTACCTTGTAAGTCAATGTTAAGATTTGTGCTTTTTCTCCTGAGGGAGAAGAGAAACCATTATCAAGTTTCAAGAATGAATGCAATACTATCTGAATTGTCTTTTGACTCCCATGTTGACAACTGAAGGGCAACAAGTCTGGAAGCTGGGAGACTAGTCAGGAGACAAAGATGTCAGTGTTGGTGGCTGACAGATCTAATACGGGCTGTGAGAGACAGAGAGGTGAAGAAGACTGCACTTGTGAGTCTGAGTCACCCACAGTGATAGAATTTTATCGTTTTCTAAGAAGGAGAACATTGCAGGCAAAGCTCAATTGTGGATAAGTTTGAGAAAGCCTCTTGGATATCCAGATGAAATATCAAAGAGGCAAATAGGATAGAAATCTGAAAGAGAGAAATGAAGGACAGACTGGGGACTTATTTGAGAATCATCAGGCTGCAGGTTTTTTAAAGGCATGAGACAGGATGAAATTCCCAACGGAGTGAGCACACATTGAGAGGGGGAAAAGGACCAAGAACTGAGCCTATCAGCAATCCAATATTTGCAGATTGGGGTAATAATGAAAACCAGCAAAGAAACAGAAAGTAACCAGAATTTTGTGGGGAAACTAGGAGTGCGAATCACGTCGAACTGCACAGACATTTTCCAGAGTGAAAACCAAACCTACTAATCACCAGAGTGATCTTTCTGGAAGCTACACAAGCATCTCAAATGTCTAAAATTATGTTGTCATTTTGCACCGCAAAGTTGCGTGTCTTCAATTTTGGTGAATGCCACCATGTCTCCCCAGATAATGCCAGTCAGAAATCTTAGAATCACCCTATTCTGTCATTTGGACTTCCTAGTAGGTACAGTTAGTCCGCTCTGTGCTTCCTGTTTTTGAGCAGTCTTTCCCACTATGGAATGGATCACGTTATCATTTCTTATCTGTATTACATTAATAGTAAAATTACATTTTTTTGTCTACACTTTCTATACATATGTCTATCATAGCTAAATTTTCTCAAATGTTTGTTTATATCTAACTCTTGAGAGGAAAATTGTAGGATATTATTGCAAAGCCTTCACAACTGTCTTTCCTTCCTTGATCTCTGCTCAATGCAATGTCTCTCTTTTGTCTATGTAAATTTGATCATGGATCAAATGGATTCAATGGATTCTCATTACTTTCAACATAAATGTTAACTTTCATTGGGCTTTCAGCGTCTTCTGTCATCCGACCCTGGCTTACCTTTCTGATCTCTTGAGGTTTTCTTACATTATACAATCAACATTTTACACTATTTTGTGGTTTCCTAAGTGTACAATACTCTTACCAATCTATATGCTTTTGAATGTACAATCCCTACTATATAGACTGACCTTCATGCTGACTCACTTTTCAAGATTTATGTCAAATGTCAACTAGTTTGTGAAAAGTATCTTGAAATTCATAGGCAAAATTAGGTTCTCTCCTAATCCCCTATATTGCTAATGATATGTTTGGGATAGTTAACAAAATGCCTTGTGTCAACATCCTCAATTTGAGGTACTTGAGAAAAAATATAATGCTATTTCCCTTCAAATCCCTAAAATATGGTATCAAAAACAATAGTAAGCACTAAGTAAATTTTGAGAAAGGAAGGAAATGAGGGAAGGGGGAGACTTCTGTTTTCTTTCAGGAAAAGAAAGAAGGAAATTTTCTGTAAGTACTTTGAATTCATTTAAATTAAATTAGATTTGAGAATCAAATTTATGATTTTGTTTACTAGATATCCATCTGTAATGTGGATTTTCATACTCTTTGCTTTTTTTATGATTACATATCAAATAACTGGATACTAAGTTGTTTGACATTTATTTGAAAATATGTCAGTAGTATATTATGGGGGAGGAAAAAAATTCTCTCTACCCTTCTAGGTACTTTTAGCTATTCTATTATTAAATTGGCATAAGGAAGAAAACAGGCAAAACCAAATTTAATTTCATATGCACGTAGCCCCACAAAGTTTTGAGAGTTTCAAAGGCAATCAAGCATTTGAGGCATATACACCATCCTGAGCTAAGGAAAAGGGGTAAGGGGAAAGAGCTCCAAAAAAAAGGGGGGGGGTAATTACAGGAAGATGAAAAGGCCAAAGTTTTGGTGAACAAATGTGAATAAATGTTTGTCATGCCATGCAGAGACAAACTTGGCTAATATCATTGTAGTTCTTTCTGGTGATAGCTCTATTCCAGGATCCAGACCCTCTGTCTAGATTCTTAGAAGCAGTTAAGAGAGGGGATGGGTGAGGGTTCTTCCTGAGTCTTTTCAACTCAGCTCAACATAATCCTTATGCCAAAGTAGCACGTTTGGGGGAGTTTTGTTCTGAACTTTATTAATTTATAGTAAATATTAGAAATTAGTTTTGATTTATGATATCAGAAGACAATTATTATAACAACTTTCAGAAATAAGCTGTCATTGGTAAAATTATTGGCGTACAGAGAATGTGGATCGGCCAGTATTTTTAGAGACACTTTCCACGATTGCAGATAGCATTCCTAGAGGTCTAGATTTGAGAATGGTGCATGATTCATTTCAAAATGTTTTCTATGTCTAGCTATGGATTAATTGGATTCTAGTTGCCTCATTCTGTTAACTAAATCCTGTTTCCAAAATGTGATTATATCTAACATATGTCGCCTTTTCATGAAAAGTATAGTGGGAGACTCTGAAACAATGAATAGAATTTCATCATCTTTATTGGGCAAGCAATAGCATCCTTCTTCCTAGTAAATATCTGTTTAATAAATGTTCTTACATGGAGCAGAATTTAGTTAGTGATGAGATTTTGGGAAAGTGACTAACTCTCATGCAATGTTCCCTTTGGCAGTTACCATTATTAAGAGTTGTCAAGACCAAACTGGCTTGAGTCAGCCTGAAACACTGAGCTTGTGTGAAAGTTCCTGAGCAAAAGAAGAATAGAAAAGGAGATGACAGAACTTGGAGACGAAGTGTTTGACTGTCGCTGACTCTGTTGATGAAGACAAGTGTGCTTGCCAAAGAACTCTTTTACAAATGTGCTGAGGTGTTCCGTAGCAGACAAACACAACTTTCCAAGCTTAGACAAGATAGAGAACCCTTCAGTATAATGAGAATGAATCTCTTCTATAAGATAAAGCTCTATATCCCCTCCTCTGTCTCAACAGACGATAAAGAAAAATTGTTCAAATAAACAGAGACTTGAACACGCATAGATTAATTATTTCTGGTCTAGATCTTTCCCGTCTCTTAACTTCTCTCAAACTTAAAGTCATCATAGCCTGTAAAAAAAAAAAAAAAAAAAAAAAAAGTATTTATTCCAGTTACTTATTTCATATAAATTGTCTCCATAGAAATTGCAAACTCCTCAAGTTCAGGGACTGGAGTATTTGGAGGACTCTTGACAAGGGTTAGAATTAGAGAATAAGATAATCATCTGACCTTTTTCTGTCAACCCCTGTGGAGAGGAGGTCTTTTCTGAATAAATTGCAGTGATTTCCTAAGGAAACATGATCTTTCCTAGAATTCCACATTCGCATGAGCTAGGTGCCTTGATGAAGCTTAGCCTGTTTCTTGATGCACCGCGAAATTTCCCTTTGCTTTAATGCACCCATCTCCGGGTCGCAGCTCCCTCAGCCTCACACTCCATGCGACTGGTGGTGTTCACAAAGCCCTAAGAATTCTTCACTTCCGTCCACTTGGGGACTCTCAATTATCTCCCCAAAACAAAACGAACAAACAAAAACCCAGCAAAACCTTCATCAATTATGCCATAAGTAAATGAACTGGTGAAATTGAATATTATGACCCTGTCACCTTCCCCGGTTGTTGGTGTCCTGGTGTGCCAGTGTTCCACAAAGAGATATTGTTGAGTTATTGCTTCTGCTCATGAATGTAGCACTACGGACGGTTTTCACCACAGTTTTGAATTCTAACCCAGTATGATTCACATACAAATGCTGTGAGGCATGACTATACCTCACATAAATCAATGATAATGCTCTGCATGGAAGTATTCTTGCCCACTCAAATGTAACTTCCATGGAGGCAGAACAATATGGCTTTTGCTATGATAGAAAAAATGCCTGCCCCTCAGATGTTCACATCCTAATCCCAAGAATGTGGAAATAGTTTACCTTACCTGGGTAAAGGAACCTTGCAGATGGGATTAAGATTAATGGCACTGAGATGGGAGATTACTCAGGTGTGACCATTCTAATCACATGTGTCCTTAAAAGTGCACAACCATTTCAGGCAGTGGTCAGTGAGAGAGATGTGACTCCTGAAGAAAGGCCAGAAATATATTATGTTACTGACTTTAAAGCTGCCGTAAAGGGGCCTCAAGCCAAGATACTCAGGTGGCTTTTAGAAGCTAAAAAAGACAAAAACAAAACAAACAACAACAAAAAATTCTTCCCTATCGCCTCCAGAAAAATTAAAAAAAAAAAAAATTCAGGCCTGCTGACACCTTGATTTCAGCTGGTGAAACGGTCTTGGGCTTGTGACCTACAAAATAAATTTGTGTTGTTTTAAATGACTAAGTGTGTGGTAATTTTTTGTTACAAGTACCAGAAAAGTAAGACAATTGCTTAGCAAAAACTGGAAAATTGGTAACTGTGGGTTGAATGCCTGAATGAAACTTTTAGGCAGCTATGTAGAAGCCCTCAGTATTACAAAGCACAATCTGATGTCTAGTGCACTACAGTTTTCACTGCAATTCTCTGATGCATTTTATGTAATTGTATTTAACTCATTTGTTGTAGTCATCCAGTATTTTAATAATTTTATTTAATTTTTTTCTCCTATAGTCTTTACTCAAAAATCTGTTATAATGTGAATTAGTGAGGGGATGAATAAGTATTACTTGCATCTGGTTTATTTATGTTTACCACAATTTCAGGAGGCCCTATAGAGCTGAAAACTCCCATACTAATGTCCTGTAAAACATACACACACACACACACACACACACACACACACATATAAAATATGTATATTATATATAATGTTTATTATATATAATTTTATATGTGTATATGTATATAATATATATGTTATATATGTATGTTATGTATATATATGTTATGTATGTTATATATATATGTATGTTATATATATGTTATATATATTATATACATATATATAATTGACTACTAGAAATCAGTTTTTCTTATTTTTTTATTTTTTTAGAGACAGACAAACAGAGCAGGAGTGAGGTGGGGCACAGAGAGAGAGGGAGACACAGAATCTAAAACAGGTTCCAGGCTCTGAGCAATCAGTACAGAGCCCCACGCAGGGCTGAAATTCAGGAGCTGTGAGATTATGACCTGAGCCGATGTCAGACGCTTAACTGACTGAGCCACCCAGAGGTCCCTAGAAATTAGTTCTTCTAAGCACAGAACAAGTTTTATATGAGTACTTGCCAAGATTATATATTCCTATATCTCCCCCAGGATACAGCTCTGGACACATCAGAAAGAATCACTCAATGCTTATTGCAAAATTGATGAACATTATATTTAAATTCCATAGTCATGCATTTCAATCACTCCTTTTATATGAAATCAACTGCTTGGCCTCTCTCAAATTTTGCTATATTCATATGGCCAAACTTCAACCCTATTTAAATCCACCTGTGTACATAAATTCCCTCCCACAACTGATCTCACTTTATATCCATGTCCATTTACCTCAAACAGGATGTTACTATTGCCTCATAACCATATCCTTAGTCATTTCCCCAATGTCTTAAGCATCTCTTCGTAACTTTTCTACTCTCTTCAATTATTCAATATCTCATTCTTTTTCTTTACTTTTGCCTAGTGACTATGCTTCCAACGAAGAAATCAAAATAACTGGAAAAGAATGTCTACCTACTTTTCCCTACCTACTGGGGAAAAAAACCAGTTTGGTTTTTGCCAGGTTGCTTCCCTTTAGAAGATGGCAGAGATCTACCTATTTGTAATCCATTACCTACAAAAATGATCTTCTCCTCCTATAGATGAAAATCAGCTAAGTCTAAACCTTCATTTTAAACTGTTACAAGATAAACTGAGGCACATTATAAACTCAAAGAGTTTATTTGAGCAAAAATCTATTTGAATTGAGCAGTATTCATTGTAGCAGATATAAAGGAGCTGTGAGGAGCTGCAAAACATATGAAAGGGGATCAGGAATAAGAAAGTTATATTAAGGGGAAAAAAAAAAACAGTTTGGTTTTTGCCAGGTTGCTTCCCTTTAGAAGATGGCAGAAATCTATCAGGCAGATAACCTACTAGTGCGAATCAGGCAATTCCTAACTTACTGGTTTAAGATTCTTTTTCTGGAAGAGAAGAAATGGTAATTAAATTAGATCCTGGTTTGGTGATGTGGGGTTTAGACTAAGTGACTCCAATTTGAGGCTATGTGCTATTTTATTGATTTTCCTTTCAGAAGAATATACTTATCTGCTTACTCAGTACTTCTACTTAAATGTTTAAGAGTATCTCACATTTTTTGTATTCTGTGTCTCCCTCTCTCTCTGCCCCTCCCCGGCTTGTGCTCTGTCTCTCTCTGTCTCTAAAAAAAAACAAATAAACATTGAAAAAAATTTAAAAAAGGGTATCTCACATTTAATAATCCTCAAACTGAGTTCCTAATCTTTGACCTCAGTCCTGCTCTTCCCTCTTAATTTTATTCTTACTAATACAAATTTTAAAACCCTAACATCTATCTTTGTCTCCTTTTTTTTTACCCCTCACTCCCAACCCTCCCCCCCCATCTAATCAATCCAAAACATTGTTTTGCTTTAACTTCCAATGATACACAGAATTTGACTATCTTTCTTTATGTTATCATCATCCTTGCCTTGTTTCTGGGATTAGCCTCCAAACTGGCTTTCTATTTCTTCCTCTTGCCCCCTTATTGTATAATGAGTAGACTCTATGCACAATAATTCAGCTACACTGATCTGTTAAATTTGTTTAGATTATGTTAGAGTTTCATTCAAGCCTTCATTGTTTTCAAATTTCACTCAGTATGAGAAGTTGGTGTAGCCACTCTGGAAAAGAGTATGGACATTCCTCAAATAACTAAAAATAGAACTACCCTACAACCCAGCAATTGCACTACTAAGCATTTGTCCAAGGGATACAAGTGTGCTGTTTCGAAGGGACACATGCACCCCCATGTTTATAGCAGCACTATCAACAATAGCCAAAGTATGGAAAGAACCCAAATGTCCATTGATGGATGAATGGATAAATAAGATGTGGTATATATACAATACAACGGAGTATTAGCAATCAAAAAGAATGAAATCTTGCCATTTGCAACTACATGGATGGAACTGGAGGGTATCATGCTAAGTGAAATTAGTCAGTCAGATAAAGACATAACTTCACTCATATGAGGACTTTAAGACACAAAACAGACAAACATAAGGGAAGGGAAACAAAAATAATATAGGAACAGAGAGGGGGACAAAACATAAGAGACTCTTTAATATGGAGAGGAAACAGAGGGTTACTGGAGGGGTTGTGGGGGGGGGATGGGTAAGGGACACGAAAGAATCTACTCCTGAAATCATTGTTTCACTATATGCTAACTAATTTGGATGTAAATTAAAAAAAATAAAAAATAAAACAAGTTAATAAAAAAAATCACTCAGTAAAAATTAAAAATCCCCAAGGTGTAAAAATATCTGTTCCCTCACCCTTATTTGTTAACTTTCCAAAGTCATCTTACTTTTCTCCCTCTCCCTCACTTTTCCTTTTTTTTTTTTTTTTTTAATTTTAAAAAATTTTTATTTTAGAGAGAGAGCACATGTATGCGTTGGGGGGAGAGGGGGAGAGGGAGAGACAGAGAATCCCAAGCAGGATCCACACTCAGCTCAGAACCCACCATGAGGTCACGACCTGAGCTGAAATCAAGATTCAGACACTCAACCAAATGAGCCACCCAGTCCCCTCTCCCTCACTGTTCTGTCCTTCTCTGCTCTGCTATTCCTGAAACCAGCGCACATCCAATTGTAGTGTCCTCTTTGTGCAGTTTCCTGTCCGCTCCTCACTTCTCACTGGTCTCAAATGTCCCCTTATCAGACAACTTTTGGGTCGCCTGGGTGGCTCAGTCGGTTAAAGATCTGACCTCAGCTCAGTTTAAGATCTCACAGCGCGTGGGTTTGAACCTCTGTCGGGCTCTGTGCTGACAGCTCAGAGACTGGAGCCTCCTTTGGATTTTGTGTGTCCCTCTCTCTCTGCTTCTCTATCCCGCCCTCACTCATACTATGTCTCTCTCTCTCTCTCAAAAATAAATAAACATAGAAAGAAAGAAAGAAAGAAAGAAAGAAAGAAAGAAAGAAAGAAAGAAAACATTTCCTGACCACCCTTTATATAATTGACACTCACCCCCAACACACTCTGTTCCGTTTTTACTTTATTATTTATTTTTTTCTGATCAATAAATATCTCTACTTAACTTCCTAAGCATTTTATTTGACTTGTCTGCCATCTGAACTCCCTACCCCCAATTACAATGAAGGCTCCTAGAATTCAGGATTTTTTTCTTTTTCTTTTGTTCTCTTCTGTTGACTCCTGATACTGAAAACTTTGGTTCCCAATAAATCTTGGATGAAATGATGAATAAACCACCATAAGGCAAAATGACATGTAAACTTTCTTAATCACCTTCCAACATGGTTGCTGACAAAAGGCACTGGAATAAAAAATGTGGTTTCAACTCTTTTATGATATTGGAGACATAACTAGGTCTAAGACTTCACAGAGGTGGTGAACTTCTCTTAGTCTTAGTATTTCTTATTTAAATTGGATGAGATTATATCATTCCAATATTCCCTTTATTTGAATACAATATAGGAGAAAATATATTATTACCATAAAGCGGATAAAATTCATCTCATTTCATCTTCTTGACCATCCTATTAGCTTGGTAATTTAATTTGAAGCAAAAAATAACTCAAGACATAGAGAATAATTATTACCATCACTGCATATGGAATATTTATGGGAAAGACACTGGGAAGGACCCTTTAACACTTAACATTAAGAGACGTATCCTTTTCCACTCAGGTCACCTCTCTACTCAGCCTGTTCTCATTACCAGCAGAGGGGAGCTCAGAGGCAAAGATGAGAGGCTGAGAAACTGTGAAGAGTCTTCAAGCCCTCAATTTTCCTTGAACACAATTATCTTCTGTGCCCAATTTCTCTGCCCAGAAAACCTCTTACCACCAAGTGACTAACATCTCCAAGTCACCACGATTGCAAAATCAGACTTTTGTCCTGCTCGCTTCAGCAAAGTTGGTAAAGTAAACTCAGAAGCGACTGGAGATTTTATCTTGCATTTGCCCCTTAATCCTGTTCCCATCCCATCTGCTTGCGTATGGATTTCCTTCAGAAATCCGTAAGAACGTCCACCAGAGGCACTGTATCTTTTTTATTCTTATTTGTTGGTACAGGTACCCCCTGCTTTTTGAAAGTTCCAGTTATGCCCACGTCACTTTTCCAAAAGACCTACATCAGTACCTGTCTTCACTAACCAAAGCAAATGCAAAGAGAATTTTCACTTCTATAGGGAAAAAAAAAAGGCAAAATTGAAAAATGACATTCAGCATTTGTTTTGCTGCAACTCATTTTAGAGACAGCATGCCCTAAGCAGTGGGAGTGACCCCACCAAGCTCCTTCCCCAGGAACTACACTCAGTATCCCATAACATCCAGCTACCGTAGCTTTGAATTGTGTCTCTGCACATCTGTGCTTTATCTTGATTCGTTTTGTGCATCCGTTAGCAAGATGTGTCCTAAGGTAGCAGAAAAGCCTAAGATATATATTTTTTTGAGCCTGGGAATGCTCAAAAATGTTTCCATATAAATTAATGGTAATTGGTGCTCCACTTTACCCCATTTCCAGCTTACAAAAGATTTCAGAGGAACACTGCTTTCACAGAGTGGTGGAAACCTGTATTTGGAAAGTGGCCTAGAACATAATAGGCATTGATTCATGTTTGCTGAATGAATGAATAAGTGTTTCCCGCATCTGAGCTATGCTCATCATTTCAGGGGGCCAAATAGAGACTGAATAGTCCTATAGTAATGTCCTATAATTTCTTAAATTGTTTTAGATTTTCTCAAGGTTTTCAAAGTTCCCATTTGTTTCTGCTATGTGAAAGCAAAAAAATCAGGACATTTTGTTTGAATAACGTAAACATCATAATGTTCTCTATAAATAAACTATAGTGGAAATGAGCGGAATTTAGTACCAATATGACACTTTAATCAGGGTATTTATTTTCCTATATAAGATCAATGTGAATTTAAATACTATTTTTAAACATGGCTACTTGTTTATACTATATTCTATACTTATTCTTATATACTTATTCGTATATCCTAATTATAAGTAGTAACAATGTAGATGGAAAATGAAGAAAACTTTTTTTTTTCTCTTTTAAAGAGAAAGGAAAAAGTTTTATTTGATCCCAAGTCAGGACAGTTTCCCAGGATACATAACCTTCACAAAGAAGAGGGTGCTCTGGGGAAGATATATATATATATATATAGATATAGATATATATATATATATATATATATATGTAATATACATAGATAGATAGGTATAGATATAGATATATACATATATGCAGTTATATGTATGTGCCTCTTTTTACAAAAAGAGTTATAAATCATCACACAACGGACATTCCAAAAAGTTACAGAATTTATCTTATGGTTTTAGTATATGGAAGACCATTATGGCTTTAATCTTATGGAAACTGGGAGATTTTTAAATTTTCCTCACCTTTATGCTCAGAATGCTCCTTCTGGGTTATTTAATTATTTATTTATTTATTTACTTTTTCGACAAAGCAAATGTACAGTGTGTGCTTGGGGTGGAAATAGAGCCTATGTTTAAGACTTTGCTGAGTCATTTTGACCTTGGTGAACGTTAAATAATAGATAGCTTCCCTGAGACCCCAGGAGCAGGGCCCACAAACACTAAAAGTTGAAAATCTCTTTCATTAACACAGAGAAAGAACTCTATACCTTTCAATAGAATAAGTGCTTAATTCCTTATGGAAGTGATAATTAAACAAGAACTTAAATGTCTATAAAGCGTGTTGAGACTTTCAGTTGTGAGATTCTTCACATTTGCTGAATCATACTGGTTTTGATCAACTTTTTTGCTTCCATCTTAAATGAGAAGGCTGTTTTCAATCCTTGTAAAACCCAAAAGAGATATGTACACAAGGAAACAGACTCAATGGATTGTTTTCTCCCTAAGGTCGTATCCCACTCCCATGTGATGAAGACAATGTTCAAGTCCCAGTTTACCAAACCCACATCCAACCCTAAATCCCTATAACATGCTGTCTGTTCAAAACTTTGTGCTTGTCACTGAGCGATCAGTTTTAATCTTTGTCTCTTTGTCTCTTTCTTTTTCTCTTTGTCTGTGTCCCATACCCTCTCTCCCCCACACACACACAGACATAACACTAAACACACAATCTCATCAGGTAGCTATGATTACCTATGTAGATGATGAAATAAAGAGTTAGTTAACTAGGGTAAGTAACTGTTTTGGGTCTTGTTAGTTAGAGTCTCCTTAATTATAAGGCACTTTAATTCAAATTTGTCTTGTTAATAATCCCATGTATTTAATCACAAAATATAAAAATATGATATAAATCAATTTCATAAATTTTTTTCTGAAAAACATGCTTCTGATTACACCTCATAGCTCTCTGGGCATTCTGAGATTATTGTTTGCTTTTCAATATTTTTTGGTAGAATGTTACATTAAAGTATTTGAATGCTGAATTCAATTTTTTTTTTCAGGATCAGAAGATAAATTGCTATCGAAACAATGCAATTCTGTCATTGCAAATTGTGGGGTAAAATAGATTTATATACACTTACTATATTTAATATTATATTTAGTAGTTCAGAAACCTCGATTCCCATGAAATTGCAGGGAGTCAGATTATCAACTGGGTCATCAGAGTGGATTAAAGGTAGTCTATAATACTGGAATGTATGTTGTAAGGATCTTAATAAATTACATTTTACAGCAAGAGTTAGCAATGAATTCATAAAAAGAATTCTATATATACTCCGATTCACATTTCAGCTCTGTCATTTACTAGGTCTTTGAATTTTCAGAAGATTTTTTTCTTTCCTGTTTAAGCCTCAAGAATTTGCTTGCTTGTTTTTACTCATCTGTTTGTTTTTTATCTGTCAAATGACAGTCTTGAGCCCATGATCTAGAAGTTCCCATTTTGCCTATAGTCCCTGACATCACAATGTTGTATTGCAAACATTCTGCTAGGTCAATATTAGTAAAGCAGAATGAATGTAAATGTTCTGCTCATTCTTCATGCACACTTTGGAAATCATGAGTAATGAATACTAAACTCACATTTCTTATTTATGTATTTCTTGATCTCATTTTGTGGATATTCCCTTTGCAGTAGCCTCTGGGCACATTTACAGGATTTAATAAGAAGAGAGAAGATATCTGCAATCTTAATTGTATAGCAGAATGATAAACTCACAGACGGAAAGCTTGTCTTGTAAATTTAATTTCCTCTAAGCTTGTTAGGAAGACTATACCAGAGAATATAACAGCTCTCATCTCAAGTCATTGTATTACATGAACTTTTCAATCCCCATGTCAACTAGTATTAATATATTTAAAGGCACATTGCCTATTTTAGAAGACAAAATATGACACACATTTTAGTTTGATTTAGGATACTTCTGTGTGGTTTATAGCCGTTGTGGACCTATTTGAGCTATCTCCATTAAATAGTTTTTAATAAGTTGAGCTTAGATAATGTCTAATTGCCATTACTATTTGCATTCCTGGGGCTATGATAGATAATTCAATTTTCCATTACTTAAAAGAAATTGCCTTGTCCCATAACTAGGTTTCCTGCAGGTGGAGAAACACCTTAAGCATTGTAACTGCTTTTTAATCTCAGTGTAGATTATTATATTTTCATTTTGTTTTAAATTATCTTTGGCCATATATTTCATAGATTTGCATGTTGCAATCATCACTGGGCCAATGTCTGCTTACAATGTAATAGTACATTATCACAAGAACACAAATAAAAATATTTATATTAGTAAAATCATTATTTTATATACTTGTAGAAGTCCAGAAAAGGCAAATAAAACAATCAAGGTAGGATAATGTGTGTTTAAGGACAGAGTGAAGATAAAGGAAAGAAAACCTCAGATATGATAAATATTTACCATGGGAAAGATAGTAGCCTATTTTTACAGAAATATTTTCACTTAACTTCAGCCAAAACTCAACATGATGAGTAAATTGTACACTTTTTATGGTTAAGAAACTAAAATCTTGGAAATTAAGTTGTGTCTTCAATCAAAAGCTACTTAGCTTTTGAAATGCTAATTGATATTCAATTGTGACATTGGTACTTTAAATACACAAGTTCTTTGCTATGTTTCTTTTCTTTTTTTTTTTTAAGTTTAATTATTTATTTTGAGAGACAGCAAGAGTGTGAGTGGGGCACAGAGAGAGAGAGAGAGAGAGAGAGAGAGAGAGGGAGAGAGAATCCCAAGCAGGCTCCATGCTGTCAGAACTGAGACCATTGTGGGGCTCAATCTCACAAACTGTGAAATCATGACCTAAGCCAAGATCAAGAGTTGGATGCTTAACCAAATGAGCCACCCAGGTGCCCCTGCTATGTTTCTTGTTGTGAAGTGAAGTCCATGTTCTTTCCCACTGAATCTGGGCTCTCTGAATTCTTGACCAGTTCTTGATGCTCTGCCAGTTTCTGTATAGTATGTATGTGTATGGGTGTGTGTATATATATATATATATATATATATGCAAAACAATCCTGGAGAAATAGAGACTAATACTTCAAAGTAAATAAAGCACAGAAATCTGCACTATATAAAAATAAAAACCATTGCATGACACAATATACAAAACCAAAATCAATAAAAGAGCATATAAAGACTTTCAGTTAGGCAGATTACAGATAAATGAATATTGATATTATGATACCAAGAGTTCTTATAAGTTGTTTGGGGAAAAATGGTCAAATAGAAAAACATACTCAGGTTGCCTGGGTGGCTCAATCAGTAGAGGGTCTGACTTCAGCTCAGGTCATGATCTCCAGCTCCTGGGTTCAAGCCCTTCTGTGCTAACAGCTCAGAGTCTGGAGCCTGCTTTGTGTTCTGTGTCTCCTTTTCTCTCTCTGCCTCTCCCCAGCTTGTACTCTGTCTCTCTCTCACTCCCTCAAAAACGAATAAACATTAACAAATATTTTTTAAAAGAAAAAATGCTCAAAGAAAACTAATAAATTTGTAGAAACTATCAATTCCAGAAGTCAAACAAACACATGGAAAGAGTCTCAAATTCAAATTAAGGTAGAAATATATTGCTAATATATATGGGCACTTGTACCCCAATGTTTATAGCAGCAGCACTTTCAACAATAGCCAAATTATGGAAAGAATGTAAATGTCCATCAACTGATGAATGGATAAAGAAATGTGGTTTATATATACTATGGAATACCACTTGGCAATGAGAAAGAATGAAATCTGGCCATTTGTAGCAATGTGGATGGAACTGGAGAGTGTTATGCTAAGTGAAATAAGTCAGACAGAGAAAGACAGATACCATATTTTTTCACTCATATGTGGATCCTGAGAAATTTAACAGAAGACCAGGGAGGAAGGGAAGGGGGAAAAAGTTATAGAGAGGGAAGAAGGCAAACCATAAGAGACTCAAATACTGAGAACAAACTGAGGGTGATGGGGGGTGGGGGGGAAGGGAAAGTGGGTGATGGGCGTTGAAGAGGGTACCTGTTGGGATGAGCACTGGGTGTTGTATGGAAACCAACTTGACAAATTATATATAAAGAAAAGAAATATATTGTTCAAATAATAAATCTTAAACAAATTTAAACGACATATAACACCTAGCACCTATTGCTTTCCAGGATAGTAAAATCTATTAAAGTAAAATATATATGTGTGTATATGTATATATATATATATATATATATATATATATATATATATGCATATATATATGTATATATGCATATATATATAGATATATATGCATATATATACATGTATATATATGTGTGTATATATATGTATATATGTATGTATACATATATGTGTGTGTGTATATATACATATATAAAATCTCTTTGATCAGCCGTATCCTTAATGAATACGGTTCATTACATCAAGTTTCGTATTATGAAGACAATAAACTCTTTATAAGTTCTATACTCACAAGTGTAATAGAGAATAGTGTGTAACAGAGACATTTATACATATGTGATTCATATACAGTTGGTTTTCATTATTTGTGGGTGCTATATTTGTAGATTCACCCATTCATTAAAATTTATTTTAACCCAGAATCAATTCTTATTTTCCACAATCATTTCCAAACATATGCAAAACTGTGGAAAAATTTGAGTTGCCCAATATACAAGTTCTCTGTTGGCATCAAAAAAGATGATGCTCTGTGCCCTTGTTCAGCTTTCAGTCTTTTTCATCGTCTACTTATGCAATACTTATTGCTTTTTTGGTGATTTTTGGGGTGATTTCACTGTTTAAAATGGCACCCAAGAGTAGTACCAAAAGTGTAAGTTTTCAAAAGTGCAAGATGATTGTGTTTTGCCTTACAGAGTGTGTTAGATAGGCTTTTTTCAGATACAAAGTATGGTCCTGTTGGCCATTAATTCAATGTTAATGAGTCAACAAAATATATTAAATAAAATGTCTGCAAACATACAAAAACAAGGTTATGTATTGATTGACAGGATATTGTGATCAAAGACTCCTAGACACCTAACTCTGTATTTCACCTAGTATTTCACCTATCAGGATACATCAAATTTTAACAAAGGGAATTTAACCTTAGGGAATTGCTGAAGCTGATTTTTTAAAAAAGTTTTTTGATGTTTATTTATCTCAGAGACAGAGACACAAGGCAGAAGCAGGGGAGGGGCAGAGAGAGCCAGAGACAGAATCTTAAACAGGCTGCAGGCTATGAGCTGTCAGCACAGAGCCCGATGCAGGGCTCGAACCCACGAACTGTGAGATCATGACCTGATCTGAAATCAGACACTTAACCAACTGAGCCACCTAGGCGCCCCACGATTTTTGAATACAATAGCCAAAAAAATAAAAGAAAATAAAATCCTACAACTTATTTTTAAAGGCATGCGTATGATACTCAAATACTAACAAAAAATTCATATGTGGTACATATAAAGAAATTTCAAAACAAGTTACAGTATTTCAATATTTCAAAAAGTAATTGAATAAGATAAGATAATAGTTCTTCCAATTTTTATATTTATGTATATTCTATATGATTGCATTTCATCTTTTATTTGTCTAATAAGAAGGCAGAATACATGGATAGACAGGAGATGGATACATGGGTGATAGATAGATAGATGATAAATAGATAAATACAGATCGACAGAGAAAAATGACACCAATTTGGAAGGGGTACAAAATGGTAAACATATTGAAATGTTCTTCAAATTAAATATTCCAAAGACAATTTTTTACCCTGTACATGCCTATATTGAATATTGAAATATTGAAATGTAAAGAAGTCCACTAAAGATAAAGGTATGAATGTATATATACATATACACGCACATATGTGTATATATGTGTATGTATGCACGTGTATATGTATACATACATTCGTTTGTGTTTGGTCTGGGAAACATATTTATATATTAAATCTAATATGTTTATATTATTTAGTAATTATAATACAACTCTATAAATTATATAATAATTTCTATATGTTTATTATATTTTTCACAAAAACTAAGCAAATACATCCCATGTTGATTTTTCTTTTATTAACTAGGAGGATGACCAGGGTCAAACCACTGTATTTCTGTGAAGTTTGATTTCTTCAAATGCATAATTAGGGAATTTATCTAGTTAGCATCACTTTCCCATGATCCTTGAAATTATAACAATCGCATAGAATGTCTTCTAAAAGATTATTAGCTAAACCAAAAGGGATTTTAACCATCTTTATCATAAATTTTCCTTGTTAATATATTTTAGTTCTTACTGAATTTTTTCAAAATAGTTTTGTTACTCTGCCTATAAAATTCTTACCTCCTATTTTTGTCTCTAAAGAAAAATGAAACTGTCCATGTAGCTCTACAGGAAAAAAGTAAATTCTGCAATGTTTATTATCTACATGGCAAAGTTAGTTTACACACACAAAGGAAAACACACACACAAACAGAAATTTGATACACCCAGTGGAACATTCCCTTTGTCTGTTTACTAAATTACTGTTCCTTTTTCTGCTATTGATTTTCGCCATCACTTAACACAACATAAAATCCATGCAATGGCTGGAATTGGTGTTACGATTTTCTGTGGGTTTTTTTTTTAACTTTTTTTTTAACATTTATTCATTTTTGAAAGACAGAGAAAAAGCGCAAATGGGGAAGGGCTAGAGAGAGAGAGAGAGAGAGAGAAAGAGACAGAATCCGAAGCAGGCTGCAGACTACGAGCTGTCAGCATAGAGACCCAGGCGGGGCTCAAACTCTCAGACCGCCAATATCATGACCTGAGCCAAAGTCGGCTGCCCAACCGACTGAGCCACCCAGGCGCCCCTCTGTGGGTTTTCTAATACAAACTTCTTTATCCGGAGGTTCTTGGAGTTGTTCTCATGCTCCCATTGGACCTAAATTCCAGTTTCTTTCCATGAAAGTCCATGTCTTACTAAAGATGGTTTTAGTGGGTTTTGGTGACTTACAACAAAGTGTTGTGACTAATACAAGAATTAGTAAACATTCTGTACTTTGTTTCTACAAATTCTATTTTTCTAGTTTCTGTGTCCACTCTATTATAGATTATTTATATAATGTAAACTCTTTGCCTTACCATCTTCTGTTTCCAAAAACCAGAATGGATGTGCTTTATTACTTGAAAGCTTGTTTCAGATATGTTACATGGATTTATGTCATATAGAAGTGATAATCATCTGTGATCAGCATTCAGCACTAGCAAAGAGAAATACATATATAATTCATATTCGTATAAAGGTATTTATAATTTATAATACAGCATACAATCCAATGTTTAATTTATTATATAACATATATCTTTTCATAATTTATGACACAGGATATGATTCATGCATACAGTGTTTATATGTCGTTCTCCATTTTTAAAACCTCAAACTGTTAATGCCTTATATACTTATAATTAAATAAGACACTATTCAGAAATTCCCAATTAAAATAAGTCTGTTATTGTTTTATATCATGCTATAATGAAGAATCTAGATTTCATATCCCCATGAGAGAACATAACAATGGATGTACAACGCATGTACAATGCATGTACAATGTCTTGTTTCTCTGAGGTCAAACACGGTCGTCAACTAAATAGTTTAAGTACAACTCTGTTTTGGTTGCAAAAGTAAAGAAAGGAAAGTATTAAATTTCCGATCAGGGTCTGAAAAATCCTATTTTATGTTGACATTATTTTCCAAATTTAAAAATTAATTCAGTAAAATCACTAACAGGTGATTTGATTTCTCAAATACATTTTTGTTAACTCGTACATGTTTTAGTCCTGATACCAATCAGTATCCTAGTAATCATTTTACTTTCTGCCATGGGATAATATACTTGCTTTAAATGAATCAAAACATTTTATTCTTTAGCAAAACATCAGACTTCTCATTTGGACTTAGTCTTTGTGAAATTAGTTATTCTTAATAAAACATGATAACTACATCACTCAATGTATTAAATATTTATAATCAAGATTTGGAAAAACAAAAGGAACCCATGGAGGTCAATGTGTATAAAGGACAACTAGCTTTCATTTAGCCTCTGTCCACAATACTTACATTTGGCGATTGGCTATAAAGTTCTCGTCTGTGTATTTATTTAAAAAAAAAAATCAGAATACTTGTGTATGTCTGCCAAAACACAAAGGTGTAGTATTAAGTATAGCACACACAAACATGAATAACGTGTCTACATATTATCCTAAAGGATTTCAAATAAGTTCATGTTTTACCTGTTAAAAGTTAGACATGTAAATTGAAGTTCATTAAAATTAATCCAGATGTAACTGAACTCCCATGCAACCCTTGTTTTTTTTTTCCAATCTGTATGTATGAAAGTAACCTGTAGAAAGTAGTCTTTTTTTGTTGAGATTAGACAGCTAAAAAATAATCTTAAAAAAATAAAATCAGACTTGGAATTATAGCTCCTATTGAAATGTTAAGCAATTCATGGGAAGTCTTTCCTTTTATATCATATGACATCACAATAATACAATAGATATGTAAATAGATACGTGAAGAGATAAATAATCTGTTCTTTACTCAAGAGATGGTCTCTGGCCACCAACTACATCCCTACATTACTTTCCACAGTACTCTTTCCCTGTCCACAAATAGCATCGAAAGTTGCTCTTCCTTCCCTGAATAATTCAGTATTGTCTTTCTGCTTGCATATGCCTTGGAGCAAAACAAAAGTTGTATAGTTACTGGCAAAACCCAGGATTCTAGGAAAGCATTCAATTGATTATCCCTTGTATCCTAAGTATCTCATGGGTGATATCACCTGTAATATATCCTTTTATTATGGGGATGGGGTTGCAGAGCAGTGGAAAGTTCAATGCTACAGAAAATAAGCTTTACTTCTCTTTATGTGTGCTCAGTACATCATACTTGCTGAAAATAGTTTGAACTGGACACATTACACAATTGTATATGGGGGGGGGGGTACATCTAGCTGCATGTAGAAGCTGAGATTGTTTCCCAGCAAAGGATTCAACAACTGAATTAATTGCAAGTCAGCGTTTTACCCCAGTTACTTGACTGAAAACTCTTTAAGGCATTATCCGTGTCTCATTCATTTTTATATTATGTACTATCATAACCCTTACAAAATAAAAACGGGTGTCATGACATATGTGTGGACAAAAACAATGAGAAATAACTATACTCTTAGGAGCCTCTTTTCAATTGTCTTGTTGAATTTGATGGCTTATTATTTGATTGGGAAAGTTACTTTGATATGATATATTTTGGGATGTATTGAGGACTGCCTTTGTGCAAAGTTGGTAGAGAATCGTTCATGGGTGTCTGGTGTTTCTGCATCTTTTCTGACAAGAGAATTGTATTAGTTATTGTTGCTGGATGATGCATTGCGAACAGATTTCCAGCCCAAAGAGAGCATGCATTTCTTATCACTAATTTCCTGTGGGTCAGAAGTCTAGACACAGTTTAACGGAGTCCTCTGCTCAGGGTTTCACAAAGCTGCTATCAAGGTTGGTCATGCTCCCCTCTCCTGGAGGATCAGCTAAGGATAACTCTGCTTCCCGGCTCATTCAAGGTCTTGTCAGATTTCATTTTTCTCTAGCTATATGAATGTGGGCCCCAGCTTCTTGCTGACCATAGGTTGGAGTTTCTGCTCATGACCTATAGGACATCAGTAGCTACTCACCACATGGCCTTCTTCACAGGTAGTCCATAACATGGCAGTTTGCACCTTCAAGGCCAGCAGGAAAGTTTTTCTCTAGCACATGATATCAATATGGAGTCACATATGTAATATGTTATGTGTCGGGTAGCATATAGCATAAAACACACATTATAATGTGTAGTGTAATTCTATATCATATGACATGATATGTAATGTGTAATATATAATATATATGACCATATTAAATATCATTTAATAAATAACATACAATATGTAATGTAAAATATATACATTGTGTGTGTGTGTGTGTGTGTGTTGTATATATTGTAACCAAATCAAGGGAGTGATGTCCCATTACTTTTGCCAAATTCTATTAGTTAGAAGAAAGTCTTTGAGTCTGCCCAGCTCAAGAAAAGAAGATTAGGATCACCTTAAGGTATGTTTGTCACAGGCTGTAGCAACTTTTTTCCAGACTATTCTTTATAAAAGTCATATGAATAGCAAACAGCCTTGGAAGAAGAAGTAGTCTATTCCTCAAGGACAGAGGGCAGGTTTGTTTCCTGAACAAGATAATAAAGACAATACATTTTTGCAGGGCAATGGTTGGACAGAAGTGCTTTAGCTCTCTTAAAAGATTATAGTCTCTTAAACTCAGTGTCCCTCAACTGTGACAAACTCACAATGTGCACAACATGACCTGGGCCACTCTGTATCGCAGCCATGAGATTTGAGGTGTGTGTCAGGATTATCCTCTGCTTTGATGATTTGCTAGAAGGACTCACAGGACCCAGAAGTTGTTATATTCATGGTTATAGTTTATTATAGCTAAAGGATACACAGTAGAACCAGTGAAGAGAAAAGGCACAGGGGACAGAATCTGGAGGCAAACAGGCTTAAATTTCTAGGCACAAAGACTGGAGGAAACCAGGCCCTCCCTTCCTCGTGCAGTCACAGAGAACGTATTACTACCTCCAGGAATGGTGTTTAACAATAGAGGAAAAGCATTGCCAACTAGGAAGATTCATCTCAGCTTAGATGTACAGAGTTTAAATAGAGGGTTAATCATGGAGGTATACAGTAGGTTTTTCTTAGGAATGTACAGAGTTTGAACATACGCTTGCTGAGTTAATCCTTTTTTTTTTTTTCCCCCACAGAGGGCAAAAGGAACCAATGCTAACACAAAGCTCACACTATCTACTATCTGTTGTGTGATACCATGATTAACAGAATCCTTTGTCTCAGAGTCAGGGTTCTTTAGTCTCTCGCCAACATATACGCAACTTTAACAAGCAGACGTGTTATCTTACAAGCCAGGAAAAATTCCAGACCCTTCACAGTTCTTGGCGGCAATCGTACAATCCTGAATGAATAGTACATAGGGGAGACCCAGTGCTATTCATCTTATGCGTAGTTTTTTGTACCCAAGTAGCTTGCTGCTTTAAAAACTGAACCATAATTAAACATTTTATGTTAATTAAAAAAGTGTGTTTTTTTTTCAAATAAGGTATTTAATTGAGGTATAGTTACCAAAGTAACGTGTTATTATTTTGCTTTTATAATTATAGATAAAAGTACATTTTTATGTTTCAATATTTTTATTTCCAGCTGTACAGTATGTAAATGTTAGATTGTATCATGTAATGTGTATTGCACATAAGTATTTAGTAGAATTTTATTTAGCTTGTCATTTCACTGAACTATAAAACAATAGTTACAAGTTACTCTATGTACAAGATAATGTAATTGTACGTTAAATTGAGAATAGCAATTATGGAAAAGAAATAATTGTCTTTGGACATTTTGTAAATTTTGTTAGTTCTTTTTCTTTTCCTGAAGAATTACTTTCCTTCTGTTCTTAAAAGAGTAAACAATATATCACAAACATTAAGAAATACGTATTTAGGGGCACCTGGGTGGCTCAGTCAGTTAAGCAACTGATTCTTGATTTCGGCTCAGGTCCTGATCTCACAGTTCATGAGTTCGAGCCCTGCATTGGGCTCTGCACTGACAGTGCGGAGCCTGCTTGAGATTCTCTCTCTCTCTCTCTCTCTCTCTCTCTCTCTCCCTCTCTCTCTCTCTCTCTCTTCCTCTCTCTCACTCTGCCCCTCCCATGCTCTCTCTCAAAATAAATAAAAAGACTTAAAAAGAGAAATATATATTTGATTTATTGGACCCTGATATCATAGGAGTTTTTCCTCTCCATTGATTGTCACTTTCCAGTAACCACATTAAAATGTCTAGTTCAGAAGGCATCGTCTCTGATATTGGCATACACTTGCCCCCAGATCTCCTACATTTCTGAACATTTTTGGAGCTTGGCACTAATTGTCCTTTGATATGGGTTATCTTTTCATAGATATTGTATTGCAAATACCCTTGAAAGATATAGCAACTCCCTTTAGAACAAAGGACAGGTGTGCTTACTGACCGTTACAAAATATTCCAGTCCCGTAAGCTCAGCATTCTTCTTTAACAAATCCATGACATACGCAGTCATCTCCTGGCCCACTTGTGTGACTCTGTAGAAACTGGAAATTGAAGAACCGATGGAAAAAAAAGAAAAAAAAGAAAAAAGCTGACTGTCCTCAGTCTCTGACTCAGAAGTTTTATATATTAGGCATCATCCTTAAAACCATAGGCCAACAAGTTAGGTTGCAAGTAAGTAAAACCTACACTTCACAGTGTTTAGGTGGTGTTCACACTTCGATAGGCCGTCTGATGACACATCATCTTCCTCAACACATAGAGTCTCAGTAGCAATAATGGAACTTGCAGTTAACAAAGCAGAATGACTTCTTACTCATGTGATATTTGTCTTTAACCTAACTAAACACGTGTCTATATTTAAAGATAGAAAATACCAACCCTCAGTGGTGGGGAGGGAGGGCTTATAAGAAAGGAAGATTAGAAGAAAGCCACTTTGGGATATAAAGCAAGCTACATCCAGAGAGTCACTTTTGATGGTAAAGTTTAACCCAGGCAAACAAGTCGACAGGTCTAATTAGCAAGAATCTCTGTCCTGAGGAGACCAGGCACAATAAGACTATTGACTTCTTACAGGCTATTGACTTCATGGATTGGCTGACCCAGCCTGCCCATCGGCTGTCCAAAGCCCTCCAAAACTGTCTTCGCCTTACCTCTGTCTTCTAAAAGACTTAACATCCTATAGCCAAGGGTTATCCTGTGATAAGATTCAGAACAATCAGATGCACATGTAGTTGCCTATCAAAGGGGTCCCCTTGTTCTAGAAAGACATGTCTCAACAAGAGGTCTTTTCTTATTAATATTTCCCCAATTTCCATGCCTGGAAAAAAATGAATCATATTAGAATTATTTGAAGATAAATTTATAAGTTTCAGATTAAAGAGCAGGAAAATAAAAAAGCCTTAATTTGTTACTGTTACCCTTGAGAATCTGTTACATGAGAAAACTGGATCCAAATGAAATCCTAATACACAAGAATAAATTAAATAATGGGGAGATAACAGAGATATCGTCTTTCCGTTTAACCTATTAAAAGTATTAGGAAATCTACCACAGCTTGTTTTCACACACATTCAAACCCAAGCCCACAAAAACATTCATACAACATGAAAAGCCAAAGGAATATGAGTGTGGTAGTACAGTAAGTCAGTCTGAGTACATTTATTAAAAAAAAAAAATGTGTTCCAAGATCTTTAATATTTTTATTTCTCCAAAGATTATTCTGGCTCACATCAGTTATTGGACCTGGATTTGTGAGTCCCAGACTGGGCTCTCCTGGTGTGAAAATCTTAATTATTGAACTATATGAGTAAGAGTCTATTTTCTGCTTACTAACTTATAGACTCTGTTAGTTTATTTTATGGAGAAAAATGCTGGGCGAAAGGTACAGGATCTGGTCTGTTTCATGTTTATATACTTCATTCTGTAATAATTAATACATATATTAATTTGCTAAGGTTGCCATAACAAAATACCACAGACTATGTGGTTTATTTTTTTTTTTCCTCATAGTTCTGGAGGCTAGAAGGCCAAGATCATGATGTCACCAGGTTTATTTTCATCTGAGGCCTCTTGTCTTGGCAAGCAGAAGCCTGTCTTCTCACTGTGTCCTCACATGGGCTTTCTCTGTGCACAAACACACCCTGGAGTCTCCTGTCTTTATAAGCAAGTCAGTCCATTTGGGTGAGGACCCCACCCTAATGGCCTCATTCTAACTGAATCCCCTCTTTAAAGACATTATCTCCAAATAGGGTCACATTCTGGGGTTTGGGGATTAGGGTACCATATGAATTTGAGGTACACAGATGAGTTTCCAGGGGACACAATTTAGCCCATAACAATAAAGATAACAATATATGTATTTAACTCAGATTTTTCTAGAGATAGTTACTCTTTCATTTCTCTTAGGTCTTATCAACTCTGAATAAATGTGAAGATAGACAACATAGTGCCTGAAAAGTGGCAGTCCAAAACATGAGCTGTGAATAATTCACCAGGAAAATATGCACATCGTGAGTTCCTGATATTTAGTTAGCAAACCAGAATGCACTTAAAGACACCCAAATCATTTTACTCCCCGTATTAAAACTTCGGTGTACAGATTTTTTAAAAAACACATAAAATTTTCAAGTTATGGTGTGCCTTTGAGCAAGAAGTACTCTTCCAATCACCCTAAATAAACAAAGCAATTAACTTTCTACAATTTTTTTCTCCTTAGTTTCAAATTAGGTTCATTTACATGTTGTGTTCCACTAATATGCGTTCATTTCAGTCCTTTGCATAGTTCAGCAGCAATGAATAGAAGCAATACAGTAATATATAAACTAGTTTATACAATCATTTTTATTTTAGTGAGACATCATGTGACCACTAAATGAGTAGTTAATAGTTAGATTTCATCAGGCAATATTTATTTATTTTGTGTGGTTGAATATGCTCTTGTTTTCTGAGATAAAAAATCTATACATAAAATCCCTTCCTCTAACAAGCCAGTTGGTCACCTGGAACCTGAAGAGAAAGAAAAGTAAGCTTTCAGTGAAAGTAAGCTGTAAATGTAGCCTAATCGCAAAGATTTTTGTTTTTTTTTTCTATTTTTATTTATTTAATGTTTATTTAAAAAATTTTAATGTCTTATTTATTTTTGAGACAGACAGAGACAGAGCATGAGTAGGGGAGGGGCAGAGAGAGAGGGAGACACAGATTCTGAAGCAGGCTCCAGGCTCCGAGCTCCGAGCTGTCAGCACAGAGCCCAACGTGGGGCTCAAACTCATGAGGTACGAGATCATGACCTGAGCTGAAGTCAGATGTTCAACCAAGTGATCCACCCAGGCTCCCCAATGGTCATTTATTTTTGAGACAGAGACAGAGCATGAATAAGGGAAGGGCAGAAAGAGAAGGAGGCACAGAATCTGAAGCAGGCTCCAGGCTCGAAACTGTTGGCAGAAGAACCCCATGCAGGGCTCAAACATGATGAACCATGAGATGTTGACCTGAGCCAAAGTTGGATCCTCAACTGACTGAGCCACCCAGGTGCCACTAGTCTCAAAGATTTTTAAATAAAAACTTGCATCTGTGTCTATGATAACCCTGCTTGAAATACATGTTTTTGTTGTAGGAAATATCATAAAAGAAGTTTTTTTTTTCCTTAAGTTCTTAATCATAGGAAAATTTTAGATGAAAAAATAGAGGTATAGATTGAATTTTTGAAGCAGTGTCTTTGGTTGGTCAAAATGTCATAAATGATTCATGAACTTATGACTTTATATGTGCCTTTAGATTTTTTTAATCTCTAAGATTGAGGCACAATTAAGCAACCATGAGACTAAGTATTGACTTATTTGTACAGAGCTAAAAACAAAACATGAACACAGTGAAAATATGGAGAGTGAATCTACTATTTAAAATTAAGGGCCAGGGGCACCTGGGTGGCTCAGTTGGTTGGGTGTCCGACTTCAGCTCAGGTCATGATCTCACAGCTCGTGAGTTCAAGCCCCGGGTTGGGCTCTGTGCTGACAGCTCAGAGCCTGGAGCCTGCTTCGGATTCTGTGTCTCCCTCTCTCTCTCTCTCCCCTCCTCTGCTCATGCTCCATCTCTCTCTGTCTCTAAAATAAATAGTAAACTTTTTTTTTTAAATAAAGAAAAAAAATTAAGGGCCAAAAATAAACTGAACTAACATTAAATTGTTTTTTTTTACTTGATGGTGTCTTGTTATGAATATTGGATTGTTCTACAATTATAACTAATGTTTTATATATATATATATATATATATATATATATATATATATATCCCTCTTTAATGAGGAAGCATAGCATCCTTAAATACAACACACATACACATCTTTCAATGAGGAAGGAGAAAACACTATTCTAGTCCTGTTTCTGTATTTACCTAGTTTGAGAACTTTGTTAAACAAAACATAAACAAAAACACAAATCTAAGTAACAAACCAATTTGGTCCTTAATTCTCTCATTTAAAAATAATGAAGTATTAAGCTCTTGTCTCAAAAGTTCCTTTCAAATTTGAAATCTGTTACTCTCAAGAAGGAATTTCCAGAGCAGACAGGGCATGAAAATGAACAGCTTGAACTTTTTTCCTCCCACACCATGATCTCCTACCAGAGCCTTCCATTAGTTGTTGGGGAGGAATAATTTTTCTATACCTTTAAATTTCTTTTAGCTGGACTAAGAATTAAATGGACATAAAACTCATTAATTGGAGAAAATAAAATTTAATTATATTGGTAATTTCTCCCCCACAAAGACTCAAGAGGCTTCCTGATAGTCAGGCAATTGAGGCTTATATACCATCCTGAGCTAAGAAGGGGGTGGGCGTCTGGGCTTTAACAAGTGGAATACAATCCACAGGAAGATGGGAAGAACAAAAGTTTAGTAAAAAAAAAAAAATTGTAAAAATGTTTGTTATGTCATGCAGAGAAAATAGGACATGGAGAGGAATTTTAACAAACAGACTTTGCTATTTAGTTCATATTATACTGTAATTTTTTATGATAATAACTGTCTTCCTGGAGCAGGTTCTTTATCTGAATTCTGTTTAGACAATAAGGGAGAAGGCTGAAGTTCATCCTGTGTCATTTGGCCCTTAATTATATTCAGCTCAAAATAATCTCTCTGTCAAAGTGTCACATTTTTGGGTGGCCTGCCCTTGGCCCCTACACCACCAATTTGAAGTCGGCTGCAAAGAGTTCCCTGGTAATGCCATCTACAGCGGTCAACCTCCCTGGATGCAAAGTAAGGGTTTAAAATCTAAATGATAAGCCTGGGAAGGGGGAGAAAGAGTGAGTCAGATGATGAAACACTTATATAACTGGCAAAACCACAGTCAGTAAATCCCAGTCTCCACCAATTCCTCACCTGCTTATGCGCCTGAATTTGGCTGCAGGAAAACCTAGAGGGGAAAAAAAAAAGAATAAAAAAGTGAGTAGAAGCATTTAAATTTATCGGGAGTATCTTCAACCCTTGTTGTGGAAGCAAATACTACACCTCTTACTAATCAATCAGTTCTCCTATATCCTAAGAGTCTTTTCTAGATTTTCTCCTTTCTTTTCATATTTATAAGTCCTCTTCTGCAATCTTCATTCTTATCTGATGACTTCGCTTCATACGTCAGTAAAAATAATTTCTATAGACTTCTAACACTTTATTCATCTTTCAGTATCTGCAGTCGTCTCTATGCCTTTCATCTTAACTTGGGTGAATCATCATATCTCTATCTATAGCCAATTTTTCTGCTTATGGATCAGATCTCGTCTGATCATATATACTCAAAACCTTTGTTCCAAAAATTCTCCCCTCCCCCATTTACATTGTCAATATTTACTTCCCAATGGATCATTATCATGAGCATATAAAACTGTTATTTCTCTTTAATAGTGTGAGCTTTCAGCAACATTTGATATAATCGCTCATTCTATGTGTAGCAAAGAATTTGGCTTTCCCCAAAGAGATGTCTGGCTTTTGTCCCTTGCATCCGGAGGATAACCTCTAAACCCTTGGAATTTCCTGAGTGATAAGAACGTCTTTATTTTTCTCAATGGGCCTCTGGGACTACACCTGACAATTTATGCTAACAATGTGATTAGTGAGGGGCCCATGATATCAGCTGAATCTCCAGGGAATGGGAGACTGGAGACTAAGTTCAACCATGTGGAAAAACAAACAATCAATCATTCCTACAGTGATTCAAGAATAAAAAGTCTTGGACACTGAAGCCCTATGAGATTCCCTGGTTAGAAACACTCTTTGTGTGTTGTTACACATCAATGTCCAGAAAGCAAGGTGCTCTGCGGACAATGGGGATTTCACACGTGTAAACTGCCAGGACTCTGCCCAATGCACATCTTCCCCTGACTGATTTTAATGTATACTTTTCCTATAATAAATCATGACTGTATGTAATGGGTTTCAGTGAGTTCTATGAATCTTTCTAATGAATTATCATAAGTGAGGGTGTTTTGAAGACACGCCCCTCTCCAATTTACAATTGGTGTTAGAAGTGAAAACAGTCATTCAGGACTGTTCCCTTAGACCTGGTGGTTTGGCTAATTTGGACATTCTTCTTTGGCAATACTTTTTTCACTTCATATCCAGGACATCAAAGTTTTAATGGCTGTCCTTCTATTGCACTGGTCACTCCATTCCAGTCCCCCTTTCAGTTTTCTTCTCCTCTCCCTTACTCTCTAATATTGTAGTGCTCTCAAGCTAATTATTCCCCCCCCCCTTTCCTTCATTTATAGTAACTTCCTCTTCATTTATAGTAACACTTTCATGATCTGATCCAGTCTCAAGAGTTTAAATATTATCTATCTGTTAATGTACTAACTGCCTATCTTCAGTCTGTCCTCTTTCCTTAAAGCCATACTGGTATGTCATAGCTTAATTAATACCTCCATCTAGACATCTGACAGATTTTGAAATTTAATACATCATATGAACATCTGCTCTCTTCTTTCCTAACTACGTCGGCCCCCATATTTCTTATTTCTTCTATGATCTTTTCTTATTCTTCTATGATCTTCCTCAACTAAGTGGATGGATAAGCCAACACTTGAGTTACTCCAGTCAAAAATATGGAGTATGAGATTATATTGAACTCTGCATTTTCTTTTATGTGAAAGTTGTCAGAGGAGACTTTACCCTCAAAATATATTCAGGATCTGATAGTTTACTACATTCAGTGCTACCAATTCATCATCCCTTTTCTTGATTACTGTGAAAATACTGTAAGTACTTCAACTGGTACTTTCCTTGACCAAGCATAGCCTAATCTCAAGAATGGAGTCAGAGTAATTTTTTGAAAGAAAAATCAGGTCATGTTCCCCCTCTGCTCAAAACCTGCTCGTGGTCTCCTATTTCACTTAGAGAAAAATCAAAGTCCTTACAAAGACCAACAATCTGCGATATGATATGCCTCAATATTTGCTGTCAGATCTGATGAGCAACTAACAGCTCCTGTCACATTGTCCTTCTTGTTTTAATGTTTACTGAAAATAATAAGTCTACTTTCACCTTTGCTGCTACAAATTGCCAGACACTCTTCTCCCTTATGTTCAGTAAGCTAATCCCTTGTCTGCTTTCAGTTTTTGTCAAATGTCAAATTTTTATAACTTATCTTTAAATCTGCTTAAAACTTTACCTGCATCCCAAGGCGCCGAATGTCCCTTATCATTGATTACATTTTGCGCCATTTTCCAAAGTACTTGTCACTTTCTAAAATATTATGTAATTTATTTATAGTTTTTTGTCTTTACTTCCCCTTAGAATACCAGATTCAGGTTGTAAGGGTCTTTCTTTAGTTAGCTTTTGATAAATTCCATGTATAAATATAACCACCGTCAATGTTCCTCCCTTATCATGGTCACAAGCATTAAAATTGAAGTTTATTACTTACCATACTCTGTCTTAGAAATATCTGCTCCCCCCCAACGCAATGCAAGTTTGACTGTGAAGACAATACCTCTTAAGCACTCAATTTCTTTCATCAGGATTTTGGCTTTTTTTTTAATTTCCTTTTCTTACACTTTTTCTTTTTTTTTAAACAACATTGTCTAATTCCAAATTATGAGAATAAATCTGCACTTTAAGATGTAAGAATACCTTCTTTAGGAAATCTAAATTTGTTCATTCTATTTCTGTACACTGATACATCCCAGTCTAATTCTCTCTCTCTCTCTCTCTCCCTCTTTGTCTCAGGAATTTGCTTTTAAAAAGCAGAAAGAAAATAGCAAATTCCAACATTCCGAATTTTTCCTAGCATTTGCTTTAGTGCTCTAACTTTGCTTGCATTTGGTCTGCCTTCCTGGGCTAGCAAATTGGTTAGAATTTATGAGTGTTTAGCAATATTTGTAGTTTCTTCCCTCCAGCTTATATGTAAACATTGCATATCCCACCCCCAGAAATTAAACACCGTCATATGATTTCAAGAAAATTAAGTGAATTTAACTTAAGTCACATATGGATAGAAGAGCTGATGAATAATACCCATTTCTCCTTTCCTTCATTCAGATGGAATTACTTCCAAATCTACGTGGTGTGGAATATGGATAACGGCTGCTTAGAACCACGTGTGAACTTTGCGACAGTGATAAACACTTATTGTATTCAGGCACTGAGATTTGGGTGCTTTTGTTTTGTAGCATAATGTAGCTAATCCTTATTGAAACAACGGGGAAAAACGTAACTAAATATTTTACCAAGACATTGAAAAAGTTTCTAGTCCTCCAAACTATAACAGTTATATCTTCACGGACCCCCTTCTAGAGAAAAAACAAGAACATTTTAGAATTTGTCTTAAGTAGCATAAACTACTTGTTTCAAATGCTGTTATGTTTAAAATTAGAGTCTGTCATATGTGACAAAAACCATCACATTATAGTTCTAAAAAGATCGAATTGTATTATGTTTTCACATAAGAGATGCCAAGTCATTTAAATCTTGTATTGAAGCTTCATGGTATCAGGTATGTAGGGCTTTTCAATGATTTGTTCCTTTAAAATCCTTGTTACTAAGATTCTTTCCAAAAGTCCAAATTTAGAGTGACAATATGGATTGCTTTTCCTAGGAGATTTTCATTTACATCTATTGTTTGGGTTTAATTTTTAAAAATACCTCTTTTAACTATCTATTATTCTGTATGGACAATAAATTATCTGATCACTCTACCCATAACAGAAAATAAAGCTCTTACTGTCCCTTTTGAATTATATCAGGACAGAAGAAAATCAGAAAAGAACATGTCCTCACTCCCTTGAAGGTATTTCCCACAAGATGAACAGAAAACTTTTAATGATTTCTTGTTGGGAAAATTTTAATCATGTTACACCACCAAGATGAAAGATGACTTGAGAACCACACTTTTTAATCTGAGAATGTGCTCAAGCGAATTATGAAGGATTCTATTGATAGATAAGAATAGAAAAAATATGTATTGGGAAGAACATATACTTCTCAAATTCAAAAAGCAATAGACCACATTTGTTGACAAATGTGTTTATGTCTTGTAGATGCTTTATTCATGTATGTGTCAAATCCCTGGATTATGGGTATTGTCCTTTAGTGTAAAATTCAAAAACTGCTTTGATTACACTCAATGTTCTTTGAGGTTTGGAACACATTCTTTACTCCAGTATGCTTACATATGTCCTAGAACAAGTTCTTATAGATTGTTATTAAGATGAAAAGTATGCATGTAAGTATTTTACTAATACATTATTTGGAAAATTTAAATTTACTGAAACAAATATTTTTGAGCCTATTATAAATGTGCAAAATATCTTTATAGAAACTGTGGAAAATATAAAACAAAAAGTGTGTGCCTTGTTTATTGCTTCCTATTTTCTTCTTTTCAGAGAAGTCTCTAAATATTTAGAAACGTAAATGCCTGGGAAAGACAAAGCTCTTTAGAGTGGGAAAATGCTGTTAGAATAAATTAAGGTCAACATTGTTTCCCCAATGTGTACATCATATTTTATAGGTCAGTTTTAAATTTTAATGAAAAATGCATAATAAGTGCTTAGCTCTCACTAAATGTCTATGATTATTTATATTTCTAGGATGATCTTTAGTTTTGTTTAACTGAAATTTAGAAATCTGTTTGCAAAAGAAGTATATTTTCTTTTGTGGTAAGACACTCCTCTAATTCAACCATCTTTTAGATGCATTCTTTCCGTGTAACCAACCCACTAAAAATACAATGATTTGTATAAGCAGAAGAGAAATAAATTGTTAGAACTTCTTGCCTCAAACTATGTTTAAAAAAAGACTGATGCACATTTTCAAATCTTTGGACTAAGGAAACAAGTACTGTAGTGTTAAAGTAGGGGGCAGATATTATGATAAATGATTCAAAGTGCTCAAGGAACCAGTTCTGGATTTAGATAGACTGCTTGGTGTCATTTCTGAGCTCTGTCCTGTGTGACTTTGTCTGCAGAGTGACATTATTCTGTATCACCTGTAGAAAACTTAGCTTTCCTTCTTGATTGAGAAAGGGTTATTGATTGAGCAATAAAAATATAAAGGATGAATGTGCATACAAAATCCAGAGTGAAGTAATTCTTTAATAAATACTTGCCATTATTATTATTATATCAATAACCTAGAAAAAAGGTGATTACAATTAATGCAAAATTCTATTAGGAAACATGCACAAACTCTTGAACATTATCTGCAAACTCATTGAAAGAGCTTTGTCCTACTAAGCAGACATATGAGGGCACTCACTTATGCAAGCAATGGTAATTAACCAAGCATTCCAATTCTATTATAGAGTCTTACATCCTTCATCAGAAATACTGGAGGAGGATATGCTCTCTTGATTTCTGAAAAAAGGCATTCATCCCATGCTTACTTCAGAAGATTGATTGGGTGTGGATGCTTCATTTCCTTTAGAAGAGATCAAATTAGCAATTAACTCATTCACAGGTAGAAACAGCCAGAGCTTAGTGAAGCTTTATAAGGTCTTACCTGGTGAAAAATTAGTAATTGCCACAATAATAGATGAGGCTAAATAAAGGAATTGCCCTGAGGCAGGAGAAACATAATTATAAATATGTATTTTTAACAAAAATTAGGATGGCATTGTTTTGTAAGTTTTAAAATTATGTTCGAAAGTACATTGGCTTCTAAGGTATAATTCTAACATACAATTAAACACATATAGACAGGAAATTGTCATTTCAGCTTATTAGTGTGGAAAGAAACAGCAACTTTTATTGTCACGCGATAAGAAAATTGCATTGTAAGTTTCATTATCTGTCAAAACAACTCTCAATTTTTAAAAAGAGAGAAAGAAGAAAAAAGAAGAAAAGAAAGTTTCTGAAGTTGACAAGAATTAAAAAGGAGTGAATTGCTCTGTGATGAAAATTGAAGATAAAATTGTCCACAGCTGATTGTTGATTCTGAAATTATAACACAGATAAATTGTAATTTTAAGTTCAGAACACATCATTTAGTATGTATTTATAAGATAAAAACAATTATTTCAATTGAAAATACTCAAGCTGTCTTTTGTGACCATTTTAATAATTTTTATTCCTTATTCACCATCCTGTGTTTATTGTTCCCTGTTATGGACTGAATGTTTGTGTCTCTCCAAACTCCATTGCGTTGAAATTCTACTCCTAATGCGATATTAGGAGAAGGGGCCTTCTGAAAATAGGATAAAGGAGGTCAGAAAGATGGAGCCAGCATGAATGGGGTGAGTGTCCCTTATAAGAGTGACAAAAGAGTTTGCTTCCTGTCTCTGCTCTCCACCGTGGGAGGTTACAAGGAGAAGGTGGCCATCTGTAGCTCTGAAGAGAGGCCTCACCAGAACCCACCATGCTGTCACCCTGGTCTGAGACTCCAGCCTCAAGAACCATGAGAAACACATTTCTGTGGTTTATAACCCACCCCCCCCATTCTATGGTAGTTTGTTATAACAGCCAAACTGAATAAAACCAAGACGTCTCCTTCATACATTTAGCTGTTTTTCCCCTAATCCCCACTGAGGGAAGGCAGTCCAGTCAATTAAGTTCCTAACCACATTTCTTGGCCAAGAGATTCTTTCATCGTCCCACATACTTGTCATAGCTTTCTTTTTGTGTTTTAAATCCTCTGATTTCCTTTCTCTGTTCTTAGTATTTCCATTGTGGGATTAATTATACTATTCTAATGAAGCTTTCTTAACTTTTTAAGCCTTCAAAGACTGTTACATGATATAAAGCTGTAAAATCAAATAACTTCCTGCTGGCCTCTGCTACCCATTCCTCTAGGTTGAATAATGCTCTCAGTGGGATAAAAAGGTAAGCATTCAAGTAGGTCAGGGATTTCCTTACAAATAGCATTGCCACTCTATTGCTCTACTATAGAAAATAACAAGAGCATGTTTTTATCTGATTGTGAAGCCTTTGGCATCTTCTGTACACTTTCAAGGCTGCAGGCCACAGTGGAATAGGTTGAATTAATCTCTTTAGGTTTAAGCCTATTTATCAAAAAGGAAGAAGGCTGTATGCTAAAGTCTTAGGTCAAGCCCTCTGCTTGCACAACTCCTTCTGCCTTCATACAACTGAGATGTGACTTAATAACATCTTTACACATTGAATAATGCTTCGCAGCTGTCTTATGATGGCAGAACACCATAAGACATTGTGTAAATGTTGAGAGATATAATATTATTAATCCAGGTATGAATCTAGGAGCAAAAGCATAGAAAGATTTAACAGTCTTTAGGGAGTTCAGTGAAAAATGAGGTGTAAATGTTGCTCAGTCTTTAAAAAAATATATGCACACATATCTTATATATGTATGGCCTCTATATATGAATTCAAATTTCAGGGAGAACCATAATCCAAAATTCTTAGAGCAGACACAAGATACACAAGATTACTTGAAAAGAAATATCAAATAATGTTCAATGATATGCTGTCTTTGAGGTCCGTGAGTTCCAATCCATTCTCGTGGGTAGTTGATTTCCTATTTTCTAAGTGTAGGGAGTGGAAATGAATGGCATACTTGTGGGAGCCTAGGTTGCCAATGTTAATGAGGTGGGTGTGGCTTTAGACAAATTTACCACGTTTGCAAGATTAATCCTTCTCAAACTACTACCTTCTAAGACTCTCCCAAGTCAGGGACCTAAAGCCAACTTTAAATATTCTATCTCCCTAAACTTATTATTTACCTCCTTCTCTTCATCTGTGTCTTTCTGCAAACATTTACTGAAAACCCACTGGGGGTAGTCTCTACATATAAAAATGATAAATGTAACATAACTCCTGCCTAAAAAATAATGACGGAGAAGGTATATAATAACGTGAAAGATATCTATCAGCATGAAAACTGTCATCAATTCTTAAGTATTAAATGCTTTCGGACACTAGGAAAATGAATAATAAAATTTACCAAAATGATATGTGAGCAACAGAAATTTTTCACAGAAAGAAGATCAGTTATAAGGATCATTTGAAATTAACTATGAAGCTTGTTCAAACACATATTTCTAGGCCCAACTAGTTTTGATGCTGCAGATAGAACTTAAAATTCTGCATGTTTAACACATAATAGAGATTCATAATAATAATAATAATAGCTAACTCATGATTGAATGACTAATTATAATAAATGACACTTTGATGAATCTATTGACTTTGAATTCAGGCACTGCTTTAAGCTCGTTTGTATTTTTGGAATGAGTATATTAGTTATTGTGGAAAAGAACTACCCAAGAGAAACATTATGGAAGAACATGTAGAAAAGCATTATTATCTACAAACTATTTTCAAACTTATATCTAGTTTAACCACCATTCCTAATCTCATTGCTTATTATTAACAATGACTTATTCTCCTAGAACTATAGTAGGCACATCTGGCCAGCTCTGCTTTCAGTCACACTGACTAGGGCTCTACAGTCTTTATTTTAAAAAACAATCTTAAGAGACAGCAGCTACATAAGGTAAGCTATAGATTCTTATAGTCATTGTTGAAGGCTCAAGGGATAAGCACAATTACACCTTTGTTAGGTGAACCACCATCATACTGGCCGAGGCAAGTCACATGGTGAAGACTGATTTTAGTAGGGTGGTGTATATGTCAAGTTCAGTCAAGAGTTTGAATCCACACTAGTTATTCAAAGGTAATTTAATAAACACTTTTGATGAGGTATAAAGATATTAACTGATAACAGAAAGATATCATGCCTACACCTAAGAGAAGAAAGAAAGGAACTTCAGATAACTAAAATCTGTAAGCATAGATGAGGGTCCCTGTCATGGACTCAATTGTGTTCCTCAAGATTCATTGGTTCAAGCCTAACCCCAATGAGACTGTATTTGGAGATAGGGACTTTAAGGAGGTAGTTAAGGTTTGATGAATTTGTAAGGGGCCTTAATTCATGACTGATGACATTATAGGATGAGAAAAAGGCACCAGGGGTGTGCATGCACAGGGAAAGGCTATGTGAGGATGCAGCAAGAAGGTGGCCCATCTGCAGGCCAAAAAGAGAGGCCTCAGGAGAAACTAATCCTTTCAGCATTTTGATCTTGTACTTCTAGCCTCCAGGACTGGTAGCAAATATGTATTTTTTGTTTAAGCCCTCCAGCCTATCAAGTCTGTATTTTGTCACGGCAGGTCCGGCAGACAAGCAAGGCCTTATGGAGCTGAGATTTATTTTCGTAAGGAGGTCATGTTAATGTGAATGCTGAGGAACAGTTCCTTGATCATGTGATACATTATTTCTGAGGATGGGTAAAATTTTGATAATATAAAAAATATTCACATTTTGTAAAATCATTTAAAATCAGAATGAGTCCACATTTTTATTTTTAGTTTTAATATTGTACTAGTAATTGTTTCTTTGAATGCATGGCTTTATTTGAAAATTACATTCAACAATTATTTAATTTTAGAAATCAATATTATGGTTTTGTTTTGCCCAAAGAAATTAAGTCGATTGAAATCAAAAACCAAAAAATAAAGTAGGAAAAATTAAGAATATTAGTAAGACTTATTTTTTTATATAGGAACACTTAATACTTCAACTATTATTAATTACAAAAAGAATAAGTGGATATATCTTCGCTCTCAATAAGACAAATTACAATAAAACAGAGTTGCAAATTAAGTGGAATGAAAACGGAATGCTAAAAGTTTTAAGCAAAGAATTTACTGTTGACAAATACATTCAGCCTAAAGTGAAAATAGGATGTAGTGGGAAAATTTGAAGGAAGCTATTAGAGCACTTCTGCTCTCTGAGGGTGGCATCCTACCAATAAATTGATAAGCTACCAAAATAGCCATAGTTTACATCTGGGAAGTCTTCAAAAGTAGCCATACACATAGAGTTCAAATATAATGTGAGCAGTTGTAAATTGTTGAACAGTTGTAAAAAACAAGGCTTAAAATTTTTATTACTATAGAAACTTTACTATCACTATTACCTATGACACATTACAGCCATATTCAGGAGTTTCAGACAAGTTTTATCTGAGGGTACAGAGTAAATGAGTCCAAGAGTTGTAAATCGTAAGGTTAACTGGAGTGAATTATGAAGAGTTTAAATATTTTGCACGAAATCATTTGGAAAAACAGGCTTAGATTAAATATGTGAGCAGGAGCAGGGGAGGGGCAGAGAGAGAGGGAGAGAGAGAACCCCAAGCAGAGTGCACACTCAGTGCAGAGCCCAACAAGAGGCTCAATCCCACAACCCTGGAACCATGACCTGAGCCAAAATCAAGAGTCTGACGCTCAACTGATGGAGCCACCCAGGAACCCCTACTTTGGTAGCTTTAAATCAGTGCATGTGTAAGGGGGAGGGGGTAGCAGACACTGGAAATGAGAAAATGAGGGCTTTTTAAAATTTCTTCCAAAATGTCATTTGTTCAACATATATCAGCATTTCACTGGAGTTGTTTCTTGTTATTAAATGATATTAACAATGATGATAGAATTACTTAACATGTAAAGGTTTATTCTAGACCAAAAGTCTGAACATTTAATTCTCCTTAGTATGATATGATGATGCTGAGGTCAGAGATGTTGCATCTCATTCAAGGTAATTCTTCTGGTAATCCTGGAGAAGCAATATGAAACTTTGTCTCACTCAAAGGGAATTGGAAAGGGAATGTCTGGGAGTCCTAAGATCTTAGTATGAGTCTCTATACTCCATCTTTGCTTTTTGACCTTGGGTACTTTGCTTTCAGTCTACGTTTCTCCAATTAAAACTATAGAGAATGGGGCGCCTGGGTGGCTCAGTCGATTGAGCATCTGACTTCGGCTCAGGTCATGATCTCACGGTTCTTGAGTTTGAGCCCCACGTCGGGCTCTGTGCTGACAGCTCAGGGCCTGGAGCCTGCTTCAGATTCTGTGTCTCCCTCTCTCTCTGCTCCTCCCCTGCTCACACTATGTCTCTCTCTCAAAAATAAATAAAGATTAAAAAAAAAAAAAAAAACTACAGAGAAGACCTATCTTTTAGGATTGTTTGAGAAATAGTTTTGTAAAATTATAAAATGCTTCATTAATCTAAAATATGTAATGCATTTAAAAATGTTAGTAAAAAATTAAGTAAAATAAAATTTAAGTTAAAAGATTTGCTAAAATTTAGGTAAATTGATATGTAAATTAGAGATAATTTTTTTGGTTCTGTTTCATTGGAGAATCTAACACATTCCATAAATAATCTCTTTTCCAAGTAAATAACATGACTTTTTATTACAGCATTATGATGAATTTTAATTAATTTTTAACCTATGTATTAACTCTGGACACATTCTAGACTGTGTGCTTTTCCTAAAATAATAAAATGTTTAAATTTTCATTTTTCCTTTCACTTTTTCAAGAACTATTAAAATGTCTCTGGCCCACAGCTACTTGGGAACAATTTTGCTAATATGCCGCTATGTCCACTAAATATTTTGGTACAAGAGTTTGTTTAATACAAATCCTTCAGATCTGTCCTATCACTATAACAACGCACTTAGAGTTGTCTGGATCCATGTGGCACTACCATTCCATGAATTAGTGTTCTGTGCAGAAAGTATTAGTAAATGGATACTTCTTAATGCTTAGAGCCCTATGTTTCAGTAGACCCACTAAATATTTCAGTATTTCCAAATGTCTTCAGTGTGTGAAATATTTGAGACTATAAGGACTCAAAGGTATATTTTTCGGCTGCACACCTCTAAAAAGTTTTATGAAACTCATTTCTCTATTGACTATGCATAAAGTATCTTCAGGATCATAATTTTTTTTTTCTTTTTATCTTATCAAGTGATTTTTATCCCAGACAGAGTCAAAGAACTTAAAGTAACTTATGGCCCCAGCTTTTAAAAAGAAGACTCAAGTTTGGGAGAGCTGCATGGGCTGCCATTAGAAGATACCACAGAATGGGTGGTTTAAACAAAAGAAATTTATTTCTCACTGTTCTGGAGGCTTTGACATCCAAGACCAAGGCGCTGGCTGATTTGGTTCCTAGAGCAACTTTTTCTGGTATGTCCTCACGTGCTTGAGAGAGAGAGAAAGCAAGCTCTCGTGTCTCTTCTTACAAAGGCACTAGTCTCCTGATGAGGGTTCCACCTTCATGACCCAGTTACCTCCTAAAGGCTTCACCTCTAAATACCAAAACATTGGAGATTAGGTTTTTAATCATATGAATTTGGAAAGGGACACACACATGCGGTCCATCCCATTATGTTTTTTCTGAAATGGCCTTATTGACTAAAGTCATTAGTGAGGATTTTCAAGTAACGGTCCAAATTTTGCCATGTGATTATTAGAGGATATTTCAAGTCAATCCTAAAACATTATATTAAGATCACTGTTCCCATTAGTGCAATTGCAAGGCTCATAATTTTTGAAGAAGTCAGCTATTTCATTCCATTTGGTATTTTCGCCAAACTTCGTGCTTTTTTTTGTTTTTTATTTCTCGTTAAATATAAAATCATGAATATAACCATGACTATAACTGTCATTTTATTCACCATGCTAAATGATTTTATTTTCAGTTGGCAAAAGCAAAAAAATATTCAGAGTGTTAGGGATGGACTTTATATAGACTCCAGAACACTCATCTGATGTGCAAAAAAAAAGAAAAAACAAATGGAGTAACACAGGTTAAGTGACTTGCCCAAAGTCATAAGTTACTTTCTGGTCAGTATCCAGAATTGAATTCAGTTTCTTGATTCCAAGTTTATTATCTTTTGGTGGCACTAACACAAGTAAATAAATCTTATGAACCAATGTGAATTATGCAGAGGCCGCTTTTAGGCAATAGGCTCGAGCAATGGAAACTTGAACGAGGCAGATGGGCCCACAGGGACCACCCAGCTCCATGCAAACAAGCTCATTAAGTGACCCTCCTCAAAAGCCATGGACCCTAACTAACAAATGGGCTACTCGCAAGGAGGTACAACTACAAAAAAAAGAGAAAATACCATACATCTCCATACTCCCTCACTCCACCCTATAACTGTGGCCTCTCACAATCGCTTGTGGCCTTGTGGCAGACAGTTTCTCCTTTGCTGTCCTGCCTGAGGCCTCCTTGCAGTGTATTCAATAAACTTCTATCCCTTTTGTTCTGCCATGGGTGAATTATTTCACTACACCGGCCCCTACCCAATTGAGAACCCCTAAAACAGTTGATAAAATGCTGGGGTACCCATGTGGCTCAGTCAGTTAAGTATCTGACTTCAGCTCCAGCCATGATCTCATGGTTTGTGAGTTCAAGCCCCACACTGGGCTCTCTGCTGTCAGGGTAGAGCCTGCTTTGGATCCTCTGTCTCCCTCTCTCTGCACCTTCCCCCGTCCCCCAAGTTTGCACTCTCCCTCTCTCTCAAAAATAAATAAACAGGAAACAATATGGTTTTTTTTTTTAACTGTTTATTTAGTTTTGACACAGAGAGAGACAGAGCATGAACGGGCGAGGTTCAGAGAGAGAGGAAGACACAAAATCCGAAGCAGGTTCCAGGCTCTGAGCTGCCAGCACAGAGCCCGACGCGGGGCTCGAACTCACAGACCGCAAGATCATGACCTGAGCCAAAGTCGGACGCTTAACCGACTGAGCCACTCAGGTGCCCCAGAAAACAATATGTTTTAGTGGGTGATGGTTATTGAGGAGGACACCTGTTGGGATGAGCACTGGGTGTTGTATGGAAACCAATTTGACCATAAATTTCATATTAAAAAAAATTTTTTTAAAAAGTTGGTAAAATGCTCAATAGCCCTACTCAATTGTTGGTCTGGTCTTGTTTGAGACTTTATGGATATAGCCACAGAGTCACTGAAAGGTATTATTAATTCCGTAGACAATTGCCACAACATTGTTACTTTCTTTTTTCTGTCAGTGAGCATGTCACTCAAACCTCAGTTTAAAATAGTAATACAAATAAACTAACTAAAAGAACTATGTTAAGTAGAGGAAGTCCAGAGGAAGTAAGAAGATGCAATAGATTCTGGAGCTAATTAGAACAAAAATCCCCCCCCCCACCCAATATCAAAGAGATACATAAATCAACTTTGTTGACACATGGTGTAAAAGAGGTTAGTAGTTTGTTGTAACATGGTCTGAAAGACTGAACTATTTTGATCTGGTAACATAAATAAGGATTTGATGTATTTTTTCCTCTTTTGTTTACTAGTAATAAAGCGATATTTAAAAATAAAAATTTAGGCAGGGGCGCCTGGGTGTCTCAGTCGTTTAAGTGTCCGACTCGATTTCGGCTCAAGTTGTGATATCACAGTTACGAGATCAAGTCCCGCATGTTGGACTCCATGCTGACAACGTGGAGCCTCGTTGGGATTCTCCCTCTCCCTCTCTCTTTGCCCCTCCCCTGCTCTGTCTCTGTCTCTGCCTCTCTCTCTTTCTCCCTCCCTCTCTCTTTCAATATAAGTAAATAAACATTTGAACTTTTTTTAAATAAAAATAAAAATTCAGGTAAACTGTGACATAGTGAAGAGATTTTTATTATGTTTTCCAAAAACCTACAAAAGCAACAAAAACATTGAATAACAGGGACAAATTTATTTCTCATAAAAGTAGGTATAAAACAAACCCAAACCCCAGATTGTGAACTATATATTACAACATACAGAGTTCATGTACAATGGGGGATATTTAGATTCCACCCCTACTTTTTTAAATTTTACACAACGCATATACCTCTGCAAAGATAAATAATGTGTTCTTGACAAAAATCACAAACTATTAATGGAGGAAAATTTATGACAGGGGTGGATGCGAAGAATGCCTTAGTATTCCAAATTATTCAATTTGAATCTATAATAGATTAAATATATTTTTTCTAGGGGATTTCCAATAAAGTGGACAGAGTATATATATACAGAGTATATATCGACACCTCCAAAGGACTTGCACTTTGGCCGTGAGACTTGCTTTAATTATTGAAATGCTTGCAGATGTGACTTTAGCGGATGCCTTAAATGTGGTTTGGTGATTGTTTTTGTCATAACCCCTCCTCCCCTAAACAGAGCACCTTTTTACTTAACTCAGGCTCTGACACATAAGCCCAGCCTCTGCTTGCACCAGACCTCCTTACCCCACCCCACTTTGCACACCTTTCTCACTCAGCCAGAGTTCCAATACTCTGCCTTGCTCACTCTCCACCCCAAATTCTTTTTCTCCAAACCTACCCCCCAGCCTGTGCCTCCATACCCTCCTCAGAGTATATTCCCCATCAGTTAGTCTGTTTGTCCTTGTGTAGAGGTTTCCAAGTTAGCCTCTACCACCATGGTCAGGGCCCCCACAGTATCCCCTCCTATAATTTGGTGGGAAATGAAACTGCTAAAACTTGTGATACGTAAGATTTTTTAATTTCCATTTCCTAGAAGGAAAGGAAAAAGAGTAAAAGAGCAAATGAAAAAGAAGGGCGGGGGAAAAGAATAGCCACATCAGGGTTTGGAGCAATGTTGGGACATGATCACACATTTTAAAAGATGGCATTGGGCATAGAACAGAGACCCCAAGACCAAAGGGAGGATACCAGTCAGAAGTTGAATTCTGCTCTCTGGAAGAAGCATGATGGTACCTTAGATAGTGTAAATATAAAGAAAGTTTTAGGGGGCTGGTTTCTTGATATATTTTTAAGGTTGAGCCAGTAGGATTAGCTAATGGAAGGAAGGAACCAGTCAAAGGTGACAACAAAGGATTTTTACTACCTTAAGAACCTGGGTATTTAGAATTACTATTTGCTAGCTGAAGTAAATTAGTTTGAGAAATATCAAGAATTTCATTTTGAACATATTAAGTCTTCCAAGTGTATTAAACATTCAAAGGGCATCACAGATTTTATAAAAGAATATGTTATATTCTTCTATAAAGAATTTCTCTTATAAAATAATTATTTATCTTATAAAGGAATATGTAATATTTTCTCCCTGAAAATACATGAGATATGCCAGAGTTTAAGGTATACATGAAAAGTGAAATAGCCTCTACTCACTCTCATTTGAAACATGGATTTGTCCATGCAATAAAAGCAAATAAATAAAGAACATATAGAAAACTTAGGCAGATTGTGAGAAAAAACATATAACAACCTACCAGAAAATTACCAGAAAAACTTGCTGGTTTTCTAGGTACATTTTCCCAAATTCCAAAGAAGAAATAATTCAGATCCTATCGAAAATATCCCAGGGGCATCTGGGTGGCTCAGCCAGGTAAGCATCTCGCTTTGGCTCAGGTGATAATCTCATGGTTTATGAGCTTGAGCCAAACATTGGGCTCTCTGGTGTCAGCATGGAGCCCACTTCGGATCCTCTGCCTCCCTTTTTCTCTGCCTCTCTCATTCTTTCAAAAATAAATAAACATTAAAAAAAAGAAAAAAAGAAAAGAAAAGGAAAGAAAAGAAAGAAAAGAAAAGAAAAGAAAAGAAAAGAAAAGAAAAGAAAAGAAAAGAAAAAAAGAAAAGAAAAAGAAAATATTCCAGAGGACAAAAACATCAAAAGAGTTTTGGTAAGTCTTTGGATTCAAGCTTTTATATAAATACCAAATTTGGAAAAAGTAGCACAATCAAAACACAAAAACCTGATACTATATACTCAGTTTACTAATAAATACAACACAAAAGCCTTACTAAAAAGATGGCGATTTGAATTCAATGATTATATGTATAAAGTCTCATAATTCAAAGGATTTTTACTGGGAATTCTGTATATAATTCACCTTATCAGTAAATCAAAAAAGAAAAAAAAAATCAATGAACTCCATAAATGATAAAAAGTTTTCTGATGTTTAATTACAAATCAATGCTGACTTTCATTTAATGAAACAAGAACAGATGGATTCTTATTTAGTACATGGATATACATAGATATATTATATGGATATAGATATATAAATATTCAAAAGTCAGCTGCATTCTAAATGGAGAACTACTAAGCTTTTTCCTTCAAAGTCTAGGACAGTATAAGGATATCTATGCTGATCTTTATTATTTAACATTTTACTGAAAGTACTAGTCAAGATATATTGATATGAAAAGTAAATATGATACAAATATTATACAGGAAAAGGCAAAATTATTACTTTCACATGATAAGATTGAATATCTAAAAAATATAAAAAGAATCAATGAGAAACATTATAAAATATGAAAATTCAGTAAGTATTTGAGTAAAAATATCAATTGACTTCTAATGTAATATCAATTGACTTCCAAAATTTTTAAAGCTTTGTAAAAACTGAAAAGGATAAAATTACCATTTTTTCTAGAAAAATATAAAATATCCAGGAATAAATTTACTAAAATAAGTGTGGGGCATAAAAGGAGATGAATTTACAACTCTACTGGACAGGAAAAAGACTTGAATTTAGAATTCAACAGCAAGATTAATAAATCTGACTACATAAAATACAATCTTCATAGAAAGTAGATAAGATATTGCAAAAAGTGAAATATAAACTGGTAATATATTTTCAGTTCATATGGCAAATTGTTAATTTCATGAATTCACAAAATGCTTTAAGATTAATAAGTCAATAGAAAAAGTAGGAAAAGCATATGAGCAGACGGTTCATAAAATATAATACACTAATACTCACTATACGTATGAAACAGTATTTGACATTAATTACTCAAGAAAATACAAGTAACACAATAACAAATTGCTATTTTTACTTAAGTTGGTGCAATTTGATACTACGATATTTTGCAGAGAATCTGACAGTTGGAGTTGTAAATCTACAGCATTTTAATAAAATATTTGGACATATTTATCAAAATAAACATGCATATTAAGCAATCCCTTTCTTTTCTTTTCTTTTTTCATTTGAGAGCATGAGTGGGGTAGGGGAGCAGAGAGAGAGAGGGAGAGAGAGAATCTTAAGCAGGCTTCATGCTCAGCAAGGAGCCTGATGTGAGGCTTAGTCCTACAACGTTGTGATAATGACCGGAGCTGAAATCAAGAGCTGGACATTCAAATGACTGATCCACCCAGGTGCCCCAGTAAGCAATGCCTGTCTATGAATGAATTTCACAGATAATCTCACATAAATTAACAAAGGTGTGTACTATATAGATAAATTTAACTTAACACTGTAATAGCAAAACAACAAGAAGTAACATGACTGTCTATCATAACAATTAACATAGTTAATTAAACTATGGTAGACTCATAAAATAATGTAAAATGAACCCATTAAAAAGAAGGAGTTATGTGTATGTATGGTCTGAATAGTAGTCTAGTTATTACCACTGCAATAATAGTGATTTTTTGGTTTTGATAACATACGTGTTCAGATATTGGTTTTGTAAGATGCTATCATTGGGGAAAGGTGGGTAAAAGTGTATGCGAAAACTCCTTGTGCTAATTTTGTAACATGTAAGTTTATAATAATGTGAAATAAAAAAAATTATATGTCTAGGGTCACCTGGGTGAGTTAGTTGGTTAAGCGTCTGACTCTTGGTTTAGTCTCCGGTCATGATCTCATGGATTCATGGGTTTCAGCCCCAAGTTGGGCTCTGTACTGACAGCACAGAGCCTGCTTGAGATTCTCTGACTCTCTCTCTGTCTGTCTCTCTCTCTCTCTCTCTGCCCCTCCCCCACTCATGCTGTCTCTGTCTCTCTCAAAATAAATACATAAATTTAAAAAAATATATAAGCCTAGATGGTCTAATATGGAAGAATGAATAATATAATTTACACTGTGGATATAAATGTTTTATATATTCAATATATAAATGTATCATGTATTAAATAAATATAAAATACATAAGTATTTTACATACACTGTATTTATTTATTTGTCCAGAGCAACAGGAAATCCTCTTTGGAGGAACAATGCCATCTAGATCTCAAATTTTCCATAGCATTTTCATACATAATGTGGCATCTATTAAAAATTTACCAAATCTTGCAGGGGAAAATAAACCCATGATTGGTCACCAAGAGACAAAAGCAGAAAATAAAGACAAATCCACAAGTGACTAGAGATTTCATGCATATTTAATATGTATGTGGAATTGAGCACAAGATAAAAAAAGGTATAAAGAATCAAATGATGACTATTGTAAAACAAATACCTTAGCATATTAAGAATTTAATAAATAGGCTTAATAACGAATTAGTCATAGCTGAAAAGATGATTAGTAAACTGAATGATAAATCAGAAAAAAAATGATTGAAACATATCGAAAAAATAATGAAAAAAATCCAAACATTAGCATATAGTATATGGTACATGGTGAAGAAATTTATGGGAATTTGAGTGTTTTGTATAAGGAGCGATGAAGAGGTAATAAGAGTGAGAGAGAGAGTTAGAAGCAATATTTTAAAAGCTAATGTGCAAAAATATTAAAATTGATCACATAGATCAAGTCACAGATTAAAACAATGTTATGAACCCAAAGCATAAAAATAAAAAGAAAAGTATGCCCAGGATATTAATAGTAAAATTCCTGAAAATCAAAGACAAAGAGAGAACTTTTATTTATTTATTTATTTTTCAACGTTTATTTTTTTGGGGGGGCAGAAAGAGACAGAGCATGAACGGGGGAGGGGCAGAGAGAGAGGGAGACACAGAATCGGAAACAGGCTCTAGGCTCTGAACCATCAGCCCAGAGCCCGACGCGGGGCTCGAACTCACGATCTGAACCGCAAGATCGTGACCTGGCTGAAGTCGGACGCTTAACCGACTGCGCCACCCAGGCGCCCCAAGAGAGAACTTTTAAATAAACCACTTGGGTGACAAAACGATACACTATTTTTGACAAATCAGCTATAATGCTGACAGCTTTAACGGAAAACAGAATTAATGGAAAAGACAAAGTAAGTAAACTTTATGTAGTTCTGAAAAATATCCATTGAATTAGAATTCCATAGCCACCCCAAAAAAATCCATTAAAACTGAAAGCAAAATAAATATTTGTTCACACAAATTTTGAAAGAAATTAGTTTTAACAAACACTAAAATCATAAGGGTAGTTTTTCAAGTAGAATGTTTATAATGAGTTTCGATGAAAGTGTGGAAATATAGGAATAAATAAAGGGCAGCACAGTGCAGGATATGGGAAAAATATGAATAAATATGTGCAATAATAACAAATAACTCATAAAGCTTAAACACAATTTAAACACAAGAGAACTAGAGTATAAAAGTGAAGACAGTAAATTGAGTTTTAGTGTTCTATGTGCTTTGCTTCATCATGGAGGCTGTAAAATAATAATTACAAATACACCTGAATTAATCTAGAATCTTCTAAGTTCTAGGGTATCCACAGGTAGAATAGCATATTTTAAAAAGTACAGATGTAGGATGTTAATATAGTAAAATTAATAGAGTAAAAACTAATGGAATGAAAAAACTAGGAATATAAAGTGATTTAATCCAAAAGAATGAGAGAAACAGAGGACTTAAAGAGAGATGAACATTTTTCAGCGTGTACTATAAATAAAATTGGATTTTTCAGTTGAATGATGAGATTTTCAGATTGGGAGGTAAGGGGGATAATGTGGTGTCACTGAGAGATACACCTAAATTAAAAATACAGTAAGGATGAGCTATAACCAATGGAACAATTTTATCATATAAACACTAAAGGAAGGCTGGCATAGTTATATGTGTACTAGATAAGATATATTTTATTTTATTAAGTTTACTTACTTATTTTAAGAAGGAGAAAGAGGAAGGAAGGGGCAGAGAGAGAGAGGGGAGAGAGAACCCCAAGCAGGCTCTGTACTGTCAGCTCAGAGCGCCAAGCTGGGCTTGAGCTCACAAACTGTGAGATCAACACCTGAGCCAAAATCAAGAGTCAGAGGCTTAACCAACTGAGCCACCCAGCCGCCCTGGCACAAAGCAGAATTTAAAGTCAAACACTACCAGGAATAAAGAATGAACTTTCAGAATATTATTTGTTGGTAGGTCTTCCTTTATTCTTTTTTTTTTCAATTTAAATTTTAATTAGTAAACATACAAGGCAATATTTGGTTTTAGGAGTAGAATTCAGTGATTCATCACTTACATACAACACCCAGTGCTCATCACAAGTGTCCTCCTTAATACCCATCACCCATCTAGCCCATCCCCCACCCACCTCCCTCCATCAACCCTCAGTTTGTTCTCTGTTAAGAGTCTCTTGTGGTTTGTTTCCCTCTATCCTCTCCCCACCTCCTTCCCAGATGTTCATATGTTTTGTCAGAAGATATAACATTTTGATATCTGTCTGAATCTAACATCCATTCAAAATAAACAGCTCTTAGAAAACCAGAGATAAAAGAGAGCTTCTGGGTTGCCTGGGTGGCTCAGTTGGTTAAGCGGCAGACTCTTGATTCTGGCTCAGGTCATGATGTAACAGTAATGAAATTCAGTGCCCTTCCTCAGGCTCGGAGCTGAGAGCGAAGCCTGCTTGAAGCTCTCTCTCTCTCCTTCCCTCACTGCCCCTTCCCCACTCATGCATGCTCACTCTCTCTCTCTCTCAAAAAAAAAAAAAAAAAAAAAAAAAAGCTTCAATAATATGAAAAAGAATATTTGCAAAATCTTCAGTAGCCATTCTACTTAATGGCCCATTATTGAAAACTTTCCTCAGAATTGTCAATAAATAAAGGACATACTTTATCACACTTGCTTTCAACATTATGCCCAATATTCTATCATGTAGTAAGACATTTTTTTCTTATTTCCTGTTAAACAGTTAAAAATCAATTACTGGAGTTTATAGATATAAATTTGGAAGGCAAAACAATAAATCTTCTGGAAGAGTACATAAGAGAATAACTATAAACTTGGGGGTAGAAAAGATTTCCTAAAGCACATAGAGCACTAACCATAAATTAAAAGATTGATTAATGGTCTCCAATAGATTTAGAAAGTTCTGTTTATCAGAAGACAAAATTAAGACAGTGTAAAGATAAACCACTGAGTAGAAGAAGATGTATGCATTAGATATAAGCAAAATAAGGACTACAAATCAGATTTTTTTTTTAAAGACAGCCACTCAATAGGTATATGTACAAAAGACTTAGGCACATAATAAAACAAAGTGGTGGACAGAGTCCAAAATAGCAAATATCTAATAAAATTAAGAGTTGTTTTCCTATGTGCATAAAGGTTTCTTGTGTCAAAAATATTATTTTGCTTGGCTACATTTGTCTGCCATATGACCACTACTTACATAATCAATGACAGAATAATTCGTCAGGGTATGTGTAGCTTCCTTTAAGATTGGGGCAGGAGTACTGATTTTCCTTTTTGTTTTTTAGTTCTAAAAATGATGTCAACAATATTTCATTCACATATTTTGTATTTTAAGGTGGTCTCAAACATTTGCAATTTGTCCTAATGGTGTGATTATCTTTTTCAGTTCTCAAGAGTGGTCATATAGAAGGATATACATTATTTATTCATGCAAGTCCTGCCCCAACCATCTTCTCCGGAAAATGAGAATAATTTAGACTTGCCAATGCAACTTTTTTTTCCTTTGAACTATCTCAATATTACCCAACTAGAGTGGAGCAAAAAACGCTAGTCCCTCTGTCAGTGATCCTGCAGTACTGTCTCTATGTTTCTATATTTGGTTTTCTCTTGCTCAGACATTTAGCTGCACCTGTTTTATGTGTGATGAATCTAAATCCTGAGAGAGCCTTCATGGTAGCACAAGATGGTCAGGATAATTGGCAGTGGTACTTTTTTTTATTATTATTATTTATTTCTGAGACAGAGCATGAGCTTGGAAGGGGCAGAGAGAGAGCCACACACAGAATCCAAGGCAGGCTCCAGGCTGTCAGCACAGAGCCTGACGCGGGGCTCGAATTCACAGACAGTAAGATCATGGCCTGAGTCGAAGTCGGATGCTCAACTGACGGAGCCACCCAGGCGCCCCGACAGTGGTACATTTTGTGTGGGTTTTGGTGAGGATAAGTGGTTATCTATTAAAAATTGCACTTTTTAAAGTTTGTGTACCCCTCGCTGGGGCTGGCTGATCTCATAGCATACTCTCATTTTATCTTAACTTCATTAACAAATGAAAATTAATTGAATATAGAGATTTTTATGTGTTGATTTAAGCTATCTTTATTAAATGAAATTATAGCGGAATTAAACTTAATGTTTTTATGTCTTTTTTATTTTTAATGCTTGAAATATAAAAGCAGACAAAGAGATAGTCTATGAGCCATGAGTAGTATTAACTATATTAAATGCATATATACATATTTTAAATATAACTGAATTATGTCCAGCTAATGGCCATAACAGGAAAAGCAATTAGCAAATTATTGTATTGCTGTTGGACCTTTCTAAGTCTAAATAATTTTTCCAGCTATACAAAGAATGTCCTTGAATTTTCAAGTCTGAATTTATTACCAGGGAACTCAGTTAAGCAAACACATTTTTATCTGTTGACATTTAATCAAGCCAGAAGTTTTTATTTATACAAAGCATTACATATATTTGAAATGTTTTTCTTCTCTCAAGGAAATTAACCACAGTTGTGCTCTTTAGGCATAATATAATTAGACATACAGACATTTCAGATATGTGAAATGAAGGAGAAAGAAGAGGGGAATATGTCCTAATGTTAATCAAATGTTTAATATGTGACCGTGATTGTGTTAGGTATGCATTTTTTTAACTCAATATTTAAAGATGAGACTAGAAGCTGTAAAATTTCCAGAAGAATACATAGGGAGAATGCTGTTTGGCATTGGCTTTGGCAATAATCTTTTTAATATGACACCAAAATCTCAAGCAACAAAAACAAAATTCGACAAGAAAAACTACATCAAACTAAGAAAGCCTCTTCACAGCAAGAAAATAATCAACAAAATAGAAAGTCAACCTAAAGAGTGGGAGAAAATTTTTGAAAACCATATATCTGATATATAAGGGGTTAATATCCAGTCTGTAAAGAATTCACACACCTCAATAAAAAACCCCAAACAATCCAATTATAAAAAATGAGAACTGGATAGACATTTTTTTCCCTCAAAGGAGGCATACAAATGACTAGAAGTATCTGAAAGGTTTCTCAACATTACTGATCATCATGGAAATGGAAATCAAAAGCACAATGAGATATCCCACACTTGTCAAGAAGACAAGAGATAACAAGTGTTACCGAGGATGTGGAGAAAAGAGAGCACTCATGAACTATTGGTGGGAATGTTCTTTAGTTTTGTCACTATGGAATACAGGATGGAGGTTCCTCAAAAAATTAAAAGTAGAACTACCACATGATCCAGCAACCCCACTTTTTGAATATATATTCAAAGAAAATGAAAACACAATATTAAAAAATATATATATCTTTACTCTCATGTTCATTGCAACACTCCTCACAAAAACCAATATGCAGAAACAACCTAAGTGTCTGTCAACAAATGAATGTGTGTGTGTGTATATGTATACATTTATATATGCATTGGAATATTATTCAGCCATGAAAAAGAAGAAAATCCTACCATTTTCAACATGGATGGACCTAATGGAGGGAATTATGCTAAGTGAGGTAAGTCAGACAGAGAAAGACAAATACTGTATGTTATCACTTATATGTAAAATATAATAAAGCCCAACTCTTTGAAACACAAAGTAAAATAGTGGTTACCAAGGGCCTGGAATAGGGGACTCGGAGAGATGTTGGACAAGTGGTATACTCCTGCAACTAGAGGATGAATAAGTTATAAAAATCTAATGCACAACATTGTGATTATAGTTGATAATACTGCATTATATACAGCATTCCTCAGATATATTGTAGATTTTGTTCCAGACCACCAAAAGAAAGTGAACATCATAATAAAGCGAGTCAAATGATTTTTTTTTCATTTCCCACTGCATATAAAAGTTATGTTCAGGGACACCTGGGTGGCTCAGCCTGTTGAGTGTCCAACTTCAGCTCAGGTCATGATCTCGTGGTTGATGAGTTTGAGCCCTGCATGGGGCTCTGTGCTGATGGCTCGGAGCCTGCAGCCTGGCTTGGATTCTGTGTCTCCCTCTCTCTCTGCCCCTTCCCCACTCATGCTCTGTCTCTCTCTGTCTCAAAATCAGTAAACATTAATTTTTTTTTACATAAAATTAAAAAAAAGTTCTGTTCACACTATACTGTGGTCTATGAAGATTGTGATAGCCTTATGGCTAAAAAATGTGTATACCTTAATTACAATTTTATTGCTACAAAATGGTAACCATCATCTGAACTTTCAGCAAGGTGTAATAGTTTTGCTGGTGGAGGGTATTGCCCTAATGTTAATAGCTGCTGACTCCTCAGGGTGGTGGCTTCCAAAGTTGGGGTGCCTGTGGCTATTTCTTAAAGTAAGTTAACAATGAGGTCTACCACAATGATTGACTCTTCCTTTCACAAAGGATTTCTCTGTAATAGGGTTTGCTGCTTGATAGTATTTTACCTATAGTAGAACTCCTTTCAAAATGAGAGCCAATCCTCTCAAATCCTGCTGCTGCTTTATCAGTTAAGTTTATGTATTATTTTAAATCCTTTGTTGTTATTTCAACAATCTTCACAACATCTTCATCAGGAGTAGATTTCCTCTCAAGAAAATCTTTCTTTGCTCATCCGTAAGAAGCAGGTCCTCATGCATTCAAGTTTTATCACAAGATTGCAGCAATTCAGTCACATCTTCAGGCTCCACTTCTAATTCTAGTTCTCTAGATGCTCTATTTTCACAGCATCTGCAGTTACTTTTTCCAACGAAGTCTTGAATGCCTCAAAATCATGTTGAAGGTTGGGGCCAACTTCCTCCAAACCCATGAATCATGGATATTCTTTTTTATTTTTTTTTAGAGGGAGAGAGGAGAGAGAGAGAGAGTTTTAAGCCAGTTTCACGCTCAGCATGCAGCCCGACACAGGGCTCAATCCCAAGAGCCTGGGGTTATGATCTGAGCCTAAATCGAATCAGACACTCAATTGTATGAGCCAGCCATGGGCCCCTGAATCATGAATGTTCTTAATGGCATCAAGAACAGTGAATTATTTCCAGAAGCTTTTCAAATGAATTTACCCAGATTCATAAAAAAAAAAAAAAAAAAAAAAAAAAATCACTATCTATGGCAGCTATAGCTTTACAATATGTATTTTTTTTTAAATAATAAGACTTAAAAGTTGAAATGACTCCTTGATCCGTGGGCTGCAGAATGGATGATGTGTTAGCTGGCATGAAAACAACATTAATATCATTGTACATCACCATCAGAGCTCTTGAGCGACCAGGTGCATTTCCAAGGAACAGCGAAATTTTGAAGGGATTTTTTTTTTTTATTCCTGAGCATTAGGTCTCAACAGTGAGTTTAAATATTCAGTAAACCATGTTATAAACAGATGTGCTGTCATCCAGGCTTTGTGATTCCATTTACAGAGCACAGGCAGAGTAGGTTTAGCATCATTCTTAAGGGCCTTAGAATTTTCTGCATGGTAAATGAGCACTGCCTTCAACTTAAAGTCACCAGCCCCATTAGCCTTTAACAAGACTGTCAGCCTGTCCTTTGACACTTTGAAACCAAGCACTGACTTTCCTTAGCTATAAAAGTCCTAGATGGCATCTTCTTGCAGTAGAAACTTGTTTCATCTACGCTGAAAACCTATTGTTTAGTGAAGCCACCTTCGTGAATTATCTTGGCTACGTGTTCTGGATAACTTGCTGCAGCTTCAACATCATCACTTGCTGTTTTGCCTTGTCGTTTTATGTTGTGGGGTTGACTTTTTCCCTTAAATCTCGTGAACCAACCTCTGCTGGGTTCAAATTTTTCTTCCGCAACTTCCTCACCTCTCTCAGAGTTCATAGAATCGAAAGGAATTAAGACATTGGGCTTTGGCTCAAGGGAAGGTGGTGGCTCGCTTGGTATTCTGTCCAAACCAATCAAATGTTCTCCATATAGGCAATAAAGCTGCTTCACTTTCTTATTCGTGTGTTCACTGGGGTGGCACTTTTAATTTCCTTCAAGAACTTCTGTTTTGCACTCGCAACGTGACTGGTGCAAAAGACCCAGCTTTCAGGATATCTCAGCTTTTGACATGACTTCCTCGCTAAGCTTAATCATTTCCACCTTTTGACTTAAAGCAAGAGATGTGCAACACTCCATTTCTCTCGAACACTTAAAGGCCATTGTAGGGTTATTAATTCACCTAATTTTAATATTGTTTTGTACTGGGGACGCGAGAGGTCTGAGGAGAGGGAGAGAGACAGGAGAATGGAAGGTTGGTGGGACAGTCAGAACACGCACAATATTATCACTGAATTAAGTTTGTTCTCTTATGTAAGAGTGGTTCACGGCACCTCAAAACAGTTACGATAGTAACATCAAAGATCACCGATCACAGGTCACCATAACAAATAATTATAATGAAGAAGTTTGAAACATTGCTAGAATTGTCGAAATGTGACAGAGCTATGAACTGAGCTATGCTTTTAGAGAAATTGCACTGATAGGCTTCCTCATGCACTGCTGTCACAAATCTTCAATTTGTGTAAAAAAAAAAAAAAAAAAGCAATGTCTATGAAGCACAATTAAGCCAAGTGCAATAAAATGAGGTATGCCTGTATTTCAGAGTTCCTAAGAGACTAGAGCTTAACTGTTTTCACTACAAAATGAAAAAAAATAATTATATGACATGATGGTGGTATTGGCTAAAGCCATATGAATATGTATACATATTGTAACATATAAATGTATCAAATCCCCACGGTTTACACAAGAAACTTCTGCAATGCTATATGTCAATTATATCTCAATAAAAATATTAAAACAACTTTAAGTAATGTTTGTCAGTTTCCTAAGTAGGTGTGAAAAAACCAGAAGGCTTTAGTAACTTGCTCAAATTTACAAAGCTTTCATGTAGGAAACCTGGAATTTAATTTCGAAGCCTAAACATTTTTTTCTTTATTGCATCTTCTAAACTGTTCTCTGTTCATCTGTATATTGACAAATAAAACATGGGCACACATTACCCTAAATATGGAATATCATGTGTAATCATTTTCCATTTACAGTTGTGACATTTAAAATGAAACTTCTTAATCTGTAGTCAGTATTTCAAAAATATTTCCCTTTGATTAATATCTTTAGTTTCAATGAAGTCATAAAAAATTTAGGTTAAGTCAGTGTGAACATATAGAAATTGAGCTTGTTTCAATATTTTTATTAGTAATTTCTAAATTAAATGCATTCATTGTGAAAAACAGATCCAGCTTTTATATCAAGTGATTCTTTTCAAGTGATCTTTTATAATTCTACGAGAACATTCCCGTTCTGTCCTATGTTTCTCACATAGCATAGTTCAAAAATGAAGAGCTAAGCATTTGCACATGTTGACAACTTTAATTTGACAGATAAATTGATGCACCTACTGCGTGCAGAATATTTTATAAAGTGGGTTGTGTCTCCAAAGACAAAACACTTAAGTCTGTCCTCAACAAAGCTTATAAGACATATAAACAGATGCATGCTAGAGGACATAATGTGGAAATATTTGTGTGAAAAATCAGCATATGAAGCACAATGATATGTCAGCAGACAGAAGTACAATATTATAGAAGAGTTGATGTTTGGCTGGTGCAAGCATGGGTAGAATTTCATCATAAAACTTGGAGCAAAGGGCAAGGATGAGGAAATCATGCCACTTAAAGAATAAGCACTCAGGTTCTGTATAAATATTTGTAATAAATTCAGCAAAGTTATATTAAAGATGAAATGTGCAAAATCAGATGGAAAACATAAAAAAACCAAATCAAAGTAGACTGATCTACATAAAAGACTCTCTCAGTCATTTTAGCTTAATATAGAAGTATAATTCTCATATGATTTGGCAGAAAAAAAACCTATTTGAATCTCTTGTTATAACTTTCTAAAATTAGTTTTCTTTGGTCCTCTGAAGAAACATTTATGGATACATTTTTAACAGAGCAGGAAAATGAAATTCTTCAGTGATATGTTTTAGAGTATTTTATAATCAACACGTAACTTATCCAATGACCTCTATAATCAATCAACTTAGCTATGGTTTATTCATACAAAAATGTGATGATGATTCCCAGAGCTTCGTTTTTACCTGCAGCTGAGCAACATCCATGCCATAGATTTCTTAATAGAGACATTTGTAAATGAATGTTATCATACTGTGTAGACCTGCAAAGTAGCCCATAGCAAGGATGAAGAACTTGCTGGAAACCATAGCAAAGTGCAAAGCATGAGTTCTAGTCAGCTTTGCCATGTGCTTAGCTTATTCTAAGTATACACAGCTGAATAATTTGTAGAATATTCTGTTAAAATATTAAAAATATTCTGTAAAAATATTTGAAACAGTGGTCTTCGTTTGCATGTGTTAAATGAAAGCTTCCTAAAGAAGTTATTTTAAGTACTAGTATCCCCATAATATACTTAAGAAAAAATAATAAACATAATCAATTCAAATTTAGTTAATCTGGATTTTCAATAACCATATTATTTATTTTATTTTATTTTATTTTAATTATCTTATTTTTAAATGTTTTTAAGGTTTATTAATTTTTCAGAGACAGAGACAGAGCATGAGGGGGCAGAGGCAGAGAGAGACAGGGAGACACAGAATCAGAAGCAGGCTCCAGGCTCTGTGCTGTCAGCACAGATCCTGATGCGGGGCTGGCTCAAACTCACAGACTGTGAGCTCATGACCTGAGCTGATGTCAGACGCTTAGCCCACCCACTGAGCCACCCAGGCACCCCATATTGTATTTATTTTAAAAACAAGACAGGGGAGCCTGGGTGGCTCAGTCGGTTGAGCATCCGACTTCAGCTCAGGTCATGATCTCGCAGTTGATGGGTTCCAGCCCCAAGTTGGGCTCTGTGCTGATGGCTCGGGGCCTGGGGCCTGCTTTGGATTCTGTGTCTCCCCTTCTCTTTGCCTCTCCCCCGCTCCTGCTCTGTCTCTCTCTGTCTCAAAAATAAAGATGAACATTAAAAATTAAAAACAAAACAGTATCATGGGGAACCTGGGTGGCTTATTATTTAAGTCTCCGACTCTTGATTTCAGCTCAGGTCATGATCTCATGGTTTCCGTCTTCAAGGCCCATATCGGACTCTGCACTGGCAGTTTGGAGCCTGCTTGGGATTCTATCTCCCCCTCTCCTTGTCTCCTTCCCCTTCTCGCACTTCTCTGTCTCTCTTAAAATAACTAAATAAAATTAAAAAAATTAATAAATAATTAACAGGGCAGTGTTTTTGGTTTTGTAAGGTTAATTTATTTGAAAAATGTCTGATTTAAGAACAGATGGAATAGGATATGACAGTAAGTTCCCCTCGTTAGAACTTGATTGGTACTAAAAGAAAAGAGAGAGAGAAAAACTCCTCCAAAATATGTAAGAAGATTCACGCAGGGGAAATACTAGAACATTTTTAACAGAAATAAAAGAGTGGAGCGCCTGGGCGGCTCATTTAAGCGTCCGACTTCAGCTGAGGTCATGATCTCACGGTTCCTGGGTTCGAGCCCCGCATCGGGCTGTGTGCTGACAGCTCAGAGCCTGGAGCCTGCGTCGGATTCTGTGTCTCCCTCCTTCTCTGCCCTTCCCCCACTCACGCTCTGTCTGTCTCTCTCTCAAAAACAATTCAAACATTTAAAACCATTTTTTTTTTAAAGAAATAAAAGGGTGGGGGCTCCTGGGTAGCTCAGTTGGTTGACTCAGTTGGTCCGACTTCAGCTGAGGTCATGATCTCACCGTTCCGTTCGTGAGTTCGAGCTCTGCGTGGGGCTCTGTGCTGACAGCTCAGAGCCCGGAGCCTGTTTCGATTCTGTGCCTCCCTCTCTCTCTGCCCCTCCCCCACTCATGCTCTGTCTCTCTCTGTCTCAGAAATAAATAAACATTAAAAAAAAAAAAGAAAAGAAATAAAATGGTGGAATCCCTTTAGCAAACTTCAGTTGAAAATTAGCTTCACAGGTTAAGAAAATAATACCTACCTTTATTCTTGATCACTGCTTTTATTCTCCAAATCGTACCAGAATATATAGGGCACTTTAGGAAAACAACAGTATTCAGAAATTATAATTATGTAAAACTAAAATATACTTGCTTTCTGTCCAATGACTTTTAGAAATGACTGAAAACTGGAAATTACTTTCTATGGAGTATAAATTAAATAGCTATTCTGTCCAGCATGGATATAAGCAGCCCCTTTCTTATTCTTTTCTGGGAGGAAGTGAGAGAAGGGAGTAGGGGATTTCTAAGCTGTCCTGAATCATGCCAGAATATTATGATATTTATGTATTTTCCTTTCCTGTTTCTGCTAATGAATCTTTGTGTTGGTACTTTTACTTGTTTAAATTTCTTACTCTTATTGTGTTATATTTCATATCGTCTCTGTGATTTTTTTTTATTTTGCTTCTTATTCCTAGACCTCCTTCCCTCTTTCTCAGCTTATTAGATACTACTCATTTTTGAGAAAGAGAGAATCCTAAGCAGGCTCTACACTCAGTGCAGAGTCTGAGTGATATTCCATGATACTTTGAATATCCAGTAATGACTAATATTTTCATAAAGAATTTTTATTTCACTTTTATTTTTTAAGTTTATTTATATAGTTTGAGGGAGAGGAAGAAAACACAAGTGGGTAGGGGCAGAGAGAGAGGGAGAGAATATTCCAAGCAGGCTCTGAACCATCACCGCAGATCCCAACACAGGGCTCGAACTAATGAACCATGAGATCATGACCTGAAGTCGAGATCAAGAATTGGGCACATAACTGAGTGATCCACCTAGGCACCCCTTGACTAACATTTTTTTAAACATGTTTTTTTTAAAAAAGAAATAATAATGTTTATTCATTTTTGAGAGAGAGAGAAAGAGAGAGAGAGCATCAGTGGGAGAGCAGCAGAGAGAGAGGGAAGAGAGAGAGGGAGGCACAGAATCCGAAGCAGGCTCTGAGCTGTTGAGCTGTCAGCACAACACGGGGCTCGAACCCATGAACTGTGAGATCATGACCTGAGCCTTAGTCAGATGCTCCACCGACTGAGCCACCCCGCCGCCCCAAGACATTTATATTTTTTTGTTTTTTGCCACCCTTATGTTCCATGAGCCATTCATAGATCTTTATTTTGTTGTTGTTGTTGTTGAGATACAATGGACGTAAGACATTGCTTTAGTTTATATGTAAAACATAATGATTTGACATATGTATAGACTGAAAAATATCTTCCACACGAAGTTTAGATATAGTTCCAACTTTTTTTTCTTGTGATGAGAACTTTTACGATCTACTCTCAGCTATTTTCACATATGCAACATGGTATGGCTAAGTATAGTCACCGTGCTCGTACATTACATCCCCAAGACTTATTTATCTTATAACTGCAAGCTCGTACTTTTTAGTCACCTTCAAAGTTAGTAATGACTAACATTTAACTAAATACTGCATACATAATCTGTGTGTATATTTTTCTCTTATTTTTATATTTATAAATTGTATTCAAGTACAGAATCATAGGACACTGCAAAATTGTCTCTGAGGAAATCCCCGGGTCTCTATGGCTAGCCTGTTTAATGGGAGAAATTCTCGTCCCAACACACGATGTTTCACTTTATCTGATTTTTTTGTCCTGTTTATGTAAAGTTTTTTGAGATTTTAAAACTTCTTGTGTATCTTATTTATTCTGATCCACAAATATTTAAAGCAGTAGATGATTTGTTATAAACTTTTAGTAGATGGGTCATGTCTGATATTTCTTCCATTGTTTATTGAACATATTGTAAGTATTGGATATTGGAGGCAGAAAGAACTTGGGGCGCCTGGGTGTCTTAGTCGGTTAAGCATCTGACTTCGGCTCAGATCATGATCTCACCTTTCGTGAGTTCGAGCCCCGTGTCAGGCCCTGTGCTGATAGCTGGAAGCCTGGAGCCTGCTTCAGATTCTGTGTCTCCCTCTCTCTTGGCCCCTCCCCTGCTTGCATTCACTCTCTCTCTCTCTGCCTCTCTCTCTTTCTCAAAAATAAATACAAAACATTTTAAAAAATTAAAAAAAGAACATAATTAACATCGTAGATAGTAACAATGAAATTTAGAGGATATAATCTGAACTTTAGGTTCAGGAAGAGCAGAATTCAAAAACCAGCTTCACCTTTACTAGTTCTGTGAGTTAGAGGTATATATTAAAATATCTAAGCCTCAGGTTCTCAGGAAATGTAAAATTAAGGAGTTAATACATTGCAAGAATTAAGTGTTATACGCGGAACATAAATGCCAAAGTTTATTAGAAAGTAATGTAGGGGCCTCTGGGTGGCTCAGTCAGTTGAGCATCGGACCCTTGATTTCAGCTTACATTTGATCCCAGGATCACAGGATCAAGCCCCATGCTGGGCTCTGCACTGAGTGTCGAGACTGCTTAGGACTCTTTCTCTCCTTCTGCCCCTCTTCCCCATTTCTGTTTTCTTTTTCTCTAAAATAAATAAATAAATAAATAAATAAATAAATAAATAAATAAATAATAAAAAGCAGTATGATTTTTCTAGCCCCTGTACTGTCATTTTCTTCATCTTTGGACATAAGAAAACACGTTAGAAAAGGTAAAATGAGAGAAAGCAAGACAAAGGAAATAAATGATTGATATCTTGTAGACTGTTAATAAACAGCCAATACAAATAAAGCAGCCTCTTTTTAAGGAGCTTCTGCTCCAGAAAGGGCTGTTACACAAAGCAGTGGAAGCTTCAAATGAGAATTGTCCAGGAGTCAATAACAACAATAACAACAAAAGATTAGATAAGAATTTGGATTCAATTAAGTTTAGCATAAACAATGAGGGTTTATATCTCAATAAACCCACTGTAAATTGAAAATGTAGTAAGTCAAAAATGGAACTAATACACCTAGCCTAGCCTATCTTATGTGTGCTCAGAATACTTACATTAGCTACAGTGGAACAAAATCAACTAACACAGAATCTATTTTACAATAAGCTATCGCATATCGCATGTAATTTACTGAATATTGTACTGGAAGTGAAAACACAGGACGGTTGCAATGGGTATGGAATGGTTAATTAGCCTTGTGATCACGTGACTGGAAGCTGTGGCCGAACACGCCCAGAAAATGAGGCGGTAACACACAGCCTATTGCCAGCCCAGGAAAAGATCAAACTTCAAAGCTCAAAGTATGTGCTCTACGGAATGTGTATTGCTTTCACACCCCCGTAAAGTTGAAAGATAGTAAGTCAAACCACTGTAAGGTGGGAACTGTCTAGTGTTCTCTGAATAAAATTTAACAGGCAGAAGGAAAAAAAAATTGACTTAAAGTGCCAGCCAGTTTGGCTAAGAAAAAAAAGTGCTACTCAGAGAATTATAGAAGTGATGATGGAAAATTATGAGAAGATGATGAAATAAACAGGTTATTTCTAGTATGAGGAAATGTTTTATGTTCCCTGAATGCAATGCTGCTGCAGTCCAATCAATGGAAAGTTTTTGCCAGTGTGGATTTTTTGATCCAAGGAAATATCATTGTTCTAATTTTACGACTATTTAAAATTTTTGCTTTATTTAGTTATATATTTACTTATGTGTTTATTAATAGACTATTTTTTTAGAGTATGTTGGGTTTACCAAACAATCGAGCAGAAAGTAGAGAAAGTTCCCGTATACTTCCTCTCCCCTACTGCACTCAGTATTAACTGAATTAATACTCAATGTGTTCACATCTTACATTGGTTTGGTGCATTGGTTATAACTGAACTAATGTTGATACGTAATTATTAACTAAAGTCCTTAGTTTACATTAAGTTCATTTCTGATATTGTGTAGTTCTATGAGTTTTGCCAAATGCATAAAGTCATGTTTTCACTATTATGATACTCTACGAAATAGTACTACTGCCCTAAAAATCGTCCACATTATATGAGTTCATCCCTCACCCCTTGCCCCCCAAAATCTTGGCAAACACTGGCTTTCCCCTACATTTATAGTTTTGTCTTTTCCAGAATATCATATAGTCGGGATCCTGCTATATGCAGCCTTTCATACTTGCTTCTTTTACTTAATAATACGCATGAAATCTTCCTCCATTTGTAGCTTGATGGGTCATTTGTTTAATTGTTGAATTGCTTCAGTTTGCTTATTCATTAACAACTGAAGGAAATCTTTGTCACTTCAATTCTGGAGACTATAATTAAAACCTACCATAAGCATTCATATGCAAGATTTCCTTCTTCTCCTCCTCCTTCCCCTTCCCTTTCTCTCTCTTTCTCCTTCTCCCTCCCCGTTTCCCTCTCCTGCTCCTTCCTCCTTCTCCTCCTCTTCCTCCTCCTTCTGCTCCTACTTCCTCCTCATCTTCTTGTTCCTTCTCTTTCACTTTCTTCTTCTCTTTCTCCTTCTCCTCCTCCTACAGGTCCTCCTCCTTCCTCTTCTTCCTCCTTCTCATCTTCTTCTTCCTCCTCCTCCTCCTCCTTCTCCTACTTCTTCATGGGCATAAGTTCTTAACTTATTCGGGTAAATTCCTAGGACTACAGTTCTTGGATTGTATAGTAAAACTATGCTTAGCTTTGTGAGAAACAGCTAAGTTATCTTCACAAGTGGCTAAAAGTGATGGTACTATCTTTGCATTCTCACCAAGAATGAGCGAGAGTTCCTGCTGATCACATCTTTGCCAGCATCTGTTTGTTTGTTTTTTTGGTTAGCAGTAAAACGTCTTTCTAGCCTTAGTATTTTTAGCTTTTTTTTTTTTTTTGTAAAATTATTTATTTCTAGAAAACCCTTAGATGATTATTTTTCTTTATTCTTTACACAATCTGACAGTCTCTGGCTTCTAATCTTGTACATTAACATTTATTTTGGTTAATTGTATTTTCAACTTACTTTTATGATCTTCCTATGTTTTCTTTTGTAGCTTCTTTTGTATTAGGTCACTAGTTCCTTTTTTCATTTTTTTTTATTAATTTTGAATCAAACATTTGATTTTTAGTCTGTTAATGTAATTTAACTAACAGTTATAAAATTCTTTTTTTTAATTTTTTTAATGTTTATTTATTTTTGACAGAGAGAGAGAGACAGAGCATGAATGGGGGAGGGTCAGACAGAGAGGGAGACACAGAATCTGAAACAGGCTCCAGGCTCTGAGCTGTCAGCACAGAGTCCTACGCGGGGCTTAAACTCACAAAAAGCGAGATCATGACCCCAGCCAAAGTCAGACGCTCAAGTGACCGAGCCACACAGGAGCCCCTGTAAAATTCTTATTACTGAAAGTCTTACTGAAAATATTCACCATAGCAGTAGTATAAAGCAAAAGTCCAACATTTCTTTTTTTTGTTTAAAATTTTTTTTCAATGTTTATTTATTTTTGAGAGAGAGAGAGAGAAAAAGACAGAGCATGAGTGGAGGAGAAAAAAAAAATTTTTTCTTTTTTAAATTCTAATGTTTATTTGTTTTTGACAGAGAGAGAGAGACAGAACATGAACGGGGGAGGGTCAGAGACAGGGGAGACACAGAATAAGAATCAGGCTCCAGGCTCTGAGCTGTGAGCACAGAGCCTGACGCAGGGCTGGAATTCATGAACTGTGAGATCATGACCTTAGCCGAAGTTGGATGCTTAACCAACTGAGCCACCCAGGCGCCCCAAAAGTCCAGCATTTCTTGAAACACCTCCTCATTGATGGACCCACTGTCTTGCCTTAATTTTATACATTTATTTCAGTATTACACTGATTTGACTACAAAAAGGAGGTAAGAAAAGCCTTTTGGATAATATGCTTTCTCAAAAGATATATTTTAAAAACTGCTTATTCTGATTTCCCTTTTTAAAATGCTAAGTGTTTAGGGGTGCCTGGGTGGCTCAGTTGGTTGAGTGCCCAACTTCGGCTCAGGTCATGATCTCACTGTTCGTGAGTTTGAGCCCTGCATGGGGCTCTGTGCTGTCAGGTCAGGGCCTGGAGCCCACTTTGGATTCTGTATCTCCCTCTCTCTCTTGTCCTCTCCAGCTCGTACTCTGTCTCTCTGTCTCCCAAAAGTAAACAGATAAGAAAAACAATAAAATGTTATACGTTTCTATCTGCATCCTCTATAGCAACATTTATGTGTGGAGTCATTCAATGTCATAGGCTTCATTGAAAAATTATTACAATTTATGTTATTATAGTATATTAAATATTATCAAAATGTGCATGGATTTTATTCATAAGTAATATAGAGATATATCATGGAACATCATGGTATGTTGATTCTTTGTGTTATTTTCTAGGAAATCAGAGTTCTTCCCTCTGTGTCTAGAGACAAAGGTTGTTTCATTGATTTCACTTTTGTTTTAGTTCTCTAAATTTCAGTTATGTGATAGACTCTAAAACGATGGCTATTGTGACATGATTCTCAATCATCACAGACAAAAAGTGTCAAGTACAATTATTTATCATCAGAAATCTAACCTTGCTTTGATTGATACCTTGTGTGTCTAACCACTTGAGTATCAGTTTCCTCATCTACATATAAAGTAAGTGTGATAAGATTTGTTAGAGTTTTTTCTGTGTTTTTGTTTGGTTTTTTGTCAAGTCACTTAGATTTATTTGTATAAGCTTGAATATATAGTCTTTGGAACAGTTTGCTGAGTTAAAATACATATATAAATAATAAGAATAAGAAGTCACAGATGTAGTGACTCTGCAGGTGTTTTAACTGTGTGGTATATACTGCAAAAATATACATATGATGATCGTGAAAAGTTTTCTTTTTTCATATCTTTCTTTAAACAAAAATAAGATTTTTGCTAAAATCACTAATTCTTTATTAGAACCTTGGTGTTAAGCCAATGCAGATATCAAATAAATTATTTTATTTTGAGTTTAAATATACTTCTTAGCATCATTCTCAATATTACCTGGAATATCCCTGCCACTTGACCCTGATGAATATGGACCCTGCAGATAAACCCTTCAGTGGTTTGTCTATGGCTTTGTAGAATATAGGTCAGTTTATTAATCAAATTCTTGTAATTTTATAGAACTGTATCTCTAGAGATATTTTTCATAACAAAATGAGTTATTTCATTAAAATACAAATATCTATTAATAGATAATGTATATCTAGTTACCTATATACAAGTATAAAGACATTTGTGCAATAATACCAGAAGAATGTAGAAAATATGTCACTAACCAATTTTGGCATCCTTACTAAAGTTACTTATCTGCCATTGTATTTACTTTTATAGTCACTTATAGATTGTATTTAGTATTCAGACTTAAAAAATGGGCATGACTTAGTATGTGTTCCAAAATATATTGTTTTGAGAAATCATACTGATATGGCAAAAAGTTTATAAATGTTATCATGTACTTAAATAGTATGTTAGTCTTTTTCTTTTAATTATTCTGAAATTTTCAGTTGTCTAATTGTATTACCACTATTATTTTGTTACCCTGTCTTTGCTGTTGTTAAAAAAAAATCACAATGCAGTCATACTAATGAGTTTTATTGTCTCACTGCTTTGTCACGATGAGATTTTTATTTTGCTCATGTTTCCATTTACTTCAAAGCCTAACCTTTATCACATTGTTTTCTTTCATGCTTATAGGCCAATATTGGTAAATAAGGGTGACTTTGTTTTCAGTGCCTGTGAAATATTTTGAAGAGAATGTGATTATAAGCTCCAACACTATTCTAATGCACTTCTAAGAAGTCAAGACTTTATTAAACGTGTTACTTTCATTTGCATCCCAACAGAAATGAATTAAAGGAGTAAAAGTGTTTATTTGTTGTGAATTTATTATGCATATATTCAGTTTACAACAATCTTTATGCTGTAACTACTTAATTAACACAAAGGAAAATGCTGTAAATTTAATTATTCAAATATATAAAGAAAAATTCTGTTTAATGTCAATAAAACCTGAAAAAAGATTTGGTGTATTTATTGACTGTATTATTTATCACAATCCTAATACTACAATAATCCTGTTGGTGGTATAAGCCTTTTGTTTCTACTAACACACACACACACACACACACACACACACAAAACCCTAGTTTTTATCATCCATTAAAATGTCCTCTATTATGAGGTGCCTGGGTAGCTCAGTAGGTTAAGCATCCAGACTTCAGTGCAGGTCGTGATCTCACAGATCACGAGTTTGAGCCCTGCTTGAGACTCTGTGCTGATAGCTCAAAAGCCTGGAGCCTGCTTTGGATTCTGTGTCTCCGTCTCTCTCTGCCCCTAACCCACTTGTACTCTGTCTCTCTTCCTTTCTCAAAAATAAATAATAAAAGAAAAAATATGTCATCTATTATAATTCTAATAATGCTGAAAAAACTAAATGAGGGGGAAAATAATAATATGCTGTCTAAAGTGTTCATGTCTTATGGAGTAAGAAGAATCATTTTAATCGGTGGAACATTTATTAAGCAACTATATGTCCATAAGGAACTATATTGCTATTCCATAAGGATTATGATAAAATTGGAAGTCTGTTGCTTTACTTATTTAATTAATTAAATAAATATTTATTGAGTATTTAATATGTCAAGTCGTCTTCTAGACACTGATGATATATTAGTGAGACAAAATATGTTGCCCATTTTTTCTCCATGATAAAATGAAGCTCATAGGAGGCATGAATAAGGAAAAGGGGATGTATAAAAAGTGAGCCAACCCCTCCAAAACAAAGTAGCAGTGCCTCATTTATGGGGGTAGAAGGTGGAAGTGTTAAAATGTGCTATAAATTAGATATTAAATAATTAAAATTAAAAGCAATGATTATGGGAGCATAGTATGTTATAAAAACAATGACGGTACAATCAGTCTAGGATGTTAATAAAATTCTTTCAGTGGCAATGAAAAAATTTACATAATTAATGACAATTTAAGGGGGAAGTGGATGCTTGGAAAGATTTGAAAAAGACAAATTATTAAAATATTCTTTAGGAAGACACTGAAAACAACTGGAATGAAAATGAAATAAAATCACAAGGCATTCCTCAATGTGGTTTTTAGTTCAAGTTTTTGCCTGTTCTAAGAGATAATTCCTTGGTTTTCCACTAAAATATCAATGGATAGAAGCACATTTCCATATGTGAATTTAAAATCAAAGGGGCACCTGGGTGGGTCAGCTGGTTAAGCATCAGACTTCAGCTCAGGTCATGATCTCAAGGTTCATGGATTCGAGCCCCATATCAGGATCTGTGATGACAGCTCAGTGCCTGGAGCCTGCCTCAGATCCTCTCTCCCTGTCTCTCTGTTCCTACCCGCTCGTGCTCTTTCTCTTTCTCTCTCAAAAATGAATGAATGAATGAATGAATGAATAAACAAATAAAAATAAAATAAACTAAAGTAAAATCTTACAGCATATTTTGTATCACTGACTAGGACACCTCATTTTTGTTACCTTCTTACAATAGCTAACCAACTTCAGCTTCTCTTAGTCCTGCAATATTGATAAGAGGAGTTTTTCTAAACACGGAACAAACATTAAAAATTGTACAATTTTAATTCTGTGGAAATGTTACCACACACGTTCAGTTTTATCTTCTGCCTTGTCTGTCGATTCTTAACAGGAATTTGATTATTTTAATACAGAAATTTGACATTAATCTGAATGAACAGATTTTATAAGGAATGAAAATTTAAACCGTCATGATCACCCTGAAAATTATTAAAATAAAAATGATTTGATGATGAATAAAAGTATGCATATTTAAATATTTACTCAAAAGATTAGTTTTGATCCCTTCTTTGTGGCTGTGGCTATCTTTGGTTTATGTTTAGTTTAATTTTTTCCATTGTGAATGAAGATTCTATATGCAAGGATGTATACATGAATAATAAATGCATATAAAATGATATAATGAACAAATCGTTTGTGGTACTCACATCTATAGATTAAAGTTTATATTTGGATAAGAACTAGCATAATAGTCAGTGTAGATGTATTTTTAAATAGTACATCTTAAAATATATCAAGTATCATTTCTTTAACTGGCTTAATAATTATGACCATAGCCATATTAAAAAGATCATACCACTTCAATATGCATGCAAAATAATAAGTTACACTTTATAAAATCAATTTTTAAATGCCATTTTATTTGGAATCATAACCATTTGTGAAATTGCTCAGCAGGTTATAGACATCAATCCTAAGAGTATGAGATAACGTGATGGGTTGGATAAATAATACGCTACTTTTTTTCTCCTATAAATATATCTTTTTATTCTTCCAGATGATCAACCAACAGCTGCTGATTGCATCAGCTGTCCTTTCTTTTGGTTGACAAATGAAGCATTCTTTTTATTTTGAAAATCTGCCATTATTTTGCATATACTGATAAATTAAAAAAAAACTTGTAAAGGGTCTCTTCTCTTAAACTTCTATTAGTATATGAAAAAATATATATATTATATATATAGGTGAGAGAAAGAGACAGAGATAGATTTTTTTTTTACCACTTTGACAATTGTGGCAATAACAACATTCTATTACATCTCATTTAAGTTAAAAGAAAAATACACATGAGTTAAATTGACACTGAAAGTGATCATTCTTCTTCTTATTATTATTATTTCCTTTTGGAAATGAGTGAATAACTTGTCAACACGCCACAACCTTTGTCAAATAAATGAATATTTTTTATTATGCCTTCATTATTAAGTCATCTGCTTTTAATCTTAAACCTAATGCTCATTTGAGTGCTCATTACTAATTATCGGTTGATCACTTGTAAAGGCTAATGTTCTCCAATGCTTGTGGTAATATTCATTGTACTTCCAGAGCCCTGAATTGTTCTGTGAACTACCATGTGCGTTGTTGTTATATCACCTCATTATTTGTTGGTTACCACACTTTTAAAACATGTGAAATCTTGCTCAAATATCTGTCTGGCCATTGAGTAGATGAAAGCGTCCTTGGGTAAAGTTGGCATTTTTACCAACACTTCACGTATTGTCAAAGTTCTACTGAAGCACGTCATTTATTCATTTCTATAACCTGCCATCCCTTTTTGTTTTTTATTCCGATGTATCATTTCATATCCTTTAAGTAAATAAGGATATTTTAATGATAGAACCATTTAAACTTTGCAACAATTTCTGGGTTTTTTTGAGTGCATAAAAATGATCATTATTATTAATTCTGAGCATTCTAAATCAACTATGCCAACTGACACTTGTCCTTAAAATCCATTACAGGGGCGCCCGGGTGGCTCAGTCTGTTGAGCGTCCGACTTCGGCTCAGGTCATGATCTCACAGTCAGTGAGTCTGAGTCCTGCGTCCGGCCCTGTCCTGACAGCTCAGAGCCTGGAGCCTGTTTCAGATTCTGTGTCTCCCTCTTTCTGACCCTCCCCCGTTTATGCTCTGTCTCTCTCTGTCTCAAAAATAAATAAACGTTAAAAAAAATTAAAAAAAATAAAATAAAATCCATTACAAAAAATATAGGAAGGAAATTTAAAATTTTGCTACAATTATAGGGTTGTAAGAAACAAAATTTACATGGAAAACACTGGAATGACCAAAACTTTTGCAATTTGTTGGATGGACATACATTTTCTTAATTAATATACTAGATTATTTTCCTCAAATAAGCCTTTTATAATATTTTATAACTGCATATAACATGGCAGAGGAATAATTTAGTTGCTATGTTTCAGAAATACATCATTAATTAGACATTTGGAAACATATCCACCTTCTTATTAAAGTCGGGTTTAAAAACTCAAATGCTAATCTAGTATTGTTTTTAAAATATATTTTCTAGCAGAGTATAAATTAGAAATTTGCATGAATATCAATAACATCATTTTTGTAGGTTTCAATACAGTTATTTTTGCATAGGTCACCAGGATGAAATACAGGTTTAGATAATAGCAACTTGCCCAATTTGCTATATATCAGTGTCTCCAAGACTTTTGTTTTGTTTTATTTATTTTGTCAATAATTTATTTAGAAACTTTGTCTTGTTTGTATTGGTAAAAGGTGAAAAATAACTTTGTGATTAAAAGAAAAAAGCTACTATATAGCATATTTAGTGTAATTTGGGACAGTGTGATTAGCACATATCTGCCTTAGTAAGAAAAACACAAATCATTCTACATTTCTAAGAATATATTTCTTGACATATGTATATTTAAATCATTGGCACAAAATTGCGTTGAAGTATTATACTTTATCTCTTTTGAACATTATTATTATTATTATTATTATCATCATCATCATTTGAAGTACTCATACATTACTTCCACGGTCTTTTTAATAACTGAAGTCTGACTACTGAATATTTGATTATTCTGGATAACATCTTTGCTTCAGGGAGAGACATGTGATCCAGCAAGCATTAGGAACATACAGTAAGATTTTTGTTGGGATTGTTGAAATAGAGTGAATCTTTTCCTGCTGGGTCTGAATCTGGAACTTAGCTTTATGAGAAGCTACCATCTGAAACCCAAACAAAGAGCAGAATACCTTGGAGAAAGAAATAAAAAAAAAAAAATTGAGTCACTGAATCCAGCTACACTAACTTAAGCCCATAAGTGTGAGCCAATAAATTTATTTTCACTTAATATGTTTGAGGAGATTTACAAGTGAGAGTCACTTAATTGATGCTTGTGGATCTTGCTGGCTGTCAAAAGAGAATGAGGGGCCAACAGGAGAAATAATATTTTACACTGTGAATTCAACATAAAGAAATTAACTAGACAATTTGAGAATGATCGTGAATGGAGAGACAGGCTGCTAATTGTAAAAGAGTTATGATTCCACTAGCTCATGTGAATGACAACAAATGGAAAAAAAATAAACACAGATATAAACTACTTAAAATATGCGGAAATACGCTTAATATCGAAATACTTACAGGCACAGGGATATTTTGAAAGATATTTTTGGCAAGAAGTAGTACAATATCTCATGTGATTTTAACAAATATATTTATGACCTCTAAGATTAATCAGAGGGGACGAATGGCTACTAGTTTACCTGTTTAAATGACCTGAGAATGAGTATTTTCTCTAGACTCTTTCAATACGTTGTCAGTATCCCCTAAAAATTCCACCTTCAGATGCCTTAGCACTCTTTCCAGTCCAAATTTGAGGTTAAAACAGATAAAATATTATGTTTATGTTTTCTCATTATTTCAAGTTCTGTCACATCACTTATAGTATAGTACTTAATGATAAATAGTGCCATAAGTGAAATTGCATGCTATAAAATATCATAATAGAATAAATAAAACAGAGAACTCGGTGGGTTCATTTTCTTTTCCTTGAACCATTAACCAAGCATTGCTATTATCTTCAGTGACAGAAAGTGGAGATGACAAAAGGCTTGCATTTTCTGCTGCTGAGCTGAAAACACAGATGAGGAAACAGGCAGAATTTTTTTACAATTTTATTTTGAGGTTATAGATATCATTCTGCTTTTTCCAGGTGTGATTAGAACCATTTTGATATCTAGCAAGGCAAAAAAAAAAAAGCATAATTTACTTTTCAAGGCAAAAGCTAAATGAAACCTCGGAAAACCACTGAATCTTGCACTCTTTCTCTAACTAGGGGTGAACCTAAAAATAGCCAAGAGAGATGCATCAAGGTCTGAGATGAAATGCAAGTTAATCTTTGTCAGTAATCATTCATTCACTCATTCATTGATTTATCCACTCAACAAAAACTAACTGAATGTTTTCCAAGTGCTAAGTACCAGGGATGCAGGGTCATTATTCTAAATTCTTGCCATCGAGAAATCTGCAGGGGATGAGATGGGGAGAAAAATGGTAAACAGAGTCCTGAATTATAAAAAGGTCTTTGACCAGGAGGAGAGGAGCACGAAAAATATTACAAACTAAACAACATGTGTTTATAGCCCCAACAGTATTTGAGATGGCTTAGTGACAGGGGATAGGTGGTGAGAGAGAGTGTAAAGAGGCAGGGGAGAGGAGTGGGAATTTGTACTGAGGTCAGTTTTTGAAAGGCTTAAGACTGGGAGCAATAAGTCAACGTGTGTTTTTTAGGAATATTATTATAATTGCAATATGAGAAATGCCTAGGTGAACCGAGGCAAAAAGACCTCCTATAACCTCTTACTGGTGACCTCTATGCCTATAATATGAATTGCAGACAGGTCATATGGAATGCAGTGGACACAGGAAATATTGTTTCTAGAAAGTTCTTTGTTTCAAACTGTTCTTGCTTTCATTTCTCTTTCAGAGCCTTTATCCCATGCATGTCCTATGGTTGTACTACCAGGTGTTAGAGGAATTAGCACGTTAGCCATCTTAGAGGTTGTTTAATAAATTAGAGGTTGTTTAATAATATTTATTAAACATTAAACAAACTTTCATCCTTTTCTTCTTTAGCTAGAGCTGTCAATCTATGTTATTCTACTTTCTAACAGTTTCATAAAAATCTCTCACGCATTGGCAAACATTTAGGTTAAATCTAAAAGTTCTTGTCTTCAGTACCAAACACAGGGCTTTGTGTTTCAAACTTGGCAATAAATATTAAATTTAGGTATATAAGAATTATTTAACTAATGTTATCAAATCAGTTACAGTGATTTATCTATCAAGGACCTGGTAATAAGAGGGGTAAGATGGGCTTCTGAGGTTAAGATCAAAACAGAATGTATGAAATGATATTACAGGGAAAGAAATACATCCAAGTGACTAAGACTTGATTGTATCCTGAGCAAATTCATTTATTGTTCAGCAGTATTTATTTCCTAGATAGTATTCTAGGCACAGGCTATAAAACAGGTGTGAAACTAGATTAAACATTAGATAGATTAATAAATTAGTATTTAGGAGACTTTAGTTGTCTCCTAAAATAACAAAGTAACAAAGACCCAGTTTAAAATAAGCCAAAAGACTCTATGCTGACAGCACAGAGCCTTCTTGGGATTCTCTTTCTCTCTCTCTCTCTCTGCCCCTCCCCTGCTCATGCTTTCTCTCTCTCTCTCTCTCTCTCTCTGAAAATAAATAAACTTAAAATAAAATAACATCAAATAAGCTAAAATAAAGAGAGAGAATGAAAGGAAGGCAGGAAGGAAGGGAATGATGCAATGAAGTAGTTTTTTACTGACCCTTGTAATGGAAAAGTACATATAGTAGACTTTAGGGTTGGCTGGGCCTAATGATTCTAACAACACCTCTTTGTCTCTTTCCATTCTTTGGACAGACTCTCTCTGTATATGGTAGTCATGAGAGTCTCCCAATAGTCACATCTCACCACTTTATCTACCTCACAAAGAGCACTTTCTTTCTTAGACACCTGATAGAAAACTCCTGGGCGGATACTGGTTTAGTTGTCTTGTTCTAGGTGCATGTTATGTACATCACAGTGACCAGACATCTGTTAACTAAAAAGGTAGGAAAACCGTGTTCATCAGGAGACAATGTGTTAACCTCAGGTACTTGGAAATCAGAAATATGACAGTGTCCATCCAGGTGAAAGGCTGATTGCTGTCTTCCTTCTTGCAAAAATGGATGTGCCTAATTATGATCAAAGACTTAAATGCTCCTGTAATATAGCTGTGATATAATCCATAGATTCTTCTCTTAGAAACTTTCAAGTTTGAGTCTCTTCTTTGCTACCAACTCCCACGATAAATTTTGATAGCTTGTTTTTTCACTTTCTTTTCATGAGAATTTAGAAATTTACAATATTTAAAAATATGTTTATTAATGTATACAATATCAGCAATGGAGAAGGCTCCAGAGACCATGTTAGCCCAAACTATTACATATGTTTTTAAGGTAATGAGCCTGAGGCAGAGAAGCAGAACATAGTGCACACTTTTATTGTTTTATTTATTTTGAGAGAGAGAGTGAAAGCAAGTAGGGTAGTGGTAGAGAGAGAGGGAAAGAGAGAAACCCAGGCAGGCTCTGCACTGTCAGTATAAAGCCCCCTGATGGGGGCTCAAACTCATGAACAATGAGATCATGACCTGAGCAGAAGTCAGACACTTAACTGACTGAAACACCCAGGTGACCCTGTGCAAGTATTTTTTTTTAAATAACATTTTCCTAAGCCTAGTAATCTTTTTCATTTTGTTTTGTTTCCAGGTATCATTCTCCAGAAAGCACAGCTTACAATTTCCTAGGATTGTTCCAACTTTTTCCTCAGGAAAACTTGCAAAAACCAACTCGTTCTTGTCAACCTTTTCCAAACACATCAGAAACATCTTCCTGTCTCCAGGTCTTTGCGCTTGTTATTTCCACTGCTAGAAATCTGTGTTCTAGACTCCTTTCTGTCTTGTTCCCTTTCTTCCTTCAGATCTTGACTCAGGTGTCTCCAATTTAGTATCTTCTTATCATCCTAACCAAAATTGTTTCTGTTTTCTACCTCCATACAGAAGGCTATTCTATTTAAAATAATCTGAGTCAATCATTAATTATTAATAACACTATATCAAATATTCATAAAAAAGCCCTAGAGAGATTAAACAATTCATGATACATCCACACAAATGATGACATATAATGTTGTTAAAAAAAAACACGATAGATGTCCATATATTAAAGCATAATTTCCAAGATATATTGCCACCTTATTATGCTATGCTCCCATTTGTGTATAATATATATTTCTGTATATATAAATACTTGTATTTATGCATAAACATTTACAAAGACATGTTATTTGTGAAAAAAATATATGATTACTTTTGGAAAGGGAGGATTTTCATAAAGATGCATGCATTACTATTCCAATAGAAGACAAAAAATAAGTGAAAGCAATGTATCCACCCATATCAAATTATTTATTGAATAACTATTATGTGTCGTGGGCTAGGAAGATTGAGCTACCAAGGTCCATAGGGTTGGTTGAAAGCCAGTGACTCTCAGGTGAGACCTAGTAACATTTAGTATATTGCATTATCTGGAGATAATACATTGGACTCCCCGTCCTTGTCTAGGGGATATTATCTTAGAAGAATTAATACATAAGACAAATAAATGAAATATATGATGTCTTAGGAATTTGCACCTATAACTAACAATCAGAAAAGTAAGAGAAGGGAAATAGGAAATTTAAAGAGGTAGGTGGATTCAACAGTGGTGAATTTAAGTTGAGTGGCTAGGAAAGTTCTCGAAGTTGATGCAATTTTAATCAGGACCTGACGAAAGTGCGAGATTAAGACAAACAGAAAGCTAGGGGACAGATAGAGGAAAGGGCAACAACTGCAAAGGTCTTCAGACAGGAACATACCTATGTCCTTGAGGAAGTGCAAAAGGAACGGCATGCCTGTTGAGAGTTCCCCTGAGAAAAATGTTAGAATGTTCTCAGGAAATCGTCCAGCACTGACTTGGGAAAATAGCTTGCTCTGATACTGGGCTAATTAGTCTAAGGTTAGCCAAAAGTATCTTTCACATGATCCAGTCAAAATTAATAGGATTCTATGGTGTGATCGGAGCAGTAATTTCACCTCATAATAAAGTACAGTTTGTTATTATTTTGCATATAATTCCCTTGGGTGAACTCACAAGGAAAGGGTATTTATGGAGAACTATGTAGTTAGAGCTTCCAAGGTCACTGTAATAACTTCATCCTAATTGCAATGCTAAAGTTTCCATTAGATAACTCATAGAATGTACAACTGCAATTTTAATGTTTTTTTGATCAGTTATACAAAAACTTTCATTGAGATAATATTAACTATGTCTCTATCAGCTGAAGCAGGATTGATCATGAGATTAGTGTAGGTTATTATATTGATACTGTGCTTATATCATCTTGAACACATTCAGCATATTATAAAAGAACGAAACTGCATTTTAGACTCTAAAATTTCATTGTTAACAACTGAGTTAAAAGTGGAAATTAATTTCTGTGTTAGATACTTTATTGAATCTATTGTTAGAATCTCTATTTCCACCCCAGGTATAAATGAAAAAAATATTTGGATTAGAGAATACAAAGTGTTTGCAAGTTCTGTTTTCCAACTACTACTAACTGTGCCCTGCCAACAAAGAAAAGTTATTGATAATCTTCAACATTTTTCTCACACGTTGACAACTAATATAGAAACATGAAAAGAGGGGCAACTGGGTGACTCAGTCAGTTAAGCATCCAAGTTCCACTCAGGTCATGATCTCACGGTTCATAAGTTCAAGACCCACATCTGGCTCTATGCTGACAGTGCAGATCCTGCTTGGGATTCTCTCTCTCTCTCTCTCTCTCTCTCTCTCTCTCTCTCTCTCTCTCTCTCTCTCAAAAATAAATAAATCAACTTAAAAAAAAAAGAAACACGGAAACAGTCTTAGCCAAGATTTTTTCATGAGAAACAATAAATAGTTGGATTTCTTAGTGCCCATAAATGGACAAGCCAAAATTTTAGGATTATGCTAAAATGGTTGTTGCCTATCAAACCAAAACATTTTATTAAAGACATTCATTAGGGACGCCTGTGTGGCTCAGTCAGTTAAGCAGCCAACTTTTGATTTTGGCTCAGGTCATGATCTCACTGTTCTGAGTTTGAGCCCTGCATGGAGCTCTGTGCTCACAGTGAGGAGCCTCCTTCTGATCCTCTGTCTCCCTCTCTTTGTCCCTCCCCTGTTCACTCTCTCTTTCTGTCTCTCTCTCCTTCTCAAAAATAAATAAAAGTTAAATAAATTAAAACAAAAATAAAGACTCGTTAAATTTGAAGGCTGTTGAAACATTAGAATAAGAATAATAAAATACACTAGACTCTTCTTTGTGTATATGCATTATTTAAAATAAAACAGAATCTCATGCTTCATCAACAAAGGTAATAAATTTTCTATGAGATTTTTAGTGTGTGTGAGAAGGGGGATCATGTGTACTTATGTACGGGGAGCTGACACGGCCCTAGGTGAGAAACATCAACCCTAGAAGAGAAGCGATTGCCACAGACTGTGAATGGACATAACAGAGAGACAGCAACCATTCTGTGCACTGGAATAAAGGCACCTACAAGGGTTAATGCAGCTAAAATCCAAAAGAAACAAAAACCACACATAATGAACTGTCAGGCAAAATGCAATAAGATAGATGCAAGCACAGAATTAAATTATTTTTAGGTGGAAATTTGAATGTTCTCACAATAGATGCAGGTTTAAAAATTGGCACAATAGAGCTTACACTTGTCAACAATATTTTATTTTGTTTTCCCTTTGGGGAGGTGGAGAAAGAGGATATCACATTATGGGAAATGAGGGGAGAGACTTCAGTGAAAATTTCCCAAAGAATATGGAAATGAGAAAAATGTCCTTAAAACTGACATTTTCATATCAATACATAATGAATCATAAGAGAACTATGCAAATTCATCTTGCACATATTGAATGAATTTGTTGTATCCAAGAGTGCTTCCTTAGAGGCTCTATTTCTCATTATAAATGAATCAATTTTCTGTTTAATTTTCTTCCTAGTCTGTTGAATTTTATCAGTGCAAGTCCACCCTTGACAAATAGACTCGTCTTGTCCTGAAACAGTGATGGTCACACACTAGACTATGGTTTAGTCACTCAGGCTCTGGGGATAGAGACTCTTGGCCTGTCTCAAGAGATATACACTCAAATATTGACTCTGACCACCCAAGAGATTTTCATCAATTTGCATTTATTGCATATTTAGGACTCAATTCCCTGCTCAATCCTTTAAAAGTTAATAATAAGCAAATGATCTCTTTAAACCATCACTTTTGAAGCAAAAACAGAAACCAAAAATGAATGATATTCTTTTCTCTTTTTACTCTTAAGTTAGTGAACACTCATTCTGTTATTTGAAATAGAAGAATACTTTAACCCTTTCATTTTTGTAAAACGTTGGAACTGAGCAATTATGTTAAGTGTAGGCAGACTTCTTTACTTGGTGAATACTTGTATATATTTGGTGAACTGAATTAATTCTACTAGTGATATTATTCATTCCTGGTTTCAAAGTTCCCCGAGTCTTTTGTGCTTAGGAAAATTTTGGACACAGAACTTTTGCATAATAGCATAAACCCTAAAAAAATACCACTTTTGAAGCATAAAAAAATCCCTAAAAAAATGTATTTTTATATTTACCTAAAGTAGAGATTTTGTGGTTTAAAGAAAGACCCTAGCCATCGTCTTGCCGGATGTCCCAGAAAAACCAACAAATCACATTTAATACGGGGCAGGGAGCTTCATCAAACCAAGTAAAGTACAGTAACTAACTCACTCCCGGAAAAATTGTTGGTTGACTTAGAAATATAACTAAACATTTTTTAAGGGGGCGTCCTTAGCTTGCAGGTTTAAAGATGAAGAGTGATGATTCTTTTAGAAGAATGTATTTGATAAACTAGTAGATTTCAAAATGTATTAGACTTAAGTCCAGATCCTGCCATAGCTCTCCGTATGTCCTGGCATGAGTATATTTGATTTTTCACAACACAGTCAAATTGTATGAAATTCAGAGTAGTACTGTGTTGTTGTAAGACAAAAGTTTGAGAATGGACCATATCTATGGTGGAGCTAAAACTCCTTTTCCAAAAGTTTCACATAAAGTTGTGATATCAACACTTACTTCTTATGATTTTGAAATGGCGATTGCTGGCATATATATTTATATATCTACATGTGTATACCTCTATCTATATAGAGATACATGCCAAAAGAATGACTCCAAGCAACCATGCTATGGGAATAAGGCCCAAGATGTAGCATTGGAAGATAAGGATGTGTATTTTAATTCTGATCTTTTTCATCTGTGGTTGAGGACCAGTTTGTTCACTTTCTTGTATCACAGTTTCTGTAAGTCACATGGTCATTTTGAAAAGAAAGTTACAAAATTACAGGAGGAGAGCACGTTGTAAAATTTATGTAATGATCTATAAATATTAACATCACTAGAAAAATCCATAGTCACCGGAACATCGTTCCACTGGAGCCAATCAACCACTGGAAATTGTTCAATAGATTTTTCAAGAACCTGAAGTATTATAAGAAGTCCTAAAAATAAATTAGAACCAAGTTAAAATCAAATTTACTTGAAATCCATTTACCTATGTACTATGAAAAATAAGAAAAAACTGAAGAAACGTTTGATACCCTAATTAAATATGTCATTGATCCTATCCCAAACACCACTTGCATTAAATGCACTGTAACTGATTTAATAGTAAGGTGTGAGCTATGGGAGCAAATGTTTGGTGATTTAACTGGGAAGTGGATAACTCCACTAGTCACCTCTCTAGAGAAATAGCTGGTGGAAATTCTTGTTATGGTCCAATCTTATGAAAAGGTAGTTGTCGACAATTCTGTGACCATCAGGTCTACAAACACATGACACATGCAGAGACATTTGAAATATTTTTCCATCACAATTTCAAATTTCAAATGTCTATAGTTTCTCTAGTTAATATCTTTGTTAACATCTTTGTTTTTGAATGGTCACAGTATCTTTTATCTTAAAAGAGTAAGCTCAACCAAGGATTAACTTTCTAAAATATTGCATGGTATCTTGTATTTTGATAAAAGTATAGAAAAAAAGAAGGAAAAATTGGCATTTATATCAATATATCTCGTTTAAACCAAATATCTCCTCATAGCTCTCTTAATATATGAAATTGAAATATGCTGAGTAACCTATTCTTTGACAATATCTGACAATTATCTTAGTATTTACACTTCTTCAATGTGTGATATGTGTGTCTTCCCTTTCATTTACATGGTGCATTTATAAAAACAGGAAAATACAGGAGGGTAAAGGGTATAAATAAGACACTTTCAATTAGTTTTCTCAGCAGACGAAAACACTAATTGCAAAACACAAATTGCAAAAATATATCTACTGTTTAGTGTACAAATTAGTATCTTCACATTAATCAAAAAGGGAAATTAAGAAGAAATTAAAATTGAGAGCTTGGGGGCACTTGGATGGCTCAGTTGGTTAAGCGTCTGACTCTTGATCTTGGCTCAGGTCATGATCTCACAGTTCGTTGGTTCAAGCCCCACGTCGTGCTCCATGCTGACAGCACAGAGCCAGCTTGAAATTCTCTCTCACTCTCTCTCTCCCCGTACCCCACTCGTGCTCACTCATTCTCTCTCTCAAAATAAGTAAACTTAAATAACTTTTTTAAAAAAATTGAGAGCTTGATAACCTAGTGTGTATTGAATTGATTCATATGGTTTCTTAATAAGAAAAAAAAAATTGGAACAAAACTAACTTAATAGTTTCATGGAAGATATTCCGTCTAACTCATGTCATTATTTCCCAAAGTGATCTCAATTTCTATTTGGCAAACGATCTGTATTTATTTTTCAAAAATAATTTTTATGTGTTCATCTATTACAGTTCCTTGTCAGTATTTCATGTGAAAATAAATGGTCAGAGAATGAATTTATGATTCCAAGTGTTTTGGTGATTTATTTTGTGAGTTTATTTACCTAGAATATTAAAAATATCAACTTTAAGAATTCAGAAAGCAACTTTAAGAATTCAGAAATTCCTTTTCTACATTGAAGGGGAGATTAATAAAAATCAGTTGATAATGAAATAAATTTAAATCCATAGCTTTCCGCATCATTTGGTTAAAACTATTTGATGATAATTTAAAATGCTAGAACTTAGTATTTTCTCTTTGTTAGCATTTTGCATATATTAAGCTTCTCAATATTCACAAAAACCTATTAGCCCTATTTTACAATGTCAAAGAAAATACAGAGCAGTTCTGTCAGTGGGTTAGTAAAATTATATAAACGTGTGCATCAGACACATGCACACACATCTCATTTATCACATATCCCTATACATGTATATATATGGAACGGGGACAAATCAATCAAATATAAACAGAATTTAAAATTAAAAGTCTACAGTCTGATAGACACTAAGCACATAATGTGTGAACAATATGTATTAGCACATTTCTAGTTCCCAGGGAGTCACAGAAGAATAATTTACGAGTTCTTCTCCTCGATAGGCAATGTTCTTTATTTTAAAATATTTTCCAAATTTGAAAGAAAGGGATTTTATGCTAAATAAATGTATGACTTCTTTTTTCTTTAAGAAATAAATAGCTTATATCTGTATTATTAATTTCCATTCTAAGTTTAAAGAAATTAGGGCTCAATAAACATACATCCATTCTCCAGGTGTACATAAGTTTTTCATTGTGTTCAAGACATGTGTAGAATGCACAAGAATCATGGAAATAGCACATGTCTGCAAGAATAAATGTGGGTGACCTACTTTATTGTAATTCTGAAGAGAACTAAGCTTAAGTTGATATGAGAATATCAAGATTTAAACAAAAATCAAGCCTTAACATTGCCTTTTACAGTATTTTAAATACTTTAGTTTCACATAAAACACATACTGTATTTATTCGCCAATCTTTGGATTAGAGCCAAGGCTCCCTTCCTCCTTATTTTAATCTCCTGGTAACACTTTTGTATTAAGAAATTTCTTGAAAATTCGGAACCTAATACATTTTTATCATTTCAGCGGGGTGAGACATTATAAAACAACCTGAAAGTAATTTTCAAATTAGTATGTATTCTAACCTTTACTGTTATCCTACACAAAAATTCATTGGAAACCCTTAATTAGGTACTCCAAAAACATTCAAAATCATTTCATAAAAACAAAAATCATCTTCATTTCAAATATATTTCATGTTTCCATAATTTTCATTAATTTTTGTATTATAATAACCACTGGAATTACAGGTTTGGGAAGAAAAGTTGGAGTAGAGAGAGAGAGAGGGAGAGAGAGGAAGAGGGCTTATCACTGTGTACTCGAAACAGACTGGATAGAGGGAGGTTGCCCCTAAATAAATACTGTACAAAACAAAATAAATCAATTCCAGGTCCAGTTTTGCCCTGCCTCTCTCTGTGACTTTGGAAATGTCTGCTCCCCCAGTCTCCACTTTTCCATTTGTAAAGTGAGAATGACAACGTTTATTTCTAATACCAGCATCTCCTTCAAGTTTGAAACGATGTAGGTGAACTCATTTTGTAAACTCTAATGTGCTATGCCACAAAGATGGGATTTCACACTTCTAAAGATGTTTCTTTGTTGTTCTTCCTCAACTGTGCCAAGATATTAACATTTAGTGGCTTTAAAAAGCATAACTCATAGATTGCCATTCTACTTTTCAGAGAAGAAGCAATCTAGTTTGCAAAATGATTTTTCTCTTTCCTCTGAACACTCTCCAAGAATGCAGAACTCTTCATCGAGTATCATTAAATGGTAAGGAAAACTCACATCACCCACAGTCTATTTCCAGGTGACATGACTCTTCTGCTTCTAATGTACGTGTATTTTCTAAGGCACGCCATGGTTGGTATTTAATAAATGTTTCAATTTACATAAAATACACTTGAAGTGCCTGGTAATACAGTTTTAAGCACACTCAAAATGCTAGAAAGTCCATTATATTGCTTAAAGAATAAAGAAAAGTATAATTAAAATTTTAAAATATCAGAAATCCATTCAGCAATTATCCCTGAGAAAATTCATGATAGACGTTTTCATCGTGTGTCTAAAATCTAAGAAGCTTATACTCAGGTGGAAAAGTAAAGGAAGGCATAGAAATATGATTCTCAGGCTCTCCTTCCCCCACTGTATGCAAATCCCTTAGTGATATATAAATGATTTCACAGCCAAGGTTCTCACAGTAAATAATTTACTTTCCCACCATTTTCTTTATGGGTGCTATATACACTCTTTATGAGACAGCAATAAAATTCAGTAGGTTTCTCTATTTGACCTCTTTTGTTCATTCATGAAAGCAACACATATACACTTAACTGCTTCTGTAGTAATTCTCTCTTTCTTTGCGCAGCTAGAGAATCAAGTTTTCTTTTTAATCTAATCTTAGGGTTAATGAAGTTATATGTATGATAAATGAACCAGTAATATTCAAACCTTAAAATAAAATCAATGAGAAAACTATGCTGAGAGTTATTTCATGCCATGATAACCCAGAAGACATTTTGATGGTCTCAAAATATATTAGGGCCATCATTACATCCATCAGTTTTCATTTCACTGAAAGATGTGAAGAAATGATCATTAATGGGGAGTTCTGGCTGAAGCACTGGTGAGTAAACCAGCTTTTTTAGAACCTGTACAATCATGGAAATACAATTTCCATTCAAATGCGATATCCCCATAATATCTTAAAATATCTCTCATTTCCTTATTTCCCTGCCTGCCTATTCGCTTACTTGAGGAACCAGGAATTATGTGGCCTGATAGAAAAAATTATCAGACAACTTCATTCTGATGAGAAAAATAGTTCCAACCCAGTTACTATCAATTTGTATATGTCTGGCTGCATATCCCCCTAATTTCTATCATGGAAGGTCTCTAAATAAACCTGTTTGTTGGTATTCTTTTTTCAATGACTAAATTATAAAAGATTCACTACATCGCATTATAAAGCAATGAGATAGAACCCATAGTCTCTATCCATGCCTGATAACCTCCACTCCATCTATATCCCCCACAAAAAAGGAACATACCCCACCCCACACATATACATACAAGAATTTTAGGAAGTAAAGTACATTGAAAAAGCACAGATTTTGGTATTAGAAAACCTACCTTCAAATCTCAGTTCTTACACTAACTAATTCTGTGGCTTTGCGAAGTTATTTAATTTCTCTGACTGTAGTAGTGGGGGTTAGATGAGGTAACACATATAACAAGTTTTGCATAGTTCCTTTACACAAAATGTGATAACTATGCTCAAATGCTGTTTAGAAATATTTTATGCTCTACATAATGCTTGGTCCACATTTTCCCCTAGGCACTGGTGTGGTAACCAGCCTCTAAGCTGCACTGTGCATATCTTGTTTTCTTTCATGGAAATTTCTTAACTATATTGAGGTTTACACATGAGAAAACCCACATATTACCACATATTAATGTTAGAACCACCTGAGAGTGTGAGGGCACTCATGCCATGGGGCTGCCCTTGACACCTTGACCAGTGGGAGTGTGATTGTTGGTAGAAAAAGCTCCCCTCTTCTATTCCATGATTTAATACCTCAGAGACTCAGTGCATATGTCCTTGGAAGGTCTTGATTGGATCCAACCTCAGTTGCCCACAGTAAATCAATTAAGGAATTTACCATCGTACTGGCTTTATCTTTTTATCTTTGTGTCTCTGTTGCCAGTCCCTCTCCTGCTCTTCAGCATGACTTTTCAAATTAAATTACTCCATGGAAACCCTAGTTTCATTCTTCCCTTTTCTGGTGGGAGTGTGCTCCCACCGAGGCAACATTATCAACATTCTTAGATTGTTTCTAGAAATCATAGATTGGTGTTGACAAGAATTGGAAAGTTCATTGACAACAAAATTAGTAACCAATTTTCCCCATCTCTATATTCAGGCCCATTTGCAATAGGACTTTGCAGCCCTTTGAATCAAGAGGCAGAGTGTATAAGACTGACTTTGAGAACAGACAGTAACAAATATAATGCCAGAACAGATTGGAAAAGAATCTTGGGAAAAAGTAAGTCTTCTTATCTCTTGCTAATCCTGGGAATGTTTTGACTATACCCACGGCAATGAGTGTAGGCTGTCTAGATAAAAAGAGACACCTGGCCAAGTCACCCTTGTCACCCCAGACAACATGAGCCTACAACCTGACCTCTGAGTGAGGCTATTCTATACCATTAAGGTTCAGCTGAGCCACCGTTGCCCAAGGAAATCGGCAAAATTGGTTCAAACCAAAATCATTGTGTCATTGTGTAGCCTCACCAGAAAGTTGTGAAAAATAACAAGTGTTGCTTCAGACACTTATTTTGGGGTAGTTGGTTATGCAGTGAAATATCACAGGGAAGGTACATATTGATTAACACTGCTTATTTTTTCACACCAAGTAAGACTCTGGGCCTCAACTTATTTCTGAAAATAAGACTATTAGAATTCTATTGTATTTGAAAGGCCAAGACTTATTATGACTTCTATGTCTTTGCTTATATTCTTTCATTATTGTTGTCTTAACAATTAACAAACAACTACAAATTTTCAGATGCCAGATTAAAAAACATTATTTTTGATCACCATACAATGATCTCTAATTACACATGCCTCCTCGAATACATCCTTTTGTAGTCCCTTCCCATATTGTACCCAGGTTAGTTTAGAGAACCAACAAAATATAGAAGTGATGGTATGTCAACTTTTGAAATTAAGTTACAAAGGAAAGAAGCCTTTTTCTTGAATTTAATCCTCTCGTCCATGTCTGTATCTGTATCAACATCTATATTTACACGCCATCACTCATCACTCACCTCGTGGTAGGGGCTACCTACCATGTAACGAAGGGACTCAGGTCAGCTAAGGAAAAGTTTGTATGGTGAGGAATTTAGGTTTCCTGCCAATAGACAGTGAGAACTGCCGCAACTATATGGAGTGAACTTGCAAGTGGATTATCCTTCAGTTGAAGCTTCTGGTGACACGTCTTGACTGTAATCTCGTGATACACCTTGATTCACTGTCACCCAGTGAAGTTTCTCCTCAATTTCTGACCCACAAAAACCATGAGACAATAATTGGCATGTTATATTTATCTGCTAAGTTTTGAGGGTCATATTTTTAAAGCAATAGATAAGTAACACGATATCCAACAAAGGTAGTCCACACAATGTAGATCAGACACTTGTTTCACATCTTCTATGAATCCTTAATTTGTACAATCAATTTTCACTCCTGGGATTGTTCGGCATCTTCTCTCTATGGCAAGGGAAATCAGGCTAAAAAATCTAATCAAACAACCAACGATCAGTGTACACACTCATCTGCATTGCAACATAATCCTTAACATCATGATGGTGTTTTTGTAAAATTCATTTTAGGAAAATCAAGGGAACAAAGTATTTGTTGAAGATATTAATGGAGTATTAGCTGGAAATTGCAGGCATCTGGTCATAGCCTTTTGGGACTAATGTCTGCAGTCAAAATGCTTTGATACTATTTATTGCTAAACACAAGCACACATGCTCGTGCACACTCACAAAGTACACTATAAATCCTTCAACATGTATTTGTCAAATCAGGAGACCTGCTTTTTTTGTCTTTTAATTCATTTTCTGTAGATAAGTGTTTTAAATATATGTCTTTATCTATATTTTGGCTTGCTTCCAATTTTAATGCATCCTCTGTGCCTAATATTTCTGGAAAATTCCCCTTGCCTTAGGGATTTACCAATCTTTACAATGTAGAAATCTGATGTATCCTGAGTCCCAGTCTGCACTTACCCCAACCTAATCTCCATCCATTCACGTATCCATATATCCATTCCTGGATTTATTCTAATGGCATGTATCATGTAATTTATTGGTGAGTAAAATGTTTCTAGAAAAGTACTATTTCTTAAAATATTGAACTTTTCTTATATATTTATATTTTTAAAGGTCTTCTCTCAGAGATAATTCTGTAATCCAAAGTTACTATTTTCAACAAAAGCGAAACCAGGATTTCTCTTTGAGGGAAAGGAAAGAATGACATAAAATATTCCATAACAGCCATCTACTTCATATCCCTGAAAGAAGAACAACGCCACTACCCTCTTAGAGAGAGAAGGCTCCCTGGAAAAGTAAGACAGTTTGAAGCAGGTGGCCTGGTCCTGTAGGAGTCTGTTTACAAGCTGATAAAGCCATTATTCAGGAATCCCACTTGGTGAAATTAGAAAAAAAAAAGTAAAATGTCTCCTATTAATGTAAATGCCAAAGTTTAGTGACCTTTTTGGAATGGTGGCACCAAATTCTGAGTGATGTAGAAATGCATGATACTTGCTGAGGGCACTGCTGAGCTGTTTGCTGCATCCCACAGGCAAGCAGGCTGATATATTCAGCTCACACAGAGAGAGCTCACAAAAATATCTACAACACCTTAAAATATCAAATGGAAAGCTTAAAATGTAAACTTTTGAATACTTTTCCATTTATGTCTACCTTTGCCTTGTCTTCCTCTCATCCCAAGAATGTACCCCTGGCAGATTAAATCTCAAAGATAAAGAATTCATTTCCAGAATACGTTTCCTTGGTACATTAAAAACAGCTTTTAAAATTCTATTTTCTGGTTACATGTTATTTTCCCCTTATCATCCAACAACTGTAATATTAAGGAAATTTATTGTGTAGCCCAGGGCTTTGGGAGGATGGGACCAAAATGCTATATGACTGTAGATTGGGGGATGCTGTTTGAGTCTAGCCAAATTATGTTCATCGAGGTAGAGTTTACTACCTCAACCCTGGGAAGTACAGAAAATTGAATGTGCCTATTTGACCGAAAGTACAGTGGGAGATCTACCCCTCCTGAACAAGCAGAGAAATTATATTCATGCCTAAATGGTATTTTAATAACTGTGTACATCTCTCTCTCTCTCTCTCTCTCTCTCTCTCTCTCTCTCTCCTTCTTTTTGCAGCTTCTCTTGACTACTTGCAAGCAGAATTAGTCTATCATCTGTATTTTTATAAGTCTTTACACAAAGCTCCATGAGAATACTTATTCTGTTATAGTTCATATAATGGATACTTAGCTTTCTTATGACTTCTTCACCTAGACCGTGACCATCCTGAAGACAAAGAGAGTGTATTTGCATGCCCAAAATTCATATCACTGCCCAAGAGTTTGTTGGACACTCCAAAATATTTGTAAACGTCAACTGCCACTTAAAATATTTTTAATTTAGGACTTTAAGATAAAATGTCTAATCATTGGATTTGTTCATGGTTAGTTAACTATTTCTGCTAATTTTTTGAGTGGTCCCAATGGTGGAGTATTGGAGGAGGGTTAATCAATGAAAGGATGAATGAGAACAAATGAGCAGGATGTGTGACTGGAGGACGCTGTCATGGGTGTCTAAGTAAAAGGCTAGAGCACAAGAGATTATTTGTATCAGGATAGTCACACATATCCATAGAGCCTGGCGATTGGTATTATGTGCCTGGCTTCTGACTGGGGTGTGTAGGACTCAAGATACAGACTGGAAACATATCCTTCACATTTGGGCTTTTGTTCTGGCCACATGTGCTCCCTTATTGCTGATCATGTTGTGACCTTGACTTTGCAGCATTCCCAGAGTGATGGCAGTTCTTGTCTTCCTTTTAAAACATGTCTTCTCTACTTAAATCAACTACATTTGGTTATGATGCTTGTGGATAAGAGTCTTAACTCAGGTAGACATGATGACAGGTTTTTAGGTACAACCAGACTATTTCAGTTGCTAGACCTAAGGTTTGATGTAGGGATTTTTTTTTTTTTTTTAAGAAATGAGATATGAAATGTGTTGATTTATTGCTGTTTAATATACAGGACGTAGAAAAATGCATTGCAACAAACTTCTTGATAAAAAAGAGTTTTTTGGGGTGCCTGGATGGCTCAGTCAGTTAAGCGTCCAACTCTTGCTTTAGCTCAGGTCATGATCTCATGGTTTTGTGAGTTCGAGCCCCACATAGGGCTCCACACTGATGGTGCAGAGCCTGTTTGGGATTCTCTGTCTCCCTCTCTCTCTGCCCCTCTCCCACTCACAATTCTCTGTCTGTCTGAAAATAAATAAATAAAGTTAAAAAAAAAGAATTTGTTGTATAATTAAATGTGTGAGTGAAGGAATGAATAAATCAACTGCCAGAGGGAAAAGCTGAAGAGTATTCTGTGCCATTCAGCTAACTCAAATTACTGTTAAATCGTCCTCAAATTCTGATATAACTCCACAGAGTATATAAAGCAATGAAGAAATATTCAGGGACTTTTTAGACAGGGAAGATTTAGTTTACTAATTAGCTGAATCCAGTGTATTTACATGCTCTTGGGCCACAAGAAACTGAGCCCCATACTTGCCAGATTGCTTCAAGCGTAATTTTCTTTTTCTTTTTTCTTTTCTTTTTTTTTTTCAGGTTGAAACTAAAGTTCAGGTCTCTGAAATATGGTAACTTATTAACATTTAGAATAAAAAAAAATTTATGTCAGAAATCGACCTCAATTTGTACCGAATATTCTTGCTCTTAGCATTACTGAGGCAATCTGTACGCCTTCCCGTCCACGATGGACAAGATTGTCAGGAACTGAGAAGGTTCTGAGGTTGTATTTTGCTTACAAGCTCACAAGTGAGTCTTCCAGTTTCACATCCATCAAAGACTTGATTTCAACACGTCTTCTAATCTCAATTCCCCCACATCCTATTGGATATTTTCTATTTAGAGATATTTTCAGACTAGATCAAATTAAACATAATTCAAATCAGCCTGATTCTCCCAGCTGTAAAACAACTTCTTTTCCTGACTTATTTGTTTCTCCATGTGGTGTCATACTTCTCATGGTTAGTCAGGCTCAAACTACTGGAAATGCATTGGATGTATTCCTTTGTTTTGTCCTTCTTATCCGATCAATGGATGCTCCCTGTCCCTGTGTCTCTCACCACGATTCATGGTAATTATTTCCTTCTAGCAAGTCTATCATAAAATCTTCCCACAATTTGGATTTTCCTTGTTTAGCTGGCTTTCTGCATTTCCCAGAATAGTCTGATTTCTCAAATGCACTTAATAATTTCCTTATTTTGCTCTTAATCCTCACCAGCTCTTATAATCTAGCATAAAATATCTTCTCCACTTTATGCATCTGGACTGAAGTAGTGGCCTTTTGTTTGGGTTATTTAAATACCTGCACTTCTCACTTTGTGGAAACCCAACTCAATGACTAACTTCGTGGTTGTATGTATTTGTTGGGACACAACACTCCATGATGTCTCTTAAGTTTTGGATCAGCTCCTGTTCTGGATTATCCTTTAATGGATGTTTGTATAGCAAATTGCCATTCAAGAAAAAGATAGTGTTTCTCTTCAGAGCAGAAGGAAAATCTGTTTCCTAACTGGTATAACAAACATAATTTCCTCTTTCAAGGAAAGGGCCAACCAGCTTTGCTAGCAGGCCCTTGTTGAAGAATTGGGGCTTGCTAAGCTCAGGGTTACTCAATGTGACGCTGATCAGCAATGTGACGCTGATACAGGCAGCGATGACATGTGAAAATTAAGACTTAGGAAGATTAGATAACTAGCCCAAGGAGGCAAGCTAATCAGGGATATCCAACCCCGGTACCTCCAACATCACAGCAAACTCTTGGCTTCTCACTGACACATGTTCTACCATATTTCTGATAGGCAGAGTACGATAGAAAAGTTTTCATGAGTGTAGCCTTAAGGATGCATCCTGCAAAAACACAAACATAACTGACTATTCCTCTCTCCAGTTGATTGCCTAGAGCAGCTATTAGTGCTGTTGTTTGGACATCTTTGGTGAGTTGTACAATCACATTGCAACTTATTGTTGTATGGGGAATCTTAACTGCTGAAGTTTCTTTGTAGATGGTTATGCCTGTGTTCTATGGCAACACACTGAAGTAAATCTTTCCCATGGCTCCTTTCTCATTTACACAAATGATACCCAGAATTATTTTTCTGTAGCTAGGTCACATGCAGACAACAGGAATAGAACAGAGATTGGATTTTGTAGCATCATTGTTGTTTTCTTAGGATCTTCAGTTTTCAAAAATATATATTTCTCTGTTGCATTACTTGCATTTATTTATTTTTTTTATTTTTTTATTTAAAAATTTTAATTTTTTTTTAAATTTATTTTTGAGAGAGAGACAGGGAAAGAATGAGTAGGGGAAGGGAAGAGAGAGGGAGACACAGAATCTGAAACAGGCTCCAGGCTCTGAGCTGTCAGCACAGAGCCTGACGTGGGGCTCCAACACATGAGCTGAGAGATCATGACCTGAGCTGAAGCCAGAGGCTTAACCAACTGAGCCACCCAGGCACCCCAATTATTATTTTTTTAAAACACATCCACCAATTCCTTAAGAGCTTTGATTTAGAGTATATATGATAAACAGGAGTCAACAATCTTCATTTAATTTTGAGAGTACAAGAAAAGACAAAACATGGTAAAGAACTTAGAAAAATTATTCAAGAAAAAGGTCAACTAATGTAGGCAAGGACCATGTTCTCATGACATAAAGAAACCTAACAGGATGTGAGTAGTTTTCTTTCGGATCCCTTTGCCCGCGTGCTACTGGGAAGGGCCTGAAGGGTCTGCTGGTGCTCAGGGCTGCTCTGTGGGGAGTGTTGAAAGAGTCACACAGCCTTAAGCCTGTCAAATGAACGTGAGAGGCAGACTGCTCTGCGCCCACAGAGAACTATTTGAAAAATAAATTATTTATCTTTGATCATTCAAGATGCCTTTTGCTGCAGATGCCCTTTTGGAGGTGAGAGGCAGACAAAGCAGAAGCTGCCAAAGTTGGAAGAAGGAAATGTGTACAGTACAATAATGTCAAAGAGCCTAGACTACCAAGATTTCAGGACAAGACATGAGTAATTCATCTCCATACTAATGTGAGAGATCAGAGACCAAGAAAGGATGGTTACTATTAAATCTTAAAGGATGATATAGAAGCAAAACAGAACGCTGTTGTATTGCCAAAGGAGAGAGTACTAATACGGAGGAAAATCTCAACTTTTTTTTTTCTTTCATTGATCAAATTTCCATTTGTTTCAAATGTCTAGTGTATCTTGGGTTCACAATTTCTAAAATATGTTGATTGTTTTTCTGAAATAGTAGATTTTAAATAACAATATGAACTTACAGACTGATTCATAATTGAAAGTATGTCAGAGCAGCACAATAATTGGAATTTGTTCCTCCTTCGATGCCCTCGAAACTTCACACCCTCTCCTACCAACTACTTTTGCCTTTGAGTGAGATAGAAAGAGAGAAAAGCTGCTATAGAGAGATACATAGAAAGGTCAGCATATAACTTTTTAAATTGTGCTCCAGAATACATTTTCTGAAGTGAAAATGGAATAGTCAAATATTTGCCCCCCCTCCCAACTTTGGAATCAAAAACCAATTTAAACTTTTAAAAGAGAATAAATATAATAAGGCACATATTCTCTCACATAATTCCCTGAGTTCTTCCTATATTAAAAATATTTGTCGAATAATTAGATTATATTACTGGGGCCTTTTTATGGAAAAAGAAAGACGGGAGAAGAGAGAGAGAGAGAGAGAGAGATGACTTACTTGTCTATTTTTGTTAAAGCATATACTATCATTAGCACTTTAGATGTTCTTTTCTGGCTTCTTTCCTATTTTCTTCCTTTGCTTTCTTACTTTCTCTTATCTTCATCATCTCTTCCTTGACTATCGACACACCAACAGTTTCAAAAAAGAGAAACAATAATTTAAAGATTTATTTTCAGGTGCTGGTTGCCAGGTTATCTGAAATGAAAGGACTCTGAAGGTAGGTTATTAACTAAGAACAAGATAATGCAAGTAAATTGAAAATAAATTGGCTTTGCTGCCCACAACCTGTGTGACAGTAGGGAATGTATATTTCTCAGCTACAATTTTCTCATCTGTAGGATAGAGAGCATAATTTCCAACTTGCATAGCTTTTGGTAGGTTTAAGCAAGGCAACATTAATAGTGGCAAAGTTTAGCAGAGAATACCTAGGCAGGCATGAGTAACACGCTAAGATCCATTGAGTCCTTTCTCTGGGGCAGTCCTTCTGCTATGTAATATCTACAAATACATCTTTGTTCTTCACTGTGGTGTTAAGATATTGGGGTGGATATTATCTCCATTATTGTAGATGAGGAAATGGAAGCTTGAAAAGTTTTCATCACTTGCCTGAGATCATTAAATGTGCACAAAGTCTGACTCTAGGGGTCATTAGAACAACCTATACTATACTATTCCATACAACAGTATAATACAATTCTACTCCATCGTGCTGTTGATCACGTGTTCTAAAGAGTAATTACTGATGTTAGAGTAATTTAAGCCCCATCTTTATGGAAATTTTCTTCTTAAAACCCCTTTACCCAAACATAAAAATAAAATCAAAAAACTAATATAAAGCAACACAAATTTGCATAAAGCAGGGGCTACAGAGGCATATGTTCTATTCTTAGTATGGAGCAGAATGTGAAACCGTGTTGGTTTAGTTATCAACAACCATTTCTTGGCTGGATTTCATAATGCCTTGAGGGTAACAACATTGTGTTTTGTAGCCATATATTATCAGTACGTGTTATGAAAAACTTGTCTGAGATTTCTGTAAACAAGGTTCTCTTAGCCCATCCTTTGAGGAATAGCAAGATTTATCTCAGAGTACATATACACATGCACATGTATATGCACATCTATATATTTCTTTCTCAAAGAGTGTTTCCTGATTATTCACTCAGTCAACAAACATTTTTTTAATGTTTATTTATTTATGAGAGAGAGAGACAGAGACAGAGACAGAGACAGAGTGTGAACGGAGAAGGAGCAGAGAGAGAGACACAGTATCTGAAGCAGGCTCCAGGCTCTGAGCTGTCAGCACAGAGCCTGATGTGGGGCTCGAACCCACAGACCACGAGATCATGACCTGAGCTGAAGTCAGATGCTTAAGCAACTGAGCTACCCAGGCATCCCAGTCAACAAACATTTTTAAGTCCCGATTTGTGCCACTTACTTCAATAGGCAGAAGGGATAGTGGGGTGACAGACATGGAAAGAAGATCTTTACACACTATGGGACTTACATTTGTGTATGGAATAAAAACAGTGCATTATTGAATAAATCAATAAACAAGATGATTACACATTGTGAAAATTCCCGTCAAGGAAATGAAAACATAAGTTGATATAACTGGGTAATAGGGAAGGGAAGGATTTAGACAAAATGGTCATGGAAGATGCAACTCTTTCTGGAGAAGCTATGGAAATATCTAAAGGAGAAGAAAGAACCAGGTAGGTCAGGAACTGGCAGTATGATAAAGCTAGAGGAGGGAAAGAATGCAGAACTTCTGAGGAAGAAAAGAGATTAGCATGTTCTGGAACTAGAGGGGGAGTTCAGTGAGCCTGGACCACAGTAAGCAATGTGGAGAGTGACTGAGATGATGCTGGAGAAACTTACAGAACCATAATCACTCAGGAATCTCAGACTATGATTTGGAGGTGGTATTAGATTCACAAAAGAAGTATTATGCACCAAGATTCCCAGTTATAATTAAACGTGTAAGTCAACGGAATATATACATAATAGACCCACATATTTTCATTATCCCAATTAAATCAGAAAATAAAATTTATCTTTTTTTTTTTTAATTTTGTGTAGATAAGCCTATCTACTGTATTATCCCCATCTTGCTAGACTGAAGAATTGTAGGATTGGTGGGGGGGAGGTCCAAGTTAATTTCCTTCAAACTCAATGTGTTTTTGAAAAATGTGCTGCAAATGAGCAAATCTCCTCATTTTTTTCTTCTTCCATGTAGTAGAGTTGTAGTGGGGACATGAAAACTAAGGGTAAGACAAGATTTCATAGCCTCCTTGAAGTCTGGGTTTCCCAGTTTGTCGTACATAAACTGATGGGTATCACTCTCTGAATCACTGTCTTTAAAGGACATTGTTTGATCTCAAAATCCTCATTTTCTCTTCCTTTGAGCTAAAAATGGTTTGGACCTAGTTTCAAATATATAGATGATAGAAGTACCCTAGTGCTCAGGGGAAAGAAGAGCCACAAGACAACAGGACTCCTGAATCACCTTCTAGAATAAATCTTCCTCATTAGTCCAGATAACTCACTACTGTAGTATTACATGAACACAGACAGATGAGCAATACGTAGAAATACATATGAGATATCATGCCCAAGGAGAGGTGACCCTTTATGTTTGCAGGCATGGAGAGATAGACCATCTTTCTGTCATCAAGGGTGAGAGTGGCTATGTATTGCAAGCCTTCTCTCTGGGAGATGCCTCCAATCTAACTGACTATGGATTGCTCTGCCTCAGTTCACTCTTGAAGGGTGGAGGCATAACTCTTCATTAAAGCCAAGTAGATTTGTTGGCTCAGTGAATCCTTGGCTCTGCATGGCACTGCACACTCTTCTGATTCCCACCTTCATTCTCCAACTGGTCCTTCGCTTAAGCTGTTCAGGTTACTGGTAATCCTGTTGGCTCCTTCCCAAGTCAAGTTTTTTTTTGTTTTTGTTTTTTTTAATGTTTTTTTTTTCTTTTTAAATTTCTAAACACCAACGTCGCAATTTTGCTAAAGTTACAATTTTTGAAAGTGAACTGGGCCTCAACACCACTCCCAGCCATCCTGTCAAGCGTACGTGGGTTTCTACCATCTCAGTGCTGCCTGCGTTTCTCCCAGGACTTGGGGGTGGCATGAAGGGGTAGAGAAGATACTTTAAAGGCCTCCTGGGGTACAGAGCCCAGAAAGTCCTGGGTAAAGCCTTGGGCTCCTTGAATGCTGTGTAGAGTAGCTTTTCTCTACCTGGTAGCCTTTCTCAGGGTTGACATCTGGGAGGTTTGGTTATCCAGAGGAAATTAAGTATTTTTATATCAAATTATATTACAATAGATATTGTCAAATGCTTTCCTGTAGGGTTATTCCAGGTTTAACTGTGATGTTCCAAAAATTGGAATCTAGACGATGAAAAGAGCACGACAACCATCCACTCTGGGCTCGCTCCTTCCGGAGCCCTTCCTTCATGCCCCTCTCCCAGCTGCTCTGCTCAAAGGCGGAAAGCAGCAGGAGCAAAAAAGAAGCCAACCTGAAGGAGGCTGCCAGACAATGACTCTCAGATGAGCACTTTCTCTGTCTCCCACAACACATTTGCAGTTTCTACACCTAACTATACAGTGTAATAGCTGAAGGGGGATGGTGAGCAACGGTTGTGTTGCTTCTACCCTAATCACTTCATGCTGGTTTTAGAAAGGGATGGTCTATGGGTCTTTTTCAGGAGCACCAAAATGGAATTGGGTCTACCTTGAATTTTTTTCACTTCCTTTTTCTTTTATAAGTTCCCAATCCTGTGTTCCTGTGTGTGTGTGTGTGTGTGTGTGTGTGTGTGTACAGGGAAGTACAGTGAACTAGAACATTCATGTCTGACCTCTTTATTCCCTTCTCTTTCTGTGTTCTGGAGCTGCCTATCTATAAAGTGTTTTCCTTTTTTTTTTTTTTGAATATTTATTTTTGAGGGAGAGAGAGAGAGAGAGAGAGAGCGCTTGGTCCTGGGAGGGGTAGAAAGAGAGAGGGAGACAGAGAGAGAATCCTAAGCAGACTCTGCTCAGATCCTGATGCAGGGCTCCATCTCATGAACCATGGGATCATGAGCTAAGCTGAATATAACACTTCAATGGCTTTAGAGGGATCTGATTTATCTGCTGCAGGAGTGGAAAAATAAAAGCTTAATAGCTCATGGTATTATCTACATTATATATGCTTATTACATGCACATATAATATGTATGAAGTTAATTTACTTTGCCAACTTTTATCAGAAAACCTTAACAAGAAAAACAGCAGGTAAAGATATTTTTTTCAATCGACTTTTAAGATTGCCACCCTCATGCTTTATTCTTATCTTTCGTCACAGTTAATGTAAAACTTTATTTACTAATCTAAAGATAATTGTGTGCTCTATGGCTATTTAGAACATGGGTAAAATCTTACATACTTGAATAATTCTAATTTTTATACGGAGTGATTATTCAGAGTACACATCCCTAATTATATAATCTTCCCAATAAAACTTTCAATGTTTTGTATTTCACAAATTGGCGTACTCATATGAAGTTTCTTGTTAACTCTGTACATTTGTGTTTAAGCAGTAATTAGGCTTATTTTTATAAGTGAGCAAATTTAACCTCTGAAAAGCTGTTTAGTGATTTCACTTCCTTTCCTTCAAACTCGCAGAGGAAAAATGGAAATGCTGCATGCAAAACATAAGATGAGTCTTCAAAAGAACATTTGGTACATCAAAAATTCATTACAGGTGCCAGGATAAATTTGGTATTACACAACTTCCCCGAACCAATAAAGTTTTAAAGATATTTCTGATACATTATCTACAACACATGTGAAAAACACACTTGGAAAACTATAGAAATCATCATTCATTTTTATAAGAAAAACAATTGTTTTTTCACTCATCCCAAGTTGAATAAATAAATCACAAAGGGTAGCTAGAGGTATATAAGGCCCAGGAGAGAGATTTGAGGGTACAAATATGAATTGCTTTACAAACTAAGCATTTGCTTAAATGTTCATCAACCTAAGCTTTCTTTTCCATAAAATAATTATAAATCAAGTTATTATGAGCTATAAAGTATAAAAACAGACATATGAACATTGTATTTTGTTAACTACCTACTGTATTAAACTATCTTTATTGAAAAGGCATTTATTAAAAAATTATATTTAATTATTATTTTTTCCAATTCTCTTATCCTCAGTATTTTAGGAGGATAGGAAAAAATCATGACAATTACTTGCTTTTTCATATTTGTGTTCTCAGATGATGTCTCATAATACCGGTAACCATTATTTTCTGAAAGGAAAAATATACTATTGGAACTCATGTTTTTCACCTGAGAATTTATAGGATAATAAAAACAAAGCATTATCACAAATAATCCTAAAATATTATAGTGATGTAGTGATGGGGCATTGTAAAGCATTTAATAGAAAGATTACAAATATAGATAAATGCATATAAATGCCTAGATAAATTGGCAGATTTGCTTAGGATGCTCTACATTTCATGCACAATGTTTTTATATAAGGCTATTTTCAAAATGTTTGACTTAAAACTATATACTTCTTATAAAAAACTAATTTAATTCAACAAATATATAAATTTTATTATTTATATTGCCCTAGTTTCACATATTACACATTCTATATACTGTAGAGAGAAGGAAGATTGGTAAATCAGCTCCTGTTTTCAAAAAATTTAACGTTTATTTACTTTTGAGATAGAGAGAGAGACAGAGCACTAGCAGGGGAGGGGCAGAGAGAGATGGAGACACAGAATCCAAAGCAGATTCTAGGCTCTGAGTTGTCAGCACAGAGTCTGATGCAGGGCTCAAACCCAGGAATCGTGAGATCATGACCTGAGCTGAAGTCAGCCGCTTACTGACAAAAAATATACAAAAAATTGGATTCTGTGTCTTCCTCTCTCTCTCTGCATGCTCTGTCTTTCTCTCACTCTCAAAAATGAATAAACATTAAAAAAAATAAAAAATGTTTTGGTATGAGAAAGGAATTCAATAAATACGGTTGACTAGGAATTACCAAAATACTGCTTACATCACTCAAATCTGAGAATTTTCTAAGAACTTGGCCTTTTTTTTCCCTTTGGTAATCCTATAGTTTCTAAATAGCTTAATGGATCAAAGACAATAAAAAAATCTTGAAAATCTGTTAAAGTTGTTCAAAGCCAGGAACAATGATTTTTTTTTTAATTCTCTGTGTGGGCCCTGAAGTATTTTTTAACCACTTATGGCTATATGACCCTTCCTTCTTGTTGAAATCAATGACAAACTGGTATTTAGCCCTTGATAAATGTTAAGCTATTCTAATTTACACTGTTTTCTTTTTTTTTCTAAATACTCAGTCACTAATATATCACTAATGGATGCTGTAATAAAAGTAGAAGAAATAAAGCCTGTTTCATGCCAATGCTTATAAACGTGACACATCCAGAAAACATTAATGCTTTGAAGTAGGAAGAAGTCAGCATGTTCCAATTCAAAGAGTCCCATTTATTTGAACAAAAGTATCATCTCAGAGGGAAACTTTAAAGTGTGAATGTCCTTTACTAGCTTGTAGCTCATTTGCTTATGTTTTCATCTAAGTATATGACTGATTTCAACAAACAGTAGAAATTACTTGAAAAACAGAAGGATAATACTAGCAAGCACTCACGTGTCTTTATTATGTGTTTTACACTACTTTAATATCTTTATGTATATTAACTCATTAATCCTTATGGTAACTGTAGAGATGGCGTAATCATCACCACTTGCAGGTGAGGGGACAGCCATCGGAGCAGCACATAAGGGGCAAGAGTTGAAGTTCAAGCTCAAGCCATCTGACTAGATAAGCAGTAGCACAGGTGAGGAACGATACAACATACACACATTGGGCAGAGACTGTGTAAAGCACACTGATCTAGGAGTAGGCAAAGGTTTTTGAAAATTAAGATTTCTTGGCAATCTATATTTATCAGTATATTGCGGACCCAGTGTTGGTTGGATTCATTATCACCGATTAATTCAGTGAGCAGCCATGGCATTCCCTTAAGTCAGTTTTCTAAACCACACTCTGCACCTTCATGCTTCCCTTGACTGTTGGCTAGCATCTTATTTTTCCCGTCTACTGTGTGGGTACGTGTGTGTGTGTGTGTGTGTGTGTGTGTGTGTGCCTATGGATAAGAGAGAGGGAGACAGAGAGAAGGAAGGAGGGAGTTGCAACTCTCTTTCAGGTGTGATTTCCTTTCAGAAAGTTTGAAAAACGATGGTTTAATGCAATCATTTTTCTCCAGTGCGAGGTCTGGGGTATATCTGGGGATTTTAGGGTTTAGACTGCCGCCAAGAAGGCTGCTACTGTTATCATACTGAACAGATGCTGCCAGCTCTTAAGCTCCAGATATTTCCGCAGAAGCTCTTCTAACTCTTTTAAGAGTTTGCTCAGAGAAGCAAAAGGTAGGCTCAGGCTACTGTAAATCTGCCTGGGGTGTTTTATCCTGCAAGGTGACAGGTTTCCTCAAGATGAAACTTTCCAAGTCATAAGCCAGTTCAGAAAGAGTTCTTAATTGTTTCTTTCTAAACTTTGTTTACACTGACTTTTAACTCATTTTTGCTTAAATGGGATTTTATTGAGGCTGTCAGGAGCAGACTGCATGCTGGGAGTTGTATGAAACCAAAAACATTATCCCAGACTAAGTAACAGCTGGAAAGAAACACTGGGACCTCCCACATATCCTCCACTGAGACCTAGACAATGGGTGAGTTATTTCACAGAGTAACAGCACCAGCTGCCAAGTAGGTCTTAAAAAAAAATCAACTTTGATACGTTCAGAATTGAAATGAACAGGCTTTGGGAAGCATGTTGGGGGTAAAAAGGATACTCCTTTGCAAAAAAAAAAAATAGTATAACTAGAAATTTGATGGATCATCATTCCTATCATGATAATATAATAAGTTTGGAAACATTTCAATTGAGAGGAATAATACCTTAACCTGTAGGCCTGAGAGCAGTTCTTAATAGCACAAATTAACAATTGGCAATTATCTGATAAATGAAATATGTATCACCAATATGTGTCTTCAACACAATCTTTGTGTCTTTTCCAAATAATTGGTCATAAATAACAAAAATTATACACATATCTGCAAATATGTACTAGTAAATGCAATGACCTAGATTTTTAACTTGAGGAATATAATATTTCAAAATTAAACTGATCGTTTTTGTTTAAAATAGGATACATTTTCAAAAATAAGAAATATGATAAATCATATGGAGTCAACTTTTCTCTATAATCTTTAAGTACTACAGTGTCATATCATCTATCCAATTGTTGGAGTTAGTTCACCTCAAGCATTTGTTAACTGGAAGGAAGTTCTCATTATAACTAATGATAACATTATAACTAATGTTGGTCAAATCCCTAAAATATGCTAAATGCCACAAATGAAACGTAGAAAAAAATATTTAAGTACCTTACAATCTAAGGCAGTCTTACAATGAGAAACAAAATATTCACTAATTCATATTATTTTTTTCTTGTTTAACAGTATGTTTCTCTAATCTCCCCACTTAATAGGCATGTTGCCAGTGAAGCAAATTAAAATAATATTATTTGTAATATTCCCAGCACTCAAGTTTGCCTTGAGGTATTCTGAACTGTGAAGTGAATAGATTTTTCAGGGGCTTAGCAAAATTTAAAATCTGAATCTGTTTCATTACCTAAGAAATCCACAATCTCACAGTCAAACTGAAGAGCATAAAATGTAAAGAGCACATAATATACATATGAGATACTGTATGGACTGTGGTTTTATACAATAATATACTAGGAATAGTTTCATTTTATTTTTTTTTCCACTTTAATGTCAATAGTGAAAATAGTAGCTGTAAATCCTCAGAGGGATTTGAATCATGGTCCTAATCATTTGTTTGGCTGTGTAAAAACTATATGGAAGAAGAAAGATGATTTCCATAGTATCGTTCTGTTTTACTATTTAGTTTTGATTTGGGGAGTTTCTTTACTTTTAAGGGCATACCTACCAGTGTTTTGAGATCATGCTTTTTGAAAGCAGGACCTATTTTATAAATTCCTATTCTGTTGAAATAGATGATTTAAAAAGATGAAGGAAATTGGTGTTTTGAAAGTTATATGATTCTTCCCTTTGCACACGCAGACAAGAAGGGCTTCCTGGGAGAGAACGTTGAGATAACAGAATATATCTTAATGGATAAAAGTATAAGGGCATTTGAAGTGGACATTCAATCTTTGGTATAGCCAGCAGGAGTCTAGAATGACTGAATTTTTGTTGGACAGGTTTTGCAAGAATAGGAATGAGCTGTACTTATCTGTGTATTTAAAAGCCAGATGTTTTATGGGTAGTCCATACAAGTTAAAACTTGAAATGAATGTGAAATAAGAGCAGACATAATACCAAGAAATAAACCCTTTTAAACTATTTGTGTTATCTTGATTTGAAAGGGTAATTATATTCACAAAAGTGCATCCTGAGTAATCTACTGAACCCTAAACTTGTTGGAGAGTACCAATACAAACGTGACAGGTCTTAAATTAAAATTTTACTATTCAAATCACCAGGAGCACAGATCTCAATATCTTCAAAAGATTTTCCAAGAGCCGACTCTTTGAAAACATCTTTCCCAGTACAGCGTTTGCTGTCGCTCATTCACACGCTCTTATTAGTACCCTTAAGAGATGTGTTGATTTGGGTTTGGTAGGTCCTTAGAATGAGCATTTTGCCCTTGAGAGATTATACCAATGACCCTGGAGGAAAATGGCTAGACATGTGTCACAAATCAGTAAAAAGGCTTTCCAGTCTCCAGTCCATGTACTTGTAGAACTCCTTCTCCATAGATAGCTACTTACTCCATATCCTCGAGTCCCTTCTCTCTTATTCTGGATACACATATTTCAAAACTAAAACTAAACATGCCTTCAACCCCTATCCTTGATATTTACCTGGTTCTTTCTATCTACCTTATTTTAATCAAAATCATGACTATCTACCAGGTGTTCATGCTGAAACCTGTAACTTAGAATTCATCTCCCAATCCCTTGTTATTTCTGAAATTCCATTAACTCCATGAACAAGTCCTCAAAAATATCTCTCCAATCCATGTACTTCCTTCCATTTCTTTTTTTTTTTAAGTATTTGTTTATTTTGAGAAAGAAAGAGTGCATGCACGCACATGAGAGGGGGGTGAGGGGAGAGAGAGTTAGCCCAGGGGAGAGGCGGAGAGAGGGGGAGAAAGAGAATCCCAAGCAGGCTCAGTACAGAGCCCCACGTGGGTCTCAAACTCACAAACCATGAAATGGTGAGCTGAGCAAAAATCAAGAGAGGCTTAACCAGCTGAGCCACCCAGGTGCCCCTACTTCCTTCTATTTCTAGGACACTACAGAAGTCCAGAACATTCCCATTTCTAACTTGTATTGCATATCTTATAACCAACTTGCAGGAATCCACTGGACTCCCATCCCTTGTCTCCCTACAGTCCTTTCTCCATTAGTTTAATCTTCTGAATGTGGCTATCATGACGTTTTAAATATAAATGGAAATTGTTTTGTTCATGTATCTGTTTAAATTATCTTTATACCTTTTATTCGCTTTTACAAATAGGTAAGTTTACAAAGACGGGAATCATATCTCAGTGTATACGCAGTAACTATCACAATACCTTACATATAGTAAGCATTTTATCCCTTTTTCTTTTTTTTCATGAATGAATAACCCCACTATTTTGGTATGATATCTCCAGCACATAGTTAATTCCACTCAGTCAGTGATAGCTCTTCTGTAGTATTCTATCATACAATTTCCTCTGCATTCTCCTAGTCTTTCTCATTTTATGTTGTTATAGAGCAATGTGCATTCAGACATTTTGGTCACAAGCTTAATTGAAAAGGGGAGGATGTTTTGATTATATGCGGAACAATATTTTTGAAAATATGTTTGATAAGCTTTTAAGGTTTACTTATTTATTCTCATTTTTTTAAACTTTATTTAGTAATCTCAAATACAGATGCCATTTCTGGAAATTAAGAATTATTTAATAGTCATTTTTTTTTCTAGACAGGATAGCTCTCACACCTCATAATAAAATGGAACTCTTAGACAAATGATAGTTAAGAATGTACTCTTCTGTAAGGAGAATTCATTATGACACCACCTGCTAGCACCGTCATCAGATTATCATTCTTTCTTTAATGGGTATCACTATTCAGACACATTTACGAGGGTTTAAAATTAAGTATGACTTTTAGAATTTCCAAAGGAAAATTTTAAGAGCTAAAGAGAAAAATCAATAAAGCGCCCAGCCGCGTGCACACATGCAAACGCTTCTTGATTTCTATTATTACGAGAAAGAAATTGTACACAATTAGAAAAATGAGTATTTTATCAAGCTTATGCTGTCCAGTCATATTGAAAATACCTATTTAAATAAATTTATTTTAAATTTCTCCCATTAGCTGACAGTAATCTAAATTTCAAAATCAAATAACAATTAAATGAGAACTGCCCTGTCTCCTGTTTACTACTATTAGTGAAGTTGTATTACTTTTATAATATTAAAGAATTGCAGTTTTATAGGTAAAATCTATAAAAGACTATCATGTGAACCTACAGTTTGTGAATTCCCATCTTTAATACACAGGAATCAGATTCCTTCTCAGATGGGAAATCATCACAAAGTAATTTTAAACCACCATTCAAAAACGAGGGTTCCCACTCTGTTACATTCTATCTCCTTAGCTTGCTTCATCATATTCACCATATCTGATATCATATTATATAAATATATCCAATCACATATCTGTTCACTATATGTATGTATGTATGTGTGTGTGTGTGTATATATATATATATATATATATATATATATATATATATATATATATTATATATTATATATTATATATACAGGCTAGAATATCTTGCCCATTCAGGCTGGTACTTGTCTCTGTTTCACATTCACTGTCTCAAGGTTCTAGCAGGTGCTCAACAAATGTTCCTGGAATGAAAGTGTAAATGATATTCAACACACAGGTAAAAAGAATATTGATGCACAATGTAACAGAACACTTGAATATGGTTAACACTTACCACATCTCAACACCCTCCTCCTGCCTGGAAATCCTAGATAGATTTTATTCAAATTTTCTTTCTCACTTACATTGTAATTTTTTTTTAAAAGCAAGAAAAGAAAAATGTCCCTGTTCCTGAAAATTCATTTTGCTTTTCCCTTTTTTATGATTTTTTTTACAAATGTCAATTGTGAAATATGAGTATTTAAAATGCATTTGGGTAATTTTCTTAGATAAGTATGTTAAAGTCTATATTTACCAAACTTGATTGAATTTCTGTGTTATTGTTAAATTATATTACATATAATTTATATAAAATATAAGTTGCATCATTAGGATAGTTTTTCATGCATCATTAGGATAATGATATAAATGTACAAAGAGTGAAATTATTGATAAATCATCTAACAAAAATTCACTTGGAAGTAAACAGTTTAAGGAGAAATTATCAAGAAGCTAATAAACTTTGAGTCACCAATTAATCCCAATGTACCAGTTCAATAATGTCCAGTCTGTTGACTTGACTTTCTTTCCATCTTTCATCTAGTTCCTCATCTTAATTCGCCATCTACGTGGCTTACTTTATAATATGATTACTCTACACTCATCCTCTTGCCTTGCACTTCATGCCCTAGAAAATCTTCAAATGGAACCCTATCCACCGACTTTCTTAAATCCTGCAATAGGATTCTTAGGTAGTTTTGAAATATGTGTAAACTTTAGGATTGGTACCGGTATATACACAGTTAACAACCTGAACTGGCGTTCAGTACCACTTTGCTAATCTTCCTATATTTCCTTAACCAACTACTTCTCTATTTTATTTAAAACCTATTTGTGGCTGTCTCTACAGCCCTTTGCCATTTATGTCAGTAGACGATTTCAGGAGGTCCCTCATCTTCCAACCACACCGTATCTCACCTTCGCCCTCCTGGGAGAGTGACCCCTCCTTTTTCATAAGGTCATTTCCTTCCCATGTGCTTCTAATGCATTTTGATATGGGTGGCTGCCCCCTCATTCAATGTTGCTTAGCAACATGTCTGGCCTCTGCCCACTAAATGTCAGTAGCACAACGCCTCCAGGGTGACAACAGGAGAGTTTCCAGATATGGGAGCAAAATCTCCATTGAGAACCACTGCTTTAATGGATACCAGCCACCACCCATACAATTCTGATATCTGGCTTTATAAATTAGTAACCTTCGTATCTTCTCAATCTCCTCAGTGTCTTCTCAGGAGCATTTGAGGATGCTGAGTTTTCTCTGACCTAGAACCAAACTCTTCCGATTCCATATGCTGTTTCCTTTCTTGATGCTGATTTGTGTCTGATTTAACTTTGAAAAAATTCCCTTCAAAGTTCAACTTTTTGAATTATTGTCTACACTGACTCCCCGCCCCCCCATTCCTCTTTGACCTGCAATCTTATATTCATCCCATAAGGCCTTAGAAAATAACTTGTTTGGGGCAACTGGGTGGCTCAGTCAATTAAGCATCTGACTGTCTGCTCAGGTTATCATCTCGAGGTTGGTGAGTTCAAGGCTCGCATGAGGTTAAGAGCCAAAGGTGCAGAGCCTGCTTGGATTTGTCTGTCTCCCTCTTTCTCCTCTTCTCTGCCCCTCCCCTGCTCTCATGCGCTCTCTCTCTCTCTCTGAATAAATAAATAAACGTTAAAAAACAAATGAAGAAACAAACAAAGCCTGTTTGTTGCTTTATTCCATGAATCCTTTTTTAAACTTTAACACTTACACACGTTGAACATATTGTTTCTTCACCTGCTCTTAAAATGCTTTTTGCTTGGCCCCAGTAGTTTCTCAGTCTTCTCTTCAGGGTCTTCATTCTATATCCTTCGCACAAATATTAGTGTGGTTATTGGCTCCTGATAGAATCTCTGTTTTTGTTTTCTTTATCACATCACAAACTTAACCTACTCATTTCAGCTCTCGTACTCTTATCTTTAGCACAGAACTATCCTTTGCTATCAACATAACCATCTATAGTTTATTCTAATAACTTTAGCATGAAATGTCTCCTCCATAAAATTTAAAAAACCATATTTAGTATATTCGATGGGATATTCAAATGCTCTGCTGCATGTAAAACACTAAGTCTGGCAAACAGTTCATCCCAAATAAATGTTGATATCATCACCATCAACATCTTCATCAAGATTAACCTCATAGAGACATATGAAAATAGCAAACCCTCCACCTCCATAGCTTAAAATATATATGTAATTCAACATATATAAAAGTCATTATCTCTCCTGCATTGTTCTTAAGCATCATCCTCCTCTTTTTCTTTTTAAAAATTTTAATGTTTATTTATTTCTGAGAAAGAGAGAGATAGAGTGTGAGTGGGGGAGGCGAAAAGAGCAAGGGAGACACAGGATCCGAAGGGGGCTCCAGGCCCTGAGCTGTCAGCACAGAGCCCGATGCGGGGCTCGAACTCACAAACCGTGAGGTCATGACCTGAGCTGAAATCAGACGCTTAACCAACTGAGCCACCCAGGTGCCCCAAGCATCCTCCTCCTCTTACATGAGTTTAGATCAAGCTCTATTCTCTTCCTCCCTCCTCGCAGTTAGTCATTCACAGAATATTATTGTTCCTATATTTCTTTTTTGAATATTAATACTCACCAGCTCTACCACCATTGGCATAGTCTTATCTCAGTCTTTGTAGGTGGTATCTGATCATATCCCACCTCCAATTCTCTGTTGTGTAGCTCCCTTCTAATCTGTGTGATCTTCTGAAACCGCAAAATCTGACTGTCATTCTTCTATTTTAAATTCTACTTTGCCCTTACATATTCCTGAGGTGATAATTCAACCTTCTTAGCCTATATCAGTGGGAACCCCTTAACCAAATCCCTCTCTTATCTTCCACATGTTTCTTCCGCTTGGGACTTTGCTGAGGGGCACAAGATTGAAACATAGTTTAAATCATGGCCCAACTTCTAACTTGCATGGAAACTGGCAAGTGGGAGGAATCAAAAAACTTTACTTTGATCGGAGTACGATTGCTAATAATCTTGCTGACAATGGTACACTCAATCAAGTTCAGTTTAATTTTTATTCCTAGGACTGTTTTTCTCATCCTTTAGCCTTGGTTACACAATCCTATTGATTGTTTCTTTTCTCCTTTACTTCCCCATTTACATGATAGTTTTAATGCTTGCCTTCTTCCCTTCCCTTTCTTGATTCCAAGCAGACATGATGTCCATTTTATTTTATGCATTCTCAGGGCTTATCCAAGTGCCCAGCACAAAGTGTTACTTGATCAAACATATTTTTGAACAAATGAATAAACAGATAAATGGATGGATGAACGAAGTAATGGTAATTAGACAATTTCTTAGGGCACCTGGGGGGCTCTGTCAGTGAAGCATCTGACTTTGGCTTACGTGTGATCTCAAGGTTTGTGGGTTTGAGCCCCGCGTCGGGCTCTGTGCTGACAGCTTGGAGCCTGGAGCCTGCTTCAGATCCTGTGTCTCCTTCTCTCTTTACCCTTCCCCTGCTCACCCTCTGTCTCTCTTTCTCTCTCTCAAAAATGAATAAACATTGGCACACCTGAGTGGCTCAGTCAGTCGAGCCTCCAACTTCGGCTCAGATCATGTTCTTGCAGTTCGTGGGTTTGAGGCCTGCATGGGGCTCTGTGCTGACAGATCAGAGCCTAGAACCTACTTTGGAGTCTGTCTTCCTGTCTTTCTGCTCCTTCCTCGCTCGTGTCCTGTCTCTCTCTCTCTCTCTCTCAGTCTCTCTCTCTCAAAAGTAAATAAATATTATTTTTTTAATGAATAAACATTTTAAAAATTTAAAAACAAGAAAATTTCTGAAATACTCCAATCTGTACTCCTGGGCTCAGTTACAGGAATTTATACTAATATATATATATATATATATATATATATATATATATATATATACATATATATATATACACATACATATATATATATATATACATACATATATATACATATATATTGAGCAAAACATTTACTTTTTCTTATGTGTAAAAATAGAAGATACTTCAACTTATTTAAAAGTCATATGTGGGTCCTGAGGAAAAAAAATCCTTACAAACGGGGGTGGGGGCAAACCACAAGAGACTCTTAAATACAGAGAATAAACTGAGAGTGGATGGGAGGCGGGTGCAGGGAGATGGGAAATAGGTGATGGGCATTGAGGAGGGCATTTGCTGAGATGAACACTGTGTGTTGTATGTAAAGCAATCTGACAATAAGCTATTTTTAAAAAAGTCATTAAATGGGCAAATAATATAAGAATGGGAGTATTCTGAATATTGTGGCTAATAGTATAATAACTAATATTTATTGAATAATTACCATGCTCCAAGCCCTGGTTTAACACTAATGGATCACATAATTTCATTCTTACAACAATCCCATGGGGAAAGTACTATCAATATCACATTATTTAGGAGAAAAAAAATGAAGCACAGAGAATTTATGCAAGAGGTTCAAGATTACACAAGTAATAGGTGTCAGATTCAGGATGTGAGGCAATCAATAGACCTCCAGACACCTGATTTTTGCCAGTATGCTTCTGTGTATATATCTAGAAGCATTTTGACTTATTTTCTGTGATTTTTTTCTAAGCAAACATGAAATGCTATGTTAAAGTAAAAAATAATTTTTTGTATTTTTTGTTTATACCTCATGGATAAGAGAACAAAAATACTATAACAAAATTATAATGAATAGTCAGAACATTAATGTGTAAAAGTTCATATATATTCAAGGAATTCTGAAAATCATATCCTAAAGTCTAACAGACATCTAAATATTTAAGCTTTTTCAATATAAATTTTTTAGGATTAATTGTTCCAATAAAGGATATTTTTTTACTAAAAATCATCTTTAGAGAGTCAAAAACAAATTTAATATAAAATTATATTTGTACCGTTAGGGGAGATGATAATATTGACTGAATATTTTCTTGGTAATTTCAGTAACTTGACATTTTTTGTCGTTTACTTATTTATTGAGAGAGAATGAGAGAGAAAGTGGGAGAGAAGCAGAGAAAGAAGGAGAGTGAGAGAATCCCAAGCAGGCTTCACACTGTCAGCTTGGAGCTTTGATGCGGGGCTCAAACACATCAACTGTGAGATTATCACCTGAGCCAAGATGAAGAGTTGGTTGATCAACTGACTGAGACACCCAGGAGCCCCTACACATCTAACTTTTTATACATGAAATAGTTTTATAGTTTTAGGTTGCTTCATACAATAAATATACAACTGAGTCACAAATGCCCAAATACCGTTGTATTGTCTCTGATACATATTCGCAAAGAAAATTTTGTATTTTTATGGTATACATATTCATACAACACATAATGTAGTAATTGGGATTATAAAACAAACATATAATTTTTTCAGTTTACCTATATATGCGTAATTTAGAGAAACATACTTCCACATAGAAAACTTGATCATTTTTGTTAGCCATACTAATTTAATTGAAGCTGGTAATTTGGGTTTGCGTTTTCTTACCTCATTTTAATTTACCGCATTTGTTTGAATTCCTTATTTTTACTGAGCACATTAAAAGAAATGGAGTCAGGGATATTAGTCACATTCCAAAAACACAAGACCAATTAATCAATACAGAGGTAATTCCTCATAGGTATTATACTTCTAGTGCCTTGCTTGACTCATTCATCTGGACTCCTTTTTTCACCTTTTTGAAAATGTAAAGATAAGTCCTTTAGTATGATACTAGGCTTTATTTTGATAGATCTAATGAATTAGACTCATGCTATGAAAAAAAAAATCTAATAATGTGCATAATGAATTCTTCTCATTCTCTGTGCACCTGTTCTCTCTCATTATATCTGAATATCTGGGATTATTCCAAAGTGCTCCATAATGACTTTTTTGTAAGCAAGACAAGTAGAAGAAATTCTTCAAGGACAGCATGAATTTGTATTTGAAACTGTGCTAAATAGGAAGAAGGGAAGTGATAACAACAGACAGACCATGAGACATGCGTCATTTGGAGACAGGAAGATTCATGGGATAAAGAATCCTGCCAGTAACAAAAGGTAAAAAAGTACAAAACAGTCTCAGTTATTTGAATACCAGCTTGAATTTCCAACTAACAGACTTTCCTGTATTATTTTTTGGGAAATATTTAAGCAACAACTTTTTTCTATTTTGAAGGTATCTACAAGAATAATTATCTGATATGTTTGTACCTTCTAGGTATCTATAAATAAATACTATATAGATTTACTTTACTTGCAATCCTTGCCTATATTTCAGATTTTCTCAAACTGTGGAGGTTGCCATAAGAGAACTATGGCTAACTTCACCTTTACAAAGTTAAATCATAAAAAGAGACTGAAGTTATTTGTGAGCAATTCTAACTAAGCACTTTTATTTAAAATAGTAGGTTAGCGGGGCGCCTGGGTGGCGCAGTCGGTTAAGCGTCCGACTTCAGCCAGGTCACGATCTCTCAGTCCGTGAGTTCGAGCCCCGCGTCAGGCTCTGGGCTGATGGCTCGGAGCCTGGAGCCTGTTTCCGATTCTGTGTCTCCTTCTCTCTCTCTGCCCCTCCCCCGTTCATGCTCTGTCTCTCTCTGTCCCAAAAATAAATAAACGTTGAAAAAAAAATTAAAAAAAATAAAAAATAAAATAGTAGGTTAGCAACTGAGTTTAAATATTTACCTTGACTGTTACCATTACCTTTTGAAATATGCAAATTAACCCTTTAATATGTTGCCTTTTTTGATGGAGCAAAAATTCTAACACACATCATCAAAATTATCCCATATTAAAAATTCTAAAATTTCAATAGTTCATATTTCTGTCAAGAGTTCTGGGTGAATTGAGGTAAAGAAAGGGTACGTATAGAGTAGAAGTTTAATAGTACTAATCCAAATCTTCCTTAGAAGACTATAAAACAAACAAATTAAGGCGAACATCTAGCAAGTTCAGTTAGGAAAACAAGAGTTCCAAAAGATACACTTTGGAGTAGAAAAATTTATTTTCCTTCTTTCCTTCCTTCCTTCATTTTCTCTTTCCCTCCTTCATTCCTTTCTTCCTTCCTCCTTTGCAAAAAAGCATAATGAATGTACTCTAAGACAATGCCATTCTACAGTTTTATTGTCAGTGTGTGGATTACTGAACAAAATAGCAGGAAATAAATTACTTTGTTAATATTGATATCAAGATCCAGGAGGCCTGACCCACAACCAGAAGTTATTTTAGTTTATAATGGCCTACAATACTGGTAACATGAAGAGCTTCAGAATCGGGCGCCTGGGTATCTCAGTCAGTGAAATATCCTACTTCAGCTTAGTTTATGATGTCGCAGTTCAAGAGTTTGAGCCCCATGTCAGGCTCTGTGCTGACAGTTCAGAGCCTGGAGCCTGCTTCAGTCTGTGTCTCTCTCTTTCTCTCTGCTCCTACCCCACTTGCTCTCTCTCTCTCTCTATCTCTCAAAAAATAAATAAATGTTAAGGAAAATTTAAAGAGCTTCAGAATATCTTTAGTTTAATCCAAGTTTCATTTTTTCCTGTTATGTTCTCTTCTATTTTCTTATTATGGTACCACTGTTATTACACTAATGGTATGCTATTAATCATAAAATTAAGAGAGTGGCTTTCTGCACAACTAATATATGCTTCTATGAGGGCTAATAAAATAATAATATCTAATATTTATTGAGCATTTACTTTATGTTAGACACTGTATCAAGCATGTTAAATGTAATATATCTTCAACTACTTAAACCAAAGTGTTTAAAAGGAAAAGGATGGGGCACCTGAGTGGCTCAGTCGGTTGAGCATCTGACTTCAGCTCAGGTCATGATCTGACACTCTGTGAGTTCGAGCCCCTCGTCGGGCTCTGTGCTGACAGCACAGAGCCTGGAGCCCGCTTCAGATTCTGTGTCTCCCCCTCTCTCTGCCCCTCCCCTGCTCATGCTCTGTCTCTCTCTGTCTCAAAAATAAATAAAAACAGTAAAAATTTTTAAAAAATAAAAGGAAAAGGAAAAGAAAATGAACACAGAAACAATAACTTGGAGGTTAACAAAAGAAAATACAGTGAAAGGTTCAATTTATCATATTCAGAATTTTACTGAAGTTATATTTTCACTTGCCCCTATCCTTAGAATCAAGTACTGAACACTTATTTCCTTATAACTAAACACTATGGATTGAAAACAAATTTTACACTTTAAATGAGAGAAAAATCTCTCTTGAAAACTGCCCCACTTCGTTTAATGTCAGCATTTTGTGAGGCCATTCAGTTTCAACGGTGACAAGAATTTTAGGAAGAAACTAATCTTAAGAAATAATAAGCTGTTTTATTCATACTCAACAAGCCTACTTCCGAGTCTGCTTCAATTTTTTAAATGAGAAAAAAAAACTTCCTATGATATTTTCAAATTTCTATATGCCAAGATTTGAGGATTTAATTCAGATACTTTTTCAGATAGTTAGGCTGTTTAGCAGAGGGTTTGAGTTTGTTGCGTGGGTGGAGTTTACCAGAATTTGCTTCCTTGAGGTGAATGAAAGGTGTGTCAGTTTGGGTTAGAAAGAACTGTAATTTAATTAAGGCTTTACAACTTACACAGTCTGTAAACTTAGGCAACTTTCTCAATGCCCTTGAACCTCTGCTCCTATAATTATAATTGAAATGAAAATAATGTCTTCCTTACAGAGTAGGAAAGCACTTTGCACATTTACGTCCTGGGTCAATATCAGTATTTTCTTTCTATTAGCTGTATAACTTCAGCAAGTCATTTAATCTTTTACTAAATAGGGACAATAATAATATATATAATTATATAGTTATAATCTTAATATAAAAGCAGGAACATGGACCAGATAGTTATTTTGAGAATTATTTTATTTTGTTCAACCATAGAAAGAAGTTATATCAACTCAAATGGCAATCCACACTTCATAGGCTTGAACTAGAGCCTGGACACATTTAGCTTCAGAAGCCTTACATGGGATCTTGATGTCTAGACTTCAGAAAAAATAAGCCCTACTAAAAATTTCTAAGGCAAAATGTGATCTAGTCCTCTCCCTGCTTTATGATATTTTATATCTTGTGATTTGTAAAAAGTTGGAGAGCAAAAAAGCTCTGTTACCATGGGGACATTTTTTGGCATCATTGCACAGCTTCTTTTGTTTTCTATATCAACTGCATTCACATTCTATAGTAAAAACCTAGTACATGCTCCAGATTACCAACCTCATAATATTATTTTTCCATTCTCAATTTCATTCTTCTCCCCTTCTAAATAGAGATAATTGGGGTGCCTGGATGGCTCAGTCAGTTAAGTGTCCGTCTTCAGCCCAGGTCATGCTCTCGTGGTTCGTCATTTCAAACCCCGTGTTCAAGCTCTGTGCTGACAGCTTGGACCCTGGAGTCTGCTTCTGATTCTGTCTCCCTCACTCTCTGCCCCTACCCCACTTGCACTCTGTCTCTTTCTCTATCAAAAATAAAAATTAAAATTCAAATATTCAAATCAAAATTCAAATATTCAAATCAAAATTCAAAATAGAAGATAATAGTAAAATACTATAACCTTCAGTTGAGGTATTGCATGAAAAGCCTTTAACAGACTTGAACAAACAATAAGTGGTAGGTTTAATTATTTGAGATATGCACTAGCCTACTTATTTGATAAACATGGAATATTTTTTGAGACACAAACTTGAAGTAGTTATTATATAAAAGAATATAAATGAATATTTCCTTGAATCATACTTTATTTTTTACAAATGTATTGAGATACTTTTAAGGTTTACAGTTTGATTTTCATGCATTGTAATAAAGATCTCCATGGTCAAATTAAATAACTTGTCCATCAGCTCTACACAGTGTGTGTGTATGTGTGTGTGTGTGCGTGTGTGTGTGTGTTGAGAAAATTTAATATCTATCTTAGAAAATTTCAAATATAGAATACAATATGGTTCACTATTGTCACCATGCTATACATTAGATCTCTAGCCCTTTTTTGTCTGGCATAACTAACTGAATCTTTCTACCCTTTGACTAACATTTCCCTACCTTTCCCACACCCAACCCCCTGGCAGTCACCATTTCACTGTCTGCTTTTAAGAGTGTGACTTTTTGGAATCAACATATAAATGAAATCGCTCAGTATGTGTCTTTTTGTGTGTGGCTTATTTCATTTAGCATAATGTCTTCCACATCCATCTATATTTTATCAAATGGCAGAATTTTTTAAGGCTAAAAATAAGCTAAAAACTATGTGATATGAATGCATATATGAATATGTATAGTGGGCATATATATACATATATATATTTCTTTATCTGTTAGGTTATTGATAGACACTTGGGTTATTTTCATGGCTTGGTAATTGTGAATAATGCTACAAATAGACATTGCTCAAAAGACAACATATAAATGACCATCAATACATGAAAATGTGCTCAGCATTACTATTCATCAGTCAGTCTCAACCACAGTGATAGAATAGCTATTACCAAAATTTACCATAGTATATTCCCACAAAAAGACAAAATATAACAAGTGTTGGTGAGGATGTGGAGAAAAGGGAACTCTTGTGCACTCATGGTGGGAATGTAAATTGGTACATTTATGGAAAAGAATATGGTGATTCCTCAAAAAATTAAAAATGGAACTATCAGATGATCCAGCAATTCTGCTTCTGAGTATGTATCAAAAGGAAATGAAATCAGCATCATGTTCTCTAATTGTTGCAGCCCCAACATTTCTTTTTTTTTCTTTTTTTTTTTAATTTTTTTAACGTTTATTTATTTTTGAGACAGAGAGAGACAGAGCATGAACGGGGGAGGGGAAGAGAGAGAGGGAGACACAAAATCGGAAGTAGGCTCCAGGCTCTGGGCCATCAGCCCAGAGCCCGACGCGGGGCTGGGACTCACGGACTTAGAGATCGTGACCTGAGCTGAAGTCAGACGCTTAACCGACTGATCCACCCAGGCGCCCCCAGGCCCAGCATTTCTAAAGACCATGTATAACAACCAGGTTTCCTTGTTCTAAGTGACAGGTGATTCTAAGAAAACAAATAGCAGCCTAGAGAAGGATAAAGAATCAGGTGTAGAAATACACTAGAAGCAAATGATATCTGTTCAGTATGTAGCCACAACTTACTGAACTTTATTACAGAGAACTCTGACAAATTATTAGTATCAGTAACACAATTGTGGACAATTAGTAATTTCTCTGAAGAGTCAGTGATTTCTCAAATTTCCAATGATTGTTTATTATTTCCTTCTATTTCAAAGTTCTGGGTTAAGAAAGTGATTGTGCCTCTAGATCCATGGACAAAGAAGACCAATCTGGATATAAATAAACAAGTGTTGAAGTGGTTCATAGTTTGAACCATTGAGCATCTTAATATACAGAGGTAAGAAAGAAGAAAAATCAAAGAAGACTGAAAATTTGCAGTGTGGGCTCTTGTAAGCCAAGAGAACAGTGCTTCAGGAGAAGGAGCTCTTGCCTATCAAAAATGCCGAAATCACAGAAGACTCAGAATTGATATCTTTCAGAATAGTTAATATGGAAATGTGAGCACAAAAACCTGACTGCGGTGGATTCAAGAAAGGATAGGATGTGAGAACTGGAAGCCACAAAGGTAGACAAGTCTTTCAAGGAGTTTTTCAATAACTTTTCAATAATGGGAAGTAGAGAAATTTGGTAACAGCTGGAAGAGTTACAAAACATCATAACTGAGTAATTAAATCATGTTCTTAGAGTCTTAATGATTATATAAATCTAATACCGAAAATCAATCAGGAGTAAAATACAAAGCTATTAAACATAGTTTGCATTGGCTTGAACCCTCATTGAGACAGGTTCATGAAGTATATTTTCCTAGTTTCCATAGGATCATTTCACTTTCTAGTTTATCCCTAATTTTTATAGTCTGGAAACAGATTTTAAATTTTAGATCTTTTTACATCACATTTTATTATTTTGCTATACTACCAAATAAAGCTTTTATTATACATTAGAGTAACTAAATATAAAATAGAGAAAAATGTTAGTTCGACATGACTGCTCTCTGAAGACTAGGGTCTTTACTGATTCAGTGATCCATTCTGTAACTCATGTGCCATGGACCTTACAAGGTACTAAACCAGTGGCTGTTAAACACAGGGATGCTGAGACTCTGCTGATTTATTTCAGCCTCTGGAAGTCAGAGTGACATTCATTCAGGTTTGTATGACAGCCATTGTTTCCTCCTTCAAAAGGACAAAGGTAATTTGTTTGTGTATTTAGGTAGTTGGTCATTTGATTGGCTGATTTTGTTTCCTCTACAACATCAGAGAAATTTATTAGGTTGGTTATTTTTCCATTACTAGTTATGTCTATTTATTATACACATAATATATTCCCACAATGTGGGCCAGATGCCGTGAAAAAAAAATCAATCCTGTCACATGGTCAATCAAAATCTCAGTTATAGGAATTAGATCTCTAGCCCTTTTTTGTCTGGCATAAATGAATCTTTCTACCCTTTGACTAACATTTCCCTATTTTATAGGAATGAAATCTTAAAATATCTTTATCTTTATCCAAACAGTAGAAATGGCCACTTTCATTCTGTATTCACACTACTTGACATTTAAATCATTAGCAAAAGAGAATTAATCTCCATTTCACATCCAAACCCAATGTTGCTTTTGACTTAATACGCAAGCCAGTCAACCTAACAGAGGCCACAGAAGCTAATGTTTATGGTGTCTTAATGGAAGACAAATAATGTTTGATTTTATTTGGTGCCACTGACAATGTCCTCTTGCATTTTAAGCAATTTATAGAACTAGAGTATCTTTTGGTAGAACACCAATAAGTCATGAGCACTTTGGAAAAAAAAAAAGTTCTCCCACTGCATTCCCATATCTACCCAACTCTTTCTTGGTTCCATTTCCTGCTTACCCTTTGAATCTGCTCACTCTTTTTTATTGTCCTCATTTATAGAGACATTATTTAAGATTCAATCTACTGAACATTGGCTGTTCCCACTCACAAACCATCACATTTAACTCTCTGTACTATTATCTGTTGGTTCTTAATTTTGCCTTTCCTATGGATGCTGTTTACATGATCTAGGCAAAAGCCCACGCTGACGCAAATTAGCAATTACTCAGTTTCTCAGATCCCAGTTCAGGCAGGTCTGGGGTTTTCCTTTCTCTAAAATAAAAGTTAATATATCAATAAAAAATCATTCCAGTTTTTGAGCTTTTTATTTTATTCCTCATGACATTAGAAATATTCAAGACAGGAAAGTTATTTAATATCTGAAAACATATTTTTGCATTAAATTTGGTATGCAAGTCTAAAATGGTTTAAGAGCAATCTATTGCCCCAATATTTTATATCTTTCTATTTTCCCATGTATCTGGAACACTTCTAACAACTCACAGGAATTTCTTCAGACTATATTCTTCTTATCAACATTTCATTCTGCTAATAAACACAAGAAGAAAATAAAAATATTCAGGCCATAGCTGGAAATACATGTTCACTGAGTCTGTAATTCTATGGTGTAATGATTGCAATCAGAAGTTCTACAAGGGTCAGGAGATAGCAGTGCAAAATAAAATCTGTGTAGCTTAGATATTTATCAAAGGAATACCACTTAAGTTTGAAAATTGCCACTAAATCAACAGTTCATTTCTTAAATGGGGCTACAATATTGTACAACACAGGACTCTACACATATTTATTGTTTTGTAATTTAGTCACAGAACTTCATTTGACCTGCAATATTCAGTTCATCCATTCTTTCTCAAATTTACTTAATTTACAAGAGAAAATGCCACATTCAAATATCAAAAAAAAAATACATTGGATCCTGTTGGTTCAAAATAATTTCTGTCTAGCACCTAAAATTGATATTTATGGAATGCCTATAAATTAAATGTAGAAAAGTTTATCTTCTGCTAATTTCCCAAATGTAGCAAGAAGGTAAGCTGAACATAGGACATGGTTTGTGTATTAATTTCGCATTGATCAGAACATGGTAATTGTCATCGTGGATCAGAATCATGGTTTATTAAGAGATGGATCCTCTTTACATAATCAAGTTGTTCATTCAGCAAATTTTTCTTGGCACTTGGAAAAGTCCAGAATCTGTTTTAAACAGTGAGAAAAAAAGCAGCGAACAAAGTAAAAAGGACCTGAATTCATAAAACTTATATTCAATGCCAATGTTTTTTAATGTTTGCTTTATTTTGAGAGAGAAAGAGAGAGAGGGCACATGTGTGCATGAACGAGGGAGGGGCAGAGACAGAAGGGGAAGGAGAATCCCAGGCAGACTCCGGCTGTCAGTGCAGAGCCCCATGTGGGGTTTGATCCCACCAACCAGGAGATCTTGACTTGAGCCAAAATCAAGAGTTGGAGGCTTAGCCAACTGAACCATCCAGGCGCCCATCAATGCCAGTTTTGAAGTTAAATATATACCAGGTTATTTTTATGTGACTATGATTGTCATTCACGCCCATACACATGTTTACACATATATAACTGTATACCATTAAATAAGATAATTACATCATAATCTCCTGGTAAATAGTGGTTATCAGTGTAATGATCATTAACATAGTTTAATAGATGCTATAAATTTGCCGTCCATTATATGGGTAAACCCTTGAATTGGTTTGTTTTAAACTTGCATCATTGAGGTTATAATGATTGTCCTAATCCTAAAATGCAATTATTTAGTGAGTATATATCAATACACACAGTATTCATGCCAAGTACAATTTCATGTCTGACAGACACCAAGCATCTCATGGTTGACCTAATATCCTTTTATAAATGTTGATTTTCAAATTGAACATATCATAGATCTTTTGAGTTAAGCAGCACATTAAACATATTTTAAGAGAAAACTCATATACATTCCCATTTAACTTGCCTGAGTTGTGATATCACAAAATATTTAAAAACTTTATTTTATGTATGCATGTTATTATAAAATGCTACATCTAAATTACATGTATGGGTGCTCTTTTCTACATTTTTCTGATAAGTTAATATGTTCTATTTCGCAATGCAGTTATGAGCCCTTGCTCCTCCATGACTCTGCCCATGATACTACTTCTGTCTAAAATGTTCTTTTCACCTTCTGTTAAATTCTCTTCATCCTTCAAGATTCACTTCAATGGTTCCCTCTTCTAGAAAAATACGTACTATTTTTTGCTTTTATATACGTGTCTCTGTGCAAAACATATTAAACTTTCATCACTTTATTTTATAATGAACTTTGTTATGCCAGTGATACAGACGAGACATAAAATCTCATAGGAATTTTGTAACTTCCCCAAAGGCAAACAGGTGGTTAAGCTGGAAATTGACATCGGGCCATCTGGCTACAAAGTGACTGTGCAAACTTTCCTGCATGCATATTTAATTCTAAATTTTGAAAATCTTTTTTATGTGGTCATATCCTCTACTAAACTATAAGCTTCTGGAGGGTCAGAATTACTCTCTTTTTCTCATAATTTTTTTCTATTATGCCTGTCTATCAGTTGATACTCCATAAATGTGCATTGGTAAATAAATATATATGTTAATGAGCCAATTTATTTTGCATTGATGGCAATACATATTATTTTAAACAACTTTTCTATTGAAAACTTGTTATTTATATAAAACCAAAACTGTCTTCCTCTAACTGTTCCACTTTCCCTTTAGTTAACTCTCTTGGAGGCCCTTAGTATACATTTAATTCATTCCCTTCCAATGTTTAAAACAACTCTTATTACAGAACAAATCTTCCCATTCCTTTTGTTACTATTCATCTGCAATAACTTCATTGTATGGTCCTGGCCATTCTCCTTTATTGAAATTGGATTCAATTCCACATAATCCAAAAACTAATGATCAAAAGCTCATTTTTGTTTTCTTGTTTTAGATTCCCATGTAACAGCATGAAATTGGTTGGATTTGGAAGAAGCAGGGGTATCTCACTCATTCTAGAGGCTCTGATTCTACTATGCCTTCCAAAATTGTAGATTTTCTTTTTTCTCATCTAGTTTTAGTTTTCTTTATCTCTTTCTTGCTCCTGTTGCCTTATCCATCCACCTCCGCCTCCTCCTCCTTCTTCCTCGTTTACTTTTGGAAGTCTGTTCTCATTGTGGGTTTCTTTGAGGATCAACTCGTAAACATTAACTTTCAAAAACTTAAATTTAGAAGGTTGAAAATTAAGAAATCTCTATTTATCTATACTAAATAAAATCAACTTAAGCTGATTTGCTTGAGATACAAAGACACCACAGAGATACACCTATTAACATGTCCTAGAGTTTTGCTTCAAAGTGTTTGCAGTTGAAAAAAAAAAACATTCCACACATCTGCCTGAAAATATAACAGACATCTAATTTGATATTGGAAATACTATCTGAATAACATTACAGATCAGCCTACTCTTGAGATTAACAGAACAATTCTAGCAAAAGTTAATATGGCTCTGAGTCCCAGTATTGACATGATTTGTAAGGTCTAAAGAAGTAACAATAAATGGCAAATCTTTTTCAGTAGTCCATATATTTCATGAAGGACAGATAGAAGGGTTCGAATCAAGGAAAAAGCTTGCAATTGATGGGGCATCAAGCTGGATGATCTCTGTCACTGAAGATAGTTTGAAGCATGAATTTAGCATCTATGTGTAATACAATAGTTAGATAAACACATTAATCAGCACCTTCAATTACTTTAACTGGAGTGTATAAGAGCAAAAAAGAAAACAATTAGAAACTCAGTGTGCTGAAGTATGGACTGGTACTGAATGATTCAGTAACTATTTCTAGGGGACATGAAGAGAAATCAAGCTCCACCTCGTGAACTGAAGGATGAGTATGACTTAGCATGTTAGTGGTTGAGAGTGACAGAGGACAAGGCTCCTGGCAGAGTGAACAGTAGGTATGAAGGCCTAATAACACAGCTACAGAACTCCAAGTGCGACTACAATATAAAGTCTAAAAATGGTACAATTTGGGTTTAGAATCAGCAAGATGCTAACTAGCTGGCCACTTTATAGAGGCCAAAATAAACTTTTTTATTATTATGGTCGTTGTTGTTTAAACTTGCATTAAACAATGCAACTTTTTTTGTTTCTTTTGTTTGATTGCTTTGTTCTGGATTCTTTGGGTTTTTTGTTTGTTTGTTTGTTTCTTGGTTTTAGTAAGATGAACATATCGGTGGTGGTATAGAATGTGGTTTAAAAAGGAGAGGAGGATTTTATGTGAGTGGTTGGGGTGCAATGCTCTAAATGAGGCTGAAGCATGTGCGACACGGAGGAGAGTGATGGATTTGGGTCCCTCTGAAGGATTAGTCAAGAAAATATATTTATAAAAAAAGCTTCTATTCCTCTTCACTAAGCTAATAACAATGAATTTTGTTTTTATTTATTGGTAACTTTATTTGCTTTTTTACTTATTTGTAATTTGCCTTGCTTCAAAGGGTGATTGATACAGAGGACATCTAATGTTACAGGTTTGTCAGGTGCAGGGGTAAAATTGGTGAAAAAAGAGAACTTTAAAAAAGTAATAGTTTGATCTTAATGACTATTATGTTAATAGAAATAGAAAAGTCAGAATGAGAGGAAGATGGTTACTAAAATATGCTGTCATTGGGATGACAGCAGAGAATCCCAGTGGGAATCATTAGCTGGTGTTTGGAAATAATGATCAGGGAAGAGAGATATATTTCAATACTCTCTATATATCTGTCTATATAATATATAATGTACATATAGAAGTTGAAGTCACCAAAGTAGATAAAGTTCTCAAATATTTAGAGTAGGAAGAACTGGTCAAAAGCTAAATATTGGTGAATATTAACGTTCATGATTGAAAAGTCTTCCCCTGAAGGTCTGAGTTTTATCAACAATAAGAATTACAACGCATTTTGGTTGTTTCTTTTTTTATTTTTTAATGTCCATTTTATACCTGGAAGGTTAAAACATATGCATGTCTTTCAATAATCATAAGTCTTTCATATAATACAGCATTTGTCAAAGCAATAGGGGGTTTCTACATTTCAAATGAAATCGTATTTTATATCTTTCAGAATTGTACATTTTTAAATAATGTAAGTGAAAGAAACTACTAAAGACTATTTTATTTACCTCATTGTGTGTGTGCACGTGTGTGCGCATGGCATGTGTGTATGTGTTTGTGTATGTGTGTGTGTAGCTTCATAAGCGCATTGGTCTTCTAACCACAAACATTTAATTTGGCTACCTTATGAGTTTGCTTATACTTCTAGTCTACTTAGGTGAAGATATATCTGAATTACAGATGATGTTGAGAATACATTTTTTTAAAGCGACTCAAATTGTGTATGAGCAATGTTAGGTACCATAATCTTTACTTTAAAGAGCTATTCCAAATGGTTTGTTACATAAAATCAAAACTGCTGTATAGTTAGGTTATCTATTTCTGAAATATAAACACTTTTAAGTATTTAACAGCTCATTTTAAAGGGGTATAATGCTCCTTCCATATGTGTTCTATCTTGCCTTAGAGCCCACATCAAGAGATGCTATTTTTTTTTCAATTGCACTGATTCCTGGGTGGAAAATTACCTTCTGGGTTCAAACACATAGAAACAAGTGTGCAGAAAGTAAGCTATCAGTTTATGCCAATGGAAAACAAATTAAATATCAGCTTTGGCTAAGCTTGGAGAAACAGTGTAGGCATATATCTTTGAGCTAGAACATGCCCCTCTCTGGTTCTGATTGTTCTCTAATGCACTACAAGTTACAGAGAACTTCACCTCCATTCAATAATGTCTTTTATCAATTTCTTGCAGACAATGATGTCTGTTGGTAGAATTTCCCTTATCGGCTGCAGCTTCCCTTATCTGAATGGTATCTCATTCTTCAACTGCTGTTTACCTTAAGGATTCCTCAGAACCATTTTCTTGGACCTCAACTCAGGCTCTGTTGAGCTTTCTCTTGCAAATTGCATCAGCAAAGCTTGCCCAGTTTACACCATGGTGTGTCATACTCAGAGAACTGCCTGGTAAATAATTCCATGATTTTCTTTTCCTAAATGGAAAATAGGATTACCAATTTTCCGGACTCAGAATGAAACTCACATTTTCCAATTTGAGACACTGAGTGTCTCATTCTCTCCTGGAATCTATCTTCATTTTTTCTTTCAGCAAATATTCACAGAGCCTTCCATCTGTCAGGAGAAGTATCACGGTGTTGAAGAAACTGTAGTGAAAAAGAAAGATCATAATCCCCATCCTCAAGGAGTTAGTATTCTATTAAAGAAGATAGATATTCAATAAGACAGACCTAGTTCTGATCTCATGAAGTTTATATTCTGCCAGCCAGAGAAAAACTCATTAAAAGACAATTTATGTGATTTAGTATTTAAACATAAGTTTCATACTGAGAACTAGGGAACTCATGTCAGAAGTATCTGATTTAGTCCAGGGCCAGATTTTTATTTTATATGGGGAGTATTTGGCAGGTCAAAGAAGTTTGTTTTATTTTGCTTTATTTAAAATATCATTATTGATTTAATATTTAAAAGTTAAGTAGTTTTAAATTTCACAAATATAAGCCATCAGAAGCAGTCATCAGAAGACAGAATACAGAAGATAAAGCATATTCAAGCATTCAGAAAACAAAAAAAAAGCATGCAGGAAATGTAAAATCTGATGTGTGGATGCAGCAAGGGTGGGAAGGGTAAGAGATAAAAATGGTAATAAAATATATATAAATTATATATATATATGATATATATGTATATATATGTGTGTGTATGTATCTGGATGTGTGTATGTGTGCGTGTGTGTATATATATACATATGCATATATATGTGTGTGTGTATATATATATATATATACACATATATATATAATCTGCATTGTTGTAAGTGAAAGTAATTACTATTAATAATTACATCAGGACCATAGAAAAATTGCCCAGAGAAGGATTTGAATCATTATCTTAAGAGCAAGGAGAGGCCTTCAAGGGTTTTAAATAGGGAAGAGATTTGTGTTTTCAAAAAAGTAACCTGTAGGTCCAAAGAGAAAGGGTTTGAGAGAAGTACTAATAGATAGTGGAGACTGGCTAGAAAACAATTACAGTATTTTAGATGAAAGTTGGTGATGTCCATGCTTAGGAAACAACCAAGGGAAAAAAAAAAAAAAAAAGAGGACTGGTAAATAAATGGAGTATTTTAAGACCTTAACGGTTCTGAAGCATTCTGTTGGTTTACTCTAAACTATTTGGCAAAATCATTGTCAGATTTCCACATTTGGAAGTCATATATATTAAATGTCTGGAGCTGAGATCACTCTATACAAATATATAAGGTAGCATCAGTGGGACCTGGCTATTTATTCATAGACGTTTACCATCTACCCTCAAAATCGACACAGTTACATATCATTACAATTTTAAATCTAGGATTACCATTTCTAGATTCTGAATCTGACTGTATAATTGCTTTTGCCATTCTTTGTTTATTTTTGATTGTTTAAAATGTTTATTTATTTTGAGAGAGAGAGAGAGCACAAGATGGAGAGATGCACCGAGAGAATCCCAAGCAGACTCCATGCTCAGCTCAGACTTCCACACGGAGCTTGATCTCGTGACCATGAGATCATGACCTGAGCAGATGTCAAGAGCCCAACTAACTGAGTCATTCAGGCATCCCAGCCATTATTTATTTTTGTATTAAAGGGACAGACAATAATAGGTCTCATATGGGATATATGTTCAAGAATTTTAGGGAAGGCTATATAGCATTACTTTATTAACATCATGTTTTCCTAAGGAGCCTTTATCTTCTTGTTGTCATTTCTCATTTCTCTATCTCTTGCCACAGCCCAACAGTCTAATACTTTATTTTCCCAGAATCTCCAATAGCAATTGAATGGCATGGACGTGCAACCATTTTCACAAACTCCAAGCCTAGCAACCACGTTTTTCTGTCACGGCTACTTGTAATCCATCATCAAGTTCTATCCTTTTCATACAACAAATAAGCTTTTAAAACTACCTAATTAAAACTACCTAATATGCACATGTATATACATACATACACACACACACACACACACACACACACACACACATATATATATATATATATTTCTGTCTTGGCTATAGAATTAATCTCCTAACACCCTCCTGAACAAAATTAAGTTGTTATTTGTGTAGCTAGGGAAATCATCGCAATACAATGCTGTTTGAATCAATCCCCATCTCCTGCTCTATACTCATCCATATTTACAACACTCAGTGTCTTTTTATTGCTTTTGGTATGAAGAGGAAGTTGTAAATGTGGCTCAGGAAATGTGCAGGTGTGTTTCCTACTTACTTCTCAACCCTTGTCTTGAAATCCTTACACTTCTTGTTTAACATTGACACTAGCCTTCTTTCATTTTCTTCAGTGTGCCTTGTCCTCTCTTACTACATGCTGTTTCCTCTGCCTACTGAGTGCTTTTTCTCTATATGCCATGCATCTTTTGAAATGTTAATGTGAGCTTTATATTTCAACTCAAATGTCCTTTTCTCTAACAGATATTACCTTATTCATCAATTAGACAAAACTCTGTTAGTCTCATGTAACAGGTAACTTTCTTTAATAGAATGCATCATAGTTTTTATTTTATTCATTTGATTAATATTTTATTTGCTCATGGGCATAAGGTTCCTGCACCAGAAAGAGTAATGAGCTGCTTTAATTCCTATTTAAATCCCTAGTTCTTGGCAAATAGTTGCTCAATAAATACATGCATAAATCAACCTCAGGTAAACTTGGAATTGAATATTCCATTGAACAAAAGCTAAAATGTGTCAATTTCTGTGCTCAGATAATAGTCAATCACTTAAGAAGTCATAAGAATCTCTTCTACAAGGTTCTGCCCCTATTTATTCATATACATATTCTCTTGCATATCTCATTTCCACAAAACATTTTGACTCACTGAATCTTCACTCTCACAAAGTATTTTCACTCTTTGATCCTAAGGGATTTCTGGGGGAAAAAAGGCAAAAAAAAAAAAAAAGAAATTCTGATTTTTTTTTCAAAGTAAAACAAACTAGAATGGGACAAGCCTGTTGAGATCTAAGATCATGATGGATAGAGAATCAATTATAGATCTGTAATTAATCTACTTCCCTCCTTTTCACCAGCTGAAAAATCCCTCCTGGATCTGTGATGCCTATTTAGATTGGCTCACAGACCCCAGGGCTGGGGTTCTACAACTCTGTTGTGTAATCAGTCAACTGACTTTGTCACAGAAATGACAGTTCAGTAGAGTTAAAGAGTCCATGCCTTGGGGCAATGCTATTTAATGAGACCACTGCTAGAATTTGTTTTTATTTTGCACTTGAAAAACCTTATAACTGTCTTTTAACTGTATTACTAGATTTTAAAAGTGGTCAGATTTTTCAGGTAAATATGGTATGTATCCTACTTTTTGCTGCAATTCTAATACATAAGGCGATAAAAGAAAAAAAAAGCGATTGTATTGTGCTAACCTCCCATCCCAGGATGGGGCACATTTATCAATTCTCTTATGCCCATCATAAAACATAGATGATATAAAAGAAAAAAAAAAGGTTCTGAACTTGAGTTCCTATGGGATATGACCCAATTTAAGTTTGCCAACACTATACATTTATACCAGTTAAGTGAGTAAAGAAGTAAGGGCAAAAAGGAGAACTATGAAAGAGACTGGTTATTTTAAGCCTATTAGAAAGAACAGGAATATAAATTTGTAATAAACTTTCCAAAATCCCTTACCTATGCAACCAAGACTTTCTCTTTGATTTAATAAGAGAAATGGTCATCTTATTCTGTGTAGGGTCACTTGAGTATCTTCGTAATATACAAGCCATTGTAAATAAAAAAGACGAAAGCACAGTGTGTGCTGGGCATGTGATGAACCAGTTTTTGACCCTCTCTCAGCCAGCCAAGGAGTGACATGGAACTTAATCAGCTGCTGAAATGGCAGACGATGCAAAATGTAATTTGAAAAAGAAGGCATGTGTTTTCCGAGGGTGGAAAAGTCAGCTCTGAAGGAGAAAGAAAATGAAAACACATTTTTAGGAGACACCAAAATCCATCTTACCTCTGCACTTTCATTTTTGTGAAATGACTTTTTGATCATCCTTTTTCCTATTTTAGACACAATGCAATGAGAGATATTCTCCAAATTCAGTATATTATCATTAGGGCTCAGCAGACAGGCATTGGTCAGGTTGCTCACATGGCTCAGTTGAGGTTGCCTACTGGATCTAATTCAAGTTCTAGATGAGAGACCCCAGGTAATCCGGACTCTAACACAGGTGTTTCAGGAAAATTAAAACAATTACACAATGCGCGAGACTATTTTCCTGTCTTGTATATTTAATGTCAAATATATTAATCTATTCTGTAAGTGCCAAATCACACTGGCAAACTCTGTCTTTCTCCCTAGAATCTAGTGAATCCAATATCCAAGGTTAGCATGGCTATGAGAATCATTGAGCAGATGTACTGAAAAGAAGAATTATATGTTTCCTTATTAGAGCTGATTAGTATAATAAGGTACATCCCAGTTACAGTATAGATGTTCTCTTCTGCTTATTTTCCTTCAGAATTTGCTGTACTATTTACAATGCAAAGTAGTTCCCAGTGACCTAAGTCTAACAGCTTATTCGTTAACTCTAGCAAATGAGATTTAATTTTTATGCTTATTCAAACTATAAAGATTTACTGAGGATTCTTCTTTTTGGAAACTTTTACCTTATTATAACCTTCATCTTGGGCTATTGTAGTTAGAGCAGAACTCAGTGTGTAAGACTCCAAAATTTTTCATAGCACTCATTTTTTAAAATATTTTCCTGATGTCCTTAACAGTCAAGTGACTAAAAAGAATGCATCAGCCCCAAGTATGCATTGATCCCACTCTTGGATGGAGAAAGGAAGGGGGGGGGGCGGTAAGCAGAGCATAGTAAAAATAAAATTTAATATATTATAATTTGTCATTTTTTACATTGTACTATATGGGGCTTCAGAGGAAGTTTTTCCTTTATTTCATATCATTTAAAATTATCTGACACTTAACCATAAATACACAAAAATGGTTTTACATGAATATTTTGATCATCATTATGAAAACAATGGTTCCTGGTTCTTGATATTGGATGCTCATAGAAAATACGTTTTCTGATAATCCATCCCCTTAATTAGTTCTGGAAATTCCTAAAAGGTGATAACATACAACTAATACATATAATTCATGTCCAACACTTTACGTTATATACCATTTGTTTCCCGTTGTTTTGTCTCCCTTTATGTGGCAGCAGCTGAGAAGCTCTTTTCTACCTCCATTGTCCTTGTATATCACTATCTCTCATAGCTTCTAGTGATAGACACCAGCAATGACACGTGATCACCTTTTAGGTGACAAATGCCTCGAGGTGTTTTATTCATCTTTTATTCATCTTCTGTTCTCATTGCCATGGGAGAAAGTATTTCACAAATTCTTTGTGAGACTGCTCCTAAATCTGACAAACGTGTGGCAATGTGTCGGTCCCGAGGTAGACCAAGAGTAAGGGGATTCGGGTTTGGACCCCCACTCCAAGTAGGAAGAATAATATTGTGGAAAGCAACCCAACTCTGGCTGCCTGGAATCCTTATTATAATCCCGAACTCTGTGCTCATTGACTTTACTCAAATTTGTTGCCATGATTTCCTCCAATCCACTTCTCTTTGAAATCCACAGTCTGTCCTCTTTTTCCTACTTCTTTTTTTCCTGAAGTCCAAATACTAAACTGTCTCCCCCTCCTTCTCCAATATCCTCCAAGAGAGAAAGAAGCCTTTAGTCTTGGGCACTTCTTTCCTGTGAATGAAGGTCTATTGGAATGCAGTTATACTATTTCCTACACTCAGGAAAGGGACTAGGATGAGGCAAGTAAGGGCTCCAAGGCATAGAATTTAAATAGATACTCACCTGCAGGGTCTTGTATTCAAACAACCCTAAAAATAAGCATCTTCTTAATTTGTATCCCAGCTACCTCACACTTAACTCACTCTCATGCTATGCCAAGCCCTGTTTTTACATATTATCTGTGCTACAACCGCACAGTTGAGTAATTTCCACAGAGACTGTATGGACTGCAAATCGTAAAATATTTACTATTTCATCATTCATATAAATTTTTTTGCCAACCCCTGACTGAGTGGGTTCTTGTTCGAAATCAAACGAGCCATACATTTTTGGAGGTGGGGACAAAAGATGGACTATCACTAGTGATATCTCTATTCTCAGTTTCTGAGTACCTTGGTTGATATCTAATGGAATAAAAATTAACCATGCAGATGGGCCTAGTAACAAACTTAGCAGAGGGAGAAAATCTTCTTAGTATAGAGGCTGATGTTCAATCTGCTCCCAGTTCAGTTCCTCCTTTCCTCCCTTCCTTCCTGCCTTCCTTCCTTCCTTCCTTCCTTCCTTCCTTCCTTTCTCCCTCCCTCCCTCCCTCCCTCCCTCCCTCCCTCCCTCCCTCTGTTCCTTCCTTCCTTCCTTCCTTCCTTCCTTCCTTCCCTCCTCCCTCCCTCCCT